>NC_089810.1:14033910-15526410 GCF_029633855.1 Hoplias malabaricus | reverse complement strand
GGCCGAAGCACAAAACTCCCTGCCTCGCAGATGGGGACACAAGCAAGCTCCCGAACCCTGGCTCCAGATGTGCAGAGAGCAAGTAGGGCCAGACAGGAGGGGCTGGGAGGCGGGCGGGGGGGTGTGCGTGTGTGTGTGTGTGTGGAGGGGGGTAGGACCATGATGGAGATGGAGGGTGGGGGGAGGGAGGGTGGAGAGCATGAATTTTGTTGTCATTAACAGTCTCGACAGATGCGCAAACCCCAAAGGAAGGGACAGCTGTGCTTTTTGACAGTGCGTAAAATTTTCTGCCTCCCACCCTCTCCCTCCCTCCCTCTCTCTCTCACACACACACGGTGTGATTGTTAAGGAGGGGAGGTTTTTTGTTGTTTTTAGGGCCTCCTCTTCACGTCTATCTGTTTTAACAAGCTTTTTATGGAGCGCTGTCCTTAATGGCCTCTCACTTATAAAACAAAGCTGCCAGTGACATGGTGATGACACGATGAGGAACGCCATAAAGAATCATGTGATGGATCGCCCTTCTGTGCGCCACAGTTAAACCCTGAGCCCCTGAAACACACATTAACCACCGATACCAGTTCTACTAGGCCCCTGCTTATGCCAAGTCATTTAGAAACACACTAATACACACCATGGACAATAATTTCTCCCGAACCTAATGGAATTAACAGGGAGTTTGCCCATCTTTGCTGCAGTAACAGCTTCTGGAAAAGCTCTACACTCATTTTTGGAACACTTTGTTTTGCAGTCCTCCAGGAGAAAATTAGTAAGGTCAGGTTCTGATGTTGGATGTTGATACTGGGGTTAGGATCAGACAAGCCATTCCAACTAAACCCAAAGACATACAGCCTAATGCTGGATAATTATACATACTGCTAGCCAACAGCTGGCTTGGACATGGTGATGTTAGAGTCATGTGCAGCTGCTTCAGAGCACCACTATTTTTATTTTATTTTTTGTAGTTTTATATTTTAATGCATTAGAAAAGCTGCACATGCTCAACTGACCATTGTCCACACTGGGTGTACCCTAGAGAGCTATGTTTACTAATGACCTTTGGAGTCTAGTGTAACACATAAAGAGATAATTCTCATTTCTTAAAAGGAATACAATGTAAATTTGCTTTTTTTATGTCTCCTGACCACCCCCTACCTGCTGCTGAGTGTAATTCACGTTTACTGTTGTGAAATCAAGTCCAACACACATCTCTCTCAACCTCGCTCACTCAGTTAAACATGACCGGCTCTTACACACAGTCTTTCTGTCTCTGTCTCTCCCAGACAAACACACACCTCTCTCTCTCTCTCTCTCTCTCTCTCACTCACTTTTACTGATTCACCCATCGAGTGATGTTTACAAAAGTAGCGAATGGCTCCGGGGCTCTGGCTGATTTAGAGTTGGGAGAATGTGTGTAATATAATAAAATAATGTTGACTGGTACACCACAGCAACTGACAGTAAAGCACTTGTTACCAGAATCGATAACAAATGCTAAAAACCAATTACCAAAGTTACCAATTTCTCGTGAGAGTCCTAAGCCCCGTGATTCAGAAGTTGCTTAGTGCAGTAAACCAGAAGAGGACCTGGTGTATTCACAACAAAGGCTGCATTCTCCCTATTACAGCTCTGTGGAAACTACAATCATTTAGAAGCTGTAATTTTAAGGTAGAAATACTACGTAGTGTTCCTTTAAAATCTTTCTTTAAAATAAAATGTATTTGCCATCTGTAAAGTGTCCTAAACGTTTTTCATGGTATTGCCAGTGTACAGGGAATATATTAACTAACAATAACATGTTTCAATTGTCCCTTATTTTACCACCATCCTGCAGCAGTGTAACATCACACAATAAATTCTTTATTTATATTACACACATAAAACTTACATTATGTCCTTGTAAATCAGTAAATGCCCTTTGTTTATTAGGGACAGCACAATGTGTATAGGAATGACATTCAGTACCTTCACTATATGCTCAGATAATTTGTTTATTTGAGAGAAGATTTTGTCCCTTTGATTCTTAACAATTCTGGAGGGATGTGTCTGCAGAAACAATGCATGATCACAGTGTGCCGGGTGCTAAAACAAACACACAGAGAACTGGGAGAAGTCCTGCTCTGCTTCACCTGTGGCACAAGACACACTGTCCCCAGACGCGGGGCAAAGTGCTGATTTTTTAATAAGATTATTCAAAACAATGGACGGGGGAGCCGGGGCGATGCATCACCTCATGCTGCTTTTGTTGTGCCTGTGGAAGGAGGTGCGAAAGCAGCGAGAAAGTGGCGCAGTGGCGCGTGAAACAATGGAGTCTCCTGTCGCGCCTCTCCGTGTTCATCCCTTCCGAGACAAAACATTCCTGTTACACAAACAATAGGGCACTCATTAGGGCCTGCACAGGGCTGCCAATACATCTGGCCGCCAGCTCTCTGCAACATGCTTCACCCCTCCCATCTCACCCCTGGTTTCCTTTATGTGTCCAATCTGAAGTGCAGGTTCTGTAGAAGAGCCAATTTTTATTCTGTAAAAAAAAAAACACTTAGCAGTTCAAGAACGCTCTTCATCTACATGGATCATTTTCCAATATTTTTTATTGACACATATCTCAAATTTTCTTTTTTACTTTGGTTCATTTACTATATATATTTTGGGTCAAAGTCATGAATACATAAAGCAAAATGTTTTCTAAAAGGTTTTTAATTGTGCAGGTTCTTTACATATTGTAAATTGCTCCTAAGGGCGGCACGGTGGTGCAGCAGGTAGTGTCGCCAGGGACCTGGAGGTTGTGGGTTCAAGTCCTGCTCTGGGTGAGTGTCTGTGAGGAGTTGGTGTGTTCTCCCTGTGTCCGTGTGGGTTTCCTCTGGGTGCTGCGGTTTCCTCCCACGGTCCAAAAACACACGTTGGTAGGTGGACTAGGGACTCAAAAAGTGTGTGGGTGGGGGGAAGGGGGCCCTGTGAAGGACTGGCGCCCCCTCCAGGGTAAATTCCTGCCTTGTGCCCAATGATTCCAGGTAAGCTCTGGACCCACCGAGACCCTGAACTGGATAAGCGGTTACAGATAATGAATGAATGAAATTGCTACTAACCGTCAGACCATTCACTTACAACATGTATTCTTTAAAGCAGCGGTCCTCCAACCTCATGGACCCTCAGACAGGCATATGGTGCTTTTCCACTGAATGGACCTACGCGGTTCTATTCACTTTATGAGACCGGATACCTGGTTTGTGCTTCACAACAGCATATCCTGGAAATGTAGCTGGTGATGCTGCACTTCCAACTTCTAATCTTCTGTTTCTATGGGGATTACATAGCTGTACTCTCGTAGGAGGCAGCAGCCTGCAGTAGTATGGAATGTTTCAGTGATGGCGTCTGGCTTGTTGTACAGGTGACTGCATGGAGGGCACTCTATTGCCTCTAGGGTTATCCACCCCCACTCCTTTCTCCCTTCATCCATGCTTTATCTCTTTGAGCATCGCTGGCTGGAACCCTTCAGATAAATCACTGTAGTGTTGCTCCACTGAGCTTAGATTTTATTTACACAGTGCTCCTCCTTCTCTCTCTCTCTCTCTCTCTCTCTCTCTCTCTCTCTCTTTCTCTCTCTCTCTCTCTCACACACACACACACACACACACACACACACACACACACACACACACACACACCTCCATCCCTCAGGAAAAAAGATAGAGCCCCAAGAATCACCACACAACGAAATTGAAAATCCAAGCAAACAATGGCAATAATGATAACAAAAACAAATCCGTGTTTAACCAAATAACATCCCTTCCTCAGCGCATCTTTAGGGCACAAACAATGGCCAGTCCCCTTTGTTGAAGAAAAGGCTATTCCCAGCGCTGTAAATGAGGCCATATCATCATTAATACAAAAAAGCTTAGAGTGTGCCTACAGTGCCCTCAAACCTCTCCACGAGCCACCCTCTCCATTCTTAGCACTGTACACAGTTCAATCCCCCCAGCGATCGTCATGCCTCCCGCTTAGGAATATTGATAGTCGGTTGTGATTTATTTGATTGAATTCATCTGTCACACTAAATCACCAGCTCAATTTCAGCGCTTTCAATCTCCACAGGCATTCAGGCAATGTAAACTGTCCTTTGAAGCATTGTCTCAATACCATAGGTCAACTATAAATCTAATCAAAAGGAAATCAAGGCCCTTGTTCAGTGTTTTTGCTGCACGTGCAGAGCACCTATGAACAGGAGCACAGTCACAACAACCTCGGGGAAGCGTGCAGAGAAAATACATACAACCACATTAACACGAATGGCCTGTCCACTTCACAAACAGAAAACATACACAAATAGATCCACCCACACCTTCTCTCACACCCACGCATAATTATTGCATATTATTATATTGCAATCTACATTTTTAAAGGATTTTAAAGGAAAACAAAAGAAAATTCACCTTTTTTTTTACATTTTTCTTTTATTAGTCAATAATTAAATATATATCAAGAATAATTAAGGTGGGGAGAGAAATGAGCTTCTGCAAAGTTTAATGTGGAATGGGGAGTCTTTTTTATCATAAAAATTATATCAAAAACACTAAACCTGTACATTTCTAATTATACAGCCTTTTCTTAAGGTAGACAATTTATCCATAGGTTTTATTCTATTAATTTATTTATGTGATTAAACAAGTAAATTTATTTTTTTTTTCTAAAAGATTTCCCCCTGGATGGGTTTCCATAGCACTCATTATTATACTTCAGCAGTAATGGGACTCGACTCACTTTTAGCTGGTGGCTTCCTCTAGTACATCTACCAGCAAAATGGACATTCAGCTTGTTGCAAGTTTGGCTTTTGCTGGAGATTTTCGTCGGCCACAGACCCAAGGGGCATTTGAAGCTCTTCAAAACACATCGGGGTAATGTTATGAGCTGCCTGTGTGAGTCAAATAAAAACACAGCAGGTAGTGTCGCAGTCACACAGCTCCAGGGACCTGGAGGTTGTGGGTTCGATTCCCGCTCCGGGTGACTGTCAGTGAGGAGTGGGTGTGTTCTCCTCGTGTCTGTGTGGGTTTTCATCCGGGTGCTCTGGTTTCCTCCCACAGTCCAAAAACACACGTTGGTAGGTGGATTGGTGACTCAAAAGTGTCCGTGAGTGAGTGTGTATTCCTGCTTTGATTCCAGGTGAGCTCTGGACCCACCGCAACCCTGAACTGTATAAGCGGTTACAGATAATGAATGAATGACTAGTTTGTGCTGGAGCTCTGCATTTTGTGGTGATTGACAGGTCTCTCTGGCCAATCAGTGCTCTGTAAGGTTAACACGTCACATTTGTACTATGCTATGCTTACAGGCACGAACAGGGACTTAAAAAGTACCAGGTACGCGGTTTGGCTAGTGGAAAAGCAAAAGAGCAGAGCCGTGTAAGTTCCATGAAATTGACAAGCGCCAAAAGTGTCCTTACACCAAGCGCCTGGAGTCCCTATTGATTTACAGAAGTGTCAATCACTCCCGTCCCACCTGCTAAGCGCTGTAAGCTGATACCGCCTCCCTTTGTGTAATAGGACGCCCACAGCGTCGGTCATTGCTCCAAAACAACAGCGGAATCTAAGAAGGAACATGCTATGCTTTGAATTCAGGAAGAATTTACGTAAAAACTTTCCATTGTCCGGGCGGTAGGAGTTCCGGAGTGTTGCATTACAGTTAAGCAGGATGTAATGGCTTGTTTACTGTGGCGTGATGAGCGAGTGAACATGCAGCCTTACCGATGTTTTATGAGCTTTTCACCATTGCAGCGCCTCTCAGATTTTTTTTTATAAAACCGCTCTCTGCGCCTTCTGAATTCCACCTGTATATTAACCTGGTTTCAAGTGTAAAGGAGAGAGTACTACCAGAACTAGGACCCTGGACACTAGGTGCAAATGCTTCTACTGGACTGTGAAATATACGACATTTTTAACACCAAGCAAAATAAACAAATATCAACAGAATGTTTGCGTCCACAACAGCATCTAATTCTGTTATAGTCGCAGATAAATTGTAATGCTCTGAAATACAACATGAAGGCCATGATTAAGATAAAAATCCCAGAAGCAGAAGAAATTAAAATTATGGCTAAGCTCTAATCAAGAAACTCATTATGATAATGACGTCTTTACCTGGCGAGGTCCACTGCTGGACTGGTCGTTTTGTGTGTATAGAGACGTGTGTTTGTGTGCCTGTGTGCAGACAGGTGGGGCAAGTGGGCGGCACCAGATAATGAAAGACCAGTTCAGGTGACCGTGAGTGGCACACTTCAGCTCACTTATCAAACAAATGACTGGGGCTAACTGCAGGGCAGTGGTTCAGCCCATTGTCTTGGGCAAGCTATTGATTATATACAGATTTATAGGCACTAAAGACTATTGAACCTTCAACATTCAACAAAAATAGGGAGATTTATTTCATATTATAAGGTGTGTAACACTCCAAATGATCTCTTGAAAAGTAGTCTTATCCGTTCATTCATTCACGCTTCACATTTGCAAGAAGCAATTAGCTTAAGCCTGTCATTGCATCCTGTATCTTGTCTCTAATTAGCGAGACAAAAGCTGGTTCAAAGCTGTGACTAAAGAGAGGTTCAGACAGATTACAGGTGCCAGGCAAGAGACACCCACCAAACAGAGAGTAGACTTGTACAAACCTCTGGGCACCACCGGTGAAATGACTCGATTTTGGTAGCACTTTTAGGTGAAAATAGGTACACGTCACACTTTTATTCCACAATGACTATATATTGGCTTTTTTATAGCATTTAACCAAAATCATAAATTGTAGCTCGTGCAATAGTTATATATAGTTGTGCAAATCCCAATTACCCAGTGTGAAATGCAGATTAATAAAACATAAAAAAGTCAGTTTTTAGTGTTTATTTGTGAGATAAAAAAACCCAAAACAATAAAATGTCATCTTTCTGAATTATCAATATTTCTGATTTAACTAGAAGGAAATGGACTGAGAGATAATCCTGTTGGACTATGACTGTACAATACAGACATCAGCATTAGCGCTCTCTTTCCCTGAGTGCTTTCTGAGTTTTGTTTTTGCTCTTGTTTTTTTATGACTTCCTGAAATCTCCACCTCCCTCCCTCTCTCACGCTGGGCATAAATCAAGCAGCTGAGAATGACAGAGGGCAGGAGGGATAATATTTAAAAGATAAAAAAGAGGACCCGCACTGTGCCCCAGGCGAGTGTTAAATGAGCCTCCGGAGGGCCCTAAGATGCCGAGCTGCAGGAGAAATTACGCAGAATAAAAATGGGCTTAGTACTTACACAAATACAAAGCATTTGCAAATTGCTTTCTAAAAACTCCATCAGTAAAGGCGGCTTACCAATGGTGACATTTACAACCTCAATAAAAACCCAGCTTGACTTTAACACACACAAAAACAACAATACCATTATAAATATAATGAGCCACTGGGAGAGAAACACTGGCATTAAGTGTTGGTGAGATATCTTAATTCACTGTAGATTCTCAGATTTATGTTTTAAATAAACACCTCGGTTTTTGTTGGTGGTTTTACTCCACCTCTCTACTTTCGGCCTGCTAGACTGAGAAACACAGCTCAACAGATGTGGGAGCTGCCTTGGATTGGATTGTGTGGGTGATTAATTTTGAAGTGCATTGTAAAGAGCAATGAGAAGCGTAAAGCTGAGAGTTGTAGCTGGAGTGCCCCTTGGGCCCTGACGTAGCGGTGGGCCGGCAATGTTCAGAGCCGTGTCTGTGCTTTCACGTCTGCACGCCTCATATCGGAAATCATCTGGACACAGAGGGGAATTTAGCAGGGGATTTTTCTGGGTCAAACTGGACTGTTTAGACAATCTTTACTAATGCATTCTTATATTCTGTATCAGTAATCCACACAAACACACGCACACAAGCGTGTGAGAGAGGGAATAAAGAGGGGAAATCAAACACCAAAGAAAAAGACCTATAGTCTCTTCCATTCATTCTCTCTCCCACACACACTCCTTTCTATTGTTAATGTCTCTACAGGTGTATGTTTCTATTGTTTCTCTCTCTCTCTAACACTCTCTCTCTCTCTCTCTCTCTCTCTCTCTCTCTCTCTCTCTCTCTCTGTGTGTGTGTGTGTGTGTGTGTGTGTGTGTGTCTGTCAGGTCTAATTACTATAATGGAGGCTGCAGTGATTAAGGCTTCCTGGCTGAAGGTCTTTGTATTTGTTCACAAGTAACTTCCCTCCTGAAGCACAGGCAGCCGGATGCCTGTACCAGAGAGCCCCCCTGCCCCCTTCTGTCCCCTGCCCTGACATACTGAAAGGCTCAGGGGCCTGCCAGCCTCCTCCAGACCTCTGGCTTTTTGTGGAGGTCGGGACAGGTTATCATCTGCAAAGCGGAGAAAGCCAGGAACCAGTACAGGCCCTGCACACACACTGATAATGTGGCTGGTGAGAGGGCAATTAGTGTTAACAATGCCTTTACTCTGTACATATACACACACACTCACCAGCCATAACAAATTCATTCATTCATTTATATGTAATATAGAGTTTACCTCCTGTCTCTATAGTCTTCAATGGCCAGGGCCACCATAAAGCAGGTATGACTTGGGTGGTGGATCATTCTCAGCACTGCAGTGACACTCACATGGTGGCTGTGTGCTAGTGTGTGTTGTGCTGGTATGAATGGATCAGAACCAGCAGGGCTGCTGGAGTTTCAAAATACATCAGTGTGACTGAAGGACAGAAAAATTAGAGGGCGACCAACACAAACTGCAGCAACAGAGAAGCTACTGTCTCAGACATCTACAAGGTGGAACAACAAGCTAGGTGTGTCTAATAGAGTGGTAGCATGTAAGTGTCACAGCAGTTATGAGAATGATTCACCGTCCAAATCATCCCTGCTCTGTGGTGGTTCTGTGATTTGGGTGAGGTCAGGCACTGATGTAAGATTATTGGTCCTGGCTCACAAATGCCAACCCAATTTGTCACCCCAGAAAAAGAAGGTCCACTGATGTATTCCCTAATGCTGGATAGATTTGTATACCACTCTTTAAAAAGACTAGCATCGCAGCTGTTTACGAGTTTCAAATTTCAGTGCAAGCGTGTCTATGGAGATAACATAACATGTAGAGTATTGAATGACTTTGTACTAAAATGTGAGTAGCATAGTGTTTTATAAAAGTGTGTCTGATCGATCAAATTAAGTAACTAATTAATAGTACATATTCATGCTATTAATTACAACTTTTGGTTTTATCTCTTTTTAAGGCTAACACTTTATATTGGATATTTAAATGTAAAATGAATCAGAGTAATGACACAACATCATCATCATCATCATCATCACCTTCTTTTCCACTTAATCCATTTTAGGTTGTGTTGGCAACAGGGCGAACAAAGAAGCCCAGCCATCCCTGTCCCCCTCAACTTCCACCAGCTCCTCCTGGGGGATCCCCTGGCATTCCCAGGCCAGCATGTCCTGGGTCTACCCCGGGGCCTCCTCCCAGTTGGACGAGCCTGGTATACCTGGTATAGTGGGAGGCATCCAGGAGGCATCCTCATCACCTCAACTGACTCCTCTCAATGCGAAGGAGCAGCGACTCTATTCCAGGTTCCTACCTAATCACTGAGATCCTCACCAGATCCCAGAGAGCATGCCCAGCAAACCTGTCAGAGAAATCTAATTTCGGTGGCTTGTATCCACAGTCTTATTCTTTCGGTGATTACCCATAGCTTATGACCATAGGTGAGAGTGGGTACGCAGACTGACTGGTAAATTGAGAGCTTTACTTTATGGCTCAGCTCTCTCTTCAACATGACGGTCTTGTACAGTGACCACATCACTGCAGATGCTGCACCTAGCCTATGGTCAACTTCATGATCCCTTTTCCTATCACTCGTGAACAAGAACCTGAGATGTTTGAACTCCTTCACTTGGGGTAGGTTCTCACCCCCTACCTGAAGGGAGCATGCCATCTAGCCATGCAATAATAACGCAATGGGATTATATTTATATTAGTAGTGTCAATCAATTAAAAGAGGTAATCACAGAACAAAAATTAAAATGGTCGTTCTTTCTTGTATTTTTGGGATGGAGAAAAATTTGTAACATGGCAAACTGGCAAAGAATCCTTTGTTTATGTCACTAAATATTAGTAATGTAGTGTTTACATCGCTAGATAATACTTAATCATATAAAAATACATCACTAGGCTCTGTGAAAATTAAATAATGGGAGGAAGTTGTGGCAAAAATTGGTAACACGATTAGAAAATTATGTTTTATATATATATATATATATATATATATATATATATATATATATATATATGGTAAGTGCAAGATGGGAAACAACAAAAAGTCCAAAGAAGATGTGTTCAAGGTGCAATATTCTAGTCTATCAGTCCAGTGGGAGGAGTGCAAAACATGCGATGTAGACTGTAAAAGTACGTTTGAGTTGAGTGAACTCAAACGGCTTGCGGAAACTGATTACCTTAAACATATACATTTAATAACTCAATCATTTGAGTTAAAATAACTGAACTGAATACAAACAACTCACTTGTAAGAAGTTATAAACATAGCACAAAAAGTAAGGAAATGTGTGTTTGGTAGATTATTTCTTTGTTGTAACAATGCTTCTTGGCAATAAATCTTATACCGTTGGAAAGCCTGCTAATTTCCCTTTTAAGTGTGACATTTGTAAGAAACATGCATTTGTGGGATGAGCAGAAGAGCTGAGTATGTGGTTTGTGCCCATGAAACATTTGCCAAATCCTCTCTGCCAATGCCAAACAGTTTATTTTGTGTGAAAACAGTGTATTTTCACTGGAAAAACAAGGTTTGTCATCATTGGAGGCAATCTCAATGCAGAGCGATATCGAGATGAAATTCTGCAACCAGTGGCAATCCCATATCTCCACAGTCTGTGACTGAACTCTATCGTCCAAGAGGACAACCATCGCCCGATCCAAGGGATCAGCTTGGGCGTGCTGTTGGTGCCAGAGTGACCAACACAACCACGTTGGCTGACTTGAGACAAATGCTGGTTGAAGAATGGGATGCCATCCCACAGCTGGTGCCAGGCTGTTGTGGCTGTGTATGGTTCTTGTTACAACAAAGAAATAATCTACCAAACAGAAATTTATTTATTGTTGTGCCATGTTTATGTGGTTAAACTATGTTAAGTGAACTAGAGTTACTCTATTTAAGTTCATATTACTTAAAATCACAAGTCACAAGTCCTTGTTTCTACTTAAACCAGTGAATTACTATAAATTAATATTACACACTTCTAATAACTAATACGGGTGGCACGGTTGCGCAGCAGGTAGTGTCGCAATCACACAGCTCCAGGGACCTGGAGGTTGTGGGTTTGATTCCCACTCCGGGTGACTGTCTGTGAGGAGTTGGTATATTCTCCCCGTGTCCGCGTGGGTTTCCTCCGGGTGCTCCGGTTTCCTCCCACAGTCCAAAAACACACGTTGCAGGTAGATTGGCGACTCAAAAGTGTCTGTAGGTGTGAGTGTGTGAGTGAATGTGTGTGTGTGTGTGTGTGTGTGTGTCTGTGTTGCCCTGTGAAGGACTGGCGCCCCCTCCAGGGTGTATTCCCGCCTTGCTCCCAATGATTTCAGGTAGGCTCTGGACCCACCGCGACACTGAATTGGATAAGCGGTTTCAGATAATGAATGAATAATTACTAATACCAAGAATCATCAATACCCCAAGTGTTTATACAACAGTTCTGCATGAGCAACGCCTTCATTGGTTTTCAACCAAAAAAACGCTACACTTACAGCAGAGAAAGTAACTTGTTCTTATAGCTTTTAATATCAGGGCCAAGTAAGTAAAAGACTAGTAGCATAGAGGAAGGTAACCTGGGGGGAACAACTACACGATCATGGTGAGTGATGGGGAAAGCCACTCCCATATGCAAATAAATGGTGCCAGTAGCCAATGAGAAAGATGTAAGTTTTACTCATCAAAATCAAACTGCCCTTACTTTGCCTCGATGGATCCTTTTCATTTAAATTGTGCACAAGGGTTTTGTTGTGTTCAGGAGCTCTCAAAAGATTGCCACCACTGGATTGCATCCAGCCAATCAGGAGAGAGTATATTGGATGTGTCACACGTAAACATGTAAGCTCAACAGTAGATTTGTATGGTGGACTGACTGAGGATAAGAAAATGTGTTGCAGCACTTGAATTTAACTCCACCAACAGAAACATAAACATAAGTAGATGAACCAGCACAACAACTACAGTTTTTAACATGGAAAGAGAGAAGAAGATGCCAACTTAGCTTTTTCTCCAGCTTCCAGCTTCATTTCACCTTAAATGGTGCAGCATTTTACATCCAGACGTCTGCAACAGCTTTATTATTTAAAGAGGAATGAAAATGTCAAATAGGCTGGTGTTAGTGTAATAGCAGGAGCATTTAAGGTGAAACTGGAAGATGAGTTTGTGTGAGATTATATATGCATATATGTGCTGCATAGAGTAAATTATCAGTATGTGTCCACTTTTCACTTTTCTGCTTCAAAGTTTGGCATTTTTCAACACAGACACACCCACATGCAGAGGAAGCTCAAAAAACTCAGTTCACTCAGTCAATGTACCTTAATTAAATAAATTCACCTTTATTCAAAATATGC
Source organism: Hoplias malabaricus (assembly GCF_029633855.1). NCBI lineage: Eukaryota > Metazoa > Chordata > Actinopteri > Characiformes > Erythrinidae > Hoplias > Hoplias malabaricus. The sequence continues at coordinate 15,513,785 of NC_089810.1, read as the reverse complement.
CAAAAAGTTGATCTTACACATATTAATTGAGTGTGTATGTTAGTGATCCATTTTCGAGTTTTTGTTTTGGTTCAGTCAGCCTGAGTGATCCCACATTTCTGTATCTTTTAAGTTAAGCTAACTTAATTGTTTTATTAAAAAGTGCGGTTAGGTTTTACAGTGTATGACATAATCAATCCAGTGGAAAGTGCAAGAAGCACAGCTACATTTACAAGTAAAGTGCAAAATACAATATAGCGTTAGCATTCTCAATTAGCAGCTCTGAGTCTTTTAAAGTGAGCAGTGTGCAGTAGCAAAAATATTAATCATATCTCTTCACATACTCTATACCAACTATTTTTGTGTTTCAATTTACATGAGTAGTTCTGCTGGATGCTCAAATAGCCTGTAGAGTACAAAATCAACAGGTCTGCCACTCTGACATATGTCGCCTACAGTTGTTTTAACTGTTGTCTTTTTCTTTGTATTTTTTTAAAAGTTTTTCTGGTGGATTGGTGTGTATTCTGCTCTTATTGTAACTTTCCTTTAACTGACCTAGATCTTCACTCCTTCCCCAATACTGTAGTAGGCAGTGAGCTTTTCCTTTTTGCCACTAATGGATGCTCTTTAAGCCAGCCAGGGCATTGCTCCAGACTGTGGGACTTCAGAAGCCGGTAATGGCCGCTATGGGGCCAAGCTGTATGGAGAGTTGAATTTACTCCATCCTTTTACCTTATTCACTCCCCCCCCCCGCATCTTGGCCATGAAGCTTTCAGCTCACAGGTTACTGCTGCAACTGAACTCAGCATTTTTTAATGAAATAGTGGTTAGAACAGAGTGTCAATCACACAGTTAATAGGACAATGGCAGGCTTTTGACTTGAGACATCAGTTTTTTCCTTTTGTCTTCCACCACTGACTCGAGGTAGGAGTGCATGTGTGCAGTTTCTTATGTGCTCGTCCCAGTTTTTGAACATGAAATGCACCTATTAACCTTTGTTACATGTCTGTTCACTCATGTGTTGATGTGGTAGTGACTCACATCTCATTCTTTTGTAGAGTACACACTTTGGTCAAGCAAGAGTGAACATCAAACATGCGTCACTATCCACGTACAATCCCCATAAACCCATGAGGTAGAGAAGGCACACAGCAAGCCTTGTGCAGTCAAGGTCAGGCTATGGTAAACTGAAGATTGGGGCGTTGATAAGGAAGAACTCCCGCCTTTCAAACGTAGACATCAAATGCACTTCAAAACATATTGGTCCACGATCCCTAAACAGCAGCAGTGATCTGACTCAGATGAATGAGCTCTGCCGTGCAGGGAAATCCTAATCATATCCCGATATTCCCCTATGGCGCAGAGATGACTTTATCAACCAGACTCGCTGTCTGTGATGTAACATCAGGTCGTATCTCCTAAGCCCTTTTCCTTGCGTGCGATTGTGCGATTGTTGTATTCCGGCGGGGGCCAGCCAAGCTTGAAAGAACTGAATTTAACAAATCTAATTATCGTGCCTTAATTAGTAGCAGGGGTAAAACCTCGGCGGGACACCTGCAGACTTAATTTATATCCTGACAAGTGAGGAACAAGTGTTAATGTGCTGTATTTATGATAATACCCCAAAGTGTGCGTAAAGAACCGATGGAAACTCACCTCATCGCTGCCGCTATACATAACAATGGGGGAGCGTCAGGTAATTACAGACCAATGCAACTGCAAAGGGATCTTGAATCCCAACGATAGCACACAAAAGAGGCTTCAAATTAGAAACTAGAATCCAGTTTCTAATCATGTTTGGACTAGGTAATTACAGAAGTTATGTGAATATTATGTCCATGCTGCAGTTGCTGTACTCCATAGGCCTTTCAATAGGAAATAGCCCTCTTATCAGGACCCTTTTATCAATGCAGAATTTGACTTGTGAAACCACTTGTTTTTTAAAAGGAAGCCAGTAGATGTGCTGAACACCACGTATGATCTCTCTGACCACAAGTGCACCTTAGCACGTATAAATCAGTCCACACTGCTGATGAAACTAGGATACTGGCTGTGGCTTTAAACTGCCGCTCAAGGCAGAAGAAAAAAGTAAAAATCTCCAACATCAAAGCATGTGAGGCCTTGTTGCATTTTCACTATTACGTTGAGGTGAGGTCAAGCGACAGTGATAAATTCTGTGTCAGTAGGGGGGAATCAATTCTTTTTGAATTTGCTGATTGACAGTAAGCCTGTAAGTAGCCTGAGCTGGTTTATATTATTCTGTAAGCCCCTATAATAGAACAGACAGGAACCTGAAGGAAGAGCTTGAAGGAAAGAAGTTTATATTACCGGCAATTAAAGAATCAGATTACAGTAATTTGTGTCATGGATAGTAGGCTGGTGTGGAACAGAGTCATACTTCCGCAGCCGTGGCATAATCGGGTGACAATGGGTGAAACATGACAAGCATATTCGGAAACGGCACTCTCATCTTTGGCTCCGCCCCTTCCCAGCAAACACAGAATAATTCCTCTAATCTAATCACTCATCCTCCTCTTCTAGTGCCTTGTGTCATCCTTGTCAGAAGGTAAAGGTCTACAAGTCTTTAGGTCCTGATGTACAGTTTATAATCAGCAGAGTAAATAATGGTCTAACACATGGAGGGTCGGTATCCAAAGCTCCTCTAACGGAAAGGTGACAAGTGCATGAGTAACGCCATTCTGAAGTGTCCGCCATGCTTTGGTTGAGCATGTCAGTGAAGGCTTAGCTGCGTGGAAGCAGTGAGAGTGTGTGGGCTGGAGTGACACAACAAGCCGCCGTGTCCAGATAAGAGCAAGTGTTGAGTAAAGTGTTGATAATGTGCAAAACCCTCCAACTGATCACCGCTGACTCGAGAGAGAATGAGAGCGAGAAAAAGAGAGAGTTGAAGGTAGGCGGTGAAACTGAGACTTCTCACCCCCTTCTGTTCCCCGCATTTTCAGGATCACTGCTTAGAAATCACATGATGAGTACACAAGCGCACACACGTGTACATTTGTGCTCCCCAAAGAGCTTATCAACTCCTCCTTCCATTTTTCCTTGCCCCGTTCCACCACCAAGCCCTCCTTCCCTCCTGTGTTCCCACAGTAAAAGATGATCCATATCGCTGTCATGGTTGTTATCATTGCTATTGTTGCTCCATGAGATTCCCCCCCAAACTTCACGCCACCCACCCCAGACTAGGGGTACTCTCATAGTGGGCAGGAAAATGGATGTCCAGAGGCTGGAGATAATTCATCATGCGCTGAAAGCAGAGGTCATCCACGGATGAGTCGCCGGTAAGTCTCAACCTATCTCCTTCATGGAGATGCTCTCTGCATAGTGGGTGTAGCGAGAGTGTATGAAAGCAAAGGGTCTGTGAACAAGTGCAGTATACAGTGCCCGCTCCAGTGTCTGAGTGAAGTCTTTTTACTAAAGTTCCTAGACTAAAAAGTATGTGGAGCTCTGACTTTGCCACAAGGGTGTCCTTTGTCTTTTTGATAGGGCTGGTTTGAAATGGTGCTTTTGTTCCATTGTTGCAAAGATGTCACAATGAACAGATTTTCCCCCTTTCTTTTCTTTTTTATTTATTTATTTAGTGTTTTTATTTTTTTTTATTTCTGAAGACAGAGGCCTTACAGCCTTGGGTGCAGTTTAGAATTCATAACTAACAAAGTACATTAGCGGTGCATTGCTTGCAGAACAGGGATCAGCATGATGATTAAGGAATAATGATTTTAGAAATTAATTTTTAATCAATCATTCCTGTAGTTAGTAATCCTCAAATATGTACTGATGTTTGCATGTTGCTGTCAGAGACAAAGGCCTGCAGCATGTATAACCTCTTTAGCAAAGCACAGTCAATACAATGCAGTACTCTCTAAAAGCTACACATGAGAACTGTCCAATGCAAAGCACTGACTAGAGGGATATAAAGGCCCTCAACATTAGGTGGTGGAGCAGTGGAACAGTGCGAGGAAATAGAATACAGTAGCAGCAGTTATCAGCCAACATCAGTACTTGTTTTTTTGGAAGAATCACTTTCTTATAGAAATGTTGCAAAATAAAAAAGAGCTCAGCAAATGTGTACAAAAATTGGTGTTCTTTGTAATGGATTTTATAATCGCATATAGGTATTTTTATTAAGTGCAGTTACCAGTGATGCATTTTGTACCCATTTTGTACTTCAAAGTTCCAAATTTGAAGACCTGTGCTTTAGAGTGACAGCAAAGGTAAGGCCCAGTGTATTGTAAATATCAAGTTTTCCATTTGCTAAGCGATCACACCTTTGACTTTGGTCACCCTGGGGCAAACTTTTGCACCGTGATTGGTTTGACAGGGGCGGTCAAAATCTCAAATATCTGCCCTTGTTTTGCTCAGCGTATCAGGTGGTGTTGTCAGCTCGATGGAGAATACTCCCTTTGTGTGTCTCTCGCCGGCCGGTGTGCAGCTCCACACTGGATTGAGTAATCAAGATTTTGGCAGGCAGTCAACTGCCGACAGGGAAGAAGAGTTTAGAGAATCCTCTCTGCTGCCCTGCCGGAGCTCAGCACACATGCGTTTGAAGAGCCTTGAACCATGCAACGGGTCCATCCGCAGGAAAACATTCTCGCAGCACTCTTAAGGCGCATTTCACCCCCTGCCAAGCACCGACAGGACCAACCTCCACCTGTCATACCTGCAGCCTGCACACAAAACAATTAGATTTTCTTTTCGTCTGCTTGGTTTCGAAACAAGAGCAAAACAGTTTTTCTTTCTCTCTTTTTTTTTAAATTGGAATGTTAATTTAACAACTTATCATCTGCATCCATGAAACTTTTCGCTCTTAGAGTTTGGCATTCTTAACACTCATGCTAACTGACTAAACATCTCCATAGCACAAGGGAACTTTGCAAATTTTGCAAAAATATACTGGCTTTACATGCACCCATGTTATAGACCAGACAAAATATGCTAATTTAAACAAGAAACAGAACGCACTCTTGAAAACATTTTAACATTTGCTGAACTAAAAAAAAATAATTTGAAGTGTCTTAGTCGAAATGACAAAAATTACAATGTATCGATTATCATTTGCATAGTAGTATAATAATAAAAAAAAAATACAGTAACTTAGAGACCTGTTTAACCATCAGAAATAACCAAGATAACTGTAAACAACTAAGTTGCTGCCATGCAGCAGCTAAGCTACATGGGATCTTCTAGGTAGTTTAAACTTTCTTCTTTTCCCTTCTTAGAAGAACATCATACTACTACTTTCACTACAGTTTTGATGGATATTTGGCTTTGTGCATTCCTTTTGCTCTACAGAGAAAGTGTTGTTTAAGGATGAGACTCACATCCGTCATCATTGCCCAAATGATCAACATCAGTTATGCCTGTTATTATAACGAGTATGACATCAAAGTTATGACCCTTTTCTCAGGTAAACCACATTACATCAGATACGTCAAAACTAAAGCCAAAGTATACAGACTGGTAAAAAAAAAAAACCCACACAACATATGGCTTAGGAAAACAGATGTGGGAAGCTATTTACAAGCTGGTAAGGAAATCAAGGACAGTATCAATATCAAATCATCACATTTGTGAACCTACTCACTCACTCTTTCTCACACATACCTTTCAAGAGGGTGTTCTCAGAGTAATCCCACCTCATTAATTATTGACTCTAAATTTTCATTTAAAAGGCAGATAGAGTGAAAGCCATAGGGACTTATGCATTTAAACATTTATACAGGCCATTCAGAGAGAATCATACTGTCGCTGATTAATCAGACGCATGTAAAGTACTGTCAGATGGAGTTGGAGTAATTAAAACATCCTTACCAATAGCATAATACTCAAAATTTCGTTCATGATTTGCTTGTCTACTGAAAATATACCTGAAGTAAAGCTGTCATCCAATATCTGTATTGAAAATAATTTGTGACACTTTGCAGAAGTAACATTTTGTAGAGAATGTGATTCCAATGCTCCACAAGCCAGGCTTTTATCTCCTTTAGTGATTAAAATATTTTTCAGTCACAAGATCATGAACAAGTAGAGACAGTCATCTCTGTGGACAGATACACCCTTCCGTGTGATGCTTTCTATACATAACAATAGGCTTTGACTCACTGGAAAGCTCACCTGATTCATTAGATTCACTCCATTTCCTTTAGTTGACAGACAAGAACAGAGAATTCCAACTTAGAGAACTCAGATCAAACAATGAACCTTCTCCAGGGCATGCCTGTTGCTGCATTGATGTTAGAGAGAGAGTGCTCACTGTTATCCTCAGAGGAGCCAAATAAAAGAATGCAAGGACTGCTATTAACCATTTAGTATTTAAAGCATACATCATTTTATACATTATTTATCAATATAAGACATTCAGACTCTTCCCCTTCGTACCCCTTTGCCTGCTCACACACACACACACACACACACACACATAGCATCTGCTTCCAGGTAGTGCCCCCACCCCCACACACATACACATATCTGTACTGTCTCATGTGGGTATCTGATAGTGTTGTTAAATATTCCTATGTTCTTGCCTGAACCTATTTTTAATCCTTACTCACTTCAACAAAACAAAATATCTGGCTATTCAACCTGAAAAAGGAAATGTCTGTGATTAAAATTAAGGTGAAAAATTGGTGTATTTTTAACTTCTCGATTGACTGGTATGTGTCACTGATAACTGATAAATTATACCATTTATAGACTGTAAGCATATACAGTAACACTGTGTGGTCAAATTTTGCTCAGCATCTGCTCATCCAGTATTTCTTCGGACATAAAGGGTATTAATGGGATGTCTGTCCTCATTGTTGTTACACAAAATGACACAAGATTTTACTTGACTGTATGCTCCTAATTACAAAGAAATAAGTTGGAGGCATCTGGTTTGATCTTCTAGAGTTGACCTGTCAAAAGAACTAAGAAAAACATCACTAAGGTATGCAAACAGGAAAAAATGAGGAGTAAAATAAATATTACTACCCACATTCATAGACAAACACTGGTACACATGCACCTCTTTCAGGAAATTCAATATTTAACCTAAAAATGCTGCAATTACAAATGCTTTAGTATTCATATGTTTATATCTTTTGATTGAATTAGATCAATACAAAAAAAAAGATGAGGTCAAAAGTCAAATCTGATGTCATTCCATACAGACAGGTACAAAAAAGATTGCAAAGAATAATAAAAAAAACATTTGTTCATTAATTTTTTCATAACTACTTATACAGTTCAGGGTCGCGGTGGGTCCAGAGCCTACCCGGAATCACTAGGCACACTGCAGGAACACACCCTGGAGGGGGTGCCAGTCCTTCACAGGGCAACACACACGCACACTTATGGACACTTTTGAGTCACCAATCCACCTACCAACGTGTGTTTTTGGACTGTGTTTTGGACTCTTGGAGCGGGACTTGAACCCACAACCTTCTAGGTCCCTGGAGCTGTGTAACTGTGACACTACCTGCTGCTTGCTACGCAAAAAAAAAAAAAAAAAAACACACAAGCGCAAAAAAAAAAAAAATTGTCTGTGGATATGAGAACCAAAATCATGAACAAAGCATGGACAATCTCAAGGCTACAAGTCCAACTCCAGAGATCTTAATATTCCTGTGTGCACTGGGTGCAGTGTGATAAAAAGATTTACAGCACACAACACTGTGATCAGGGGCAGCATCGAGCCAGGGAGATGGACACATCTGAGCAGGTTTTTGCTTTGGTCAGAATTGGTTTTACAGCTGTTTAAAACTAAAACATACATTAGATCAAAAAGCTTGATTGATTTAATATTTATTTTTGGGGCTTATATACTACACAAGCACTAAAATAAAACCCTCAGGTGGTGTGGGCATGAAAATTATGTCATCATAAAGCATTGAGAGGAGAGTAAAGGAAGCAGAGTTAAGGGAGTCTCTGGCATGTGGCACATGCGCAGTAGATATAAACCAGTTGAAACATTATTGTTTATTTGAAAAAAAAAAAAACATTTCCATCACATTTTGCTTTTTGCAGAATTTATGCTTTATTGATAACTTCCACTTCATCACTTTTTTTTTGTGGTGGTTGTGTTCTGTTCAATTTTATTTTTTTTAAATGCACATTTTCATAATTTCCCAAAAAATTGGTGGATGGAAAATCCACTACAGAGGACACCACTGCTGACAAAGAGTCAATCAGATGGGAGAACCCTCTCTCCTTCTTATAAAACATCCAGACAAAAAAAAGAGATTTTTTTTTTGTAAAATACTTTATCAAAATTTGGCCTTACAATAAAGGTGTTTACCATATGCCCCTGTGGCCACACATATATTATAGGTTCACAGATGTTTTAGGGTTGTCTTGTTGCTTCAGACCCGGGTGCTTTGACAGTGTTCATGGCATCATGAAATCTGAAGACTATCATGCAATTTTTGAGTGTTATTTAGGGTCCAGTGTGAAAAAGCTGGGTCTATATTAAGTTCAAAATGCCTGATTACAGTTATTGTTTCTCAAGTGTGTGGCACCCAGTTCTAAGCTGAGGGTGCCAGTAAATTCGACCAATTCTCTGGGGAATGTTATGATTGTTTCCTCAAAAGTTGCATTCACTGATAAAAGTGTAAAGGTGTATTGAAGGATAATTGTGTTATTCTGACCCAAGCATGTCACAGACATTTCATTAAGATCCTACAGGGGTGCTAATGTGGAGTCTTTTGAGAAAGCCAGCTAATCTGCCTCTGTGTTAGATAACTGTAGCTAGCTTAAGATAAGCTGTATCATTGTTTTTATTTGGGCCTATCAATTACAAAGAAGTTAGCATCAACATTTAATTAGCCACAGGTTGCTCACATGCTCATGTTTTAGCGAATTGGGTTTTAGAGGGTACATGGCTATAGGTTTGGCTGTTTCAGATTTGTTAGCTTTCGCTAACCTCTACCAAAACTGATCAAAACAGAGTTATAAAAACCTAACTTTATTTACCAGCTTACTTTAGACATTTTTTGTTTGGTTGTTTTTTTTTTGTTTTAACCGTATTCAAGCAGAAAAAAAGTTATTATAGAAAAACTTGACCCACTTCTAGAAATGGTTAACTACACATTTTCAAGGTTTACGTGCATTTCTCCAAGAAAAAAAAAAAAAAAAAAAAAAAAAAAAAAAAAAAAGATTTGCATAATGCAGTGGTTCTCAAACTTTTTAGACAAAGTACCACCCATTATCAAACCAAAACCTCCAAGTACCACCTATGATTTTTACCACAGAAACATGTGCCCCTGGTTCTTCCTCTGTTCTGGGGGGCATAAGGCAAAATCTTGCTGGAATTGTTGCATGTTTTTGTTGCTTATTATGTACTTGAAATTTGCATGCTTAACTCAAAATTATCCGGTTTCCTCCCACAGTCCAAAAACACATGTTGCAGGTGGATTGGCAACTCAAAAGTGTCCGTCCGTCCGTCCATCCGTGTGTGTGAATGAATGTGTGTGTGTGTGTCTGTGTTGCCCTGTGAAGGACTGGCGCCCCCTCCAGGGTGTATTCCCGCCTTGCGCTCAATGATTCCAGGTAGGCTCTGGACCCACCGCGACCCTGAACTGGATAAGCGGTTACAGATGATGAATGAATGAATGAATATACCTTTATGAGAACATGTAAAATTTATGGACAATAAGCATTTTAAAAGAAATAAAAACAAGAAGGGATCAATTTAATATCACTTATGTGCTTTGATAGGCTAGAGGTGAAAACAGCACTGTGTTTGAGCCAGGTGCTTACAGCGGCTCTCTATAATGATGCGAAGAATGGCTACGCTTTCCTTCAGCTTAATGTTTTATTCCATTTTGCCTGTACATGTACAGAATTCTCGCTTAGTTTTTTGTTTTTTAATATTGCGTCTGGATTTAGTTCTTCTGGGCTTCAGAGTATTTCTCGTGCTTGCTCTCGGCTTGTTTTTCTCATTTTTGCTCTGCCCTTTATATAACAAAATCTGTCTCTAGCCTTTGCTTGTGTCCAGTAAGCAACTGAAAGTGAACTTTCTTTCAGAACAAAAATGGGGGATTGCGTTTCTTCCCTGGAAAAAATGCAGAGGAACTCTGTCCCCCAAACATCAACTACACAAATTAATTTCACTGGGGCATAATTATGAAAACTGTGAAACATTATGTGATTTACACATACAGACTGTAGATTTGCAGTTATGAATAATTTCCTTAATTAATTAGTACATTTTTCGAGGTCATTTGGCATACCACCTCTTTCTGCTTCATGTACCACTAGTGGTACAGGTACCACAGTTTGAGAACCATTGGCATAATGCAATTAGAGCACTAGAAAAAAAGGGCTGCTATACGTGATAACATATTGAAAAGTAACAATTTAGTCTAACTGATGCAAGTAATTTTGTTAAATGTGAGTGAGTGGTAAGTGAGTTTTACATATGAAAATGTAAGCGAAGAAAATATGTTATTGGGTAACATAAAATAAATTTGATAAATATGTAAATGCAAATATACATAAACAAATACTGGTGTACAATAATTTAATATTTCTTTCAAATTTATGCGTGTACTAGAAGTGATAGATTACAGACCTCTGGCCACTCCTGTTTGGTTTTTCCTGTGTCTGCATCAAAACGGTCGTGCCCACCTAATTATTATCCATACCACTCAGTAATTGTGATATACACAATTGTGGTATACACACTTCTTATTTTGGCTCCAGGCCCTTAATAAGTCTTTTTTGCAATATGATTTGCTTTGATTTTTGGTCTATATTTTGAGTGGCTTTCTCTTGTTTTTCATGTGTTGGTGTACATAGCCAAATCAAATGAAAAACTTACATTTGTGTGGATCAGGTTTGGTAAAGCCATCATTCCAGGGATCAGAAAAACATTCATTTAATATGCACATGCACGAAGCAGAAGAAAACTATGAAGCCTCTCTGAACAAAACAAGACCAAAAATTAAAAAAAAGGAATGCAAATCTAAATGAATTCACTTCTGTAGCTGAACTTCACCCTTTGATTTGTTGGTGTAACTGTTACTATGAGATTAACTGGAAAGAAACATTTCTTCACCAAGATCCAAATTCTTTTAGGAGAAAAGTGCTTAAGAACTGGTGTTTGTTTAGATATTTTTCCAGCTTGAAACTATTATAACACAAGTGAAAACAGAGCACACATAAGCCAGGAAGCCAGCGATGAAAATTCTGATGAAATACATATAAAAACAAAACATTTAGAGTCATTTTCATTTTCTGTCATCCTTTGATGTCACGAAGAAACAACTCATCTCTTGAAATATATGTGGGGGATTAAGGACTGAATGTAGCAATAGAGGATGGGTGTATATTTACAAAACAATGCAAACAATACAGGACTTTTTATTTAATTCCTTATTACACATGGATTTGCAATATTAAATCTCCTTTGGTCCATATGGTTCATCTGATGTTGCCAGAGTGCAAATCTGAGACTCAGTGAGATCCATGTCTCTAATCATTTTGCTACATCAAATCTAGCCATTTGATCATGTAAGCCTACTGCTTTTTAACATTCTGAAATCCAGTTAATTAATCAGGGTTGAAATGTTCAAATTTTGGGATTATCATATAAAAATAAATTAGTTGCATTTTATGAATAATATTTTGAAATGTAGAGCTTCAATTTTATTCCTGTTTTTACATACTACACAGAAAGCTAGGATAAGTGGTGGTTAATTTTTACTTTATAAATGAATTAATAAAGTAACACTGTGTTTTGTAAAACTATGAAATTAAAAGAGTAATTTTCCATTTAAAAATTGTGTTTATTATTTTACATTATAATAATACATGCAAATTTGATTCCCCTTATTTCCTGCTTAACTTGATAAGCCATGTAAAGACCAAAGCTGAAAATACAAAGAGCATTAGGTAGAGGTTTGAGTAGAGCAGTGTCATATCACGAGAAGCACTTTGCCCACACAGCTTCTGTTCGCCGCCATTTCCTCCCCGACTTCCTGTTTCACTGAGAGACATTAGTCCAAGTTGTGCTGTGATGATTATTGTTGAAAGTGATGATAGAGAAAACAAAATTTACATGAAAGGTTCACTGCCAGTGCATGAATAAAGCCTTCCACTGAATCTCACCTTTAAAACAGCACATACGAACCCACTGCATTCCACTCAGTGAATCTAATCTGATCTATACTTCCCTGTTCTCTGATCTGAAACAGATACTTTCAATGAAAACCCAGGAAAATGTGTGTGGTTGATGATCTTTCCTAGACACTGCAACATCATTTGTATGGAATAGAGATCAGATCATATGGGTTTAAGCTACATTTTTGACACACTTGTTTAACCTTGTAAATATACATGAGTTGTGGTTTTTATATGTCAAAAGACATATCTTGAATGAAAGAAGCAGTAGAGATCATGACTGAGCATTTCCACTGTAAAAACTGCATTGTTCTCCTAGGTCTCCAAATAGTAAATTGAGACCGTCTCAATGTCTTACATCATAAACCTAAGGATTCAATCCTATCAACATTTGAGTTTGTGCTTCTGAGCTGCAGTTGAGTGCAGATTGAAACAGGGACTAATTGCATATTCATAGAATACGCAGTTATGCATCTAAATCATTTTGAAAGTATTAATGGATATCATCTTGGAAATAACTTCTAAATATGTAGTGTATAGTGGTATTGAAAAAAATGTGGAAATGCTGAAAACAAGTTTACGTATGCTACTACTTGTACTCAAAATGCCCTGCGTTTACCTTTCTTCTATGAAAAGCATAAAAGAAACAATTCAGTGTAATGACTATAGACTCCTTTATGCTTTAAAATCACTGAAATAATCCTATAGAGATTCAAAGCTGGATCTTTTATTGAACTGCTCCAAAGAACCATTTATGGCACTTTTAGAGTGTAAACACTCATGATTTGCAGTAAGAATTTGTGAACTCTAGATAAAAACATAGAAATAAAATAACACTGGAAATGCCTTTAAATGTCAGTTCGCCATGTAATGTATTCAGCACAGTCATTATGGAACATGCACTCTGATTAACTATGATAAGGAGAACACTCACCAAGCTAATTTTAAAAAGTGAGAGAGCTGTTGGATTTTCACATAACTTAATTAATTATTTTACAGGATGTTAATTATTCATGGACATGTGTGGAACCTTGTAAGGTCAAAACTGCATTCATAATGTATCCATGTCTATTTTTACCATTAGAGACAGACATGGAGTCGAATATCTTTGGCTTTTACTGCTAAAGGTGTTTAGTACTTACTGATGTGGTCCAGCCACTTTAATTACGCGTTTAATGTCTTACTGTATATGAACACCATTGTCGTGACTGTATAATTCACACTGGAATACTGATACGTGATAGAAGGATTAATAATGAATGCAATGACAGTCACCACCTGTTCCAATACTCACAATTGCACCCCTTTTGCTCCTCCTTGAACAACATCAAAGATCATAAAAGTCCACAGTTCAAGGAAGGTCTTAGGGTTTAGTGCAAGATTTGGGACAGAGGTCAGTGTAATCAATAATAACCACTAATAACTGCATCTGCTTTTATTTGTTACACAGTATCCCACAGTATACAGTACTGTGCAAAACTCAGAGACCTTAGCTTCATCTTGTAACCAAAAAGCCTGCAAGTACATATATACAGGGTGCATCAAAAGCAGGACATCCTTTTATTTCTTTGATATCCTACATGACCACTTTCCCTTTGCTGCAGTTATAGCTTCTACTCTTTGGAGAAGGCTTTAGATAAAATTGCGGTGAATATGTGATGGCATGCAAAAAAACATTGGAAGCAGAAGTACTGATGTTGGATGATTACTTTTGCATCACAGTTGCCAAATCAAGAATACTCGGGTGAAAATACCCCTTTTGATGACATTTGGAAGTAAACATGACAAACTATAATCAGCTGCACCAGAGCATCCCATTTCACTTACTGCTTTTAGTGAATATACAAGCCTTACCTGCATGTCTGTGTCAAATGTACTGTACTCTACTGCAGCTTATTAGCTGAAATACCATCTGTGCACAAGAATGCATATGGAAAATAAACATTATTCATTTGTAGTTTCACACCACCATAAATGCTAAAGTGAAACTTGTGAAACACTCTGTAGGGCACACCCACATAAATGCATGCACACACACACACACACACACTCTCTCTCTCTCTCTCTCTCTCTCTCTCTCTCTCTCTCTCTCTCTCATATACACACACACACAGACACTAGTCCACTTATACACACTCATGTAATGCTTAATAGCATGAATAATAATTTATTAAGAAATGTTAAATATTCATCAATATTAAATTAATCATTTATGGTGGATCTTTAAATTAAAGAGCGTCCTTGAAATTAGAGATGTGTGAAGTGCCACAATTCCCTGTGGGCCTTTCTTTTCCTGCTCCCACACATACAGCTTCTCACCCCTCCACAGTTTACATCATTGTCTCCTATAAGCATTCTTTACCTACAAAACTAATATGCACGCAATGACCAAATATCATCCCCAAAAAGACTTACTGCAAAGAGGATTATATTAGAGTTTTTATAAAGTAAGTCTGTTTTAGTAAACTTGAGTTTAAAGGGATGCTCCAGACTTTTTCAAACTAACCTCTAACCACAGCATGGCTGCAATGAAAAATAATCTGTAAACTGAGATCTTCGAACTGTGTCAGTATTTCACGATAAAGGGACCAATACATTAAAGGGAATGCCACACACAATTTTGACTTACTTTGTTGCTGTTGAGGACACATCAGTTCACACTACGTATATGATGTAATACCTCTCAGATCACTTCTGAGTGATCAGATTAAATGATCAGATTACATTTTGTCTAACACTTTGATGGAAACCAATTAATGCATTTCTCTTTAAAATTACATAATTGTTGATTGGAAAATATCCTTTCAATAGAACTAAATGGGCAAATGCTGAAGCAGAATTTTATTAGAAGTGTTGTGAGTCAGTGTTGTTCTGTTCTTTTCTAATTGTGGGGGAAATTATTAGTGGTTAGTCTAAATGTTACTGATGTGTCAGATAAAGGCTAGGTTGAAAAACACTTCATTAATTTTCAAACTCATGTTTCTCTGTTTTTCAGTTTTCTCGGTTCGCAGAGGTACTAGTCACAGCTGTGCTCTTTCTGGTTCTGCAAAAAGAAATTGTGTAGACTTTATAATGCAGATTTAGTTTTTTTTAATACTAATGTCCATTTACACTACTATATCAGGAAGTTGAAAGCAAAGAAATAGAAGTTAAAATTGTGTAGTTTACAAATTGTCTAATAAGAAATGCACTTTTTTGGTTTCCTGCTGTACTTTACATGAACACAATGGACATCCCAGCGTGCAGTGTTTGTCAGTGTACAGAAATATATGTGTTTTATGTTTCTAGTCACCTACTTCACAAAGGAGGCAAAGGACATGGCAGAGAGCCAAGTGACACCGGCTGGTGAGACTATGTGCAGTACACTGTGGCACAGCAGCAGAGTGATGGCTACACACACCTGCCTCCACATGCTTTACCTCCTCAGGATCCAGCCCCCTCCATTTCCCCCTACAGCAACCACATCAAATCGAAGACTCCAGCTCAAATGTTAAGGCCAGTTTTCTTCAGGTTCTGCAGTGAGCAGTTTTTATTTCTTCTCTGCTAGCATGTTGTCTAATAACGTAAAACAAAACTTACAAGAAAATGCAGGTTAACATCAGGTTAACATAAACATACCTTCGACTTTGTCTATAGGCTAGGATGTGATAGGTATAGCTGGTGAAGTTAAGATTACTGTACCTTATAGTACACACTGTGCTCATGAATGTAGAATTATGCACAGTGGCTTATAAAAGCCCCTTTTTTCTATTTGAAAATATTACACTATGCCATACAGTAAATGCCATGCCATGCTAATGGGTGGAGTAATTTAATTGTTTCTTGACTATATTTAACTAACTAAATGATGGAACTTGGTTGACTACAGTTAGTTGAACACGAACACATTTTTTTTGTAGATTAACTTTCCTTCCAAAACATTTGCATAACTAAAGAGATAAACTGTGTACAAACAATTATCAGAGAGGTTTGAGACAAAATGAGTCATTCTAGGCCAACTTTCTGAGTCAGAATTGTTCACAGATGTACTAGGCGACAGACATGCGGTGTTTAATGCCTCTAAAATTTCATACTGTTGCCTGAGACACTGCTTTAGGATTGTCTTGAAAAGGTTTTTGTTTGTTTATTTATTTATTTATTTATTTATTTATTTATTTTAGCTAAATACAATTACTGCTGCATTCCCATTAACTTCTCAGAAAAAAAATACATTTGGTTCACTGGTCTCCTTGGATGGAAAATAAAATAGTGTTTGTGTTGAAAAAGAACTCTTAAACAGTGTATCAAACCTTTAAGTGTGGGTCCTGACTGTTTATGGGTCCAGAAACCTGTAGATTTTCAGAGTCAAAAATGTGCTCAAGGTTGTTTTCTTGTTTATTCTGGACAATGAAGCACATATGAAGCTGAGATTTTCAGTCTCAGTTCTGGAGTTAAACCAGTGCCTCAGACGTATGGAAGGCTATGGTACGTGGGTGGACTTGGGTCAGGCCAAAGCTGTGGCTTATATAGATTATGCCTGAAGGATTGCAAATAATCAAGAGCTAATTCTTGATGTGGCCCTTTCCCATCTCCTTCTCTAAGCCCCTCATTAAAGGGCTTATGTTTCCATCCTGTGCTGATGAGAGCACTGCTCCTTCACCCCATTTACACACAATAGGGCTCAATGGCCTATTATAATAAATGTTTAATTCACCCTTTCTGCAATAAAAACACAGTGTAGGAGCTCATGCATGGAGTCAGACCTTTTGTGAAAGGATTTTAATGAATAGTATAAGCTAGACAGGGACAGTTAGCAAAACAGTGTTTATAACAAGAGGCAGAGTCAAGGAAACTTCCTTCTGTTAAATATAAATCTATTTAGGAAAGTGGACGAACATGAGAGGATCTGGCCAAGTATTACATTTGGGAAAATAAATAAATAAATAAATAAATAATTTAATAAATAAACACACCAACAATGCACTGAAGTTAAACCCCTGAATTATAAACGGTTTGGCTAAAGGTTTGTGGACACCTACTTTTCCATTCATTCATTCATTTTCTGTAAACCCTTAATCCTTAAGCCCACCTGAATTTAAAATAGAGCAAATGGGCAAAATTCAGGCCCTCAACGTGGATGGGATGCAATTACCTGTAGTGCCACTATGCCACTCCATTTACCTTTATTTTTATTTAGTTTTTTTAATTATTATTATTTGTTTTTAAAACAGCTTCCACTCATTTTGAACATCGTAATATTACATTGTACATTGCTGTGAGGATTTGTTGGCATTCAGCCACAAGTATATTAGTGAGGTCAAGTACTTATTGTTGCTTTGTAGTGCAAGTCCAGTGGTAGTTTTACTCGAGGTCCAACTTAATGGTCACATTATGTGGTTTGTGTGGGAAGTTGATGGACTGTTCTGCCATGTTGCAAATAGAGTTTCAGTCACAATTTGGCCAGTTTGTGCTGCATCAAACATGTTGATGTGTCCGATTTCAGCTTCCAACTTCTGAGGGTCTTTATGTGATGTATCCTGGTGGGAAACTCATTTTTCCAATAACACTGACACTGCAGAAAGGAGCATTATACTGGATGATCATTCCTGGATCACAATTTCACACCAAATCTTACCAAAATACTGATCTTTGGGACTTCATTTACTTCTAGTTGACACTTGGCACTGTGAACTGTGACCCTTATGCTGCGTCCCAATACATTTCATGCTTTTATATGGCGATTATACCAGCTGTGAATAACTGAAGATCCTTGTTATTTGTAAGTGGTGTCTACAAACAATACATATATCCAGAGCAGGAAGTAGATTTGTATAAGTAAAATAGAGATTGAAAACATGGGAAAATGTGAGCACTGTCAGTTGCACCACACCTTGTAAATTTTTATTTTTTTTTCTCCTTTAAAGATTCATCAAAAGGTTCTTGCAAATTGTCCCTGGTTGTGACATAGTGCTTTGAGTCCTAAATGGCAAGGAAATCTCTTAAAATAACACCACCCAAGGCAAGTTCTGCATTAATATTTCATCACAGAAACATTTTACCCTTCCCAAAAAAAAGGGGGAGGCGTGGGGGGGTGGGGTGAAAGAAAAAAGAAACCAAGCCTAATTCATGCATCCATTTTATTTAAAAAACCAGGGCCGGCATGTAATTCTATAAAGATCTCCTTTCATGTGGCCAAATTTCAGCGTGTTATTTCTGTCTCTCTCCGGCTCTAGCGTTCTCGCACTCACTTTTGTCTCACTGCTGGTGCTGCTGGTGCTGTGCAGGGTGCTGAGTATCGTGTACACACAGTGGATACGTTTTTTTCTATCCATCACACTCTCATTCAGCGGCTGTATATCCGCTGTAGCCAGGCCCGTCAGTCGGCAGCAGTAAAAGGATACAATAAGAGCGTGTCCGGGGCAGCTTATGAAGGGCACGGCAATCCATCACCCAGAGCCGTGATGGATCGCGCTAGCATCTGCGATGAATAGGAACGGCCAGGCCCAAAACACACTGAGGCCAAAGTGGGGAGGAATATACATTACATCCATTTAATCATCCCAGAGGCTGTTAGCGACGCAGGCAGGGAGGTGCACGGGCGAGCAAATGCTCAAGCCCCTCACCACTCCCCTACACCCCCACCATTTCTCTCTCTCTCTCCCGCTCTTTCTCTTTCTACCGCTTCCTTCAAAGGCCGTGGCATGCTGGTACTAGATTGATTATGTAGGAGAAAGCTGGAGGCAGACGTAGTCGGAGTTGCGACGCTGCAAGCTTCTTCAACTTTTGACACAGAGAGAGGGAAAGAGAATAAGTGGAGGAGAGGCTATTTCCAAAAGAACCTGCTTCATAAAGTAAAAAAAAAAATATTTTCATGACTCAACAGGGCCAGGGCTGATCCCCCACAAACCGGCGTCCTCTTACTTCCCAGGGAATACCAATTACGCCACTCACATATTCATAACTGTATTATTTATTGAGATTCTCCAACAGCACGGCTTCTACATAACCATGAAGGCATCTGCTACACTCTCAGATCTGCAGTTAACGTAAATCTCCAGTTTTGCCATTCTTGATTTAAAGCTGGTTTCATGATGTCACAAATCCCAGTCCAATTATTTTCACCTTACAGTACTTCTGCCCACTCTGTCACGTCGAAACCATCAGCAGAGTTTCACTCTGGACTTTCAGAAGTAACAGCTTCCGATCTCCACACAGGCTTGAGATGAGATGCTGGAAAGTTGCTGTGAGTATTTTATTGGTTTCAGCCTGAAGAGTATTAGCAAGGTCACATTGCCAAACTTTGGATCAGCTGTGCTTCATAAAGTCCATTCCAACTTCCAAAGGTACTGAATGATGTAATGTCTGCAAAGAACAGTTTCACGACTCCACACTCCAGTGCTAACTGACTATTGCTTGCTTATGGGCATGCTGACCTTACGTGCTGCTACTTAAGGGCATCCCATTGTACTTCTTGGTTTTCTATGTATGTTGTGCTTTTTACCTACACCCGTAGTGATTTCTAGGGTTTAGATGGTGCTGAGTGTTGATAAGGATTCACCCAGCAAAGAGCAGGCCAGACACGCTTACACTCAATTGGAACCGGGTACATTTTTAATCCTTGTAAGCATTGCAGAGCGCTGATTGGCCAAATCAACACAAAATGGAGACCTCCAGAACAAACTAACCATCTGTAAAATCTCCAAGCTGTACTAATGGAAAAGCGACCAGAAACCAGGCCCTGAAAAGATTATCAAACCAGGTCCTGAAAAGCTTGTCAAGCCATGCCGAGCTGGTCAAATAGGTATATGGAAAAGTGCCATAAGTTAGACTAGATGATCGGTCCCAAACAACTCAATACAGTTCTAAGCAATCATTATATTTATCTCCCCTGGTTCTCATTTTTTATGTCAACATATTTACATAGTTTGGAACCTGTTCGCCTTTCTCTTTTCAAGGTTTCGAGGTTCATGATTAATGCACGTTTTCATGCATTTTCTTTTAACAGTCTTGGTGACAGACAGACTCACCTCACCTGCTTTTAGACATATTTTGGACAGCCGATTTATTACTATTAATATAATATGATTAATACTGTGGTCCAAAAATCAATAAAGGCTAATATTGAACTGTTGTAATAGCGCCCTCTACAAAAGTCATCGGAAAATATGTTATACAATGGAAAATGTATCAGCACACGAACATCCTCTTGTCTTTCTATTCCACGTATCTGGCCTTTAAGATCCGAAGTGAATCATTTTTGTGCCATTTACAAAAATTTCCGTTTGTGTTCCTGGATAAACTCTCTGATGTTATTGAGAATCTTTCTGTCTTCTATCTGATAACGTATCTCCTCTCATATCTACTTGAGTCATCCTCTGATTTTGGAGTTTAAGAGTGCTGGCCATAAGTCAGGATGAAGGAATGAGCTTTGAAGGCGTAGGAGGTGCAAGGAGATACTGCGAAGAGTAAAAGTATACGATTTGAAGCGAAGCCCCTTTAATGTTTCTTTCATGAGAAGAATGAAGACATGGGGTGGACCAGGCATCAAATATTCTAATACTACTGTGAGCTCGAGTTGATCTTTCTCCCACATCCGAGGAACATTTCCACTCATAAATATAGATGAAGGGAATGTAAATCATCCTTCCCACCCTTCCATGTGTTTTGTTTGTGCATTTGATCAATCTAGACAGAGGAGTTCTCTCATAGAGGATCCACAGTATTTTAATATGTTTTAGCATAATCCCATACACGCAACACATCTGAAAATAATAAAACTCTCTTCTGCGTGGTTAATCCATGTGGTGACCTCTTTCATCTAGACCGGAGCAGAATTCATTTATGAGTTTGATACATTACTGAAGAATGTTGTCAAAGCAAATGTAGGAAAAGGTGCTGATGATTTAAAGGGTTGTAATTTGAAATAATAAGAAAATGAAATGTTATCTGGTGATAATAATTGTGTCAGTTAAACAGACTCTAGGCATAGAATTAACCAGGTTGCCTGAAAATAGTAGGTAATTTTCACATGAATAAAATTTATTACAACAACACAAATGTGCTTTAGACATTTGTGCACTACTGTACATTTCTTAAGTATTAATGTAAGATTGAAACATTGGAACCATCAAAGCTTAATATACATATATTTCCTCAGTGTGCACCTCTTGTGGATAAAGTCACGAGCATGAAATTGAACCTGATCCTTACCCGTGAGTTTGAGACCTGACCTGACCCAGTCCAACTGATGTATCTGAAACCTGAACTTGACTTCCCCACAGAAGTCAGATTATCACAGAAACAGAGTTTCAGAGACAGGTATTTTCAGAGCTTCAGTGCATTTACGAGTACGCTTAGCAACAGAATATGACATTCTGGATTGAACTAGTATTTCACACATCTGTAAAACATTTGCAATATTCATTGTCAAAAATCATATCCTGGGAGTCATTTCAAACCTTGTGGGTACAGAATGGGATTTGATCCCTCATTTGGGCAATCACACTGTGCTAAACCAATAAAAGTCTTCCAATCCGACTTTTGCTCCAACGAATGCTGTAAAAGAATATTGTAATCATCTGCCAAAATGCTGTAAATAAAAATGTCCTATCCCAAAAACTAACAATTTTGTCATGGGAGCTAAGGTAGCATCTACACCATCAGCTCTGAAATGCTCAATGTTATTCCTCTTTGGATAATAACCTCACCGCGACCCTGAACTGGATAAGCAGTTACAGATAATGAATGAATGGAAAATAACATGATCTCTCTGAGAGCCAATGTCTAACTCAATATTAAAGTTGCAACAGTCATGTTTCTCACAGTTTAAAATCCCTAAATTTGCCTCTTAATCCAGACCGATCTGCACTGATTTTTTTTATGCATTGGTTCGAGCTGATGTATCGTGCTAAAGACATTGACAAAAACCTTTTCTCAAGACCCATTGGTCTCAGGTTAAGAGTCTCTTGACATTGATGATCACCTGAGCCTTTCTATCCTGCCCCCTCTCCTTTACTTCCTCTGACTCTCTCTGTCTTTCCGCCTTCATTTCTGTCTCATGCCCCTCCCACCTCTGGCTGGTCTGGGAAAGGTGCGGTCGGATGAAAAACGAGGATGTCACCATAGAGTTGCAAGGTTAGCACACTCTCTAATGGAGAACTGCTGTGCTGGCCTGCTCTGGGGCATGACCTCTCTCACCAGGGGCATCCAGTAGCCCAAGATAAACTACTGTAGGGGGCATGGCGCCCACCCAAACCCCTGCTGCTGATCCACCATCCAGACAAATGCTGGGTCTGGCCCAAGGAAACCCCCGTACAGTATTCAGACTCTTCTCTGCAACCGTACATTGGATACATTCAAGTTTGACGTTCAGCGTTCAATATCACACTGGTATAGCCACAAGGTCATGTTTTACAGAGGGTTCAGTGTTCCGATAGATGTGTGAGTAAGGGGTGTAAACAAGAATAACTTTATGTATGTAGGTATATGTTATAATTTGTTTAAATGATGATATGTTTATGACTGTTTATCTTTTAATAAATCCAAGAGTTTATGTTTAACATGGGCTTCCACATTTTTAAATCTAAAATGTTCAGCTTAAAAGAGCACTAGGTAGTTTTTTAACCTTAAAATTACATTTTCAACAACATTGTGAAGATTTACCGACTCACAGTAAGGAGGACAGAGCCTCTGTCATTGCTGCTCTGGGCTCAGCACTGCAGAAACCGTATTATGTCATTTTGGATGAGGGTAATAAACCCTACCCCTAGATTTCAAGTAGGGGGTGGTATAAAAGTATATTATATGCTGCAATTGTAGAGGGAGCCCAGAAGCAAATGTGATATGTTATCTATAGTTTCTATAAGAAACATTTTTAAAGCATCAACTACCATATAATCAGGGGATTGTCAACATTTACTCTTTGGGGTGGTTGTGATTGGTGGTTTAGAAGCATATTATGTTTTAGTATGGTCAACTGATTCATAAAGAAATGCTATTATAGGGTAGATTACAGTTTCCAAAAAGGGTAAGGTGACCTCCCTTAAAATTAGTGAATTAGTATTATTATATACACAGATGCTCACTTGTACATACAGTTTGTATAATCTACATAGAAAAGCATGTAATGGGTTGCTTTGGACAAGTGGTACTTAAGTCTTTAATTACCATGTCCAATGCCAAGTTTGGGCTACAGGATTATACCATATGCCTCCCACTTTCAGCATCAGTACCTGTCCTCACATTTTAGCTATGCAAATACTTTTAATAACAGCTAAGTAACAACTGGCATCTTTGAATCAAAATGTCAATCCTTCACCATGTCTCAGTGTTAGACAACTTTGCCTGTAGAGACATCCAGCCGCACTGTACTTACTGACAAAGTGAATCTGCAGATTGGAAGCAGAAGAGTGGGACAAGTTTCCATTTTACATGTCAGAGCAATGTGCCAAACTGTAAAGCCATCCAGCAGCATAATTTACATGGAAATATGTTTAAACACAAATGATTTTAACACAGGGTGATGGAAGCAGAGGGGGAAGTTGTGGTACTTCACAGAAGTGAAAAGAGAGGGAATTGAAAAGTAAGACATACAGCTGGCGTCAGGCTGTACTCTCTCGCGTGACAAATGATCAACCGCTGCAGGGAGCAGTGTGACGAGATATGGACGGGCATTCTGTCTCCCAGCATCCACACTGTGAGCACACAAGGGCCTCCATTTGGCAGCACGACAGCCATATTTATGATCATTTGGGCTCGATTTGTCCACACATACTTGGAGCCGAGAGATGTGAATAAAAAATGGAATGAAGGGGAAACGTCTCCCAGCAGGGCCTTTTTGGAGTTTTTCTTCCTGCCAAGAGTCTATTGGAATTCTGACATCTTCCTGTCCGTTAACTGGGCAGGCCTGTCGTTGGATAGGAAGGGGAGGTCAGTTTTGAAATGCTGAACCTGTCCAGAAGTGGTGTGGAGGAGCTTTTGATGGAATAATCATCATACTCTATATTACAGAAAGCACTTGAGAGTTGAATGTTCTGACAGGAATTTGAACAAATATCTTTTGTCGTCAGCCTGTGCTCATTCAACAAACTCGCAGGATTTTAGTTTTCCTGACATGTTAATGGTGTCCTCTGTGTGTGCTTTTTCATATCAAACAATATGAAAACTTTAAAGAGAAATAAAATGCATAAAAACATTTGCCAAAGACACAAACCACACTAAAAGTTCAACCATAGTGTTAGGGTCCTATTGTTACTTTAAATTGTACATTACATTCCCTTACTCTGGGGAAAGGTGCCTATTTGTACATTTTCATGGTCTGTTAAAATGGAAAACAACCATAAAAAACCTGGAGTCAACATTGTTTGGAACTAATGCAACTTGAGTAATATAAATCACAAACTCAAAATACAGAAGAGGAAAACTTTAAAGGTACCACCTCAGCGACAGTGTAGTCCTTTTTTTCTAAGAATAAATGAATAAGAGAGGAAGCTAACCTCAAGACATTTGGAGACATTAAAGGAGGCAAATATGACTCAAATTAGAAAGAGTATCATGAGCGAAACAACTCTGGTAAATTCTTCCATAACGCCATGAACCGCCAGCTTTTATAAGGCCTTTAATGATTCCTCACCCTCCCTTGCCTAAGAAGAGAGAAACCACACTGAGATAGCCACTGGAAAATTAGGCTGCGGTTTCTGTGGGGTTCCGACTAAAGATGTGACGTCAGCAAGACCGTCTCCGCTTGTAATCACAGAACGTACGTGTTGTGCCGGGGACGTCCTGGAGAGTGTTTATAGAGCAAGACAGTGAGCTTGTGATCATAGAGTTTAAAAAGGGCTTTGATTTTTATGGTTCTTTCAAGGCTGAGGTATTATACAGAAACATCAATATTCAAGGAACCTTTTGAAAAGTCTTTTGCTGGTTGAATGGTTCTTCACTACACTCTCACAAAAAAGGGTACTAAACTGGCACTGGGGTGGTCCCCTCAGGGGTAAGTCTTCAGTACCTATACATAGGAAATATAATACATGCATTATTCCTCCAAGAAAAGCGAGCCAAGTGTAACTTTAACAATGTTCTTATACTTTTACAAGGTACATTTATAATGTTAGTACTTTTGGGGAGCAAACACCTTTGTGCAGTACCTTTTATTCTGACAAAACCGTGTTGAATATAGCTCAATTTAGAACAAATATATATATATATATATATATATATATATATATATATATATATATATATATATATATATACATTTTTTTTTTTTACAGAACTCTGCTAGTTTTTGCATTTCAGTAACTGGGTGTAAGAAAAAGAGATTTTATTGAAATATGTTTTCACGTCTGCTTAAAAGAACACTATGTAATACTTTTAAATTTACAGTTTAATTACATTTAATTACAGCTTCAAAATATTTGTCATTGCTACTCTGGGCTCAGCACTGCAGAAACTACAGTATATAACCCTCACCCCCCCACTTTAAGATGATGTTGCTCCCAGATGAAGTGCACAAGATGTTAGCATGTTCTCTATTCACTGCAGTTACAAATTTCCAACAAAGCAGAATCAAACACTGATTCACAACACATCACATACAAGCTCAGAGTGGTCCAGCACTTTTGGTGATGGTTTCAGCACAAAGCAGAGAAGGCAAGCTGTGGAGGAGTTTCAGTTCGGACTGTTTTTGGAAGGTCTACCGAGTGCCATTCCAGTGTTGTATCCAGACACCCCCTACTCTCTTACATCCCTCGCTCCTGGCAGTAGCGCTGGTGGATTCAAGCAAGGACCAAAACACTCCAAAATTCCCCTGTCAACACAGTCAATCACTTTTACTGTGTTTGGAGACCACATCACAGAGGCCTGCAACTGTGGGGAACTTTGCATTGCCATTGGGAGTGAAAAGCCTCAACAAAACACAAAATTTCAAGGCTAAATATTTTTTGACATATTTTCCTAACCCATACTGGAAGGTCCAGTTACAGAGCAACATCGAAGTCTGTTTGTGAATGGCAGCCCAAGAGTTCATCATCGGAACAAATGTCATGAAAATGAGTTCACGTAAAGCCATCCTTCCTCTATCACACTTCATCTGTAAAGAAGAGTGGAAGATGAGATTATGATCCTCCTGAAATGAATTCACTAAGCTCATAATAAGTTTGCAACACGTATCTGAACAGAAGATGAGATAAAATACCTGTGGAAAAAAATGTCTTTTCCAAAACCTCTTTTTTACATTAAATTACCAAGGCTGGAGGATATTTGTCTGAGGGTTTATGCCCCATACTGAGCACAGTTAAATATAAAGCACTGATAAAAGGTGACTACTCGCGTAAGTTTCCTGTCTAGGTGAAAACCATGGAGACCTAGATAAAAATCAGGTCTCAGTATTCAAATTATGTTCGCCTTGAGACCAAGCGAGCACAACACCCACTGAACCGCAAGAGGACATGAGCCTATAGTCAATGAAGAATTATTCCGATAACATCACCAGGGTACAAAAATATCTTCTTTCCACCTACGTGAAAGTCAGCAAACTTTACGTGGTCTCTGTCTCTCAGACAATAGGTTCAAACAGTGGCAGTAAGGAACTGTTGAATATATAATCGTATACCATCTACATAGCGCTTTTGAAGCAAAACCTTCTACCTTCAGAAAAGGCCTTAAGTTTCAACATTGCTAATGCAACACGAGTAGTATTGTGCAAAATTCAGAGACCACTCTTAATCTTGACTTAATCTCTAAACTAATTAACTAAGTGCAAGATATTACTTTGTTGGGAAACACGGACACAAAGTCATACATATACTGCCTTATTCAGCAGCTCCTTATTTGAATTTACTTTTCCACCTAAAAGGGAACGTCTATGATTGTGGGAAGCTACAGTTCTCTCTGGTTTGTTTAGGTTCAGAGGCTCAGCGTATTTTAAGGTTGAATGTTTGTTTGCATGCAAAAAGTAAAAAAAAAGGACTTTTTTGCATGTGGCTGAGGTTTAACTTGTTTGTACGTTTTTATTCACTGTTAGAATTACCACAGAAACTCATTTCTAACTAAGTTGTTTAGTTTTGTAGCACTTTGGGCTGTTTACTTTTTAATTCAGTTAGTGCTTTTCAGAATTCAAAGCGAATTCCTACTTAAATAATCTGAAACATCAAAAATATGTCAATATTTCCCACCTATGGAGCAGGAATAGAGCAATTTGCAATTTTTCTGCTATGAGCTGAGAAACAGGAAGCCTAGCATGTCTAACCAAGCCCGTTTCTACTAGTTTTCTGACACTGGGGCTTCATAAACACATTAGACCTGTTTCCAGCACACAAACAGACTGAACATCTTCTGAATTTTATAAAAAAAATGTACTTTTTAAATGGTGAACGTCTCCTTTAAATATACAGCAGTATAATTGTGATGGCACTGGAGCCAAAATGGAATTGCTGCAGCATTTAAAGTGGAATGAAGTATTAGAAGAAATCACCTTAGTGCCCATTTAACTTTATAAAATTAATCACCCAGCCTCATTTAAAGGGATCTGAGCAGCCAGACGTGTTTCATTATCAATTTTTCTTTCAGATATAATCATGTATCTTTTCCATGGTTTTTTTGGCTTATAATGGAGCTATGTAAAGTTTGCATGCATCAAATGGTTAATGTGAGCATTTCTGAGGTGTTTTGGAACAGATTTCACAATGCTGGGATATATTTTTTGTATCTTAGCATAAACACATTGCAATATTATTTGTAGGCCATGTTTGGTGCATTGCTATGGGAATATTTGATTGGATTCTACCACAAAAACATTAGTAATACCTGGTTCTGATCACAAACAACTAAAATTCATCCTAAATATTATTGTATGGCACTTCATATTGTCAGAAGTCCACAGCCCACTGCCAGCAATACCTTACTTGCTATTTGTCTTGGTGAAATTAGGGTCATGTGTGGCTTCTCTGGTGTCCCATATTGGCTGATTCTTTTATGTAGATTGCACTAACTGTGGGTGTCACTCTGTAAAAGTAAAAAAAAAAAAAAAAAACATACGCTTTGGTGTGGTCAACAAAACCTTTCACTGAGACAAAAATACACACACCAGTCCCTAAGCAATGGGCTTTCCTTCCACTGAGGGACAAGCCTGGATGACTACACCAATGCCCTTACAAAGCGCAATGACCACCAAAAGACATTAGTGGGGCCTGCTATTCCTCGCCTTTCCCCCCTCTCTCCATCCCACATCACCTTGATAGAGGGGTAGTTCATCATCTTCCCTCAGAGAGAAAGGATAACACAGAGCTGAGCCTCGGGGGCTAGGCTGTGGAGGGGGGACATGGTTTCAGAGAAGAGCACAGGGGTTAATAGCCCAGGGAGGACACCGCTGGCACCTGCATGTTACAGTAATACACTTGGCAGCCAGTCCCGTGTCAGCCCCTCTTAATTCCCCTGGGGAGGGAAGGACGTGGCCTAATCTGTATTCAGTCCTGACATTGTCCATATCTGCTATGGGACATTAGCAGCTAGCTCTCTATAGACTAGTGTCCTTCAGTGTATATTACTTTATGTTAATAAAGAAACAAAATCGCACATGGCATCGTTTGTCATTGTTAGTAGACTCGCTCCCACAGTCTGTTTTCAAATGCATGTGTTTACACTAAGAGACAGTCGACCTGGCCCGGTGATTCCCCTGCTTTTTTCTCCATCTTTATTGATCTCTTCCTCAAATCCCAGTTACCAATCCAAAACCTTGCTCTGTGTACAGATTTTCCTTTGTTTAAACAGTTATGAGAAATATTGAATAAACTGACTAGATTTAATATTATTACATTTTGCCAGGATACTTTTTTCTGCAGTGAGTGTATCTGATGATAGAACGGTATCATTTAACGCAACATGAGGAGCATAAGGTGGGAGCAAAAGAAGCCCCCAGCTCCATGAGGTGGTCTGGATTTTCACTTACAGGGGAAAGCAGCCACTCTGACTACAGGCTTTACTGCTAAAATTCACCTTTACCACTCTATCAGTTTTCAGCCACTCACTCCATCCCTCCACACTTTCAGTTGTCATCCTCCAGCATATTATTCCATTTAAGTTGTGTCTACCAAAGTAGAAAGTTCTATAATACACTATATGTCTAAAGGTTTATGGACACTTACTCATTAATTTCTATTGAAATTAAGAAAATTACTATTGAGGTTCACTTCAGAACTCTCTTTATCACTGATCCACAACATTTATACACCTCTGACCAATGCTTGATATTAGGCATGGCAAACGGTGGCACTGCAGGTAGTGTAGCTGTCACACAACTTCAGGCTCCTGGAGTTATGGGTTTGAACCCCGGTCCAGGTGACTGGCAGTGTGGAGTTTGGTGTGTTCTCCACGTTTCCACGTCTGTTTCCTCTGGGTGTTCTGGTTTCTTCCCACGGTCCAACAGTCCATGATGGTAGATGGATTGGCAGCTCAAAAGTGTCCCTAGATGTGTGTGAGTGGATATGTGGGTGTAGGTCATCCTGAAAAGGATTGGCGCCCCCTCCAAGGTGTGTTTCCTGCGTGTTCTGTGAGCCCTGATGCCACAACCCTGAATTAGATAAGCGGTTACATACAAAGAATGTCTATGAATGAATGAATAATACAAAGTGAATCTTCGTTTCCAAGATGGACAGCACTTTAAGTAGATGAAGTCACTAATTATAAGGAGTGTTTAAAAACTTTAGATATATTAGTTCCTTTCTTCATCACAGGGTTATGAGGGTCAGCTCATGAATGTGATCAGAGACATTTTTCATGTGGGACTTCCAGCTGAGAGGAAAAGTAGGAATATTATTTTGTTAATGGCATAGAACAAACATTGCCGTAGTTGCACTTGTTACGGAGAGAAGTGTGTCTCACTTGCATTAAAACAGGAAAAGCCCTATACTGAGTGGGAGGGGGCCCTTGATTAAATCCGTCAAGGGAATATTCTTTAAATCTGCCTGTATTCTCAGAATTCTGATGGGATTAATTCTGCTAATTGCCTTCTGGCCAATTAAGAGTCTATTCCCTGCTGCAGTCTTTTGAAACACAGCAAGGCTAATTGGATTTAATCCTTATCCTTTCCTCTCCAAACGCAGTAAAGAAAAGAGTGTCTGAATATGGGAAATATTGCGATGCGCTTTGATTCAATTTAAAGCACTCTCTATTAATGTTCAACCCACACGTATTGTTCTTCTCCTAAGAAATTAATTTCACCAGTAAAATGTTCACTACTACATCCAAGTAGAGCAACATGAAGAGCTCAGAATTTCACTGATTACATTCACAGAACCTTCTGCTCCTTAAAAAAACTTGCTCAGTTTGCAATATATACCCAAAGTATGTGAGTTCTGAAACTTTACAGTTTCAGCCATTACTATGAAAAGTTTTATGGAAATGATTTCACTGCTTTGTCTTGTATTTCAGAAGAACTCCACTGTGACCATCATCATAGTGTGGATACATTACTAGGAGAATGATGCACAATGACCTTATAAATTATGCAGTATAAAAAACCGTGTAGTACTTTATTCAGATATACGTCTGTGGATGTGTTTAATATGCATTCCTTGCATGTAACATATGTTACTTGAATATTTTGTATAAGCACTCCAACTTTACTGCAAGCCACAACTTGATCCTAGCCCCATAGAATGTGATATTATATTAAGTATAAAATCAGTACATCCATCAGGTTTTAATTTTAAGATCTGCTGTAGGTCAATTATCATAAAGATCTTGATCATTTGTTCATGGTTGGGTTTCTATGGCTGCGAAGCACTGATTATTGTTTCATCATTTTTCACCCCATATCTGACATAATAAACATATCTGCACAGCACATTTGGACAACTTGTCCCTTTGGAAAGGCTCCAGTCCACTGAAAATGTCCTTTTCTTCAATCATAAAGGTTTTCCCTTTGGCCCGGTCCAGTTGCTGAGGCTGAACAGTAGGGGGGAGAGAGGTCTGCTCATAAATCCAAGCCCACTGCAGTAAAAGCTCATCCCTATCCACCCACAGCCCCGCTCATCCTCTTAAATGACAATAAGAATTAATGGTATTAAAGGGTTATACCTCTGAGCCTCTTAAACTCTGCTTTACTGCCATGCTGCAAGTCTGACCCATCAGCTCCATGTACCACACTGTCCGTAAACACACCTAATACAACACATGCCTTTACTGCTGTTATTATAGTCAGTTGTATAGAAGAGCTTGTGTTCAAAATTAGCTTACTTCTTGCATCAGTAGTTGGACCATATAAGGTAATGTTGGTTATACCTATACATTCATTATATGTAACTGCTTATCCAGTTCAGGGTAGCAGTGGGTCAGGCCTACCTGGAATCATTGGGCGCAAGGTGAGAATACACCCTGGAGCAACAGGGCAACACACTCACTGACCCATTCATGAGTCGCCAATCCACCTACCAACGTGTGTTTCAGGAAATCAGAGCACCCGGAGGAAACCCACGCAGACACAGGGAGAACACACCAAACTCCTCACAGACAGTCACCCGGAGTGGGAATCAAACCCACAACCTCCGGGTCCCTGGAGCCGTGTGACTGTGACACTACCTGCTGCCTATTCCTATACAGTCCTATGCAAAATATTGGAACCCATGGTCAAACTAGAAATAAAGGTTTGTGTAAATAATCAAACAAGTACGCACACCTCTTTGTGGTGACCTGTGCAAAAATAATTTATATTTTTTATATATTCTTATATTTATTTTTTGTATATTTCTACATTCTTATATATTCCTTTCCTAATATGTTATCCTCAGCAAATCTGTAAAAACTGCATTAATATTTTCAGACAAAAGTAAATTTCTTGTAGATCTCTGGAAATCTTACCTTGTTATCACTAACAATATAAAACATCATTAACGCAGCAGTCAAACTTTTGCATAAAACTGTGTACCAACAGTCTGAAATCTTCATCATCATACAAAGCAAATATCACAACTGCGCAGCTAAAGGCCCAAGCTGAAGTTCCATAGTTTGCATAAAGCCACTAGCTGAATCAGACATGACCATATTTTATCATGCTGTTTCCTGATTGGCCTTCAAAAGCATGTGAGGTGATATTTTTCACTTTGCTTAATGATGCTGATGTATGCTGTGGTTTTTATTTATTTTATTTTTTTACCCAGTTACAGTAATGTAGCTGGTGGCTAACCCTCGGCCTCGGTCTGCCTGCACTGACGTCACGCACAGTTCATCAGCTCCTGATGGCTAAGCTTGAGAAATGGTGCTAGCATCAATTCTCTATTAACACAGGCTGTCATCAGCAAGCTGCTTATGGAGGCCTCATTCCTCTGAGTGACTGTATACATTTCTGCTAATAATGTGTTTACTCGAGCTGTCCAGGGAGTCAGAAGCAGTGACAAATCCCCCTCAAGGATAAAATACTTATTTCGAATTAAGTGACTTCTCATGAAACAAAGATGGGGAGAGAGAGAGAGAGAGAGAGAGAGAGAGAGAGTGAGAGAGAGAGAGAAGGGGAGAGCTAATGTGAGTGGGACTAAGTACAGTGGAGTGTATGTGTCTGATGGGGGGTTAGTGAGGGATCTTGGAGCTTTCTCTCTCTCTTCTTGCCTCTCAGCTAAAAGAAGATTTAGGCTAATGACGCAATTTAAAAACAATAACATTTGTGAGTAAAAGCCAGCTCTTAGCCCGGTGCCTTGATACAGCATGGCAGCTATAATGCAGTGGGACTGAGGCCTCATGCTAAGTAGCCTATGACTAATGTACAGGAGACGTGTCTTTAATTTAAACGTCTTAGTGGAAATCAAAGGCGCTTTGTAGATTTATTTTCATGGTGAAAAATCACTGGATTCAATTGTGTTATTTCTTT
The DNA here is from genome assembly GCF_029633855.1 of Hoplias malabaricus. Lineage (NCBI taxonomy): Eukaryota > Metazoa > Chordata > Actinopteri > Characiformes > Erythrinidae > Hoplias > Hoplias malabaricus. The sequence continues at coordinate 15,480,853 of NC_089810.1, read as the reverse complement.
CTGTCACTTTCTCATGGGAGCAGTAGAAAGTTTGAAATGCTTGTTCTTTTTCAAATGAAAGCTATACAATATGAGTAACATCATTGTGAATGTATAGTTCTTCTCCTACTAAAGTTCCTGAAGTGGATGTAGTGTTGTAAGAAAAACTTTCCTAATATATTGGGTTTCAGTACTGAAATATTTAGTATTAATCATTTTTATTGAAAAGTCAATGAATGTCCAAATATATTCAAATTCCAAGAAGTACAAATGGAAACACAGCAAAACATAATACTATTAATATAATATAATTAATATTATTCTATCATAATCTCAGATTCAACCAGTTGTTAGATTCAAAGAATGATCATTTTCACAAGAAAGGTTTATTTATATGTAGTTAGGCTATAAAGGGGTTATTTTTGCATTTAATCAAATCCTCTTCATTAATCGTGTGATTGTGAAACTGCTGCATTTATTTTGTAAATGCAGTGAATCTTTACTCCACTTGTGTCACAGCTCATCTCTCCAGGCAATAATAATTACTTACCTCTCTGAACTGTGGTCTAAATGAGCTGATTTACTACCTCAGAAACACGGTACCTCAGAAAACTGGTTCTTCTCAGTCCAGAAATCCTTGAAGCCTTTAGTTTTAGAGTAAAAATGCTCAAAAAGGATTTCATGTTCATGTCACTTCCATAAGTCCTTTTTCTTTGGTTCCTTATAAGCTATTAAAATTGCAATGTGTAGTGTAAGTGTCAGTGTCCTGAACCACAGTGGGAGAAGGAGAGCATCTGGAAAAACAAACAGGAAGCCTGGAGAGGTTTCTGAAGATGAAATATGGATGTGAGGGGGTGGACACCATATCAGTGCCATAAAATTGGGAGTTTAACAGTGACGGCACTGCTCCCATTTGCATCACATGCCTCATGAAAATATAATGAAACCACATTCAGCGACCTCGAGAATGCTTTGGAATCTTACTTATAGACTGTGTGGCTAAGCTGGACTTTTCCGCTCTGCTCTAGACTGGATTCACCACCAACATCAAGGCAATTACACTGCCAGCAGGAATTAAAAAATGAAATCGCAGAGGCTACTTAGCAAAGGAACAAAAGGCTGTCATGTCTGATGTAGTTTTAGTGGTACATGAAATATCTTAACCATGCCTATTTCATGCCTGTCTACACACACTTCAGAGAATTAATGTCTTGCCATGACATTTCAAATAGAATTCACAATGGTTTACCTCAGGAAAACGCCTCAGTTCTATCAAAATGACTCAGGAAAGATGAGCAGAAAGAGGAACATTGAGGAATAATTAGCCTTTTTAGGATAATATGAAAACAAAACAATATTTTGGTATGTTGTGAGCTACTGAGCAAAGATATATTGCTTGTATGTGAAAACATGGCCATCCCCATGCCCCAGTAAAGTTTTGCTATGCCCGATTAATGGAGGTAAACATTATATTTTATCCTGGATTAACGAGCAGATCTACAGGACATGCCCCACAAATTCACATAACAATATGCAATGAAAAACAAACAGATCCAAGTGTGAAATTGTATTTTATTGCTGAGTCAACAATAATATACCAACAGATCTACGTAGATTACAACAGTCGACTAAGGTTACTGTCTGTGACTGGTTGTTATCAAATCTCTTTTGCCCCAGGGTGTATTACAAAATATAGGATTCTGCAGTTACCCAGCAAACTTGAGGCCAAATTTGAGGACTGTCCAACAAGAACAGAAATGAATGAGTTCCTATTGGACAGGCTTGGCATTTGGCTTAAGTTATCTGGCTAATCTAAAGACAATTGCTTTGTGGAAAACCCCCACCTGTGCGCACACACATTAATGTTTCTAAACTGGAAAACACATCTATTGGGAGGGAAAGGTTGATGAATTTAAAAGCAAAGGATGAGTTTATGACCCTGCCTTCAACCATATCATGTAGAAAGACAGGAGGATTGACTTCATTTTCAAGTAATGACTTGATCAAAGGTTAAGTTATTGAAAATATCCTAGGCCTCCATGCTAGCTGAAGCTTTGTTTGGGAAAATGGACATTATGAATAATTTTTCTGACACTATTCTCTTTATTGGTAATTGTTGTGTGACTCTCACAGTGTGAAGGCTTTGTTGATTTTGTGTGGTTAAAGTGTTAAAGTGACTGTTGTGCTTTTTGAACCTTGGTGCATATTATTCATATTACAGTGCACAGGGAGCTTGTGTGATGATTAGATTATTTATAAGAATTTATCTATTTTGTTGAGGTGGTAACCCTCTGTGCTGTTTGCTGGCTACTATCTTCATTTTTAGCTCATAATGTTTGCAGTACTTTAGAACAGGGTTCTACTGGCACTGTAAAACCCTCTTACATCACAATACTTCTGTCCCAAAACCTATCCGCTTGTGAAGTGTGACGCCATGCGTGACGTTTCATTGTTTCCCGGTCCAATCCCACCTAAGGTCCCTTGTCATACGTTCATAAAACGTGTGTTTACTATTTGAATAAAGCTGAATGTCTCAATCGATTCTGTGACCTCTTTTCAGGACTTTTAGAAAAAGGTGTAAATTGAAGATAAACAGAAACAAATGTCCGTCTTTTGCCACACAATTTGTACATTCACAGCTCATTCTGATATGTATGAGCTATGGAAAGAGATTAGTCTCAAAAAACTTTACAAATGCGTAATGTTAATCCACAAATGAAACACAAGTCACAAATATGTTTCACTATTCACAAATGAATTCATCTCACAGTCTGCAAATTGTGAAAATACAGTCACATTCATATATCACAATTTTATGCGAAAATAAATACATTTGTTTAAATTTACATTGCAAATATTTGTAAAGTTGAAGTCTATTTGTAAATTGTAGAATCTGCATTTGTGGATTAAGTCTCTCGTGTTTTCCATGACATGCATTTGTTTTTTTCCTCTCACGGTTTATGGATTTTGAGACTTTCCTTTCGCATTTCACCCGATCCAAATACAAATGCAACCTGATCCACAAATGTGGCCAGCAGGGGAACAAGCCACCACCATGTGACTTGATCCAAAAATGCAGATTCAACAAAGAAATTCTAAATTTGAGACTTCAACTTTACAAATATTTGCAGTGTAAATTTAAACAAATGTATTTATTTTTGCATAAATACAAATGCTGTGCAGACGGACAATAGCCGTGTCTTCCACTTACGGTCAGAACAGGTGTTTTGTAACAGTTCTGTTACCGGTGATAATCTACTATAAGAAGTAGCTAGGATTTGTACAGAAAGTCAATAGATTTTGTGCTAGTCTGAAAAACCGCTAAATCTAGCAAAATCACTAAAGTTGGCCATAGTGAGCAGCAGTTTTTGTCTACCGGGATGGACGTTTCACAAAGTCGAAACGTCACGATTTAACGTCGACAATTCAACAAGAGCTGCCTAGGTATGCTAGCGTTCTAACGGTCGTTTGTCCTCATGAGGCAGATTATTGAGACTAGTGATGGGAATTTCGGCTCTTTTTGGGGAGCCGGCTCTTTTTTTTTTCACTGGATATTTGAAAAAGTACCATTCAACTCTTTTAGGACATATCTAGTTCTATATCAGTCACCTGTATCTGTTTGCTTTTATATTTTATTGCTTGTAGTGTGTTGTACTGTCCAAAACCCCCTCCGTATTCCCATCTGATTATTGTTGTATATCTAGAAACAAGCTTCTGGTACATCAGAATGTCACAATATTTTGAAATGTCGTGTATATTTATGTCATGTCTGAATAAAAATGACAATAAACCTGAATCCTGAATGATACTGTGTAGTAAGAGTATACAGAACTTCAGATTTATGCCTATGGGAAAGCTCTGGAATTAGGACTGTGGGTGTGCAAGGATTTGTTGGGAAGCTTTTGTGTAGCCTGCATGTGACTTCTTTCATGCACACATAGACTAATCCAGAAAGCAATCTCCATCTGGATCTGTTAAGGAAGTCAACAGCCTCGCTCCTCCTCTGTCGTTTAACCTGCAAGCAATTGACCTGCGTGTTGAAAAGTTTTTTTAGACACTTAGGAGACCCAACTCAGAATCCATCCTTCTGTACTATAAATCAACCATTGCTCTTGCTGCATAAGCCCAGCCTGGTCTGGTTGTAATTTTCAGGTTTCTTTCAGGAACGTTTACGTTAATGCGCAGATTATCGTGATGCTGGTTTAAATCCATGGCAGATGCAGCCCGCTGAAAGTTTTAAGAGACATTCTGCGAGGAGCGCATACATATGAAGCTTGATTAATTGCAGCAGTATTGAAACCATATGGTGTTGATTGATGTCGTGCTCAGGCTGCATTTTGTAGCTTCTATGGCAGAGGTTTTAATGTCACAGTTTGCTTTCAACCAGCCTTTAACTGTTTTTCATTTGTATTGAGAAATTTGTTTAAACAGGATGCTGCAGAGATGATTCCAGATATGACAAGTGTACATGAGGAACAGTGCAATGATAATGACATGTGTACACAGGTCACACAAAATGAATGTAATTTTTAAAATGCTTACATGATTATGATTATTTCAACAGTGGTAAGAAACTACTCCAAAATTGAATGAATCACAAAGCATATATTTACACACCACTCAAGCAAAACACAGATTATGCAGTACTTTTAAAATCAATTATTCAATAAATGTTAAAACGTTAGTCTGACAACAACTCAGTGTAGCTGTAATTCTTACTGACTGCTAAGCTACCAATATACGTACTGATGATAAAAACTGAGAGGGTCTGAGTGCATAACGTATGCTAGACAAAGAGAAAGAAAGAAATATGTAATATTTGGCATGTAGCTGGCCAGCTAGGCTTAGATATGTGAGTTAAAGCATATCACATAGCACAGCGCAGACCTTGTTCTAGCTAACTGAGGCTCAAATCACATGTTTAGAGGATAAAGCCTCATATCCTGTGAGGGGTCCACTTCATCTTCTTTTACCCAAACTCAGTGCTGAAGTCACAACTATGGTGGGCTACTAGGCTTGTGCTTTTTTCCCCAACTCGTTTTCAGTCATCACCAGTTTGTGAGATTCTATAAACTCCTCCTCTCTGTGACTCTCTTAAATGCACAGGATGCAGACACATAACGGAAATTGGAGACATGTCATTATTTTGAAATACCACCCACATTTTTATATACTACCATATTACCATTATCACCCAACCCTAAAAGAAACAATGAGGTCATTTTAATGTCAGTGGTGGTCTATATACATACAGTCTGCATTAAATATCCAATTGCTAAATAGCAATAAAATACAAGTTATTAATCATCCAATCTTTGCAGTAATAATTTACCCTGCTCCTTTGGGAAAGCTTTAAACTAAATGTGGCTACATTGCTGTGAGGATATGATTCATACTCTTAACCCCACAGTGAAAAACAATAGTACGCTCTAAACAAAGGCTCTACATACAAAGTAGCACCTTTTTACTGAAATTATACCAATGTTCGAGGGAATATAATTTTTACTTATTTTATTTATTTTTCTTTAATGAGTTTATACTAAAATGGTCCCAATTCACATTGCAGAGGAACAGTCAACAATAGATTCCAGGCACAGTGTATTAGCTTTACACTGCATTAGGATGTTGTAGCTTTGCCTGTTGAGAATTAATTCAACTTCATGCAATATTCATCAGGTTATAATAAAACTGTCCCTTACCACACACTGCTGCAGTGCAGTAGTCAACCTACAAGGCCCAAAGTTGCAGTAGAGCAGCACTGGATGATGCAGAGCATTTTTGTCTGAGGCTTTGGATCAGTTTCTGGAGAAAATATACTATTAGGCCCATATCTGATCTATTAATGAGGGAAGAATATCCAAGCCTATCCAGGTCTTATTGTACCATGATTTCCTTGTAAAAAGCATTGTGTTTGAGCCTGTTCAACATGCTAACCAGAGGTGAGGAAACCCTGAACAGCTTTGTTTTAAACTTTAACCTCTACAAAAAAGAAAAAGTAACTACGCTTACAGAGCCAAAAATGATAAGACAAGGTTAAACAGGTCATCTATCTAAGGAACAATAGCACCTCCAATCTGTTCACCGTTCCCACAGTTTACTCCAACACTGTAAGGCACACCAAGCCTCCTCTGTTAAAGCTATCTGAAGAGCTGTTTGCATGAATGAATGAATGAATGATCCAAGGCATAGGCACAGTATATTAGGGAATAGTTTCCATTTGTGTACTCCAATTCAAGTGCATCTGCAATTCAAATTCAGTCCGGTTTGAGATGGCTACAGGATGAAAACTATCATCAATGAGTCTGGCTCTGCAGTGGACGGAAATCCCATAATGGGGCTGAGTATCACTTAGCTAAGCCTTTGCATTTGCACATGCCAGATTGCAGAATGAGTGATGATGCTCTACTCATCTCTGTTCTTTACCACTGGGCTATTGGAATGACATGGCTCTAGGCCAAACAGAGGAGATCATGTAGGTTCAGAGGATCCCCAAAATAACAAGTCAAACATTTAGAATAATTCTTTGAATCACCACGTGTGCTACACATTATGAATAGCCATATAACCGTTAGACTTGGACTTCTATTAAAGTGGCTATGATAGAAAAATTGTTAGAACACGTACCAGCAAGAACATTTTGTAGGGTCATTTATTTCATCACAGAGTTAAATGTTAAACTTGTGAAATTTACAAACAGAGATGTGAATAGAAGATGTAGAAATAAGGTCATCTGTTTTAACAATTTGTTATTTCAGGTTTGCCGGGTTCTTAGAAGTGTTTAACCAATTACATCAAAACAAAATCACTATAAAAATTAGCATTTCTCACTATTTAATAGGATACTAAAATCACATTCTGTTACCTTTATCAGAACAATGAAGATATTTGATGGCCTTTTGTCATGACACAGTCCTGAAAGCTAAGATATGATGTAATCTCTGTTCAAGAAAAATGTGCTTCATTTTTGTTGATTTTTTGTTTACACCATAATTTGGACACAACAGCTTTCTTTCACATTTTTATGATGAATGGACCAATAGAAATACTCCAAAATACTCTTTTTACAATGACTTTCATTATAAGTTAAGTAGATTTGTATCCTTCTCCTTTACTATTTTGGAGATTTTTCTTTGGACAGCAACAATATACAAATGCATATATAGATCCAGGATAAGAAATCATAAACCTAAACTGAAACATAGTAACAATGGGGTCAGTTGTGTATGGTTTCCTGGTGCACTGTTGTCTCAGATGAAGTTGCATTCTTTAAGCACATCCCTATATGACTCAGAAAGACCCCTCAGACCCTCAGTCTAGTGCTGATTTATTCAGTGGCCTGACATGAGCAGACAGAGCAGAGAGTTTGGGGGGAAGGCACATTGTCCAGCAGTGAGGTCCAATGGCACCCAAAGCAATGACCCCGAGGGCCCGGCTGGCCGAGGCAGCTAATTAATAATGTCTCTGAGAAAATGTCCCATAAAGCAGGAGCCCTCGTGGAGCTGTAGGTGTACAGTAACCATCCCCATGCTTCTCTCTCTCTCTCTCTCTCTCTCTCTCTCTCTCTCTCTCTCTCTCTCTCTCAGAGGCGAGGGATGGGGGTGTGTGGGGGTCTGGAACGCAGCCTGTGATTAATGAGCCATTGTTGTTGCAGAGAGCGTATCTTAGCTGGAGCCATCAAGCTTATCGAGCATGTAGGCCCGGGCCTCTGCAGGGGATCTCTGACCTGCTCTGCCCTAAATCTCAATGCCTTTTCCCGGGCCAGGAGATAAGGAGCCGCTCCTGTTTGCTGCTTGAACAGAACCCTTGAGAAGTAAGTTCATCTCCCGACTCTTGATAAATCATACTTGTTTTTCCAAGTGTCGTGCAAATAAAGACATTGAAAGTAACCCAGAAGAAAGGAAGACTCAGATACCAGGAGCTTTTGAGAAATCACAGCCTCTGTCTCTGTGATCTTGATGCACGGCCTGTTTTGTGAAAATCTGTGTCTTTATCAGCGGCAGAGAGACAGACTCTAGGACGAGAGCGAGGCAGATGGGAGCCGTCAGGTCCTGAAATGAAGTGGTTTGGGTTTCACTGGGCCGCGACTGTTAAATCTGGGCTGCTTTCCCATTCGTTGCACAAGCCGTCTTGGCTGATTGCAGACAGTCAATAGAGACAGAGAGAGCAAGAGCAATGCAGAGAGAGAGAGAGAGAGAGAGAGAGAGAGAGAGAGAGAGAGAGAGAGAGAGAGAGAGAGAGAAGGGAGCAAGTTGCCCTGAGGCGCTTAGTATCACAACTATAACAAAACATGTCAGAATCATTATCAGGCTAAAGATATGATTAAAACATTGTACAATCTCTCTCTCTCTCTCTCTCTCTCTCTCTCTCTCTCTCTCTCTCTCTCATGGCTAGACTTCTTTCTTCTAGACTTTTTTCCCCTGTTTGAATGGAGGTTAGAGTGCAGATGTCTGGAGCTCAGCCAGAGAGTTAACATTACAGTACCTACTGTATGCCTCAATAGCCACACTGCATGCCGACTGGGAATTATAACCGACACAACCATCCATCTAAAACATGAGCATTGACTCACAATGTCACATAAAGTGTGTGTGTGTGTGTGTGTGTGTGTGTGTGTGTGTGTGTGTGTGTGTGTTGGGGTGTGGGTGTTTTTGACTGTGTCCTCTTTCAATTAGCAAAACCTTTTTCTACCCATTATGGACCTAGTTTAAAGCAGGGGTGCAAATGATCAGATTTTTCTGGTAGCGGAATCCTAGAAGTGAAGACACCATCTATCTAAATATTTAAATGATTTGTAACTCAGGCTGAATATTATCCACAAGGGAAAGAATTCCAGTAGTTTTGCTTTGTCATAAGTGTCACTGTGTGTCTTGGAAACTAAGCATCTAATTGTATAAAGTATTTACTTGTATATTTCTTGTATAAGGCCCTGATGTCAGACAACACATATTAACATTATAACTGGAATCTGCCAGGATTCAGTATAATCAGCCATGGCTAGCGACTGACCAATCAGTCTCATATTTCTGATACTGTGCTGGTCAAATTTAAACTTGTGCCGTGGTCCACATGGTGTGACAGCACGTTGTTAGCCTAGAGGTTTATTTTATAGTTAGTGAAGAAGACAACTATTTTGCAGTTTGCAATATATGCAAGACATTTTGTGGGGAGGATTCAGCAGCATGGAAGAGCTGATGAATTATTTGGCCACATTCCAGGCAAGTTAACAGTAAACTGGCCTACACTACAACAACTAATAATAATAATTTATACATTATCTGTAACCGCTTATCCAGTTCAGTGTCACGGTGGGTCCCGAGCCTACTTAGAATCACTGTGCGCAAGGCAGGAACACACCCTGGAGGGGGCACAGGTCCTTCACAGGGCGACAGACAGACAGACACACACACCAATCCACCTACTAACATGTTTTTTGGACCGTGGGAGGAAACCCCATGCAGACACAGGGAGAGCAAACCAAACTCCTCACAGACTCGAAGCAGGACTTGACCCCACAACCTCCAGGTCCCTGGAGCTTTGTGACTGCAACACTACATGCTGTGCCACCGTGCCACCCTTAATAATGGTAATAAAAATATTAGTAGTAGAAGTATTAGTTTTATAATGTGTATAATTATATTGACATTTTTTACATTTTTATATATAATACAGTGTAATCACTTTAATTTTTTCCCTTCCAACTAAAACTAATATCAGCTACTGTACATTTCAGAAGCCCAGCTAGCTTGTCCATTTTTGACTTTTGTTTTTGACATATTTTGTCTGATCGAACATATGTTTATATTTACGTATATTGCCAAAAATGGAAGAAATTCTTTAGTATCAACTTTATTCAAAACCAAGGGCACAAAATAATATTCTAGGCTTAAATTATATTTGACAAACAATGACACACTTCTGTTTTGTTTTCTAAAAATGCTGGGAAACAAAAAACATGAAATTTCTTCATTCAGGTTCTTGTTGCTCATACATGAGGAAAAAAAAACTTATGGGAAAAAATTAATAAAATAGAACAAGAAGAATGTAGGTTTTAAATTTTACACTGTCCATGTCTGTATGCAGTCTGCTTGAATGTGGATCTTGGAATATTAAACTTGGGTATGCCCTATGTTTGCAAGAGACCCCCTGCAACTTTGCACTTACATGAAAGAAACATTCATGAACACAGCCTGTGAGTAATCATTAACTGGTTTATGTTTATGGAATTTTTTTGGTATTGGCCAAAATCAGACTCTGCTAGACAGTGGCACGGCATCTTGGTATTTAGCTTGTTCACCTTTCAGCGCTGGGATTTTGGGTTTAAGTCCCATCTGGATGGAGTTTTCATGTTCTCCCTGTGTCTGCGTGGGTTTCCTTTGGGGTCTCCGGTTTCCTCCCACAGTCCAAAAAACATGGAGGTTAGGTGAATTGGCTTCTCTAATAACTGCCCTGGTGTGAGTGACTGAGTGAGTACGTGAATGAATGTCTGTATGTGTGTGAGGGCATATGTGTGTGCCCAGAAATGGATTGGTGCTCTTTCCTGGGTAAATCATTAATGCCTGACGCAGTACTCCAGGTGGACGGTCGTTCCTGGTTGAGAGTACGCTGTGCGTGTTTGGCTGCCACTTCTCGACAGTGTGTGTGTGGATTTAATGATGAGTTTTGATTGTAAAGCATCTTTGGGTTTCTAGAAATGCGCTGTATAAATGTAACATTAAATATATAAATAAATAATCAAAATAAAAAAACTAATTGGCAAAACATTGCAATCTGTGTATCTCTCCATTAAACATTAGCAGACATTTTCTTAAATACGCTTCACTGAAAATGTCTTTGATCTTCAATATATTATTGTGATAAAAGATTTTGATGGCCACAATATGGGTGAAACCTGGTACACACACACACACACACACACTGAACATAGCAGCAGACTATGCCAGTGCAGGATTATTAATTCATGTAGAGCAGACTGCTGGATGGTGTCAGATCAGCGCTGGAGTCAGGAATGCCATGCACAGGTCTGTAAGCACACAAGGGGGTCAGAGACTCCTGGCCTAACTGCCTGTTCCAATCCATCTCAATCACACAGCTCTGTCAGTAGCCCCTGCCATTCCTCTCGACCTCCTAAAGTGAAAACTGACAGCTAAATGTACATGAAGGCTTGTCGGCTAAGGGCCTCCTCTTCCTCAGCTGTCTATAGTAGAAATGGGGAAGGAGAAAAGGTGGGAGTAGGTTGGGAGAAGTGGAGACAAATGGAAAAAAGAAAAGACATTTGTGTAATGGATTTGTTGATTGTTTTGGCTATTTCTCACAACCACTTTGAACGTATGCCACATTCACTAAGTGTGCTTAAGTACACAGCTTTGATCGATTTAACTTCAGTCTTCTCCATTGTAGAATTTGTTCCCTTTACATCCCATACATCGTCTTGGTGTCTTAAAAGTATATGCAGGGGATCTTGAGTGATTCAGCATTGGAAGACTCTGATGTATGCCCCAATGTGATGCCTTATGCCTGGCCCACACTACAAGATAACAGGGCCAGTTTTCAGGCTGATTTGCTCCTCCCAACAATTGCAAATCCTGTAGTGGGAGCCAGGCTTTAGGTATCGCAGTGAGTGTGTAAGCTAGCCCTACTTCTTCTATTTTGCTTAGCACTGTGCTAACTGAGGTGGGCATCTCTTTGCTGCCAAAGCAGAATAGAGCAGTTAAGTGTTCTCCTCCATACGTTTATGACAGCAGCTGTCCTTCACATTGTGTGACAGTTTCATGATGAACGGTCCAATAGAAATGTTCAGAAATTACTTTTTTTTTTATTAACTTCCACTGAAAATCTGAAAATTAAAAATTGATTGTACTCCTTTTTTATTTTATTATTATTTTTTTTTGTTAGAGAGTCATGGCTTTTTCTCACCCGCCACACTCAACTGGCGTATGAGTGGATTCCACTCTTCCTGCTTTTATCGCGATTTTAATTATTTTAGCTCTGGGAGAAGAGTGAAACAGACAGGAGTTGTTCTGGGGTTGCATCATGGGATTGCCTTCATGGCTGAGGAAGGGTTTGATGCTGCCTTAAACTCAGCCAGATTAAGATATCTTAGTAGACAGCATAATGAGTTATCTAAGAAATGGAACAGCCTACGTGTCGGGAGCTCACACACTATGAGTTAGTTAGATAGCTCACTAGGTTTTATGACAGACCCAATATGTGGGAATGTAGATCTATAAATAATATACACATTTGGCCTGTATTGGTTTCTAATGTCTGTGCTTACGCTTTAATATGCTGTCACATGTTGTCTTTAAAGAACCATCATCTGAAAGCTTCTTTAGGAAGTCAAAAGCTGATATCCATTGCTTTTAATATTTTATAGTTCCTTTATGTTTAAGATGATAGATGCTATATCGCCTGAATTGATTTTTGGAATATCTTTAAAGGCGCTTTGACGGACATTATATTGAGCCCACCATGTGGTCAATGAAATATTCAGCTAAGTGACTGAGTCATTTTAGGCATTTGAATTGGTGATAACCGTTGACTTTTTGTGTCAGAGTTCAGGGTTATGAATAAAGCAGGTGGTGTTGCTTCAGTGCTTGGTGGACCCCTGAATTCCAGCACCACTCTTCTATTCGTTGGCCTTTGGACCCTAATGCAGTCAGACTCTCTTGTTCAGGGTGAGGTATGAAGAATGTTAGGTAGAGCTAAAACACACAGCTCTCGTTTTGTTCTTCTGGAGGCCAAGAAAGGGACAAGATGTAGCACTGGTGGATCCAGGGCCATTTTCACTAGGTGTTCATAAATTACAAAATAGCTAGATTTAATTTGAATACAGGTTTATGCATTACAATATATGACAGGTTGCAATAATCAAACTAGTAGCAACTATTTACACCTATCTAAAGTTAGGCATGGCGATATTACTTTTATTTTTATTTCTTTGGTGTAAACTAATTTGGCATTGTAATAGTATAGTAGTGTAGTAGTGCTCAAGGCTGGTCTCAAGACAGGGTTAATGTCAGAGTCTTGGGTCAACGAGTCAGTCTCTGTCAGGTTCTGTTGAAATCCGGATTATTAAAAACGTGGTCTGGGAAGGCTTTGCATTCGTTTTTGGAAATTTGCTGTTGAGGGTTTAATTGCATTCGGTCATGACATCATTATTCAGGTCAGGTATTGTTGTTAGCTGGTTAGTCCTGGAACACAAACACATATAAATATAAATGGCTTATATAAAAGGTACTGGATAGTGCTCCATGACTGCAGAAAAGGCAGGTGCATAGCTGAGGGGTTTGTATGCCTCAAGCATTGTGCATAGTTTGCTTAAACTCTTGTGCAGCTGCTCCATAGTATTTAATTATTTTTTGTGCTTTTTGGAGACACAAGCTATGTGCTCACTCATGAACTTCTAAACCTGTAATGAGTGCGCCTAAATTCACAAATTAAAGAAATATTTAATATAGTGTATTTGTTTGCATTAATTTTTCAGTATACAATGAAATGTGCGTTCCGCATTTTCATTTGACAGTGAAAACACACACACACACAAACACACACACACACACACACACACAGGTGACTTGCTCAAGAAGCTCAAGAACACTTCAATCATAGATGATGAGGGGTGACAGTGCTATTCTTTCACCCCAATCAGCCCAGCCCACCCCACCACTCCGAATATTCCTGCCTATCCTGAGGATCAAACCGGCAACACTGGGAATTATTAACATTTTTTAGTCCCTTCTCAGGTTATTATGCTTAATATTATGAAAAGACCTATAGAAAAAATGTAATATTTATTGCTGTAATTAGGAATCATTTTGGAAATGTTACAGATTTTTGGAAATTCGCTCTCGCAAAATGGGTGCCGCACTCACGGCTTACTTGCAGCAGGTCAACAGTCAAGGATTGAAGTGTAAAGACACTTCATTTCATTTCAATAAGCAGATTTAGAGAGAGAGTGAGCGAGAGAGGGAGAGGAGGATACTTTACCCTGATTTATGCCCCGCCATAATAAAACAGACACCCCCCTCCCTCGCCTGTTTAATATGCGAATATGCAGAGCATCTCGACTCTGACAGCCCCCCATTAATAAAGTGGCTGGCGTGGAGCAGAGAGGGGCCTCGTAGCTCATCTTTATGAAAATACATGATGATGGTTTTACCGAGCGTCATCTTTTACACGCCGACTCTGCCCATGTGCCAGGACAGCCTGGACACTGTGAGTACACCTAGCTATAACTCTGAGCCCCCAACTAGGTTTTACTCCCTTTACTTTTAAGCACACACACACACACACATACACACAAATACATACTTACAAAAGCTTACAGGTTTATGCACCTGGAGAGCTGAGTGGCAAAATTTATTGCATTTGCAAACATGCGCATTATAAAATGGCAAGCACAGTGTGACATTCTGCAACATTTGCATTGCATTCAACTGAATTATATTCGATAAGACACACATATTAATAATAGACACAACACCTTCTGTGAGTTTTTCTTTTTTTCATCCTCTTTAAAGTTTAGCCAGATGGTCAGCTGCAGAAAATACAGCATCTCCTTTAATTTCAGCAAAAGCATTTCTGCAAACTTGCCTGCTTTGAGTTTCTTTCTTCTCCAGGCTACGTAATCCGCATTTTATTCCCTTTTGTTATAATGTGCAGCCTTTCAGGGAAAAAGTGAGAGAACATTGTTGTGCTGCACAGGAAAGAGATGTCCTTTTAACCCATTAAATGATCATGTTTCAAACATTTGTTGTCTTGATATTGTCTTAGTTAATTTCCAATTCAATTATAATTTTAGTAAATTAGTTAAAAAAAAGAGTTATAACAGTGAGGAATAGAAGTCTGAACCTGCTAGTGATGATTTAATTAATCAAAGGTATAATTTAGGGAATTTATTTCAGTCATTTTCTGAAACGGCTTCAGATGAATTCCTGTATTATAGAACGCAGTACAAGAGCAGAAAGAATTTCCTTTTTGAAAGTGTCTATTTTCCTGTGAGCTTCTCACTTTTACAGCCATCGATAGCCCTACGGATGAGATCTGACAGCAGTCCAGTTCCACATTACAAATCTCCTCACATTACACACTTCCTTTATGCCGGCTCACAGGCAAACACACACAGGAATAGCCCTGGACATCCAGCTCTCAATCCGCACTCGTATTAACCACCCTCTCCATCCATGTTTTTTACATGAGCAAGTCTCAGAGGGGGGAGCACAGGAATCTTACACTGTTTAAATACAGGATTTGAGACATCAAAGCAAGACAGCGATTGGAATAACAGAAATAATTAGGGATGGAGAGAGAAGCAGAAATGCCCCCATTTCCATAAGACTGTAATTAATGTGTGGGCTAGTTTGCCTTGAAGGAAGTTGTTTTCCTCCCCCGCCCCTCCCCTTCCACGCTTAGTTTGAGCGGATTTACTATCATCACCATGCAAGTTTAAAATGAAGGCTGAGTTGTATAACTGACCTGCTCTTTGTTAATCACACACAAAAACAAACTTGATGTAGTTAGTAAATAATATTAACAGAAAGTTGAAGGAAGTAGTGATTTGATTTTCAAAGCTAAAAACACACTCAAGCCATTTAATAAAGTAACACCTGCTTTTATTTGTCATTGTACCACATAAAATGAGATGTTTGTTCTGCATTTAACCCATCACACACACACAATAATGCAGGGTGCTGCCAGCCAGGAGCCTGGGGGACAGTTGAGGATAAGGTATCTTGCTCAAGGGCACTTCAGCATGTGTTGAGGGAGGAGACAGTGTTGACAGTCCCTTCACTGCCTCTGCCCCCAATTTTCCTGCCAGTTGTGGGGATCGAAACAGCAACTTTCTGGCCCCAAGCCTGCTTCTGTACCATTAGGCCACAAGCATTTAATGAGTGCATTAATCTGCTGCTTTGTATTTTTGGTTTTATTTATCAAAGCCCATAGCGGCATTTGTTTTATTTGAACAAGAAAATGCATGAATAGAAAAATATAATAACTTATAACAATAATATGGTTATCTAAGGTACACTATGCTCTGAATGAGCCTGTGCATTTGCTCAGAATTTTTTTTTTTATATTATATTAAATTGTTATATTTTGTATAACTTTTATTTTTTATTAATAATTTTAATACAAAAATACCTTTTTTCTCCCACTATTTCATCATTCTATATTAAAAAATATATATTTATATACTTTGTTCACAATCACTAACACTGAAGCACCATCTTTAAGACTCACACATAATTATATCCCCAAGAACAGAAAAAATCTGTGCACATGCTTTTGCAGCGCTTTTTACTTGACGGAACTCAAAAAGTGGCCAAGTGTTTTTTTTTTGACATCACAGTTACCATAAAATGATAAAAGCGCAGGAGAATGTTTGAATTTTTAATTACAAAATACATTACAGTGGCACGGTGGCGTGGCAGGTAGTGTCGCAGTTGTACAGCTCCAGGGACCTAAAGGTTGTGGGTTCGAGTCCTGCTGCAGGTGACTGTCTGTGAGGAGTTTGGCGTGTTCTCTCTGTGTCTTCGTGGGTGTCCTCCGGGTGTTCTGGTTTCCTCCCACGGTCCAACAACACACGTTGGTAGGTGGATGGGTGCCTCAAAAGTGTTCATAGGTGTTTGTCGCCCTGCGTAGGACTGGCACCCCCTCCAGGGTGTGTTCTTGCCTTGTGCCCAATGGTAGGCTCCGGACCTACTGCAACCCTGAACCAGATAAGCGGTTACAGACAATGAATGAATGAACATACGTTACCCAAAAACATCTTAAAACCTGTTTGAAAACCTAACAAAAAGCACTGTGCATCCAAGAATAAGGGAAACTGTGCAATGTTTATACAAATATATCATGATAATATTCTAAAAACCTACATGTTACACTCTGGCCAGCAAGTGTACCATTATTCCACCATTATAGTCAAGTATGCAATGCCGTGGGTGCAAATGAGCATTTTTAAATAAACTTAAAGCATTGTCTTTAAGTATGTTTTTCACATACAGACACTGTTCCAGTTATAACATTCAGCATTTTTCCTCTGCTGAATGGGAGAAACATGTGAGTGGGGCCACAATGTCTGCCTCTTTATCTAATAGCTGCCTTTTTTGCACCCCTGCCAGCAGCTGCAAAGAGCAGTGGTGAGCGTATGGTTGAATTAATCTGGGATGAGTCTGTGAAACCAATACCTCCAGTGGACAAGTTTATCCAGCCTCTGCTTTAAGGGTTATTGACTCTGGCTGTGTTTGGCACACTAAGCTAAGCTCTTTTCCTGGCCTTTTCCACGTTCTATCACTCATCAGCCCTTAAAGCCCTATTTCCAGCTTCAATATAGAGTTGGTACATGCTGTGAAATTTGATTTATTTACCCTGCAAAATATATCTCCCACAAGGCTTATAACCACCTCCATAAAACCAGTACAGTAAGACGCCTCTAGAAATGGTGAAACAGAAACTGAGAATCGACAGCTGCTTTTTTTTCTGGTCCGAGGCTGTCATTTGTACCGATTAAAGGGTGACAGTTTCTAGCACCCGCTGTTATAACATCTACGAGGGTTTTTTCGATGACTCTGCCTGAAATGAAGTTGTTGGCCAAGGGTGATGGATGGAGGAAGAGTAAAGTAATACTTCCTGGTGCACACCAGGCCAGACCTCCTCTCAGCTCTTTCATCCGTCATCACCACGGTGACCTTGTGCTGGCTGTTCATGCTCAGATGAGCCCATGGCTTGGCACGAGCTGAAAGGGATGGTCAGCATTACACACAGGGATGCATGAGTAAATGCATGAGATTGCTACCAGGTGTGGACTGGACATCACAAGCATCATTGCTGAAGAGTATCCCCCCAGACCAAGTAGTGGCACACAGTGTACAGCAGAGCTACTGGCTAATCCTGGCCCTATGACATAGATGGGTAATGCAAACTGATGTGAAGCTGTCAGGAGTAGGGGTGGAACAGTATGTAATAAACTAATTTGTGTGTGTGTGTGTGTGTGTGTGTGTGTGTGTGTGTGTGTGTGTGTGTATGTATGTATGTATGTGTGTGTGTGTAAAGAAATGTGAAAGATGGATATAATTCTCTTATACACAGCCCCTCTCCCTGTGCTGGAGAGAGTCTTTCAAAATTAAAAGCAGAGAAGCCCACTACCTCTCTGCATCAAGGAGTAAAGGATCCTGCCGTGTTGCATTTTGAGGAAAAGAAGTCTGTAATACTCTGTTAGCCATATTGGCATTTTTAACATAGGATTTTTTAAATGTATTTCTTTGCTCTTGTGACTAATTATGTGTGTTATTCAAACATCAAATCTTATACACTCATATACAATCTTCAGTAACCATATTATTTCATTGGTGTTTTGTTTTTGCGTGTAAGAGGCTATAGACACAGGCCACATATTCTCATTTTCCCCTTGATTACAGGGTAAATAACCTAATCCTACTGTTCCTATGCTCTGAGAGTGGATCAGATTCTTTGGTGGGGGGTAATGTTTTATTGTGACGAGCAGCCTAAATTATTTGTTTGATTTGGCTTAAAGTTTAATAAAGTAGTTCACCTTGTCTGAAAGTGTGAGTGATCAGTGAGTGATGTTTCCACGCTGCAGCTAAGCCAAGGCCAAATCTCAAATGTCTCTCAGCTTCCATTGTAGGGCTCAGTCATAAAATAAAATACTGCACTCATGTAATACATTTTACATTGAAAAGAATATGTAGTCAGCTATAAAGTTCATGTTTCCCTTTAAAATTAGTGTCTAATTACTGTCTTGGTGCAATATTATTTGTTTTATTTTCTGTGATGTGCACTTTGAAAGGAGCATGGTGCTCTTTGGGACACCACCTGAGGTATGACTACTAACTGTTAAATGAAGCTCTGTTTAAAAACATGATGTGAATATATGGTTCAGGGATCCATCCTTGTACTTCTTTAATGTTAATGTCTAAATGAGGACTAAAATAGTTGAACAATATAAACATCACAGTTTAGTTTGACTAATGAGTATTTACCCAATATGTTGGCCACTCAACATAGTGACATCACATGCAATCTATGGATATAAACATCCTAAAATAAAACAAATATTGCCCATTTCCCATTTAGTTCCCAGACCAGCACTGATTGCTATAGGTTTGAAAGAAACAGTGGAGTCTAGCAAAGCTTCAGCATCATATGGCCACACCTCATACTGCAGCTAATGGTCCTAAGAAAATACAGAGACACTGAGGGCTTATGGACTCTAGCACTTTCTATTTATAAAGCTATTTATAAACTAATTATACTGCCTAAGGAAAAAAATATATACAGATAAAATAACAGCTGTTTTTGATTGTTAAGGCTCCACAGACAGAGCTTACAATGTAAAATTAGTTCACAATAAGATGTTTATGCAATAACATTTGAGGGATCACATTGCAGACTATTGACTAATTGTGGTGATGAACTAAGAAGCCTAAAGTATACTTTGAGCAAATGTGAACCATGTGTTTTCAGCATACAGCATTATACAGCAATCCACAAGCCTATTCACCAGCAGACAGTGTCCCCTGGTGTTTGCTATTACAGATTACTATTGATCCAATCAAAGTACTAATTATCTCTCCCATAACCGCTTCTCATAAACATATCATTATCTAAGATCACAAGGTCCAATGGGTTCGTGTTCATGTTCACATCCTCATGCAGTACCAGCAGCCAAGTTTATCTAAATCACGGATGAGAGATTCCTCTGTCCTTTAGCCAAACACCATGAAGCCACTGAATAGTTTGGTCAATATGGGCAAGAACAGGAGGGTCATGCATTAACTGTGGCTTGCATGGGGACACTCTTTCAACATTTTGATCCATCCCACATTTTAAACAACCATATACTCTCTCCCAAACTGCTTTATTAAATCACAGAAGTAGCTTTGTCGTTATGCAACAAGCTTGACTCCAGTGTAAACAGCTGGATTGGTTTTGTGAACCACATGGGCAACCTTGATTGGGTTTCGTTGTCATTGTCAAGCCCACCTGTTGTGGAAGTAGCGCCAAAACGCCGATCTCTGGCAGCCCCCAGCTTTCCAGGCCTTTGTAGCAACAAGCAATTGGCCTTAGCGCTCTGCTGATTCAGCTTTGCCTTTTGTACCAGGACTGTCACGTGTAACATCACTTCACAGAAAAGCCCCTATGCAGGATCTGGGGCAGCCTAAATCCTTTTATGTGCATGAGCAGGGCCCACAGAACCACAAACCGCCCTCTCGATCCCCCTCTACATCAATGCTATTGTGGAGGGATCGGATCTGTCTGTAATAGCATTCTATCAGCATGAGGTAGTGGTGGCTAATGCTAGGCTCGCTGTCATCTCTTTAGGGGAAAAATGGAAAGAGGAAAACCCTGTCATTTTAGGCCTTGGGGTTGGGGGTCAGCTGTGTTGAGGTGGTGTGGAGTCCCCCTTTAGACCTCCTTTGGAATGAGTGAGCGGGGACCAATTTTTAAAAAAAGTGCTAAAAACAATAAAGTCATGTGATTCTCCTGCCATACCATATGATGCAGGATCAATGTTTGTATATATATACATATATACATTAAGTCTTCAAAATATGACTGGAAACTGAAGCAAAGTATATCAAGCTTTGCCCAATTTCTTACTGGTATCTGGCATATTTTTGAAACCAAAAAAGCAGGATACGTTCTGAAATACCACTCAGATATTAAGACCCAGCAGAAGAAGGAAATTCTGTTTTGGCCCTCTTCCCTCAATGATACCACACACAAAAACCCAGGTGACACTTATCATCCTGCTCTTCACATGGCTGGAGTATTGGCGTCCTATTTTCCCCGACATGTTATTCCCATAATCCGCCAACACTTGTCGCTTTAGCCTAATGGATGGCTCTAACCATTTTCAATGGCAGTTTTTTGTAGTGTATAATGAACACTGGCCAAGCCTGATGAATGGAGTTTGGGCAAGGAGGACGTCAGTTTTTCCATTAGGAAACCTCTCTTCAAGTGGACCATATTGAACCAAGCCTTTTGGCTATTAGCTTGATGCATGACACAGTCAATTCCAGTTACGCTTTAATAAGTGAATATTTATCTTGCGTTGTCTGAGAGAGGGGGAAAATGGACTTAAAAGAAATATGAATGTGAATCATTTTCCAGCAATATGTCCTTCTCTCTGTCCCTACCTCTGAATCCTCTGCGGTAAGGGTCTTTGAATGTTCTAAAAATGTAATGCAATAGATAAAGATATAATTTTCTTTAGAATGGTGTCTCCTGGACTCAGTACTATGTACAATTTAGTTTTTTCAGGAAAGCAAATAAAATATATTTGCACACATAATTAGAATCTCTATGAAATAAGAATCATCATAATTACTGTAAAACTCTCCCTGCAACAGGCACATTTATGCTGCACGTCTCTTAAATGCAAACTGATCGAACATAAACAGGCTCCTAATGGAAAGGCCCCACTGTTCTAAGCAGGAGTTATTTAGGCACTGAGTTAATTTGACTACGGTTCTGTAATCGGCCGCTGCTGAAAGAGACATTCATTTCAGTGACCAAGTGCAGCAGAATGGCACTCTGTCAGGTGATTACTCATTCAGCCCATAGCCACTCACTGCCTATCGCCGCCGTAATCCATAGCTCTCTGCAACGGCCCTGTCTCTATGGTAATCCACACCCAGTCAGGCCTGAGCCTCATGGGGAGGGCTATTTAAATATATTCTTAGAGTTCTATATACTATTCAGTGAATTTGAACCTAAATGCAGGTGTAGCAATCATCAGAAAATTGCTTTTAAAAACATGTAAGGACATGGTCTGAGCTTGACTACAAATTCTAAGGAATATTCCATGCCCTTAATGTGTCTTATTAATGCTATTTCTGCTGGTGAGGACATACTTTCCTAATAAGGTGACAAAGCATATTTGTCTGTTGCACTGTATAAGATTGTTTTGGATAAAAACCTTAAATGTAAATGAAATATATGCTCCAACATTTAAGGTTTTAACAATATGTGCAACTACTTCATCAAATAGCATTTGTTCAACTTAAGGTTGTAATAATCATTACAGAAAAAAAAACATTGATATTCCTCAAGCTGTAAAATTCCATTCCCAGCATGGTACATTACATGTGTCATACGCTCATATGTTTGCAAACGTTTTAACACCTATAGTCAATGTGCATGTTGTGCTGATTTTGTTAGTGAAAATAACACATGTGAAAACTGTCTGCAGGGAAAATTTAAATATGGCATTCTCTGCTATGCAATGTAACTGTAGTCCATCCCACTGGGCTCCTAATTGAATTAAGAAGGCAAGACTGTGACTGTGACCTTTACTCTACAACACTTTGCATGGGAAGAGCCCCAGTGGGCTCTACAACAAAACAGCATTACAAATCCGGCCTTCTTTCTAGGCTGAGTTTACTAGAGCTGAAGCTCAGTAATGTTGCTATACTCTATACAGTTACACATCGCACCAGTACTTTGACCATTCCCTTTCCTGTCACACTGTGCTCAATCACCTTCAGCCTTGTCCCAGACTGTAAAAGCACTGCAGCGTACTTAATGTTAGTTTACTATCTGCACCTTAGCACAGCGTGACATGAACAGCCAGTTCCGTAAAATAATCTACATTTTGCAATTGTAAACATATTTCAATAACTCACAAGCCTTAATTCACACTTTATTGCTTGTTTTCGACAAATACTAGCACATATCAACTTTAGTTAATTTAATTGTCTTCCATTTTTTTTTTAATCTTTATATTTACAAGCAACTTTTAAACAAAAATTTAGTTTGTGTTAAAACATTTAAACTATTACAATTTTTTACTAAAAAAAAATTGGATGGGGAACATGGAAAGCGGGAATATGCAGATGTTTTTTTTCTGTTTTGTTGCTGTTGTCTGCGGTGCATTTGTAGTTAATAGTTTATAGTTATTAGTAATAGTGATATATAAACTATACAATCCATGCCTTTTTGTGACCGCTGCTTTGTGTGCATGGTTCAAACTCTTGATTAAGTGTTATTCTTGTCTTTGTAAATATATATATAGATATAAAAAAATAAACATATAAAAACAAGCAAAGAAATAGCATTCCTGTATATATATATATATATATATATATATATATATATATACACAAAATCATTTTTTTTCCTTTTTTTTTCCTCTAGCCATATTTTGTTTTATTTTTTCCCCAAAAAAGTTATATTTGAAAAATAAACAACCATTGGAATTAAAATTTACAGAAGAGTTTTTCTGATAAAGGATTGTCGACATTGAAAATATCAAGTTTGGGTCATAGTCAGTTTTTGAAGCATCAGTTGAAAGGTAATATGGAGATTCAAAGTATTTTTCAATGGCTTTCCTCCCTTTATTTTTAAGACTGCAAAGGTAATTTAAATGTTGTCCTATAACAAGGTGAGGTGAGGTTCTAGGTGACGAGCAACAAAATGATAACTAAGTGATGTTTCCTTAAAGGACAACTACACTTTTCAGTTTAATCTCTGTTCTGTTAGCTCAATGTGGAGAATCACTTAGGCACTTTTTAAGAAGGAAAATTACATAACAGACTATCCACCTTGCTTCCATTATAAGAGTCTGGGATAGCCTACAGTAGAGTAGACATCACTACCCATTCTAATGCATCATCCCCCTCAGGCTCTCATCATCAGAGGATGGCTCACTGAGCTATAGCAGGTGACGAGAGAGTGACAGTGGGTTTTGACGGCTCTAGTCTGATCTTGCTTTGACCTTTGCTTTACTGGACCTTGCTCTCATGACAGCTCTGCGTGTGTCACTGTGTGTTTACTCTGAGGCCAAGCCAGCGTCACTCACACTGACCACTGCTCCTGAAGGCAGCACAAGGGCAGGGTTCACAGTCACATTTCTGTTTACCGAAGAGGAACTTTCACTCTCATCATTATTCATCTTTGATTGATTTCGAAGTATTTGATTTGTGCTTAGGAGAGACAAGAAAACAGGTCATTTAAACAGAATCCCAGTATGTCCAGGAATGTCAAAAATATACATAAACATTTTACTCTAAATTTTAGCACACCCTTGTGGATTCTAAATATATAATGTTCCAGTGAGTGAGTGATGAGATACCATGTTTTGTTCAGAAAGTAATAATATATTTAAAATGCAATATGTAACTTAATATAGCTCAATATAATACATGCCTTGGATATACTGTGTGAGACTTTAAAAATTCAGACACACACCTACGTATACAGACAGAGTTAGTGTTTATTCCAATTACGAGTGGACAAAATACGCATAAACAGAGCATACTGAGTACTAACGAAGTCATAGAGCTGTAGTGAATATAACACCTGAGTTTAAGCTTTGCTTAATGGAACAAACTAGAAAAATAAAAGGAAAAATATTCAATTATTTATTGCTTTAACATGTTATTAATATGTTAGCTTTGTTATAGCTAATATATTGTGGTGTAAAATTAAAAGCAAATACTTAAAATGCTTTCTTCTTATAAATCCAAACTGAATAAAATAACATAAAAAGAATCTCATTTGATTAATGGTTTATGTTTTCTTGTCCATGGTGAATCATGAAGTTTAAGAGTTGTGTATTTTATTTTGCAGCCTGCCTTAGATGAGCTTTGCTTCTCTCATCCCCTGTGCTCTTCAGGGAAGTGTTTCCTTTAATCAAGTAAGCAGCCCTGAGTGGGAAACACCAAACAAGGACCCCTGTTATGACAGAAAGTCATTTCACAAGACAACCACTCACTCACTTCGCAGAAAGCATGTCGAGGAAGAAAAGAAAACAGAGGAAGGAAGGGAGGAAGGAAGAGAAGAGAGCAAAGCAAACCTAATGTTCTGTAGGTCAACCAAAGGCTTGAGTAAGCACCAGGCCATTCACAGCAAACAATGGACAGAGGCCACGACACCATTCACCAGTCCATCAGCTCATGACAGGGATAAAGAGAGACTTTCCTTTTCTATTTGGCTCGTAAAAGACTGACCATGTTATATAAACCTGTGGCTCATCTGTGGCAAAAGGCCAGAGAACTGCACAAGTTCTCAATGGAATTCTCACTCAATGTGGGGTCAGCAGGTTATCACTGCCCACCATTTTGCTGAGTGTGCAGCATTCAATATTTAGATGCAGCCCCAAAAATGTATTATTATACAGACTGTCTCAAGCAGAAAGATTATTTTGGCATCGAGGCTGTATGTGTGTACTTGTTACTAATGTACTTGCTGTCTAAATGTCTGCATGTCAATGCTACTCCGCTGTTCAAATGAGGCCATTTTTGATCACTGTCATTCTACTCAAATGACATAGAAAAGTACAGTGAGGCAAAAAACACAGACATCAATTTAAAGTGTTAATATGGCCATGTGTGAAATTTTACATTTTTTTAGACCATATGTTTATATATGAAAAAGTAATTCAAACCAATTATAGAGACATATGGTTAACAGTTATTTGTGATTTAATTTATCATACTTTTTGGTCAAATGGGACTGCTGACTTTTAACAAATGCAATAGAAAATACATATTTAATTTTGAATGAATGTTTGAAATGTCCAAGATAACAATATTTCCATCACGTTAGAACAGGGGTATTCAATCTTTCTCTTCAAGAAGCCCCCACCGACACTTTTTTCTGAGAATTTCACCCACCACGATGTGTGTATATATACACACACTGTTATTCATTTATTTGTGGAAGAAAATGTCTAAATATGAAAATACAGAGTTTTATGAAATTATTTTAAAGGGTTATTTTAAATAATAATATTCCCTCATACAGTTTAAGTACCTCTGCTTTAGACCACCAAACAGATTAGAAGTGTCTTCTCTAAACTGAGCACACCATGTCCAGTAGCTACATCAGCAAAATCCTATCTCTTTTTATAGTGGCAGAGAATGTAGTACAGTGGTCTCTACCTGGAAATGACTCTGAATATTTCAGTTATGCTCATCAGAGTAAATGTAGGGCATGCAGCTTTGCATGCAAGTGGACCTGTTCTGTTATACTCTATGTTCAGGCTGCGCCAAGGCAGGATTATTAGTGCAGTGAGGTGGGGTGTCTGGGCTTGTTTTGGCTGAGCTTGGGGTTTTGCCACATGGTAACCATTGAAGGTGCTGGGCTAGTTTTCTTGGATCACGGCAAATGATAAACAGTGCACTCAGCCAAGCTAAACAGCCACATGTGGCCAAGTTCTCTCTCTCATATGATATGCTCTCTACCATGATAGATTAACAAACAGCAACACTATAAACCCTGAAGTATGGACTGCTGCGAGTTTGAGTGTAAAGTAAACATTAGAAGAATTCATTTAGAGAGAAGAGCAATTTAATGATTATTTTCTAGCAGAGATAAATATAACTTTCTTGTGAAATAAATAAATAAATAACAATGCCAATTATAATTAGTAAAGCCTATAGGTCAGTTTAGAGTAGAGGATAACTCTACTATCAACTATGGTTTTATTCCCAGCTTGGGTAACCACAACAAGCAACTCTTTGAGACGATGAGATTTAAAATGAACTTAAAATGAAACAAATTTCATAAAAATCAAGGTTGTTCATGAATGACATTAATGGCTAATTATTCTATTTACTTGCAGTTCTTAATGTTAAGTGCTAGCAAAACAAGGAAAGAAAGCAATCATAATCAAGGGTTTCTACTTGAATTTGGATATGTGAAATAACACTTGGGGGGTTGTTTAAGGCTTAATTAGCCATTTTTTCTTGAGTTTAATTAAACAGAGTCTGGTGACAGTGTGGTTAGACTGAGCCTATTTTCTGCCCCACAGGAGAACTCCTCAGCCCCATGTTGTTCTGTTGTAATTGTAGTAGAGATGTATTCGGCTTGTGACATGCTGTTCTTATGCCATTTACAAGTGTTTTAAAAATGTGTGCGGTGTCAGATCAAACCTGACTGATAACACTCTGATACACATGCTTTATTTTGGGCTCTGCTCCAAATGAAATCTAATTAATTCTCTGAGCTAACTAATTTACCGCATGAGTAGTTTCTGTTAGCTGTGATCAATGAATACCACCCTCTAAAATAAAAGGATTAGCAGAAAAAAATGAATTTTGCTTTCATGCTGCACAAATGTTATTCAGACTTTCTAGCGATTACAGATACAGATGTAGGAATGCTGCATACAAAACAAGAAGGCTGAAAAACTACAGAATAAAAATTGGGGCAAAAAAAAGGTCAGGGTGTTTGCTGAGTGGACAGTAACAGTGGACTGCAACCTCCCATCTGTCTGCTGAAGTACAATTTGCTTAAAGTCAAAGGACCATGTCACTTTTTTTCAGGTTAATGATGGAAGTTGGGGGGAAAAAAAGTAGACCTTTTTTTTGGATAAACAGTAAACAAATGTGAATAAACAAATAAACAAATACGGGCAGCGCCGTGGCGCTGCTGGAAGTGTTACTGTCACACACCTCCAGGTTCTGGGGTTCTCGTGTTCAAACCCCACCTTGGGTCATTGAGTTTGTTGTGTTCTCCCATTGTCTATGTGGGTTTCTTCCAGGCGCTCTGGTAATTCTCCCACCAAAAACACATGCTGGTGTATTGGCTGTTTAAAAATTTTCCACAGGGGTGTGTGTGTGTGTGAGTGATGCCCTGTGATGGACTTGCACTTGACCAGGGTGTATTTCTGCCTTGTATCCACTGACTCCGGGCACATGGTACATGGCTCCAGACCTACTGCAACCCTAAACAGGACACAGCGAGTACAGAAAGTGATGTTATTTTTATTTATTTATTTATATATTTTCTTAGAGCCAGCATGAGTTATATATATATATATGCCATTATTGGTACATTGTTATTTAGGTGGAGTTTTACAGAGTGATTCTAATGAAAGGTGCTGTGGAAAGAATATCAGCATTTGTCTGGATCTTAACGAGACTATTTAAAGACCTCATCCTAATGCAAAGTGAATGATGTTGATATGAAATCTCTTGTATAAGACGTCTGAACCCAGCTACCTTCTGTTTAATAAGCAGACGGAGTAGAGAGTAAACATGGGCATGTGTTAGGCAGAGAGCATGTTGAGGTTATGTGCATAAGTTTGTATGTATCTGTGCATCCATAAACCAGAGCACATTCCCTTCTCACAAGATTGTGTTTGCTCTGCTGTTGATGATAGCCTATTTTAATTTCCCAATCTTGCAATTGGGCTGAACAGTGGAGAGGAGGGTCCCTCGGGGGGGTGGGGGTTTGGGTTGGGGGTGAGAGAGAGAGAGAGAGAGAGAGAGAGAGAGAGAGAGAGAGAGAGAGAGAGAGAGAGAGAGAGAGAGAGAGAGAGAGCATTGTAAACATGTTGCTATGTTGGGCTGAGCAAGATCCCACTTTTTCTGCACAATGCAAAACATGCTTCTTTCATCTGAAACAAAGAGACAAACCCACGCCTACAATCCAACACCACTCCTTAATTACCGCATTCATTTACACAGATAAAGCCGTGTGCAAACTCAAAATATAACAAAACAAAACAAACAAACAAACACTTTTTGTGTGTTTTATTTTCTGGCACAGTTTGTTTGTTCTAGAATTAGCGGATTTGAGAAAAATTGGCCTACATCTGCCAGCCTGTGCTTTTAATGTATTTTAGAGCTGGAAATATACATTATTTCCTACGTTGTATGAGCACATCAACATTATCAGACCAGCATCAAAAGACTACATGACCCTGAGCCTTCAGCTGAATCCTTTAGAATATAATCCATTGAGATTATTTATCAATCTGGAGTGTCTTAGTAAATATAGAGAAGCCTGGGCTTTGAATGATTAAGATTTCAGGAGATGATCTGCGGGCCTAATGTATCACACTAATCACCAACATTATAAGGAACTGAAAGAAGTATCAGAGGGTCTTATCTTGGTTTGATTTGCAAGGAACTGGTGTGGGCTTTATTCCACTCTAATTCATGAGGACATTAGACTCATCTGCCACTGACTCAAAGATTCATTTCATGCTTGAATTACATACAAACTCTTTATTGTACACAACAAATCATACGTGTCCTCAGTGAGGGCACCTTAATGCTGAATAATAAACTGTGTGTACAAACATCTGAGCTTGTAGTATATAAACGTCCACACCTCTGTGTCCTCATGCTGGTTTTAACAGTGCCCTCACTTCTTTCTGTGTATTGCTGCAGCATGCAGCAAGTTGTCACATACTGTCCATGCTTCAGTGCACAACCTGAACATTGCTGATAAGAAAAAATACAAAACTCAGTGGTGAATGATCTTGAGAGATTAATGGGTCTAAGCCATAAGCAACCACTCCAAAGCCAGCAGATCCCTAATGGGCCTGGTGTTCCTCAGTAATCATGAAAAACATGGTGGGTACCTCATGGGATGTTTGTGTGGAGTGGCTTGTGTGTGTGGGTGTGTGTGTGTGTGTGTGTATGTGTGTGTCTGCGTGTGTGTGTGTGTCTCAGCTCTATTACCTGCTGGTCCTGCAGAGTATGGTCACCTGAGCCCTTCTCCATTTATTATCAAAGCACACAGCATATTTGAAGCAGTGCTGAAATTCGATGCGTGGGCAGCTCTGGTGTCCAGGCCGACAAACTCGCTGAAGTTTCAAAAATATTGGTGACCACGCAAAAAAAATCCCCACCAAAATAATTAAATAAATCAAAGCCTCCCCTCCCGTATCATCGCGCAACCCAACACCTGCCAGACGTTATGGATCGCACCGTGGTCAAGGCTGACCACTGAGGTTTGTCAAGGTGTGGCACGCTGGACTGATTGTACTGGTCATCCTTCAGAAGAATAGAGATTGACAATGGAACAATACTCCATGAGTTTGCATTAAAGCTTACAGCTATATAGTGTTAAGTAGACAGTTGATTTTTGTTTTTGTTTTTTGTTTTTTCTGGGAAAAAAATAGTGATTCTACAAATATTAATTTTGTGTAATTTATAAATATATATAATGTTTCCCTTTCCCCACTGAACTGTTTATCACATCAGATGCTAATAAACCTATTCTCTCATAAACATTTCTATGCCCATTATTACTAAATTTTATAATCACTTCTGACGTGTTTAATTCAAGTCAGTTAAAGAAAACAGGCAGATGTTATTAAGGAAACTTCAGTAAAATCAGGTGAAAACTGTGAAAACATTTGGGGCAAAAATGAAAATATAACCTGGCAGAGTCCAAATGCGTGGGGATTTTTGAAGTATATTAAAACTGAAAAACAACTTGGTAACTAAAGAAATGAAAGGGCTGACAGACAGAGACGAAAAAATAAAAGTCCTGTGTGGCTCATGCGCAACACAAAAGAGAGAAAACTGACCACATCAAAAAGGAGGAAGAGAGGAAGCGATGGGTATTTCAGAGCTGTTATGTCATACCAGTGAGTACACAGGTTTCAAGGCTTTGGTCGTAACCTACTGTAGATCAAAGCTATTTGCACCGGCTCTGGTCAAGTCTATATGCGACAAGCGGAGAACACGCACAGGCACACACACCCACACACACGAACACACACACACACTGCAGCTGCGGGGAAATGGGAAATCCCTTGTCACACACAAAGCCGTCCACTGACAGGTGACACATAAACCAGTTTGACACGGAGGCTTACATCACAGTGACATGTCTTTTATCTGTGCACTTTCAAACATAGCACTGCGGTCAATCATGATCAAGCCTCACTGCCCTACTGCAGAAAATAGCTTTAAATCCCTGTGTACCTCATCTTAAAATAGAATTTATTTCATTCTATTTCAACAGGGAATAACTATATCTGTAATTTTAGTTAATGGATAATAGTATGTCCTGTATTGCAGCTTGTATCTTATTTGTATCTTGGAACCAATTGTTATAAGGGTTTTAAATCTCAGGCCACTTCAAGTTACATTTCGGTCCGAATTGCCACTAATAACTATAAAATACTGTATAATTATTGTCTGATATAGGAATAAAGTCATTCAGAGTGGTTGGCTGTGAAACAGTGACTTGTAGAAAAACATTTAACAGTGATGCTGATATGAGCCAAGGGTCATGAGGTGCACATTTTCTTTAATTACTTTCCAAAATGACAAGCATCTTTGTTTTTTAATATGTGCTGTTAACAATATTAAAATATAATAATAATAATAATAATAATAATAATAATAATAATAATAATAATAATAATAATAATAATAATTCATGCAGTATGCGGTACCTCTGCAAATTCTTCTTTTTTGTTGAATTCCTAATTGTATTAATGTAAAAGTAAAATAATCACTACAAACTACTATGAATCTTTTTCTTAAAATAAAATACTACATTTTTTGGTTTGTGTTTCCTCTTGATCAGTTAGAATCACACTGAGGATCAAAGTTTCACATTGGTTCAGGGCTCTCACCACAGACTCCTGTCCTCTCGCAGCGATGAGAGACACCTCCTGAAGCTCCAGTCCAGACACTTTTGTTTGGGCTGAGGGGCCCAATCATCTGATGTCTCATGTCTTGTGGAACTCTTATGAATTGAGTGGGTTAAAGGATCTTTATCAGCAGCTGGAATTAGCCGCAGAGCCTTGTGGAAGCGTATGAAGTGATTCCATTAAAAGGGGAAGAGGATGGTGAAAGGGCTTTGGGGAAAGATCACCTTGAGAAAGAGGAGAGGACTCTGTGGAGCGAGGGCGAGAGAACCTTGCTGAACAAGCAACTCCCGGACGCAGAAAAGATCGCAATCGGACATTTGCACCGGTCCACACAATTACCTCCCAAATAAAGGTCATTTTTGCATCACTCCGACGTACAGCAAAAATGAAAAAGAAGCAGGGAAAGGGGAAAAATACATTTATTGTATTGTATTGAATATTGTGGCTTATCAGTTTCTACGCTTCTCACACTACGCTTTGTCCACTTTCCCCCCTTTTCAAAATCTATACAAAGTCAAATAGTTTTCCTCATCAGATTGTAACAGCAGGAAAAATCGGCTGAACACATAGTGCATTTCTACAACATACACGCTACCTTTCTAACATGGACTAACACATCTATTACACTGAATACAACATTTAAATGTGTATTTCAGATGAAATATACTGAGAATTGATGTCATATATGTAATATGACGACTTTATTTTGCATAATATCCTCAAGTTGTCTAGCAGTAAAATATAATTCTGTGCAATAAATACACTTCAATAAGTACACTCTATTTTCTTTGTGAATATACTGGCCTTCCTATTTCATCAAATATTTAAACACTGTGCCTATTATATAATTATGTACAGTACTGTCTCCACACTTATTTCCAGTCAGGGTTATAATTTGAACTTCATTTTAAAACCAAGCAAATGAAGCAAAGGTAAAATAAAACAGAAAAAGGTACAATTAACAAAACATATATTTAAGAAGAAAACACTACTACACTTTTTCTGTATTTAGTATGTCCATGTATTGTCTTTATTACTCTGTGTTACAGTTTTTAATTTTCCTCATTCAGTCTGGGCTCTGGGAGGGGGGCAGTCCGTTGTCTTTTATTTATTTTTTTAGTGACACTAGCTTAACAGCTACACATCCTTTCAGACCCACAGTCTGTCACAATGGAAGGATGGACACAAAAATGGATTTACTTCAGAACTGAGAACCAATGTTGGCTTTGGTAAAGCAATGTATATACTTTATATAACATTTTTTACATGGATCAACCTCCTCGTTTATATATCCACTCTTCATTCTCTCAGCTCCACTGACTGTGCAGGGGCACTTTGCTGATCTAGAGTTACAATCTGTAGTCCATTTGTTGCTCTGCATCATCATCTTTTTTTTTTTGCCCCCTTTCACCCTGTGTTTTCACTCTCTTCTCAGCTCTGCAGTGACAATGTGTTAGTGAGTGTTGTGCTGGAATAAGTGGATCAGACACAGCAGAGATCACAGCAGTGCTGTGAATATTCCACCACCCAAATCATGCCTGCTGTGTAGTGGTCCTGAAGGACAGGGGAAAGGGGGGAAATAAAGTATGTAGAGCAACAGATGGATTCTGCTGTATAATTGTATAGCTAACAAATAAACCTATATGGTCAGTGGAGCTGAGTGAATGGACCTCAAGGTGACCATAGTATTAAGGTTGATTTGTGATTATGAAAACAAAACAATATTGTTGAATATTGTCAAAAATAAATGTCTTGGTCTTAAAATTTATTCAAACTGAAATACTGTAAAAATGAAAGTACTGTATCATGCTGTTATCTTTTTAAAAGACAAGACCAGGCCTGAGACTGTAAGAAGCCTCTCTGTTATCTAACCCTGACGGTGGGGGATAAGTTCTCAGTCATGTGCATTTATGTAGAATTCAGCAAGTTTATCTGTGAGGAAGGTGAAGGGGAGATGGAGAGATCATTGGTGAAGCGAGAGGGGTTTATTGGTGTCTGGTACATCTGGAAGGATTTTTATGACCCAAAACCTAATTTTCCTCCAACAGTACTTGACAACACTGGTCTTGTGGCTATATGCCATCAGCTTTTCACAGAAATTTTCAAAGATCTTGTCGACAATCTTGGCAGAAGTGTAGCATGGATGAAAACATTTTCTCATGACCAGACCCTGTTTCACAACATTGTATGGGAATGTCTCCAGTATTTCAATTTTATATTATATTTGCAGTTATAATTGCTATTAAGTGAGTACAGATGTTGATTCATCATCGATAAGCTGAGGTTGTGCTTTAAGCTTGGAGGGCATGTGGGAGAAATGTCCCCCATATCAAAACACAATTGTTTTGCTGTAGATGACCATGCTGTTAGAGTAGTTAAAACCAGCAAATATGAGATTTGTTTATCTCTTAGCAGGGAGATCCCCCAGAGTTTGTGTAAACATATTTGTAGTGGGCACTGGGTGTGGACCTAATGCCTTGTTTATGTGAGGAGGGTGAGGAGATTAAGGCCTCTGGATTGGCCTGAGCATCACTTTCATATTCTAATAAGGACAGCCGAGGAAATCCGTATTTCAAAAGTCAGCGATCAAGCAAATCTCAGAGAAGCTCTGCTCACCACACACAACTCGATACACTAAGAGAGTGAGGGTAAATGTGTGTGTGTGTGTGTAGTGCGAACTAAAATATGTTTACATGTGTTTACTCACTCGGATTGTTACGACTTCATAATGGTGACAAAATATATGTCCCAATAAGGTACATCATTACATATGTTACTCCCACAGAATATGTGGAAGTCTATGTAATGTCCCCTGAAACCATGGAGACCAGACTGTGTGTGTGTGTGTGTGTGTGTGTGTGTGTGCGCGCGCGCGTGTGTGTGTGTTTGTGAGAGAGAGAGAGAGAGAGAGAGAGAGAGAGAGAGAGAGAGAGAGAAAGCATAAAGTTAAATGAGCGAGCAGGATGTTGATTATGATAAAAGTGTGCTGACTCTAGCAATAAAAGCAGCAACAGCTTGGCTACAGAGAGGGGATGTGGATATGGAAATGTGAGATTATATTTATTTCTCTCTCTCTCTCTCTCTCTCTCTCTCTCTCTCTCTCTCTCTCTCTTCGGTGTTAATTCATCTAAAGCATTCAGAAAACACATACACACAAAGACATGCATGTT
The DNA here is from genome assembly GCF_029633855.1 of Hoplias malabaricus. Lineage (NCBI taxonomy): Eukaryota > Metazoa > Chordata > Actinopteri > Characiformes > Erythrinidae > Hoplias > Hoplias malabaricus. The sequence continues at coordinate 15,446,335 of NC_089810.1, read as the reverse complement.
TACACTCCCTGTCCTACTCAGATCATCAGTGACAGTGATAACAGAACACACTAGAACATATTTCATGTTCCCCTGTACTGGTCAGAACTTCAGAAGCTGGAATGAAGGCCCAATGACTGTCCACTAATGTCTGGATGTGTTAGATATATCACTAACTCTAGGTGAAACCCAACAATATGTACTGATGTAAAGTGACCTTGAGTGTGAGAAAGATGCAATATAAAATAAATATAATCATCCATTCATTCATTGTCTGTAAGCGCTTATGCAGTTCAGGGTTGTGGTGGGTCCAGAGCCTACCCGGAATCACTGGGCACAAGGCAGGAATACACCCTGGAGGGAGCGCCAGTCCTTTACAGGCCATTAACCTTATTATTTATTATTATTAACAAATAGGTTTGAGTCATATATTGTAGAAATGGACAGCAGCAGTTCTACACCAGCCCTCTAAATGATGTCATGCTAAAACTGCTGCATACTAAATAAATTATAGCTGGTCTTAGGACCTTTGCAAGCTAAAGCAAAATGTCCAAAATGTGTTTAATATAGAAATACCACAAAATGTTCATGTGCACGTTGTGCAAACTTAGTATTAGAAATTACAACAGAAATTAACACAATTGTCCATGTGTAATCTTTCTTTTTTTTAACTCAAGCTTTGACACTTATGGCCTGAACTGAATGAACTACGACAGACAATGTTGAGATATGCTAGACTGTGAGTAATTTGATCTTTGTAGGTCTTACAAGGCCCAGGTGTATTCTGAAGTCTAGCTAAGTTGCTAGTTGAAGGTCTAACAAAAGGTGAGGGCTAGTTCTTGTGTCTTGAACTATTACACAATACTATAAATCAGTATCACACACACACACACATACACACACACACACACACACACACACACACACACACATTCTTGTGTTTGTGCTTTGTGGGAATATTATATAAACTTCCATTCATTGTGTGGAGACTTATCATTAATGTTTTTCATAAGTACTACTAGCTCAACCTTAACCCAACCTTAAAACAAATCTTCATTATAAATTGTAATGATTAAGACCACCAGCTGGTCCCCACAATGTGATATATTCTTGACAAACACACATACCACACCCACACAAACACACACGGGACCTTTCACTGTTTTTAAAGAGAGAGAGAGAGAGAGAGAGAGAGAGAGAGAGAGAGAGAGAGAGAGAGAGAGAACTCATAAATAAATGACAATGTACTGCCTGGCTGGAAATAGAAATATTTTTTTTTCTCCTTCTGTTTGCATTTTTTTCCAGCGTGGGTAAAATATAATCTCTTTTTAATACCCGATTTTGTATAAACAGAGGGAGTTTGGTGAAAAATAAACATTAAGAATGTAACCTTATGATAATCGATTTGGGCATTGAAAAATAAAAATACACACTATCTACTGTATTATCTACTTTATCCTATTTATTCATTCAAGCTTATAGCATAACAAAAGCTCAGGCACAGAAATAGTAAGGGCTGCTTTTTGTGGGTAGAAGACGGGGTACAGCTGAATGTAAATGACAAAGCTATAATATGTTTGCAGTTTTGCTATGATTGAGATTAATATCTCAAATAACTGAAAGTGACTCACAATAACAGCCTCCCTGTAGCTATTTGACTATAGGGACACAGTCTCAATGAATAAATGGTCAGCTGTTAATCGTCTGACAACAATGCAGTTTGATTTACAAAATAAATACATTTAAACACACTGTCACACAGAAAGATTTGTGGACTCTGATCCACAGGTGATTTATGTAAGCTTTTATGATCTAAGCGTATTCTGTGTTGGTTTGGTGGACATTAATAGCATTTAAATGGGCCATAATATGAGAGAAATATCACTTAGTGAGTGCATTATCGCATATATTTGGGGAGAAAACAAAACAGTAATCTTTTTGTGAAAACATGGGATAAAACATGTTATTCTGACTTTGTGCAGCATCTTATATACAGCACCCTCCATAATTATTGGCACCCCTAGTAAAATGTGTTAAAAGCCTTTAAGTAATTCAATTTTTCATTGCAAAAGCATAATCTCATTCTGAAAAAAAATAGAAAAAAGCAACCTTCAACTCAAGTGAAAAAAAATAATAATAATAATAAAGGAAAAATCCTGACTAAGAAATAATTATTACATAAAATCCACAATTATTGGCACCCATAACAATTTCTTTGAAATAAATGTATTTGAACCATTTATGTCATTTCTACTGTAGTGTAAAATGGATCAAAGTAGCTAAGAACCTTTAATTAGTAATTCATTACTTCCTGTTTCCCTGGGGTATAAATATGGTGTTACACAGAGGCCTATTTCTCTTACTCACTCTTAAACATGGGAAATACAAGAGAAAACACTATTTAAGTAAGGCAGATGTGTGTCGACCTTCATAAATCAGGCAATGGCTACAAGAAAATAGCCACTCACCTGCAGATGCCCTTATCTACAGTAATAATCAATAATCAAGAAATTCAAAACATCTGGAACTGTGACAAACAAGCCTGGAAGAGAACACAAGTGTATCTTGCCACCACGCATGGTGAGAACGATGGTAAGAGAAGTAAAAAGTTCTCCAAAGCTCACTGTAAGGGAATTGAATCAAATGGTCACATCTTGTGGTTATGAGGGCTCCCAAACAACTATCAGGCACTATCTACATGCCAACAAGCTGTTTGGGAGGCATGCACAGAGAAAACCTTTTCTGAGTTATACTCATAAGTGTAAACGGGTGGAGTTTGCCAAGTGGTACTGGGATTTTAACTAGGACCGTGTGCTTTGGTCAGATGAGACCAAGATAGAGCTTTTTGGCAACAAACAACGTAACAAACAGGGTCTGGCGTAACACCAAGAATGAGTATGCAGAAAAACACCTCATGCCCACTGTTAAGTATGGGGGAGGATCAGTGATGCTGTGGGCCTGTTCCTCCTCCAAAGGACCTGGGAACCTTGTAAAGATACATGGGATCATGAAAACTTTGAAATATCAGGACATTTTGAATCAGAATCTGGTGGCCTCTGACCGAAAGCTGTAGGTCGTCACTGGATCTTTCAGCAAGATAATGACCCTAAACGTGTAGCTAAATCTAATCAAAAATGATTCACAAGGCACAAAATCAAACTCCTCTCATGGCCATCTCGGTCCCCACACCTCAAACCAATAGAAAACCTGTGAGGTGAGCTGAAGAGGAGAGTGCATAGGAGAAGACCCAGGACTCTGGACGATTTAGAGAGGTTGTGCAAAGAGGAATGGTCAAAGATCCCTCTTTCTGTATTCTCCCATTTTGTGAAGAGTTATAAGAGAAGATTAAGTGCTGTCTTATTGGCAAAAGTAGCTTGTACAAAGTACTAACACCAGGGGTGCCAATAATTGTGGCACACATGATTTCATTCAAAAGATTTATTTCTTAATGTGTGATTTTTTCCCACCAAATAAAGACACTTGAATTAAAGCTTAGATTTTTAAAATTATTTTGCATTATTGTCCTATATTGACTTCTGAATTACGCTTGTGGATAATGTTGTGTTAGGCCTTCTATTCAGCTTCTGAAGGCCTAATAAATGACTGTATGGATTTTATGACTGTAATGACTGTTTTTTTTTTTTTGTTCTGACTGACTGCAGATGCTAAACAACTGGATTCTGGAGTCAGAATCACTTTACTTCACCAAGTATGGTTCAAATAATAGGAATTTGTCTTTGTGAGCACACACGTTACCTCTAACATACTGACACTACAAGAAGAACGACATTATTTAAAGAAATAATGGTAGAAATGTACACATTAATGCAATAATGAATAGTGATGTGGTAATCTTATGGTAACACATTATAATTATCTGTAAACTAAATTTCAGCTCCCAACCATTTATGAAATTATTATTCTGTATATCAGCTCTTAACGAAAGTTTTTACCAGCACAACTACACCATAATCTCACTATGTCACTTTGCCCACTCTGTAAACTGTAAACATAAATAGATGAACAGAAGCAGGAGAGTGGATCAAGGGGTAAAAAGATAAAGGAGATAAATATTCAGGTGAAAATGACTGTGTGATGAATGTGTAAGGTGTGAGTCACAAATAAAAAAAAAAAAAGGAGGTCCAGTTTTACTGTAAGACAACACAAAGCTTAGAAGATTCCAACTGTGTGGTCAGTGAAAGCAGTGCATCTCTATCAGGAGTCATCTCCAAGAGGGAACCACAAGTATGAGCGGCTCTCTGCCTGTGATTATTTATTCATTTTGTTTGATTTGGAACTGTGTAACCCCCCCACACTCACCTTCTCTTTCTCTCTCACTCAATCTCTCTGGCAAATACGCTGGCATTGTGCCATCTGTTTAAGATATCAGAGATCTCCCTATCCTTCAGGGGGATTCACTAAACAACATACAAAAATTATACACGGATTAATTCAGAGAGAGAGAGCGAGAGAATGACTACGACTGTAGTGCTGGGCTCTGTCTCTGTGTGAAGTGTGAAGGTCTCAGAATAAATGACAACTCACACTACAACTATCACTGTTACACATATGAAACAATGTAATTACTTAATGAATCCTGAGACCTTCCTATAGCAGTCTGAAGCAACAAGACTTCAAATTTCAAGTGATACATGTGAATCTTTCTCACACTACCTTAAAAATCTCCCAAAAAAACTTTACAACATTACTTTACAACAACATACAAGAACACAGTTTCATTGATTCAGGCACTGAATAGCACCACTTGTGATGCATTTAGATTAAGTGAGTGAGTTTCCAGTCAGTTTCGTGGGGTGTTTTGCATCTAATAATCATAGTTTTTCTTAAAATACTGTTAGTTTCCACATAAGGTAAACGACAGCAAATGTCTATTGAATTAAAAATGTTTGATAAGCTGTTATATGCAGTTTGAAGAGCGTCTTTAAAAACACAAGAAAGTAATGGAGACTTCTGAAGACAATATTTAAGGACTTTATATTTTTCTTCAAGAATTGCTTTTAAGAACTTCTTAATGTTTGTGTTAAGTCTCTTCATAGGACTGTAGTAGGAAAGCTTTCATAAACCTGGTCCCTGTTTCTACATCCTGCATCAGGATACGTATTAATAAAGGCATCCATGCAGACAGAGCAGACAACAATAGCTGCAGACCCCAAGGCAACACCACACTGCCTCTCTAATTTCCCACTAAACCGGAAAATAACACTTTCCTGTCTTCAGATAGATTACCTGTCTGAGCATTAAGACCACATTAAGACCACAAGAGGCAGCCAGTCCACCTCTTAAAAGGTGCCCCCCATCCCCTGCTCCCTGGAAAACCACAGTGCAATTACATCTGCCTGTTAAAAGCCTGAGAGAGAGAGAGAGAGAGAGAGAGAGAGAGAGAGAGAGAGAGAGAAAGAGAGAGAGAGAGAGAGAGAGAGAGAGAGAGAGAGAGAGAGAGAGAGAGAGAGAGAGAGAGAGAGTCTTAATTGTCAAAAATGACATTGATATGTCTGAGGGAATTCTGTCTACTGTCCTGATCATATGATTGTAATGGCTCTAAACCACTTATGCCTTTGTCTCCTATTCCAAAAGCTTGCAATAATCAACTCTCTCGGTGGTGACACAGCATATTTTTAACAAAAACAATAAATAATAAACAATTATAGGTTAAATTTATTTTTTAAAAAAGTGAAGAATGACAGAAAACTTTATAGTGCAACATTTTCAGATTCCATTTGTCAAAGAGAGAGAGAGAGAGAGAGAGAGAGATGCTAAATGCTAAATGAAAGATGATGCAATAAAGTGTTTTTCTTTTTTGTGTGTGTGTGTGTCATCAGAATAGCTTTCTTATGCAGTTGTGTAAAATATGCCTCAGAAGGGATGTCCCTCATTCTCCTGTACCCACTCTTCTTGAGTCTGTCATCACTGACGTTCTCGTCCGCTCATCTACTGGTGTCCAAATCCTGTTTACAGATGGAAAATGAGGAGAGCCCAAGGTGTGTTAGATCTTTACATAAGTTCTCCTTCACTCTTAAAAACAAAGGTGCTACAAAGAGTTATTTGAGCAATGCCTTTATGTCAAGTGAAGGTTTTTTTAAAACCTGTATAAAGTTCTTCACGCACACATTTCTTAAACAAAGATGGTTATTTTTACAAGCAAAAGTGATATAAGCCGTTTTAGCATCTTTATTTTAATGAGTGTTTCCCTTGTTCCTGAGATATTAAAGCTCATATTTACTCGTGTTTGGAAGCGTGTGGAGGATTTTGATGTGGACATTGACGATGAAGAAAAGTGGAAATTTGTACAAAGTGCTGGTTTTCAGATTGTTGACCTGTAACATCTTGCCTCTTTTACCCTGCCCCTTGTCTGTTTTGTTTTCTTGTTTACCACATCCCTATCAATGTGTTTTTGTTTTGTTTTATTCATTGCTCCTCCCCACTCTGGTCCTGGGAGTGGCCAATGGCCATGACTACTGTTTCCAGGTATTGCCGTGTTATCACTCAGGTATTGCTGTGTTATGTGTTTAGGCTTTGTCTTGCGTTGTGTTTGTAATGGTGGTTCTGGTTGATAGCATGTGGTCTTGTATCTCAGTGTAAGTTTATGTTTTTGCTCTGTGTTTCTTATTTCATTCTAGTGGTGTGTAACCGCCGTCTTTGTTGTGAAAAAATTAACCAATTTGTGCCTGCACCCTGCCTTCTGGCCTGCTGCCACATTACTGTACACAATGCTTTGGAAAGCCTTAGTAAACATTTAGTGTAAAGACCTCCTTGAAGAGGAACTGAATATTAGGATTCATGTCCATAATGTAGTGTAATACAAGGGAACTGTTGTTTAAAATGTGATTTGTGAACATCCTGTTATTATGCAGTTACATGTGTAATGAGATTTTGCAACGGTTGGACTGTAAACACATTAAGAATATCAGACATCAGATCTGTCAAAACTATCAATTCTGAAAGCAAAGATAATTTTGTAAGAACTATGTAATAATTGATTAATTACTGTTAATGAAACTTTAACAACATTTCAAAAGCACAATAATTCTTAATAATTTTGTACGTGCAGGGGTTACAAAACATATATATTGGTTGGTTGGTTGATTTGAAGGGTAATGTGTCTCTACAGCGGGGCTGTACCTTTTCCTTTTGTCTTTTGGCAAAGTACCACTGTCTCAAAGGTGTCATTCTACTGATCGCTTCACTCCTTGCTCCTTCTGTCTCCCTCTTACAGCAATGAGAGATTTGTGGAAGAGGAGAAAGAGAAAGAGAGAGAGAGAGAGAGAGAGAGAGAGAGAGAATGAGAGAGAGAGAAAGAGAGAGAGAGAGAAGGATGGAGAAGTGATGAAGTGAGGAGCTATTATGCCTCTGCATCTTTCTCAGGCAAAATATCACTGTCTCCCAGACTCTATTCCACTCACCTCATCATTCCTCCCTCCTTCGGTCTTCCTCTCCTCTTCCACCGATCTTTCGTTACTGTAATCAACACAGTAGAGGATTGTGGTCAGGTCCGGCAAGCTCCTGGCCCTCAGCGCAGCTTAAGAGCAGGGCAGACGTGCCAAATGATGAATCATCACATTTATGAAATATTAAAAAGGGAAGAGGCGAGCGGCGAGTTTCTTACTCAATGCTGCTTTGAATAATGGCCAGAGTAACAATGTGCTCGCCATTTGTAACTCTCCTATCCAGTTTCTTTAACAGGCAGAGATTACTGACAACATCTAATAGCCCATTGGCTCCAGTGGCCAGTTTCAGATGGACGCATGCAGTACTCCAGTGAATGACCACTCAGAGGAGAACTCTATAGGAAAAAGCAAATTAGGTGCATGCTTTTATCTAATGTGATATCTCTTTTTCATGTGAAAACTTATTCTATTTTCTCTTCTTTATCTCTTTATTCTCTTTGATTTCTTGGAAAATCTTTCATCAAATATTTCTTTGTTTCTCTTTTTGTTGTTCTTTCAATAACCCTTTTTCTTATGTCTTTCATCCTTTTTTACTTTCTTTCTTCAGTACTCTTCCTGTCATTGTCTCTTTCTCCCTCTCTTTCTCTCACTCTCTCGTTCTCTAGATTCCAATCTATCATATATTGCCCTCTTGAACGCTCTGGTCACCACCTGGTACAAGCTGCACCATAAACTGCCCTAGCATGGGAGGGCATGTGTGTGTGTGTGTGTGTGTGTGTGTGTGTGTGTGTGTGTGTGTGTGTGTGTGTGTGTGTGTGTGCGCATGTATGTATGACTGGGCGGCCTAATTGACCCCCTGGTGTGCAAGGGGAGAACCCAGCAGACGTGTGGTCCACTCTCTCTAATTGACCCTCCAGGTACCTCCCTGTGCAGCATTAAATGAACCCTGGGTAAATAATGGAGGCTTTGATTAATAGCTGGCAGTTTGGGGCAGATCACCTGCAGAGAGAGAGAGAGAAAGAGAGAGAGAGAGAGTCTTCCTTAAACAGCTTCTTAACCGAGGAGCATGTCCTCAGAGAGACGCATGCTGATCGATTTATCACGACAAGTCCAGATTACACACAGTTATAATTATAACACTCTGACCATGACCATCTGGCATCTGTGCCTGAAAAAAAAAACAGAATAATAAATACTTTTAATTCATAACTTTTTTAATTCATTAATATTAATTCTGGCCTCTAAATATATCAGTGTATTTTGTTTAATTAACGTACAAATAATACAATGATCCCCTTAATTTCTTACTTCTCATAAAATCTCACACCATTAACATTCTGTTGATGTTGATGAAGATCAATGAAATGCTAACTTTAAACAAGACAGACAACTTTGCCTCAATATATCTGTTAACAGAAAAACATACACGTGGGTTGCCAGCGTGATACCCAGTCATGCCTCATCCTTTCAGGCCCAGGCGATCTAGTAAACTCAGTGAAAATCCAACTGTACTGTTGACTCCTCCACAAAAAGGAAACAAGGTCAGAAATATTCTAATAGAATATACTCTGCCCCATAAAAGTAATTCAAAATGTTCTCCCTGTTATAAATTCATGAGGAACCAGAAACTGACTCGTCAAGAAGAAACCATAAACTAACAGGAAGGAGGTTGTGATATTAATGTGGAATGGACACGTTTAGCCATTTACTCATATCTATTAGCCTTCTGCTACTTTATAGAAGCAGATGTACCTTTGGCTCATTCAGGCCATTAGCAAGAGAGTCTGTGCATTAACATATTAGAATGGAAAAATGCAGTTTTGAGAAAGCCAGCAGAGCGCATTATCATTCCTCTCTGCAGTTTAAGAGCTCGATATCTGGCAGAGGAGTGAGTAAATGAAAACATTACTTCAGTGATTGCTTAACAGTCTATAACCCTTCAGGAGGAAAGTGTGGATGCGCAGTAGTGCAGCAACACCAGCAGTGCCATTCACTTCCATCATGGCTTTCATAACAAACACATTCCTACTGTATGCCTGCATGTGTGTGTGTGTGTGTGTGTGTGTGTGAGAGAGAGAGCGAGAGAGAGAGAGAGAGAGAGAAGCTCTATATATATGTGTGTACACTGTGTATCTGTAAGTACTCAATATGCACATTGCTCCAGTGGCCCATGGGGGAAAACATTCATGGATAATACAGGAAGCAATACTCGTGTGTTGATCAACAGAAGTAGGGATGTGTGTGTGCACAGGGTTGGTCACATGATAGTCTGTCAAGGTCACTGCATCTCTGTGGTATACCGACAGCAATTAGAAAGCAGCCATAGCACCTGAACACCAGAACATGCAAATCCACTAAAGCTAGGCAGGTCTGGGTCAGTGTTTGAATGGGAGACCTCCAAGGAAATCGCCTTGATTGGCTGCTGAAGTGTTTGTGGAGCCAACAGGGGGCGCTGTCCCTGTCGTCTGTGTTTATCTTTATGCCCTAGTGCAGTGTGGGGGGGACACAGTACTGCAAAATAGTGCTGTATTTCAGATGTAGAACCGAGGTCCTGACTCTCAGAGGTCATATAAGGCCCAAAAGGACTTTATTCTCATATGTAGGGTTTTACCCTGACATCTGGCTAAATCTACTACTGTGGACACTTCTGCCCTAATCTTCTGACTAATCTTCCCCATCTTCAACTGCCTTAAATATTTCCCTTCAGTTGGATTTGAAAGGGTTCAACAGGCTGTTGTTCTTTATACAAATCAGGGATGGGGCACATGCCCCAGTGAAATGTTGCTATGCCCCACTAAAATCACTGCAGTAAAATATCAGTTTAATTCTGGATTTCTGAGTAGAACTACAGGAAATGCAAATACATGCAAATGCAAATACACTACAGGCACTGTACTTCCCAAACGCCCCCAGAAGTTTTTCAAAAGCTTAAGCCATTTATCACATTTTCAAAGCTTTCAGTCAGAGCCAGTTTACTTCATGTTTACTACTTTTTGCTTGGAGTATCGAACATGTGTAAATATTTAAAAGAATAACTTCTCAGCAGTGATGGCAATGATAGTTTATAGATATATATTTTGGTTATGTAACAAAAAAAACTACATAGAGCAAAAAAAAATACATAAAGTACATTTTATGAATCATTGAAATGTAGAAAATGTCATATTAAATTATGAAGTACAAAATTTCATTACATTTTTAATGTACCACATGTTTATGTCAGAGGAAGAATGCAATTTTGGCAAATGGTGTAAAACTGTGGAGATGTGTACATTTTCTGTCTTCATTTGTTAAAGGAATTGCACATAAACAAACTGACTGCAATGAATAAGAAAATTATTTGGCGTTGTTTTACTCTTCATTTCTCATCCATGGCAGAGCAATCTATCAAGCTTTTAGCAGGCTTTTTACTAGACAGATGTGTTCGTATGACTGATTGGCAATCAGAGAGGTACCGCTGGGCTGTGTGGAACTCTGTGTGTGTTCCAGTACAACAAGTAGTCTAGAATGCCTAAATAATGTTTTTGAAACTTAATGCTATCAGATCCTCATCGTACTGTTATAGCCAGTGTAAGGCCTCGCCAGAAGAGTAGAAGCTGCTACTTCAGCAAAGAGGGGATACACCCTTTGATTTCAGTAGGTGTCCAGTGCATCTTATATAAGACAGTGCATCTTATTTTCATGTTTACTAGATATTCAAGCTTATGTAAACTCATCATACACATCAGCAGCAGCAGCAGCAGAAGCATCGTCTTCTTTGTCACTTATCCAACTTCAGGGTTGTGGTTCCATACACGTATATAAAATACATACATATAATTAAATATGAATGAATTAATACATTTAAAAAAATCTTTATTTATGACCAGTATGATGAATAGTAATAAACTACACAAGGCAGTGTGATTAATTCTGATTAGTTATATTAATCATTTGACATCCTGAGAAAATCTTATCAATTCTACCTCACAACAGCCATGAAACGTACACTATCATTTGGCCTAATAGGAAGTGACAGATCTGAATTGACTGTTAAAAAAATCTTCCAAAGGGCACTGATGTTCATAAACACGTCCTCTGTTTTGTTCAGGCCAATCAGATTGGACTAATTGAACTCATTTCCTCACTAAAGCATTGTCTAGTATATGGACACAGGCATTTTGGCCCTTCATTAGCTGACTTGACTGCATTTCTTGCTCTGTCATGCCTCTGTTCTTGACTTATTTATACCTCAGTGAGCTCTGATGATGAGAATAAAGCCTGCAGGGGAGTGTGATGCATGTGTTTCTATTCGCACTGCATTGGTCATCACTCATTTGTAGCTCATTTGTCTCAATGGATCCCCTTTGACCTGAAAGAGAATAGTGATAAAAGGACCTTTCATTACATCAGGCAATAAAAGCGATGGCTGGATTCCCAAGAGTGGGAAAGAATCAATGACGGAAGCCTTGGTACAGTCCTGAATGAAGAACAGGGAAGAGCACATGGGAAAGAAAAATCAAATTCAATGAAATGAATGATGTTTCATCACAAAACAGTCAGGCCTTTCATTTATAACTCTTGGTTTAAGATGTTCCTCTTTTATTGGGCAGTAAATGGAATATCATATGCATCCTTTAGGGGGTGTGTTTAACAGCAACAGAGGAGGAATATTTGCTGAATGTGTTGATGAATCAGCAGATGTATTTTATGAGTGCCCACTTCTTCAGTTTTCCACTTAGAAATTCAGTGATAGGTGGAAATCAGTTTGATCCCAGACTTGGGCAAGACTCCTAAAACTGCATTAACTTACCTCTGTATCATGATTAAAGTTGCATGTTGCTGTGGATCTGGTCTTCTAAATGCCTTAAATGTTAATGTAGTTCAAGTGAAAACTTTAAGGTGATAGAAAACTTATCTGCCTTTTTTTTGTTGTTGTTGCACAAACCTCCTTATTTACTGAATTAATTTTTGACAACAGAAAAATACATTTTTAGGGAACCAAAATATCTTCAATACACTCTCAGATAAACTCACTGTGGTGATACTACCACCCTAATGGTAACCTCAAAGCTACATATTCAACACTTTTAGTTATGGAACATAATTGTTTCACAATGTGCTTTAATTGTAAAATTTCATCTCCCGGACTATATTATGTTCTTATATTATACACAGTTCTATAATGAATCATCATAAATATTCTCCATCTAGAGAAAAGAATGTAATGTACATTTAGGGAACACATCTGGACTTTCAAACCACTGTTGTACTTTTTAACAATAATGTACCTGTACTGAACATTTTTCAGAGAATGTGGCATTTCTCCAAAGAATTTTTTAGTGCATTCATTTTAAAAGCGTACAGATTCTTAAACACATGCTATGAGAAAACAAGGGAGACTACAGGGAGAGCACAGTAGGCTCTGGTTTGTTACAGTGTACTGTGACCAATGTGGAAATTTGTTCATCGTGACTCTGCAAATTTAAATGAGTTAATGAGACCACTGGCAAGTCCTCAGACTGGATTTCCTGTAAGACGCTCAGTTCCATAGGGTTAAAAGAAGTTTTATTTTGTAAGGTCTGAGCCAAGCTAAACTATAGAAATATTACACGGGAACTGTTATATGCAATTACACAATGAGCTGTGAGCATTTTGGCCAGAGTTGTCCATCTCTCACAATCCACCCTCCAAGAGCTCACATAAAGCTAAAGCTGTACTTCACAGTAATAAGGCTGAGAAGTCTTCTACTCATTTCCATGTTAAACACAATGCACACAATAATAACTTTCCTTCACTCAGCAGACTAGGGTTCCATTCAGTGCTCAGTTGAGCATGTCATCAATGAAAGTCCTTGGTAAATACAAAACATTAAGTCACACCAGATAAAAGCATCAGCCACATGCATGCTGTAAATGTCTGATTTATCAGATGTAGACCAAACTATTATGTAAGAATTTACAATAAAAAAGCAACTTTCACTCAGTTCCATGTCCTCCTGAAATTATATAAATGATTACAGGTGGACTGAGTTGCAACACACTGTAAAAATTAATGGATGGACCAATCATATAAAAATGCACAAAAGCATTACATTATCTCAACCTTTTCACTCATGTTCATCCATTTTTTTAATACCGGACAAACTATCACAGACCTCATCACACACACACACACACACACACACACACACATATGCACATACACAGAGAGTCCATAACTGATTAGCAGCGAGGAAGGCCATTTCCTCCCTGCGGCTGCTAAAATATTAATCAAGCACACAGAGGAGCGTGCTGGAGTTCCCAGTGAGGATGTTGTCTAATGGTAATACATGAGGCTGGCAGAGAGAGAGGCGCCGCCTCCCTAATAGCCTCCGAAAGAGAGGGAGGGGAAGAGGAGGGCTGCAAGTGACAGACCCGTCACAGGGGAGAGAGAGTTAGAAGGAGAGAGAGAGAGAGAGAGAGAGAGAGAGAGAGAGAGAGAGAGAGAGAGAATCCCCCTCGTCAGATCATGGTGCTACGCTTTCTTCCTGACTAAAGGGGGATTGGAGAACTCCCATAGTTGTCTCTCTGTGAATTAAACATAGAACAGAGGCCTTGTCATACTTCCCTTTAAAACCCTTAAATACACACCTTTTCCCTGACCCTTGACCTCATTATGTTCCTGAGCAGTGAAGTGGGAGTCAGTTTCTTCTTCTTCACTTTATTTTATTTTAGTGAAAACTAAAACATCCACATGATTATGAACTTTGCAAAATTCACAAGCAATAAAATGTAATTTGAAGGCATTCATCTCATGAATACGTTTTTTAATCATTTAAATAGATGTAAATAATTAAAATACATAACAGCAACAACAAAAAACAATCATATTCTGAAATAGTTCACCATTTATTTGTGCTGGTATTTAGAGCACATGGATTTGCTAAGTTCCTGTACAATAATCATGGTTTAATCTTGTGTTTGATGTTTTAACCAAAGAATAACACCAGGCATATTTTCTATTTGCCCTGTGAAGGACTGGTGCCCCCTCCAGGGTGTGTTCCTGCCTTGCACCCAATGATTCCGGGTAGGCTCCGGACCCACCGGGACCCTGAACTGGATAAGCGTTTACAGACAATAAATTAATTTTTTTATTTGACATTACCCATAAAAATTTGTATATTATTAACAAGAGTGCTCAAAGTACTCAAAACGATGGTATGATTTAATTCATTATAATTCCCTGGCAATTTATTTTTCATCAGACAAAGCATGGTTCATCACTGTCATTTTACGTGACCTACCACTTTGTGACTGAGTTGTTGTTTGTTCCCAGTTGCTTCCACTTTGTTATATTACCACTGACAGTTAACTGTGGAACATTTAGTAACAAGGAAAATTCATGACTGGACTTCACAATTCACTTAGCTCCTGAGAGCCCTTTTAACAGAAGATTAAGAATCAAATCAAGTAGTCCATATATTAACCCTTGAGAGAGTCTGGTATCTATCACCATCTAACATGGCCAAGAATCGCCGACTACAGCAGGGAAAGAAATTTTGATAAAAGCTAAAAGGACCAATCACAAGTTTGATATTGTGGCATGATGTGCAGAGGCACACTTTCACGTCGAACCAGTACCAGAGCCAGTACAAAACAATACATGGAAGTGTGTATAAACAGATGTACAAAGAGTCAGTCAGAATGCAACTGGCAGAATCCTGGCAGTAAGGCCAGCTTAACGTGCTGAAAGTATCACATGCTCTGTCAACTAGTGGGCGGAGCATCTGTGGCTGAGATTATACCTAAATACACCACTTTAAACTCCATAGCACAGACCTCCAATGGAGACAGCCATGTATACAAACCTCTAGGTATTTCATTAGGACACCTCAGTGGAGAACATATCTGTCCACTCCATTAAGCTGTACATAATGTACACCAAAGTTATGATTTTTTTAAATGACTGACTATGTCTGTACTGTTCCGAATGTGTATGAGAAAAATGTGTGTCTTTATGAACAATAGTAAATAATACTTTATATACTTTATTTGCTCTGTGGGGTATCTTTGATAACAGACCATCATCACCTCATAGTTTCATTTTCAGCTGAAGCAGCGCAGCAGGGCTCCAGGTGTGAAGTATGAGCAGTATTCCTTTCTGAAGCACTGCCTCTCAGGTGCCAAGCTGCTCTAAAGCTGGCTGTCTGCCACCTGCAGTGACTGGAACCTGAACCTCCGCTTCTGCTCCAACCAGAGCCAGTTCAGGACACAAGACACACTTAAATGCTTTATTTCTTATTATCCTTTAGAGCCACTACTCGCCAAAAGAGGTCTACAGACTCATACAGGGTTAAGTGAGAGCATTTGAGCTTTATGTCTATTCACCAGTTGGTGGAACACATCTTGTAGGAAAAGTGTGCACTCCTAAGAGTGTGTAAGGTTTTGAAAAGGTTAGGACATCTGAAGATTATTTGTAAAGTTTAAAGGAATATACACATAATATACAGTAACAGTAAAATGTTTGTAGATGCCCATTCAGAGAGGGTTTCCTTTGTTTTGAGCCATTTTCCACACTTTGTGAATGTACAGTAGCAGTCAAAAGTTTCAGTGGTTTTTCTTTGGTTTTTATTGTTTCCTACATTGTAAATAAACATGGAAGATATTAAAATAATGAAGGAACACATATGGAATTATGTAGTAAACAAAAAAGTGTTAAACAAACCACAATATATTTCATGCTTTAGATCCTTTAAAGTAGCCACCTTTTGCTTTGATGACAGCTTTGCACACACTCGCCGTTCTCTCAGTCGTCACCTGGAATGGTTTTCAGTGAACAGATGTGGCCTCGTCAAGAGTTAATTTGTAGAACTGCTCACCTTCTTAATGTGCTTGAGACCGTAACTTGGGTTGTGCAGAGGTAGTGGCTGCTACACAGTCCTATACAGAGAATAACACTATTCCACCAATGACTAACGAGAAGATGTGTCCAAACCTTTGATTGGTACTGTATATATATTGCTGTCAAAAAAAGTATCTCCATTTGTGAAAATTTCATGATGAACAGACCAATAAATATTCCAAAATTACTTGGAATAAACTATTTTTACACGGACTTCCACTGAAAGATATGGTTTTGTCCATCTCCTATAAAGTTACTATTTTGGAGATCTTCTTTTTTTTTTTTTTGACAGCAATGATATATTCAAGTTTTTGTTTTCTGCAATCAAACTTCCAAGCAAAGAGGATTCTTTATATGTTTAAAAATATATCTGAAAACAATTTGATTTCAGATCAAGGTGTTAGGCCCAAAGTGAATATTTTGTTAAAAAATGTGATTTCTTCTTTTTCTGAAATGTGAATTTCTGTAAATTTTAGTCATTCATCATATTTTTTTATTTAGTTAAACAAAAGCAGTGGGCAGTTTTTGATTAAGCACATGTTGTATCCCAGTGATGGCATACACAAGGACACCAGTTCCATTTTTTTTTGTCTCACTCCAACACTCAGCACCAAACATAATGTTACCAAACATAACAGAATTAGCAGTTAGTGTTCTTCTCCAAACCTTCCACTGATTTTGCATTTGTGATATACTGAAAGGATGCAGTGGATGGCTTCGCATCTTGTGAAAGTAGTTTGTTCATGTTCAGCCTCACAACTGGGCAGCATGGTGTGATCAGGGGATGTCTAGCAGGTGGGCGAAATTGGCAATAAATTAAACTTGTCAGGATTAATTTGTAGTGTCTGTTTTGTGTTATTTTGGTTTTATGTATTTTCTCTTGCGTTTCTTTTAGCCACGCCCCTCACCTGTGAACTGATTCTAATTGGGTGATCCAGCTCACAGGTGATACTTGTTATCTAAGTCTTTATAAAGCCTGTCCTGTGTCCCTTATTTTGCTGTTCATTGTAGTCATTGTTTTTGTCTATGTTTCTAGTGTCCATTTTCTTTGTGTTTTTCTGTGCTTGGTTGTCTTTATTAAACCCTTTTGTCTCACCACTTGCTTCCACCCATGTTTTCCCATTCCCCAGCATGACAAAATTGAGTTAAATTACCAAAGAAACAGACCTCATAGAACATCCGAAATTTCTAGACTAGAGTTCACAGAGATCACAACATTTTGTTGAACTATGTGTGGACCCCCACTATTTCTTAATATTCTATTGGAGACAAGTGGGTGAAGTCAAGCCTGACAAGTCTGTGATCTTTGCCCTCTGTGCTGTCAATAATTAGATGCAGTGAGGTGGGAGCAAACCACTGTGTAGCATAGATAAGCATGAGATCTGAAAAAGAAAAACCTAGGACAGACCTAGTGTTTTGCAGAGAAGTTGGATAAAAGTCTAAGATGCTGCTGGTCAGCTATATCAAAGACAAATGACATTCTGACCAAAGCAACAAACATTCAATCATTTTCATTTGGTGAACGATTCAAAAAGGACAAGGAGCTTGCAAGCATATGTAAGATGTCTCAAAATATAATGGATATTGAAAGTGAGAAGAGTAATGTGATATCCACAGCCAAAGTCATACACAGAAGAAGCGAAATAGAGAAGCGTGAAATGAGTCTATAACTGCCATAGCGTGTGTGCCATTGTGTTGCTTAATGTAAACCGATAAACCTGGCTAACCTTGCAGTTCTAATCGATGCTTATTTAGAATACCATTGATTAACAGTTCTGATTATTGATTATGTCATGCTGCTTGAGGAATTCCAATGGGTCCTGATAGGATGGCCTGCAGCTGATTGTGCTGTCCACTCCGGACAAGAGCTGACCAGAAAGACAAAAACAAACACCACCTTGTTGGAAAAGAACACTTCCAATGCAATATTTCATTCATTCATTCATTGTCTGTAACCGCTTATCCACTTCAGGGTTGAGGTGGGTCCAGAGCCCACCTGGAATCACTGGGTGCAAAGCAGGAACAGTGTGACACACTCCATACATTCATTCACATTTATGAACACATTTTGAGTCACCAATACACCTACCAATGTGTGTTTCTGGACCATGGAAAGAAACAGAGCTCCCAAAGGAGACACATGTGGACACAGGGAAAACACACCAAACTCCTCACAGTTAGCCAGAGACCAAAACCCCAGTTGTGTTTCACTATTTAATCCATTATATATTATAGGTGTACTTTGGGATGGCATAATGGTGCAGCAGGTAGTGTCGTTTGAGTCCTGCTCCGAGTGACTGTCTGTGAGGAGTTTGGTGTGTTCTCCGCAGGGGTTTCCTCCGTGTGCTCCGGTTTCCTGCCACGGTCCAAAAACACACATTGGTAGGTGGATTAACGAATCGGAAAATTGTCCATAGGTGTGAGTGTGTGTACCTAGTCACTGGAATGCATAGTGATATAGTGCCAGTCCCAAAGCCCAGATAAATAGGGAGTGTTGCATCAGGAAGAGCATCTGGCATAAAAACTGTGCCAGGTAGACGGTGCAGATTGTGGTTGATAAGAAGAAGATTGAGAAAAAAAGGTATTTTATAGGTGTAAGTTACAAATACCAAAACATTATGAAATTGACTACTCATTCATCGTCTATAACCATTATATCATGGTGGGTCCCAGTCCATCACAGGGCATAACACTCTCACATTCACTCACATTCACATCAGTGGCCTGTTTCACACAGCCACAACAGCTACATACAGTACTTTGTGTTAATGTATTTTGGAAAGTAAGTGGAACACCTGGAAGAAACCCATGCAGATACTGGGTGAACACATACTGACCGATCGCCTCACAGACAGTCACCTGAGGTGAATTGATTCCAGGACCCCAGAATCCTGGAGCAGTGTTGCAGTGAGTTCTCTTGATTATGGTGATCATTATAAGTGTGCTGGCAGAGACAAAGCTAAAGCGCTGCCACCCATCATTGTTTTGCACAAACAAGCTTATGTTAATAATATACAATAGTTGGGTGAGCCTGATTAAATTATTGTGGGTAAGTAATGTCCAATATGTCCACAGTTGGTTGTGTTTAGGAGAGAGATGTGGTCATAGCTCTGTGTTGACACACTGAGTTGTTGGCTGGCCTGAAACACAGATTTAAATTACTGTGCCATCTGTTCCCACCGGGAGCCTCCCGGCCATTTTAAAATTCAAACATAGTGAAGGTGCACTGATACCACACCACAGGCTTCCCTTCATTGCTGTACTAAAACCACTAAACATTTCTCACTGTGGCCTTCCATGTGTTCTTTTGGGAAGCTTACATATAAATAAGAGTGACAGGGCATCCCCTAACTTCACTGAGGTGTGATTTTTCAGCAAATATTTATCAAAGATTGCATTAAGGAAAATAAAGTCTAACATCTATCCATTTAAAAATGCAGTTAATTAACACAAAGCACAGTTTGTTAGCAGCCCTAGCATTTGGGTGGGTTTGGTGATGGCTAACGATTGTAGAGAGAACGGTGATTAATATTATATATATTTTTGCTGTTAACTCTTTGTGTAATTTTCTGTTAAATGTATGTATTTATTCATTTATTCCTTGTCTTGACAATGTTTGGTTACAGGCATTGCCATGGAACTCAAAAGAAATATATTAAGAGGGACAAGCATTGCTTTTAATACACAACCACTGAGCGGATGAGCAATGTAGAGGTTCTCTGGGGTCATGCAGCTGCACAGTAAAACATAATCATAAAGAGTTATAGTACTGCCATTATACAAAAAAAAAGGAAAGTCAATTCATGCCATCAATAATTCTGTATAACGATTGCTTCTGCCTTATGCCTTAGGTTTTGTGATTCTCTCAGTGCAGTGCTGGTAATATCAGATTCTTTAGCACCCAAAAATATATCTCTGAGAAATAATTGATTTCAAAAGTAGCATGATACATAATTTTAATTTATTATTATGCAGTCATTAATCACTTTGTATAGAGGGTCAAATTTTTCCCTAATTATACCATATTTTAAATTAAAATAACTACAGATACTCATCAGATAACTCACTTTCTGTTCAAGTATATAGTTTTAAATAATTTAAAAAAATGATGAAGAAACAAAAGTCCCATAGAAAAAGATTACTCTTAAACAAGGAGATAGTGTCAGTGATACAAAGCATTCAGCTGCACAACTGGTGAAATATTCTGTTAAAAATGAGTGAGTGTAAGTGAGTGAGGAAGTTATAAGCCACTTCCGAAGGGTTATTCACATCTAACATTTTCAGAAACCATTTGCAAGCAAAAGTAGAGAGTAAAATAAACTTAAAAATCCCTTTGTATGTTGTATGAAAAGTAAACTCCTGATGTACATGCTACTGGTGCATCTATTGATTGACTCTAGTGTGACCACACAGTGAATGGCTCTGTGTGTAAAGGAGACACAGGGTGGTGTGTGTATCCCCCAGCAGTGAAGAATCTCCCCTCAGACCTCAGCCCTGCCAATGAATAATGTAATGAGCAGCCGGTGTGATGTGTACAGTCAGCACACTGGGCCGCTGCTGTTGAGTTGCACTTTGACTGGGGAGTCCGCTTCCGTAATGAGCCAGCAATGGGGACTTATCCAGTAAGATATCTGAGATCTGAGATGGGCTTCACACAAGGCCAAGGTCAACGCCTCTGCCCTCCACCCTCAAAACAACATCACACTGGACAGAAGCTTTTTAAATGACACTGACCACACACACAAGCTACACAACTGTGATAAAGTTGGCAGGTCCTCTCTCTGTAAGTGACTGCTGGGTGTTTCTTCACAACTGCAATGAACAATGCAAAATATGATAATGAAAAAAATGCTCTTATATACACTGCAGATTCCAGAGGGCAGTTAAATGTATGACCTGAGGAGAAAGCCGAAAGCCATAAGTATCCAGTGTTACATTAATCCTGCTCCACATCACAGTCTAATGTACCACATGGTCTTTGTTGGTCTTGACTCATAAGTGTATTTATAATAAATATGTCAGGCTGCTGGTGAAATAGGAGTGATGTGATAACTACATTTCAGAGGCTTATGAAAAGCAGGGGGGTTGTTATTTGTCCATTTCCCAACAAAGTAATCAATGCCCATCTCTGTCCACCTATCACAGGTCAATAGACTCAAGGGAGGAGGAGGGGGGGGCATGATAAAGGCCTGAGTGACCAGTTGCCACCAAATAGCCCCATACTCACACTGATGGAGTCTGTCTGAAAATACAAAACATTTGGTCATACCCGCATAAGAAAATGCAACACTTTTTATTTGGATGATTTTATTTCACACAATACTTTCAACCACACAAAGCAAACATTTAGATAAGAGAAATAACAGTAATATTTCAGGTGAAACATGAAACATCCTCTTCTGCTCTTTTTTTCTTATGGTGTACTACTATAACTACTTCTATACTTACTAATACTATTAATAATAAATATTAATATAAGTTTAATTTGATTAATTTGGCCCATAATGGTGCCAAATGCCTAGAAATAGCATACCTGTTGTTTTTTTGTTTGCTTCTTTGTTTGCTTCTTTGTTTGTTTGTTTTTTTTTACTGAACCTAAAATATGACCCCACTCCAGATATTGCTGCATGTGTTTTTACTATGGAATTACAGTTATAACAGGCCCTGAATGAAGGAATTTTACTATGGAAAGGCCTCAGGTGCTCTCTTTTTCAGGCCTCAATGCTGCATTAGAGGCCTTTGAGCTGCAGCCAGACCAATGGAGTCCTGTAAAAAGACAAATCTCTTGATGAACCTGAAATCAATGTACTCTCAAATATTCATGTCTGTCCCACGCTCTTGCTGTGCCATATCAATTACCCCCAATCCCTTTCACCAGCTGGGGGAGGGCCTACATATCGACACTTAGCCCCTCACAATAAACTTTATTGACAATTGAAGCCTTGGGAAGTACCAGGCCTGAATTGTAAGATGTGATCTATAAGACATCATTTAGAAGTGCTGTTTAAAAAAAAAAAAAAAAAGGAGAGAGAAGGGACCAAGAAGGTATTTACAAATAAATATTATTCACATCATAAAGGGCTAATATTAACATTCTAAGCCTTTTCTTAATTTTAATTATTAAAACTTGGTAACGAATATTTTAGCATTGACACAGAGCTGTTTATACACCTTTGTTGTTCATAGAAAGTAGGTAAAGTAGACTTTTGACATTTTTTAACTGAAAAGACAAAAAAAATCATGAATTTTACTAATAAATCATTTTTTCCCTGACAATGACCTATGCATAATATTTGATTGTAAATTAGCTCTAAAAAAGCCTAAATGATGAACAGGTCATAGAAACAATAAATCTAACACGCAGTGAAAAGAAAAGATGGAGGCAGGGATGGATTTCTTGTCTCATGAAATGTATGAGCACACATCTGTCCTACTTTTGAAAGTGCAATTTAATGGCTATTGATGACTTTTCTCCAAACAAATTCCTCCGAATTTGGCCTAATCAATGCATTGGCATTTATTTGATCAAATCCTCATCTGTTCTGTGACAATGAGCTTTGGATGTTTTTGTCCCCTTTGACTAATGAGGGCAGATCTAAAACTATTGTTAGCATCGGCTTTTGGGGGGTTTCTGAAGGGATAATTGATTACGCATTCATCACTCTGCTCTGGCACTACTGTGCATAATTTCAGTTTATTGAAAGATCAGGTGTGCCCAAAATTCTTAACTGCCCACAGAAGGGTGAGACTGCACTGAGAGTTCACCTTCAGATTCTTTACTAATTTTCATCAACGCAGCTGTGAGGAAGATCTGTCCTTTTCTCATAATCCTAAATCATGTATATGATACCTGTTATATGAATACGGATTCTGAAAAGGGCACCACTAGAAACATTAGGAACGATTAGAAGAATGTGTCTAAGGTGCCACATACACAGGTGAATGATGACGGGGACGAAAGAGAATATATGCACATGCACTCACTGCAGGTACAAAATACTGATTAATAGGACTCCACAAGAGCATGTCTACTGGCATTCTAAAGGGTAAAATCATTTATGTGAAAGGACAAGTGTAAAAAGCAAAACACCTGCTTCATCATAATAATCCTGGTCAAAGCCATATGGATATCTGAAGACAGAATTTGCACCATTTGCAAAATGGAGTGAATACAGTGTGAACGTACCACATGGGAAATATTTCTAGGTGTAAATTTTAATTTGTAATACATATTTCATATTCATATTTACTGTAATGTGAGTATGTACTATTAGGTCATACACACCACAAAAATATATTTTTGATGACAATAAATAAATATATAAGTGGAGTGGACTTGCTATTTTTCTCAAAATTATTAGCCATGGTCTACTAGCCTGTTTCAAATGGCACTACCGCAAACAAACAAAGACTCCACACTAATCAGACAGTCTCTGAAAATCATATGAGTCATTCTTAGCGGAGGTCTAAGTCCATTCGTGAAGTGTTTATTCTCTTTCCATATTTTATAACAACGCCAGGCGCGTGAGAAGAGGAAACGGTGCTTTTAAAATTCCATCTGGAGTCGAAACGGCCGTGGCTTGATGAAATGAATCTCCTTAATTTGCATTTTGTATAATTCATAATGTGCACTAATTTTAAATGCTGGAGGAAAACAAAAGACAGAGGGTCCTCTTTCTGGGCCTCCCTCCCTCTCTCTCTCTCTCCCTCTCTCTCTCTCTCTCTCTCTCTCTCTCTCTCAGTCTTAGTCAAATCTAACTTTGATAAATTGAAGGCGTGCAAATTAAAAGGCAAGGGGAGAACACTCCAATTCTGAAATGAAAAAGAAAAGTGCAGAAAACAAACAAAAAACATCCTTGCGCTCACACAAAGGACTGCAGTGGCTTTAGCATGTGGAGTAAATCTACAGCACCCTCTGGTGGACAGAGCCTCAGTTTGTCCTTTTTTCAATTTTTTTTCTAAAGCCCATCAAAGCAATAGCCTGATAATGTTCTGCGCATTCAGCACAAAAGCCACATTGAAGTGCAATCAGTGCAAACTACAGCCTCTCCAGTCTGTCCTTATTAACCAAACAGCCATATAATGATCAAACTTTACTGGATCAATGCCATTGTAATCACGTCCCTATTGTCCCTTTAATGTATTAATTACGGGCCTAATTGATAAAAATGCAGTGTAGTATGTCTTTAGCTCCAGCAGTGCTCCACTCTACTATCCTTTTAATATTACTAGTCATTCCTCATTCACATACTTATTATACCACGTCAGTTATGCATTTTTGCATTTTTAAAGACAGCGATTCCTGTGCAGTAGAAAGGAAATATGGTATGGGATGTTAGCATGCAGTGTGCATAGATTTTTCTAAAAGTTGAACAAGTTTATTGCTCAAATTAGGCCAGGTCTTACACAACAAGCATGCTCATGCGCGTTTGTATAAATGGGAACAGGCCTCTTTCTTTAGTCTGTGGCTCTGGGTAGAAGATCTTGTGGCTTCCTGCATGCTGGATGATGACAGGCTCTAGAGCCGCTGAGAGAGCCAGGAGAGAGGGACCGGGCCAGGGCACGTTCCTCCAGTCTTCCCTCCTCTGTTCCCTTCACTCTTCCCTCCTCTCTTTCCCCTGCAAATTTCTGGCTCCTAGAGACATGTCCCAGCCTGGAAAAAAAAGTCAGTGCCCCAATAATAGTAGCGCTCTCCAGCTCCTGGGCCCATCACACGGGATGAGAGGAAAGGAACAGAGTCACTGGCCCATATTTTTAAATGCTGTACAGTACGGATGTTGAAACAATGTCAGGCTCCACACTCATGATGCTTCCCAGAGTATAAAATCATGGTAGATAAGGGGAATGTTTTATGAGAAAGCTTTCCAAATACAGGCCCAGACTCAGTTGTGTACATTTACGCGTTCATACTCCAGGGTATTTGATACATAATGTCTATCATACACTATCAGAACCAGACTTTTCAGGACAAGGACTCTTAGAAACAAATAAAGGTAATTAAATCCAAAGCAGGTTTAATGTTTCAGCCCCACAATTCAACAAACCCCATTTTTTAAAACCACTTCAGACTTCAACTACTCATCAGACCCATCTATCAAGAGTACTTCAGAGAGCTCACAGAGCATAAAGTCACTGTGGAGCACAAGGGGTAGAGAGAGGTAACTGCTGCAAAAATAATGCAAATTTCGACTAGCACATCTATGGGAAGTGCAGAGTTATTATTCAGCAAGGGAGCACATACTGAGGATACTTCCCTCCGTTAACTAGCATATCAATCGCTATTGGGGCATTGGATATGATGAGGCTTTAACTGCCTGTATATGTCAGTAAAACATGCCTGGCTTTAATTAAAGGAACACTAAGCAAGATTTGGTGATTTTGCTCCTGGGCTCCCCCTATAGCTTTAGAGTTTAATTCAATTATACAGCACTGTCCTGAAATCAAGAGGCAGGGGAAGGGATGGTAATGGTCTCCTACAGTCCTCCAAAAGTAACAGTGCAGTTTCTGCAGTGCTGAGTCCAGAGTAGCAGTGGCAGAGGACTTTATGTACTTTGTAAATGAGTTCTAAAATCATGTTAAAGAATCTTTTGGCAACCTAACATGGTCCTTCTATGGCATCTCGCCATTTTTGTCCACCCCTTTATGATGTTGGAGAGCGTGTAACTGAATGCCGACAAATGTTAAAAAGCAAACCGTGCAAGTGAGCAGGAGCACAAGGAATGAGTTTACTCTTGATGTGTGGTGGTCCTGCGAGTTACCCCAGATTCCCCTGCCGCCTGAATACAGATCAGCTAAACCAGCCTTGAGATGATTGTCAGACTGAGGCCATGAAAAATAATCCACAGAACTTTTAGACTTTTACACATCCATGCAGTGCTCCAAAAGCGCAGAACGCCCCCCCCCCCCCCCCCCCCAACCTCTTTTGTGTTTTTCAATTAAACCACTCCTCCCGATTCAAAGGCAGCCAGATCTAATACTGCTTTGATCTCGTAACCATAGGACAGACATGTAAATAGAGGTTCGCTTTTTGGGTGAGAAAGAGCTTGTAATTCCACAGCGATGGGGCATCTCTTTTCACTGAGCTGGAACTTAAAAGTGCTCGAGCTTGGTGGTGAAGAGGCGGCAAACGCAAATAATCTCCTTCTCCAACAGAAGCCTTTGAATTACACATGGCCTGACAGTTTTCTTTCATTCTCTCTCAGTCCCACACCTAGTTTTTACTCACTCTCTCTTCCCCTGAAAACATGATTAATCAAGCCTCTCTATATGAATGCACCCAGGGAGAAAAGACACATGCTCATCAAAAGAAGGACTGTAATAAGTTGAGGAGTAATGAGTGGAGACGGGCAAATCGTAGGTAACATTATGCCTAATAGCACCAGAGGACTTTGAACTGGAGAAATGTGCTTTAGCACAAGTTTATATTTCCATTTTCATTTTGTTAGCGGCAGAGAAAGTTTGTCCCTAGCTTTAAATTATTTTGAAGGAAAGTATAGAAACATTCTTGCTATTTTTTGTGTGTTTTTTAGGAAATATAAAGGTTGAAGAGGACACAGGGTGGCTGACTTCAGGGATAAACACACTATAGTCCAAATGAGAAAATCTACACTTCCTGTGTTGATGTTCAACAGTGTGTGTGCTGTAGATTATATCAGTGTTCTACTATGTTGATTTTTTCTTTGGTTTTGCTGAGTATTCTCCACATTTCATATGCATAACCAATTCCACCTATCAGTGAGTCTCCCCTGATCACACACCAGCCTTGGAACAGTGAGGATAAGCAAGTGCCTCCTCTGGGACCCGTGAGACCAGTCTGCTGCTTTTTCTAAGTAGCTGTTGCTACTGTATCACCACTGAACAGTTTGACATGCTGCAGGAGAAAGCAAACTGCTCTGATCTGTCACATCAGCTGCCAACACGTGCTTGCGATCACTGTGAGCAGAAAGAGAAGGAGTGGGCCCATCTTACCCGAACAGTGAGGCCAACTTTGCTTTTTATGACCCCCCAGCTTTGTGAATGTAGCCTTGCACAGCTGAGGCATCACAGAGGATTCAACTCAATCTCCTGTTGATAGGTCAAAATTCTGGTGATGGGAGGGTATGCTAAATATGGGCATTGCCATCACATCATGTGAATAGTTTCACATGCAATACTTTTGGCTGTGAAAATGTAGTAAAATAATCCAATCCTCCATTTTTCAAATATTTTTTATTGTTTATTTTTCTAAACCACAATTTCTTTGATTCGTACAATGCATTCAAAATGTGTCTCACACTTATACCATCTGTGCAAAACTTATTTTTACTTACTTATGTACATTTGTGGATGTACATATCAATTTCTGATATTTAGCCAGCATAAAACCCAAAACCTAACCATGACATTACATTAAGCCTAAGTGTAGGTTCCAAAAATAGGCATATTATGCTAGGATTTTTTTTCTTATGTAAACTTTCCCACATTTTACAGTTTACATCACTCTTTCAGTCATTCTTCTTCAGGCAGATAACATAGTGAAAGAGGGCTTCCAGTGGATCATTAAATAATCACAAATATTAAGGTAGAACTGTTATCATTATCTAGTTAAATGTAATTGTAGTGGATTTTGGAGGCAACAGTGAGTGTGACTGGTTAAAATTGGTTACGTATTCTCCCAATGCTGTTCTTGTTGCAGCAGGGTTTTGACAATTCTCTGACAATTTCATCAAAAGCCTGCTATTGGGCTACTGGCTATTTTTATGTCAGACAAAAGGGGCCTTCCTTTCAAAGTAGGTGGTTCTTGGCAACATCAAGAAATAAAACCCACCAGACTCTCTAACGACTGGCAGAAATCTGGCGTACAAGGCAAGTAGGTGGGGGAGATGGAAGAAGTGACCACACTGGAGACACTAGGTTCCTTCTTCTGGGATTAAAGAAAGCTAAACCAAACACACACACACACACACACACACACACACACATGCACACACGCCAGGGATCACACAAACCGTCAGAACAATGGTGGCACCTCAGAATCCCGGCCAGTTCTTTCATCCTGCGCCAGGCTGGAGAGACGAGCACAAGCACCCTTCTGTTAGAGAGGCTCCATTAGAGTCTGCTCACTGCAGGAGCTCTCTCAGAACGACCTGCAAAGTGAAGAGGGGAGTTAGCAAACCTGAATGACGCTGAGTGGACCTTCCACATCTTCTTTTGTTTCCTCTTTTTCAAAACATTTCTGTCTTTCGCTCTAGAGCCGGCTCTTTCCCCATGGAATTAAATCAAATCCCGAAAAACGAGAAAGAATAGATTACAGAAGAGGCATTACCAATCTGCCCAACAGCTTTTCCCAAGCAGATCTAAATCCCTTGATACCTCACCAGGGAGCCAGAGCAATGACACTGTGCTTTCTGCCAAAAAACATCAAATGCTGGTACTAGAACTTTCAATTGACAGTTGACCACACACTTATTCCTGGTTACACTGCAGCACAACCAGCAAAATACAAAGATCACTGTTAGTCTCTGGCAAGAAAAAGACCCCGATAATGAGCTGTTGTTAACAGAGCCGTAACCTGAGAATCTAGTCAATTGCTGTTTATATTCCACTGTAATTTTTATGCTTTTTTAAAAATCCAGTTTTCATTTCTCCTTTAGCATTAGCTGAAATGTAAAACCATCTCTCTCTCAAGACCCGAAAGAAATGGCTCAGCGGTATCCCAATTTCCTTTCACTAATAACTCCCAACAGTGAAGCTGTTTTCAAAAGCATTTGTCAAACCCCTGGTTTCTAAGCGCAATAGCTTGTTCTCCATCCTTTCTGATGCCCCCCCCCCCCTTTCCTCTCCCTGCATTTTTGAAAGCACACACCGTATGGACATGCAGATGAAAGACATGCAGCAGAGCATGAAAATGACTTAATTAGCACTAATCGCTTTTGATGGAACACATTTCCACTATTTGCCTCAATTAGGTATGGTTAATTTCTCTTATTTTTTTTTTCCCCTGGAACTGAAGAGCGATCTGTAGCAGGTGGGGATTATTGACATATTGTATTTGTCTCTGTACAGAGGGCTTTGACTGTGCCCTGCTCTCATTTTCCCAAGGCTTCCTAGAGATGACTCCAAGCACTTGGCTGATAGTGCCAGCGGTGAATTGACTTTGACTCTGCTGTTCCCATGGTTAAGCTAAAGTACCTTGCAAGTAGTCCGTGTTACAGTCAGTGCATTATACTCCATTATAGACATTGGCTTCTTGTTGAGCAGTGGGCAGAGTAACCAAGTGCATCTCTAAATCAGGGCAAACTCTGACCTATCCGTTCATTCATGCTGACAAGGCAAATGTGCCCTTAATATAATGCTATACTCAAAATTATACTGTTGCTGTCAGAAAAATATAAATATGTATATCCAAATTGATAATAATACAGATAAAGTGTAAACATTCTTAAGCAGAAAGTGGAGAAATGTTTTATTCTTGGACAATTTCTATGGGTCCGTTCATTGTGAAATTCCAACACACTCTTAAAGGCATCTGCTCAAAGTATAAATAATGACAAAATAGAGATGAAGTTTTTGACCTAGCAGTGATATAAATATTTAATTTTTCTAAGCTGAATCATAGAATAAAAAAAATACACACATTGTAGACTTTGTTGCAAAGCACAAGGACTATTTAATCCTTGAAGGAAAAACACATGTATTGCTCTAGCTCAATGCAGTGCAAAACGAACAGACAAGGACAGGACACCACAACCCTGGACCATTACAGACCACCAGTGAAATACTGTACATAACTCACTCAGTCAATCTCGTTAAAGAAATAGTGAATCAATGGTATTAACAAATCATTAATCCCCCACTCAATTGAAAAGTGATGGCCATTCATGGGGTATCAATGTGATTTACAGCAGCTATTCCTGCTCCGTCAAGTCCATTCACTCCAAGACCAGCAAATCAATGGTAGCAGTTACTAGTAGAGCTATTCTTCTCATTTAACTTCAATAAATGTTTTATTAAAGAGAGGGAGACAGAGACAGAGAGAGAGAGAGAGAGAGAGAGAGAGAGTCAGAATCATTGGTATCCATGACTTAAAAGTCATCTAAAAATAATGCAAGCTATGTTTTGTAGCTGTTTGTAAACACACTAATAATGTCTGCAAGATGTGAATGGCAGGGTTTTGCTTCAGTATAATATATATATATATATATATATATATATGAAGTTTTTCAGTTGTACATCAGACACCAATATCTCAAAATCTCAGAATCTTTTTTTCTTTAAATTATTAAAACAAATCTGTGTCTCAAAATTATGTGTCACAAAAAATGATATTCTAATTAAAGTTTGTATGAAATTTCAGTATATTAAGTAATTATTATGTGATAAAATGCCACTAGGTCAAGATACATATTAGAAATAAAAATGAGACATTATTTTATGATAAAACTCAATGGAGACTTTTTCCCTTCCATTTGCCCAGGATTGTCCTTCACATTTTGGTGTCAGATATTCAGGTTTATTAAACTACCGAAAAGATAACACCTCATTATTTAGTGTTCAGAAGCTGAGCTTGTTCTGACAGAAGAAGGTGAATTATTACCACATGTTAGTGCACTATTTCTAAAGCATTGGCCTTCTGAAGTGTATAACCTTGGAAAACCTTCTTGATTAGTCTGAATACTCTTATAGACAGTAATGATAAACAAAGACTGCGGCACAGTGAGGGTATCATGTGTGTTCTATGGCTGTAACTGGTTTGAAAGGGGAAATACATTTTTCTTCAGTTTTTATTAAATTTAACATTTTAAACAAGTGCAATGGAAATGAGATGAAAAATCTAATTGCTTTTTAGGCTCTGTATGAACCAGCTTGTGACTTATAGGACAATACCCCAACAAGGGGGTGGCCATGTTTAAAATCGATTTAGTAAAGAAACTCTAACACATCCAGGCAACTAGGTGTCAGTATAAGAGACATTTTGTAAGTTGTAGACAAATTGCTGGAGGCATGGCTGTTTTTTTAAAGCCTTATTTTCGGAAGTTAGTGACTCATTAATGCTTGCCTAATACCAGTGCTATAGAATACCAAACATAAAAGAACACTACTCTTTGATGAGTAGTGATGTATACGCCTCAACTCATACCCAATGACTGGCGTTTGCCTTTTCTTGGACTGTTATAGCAGTTATGTTTGCTGATGACTCAATTCCTCTTAGGCAAACAGGTAGGTGACAAATTGCCTGGAATTCATCAGGTAGATTTCGATAAAACCAAAACACACTGCCTATAAATGCATTTCAATTTTTAATGCCTGCCCCTTTTGTCTGGAGCTGAGGCTGAGCAAGGTTCACAGGCCAGTATCATCCGTTATCGATCATTTAACACATGTACAGAGGAAAGGAGGCGTGAATAAGAGAGGACAGGCAACCCCCCCAGCAGCTGGAGTCACAGGCCAGTGAATTAGAGGACATCAGCCATGTTTCATGGCTTGTTTGTGCTTTAGAGAAGACAATTCCCTTATGCTAATGTTAGTACAACATGAATTCCCCCCAAGGCTACACCGGGGCTTTTTATTTTTATTACCTGAGTGCTCCAGGGCCCAAAGGCCAAGGCAGGGAACCATTTGCAGGTGGGTCTGCTGAATATACAGCCTCGTAAAAGTCAGTCTGCCATGCCTGCCCAAGCGCAATTACAAATGGCATTATGTAAACTGATGTGTGCTCCTACAGTAATGCCATTACTTTTACATCCCCTCATAGGACTCACCACCCAGCCAAAATACACTGACCCATTCACCAAACTGATCGTCCAGCTGTGGCAAGACTTACCACTTGTTTATACACTCAAAATAGAATAAGTATACTCAAAACAGATTCCTTATTTCCATTGGTTATTTACCTCCTGTGAACACTAGGTTTGCTTAAACCTGAACATGAAATCACCTTGGCGCATAGTGAATGCAGTAAACATAGGGTGAACACGATTTTTAGTTATTTCTGACTACCCTGGTGAGTGCAACAGCAGCTGCATAAGCCCACAGTCTTGTACTACTACATCACAACTTATTTAAAGAGGAACTGTAGTTTGCTGATGGTTCATTTAGTTATAGGTTTTGCAAGAGCAAGTTCTGGACAAGTCAGCGTTGTGGGTAATAAATATAGTATAACTTCCTTATCAATGTTTGTATTTGTAATTATATTGATTGCGTATCTATTACGGTTCTCTAAATGTAAACCCACATGTCAATGCAAATTAAGCACACACGCATTCAAACACACACACACACAAACAAGGATGCCCTTAAGCCACACAGGATGCAAAGGACAGCTTCATGTCAATACAGAGGGCAGTTAGTGCTGAATAGGCATCCCACAGTGTGAGTGGTTTTACCCAAGCAAGCAAAGAGGACACCAACCGGCAGTATGTGTAAGTGCATGTACATTTATTTAAGATAAATTCTTCATATTACAATTTTCATAACAAGCCTCTTGTCTCTGAAGTGCCAAGTTTGCAGAAGAATGACAAAATGCTCTTTACACTTTATATTGGTTTGTACAGTGAATAACACCACTGCCCTCAGATAATGGTTCTATCCCAAGCTTGGTAAGGCACACCACATATCCCTATTAGAATCCATGGGCAAGTCCCCGAATGCTGCCGTACCCTATGTCTGTAAAGTGATTAGTCATTTTGGACAAGAGCATCTGCCAAAAAGCATCAATGTAAAAGTAAAAAGTAAATTAAGATAATAAGCTGTAATTCCTGATAAGTCTAGAGCATTGCTTTTGATCCATCACCCATGATATATATATATAACACACATATACAATTTTCATTGCTGTATAATACTTATGCCTTTTTAAAACTGAGCTATTAGATTATACTCAGAGATGCTCCCATTTCCCTGGCATATAACCAAAGATCTTCATTTATCACCTTTTGTTCCATTTTTCCTGCTCTCCCTCTCTCTCTCTCACACACACACACACCAGAGGCGCTCTTTTCCTCCCAGCCTGGCCACCCTGCTTTTGAAATTAATTAGCGCCCTGCGTAGTATTGAGTAAGTCTCAGGGTTTGGCCTGAAAACTGATGAAATATCAGGCAGGCTGCCGAGGGCCGAGATATAAGTATGTGGAGAGGGTCAGGGGTTAATCCCCATTGATTTTTCTCTGCCTGCATACAAGCGCTGTTAAAACAGGGAGCGGGAGAGTAGCATCTCAATTCAAAGACTTTCCTGAAGCTTTGTGTATACACAGTCTAGACTAGAATCACCTCCAGCTCAACTGTTGAAGAGGAAACACTTGCTGTAAATATATATATATATATATATATATATATATATAAAGCTCCAGACACCTGCAAGGCAAGGACAGATTCAGTTAAATAACAAGAAAAATACATTTGGAAACAGCAGTGTTATATTGTGGGGCCCACATTTGCCCTAGTCACTGTAAATGAGCTTGGGTTGACCAGGACAAACTCATACAATCTATACAAATATTTGCAACAAAACTACTCAGAATGCTCTTTTTATGCTATGAGTTAACATGGGGCTAGCATGGTGAGTAATAACATTAAGGCAGTGTCTTTGCAGTATATTCAATGTGTTCACTTGTAGTTTTTTATATAAAATATTTTTAATGAGTTATTTTGTGTGTATTTTGCATCCTAGGGCTTGTTTATGTTCTTACAAATAACAAATTACTCACACTCTGCTTCTCTCACTCCATCCATACCTCTTGTTCTCTCTCTCTCTCTCTCTCTCTCTCTCTCTCTTTTTCTCTCTCTCTCTCTCTCTCTCAACACATGAATAAAGAGAGCTTTCTGAGGAACAGAAAGGACAAGTCTACTCACTGGTATAGACTGCTGTGTTCTATCCATAAGGATTAATGAAAA
This sequence comes from Hoplias malabaricus, assembly GCF_029633855.1. Classification (NCBI taxonomy): domain Eukaryota; kingdom Metazoa; phylum Chordata; class Actinopteri; order Characiformes; family Erythrinidae; genus Hoplias; species Hoplias malabaricus. Next base: position 15,412,218 of record NC_089810.1, on the reverse strand, counting down.
AACAGCATGCCATGGGTTCTCCTCATGAAAAAATCCACTAGGCACTAGGCACCCTGCAAGGTTCTAATGCTCTCTGCCAAATAAACAGAAATACCAATCAATGACCAACAAATGGTCCATCAACTGGTCATTATATCATTGGCCTGCTTTAAACTGATGATATGATATGAACAATAGAACTCTGTGCTGACAGGTGGCTCACGTGTGGTGGGCATTTATGAATTTGACCAACAAGAGAGTTTTATAGACAACTGACTCTCAGCATGTAATAAATGCACAAGAAGCAACATTTTCTGTAGCTACTAGTTTATGCAAAACCACAAAGGCAAAAATAATTTTGCAAATTAATTTTCATGCTTTCTCTCACTGTTTACCCCTCCTTTGGTTTTTGCACTTCTCTTAATCCCATCATGCGGGCAATAAGGGTGTGCGACATGAGCACATTTAATTTTCCCCAGTTAGTCCTGGGCAAGCCCAGAGGTGTGCTTTAATAAGGATCAATGGCACTTTATCTGGGACAGGACCTACTTCAGTGCATGCAAATTAAAGCCCAACACTTAAAGAAAAAAAATGAGCATTGGATTTAATTAAAAAGAAAACGTAAGACCACGGGCCCTGGAAATTCAATTAAAGGATTTATGCAAAGGCAGGCTAGCTTTTTTTGTGTCGCCTTTACTGTTTGTGTAATGAGCTTTTCATATTAAAAATCAATAGGCAATCTGAAGTGGAGGAATCACCCCTCTCTATGTGTGTGTTTGAAATCAATTTAAAAACTATTCCATCAGCCCTGCTGTCAGAGAGATGAGTGCTGGGGAAGAGAGCCATCATTCCGAAAGGAAACGGCAGTAGCACATTTTTTTCCTCACTGGAGGAAATTTGGCACATCACATATAAAGAATGGCTGCTTTCATGGAACAACATCTGTGCAGAAGGAGACATGGCAGGTCCTTGTGGGTTTATTTGTCTTTTTTCTTACCTCATTATAACTCATGACGTTTGTATCTCCAACAACACGGTGCATCACGAGGTGGCTCTCTGCTGGGGTCCTAATTCTGGAAGAAATATCCCTGGTTTGTGACTTAGTTGATAAAGTCATGTTTGTGGGTGGATGGGGGGTTGTTTCAAGCTAAACTTTTATGCTTCTATAAACCTCTTGGATATTGCTTTTTGTTTAGCACAGTGTGCAATGCTGAACTCCAGGTGGTTGATGGGGGTTCGATGCACATTGCTGGAAAAAACACCTTTCCTCTAGTTGGGGGCAGGTCTACTCCACCAAAAGACATCACACTTTTCCAAAATGAGCCTTACAGTGTCAGTAAAGGTTCCTACAGACACTTTTCCAGTGAAAAGGTACTTGGGGAAAAAAAAAGCCTGGAGTTAAGTCACTGTGTATGAAGTTCGTGTAGCTTATAATGTCCCCCAACTTCTGTGTTCATTTAGAAGCTCTGCGTGTTTTAAGGTGGGCTGGTATGTTTGAGTAAGAAGTCAGTTGTAGCTTGTACATGGCTGAGGTTTAACTAATCTGTAAAGTTTTATTCACTAATTGATTTACCACAGAAACTCATTTATAACTTGAGGTTTAGCTTAGTCCCCACCTTAAGTGATATAACTTGGTTCATCTTTTAAGGTTGAATGATATGTTTGAATAAGAAACAGACTGTAGCTTGTTTTTGCTTGAATTTAATATGCCTCTAAGTTTTTACTTACTCTTTTAATTACCACAGAAACTCATCTGTAACTCAAGCTGCTTGGTTTTGTAGCACTTTCTGTATGGATTTAATGTCATACAATTAGCAGATGTCCAAATTTGTGATCAGTTCCATCTTAAGTAATGCAACTGTAACAAAAAAATAAGTCAGTGTTACCCACTTATGGAACAGGACTACGGCAAAAGATCCTCATCCCTTTTCTTGCTTTTCAAGGTTTGGAGATCTCTCTACCATCCAAATGCCTCCAGATGCCATTTCTCAGCTGCGGCTGAGACAAAGAGAAAATCTGAACCAGTAAGGACAGAGACCCTTAGGTTGTTTCCTCATTTACTGAGCCAGGGCTGTGTATAACAATGGACATTTTTTCATTGGGCAAAAAGCCCAGAGAGCTAGCAAATGGTGAGGAAACATTATTTGAATGTTATAAAATGTGTCAAATTGTGAACATTGCCTTTAACTAAATGCACTGAGGAAGTATCCTTGAGGACACCACCCCAGTGAAGGAGGAATACCACTGCAGTGGCATTTCAGTACCTTTCTTTCCCGAGAGTGTAGACACCTCCATCCAAAAAGCTATTCAGCCTTTGTATCGATCCAAGCAGACTCTTAACCACAGCCAATTCCACTATAAACCATTTACAGTCTCCCTACACAGTCAAGCCAGCTATGGGGCTAAACAGCATTGGTCTTCATGCTGGAACACTGGGCCTGCAGGGGTGTGTGTTTTAGCCTAATGAAATGGTATCTGTATAGACAATAATCCCTATAACTGGATTGAGATGGGACACCCATGTCAATACAAGCAAATGGGATTGCTAGCTTTTCCCCTCCCATCGTTCACTAAGCCCAGCTTCTTAAATGGCTCTCTCGACTCAAAACCAAAGAACAGTTAGAGGGGGGTATCAATTTTCCCCAGCAACTAGATTAAAAGATTTAAGCTCCCCTGAAGTTCTTCTGAAGTTGTACATTAATGTGCAGCAGATGCACCCAAATGGGAATGTTCCAAGGTAGTGGCAAAGATTCGCTGCATCAGCGATCGGGAGCCAGGCATAAAACAGAAAAGGATCCTGTAAATATCTAGCCACTTAATTAAGGCTGGCCACAAAACATTTAGCCATCCCTACCGCTACCCAGGCAATCACCACGATGCTGCCGCAGTGTCAGGTTAAGATATTGCGGTTCAGATCACAAAAAAAGTTCAGGTCAGCTTTTATGAACTGTAAAATAAGCTGGTGGGAAGCTGTCGTACTGATCTAGCACGCTGACAGCGCTTGTAAAGCCGTGTTCACCAGCACTGTAGAACCATCAATGGAATCAAAAATCAGGCTCAAGCATGTTATCAGTAGTATTCACTGTCTAAAGCTGATAGTTTGGAAGAAAATTAAGAGGAAACTCACTTTATTTAACAGGTTTGGAAAAGTCTTACATTCATTCTTGTGCTATCTCTCACTCCTCATTCTGTGCTAAGATTTGTTTATGTACAATTTTGGATTAGAAATTGAAGCACAAAAAGATGCCTTCATTTCTTTGATATTACCTAAGCCTGTCATTTTGATCTACCGATGCTTTGTGGGATGTGAGCAAACAAACCCTGACCACAACTACAAGAGATCAATGATATTTCCAATCATACAACATTATAACTTGCAACTGCAAATACACCATACAGAAGCAAAGATGAGATGAGAACCATTTGCATTTCTCTTCTGAGTCATTACGTCAGGCAGGCCACGAAGCCGTCCACACAAAATAGAAAGGTGGGGGACCAATGAGGGAGAGAGAACTAAAATGACAGGCTGTATGAAAGGTGAGATAGGACAGACTATTCACATCCTGTGCTCTCTAAAAATAGCCTAATGCACAGGATTAGCATCGGAGCAGGAAGCAGACAGAAAAGGCAGTCATCGCAGCACACAGACGTCATCTTATCCACCCAGCCCATTATCTGCTTCAGGCCCAGACTCATTCACAAAACCCCATCCATCCATCTACCTAATACCATTCACAAAACATAGTGGAGCTCCTGTTTCAGGGCTGTTATTAATTTTAAAAAAAAATGTGGGAATGGTTCATGTTCATCTGGCGAAGAAGTATCTGACAATTCAGAATGCATTTCTGAGGATGGGTACAACTTACACCTTTATAACCTAGGGCCTTAAAATATTTATATTTAAGGAACGGGTACTCAGAACTGGACACATCTCATGGGAAAAGTCAAGATGATGGATTAAGATATATAAACAAAAAAAACCTAATTACAGCATAGCAGGTACAAATCATCCTATACCTTGTCCAAACTAGTATCACATCTAAAACATAAATAGCTCACTAAAGGCTATAACTATAATACAATACAACTACAATAATGCAATGTGTACATGGAAAACACTAGCTTTATCAGCGTTATCCTACTTATTGAACATTTGCTAAGTGAGCCCACATCTACTGGTGGTATGTATTTCACTAGATACACTCAAAGTTTATGGTATGTACCCAAAGAAGTGCTACGAAAACAGATTCCTGATAGCAGTAGCATTACACAAACACAACACAATGCTTTCTAACTTTCTGTTTTCAGGTTAGGTTTTGTATTATAGTTAGGTTGTCAGATATTCATGTTTAATTTGTTAACTAATTTTGAGTCTTGGAAATGTTCTTTTAGCAAAGCATGTACAATTTCAATATAATACCAGTCTGTCCTAGTCAATATATTGAGTGCACTTTACTATAGGGGATCATTATAATGACCTTGTAATGCGTTATGACATTAGTCCTTAACAAGGCACTAACTGTCAAATGACTGACTGCTTATTGCCTGTTATTAAGAAATTAATCACACAAATTACATATTTCAGGTCTCAATTATTATGCTCTTAAACCTTTCAAGCCTATAGCTAATAAGTAAGCAACTATTAACTGTGAAAACAATCTTTGTACAGCCCTAGAATTTGCACATTTCTAGAATGTGATCTTCATATGATTCCTACTCGTATCTCATCTTAACCAGCAAGTTATGTGCAATAAAATATTTTGTCCAATGCATATGTAAAAGTGGTCTGGAAGTGTTTAATTCACACTAGCTTAATGCTTAATAAATGTTTAATTAGAATTCATCTAATGTCTTCCCATTGACATTTTTGATCCTGTTTTATTAGAGCATTGGCTTCTATTTTAAATTTTTTTTAGCACTGATCCAAACTCTATATGTTTTAGTGTGATTTTAGTTTGCAGGGTGCCACGTGTTGGACTAAGATGTTCTGCTCCCTCACCTTCTGAGCACCTAATCACCAATTATGACTCCATTAGTCTGGCCTGGCAGCTCATTTGCTCTGGAGGCAGCTAGCGTGGCCAGGGGCACTGGACCTTTTGCTCTCTGGCGTTATGCCTCGCCGCTTGCTTCTCCACATTGCTGTCATCCTTTGTCTCAGCAGCACTATCCACGGGAGTCTCGTTTCCACGGAAACTGCCGTCCGACCCCTGTAGCTGCAGACAGAGGGGAAGCCCTGAGACAGCTGCCTGGACCAAGAGTCTCTGACGGGATCGCAGGGCACTTAAATGATGAGTCTGTTGACCGAGTTGTTAGACAGTTCATTAAAAGGCCGTCCCTGCAGTAAGCAGAGCCTAGTCGACAAAGCAGAGGCCTTGTTAGCTGAACTGGAAAATATCCATCAAGGGGCTGAAAGACTTTGCCTTTGAGAAGAAGAGTTCAGGGACTGAGAGTAGGCAGAGAAGCAGTAATCCACAGAGGGATGTCACAGTTAAGCGTACGTCCGGTTTTACCCTTAAAGTACTCTGACTCCAATCCCCAATGCTCAGAGGAACTTGTTAAAACTGACTCCTTCCCCTCTAGCTGATGACGCCATTTTGCCATTTTCTGGTCAAAAGTTCATGGTATGTATAGTAGCCTAGACAGAAGTAAAATTCATTATAAATAACAAGTCACGAGATGTGACTAGATGCCATGTGGATGTATCACAATACTTCATTGGCAGCTGCTGACCTATTTACCATCAAAAGCGACCCCCTGTTGCCACATCCCCCTCAATTGCCAATCATCCCAAAAACAAAGCTTCAATTTGCCTCTGGTTTTTGTTGCACGTTTTCAGGATAATGGATGATACATATCGTCAATACAGCATTAAAGGTCCCAGTGGTCCAGAGTTGTGCAAATACTGTGCTTTCTACACCTGCGGCTGAAGACAAGCCTATTCTGTAAAGGAGGAAATGAGTAAGAATAGTTTTTTCACAGGAAAAGCACGATTTTGTAACTCACTCAATCATGATCCTCAGCCTGAAGATTCTTCACAAGTAGGTACTGTTGACCTACAACGTGCCCTTGGGTTCATCATTGAAAAGAAGATACCCCAAACCAGCAGAAAGTCATGCATGAAAATGTCATTATTGACACAAACAAAGTGTTAAAACAATTACAACAGTTATACTGTTCATATTATATGTGTGGGCAAAGAGAGGATGTGTGTCTGTGTTTATAGCACTGCCAACTATCTGGGCAATGTACCAGGTTAAACTACACCTGCAGAGTTCTCCTTCCGCAGTTAGCTGCTAAAGTTTAGTCAGTTGTTAGTTTACATGTTCTGCTGCATCCCATAATGCAAAGCACACCTGGCTACGGGAGCTGTTTAGCTCAGTCTTGAGGAGTTCACCTGATATTTGGGTTGGATCGAGGACGGATCACATTCTGATCACAAGTTCACTCTGATCTCAGAGTTAGTTTGGGACTGGTCCGAGACCACCTCCCCTGAAGGGTGTGGTTGTTTTGGTCCTCATCCGAGTGCGATTACTGCGTTCACACAACATGTGTGTGTACAAACAAATTGCACCAAAGGTGTAAAGGAACCAGAATCAACCGGACTGCAAAGTGCAAGTGTGAAAAAGCCCTTGAACTGAAAGAAAGAGTTTAAATGCAAATATAAACAAGTTTTATAAATAATAACTGCTCATTTATAATAACCATGTTTGTGATTCACATAACTCACTGGTTCCCACCTGCATCACAGTATACATTACATGCTGGAATAGCCTGCATGTCCAGATAAATTATGATATATTCACTATAAATGTTAGTTTTTATACCTCTGAATGCTTTAAAATGTTGGACACTTATTTATTTTTGGATCTATGGCTGTGTGGAAGGTAGCTGCTCAGACGCAGCAGAGGCACTGTTAGCACCGTTTACGGGTTCCTAAGCACTGCAAACAAACAGTTGCTTATTCTGTTGGAAATTCCCAGATGTATTTAGTCTTTGCATCTTCCTCCATGAGTCAATCCTGTACCAAAAAATATACTTGGTGAATTCCCTACTTTTACTCCGTCTCCACCCTCTTTCTGTTCACATTATGCTTGCGATTGCAACCTTGGCTTAATCCCCATGGATCCCTAGAGCAAATACAAGCAATTAAAACAATAGCTTCTCAACATCCCAGCAAACTATAAACAAGATATTGTCACCATTCTACACAGACATTTATTGTCTCGGGCAATGGCTTGACTAGATTATGAAGCTTCACTAGCTACTGTGATCCAAGATAAAGGGAAAATGGCCCTTTCTGCTTAAAACACCAGGCAGGATATTGCTGAAGACATAGAGAGAAAATTTATTTGACGTATTTCAACAATAAAATAAACCAAAGGTCTGCAGACATTTTCTATATTACATCTGTAGTACCATGTGTGTCCACTCTATGACTAATTGAGGCCGAAGCCTGAGGGGAAATAGTTGAGGTTTCTGATTTAGTGCATGTGATGACGTTTGTCCTTTCTTTCACCTTGCTGAAGCTTATTCACACAAATGGGGGAAATGTGATTTCAGATATAAATCTGTATTCTGCTGTAGATCTAAGTTAATGGGAACTAATTACAGTGTCACATTCAGACTGTCAGATCTCACAGCCCCTGAGTTTGTTTACAGTCTGAGGGCTTCGAGGACTGACTGGGTGGTGGTACTGGCACCATGCCAGGGGATCTCCAAGCCCAAAGTTACCCAGGGTCAGTGACACCATACTCAGCCACAGGTGCTGTGTGCAGCCCCTCCCTCACCGCAGTACCGCAAACAGTTTGAAGCAAGTGGGTTCAATATACATTTGTCAGCAAATGTAATAATTGTTTTTTTATTGTTATTATTGGAATGAAGAAGTCAAGGTCAGAGTGTTGTAAATGAACAATGTCAAAGAATTAGAAACAATCCTGTAAAATAGAAAAGATAATAATACAAAAATAAATAAAAAGAGTATGTGAAGAAAAAAAAATCTGTGGTGCTACATGTACACACTCGTGCCAGAGCGAGTGCGACCTGGTCTCAAGTTCCAGACTCTGGTGTTTTCCTTGGATTTCCCCCAAACCTTTAAATGCACTGTCCTTTCAGAGGGCCTGGCCCTCCAGCTTCCTGTTTCTCCAGTAGATCTTGGCATTGTCCCACTCACCTTTTCTCATTGGCTCAATTTATTCCCCCTTATTTCTTTTCCAAACGTCTGAGGGAGACTTTTCTTGATAGCTCAGGTAAATAAGCCACGCAGCTGAGCAAACAGAACCAAGCACCACCGTGACTGTGCAGAGAAACGAAGAGAGGAGGAAAGGGGGGACCAAACCAGGGGAGGAAAAAAAATCAAGCCTGAACAGCAGGGGAGAGTGGTTGTGTGGAGGAGTGTGAAGCTGGAGGTCAAAAAAGAGGTTCTCACATGTTGCTGTGGTCAGTGTGGAGTTGAACTTGGCTGGCAGACCCTCGGGCCTGGTAGACGTGACTTGGTTAATGCCATTAACATTGCCAGACAAAATCAAGGAAACTACCACAAATCTCTTGCAGCTTGGAACATAACTTAGGTTTTCCAAAGATGACAAGTCTAAGCAGATTGATTATAATATGCCAACCTTAATCATGTGGGCCTCTGTGTGAGTGCAGTTACACTGAAGCCACAGTGCACTAGCTTGTAGCTAGAAGATTACAGCTCTTTCCCCTTATGAAAAGCAGTCTGTGTAGGACTTAAAGGTGTAATTTAAATACACTGGTGTACCATAACATTATGGTTGGCCCATAGGTGACCAAATTCACCTCCAAGAAAAAAAAAAAAAGAAAAGAAAAACATTAATTAACTCCTTAATTTCCTCTAAATGCTTTATTCTGGTCATGGTCAAGGTGGGCTAGGGAGCTTACCTGGGGCTACTCATGGGGCTTGAGGCCAGAACACAACCTAGACAGAACGCCAGTCCATCACAGGACACCACACACTCACACCAGTGGGCAGTTTCACACAGCCAATCCAGACACCAACATGTGTTTGGCACCTGGAAGAAACCAACACAGACATAGGGAGAACACACCACAGAGCAACTCCTCACAGTGAACAAAAGCTGTATTCGGATGGGATTAGTTTTATGTGAGTCGCTGATGCAAAGTTATTTTACCACAAGACATCTGTCAGACATGTTTGTGATGGATTCACGCTGGATAAGAAACCTTGGTGTAAATAATAGAGATGGGAGGGGCTATTCGTTTCACTAGAGACTGTCACTAATATTCCGAGGACAGCCCACCCACATACCAAAAATATACAGCCCTCAACGCCCTTACCTTGTAGCCCTTCATAACAGATAACAGAGATGGGGGGGGGGACTACAAATCCTTCACACAGTTATTATAACTGATGTTATAAAATATTTAATTGTAGGTTACCGAGTAGGATACATGCTCATAACTGCCATGAAGCCTGTTAATCTGCACAAAACTGCCAGAGTTTTCACTTAGGTCATCATCTGGATTTGAGTGTGGTGTGTAGTTAAACACCTTTCTTGAACTATACATCACTAAACACATTCTCTCGCACCTGTATTCTTGAGTAAACCTGCAAAAAAACAATTTACCCTGAGATATTCGCATGGGATTAATGGGGTCAATTTGCATGGAGCGGCACAGTGGCATAGCAGGTAGTGTCACTGTCGCACAGCTCCAGGGACCTGTAGGTTGTGGGTTCAACTACCGTTCCCCATGACTGCCTGTGAGGAGTTTGGTGTGTTCTCCCTGTGTCTGCTTGGGTTTCCTCTGGGTGACTCAAAAGTTTCCGTGAGTGTGAGTGTGTGTATTGCCCTGTGAAGGACTGGCGCCCCCTCCAGGGTGTATTCCTGTCTTGCAGCCAATGATTCCGGGTAGGCTCCGGACTCACTGCGACCCTGAACTGAATAGGTGGTAATGAATGAATGAATTTGTATGGGATAAATATTACCTGGGTTTATTTTTACTGCTCATTTTCAGGTAAGAAAAAGGCTCCGGGATCTTTTGCGAAACCTCCCAATATACTCCAATAATAATGACATGACCCCATGTAGGTAGAACTAATCCTGTCTGAATAGGGTTTAAAGCAGGGATCAGGGGTGTAGCCACGGGTGGGCCTGGACCTACCCAAAGTGGACCAAGGCCTATCCAATCAACTCATAGCCAATTCCCCACATGCGAGTGCACATGCACAAATGCTCTCCTTTCTGAATGTTCTGCACATTCCTTCAAGCCGGATTCAGAGCTGGACTGAGAGTGGATGTATTTGGGTTTGCCAAATGTCCTGTAAAATTCGGAATTACCCTGTATTTGGACACTAAATCTGTGGTCCGTATTGAATTGGTATGGGACACTTCTTATTCCGTATTTCTGAGGTTAGATATAACTGCTTCTAGATAAAACTATTAGCTATTAGCACCATGTCTGAGAGAAATTACATTTCATTCTCCCTCAACACGTCTGTGATGACAATAAAGCTGACTGATTATTAGAATCAAAGTATACTTAAGAATCACATTAGATAATTTTATACAAGATGAAAAATAGCAAACTATTCTTATTAAAAATCAAATATGAGTCCTAAATAAGCAGACTAGACTGTAGTATATTAAACACAGGACAGAAGAGTAAAAGACTGCAAATGTATTTTAACATAATTATACGGCATTTTTACTGAAACTTTAAGTTAAACAAGGTAATGAAATGAGGGAGACTGTTTTTTAGGCCTCTTAGACTGACAAGATTTCTTCACCTCCGATCTCATTGTCATTAATGAACAGTTTAAAATAATACAACAGTAATAGAGTAATACAGTATTTGAAAAACACATCGACAGGTTCTGCTCTCTCACAGTTTAGAAGGGCTCCCCCTAGATCTCACATTCCTTAATTTAAATTCAGTAATTTGGCAACCCTAGATGTGATGGGAGCACAAGGCATATGAACAAGAGACGCTGTATAAACTGCACAATTGCACCCAACACACCCCAAAATGAATCCCTCCACACACCTAAGGATGGCGTTTGTATTCTAGAAAGAGTAATTGTGCCCACGTACTTTTACCCAGGCCCACCTAAAGATCAATATCTGGCAAGAATTAGGCTTACCTCAGGTGCCAAAGGTAGTATCTCAGAGCTAAAGTAACACTGAAGTACATAAATGTCTCTTGGTCAATCCATATCGAAATCTCCCAGAAGGCAGTGAGAGTCCTTTTCCTTTAAAAAATACGTCCCGTGCTTTGTAAATTAAAACATTTTTGGTTTATTCATCTGTCACGTTCTGGGGTCCAGGGTTTGATCCCTATCTCGGGTCACTGGCTGCGAGGTGTTTGTTGTGTTTTCCCCATGTCTGTGTGGGTTTCCTGCCACAATTCAAAATCTAATGAACAAGGCCTTCATTCCAGCTACTTAAGGCCTAACCAATGGGAGAGCTTTCTTTGTTGTATCTACCTACATATGAAAAGATATACCCCAACTGAATAATTTTCCAGTGTGCTTTTCAAACCTTAACAATTTATTACCAAAACAATAGCACAACAATGATGGCATATTCTATGCTCTGTCCCGTATATTTTCCAGACATTTCTAGTTTATATTACTATTGATTTATATGGCAGTGTCCACTCCACTCAGTTTACACCTCACCCTTCTCTCCCATTCCTCCTGTTCTAAGACAGAGAGGCTTCCCTCTAGATCAGTTAGAGGTGCAGGATGAAACCATGAGGCCCTGTGAGCTGTATTCCAGGTTGTTCCATGCCTTCTTCCTCTGGAGGATAATTCCTCTTGTCCAGAAGAGAGCAAGTTATCTGAAAAGGACCAGTGTTGGGAAACATGTAACCAAATACACTTTTAACTTGCCAGAGAGCTGACCTTCACCCGAGAGTGATAAAAAACATGGCCAGCGCAAAATTATAAGAATGGTATAGAGAAAGAGACTATGGTTTGTGTGTTTAGGAGTATGTCTAATAAAAACATGTAGTTGATTTCTGGTTTTGAGAAATGTCCCTAGATTTCCACAATCGAGATAACACCACAGAGAACATTCAATAATACCATTTTAACCAAATGTATGTGTTTAAAGATTTTAAGGAAAAACATACTTTTAATAAGGACACATTGGATTTAACTTTTATTGGACCCATTGGACCCCATTTATACTGGATATTAATATGCATTTCAGGTGATCTGAGTGAATGGGGTGATCACTCAAAACACCTTAAGAGGTCAACAGGGTTGGCAACATAATATTTGCCAATTCAAAATAATCCAACAGTAAGAGAGTGTACAAATCCACCAGCACCTACATCAGTGCAACTACATTTTCTGGAGTGGAGTAGTTCAATAACAGATACCTTAGAGATGAGCTGTGATCCAGGTAATTTTCCAATTTTAGTGCCTGATCTCACTAGTTTTTTTGGATGAATGCAATCAAATCCTCACAACATGTTCCAACAGCCACAGCAGTAAAGACACTCACTATTAATATCCCTGATTAAAGGAAAGATCACTGTGCTTAAAAGTTCATATTGTTTTTTTTTTGTTGTTGTTATTATTATATATTTCATTATTTTATTCTCCTTTATTTAACCAAGCAAATGTTTAACAGCTTTTTATTTACAGTGGCAGTCTGTTAAAAGGCAAAGAAACAAAGAAACAGAGTGTACACAAATACATAGCATTTTAAAGAAACACTAATGTATGTTTTGTTTCCATTCATGGCAAAATATAGATTTCAAGCTATGTTAGTTAAAGGCAGTGTGTACATATTCAATCAAATACACATTTTGTAAATCTGCAACAGGCAATGTTTGCGCTCATGAAAAAATGGATAGGGGCAGAAGACAATATATCTAGAACATGCTACGTCTTGAACTACACACTGTCAATGAGAGATGGCCAAAAAAACAAACAAAAAGAAAATTATCTGAAGAACAAAAGCTGAACCAAAAGTTCTAAGATCAGGCAAGTGTGAAGACAGGTGTAAACATTGGTGAGACATATGGACAGTGGACAGACCTGCTAACACTGCAGCCTAGTTTTGTTATCTTGGCAATGCACATGCAGAATTTGGGGGAGCAGAGCTTCTCTAGGAGCACTGAAATGATGAGTTTGTTTGTTTTGCTGTTGAGTTCAAATGTCGGCTGTTCTCCAAAATTATATACAGCAAGTTTAACTGCATTTAAATATTTCAGAAAGTCCCTACATATATGTATTCAGACATCCCAAAATTTTCAAGGATGTTTATCGTTTCTGTCTGTACATGTGTCCATTAGAGGCACTGAGAATGATTCTAGCCAACTGGGTTTTCACTAGTATTAATTCTTGCCAAACGTATGTAGGCCATTCTTGGGGTTACTGCATGGTCAACCCTCCTGTGAGAGCGCTCTGATTTAATCAATCTCCACTCCATCTCCAGCCAAAATCAATCTCCCTCCTCTAGCGCAGGCAGCATGGGATGCTTGGTTAAGCTGCAGGGACGCAGGCAGGGCTGCCCCATGCCCACTGAGCACTGGAGCAGGCCAGCCAAACGGACACACTCAGAGAGGGAGGCCCTCAACACACTGCATTTGGATAAATGAATTGATGTTGATGAGCCCATCAATCAACACGCCGCATGTCTTCAGCTTTCCTCCCTCGTTTGTTGATTCGGTAACAGACCTCTGGGAAGGGAGTTGCGGAATGTGGCTCTTGCCCCTGTAGAATGTAATTTCCCTGAAGGTCATTCTCCTTGTGTTTAGGATGTTCGATTATTACATGTTTTGAAGGCATAAGCAATGCCTTATTTTCTTTTTTTAAATGTGCACTACTGAAAATACAAATAAGCCACTTCACAGCAGAGTTTAAAGGTTGTACTCATAAGGATCTTTTATATACAATTTAATATATATTTTACTGAACCTACTGTAATTAAATTTTAGCAGGCTTGACATGATATCAAACACGTGTTCTCAATTTCACATTCTGCAAAAAAAAAAAAAAAAAAAGCTGCAGGTATTTATACACACTAGCAAACAAATTTGCACATAGTATAACTGTGGTAAAAATGTGGAAGGTATCTCAATAGGAGGACATTATCGATGATGTGTGGTAGTGTGATATGTTAAATTTCTGTTATGTTAGCCCACTGCAGTTGTGAGTTTAGAGCTGAGTTTGGAATAAAACTTTTTATCATCACCACCTGTGTCAGTGTTCACAGTCAAGCTGTTCTGAGCTGAACTGCACAGTGACGAAAACACTTCACACAACGCACACGCACAGATATAAGGCTCACGCAGCCCGACAGTGCACGCCCCCACTGTAATACAGTATACAGTGTTAATATTTTGAGACAGTATGACAAATGTGGATACTGCACACAAAACATCACAACAGACTAAATCAAACACACTTCAGACCACACCAAGCAATAACAAGCATAAACACCATTTAGAACCTCTTTTACTAGGTTTACATGACTGCTCCCCTTCATGAGTCAGATGTTCCAGTTTTTAGTAGTAAATAATTACAAATACCTATATGGCATGTTAAGACTAGATTTGTGTGTAGTCTAGAGAAGTAAGTTTCAGGGTATATGTAATTGAACATAACCTGTTTAAGGGCATATTATTCATTGGCAGTTTCACTGGTTTGTTGAATGAGCAAATAACATTATGGCTCAGTGAATAACTGTGAAAATAAATTGTTTTCAAGTTTGACCACTTGGCCAGGCAGTGTTATTAATAATGTGAAGCTTTATGTGCTATATGAATCAGCTAAATTAATTAGCTGAACTGCTGGAGGCTTAACTCCTTCCTGAGGATACAATCAAATGTCATTCAACAGAGAAATAGACCCTAGTTCCAGCCACAGACGCTCCGCCCACAGGTTGACAGAGAGTCTGAAGCTGTGTTTCAATATGCGTTTGTGTGTTCCTACGTTCTCGTGTTCTTGGGAAACGTCATCAGTCACAGCCCAAGTACTGTTCCATTTGAAAGTCCACATCTAGACAAGTACAGTCCAAATATCCGGATGTGTTCTTGCTCCGCCCATATTATCAAGGATGCACTGGGACATGACTCCTGTATTCTTGAGAGAGTCAGATATTCCAGAAAGCAATTCTCACAAACCTCAGCACGATGGCTTTTTTCCCGCCACTGAGACGGTGACTCATCAAGTACACCAGCTTTCCAATAACAGGATGAACATATAGCATTCTGCCATCCTCAGGAGTTTGTACTCATGAGTCGAACTCGCTAAGTTTGGCAGTCAGAACTTGATGTTCTTTGTATTGAGAAACCACCTGATACTTTCAATGCGTTAAGCTGGCTTCACAGTCAGGATTCTGTCAGTTGGATTCTTATTGGCTATTTGCCTCCTTCTACATGCCATGCCAAAAAACAGACTTGTAGCCCTTTGCGTGTCAGATTTTGTTTCCTGCAGTAGTAGGTTGGCCTTGACCATGTTAAAGTGGTGAAAGGTACGATGCGAGACTAAATAGAACCAAACCAGTGAGTATGGGTTAAGCAGTTCCTCTTTATTTAAAGGTCAATTGCTTACTAATATGTCTCATTTCAGTCTTTCAATGGACAGACGTGACTCTGCAAAGTGATAGATATTATTATGCATAAAACAAAGGAAACAAAGCCTTTGAACACTCAAATAAACAAAACTACCATAACAAATGAATCCTCAAGCACTTAAATCGTCCAGTCCAGGGCGGCCTTAATTTAAGCAATTCAAAAGTGGTTAGGTCATGGCAGCTCTCCAAAGAACCTTCTTGTTATCTTTCCGTTTTTAAAAGTGGTGACGGCTGCTAACACTACAGCAAGTTCTAATCTCATTCGATAAGCAGTAATGAGCATTTTATTAGCCCTCTCTCTGTGCTTAAAGGAGGAATCTGTTCAGTCTCACCCTCAGAGGACTTACAAACCACCTGAACAAATAAGGCCACACTTAATGTGTGCTTTAAGAGTCCTGTAAGTGGCCCGGCTAGCATGGTCCATCTGCAGCCAGCTATGAGAAACATGCTCATTCCCAGTGTGTGTGCGTATGCACACGCTCTCTATCTATCTCTCTCTCTCTCTCTCTCTCTCTCTCTCTCTCTCTCTCTCTCTCACACACACACACACACACACACACACGCACACACAGGGATATCATTCTACAACTATGTAAATTTAAGATGGAAAAGAAGTCTCCCTCTTCCTCTCTGCTGTGTTACTTCTGACACTCTGTAGCTCTTTTTCTACCTATCATCCCTCAAGGTTAGGCAGGATAGAGAGAGAAAGCTATCTGGCCATAGGCCAAAGCAAATACAGCCTTGAATAGTCATCATATAAGCTGAAGCATAATATACACTTTCTTTGCAATCAGGGTCTTGGGGATGAAAACATGGGAATACATTGGAGAGGAGACATGCCTAGGAAACTGTAATAGTGCTGCCATGTCACACAGGTTCTGGGCTTGGTTCCAAGTCACACTAGAGACTCTATCCAGAAACAATAAGAGGAGCTAGGGATCAAGGGAGGTGATCACGATGCACTGTTTGGCATTGTGTAGTTCAACTTGACTCCACATCTGTCACTCGTAAGTCTATTAAATATTACATGACTGCAGTGAGAGCGCAGTGAGAACATTGAGAACTCCTATTGTGCTTTTCCACTGCATGGGATCAACTCAACTCAACTCGGCTCGGCACGGCTCTACTCACTTTGATCACTTTTCCACTAGCACAGCTACCCCGCGAAATGGAGCCAGTGATGTTGCAAAACCCTATCTCTAATGGGAGCCACAGGCATTGAAATCCTCAACACTGCTGTTGGTAAAGTTAGGCACCGTTTACTCATTGTGTATTTGTGTGCCCCAAGCCCCAGTTCTCACAGATTGCAGTTGCTTGTGCTAGAGATTTGTTGGCCAACATCCCAAGGAGCTTTTGAACCTCTTGAAAACACCTTGGGTTAATGTTACAAGTTGTACCGGATAAAAACAAATATAACCGCTGCTGTAACTTAAAGATTTTACAAGTGGCTAGACTGTGCTGGAGCTCTGCATTTAGTGATAACAGACAGATCTCTCTAGCTAACCAGCACTCTCTGTAAGGCTTACACATCACATTTAGGCTCCACTCGGCTCGATTTGTACCAGGCACAAGCAGGGACAGTTCCAGGGAGCAGGTAGCAGAATTGGCTAATGGTAAAAGAAAAGAGCCAAGCCATGTACACTTTCCAAAAATGAATATAAATTAGTACATAATACAATATCAGAAAGGGGAACATGATTACAATTATATAAGAAATCAGCACCAGAAAAGCCCAACCTATGGTTATATAATGTCAATAAAAGAAGTGTCTAGTGTAGAGTCTTCATTGTTGAGGTCTTTGTAAACATCCTAGTGAACATTTTGTAGACAGAATGGTAATCAATCTGAAAATCTTTAAATTAAAAAAATCTTTCATTTACTAGAACATGGTAGTTCTGTGTGAGCAAAAAAGGAGAGGAGCCAGAAGTGTCTGTAGTTGTGGATGATCAGTTATAATCTCATGCTGCAAGTTGATTTGACCATGATTTCTTTTTTACAACATCTGGAGAATTCAACATTTCTCAACAAGCTCAACAAGCTCCCATGTTGTAATTAATCAAAATAATTTTGCTGATAGAGTAAAATGCTCCTATCTCACAGTAAACAACACCAACTCATGTTTTTCAGAAGTAACCCCAGCACCTCGACTTTCAGCTTTCTACACTCAACCATTCTCCAGAAAAACCAAACCAAGCCCACTTGGTTCGGTACCGACTGTTTACACTTGGAACACATCGCCCTTTAACAACCTCCCAAAGCATAAAACATGTAACCACTTCAGATTCTGTCTTTAAAAGTCACTTGAAGTTTTAGGACATGCACGGCACCGGTGAAAATATCGGTAAGGATTAACACGCTCATCGAAATTCATATGGCTTTATTTCCTGTGCAGTGACAGCGCAGCGTTCCGGAGGTCATGTCGCCAAGGCAATGGAAGGTTCTTGCGTAAAGTCATCGTGAATTCAAATCTTAGCATGTTCCTTCTTAGATTTGTGGACCAATTAGCGGCTGCCGGCTGTGGGAGTCTCCAGGAGTTCCTATTACAGCGCTGCTGGACGCCGTTCTCCTTAGCTGGTGGGTCAGAAGTGATTGATACTTCTATAAACCAATGTTTAAAGGGAGGCTATGTGCTGAGATCATTTATTCGATGGCCTTGAACATTTTAAGCACTTTTGCTGTTGCATAAAACATTGTTGAATATTTTGAAAGTTATCATAGAATAAATAGTTTGTTATTCCCGATACCCAATTATACATTTTTGACCCCTAAATGATAGAAATAAAATCCTGGAAGTGAATTAATAGTTTGGTCCATGTGTCAATGTAAATGTAAGCCTTGAATTATCATTCTACTGTGTGTAGAATTTAAGATATCTAGTGTTAAAAGTGACAAAGTCTGGTATCCAAAGCTTTCTTTCTCTCTTCTCACAGCAGAAAGATTACATTTTGGAGGTTTTTAGACAACAAAGAGACCTTCAAACAATGAAAAGCATGAACTTAGATGAGGATATTGCTAAATTTCTGCTCAAGAGGTGGGTAATATTGACTTATTTTTGCTGTAGATGGAACTGACTCTAAATTCGAAAGAGAGCTAACTGTATGAAAGTAAACACAGACCGAAAGTAGAAAATTAAAAGTAGAATTCTTGAGTAACATGAGTTTCTGTGGTATCTCAATGATGGAATAAAACTAACAAATTTAACAAAGTTAAAGAACACTGCAGCATGACTTGTCTCCAATGTTCCTAAGCTCAGCCATGTGACACTTCTTCTGCACTCCTTTCACTGGTGCTGTAGCTTCTCACATCAGTTTCAAAACCCTGATGTTGGTCTACAAAGCCAAAAAATGCACCAGCCTCTTGGTACTTGATGACAGTGGTCAAACCTGATCCATATCAGAAGCCTTTCAAGCTTCATGTTTGACCCTCCATCCTTCAGGATGCATCAAAGGCAAGAATTCAGACTTTTTTTTTCCTGGCACCTAAGTGGTGGAACAAACGTCACCTGGCTGTATGAATGGCACAGTCGCTCTCTGTCTCTGACGCACACAGAAGACCCATCTCTTTCAAGAATATTAAATCAGCAATAATCTTGCATTTATTAAAGACATGATTATATGCATGTCTTATATTATCTGACATTTATTTGGCAGTGTGTTACATAACTGTATTATGTGAGCATTGTGTATCTAGGTATCCATAATGATTTTGTATTTGGCAGCATACAACTCGAACTATCTTTTGGATTGTAGCCTATACAAACTAGCTGAGCATATTTCTGAATCAGCAAAGCACTTCTATATGTCGCTTTGGATAATCTCATCTGCTAAATTCTCAAAATATAAATGTAAATGTGAAAAACATTCACACAGAGACAGTTTACATTCTACAGTGTCCACTGCACTGAGATAAAGTAGTCAGTACACTGCAGTTTATCATGATAACACATGTCACAGGTGCAGTTAAAAAATAATAAAACATGTTTCTCAGTAACCATATTTATGACAGTGAAAATCAAGCTTACATTTGTTTTTGTTTCAATCATACACGTTATTCCAAATCTACTTGCATGTTCAAACTAGAGACTTCCAGAACAAGTAGAAAAAATAAAGCTAAAATAAAACCTGCCTGGAAAAAATTCAGTTGAATTTGTGCGGATTCATATTAATGGTAAGTTGATATTAAGTGTTATATCATTTAAACCCAAATCTTTTCATTTACTTGGCTTGACCTTGAAATGAACATTTCCTGAAATGTTTTTCCAATATGCAAACATTTACACAGAATTATATGGACGTCTGTATGGGTGGTTTTGGCGAATTGGTTGTCCAGGTCTTGGGAAATGACAGTGTCCAGTGTTCTTTCGAAACGTGTTTGCCTCACTGAGGGCTTGAGCAGACATCTGGTGAGGCAGGTGTGGCCTTGGAGCTGCGAGCAGATTGATGGGGTGCTTGTGCGGTCTCCTTGGTTTGCAGCTGGGGGCGCGTGTTGTTGAAGCCTGTTCTGGGATTGGGTGTCAATGGCACGCTTCAAGAGCTGTGGCAAAGGAATACCTGAAAGATTGGTTATTTCAAGGCCCTCACGTAGCTTAGGTAGAGCCTCATTCCCAAGTGTACGGTTTGCTAATTACAACCTTACAACTTGGGGCTGGGCTGTGGTTCTGCGAGCCAAAGGAATTCACTCAGAAGTCACGTGATGAATTCCAGCAGTCGTGGCTTTATTTGGGCATGGAGATTAGATTTGAATTAACTCTGTAGAAACACTGGCATTGTGATTTTTACCACATGGCTTAAATACTGCATTTTGAGGCATGTCTGAATTTATTTTAAGTGCTCACCTCCATTTTTTGGAGGGCAGCTTTTTGAAAAAGGAATAGAGGTCCTTTGTGTAGTCTGCTTCTTCCTAATGGCACTAATCTGACAAGCTTAAGAAAATATAGCAGACTCTGATGAATAGAAAATATACCATACGCCAGTATAGTTTTATTTGTGGGTGACATAAAATAATTGCAGGAACTTTAGAAGAAGAGGCTGAGATTTTACATGTTTTATG
Source organism: Hoplias malabaricus (assembly GCF_029633855.1). Taxonomy (NCBI): domain Eukaryota; kingdom Metazoa; phylum Chordata; class Actinopteri; order Characiformes; family Erythrinidae; genus Hoplias; species Hoplias malabaricus. The sequence goes on along the minus strand of NC_089810.1, from coordinate 15,391,621 downwards.
TATTGAACATGACTCTCACAAATGCTGTATTTCCAAATGTATGTATTAATTGTATAATCAATGAATTCAGATAATCAGTGGTGGACCCATTATAGACAAACACATTCAACTGCAGTTTGTACAACCTAAACAGTAAAAACATTTTTTGAGAAGCCGCACATGAGCCTGAAGTCACCATTCCCAAGGTCATGCCTGGGTTCAAGGGGTATACAGTCTTCCAGCATTGGAGTTTTCTCTGGAATAATCCAGAATTCTTTCTGTCCTGACACCTAAGTGGTAGAACTTTACCCAGGTGTCTGAACAACAGAGCGGCACTCTGTCTCTGTCTAGCACTTACCTATCACTTATTAAAGACTTATGATTATATGCATGTCTTAAATTATTTTTCATTTTTTTGGCAAAGTTTATGTGAGCATTGTGCATCTAAATCTCCATGCTGATTTTGTATTTGGCAGCATATACCTTGAGGTAATGCTAAGGATATTTTCTGAGTAGACAGCAAGCGCTTTTGTAAGTGTCTTTGGGTAAGAGCTTCTGGTAAATGTCCTGAATGTAAAGGTAAAGGTTAATGTAAATTGCTCGTATGAAAACAGTTCACACTGAGACAGTACACTGCTGTTTTGCTCACCTTTAGAGTGACTTGGAACGGCATATGTGCTCCACAATTAGCTGCACTAAAGTTTAAATGGCTGAAACCAGTCAAATACTCACAGAGAGTGTAAAGCCGTGAAAAAGCAGTGAAAAAGGTGCACAAAACACTGTAACAAATGCTGGGTTATGTTGTGGAGCCCTTTGTTAATAGGCCCTTGACCCTTGTGGATCTGTGTATTATTTGCCTTCTCCCATGGGTTAATATCTGAAAGAGAATAAGAGATTAGGTTCATAGTACATTAAATAAAATTACATCCAATAACTGTGCTAACCTCCGGCCAGCCTCGTTAGACGTATTTCTCTTGCTTTCACCAGGCAGCTCCGAACCAAGAATTGTTTTTGGCAGCAGAGACAATTCCCTCTTAAAGCAATCCCAATGATATAAAATCAACAGAATTAAATGGAGGCTGTAGAGAGCGAGTGAAACTCTATAAAGTATAATTGCTCATTTGTAACTGGAGTCAGGGCTCTTGCTCTTGGTCTGAGGACATTGGAGCTCCAGCATGTTTCTTGCCTTCTCCGTGGCCTGGGACGCAAAGCCAAGAAACCCTGACTGAGCGTCCAAGATCAGCCACGCAATTTGTGGTGTGACCTTGAGTGAGCTGTATTCACCTCTCTTTCCAGCTCCTTCCCTTCCTATGTTCTCCTCATGGGATTCAGTTTGTGCCAAGCCACCATCAAGAAACATTCTTCATGGAGAACAGCATTTACAGCCGTAGATGTGAAAGACTGACTGACATTCATCATGTTCTCTCTCTTTTCCTCCTCCTCCTCCTCCTCCTCCTCCTCCTCCTCCTCCTCCTTCCTGCCATACTCTTTTTCTTGTTGCATAACTGTCCCTCATTTATTTTTAAGGCCATGAACTTGTTTATAAGCTTTAAAGAATTGCACAGGTTTAAAAAATCTCACAATATACGCATGTGTGATGTATGTTTTTTTATTATTATTGTTGTTATTAATTATTATAATTATTATGATTAATATTAGAGTAGCTGATAGAAATCAATAAAATTACTTGCCTGTTACAATCCCCTGGTTCTGTTCTGACCTGATGTAAGTCATTATTTGATTAATTAACACCAAGTAGTGCACTGTGCTCCCCACAGGATGTTCTATGTTCAGTGTGTATCTTTTTTTTTCTGTTTGTTCTCTCAGATCTTGGGTGGAGAGCATATTACTGACCCTGCTGAAGGTCAGGAGGGACTGCCATGTTCCAAGGACAACAGGAGCAGAGGAGGAACAGGTGTGATTATGCAGGAGAGATGGAAGGGTGAGCTAGGCCAGTAGCACTTTTTGGCCTTTTGCCAGCTCTATATGGAATTCCCAGCAGCAGCAGGGAAGGAGGGGTGGATTTTTCGGGTCTAGACAATTAGTATGTGCTTAGCATTATATGTTTACAATAACAATTACTGCTTTAATTAATTTCACATCACTTGTTTTACATTATATACATATACATCCATGTATAATAATGTGTTCACTCAGAATGGGCACTGAGTACATGTTATTCTTGTATACTTGTATTCTTGGGTTACTTCAAAGAAGTCTGCTTTTTATGATGCAGTTAATCCCAAAAGTGGTGGTTCTTCTGTAGTGCACTGGGCAAACCTACCCTTTAGCCATAAAATATTTAACAATATCACTGTATTATCAATGAATTGTGGTATATTTAGTTGCACATCATAGTGTCACTGCCTGTTTTTATTAATTGTTTTAGAAGTGTGCTATTTTTACAGATTGCCCTGCTCTACTTCTCTTTGTGTGAAAAAAGAGGCTCCTGTAAACATATCAGCATTTTATTATATTTACAGCAATCAAAGCACTAACCTCAATCCCCAGTGAAAGCGATAATTCATACTCAAAATCAAGGCAAATGCAAACCAAGATGGGGTTATAGCATAAACAGAAGCACACGGTGGAACTGACAGGAAAACACAGCAGGGAAGCTACCTGAGAACATGACACAGGGCGCACACTCCAAAAAAGGTAAGCCACAGTACTTAATGGTTTTCATTTATTGACGTGACACACAAATGTCACAGTCCTTTTTTTTTAAATGGTCAAAAAAAAAAAACCTTTACTCATGTCACCTATACCTAACTCCACCACTGAATCCCAAACGTATTCAACTGTGGGTTCTGTCCACTGTCCTGTTATGTCACTTTTCCACTGCATGGGTCCAGCTCTAATCGATTCAACTCTACACGGCTCGGCTCGGCACGCTTAAAGCTTGTCGCTTTTCCACTGGCAGGGATCCCCTTTGAAACGGACTCGGTGATGTTGCAAAACCCCCTCTCTAATAGGAATTGCTGGCTTTTCAAAAACCACAACAGCAGCGGAAAAGTTAGGCGCTGTTTACTCATCATATCATGTATTTGCGTGTAGTTTTTGTTCTTTGGGCTGAACACGGCTCCATTCAATTTTACTTATGTTTGCCTTTCAATGGAAATTTCCGTCGGCCACCGACCCAAGGAGCATATATGTAAACATCTTCAAAACACCTTGAGGTAAAGTTACGAGCTGCTGTTGTGAGTCTGATAAACATAAATGTGAAAGGTGCTATAATTTAAGAGATTTTACAAGCAGAGAGTTTGTGCTGGATTTGTATGAGCTCCGCATTTCATGGTGATTGACATGACTCTGGCCAATCAGCGCTCTGCAGGGTTTACACATCACAATTTAGTACCTACTCAGCATGATTGGAACCCTGAGGGAGCTGGAACTGAAAACCTACCCGGTTCCAAGGACCAGGTACCAGATTTGGCCAGTAGAAAAGCAAAAGAGCCGTGCCGAGTCAAGCTGAATCGTGTAGGTTCTATGCAGTGGAAAAGCATCATTAGTAACAGCTTTTTTTTATAGTTTCGTGTTGCCACCTCATAGTGGATGAATGGACAGAAGGCCTGTGAGTGTTTTTTCAGATCTGAAGTTAGAACGGACTTTTATTTCCTGTCTGTCATTTGTCATTGTGTTAGTCCCTATACTGCCACTGAGGTATGACCCTCAAAGGTACATCTTCAGTAGCTTTAGTTAGCGAATATAATTATATCATATTCTAAATTAATTGTAGGCTCTTAAGCTGCATTTAATTCATATGTCGAATCCTGGAGATTCCCTTATGGAGAAGACATTGTAATGTAACTTTAGGGGAAACAACTGGGGTCTAAACCCACTGATGGACCTTTGTAGGTTACTTTACTCTGTCTGTACCTTTTCTGAATAATGATATACTGTACCTTTTTTTTCTGACAGTGTACTGTATAATGTTCATATGAGAGACTTCGTGGCCTTATGGGTCTTTTATTTGAATATTTTGTCAGTTATTTTGTCCTTCAGGAGATCCAAAAGGACAAGGTAATTATTTATGTTTACAACTGTCTTTTACTTTATACTTCTATATTTTCTATAAAAATCTTCACTGAACCTGATTTAAATATAAATAAAACATGAAATTGCTTTTATTGTCATTATGCAATATACAATGAAATCCTGCCTCTGAATTAAATCCATCCGAGGCAGTGAACACACACATACACACACAACACACTAACAATAGTGTACTAAGGGCAGTGAATAAACACATGGAGTGGCAGGCATCCATCTGGGTGTCTGGGGTGCATTTGGGGGTTAGATGCCTTTCTCAAAAGCACCTCAGCTGAAGATGCTGAGGGAGGAGACAGCTCTGTTCCTTCACCCACCCGCCCAAAATGTCCTTCCAGTTCAGGGATCAAACCTGTGACCTTCTGGTTTCAAAGCCAGTTTCTCTAACCATTAGGCCATAGTGCCACGAAAATATCAATTTACTTACAAATAATCAGTATGACTGGAGTAGTAGAATAATGTAAAAGCAATGCAGCCGAACCCAAGATGGTACAGACATGTCAGAGCAGTAGAAAAAATAAGGGAATAGGAAAAATGAGAAAACAGGGATACAGCATGATGACAGAATGATCAAGGAGGAGAGGAATCCTTGTGGATGGGTTTATGAGGCCTGCATTTCACGTAGCAGGCATTTACACATGTCACGGCTTTTAGCAACACTTATTTGAAAGTGAAGAGAAAAGGCTTAGTTTATATAGCTTTGGACAGGAATCTCTGGCTCGGCTGTTGCCTCCGTGATCAAATGAGAGCATGGAACAAACTGCATTAATTAAGAGCATGTCTGCGCGGTGAACTCTCTGGCAGCCCTGTGGAGCTGAGCGAAAACCTTAACAAATGGTTTTAATAGCCAAGCCAAAGCTCATATCATCCTCAGTTTCCCTCTGGCCTTCTGGGACCGCTCAGCGTCACTACCACTGTGCAGATATGAGCAATTTGTATATGTTTCTGTCGGGAGCAGTAACAACCACACTGGGAGAAATTACTTCACATAATTACTAGAAAAGAGAGAAAAGCCATACTGGGTCAAACTCCTCGGGCTCACTGGTAAGCTGTGAGTGTTTAGAGGAGAAGTGATTGATTTGAATTGACCTTTTCCATGCCTTAGTGGTCACAGCCTGCCGTGAAGCGTCTTTGAGGCAATTACAAGTTGGCTACAAGCAAGCTTCTCTGTGCGGAAACTTATGTATAGACTAGTTTTGTCCTACAAAACAAAGTTCTGGAAGTGCTGCCTCTTCATAATGGAGTCCAAGCTCAGGAGTTATAATAAAAATGCAGTAATGCAACTAAAACATTTCCATTTTCTAGGAATGTAGGGACAGTGATGCATTTGGTACCTGTCACCAAAACAAGCCTTAAATTCTTTCACTGACATTCCATAGCTGTCAATTAGCAATATACTAAATCCAAATGGCATTAAGACCACCAAAGTCAGGGCGCTTTTAAAGTGCAGTGATTTGTGCTGAGAGAAAATGTCTTTGCGTACGTCACCTCGCGGTGACAGCGATAGTTTGCGAATGTGTGGGATGATGTATGAGCTGTTTTAGGGTTGAGAGAGTCCTGTCGACAGCTGCTTGCTGCCATTCACACCTGAGAGAGTCTGGCTTCTGATGAGAATTAATGTACTCTGACATCCATAGGGACTTCCCCCCACCCGCAGTCCTCAGAGAGCCCCACACAGCAATACAACCTTGACCAAAGAAGCAGCAGAGACAGGTAAAGGAACATTATTGGATCTAGAGTGGCAAAGGTGGGAAAAGGTTTTACCTGATGCCATGGAGGAACTGCTTTTGGTTCTGCAACAAACCATTCAATAGATGTTTTTTTAAAACAAAAACATATTTATTTTAACCTTTTTGGAGCACTGTTAAGGATCACGTGTATTTTTGATTGGAATGAATCATTTCTGATAATTCCTATTTATTGGCGGGATGATTGGCGGGAAAGGTGTGGCAAGATTACTATATATAATAGAGTAATATAATATATACTATATATAAAGGAGCACCACAGATATTGATTGCACTCCAACTTTATATAAACAATGTATTAGGTGTACAAAATACATTTTAAGCCATTTTTGTGTATTGTATGATTGTAATTAAATTCAAACATTCTCCTGCTCTTTTTTTTTTTGTCCCATTTTATGGTAACTGTACAACAGTGACATAGATGTGTCCTGTAGTACTGCTGTGTCTGATCCAGACAATTCACAGCAAAACACATAAACACACTACTATCACATCAGTGCAACTATATGTTATTTTTTCTATTATTTTGCAAAACATTTTTCTTGATCAAATTCATAAAGAATTCTTCTCCTTTGTCATTTCAAATGATGTAATATGTAGGTTATTTCATGTGCAATTAAATTACTAATGTCATTTTATAGTCTCATGCTAGGGCTGTTTTGCTAAATGTTTCATACTAGAAGAAGAGTAAAGAGAGATGTTGTAAACTCTTGTAGGAGAAAGTTATTTATGCTCTGCAAGGGGAAAAATATCCTATTGCTTTGTGTATTTTTTTTATTATTAATACATTTTCATTGCTAATTGTTGTTTTAATCATTATTCAGGTCTGGGATTTATACCAACACTGATATAAAAAAGTACACTGAGGAATTCTTGCATTCTATTATTTCATCAGCTGAAAACTGAGTTTTATTGGCAGCACTGTCATGCAGTAACCAGCCTATAGTGAATTAAATGCTGTTTTTCTTTTTGCTGTTATTCTCTTCACTGCAACAGCTTTATTAAACAAATACCTAACAGTGCATACAAAGCTGTATAAATTATTCTTCTATTCTACCTGAGCCGTGCATGGGGAACATTCAACCCTTAGGTCAGCATACTAGCAAAGGGCACCTAAAGGTTAATACAGACTGCACTGGCCCCTGGGACCCCTTAGACAGATGAGGGTCATTTCAAGAGGGTATACAGTACATGGCCATATGTACATGCTTGCCAGCATTAGGCAAATATGTCCATTTCCCAGTTGGCATCTGTAAATGTATCACATCTTCTCTGTATTAGAAAACGAAGATAGTTCATGTCTTCAACCTCATGGAGTAGTGTTTCTCTTATTATCTCCACCTTGTATCATTTCTTCAGTCTGTCCCCTTCAAAATATCTATGAACCTCACATATCCAGCAGGCTGTAGCCATTTCTGACAGCAGAGGTCACTTTCAGCAGTGAGGTGGGGAGGTTTTAATCCTGAGGAAAAGATGGGAAATGGGTAAATCACTAGAGAAGGGGCAAAGGAGAGGCAGGGAGTGTAGGAAAGACTGAGGAGAGTGGGCTACGATGCAGTATTTGGCTGCAGACCAAGGTGCTGGCTCAGGATGGTCACCCTGCCCAGGGGCAGCCGGCGGCTACTAGAGCCCTGAGCCTCCCAGAGGGCCTTTCAAGGACCAAAGAGGAGCTGGAGGACGGACACTGGGCCTCCTGCCAGAAGAAAGAACCGTGGAACTGGTCTCACTGTCAGACGGGCAACTGGGCCTAGCAGAATGATGAGGAAAAGCTGACCGAGACAGAATTCCAGAGGCCAGGCTGCGTGCGAGTGACGTCAGTCCTGCCCACCAACTATCATTAGCACATTCAGATGGTGTGCGGTCATGTCATCCAGACCTCGAGGGAGCCAGGGACGATGCCCTCCAACACAGCTTGTAATAAGCACTGTGGCCGCCCATGCAAGTGGCATTTAGGACCCAAGGCAGTAGCGACTAGCCACTGGCCTGTTTCGTTCATCTCATAGTCAATTTAGTGCTCCTTTCAGAGCTTGCTTTTCTTGGGGAGTCATGAAGCCCATGTGTAACGGCACACCAAGCGAGGTGACCAGTGCCAAAACCAGACGTCTGTCCTAATCCCAGAAAATTACAGTGCAGCTCTGGACAGACCATGCCACATGCCACTATGTCTGCATGGAGCAGACTTTTCATGATTTTTGTTTTTTTGGTGCATGTGAAGTCATGCAGTTTCACCTGGGCATGCAATGATTTCTAGGGCAGATATTTTTCCTACATTTTCATTTGATTAATGGTACAATTTCTCCTTCCAGTCATAAATTTTGACAATCCTATGGAAAGTAGCACTCCACTAATTCATAGTGCATTAGCTGGAGCTTTTACTCCACATTCACTGGGCAGAATTGATCAAATTTTCTGTCCCTTTTGGCTTGTGTGCTTTGTCCATGATTCATGTCTGTTTTTGTTTTCCAGTCTCTGCATTTCATTTAGCGACATTTGATATACATCAGCCCATCAGCATTAAGAGAAACACAGGAAGGGAAGGAGAGAGGCAGAGGCGTCACTCGCCAAAGTGTGGAATGTTTAGAAAGAGCTCTCTCTTTCATCCGCCATTAAAATTTCCCACACATTTCTGTCAAAACAGTGCCTTCAAAGTCCCTGTTAGACACACATGTACATCAGGAACACACTTACCCAGCCATCCAGTGGGCAAACATTATTCACAGCTGAGCAAACACAGCCAGACAGAACAAGACATATATTACAGGCACTCTATTTTCCTTCTTTAAGTTGGTAAAACCCCTTGCTGCATGCATACATACACATACTTTTCCGCCCATTCGTTTGTCTCCTTTTCTCTTTTAAACAAGTCCAGTTTAGTGATGAAAATCAGAACAATTCCATTATATATGATGCCTACAATTCAATATGACATTTCACTTTGGGCAAAGGTAGAAATAAAAAAAAAACTGTTTAATACTAGTGTGCGCTCACACCCTCAAACTTGGGGCTCTTGGCATTCTAAGCTGCTTACTTAAAAACACAATCAAAGCTTTATCAAGGCCTGATTTTAATTGGTTTAACTTTGTGGCCAATGCGGCAAAGCACCAGGTCTCTGGGTACTAGTTAGATATAATCATTTGGTGGGTTTGGGTCAGGTGTTCATTGACCTTGGGGGGTTAGAGTGGTAATTGTGAGGCTGGCCCCATTGCCCTCCATATCATTAAATAGCACTCTAATGCATGCATCTACTCCCGTACTGGGACCCCCAATGCAAAAGTAATCAGTATGTCCATGTGACAAGTGCGTTATGAGTTTAGTGATGGATTTCCACAACTGCCTTGCTTTTTATTGAAATTCTGAGATGTATGGGGGGACAAGGGAGGGGAGAAGGAGGAAGTGCAAGCAATCACTGCATGGGGCAATTATTAGTTGTGTCAACCACAGCAGTCAAAGGCTCAGAGCATTTTTTTTTTTTTTACTTTTCCCCTTTGGATACGGAAATGAGGCTGGGCCACTATGAAAGAACCTCAGCACTTGATCTAACTGAACTGACCAGCGTGGCCTAAGTGGACAAAGAAGAGCACAAAGAAGTGGTCTTTGCTGATCTTCAGGCATTATCATTGTTGTTATTGATTGTAATAATAATAATCATGTTGTTTGCCTTTGTAATAACAGTGAATATTCACACTATACATAAGGCTCAGTTTTCACAAAACAGTATAAAGAGCAGCGTGAGAGAGTCATTCATGACTCATATGAATAAATGCAGCATTAAAACTGGCACAAGTGTGAATGTCCACACAGGTATATATATTTTCATGAGGAGGCAGGTTGTAATCCATGGATGAGTGATAGCAGAAGATAATGCTCCCTCAGCTCTAACTCATTTTTTCATGATACTGTAGAGCCAGCTCAGTCTCTTTAGGCAAGAACAAAACCTCTTGCCAGCCGCGTTGTACTCACTTTAATGAGAATTCATGCTGCATGTAAAAAAAATCCCATTTAGATCGAAAAAGTTGCCGCTGCATCTGTGGCATAAGGCAGCTCAGACAATCAAGTTCCCACTAACATTTAAGGTGGTGTATAAAGTTGCTTTGAGAACACAGACATGAAATACTGTTCCCCTGTTTATGGTGTATGCACACCTTCGATGAAACATATTTGCTGTAAATGATACATAAAACATTGACTCCATTCAGCCATATTGTCTGCAAGAGTATCATAAACTTCTGAAATAAATTATGTATGGCAGAAAGCAAAGCTTTTACTCTTAAATGCAATCCAGGCCCAAAGGATAGCAGCTTAAAGCAATGCTTTAGCCACTGTGCAGTAACACTTCTATGATCACAGAGCACATAGAAAAACTTTAAAATTTAAATGCATTTATAAACATACTGTGTACAAACCATCTCTTCTGAGAAAAGAATAGTTTTCTTTTAAAAGGATTACCTTTTTCTAAAGAACTGTTCATGAATCACACATTTACTGGAACATTAAAAAACCCTTCAGAATAATATTTCATTGTTTGTGTCATATTAACCAGCATATTGAAATGTTCTATTCCACAAGAAATGGTGTGGCAGTAACATACTGGTTCAATTTAAGGTGGAACAACAAATTCAAGTAAGAAACTGACAAATAAAATGTGACTTTGTATCATCACTGTCCAATGCAAAACATGTATCTTTCATGCAACATTCTGTGTTTAAATGATATAGCAAACTATGTCATAATGTAAAAATGCGATGTTAGGTTAAAGAAATATCTATAAACCTCTATGTGTGTGTCATACCAACTTTTTTCACTGGATGTTTTCACTGGATGGAGAGGTAACTCTGGGTGGGCATTTTCACTGAGTGGGCAATGCCCATCCTAGGCCATTTGTAGACATGCCCCCATTACTTAAGGAAAGGAAAAGTCCAAGTAAAATATGTCAAAAATATCCATTCCCAATATGTTTTTAAGAATACTGAGTGACTCTTATTGTCTTCTGTCTCCTTCTCCTGGGAATGTGGCCAGTTGTGTTTCCCCTTGGCTCTCGGATGTAGGCAGCATATCATGACATGGTTGGGATTTGGTTTGAGCCAAAGGGGTGGTCCTGAGCTTTGAGGGGTTTTTATGGTGGAAGCAGGAATGACACATTTCAGAAATGGAACCCACCAAAGCATGTGTTTTTCACCTCATGTTAATCTCATTTTCTCCAGCTCTCATTTTCTGCCTTTTTTGTTTGCTTAGAGTGGCAGACAGAATCCTTGATATTCATGTTTGGCGAAATATGTATACTAATCAGCGTAGAGTTTCTGAGTGCAAAGTCCATTTAGTACAGTAATAGCTCTCAGTGTATGCTCCGGTATGTTACAAAACCATAACAACTGTAAAGTCTACAACTTCGTGCAAGTTGTACACAGAGGTTTGGAGACAATCCCGCCATAATGTATGTTGGAGAATGCATAGAACCACAGCAATTCAAACACTCGCAGACCACCATAATAGCCAAAGCCACAATGTCCTCTCAACTGATTTACTGCAGGAGCCAGGGCTAGCCTCCACTCTGGAAAATTACCACTCCAAATAAGTGCTTCTCAATGGCAGTGAGCAGACCAAGATCCAGTCATTATAAATGTGAATGTGTCTGCATTTCCAACGCACTCTTCTCACCGTTATTTTGCATCACTCCTTCCTCATCATTTAATTTCTCTTGAAAAGCAGTGGGGGATGCGTCCTGCAGTTCACTGTGAGTTCAAACTGAGCTCTGAGGGTAGTTATTTAGACCTCATTTTCACCAATGTACAACTGGGGATGTGACCAAAGAGGGTTCCCCACCCTTGCCACCCAATTAGAGTGATTTACACCCAACTTCATTTGGATTGTAATATGCACAGATTCAGCCTGCAAAAACAAAACAAGAAGATTTTCATTTGAAAAAAAAAACTGAAAACAGGCACTTAATATTTAACTTATCATCTGTCACTGAACTCTTCCAGCTCTTTTACATCTCTATCAGAGGGGACACTAGGGAGAGTTGTTTAGTTTCTGAATATGAAGACCAACTGACAATTTTTTTGAAGAATATCTTGTTAGTGTCCTTCAGTTTTTCATAATGGATTTCAACGAACATCCACAATGTAAAAAATAAACATTAATGAGCTGATAAATCCACAGCTCACCTTTTCACTCAGCTAATGAAGGCCATTGTACATGTAGCTAAGGTCATGAACCTTTACATAAGAAACATTTACATACATTTCACTGGGCAACTCAGCATGTAGCTTATTATGAATAGGTAGCATGGTCTTTGTAGCTCTATTAATAGCTCATAGAAACTGATTTGGGGGGAACCTTTCTTCTTACTCTTAGGGACCAAACTCTAATGCACCGTAGTGTAAGAATTATTTTCTATCATATATGATTAAACACTAAATGACAGTTTTAATGCAAGTCACTAAGAGAACTCACACTAAACATGTAATAAACGAACTGTCCAAAGGAGCTCAGAATAAATACTCAGTTCACTAGCATGAAGCTCAGAAGCTAAATGAGATTAAGAAAAAATTAACTGTCTTCAGTGATGAATAAAGTTTAACGTAACACTAAAATGACTGTCATTTGAATATTCAATAATTTATCAATAGTGTAGATGTAAATATAATTTACAGGAAAGCTAGGTAGTATTTTTTACCTTAAAATCACTGCTTTGACATCATTATGATACTCCATTGACCTGTAACAGGGAGAAACTCTGTTGTTGCTAATCTGAGCTCAGCACTGCAGAAACTGCACTATGTAACTTTTGGTGGAAGGAAGGAAACCAACCCCTCTCCCTTGCTTTCAGAAAAGTGTTGTAAAAAGTGAGTTACACTCTGCAACAGTAACAGTAAAAAATGTATTAACCTGTGATCCCTTATGATCCACAACAATGTGTGCAAAAAGTGTTCAATAGAATATATTAATTGCTTTAAAAATATTGCTGTTGTGTAGCTCCTGAGCAGGCCTCTACTCCATTGTGTACATGTTGCCTTTAACAACTCAATTTTGATGTATTCTCAAAAGCAAGTTATATTCTGATGATTTTTAGATTGGGAAACAATAAATGCATGAAAAGTTATGTTGTCAATATAAACATGTTTACGCAAGTTAATGTACATTAACACACACAGGACTTTAAAGTGTTAACATTTTTAACCCTAATACATCGTTTACCAAATTTTACCTCTTTTTTACAGAACAAAGACATAATAGTTGTTTATTTAGAGATTTAAGCACAGTGTCAATACTGTTGAAGATTTTATTTGTGCTGGAAAAAATATCACAATTTACTCTTACTCTTACAATTGGGAGAGTAAGATTAACCGTGATTAATTGCAGCAAAATATGAGACCACTTACTTAATGTAAAGTTTTAAACATTTGACAGCCTTAATGCAAAGGAACAAGTTACAGTTCCTGTCTTGTACAGTGAATCAAGCACGGACTATCCATACTGATCAACAGTAAGGCATTTCACTGCATCACAACGAACAACACTACCAGAAACACTTAATAAATCTGCCTCCAGCCATGTCCCACAGCTTAACATAGCAGCTTTAACACCAATTAAAAATGATTAAATGAACGAAACACTAAAGCTTAAGATGAAGGAAGGAGGCTAGAGGCAAAGAGAAAGGAAAGAGAGAAATGAATTAATCAAAGCGGCAGGCTCTGAGGGCCGAGCTCATCCTGACCCCTTCCTCCTCTCATTACTCCTCCATTACCAGCCCTCCCTCTCCCCCTCTTCTTCAAACCACTAATTAAAGATCACACCTTTCAACACAGGCCAGAGAGAGAGAGAGAGAGAGAGAGAGAGACAGAGAGAGACAGAGAGAGAGAGAGAGCAAGGGAGAGAGAGAGGAAAACATTTACTAGGTCATTTATGATATGTGATATCTCTATCCATCAGACTAATAACAGCACATATGAAATCCATCCTTCCAAAGTGGGAATGACTAGGCCAGAGATGGTGATGTGGTTTACTGAGGTTTCCCACTTCACGTGTTTTGAAGCCCACACATGACCAGGGAGCATCACTGACAGTGACTGGTTTCTTGAGACATGGACAGTTTCATCTGAGCCTAGAATCATAAGTGTAATGGGGTCTTGTGTAAATGTAAAATATTTATGTTGATTCTTACAAGTAATTCTTTCAACCTGAAATAATGAATAATCTGAAAAATGACCCCTAGTCAGTATTTTTCTTGCATTTTATATTTCCCCAGCTTAACCATCAATCTGTCCATGGGAAATGTCTGCTTGCCTTTAGCAGCGTGTCAGTTGTGTCTGGAGAGATATTCCCTTTGAAAGAAACATTTCTGTTTTGTATCCTGAAGTTTGGAGGAATCCATGAAAGGCTAGAGGGGATTTGGGATGAAATTTTGAAGGGCAGACAAAATCCAGAAAAGTCTGATTAAAGACAGAACTGGTTTATTTTAGGTGAAAACCTATATAATTTACAAAAAGACCATTTTATTGTTTGTAAATTGTTTGTATGAATTATGTGTGAATATTTGGCAACCCTGCAAGGAAAACAAAGCCAAAATTGAAATCTCCTACATCTTACCCTAACCGCAAGTGAAAATGTAACTGTAAAAAGTCCAAAAGGTTAGAAATGCTGTGTTGTGTGGTTGTGTAATTCATGGTCATATATTTTATGTCACAGCATGCACCTCGAACCTGCAAACTGTTGTTGTTGTTGTTGTTGTTGTTGTTGTTAGATATTAATTGGTTTTGTGTGGATATGCTGGGTGCGGGGATGATGGTTTTATTGTTATGTGGTAATCCACTGTCCACCGTATGTCTTATCCTTTTTCGTCACCCCTGCATTTCGGTGCTGTGGAAGTGCTGGGCTGGGAGTTTTCTGAGCCTTTGTAAAGGCTGTTGTGAATCGGCTGCTCAATAAAAGAGCATTCTGCCTATGCACGTTATGTTCTCCCACTTTTCTTTGACGCTAACATTTTCCATGATAACGCCCCATTTAACGACAGTCAGTTTCATCTTGAATACCTTTTATTCACCTCTAATGGTTCTTATAAGTGTACAGAGCATTCAGAGGACAGACCGCCCTAACACAATACCTTGAGCCTATTGTAAAGTGACCTTTAGTGTAGCCCCAGGCCCAGGCCCTGTTCTGTGTAGGGCCTCTCTGCTGTTCATCTTCACACATTTAAATCACATCTTTGTCGGAGCGGAGGGAGCCAATCAAACAATGTAATCCATCTGTCGCCCACTGAACCTTGACAACAGATCAGAGGTCACTGAATTAGGCCAGGACAGGCCCAGCAGCAGCAAATTTGTTTTCCTATGATAATCCATGTAGCATAATCCCGTTTGTCTTTGGAGGGGGTCTCAGAAATCTAGGGGTCTTTCTCTCCCTCTCTCTCTCTCTCTCTCTCTCTCTCTCTCTCTCTTTCTCTCTCGCTCTCTCTCTCTCTCTCTTTCTCTCTCTCTCTCTCTGTCTCTCTCTCTCTCTACATACTACAGCACATGTCATACTGAAAGATCTAGAAACAGGAGGAATTGTTTAGTTAAAAAATAACAAGAAAATAAATCTGTTTTGTAGAAAACAAAACCCCTGATTGGTTGTACTACAGCCGTAATGGTCTTGGCTGAATATGGAATGTTAAGGGAACATGACTCAGTGGAGTCCATTTCTATTACTGGGCAGGTCCAAAGAAAGAAAAGGGATTTGAATCTCTAATAGCACACCACAAAACAACACATTTTCCTCATTAAGTTCTAGGTATAAGTGCGTCAAAGCATGAAATTGCCACATTGGCTACATCTAGAAACAAGCTAATTTGCAAACGAATGATCCGTGCAGCAGAGTAAAAAATGCTGATTAGGAGCTAATGGGAAGATTATAGCTTTTTCTTTTCTTTTTTCCATTTTTTTTCCCCAGGAACATCATTGTAAAATGAAGGTATGTTGTCAAATCATATCTGTTCTAAATGTATTTATTCCAGGTATTATCTCTGCAATCATTTATGATTTCAATTAAGAATGTATCTGTCTTAATCAGGTCAGGGTTCTGTAATTGCGCTTTTAATTGTTTTTTAACATTTTTCCACGTAAATACAGTGGGAATTTCTGTTTACACTCCAGCATTAGAGGCCTGCTCTTATTAAGTTTTATCAAGCCGGTTGTTGCTAATAAATGGGCTGTTAATAAAAATATCTAGTGTAAATGGAGCATTTCCCAGGGCATTTTTTTTTTTTGTTACATACAACAAAATATCACATGTTCTGCACAACATTTTAGATATTCATTATTATGCACATACTAAGCATTTTCAAACCAACAGCTAGTAATTATTATTTTAATAAGCAGTAATTATTTACCTTCAGGAGCTACGCAGGTAATTGCCCAAATGTGTCTGCATGATTTCTGATGTTAGAGAAGGGATGGGAACGTTGCCACTTCGCAGGAAATTGAAGGGGCATTGCTCTAGGTTTGAGTGTGTTTGCTGCCTTGTGTGTGTGTGTCTGTGTGTGTGTGTGTGTGTGTGTGTGTGTGTGTGTGTGTGTGTGTGTGTGTGTGTGTGTGTGTGTGTGTGTGTGTCTGGTCTCAAGATTAAATCGTATGTAAAAGACCCAGGATCACCCTGAATCACTGGGCACAAGTCAGGAACACACCCTGGAGGGGGCGTGTTCATATCCAATGTGCAAAAATATTAAAAGTATAAAGTAACTAAAAGAAAATTCAGTAGTTATTTTTAATAAGGTAGTGATTAGCAGCCTATTGCTTACTAGCTAGTGGCTTCTTAAAGCTGAACAAAGAGCACTTAAAAGGCATTAAAATGCACTCTTTTCTGAAGTGTAAAGTTCATGTTTGGATTTTGCAGGTCCTCATTAATGCCAGTAAGCAGTTTTAAAGTTTGATACAAAAAGAGCATTGTTTGCAGCTTTGTTTTACACTAGACATTTCTGATGGATATCCTTGGAGAGAAGGCCACACTCTTTTGGAGCCAGGTGGATTTATCAGTGGTGTGAATGCTTGAATATTGGGGGTGTGCTCTTTCAACCTTGTGTTCTCTCCATCTCCTTCTCTACCTTCTTTTGTCCTCCCACAATAAGGAGACATATCACATCAGAGACAAAGGCAATAAGGGGACCCCCTTCTCATACCTGCCCCAATCTGACCAAATGCAGAAAAATGACAGGGTGTGACGTAAAGCTCCGCATTACTTTTGAGTTAGCCAGGCTATTTGCAATTCAAAGTGGTCTCATGGAGTGCTGACCACACCAAGTAAGGCTCTATAACAACTGGTCCACAGAGGGCAATAAAAGACCTGAGCAATTTGCAGCCCCCTAGCTTTTTTATCTTTCTTTTTTCTTTTTTTTTGGTCAAAGTCATGTAAAAATATGATAAATAAGGAAAATAATGAGGGCAAAATTGATTTCCTCTCCTTTGAAAATATTGGTATATGCAAGATATATTTTTGTTAGAAATTCAGGGTCATTTATATGGCATTGTCAATAATCACAAAAATGAGAAACTCGGAAAATCATGTTTAGCCTTAAAACCTACCCAAAGATTTGTGAATTTATTATTAACATATATAACTTCCAATGCTTTTTAGCCATCAACATCTGTTTTGTATTTGCCTATAATTATATCATAAATACTTATTATATATAAATATAAATAATATTAATTATAATATGAATTAGATTGCACTGCATTGTGCCTCCTCAGATCATCTCTGTAAGTGCCTCATGGTAGTAGCACTTTCTATTCAGTTGCTCCATTTATTTATAACACTTGTCTCATATCATGTTGTCAACTGTATCCTGTATGTAATTGTATGGAAAGCATTAATCAAAGTGGGCAACTCCAGTGCAACCATATGGAAAAACAGCATGTGAATTGCACCCAAACTTGCTGATCCAATGTAACAGAACCCAATTAATTCAGCCTGCTGTAGCCATACCCCACCCCACCTCACTCTTCACATGCAGGAGTGTGTTTCTCATACAGCTCCAAACAAGGAACTGAAACATGTTCCTCTGGAGAGATAAAGAGAAGAGTGGAATTTATAGGAAAGGTATTCGGAAAGTTTTTTTTAGGCAACAACTTTACATAATGCAAATTTACAGCTTGTTATTGTATTGTAATGGTGTCTGTTCTAAACCGTTTATGGTGAGTTCCTACAAAAAGAATAATTTTGCCAAAACTAGTGTTATTCCTGCTGAATAAACTGTGAATTACTGTTTTTCAAAGTTGACTTCAGCATTCTCAAAATTTGCCAATGACAGAATGTAGGGAAATCTCTTTAGTGTTGCTTGTTATCTGTAATAAATCATTGCTCTCTGGAACAAGCTACTGTACAAATACACATGCAACAAATACGGATTTGTGGAGCATCTGTTCTGATCAGCTGTACACTGTCTGTACTGACTACAGTGGACTTCACCAACAGGAGTCTCTTTGATTAAAAGACAACAACTACATTCAAACTTTTTGTTCATTACTGCTCTCATTTATTTAGAAACCTAAAATTTTGGAAAGGTTTGGGGAACTTGTCCATCCAGTCTGAGAACCACAGGATGAAGTCTCTGATATCTAGTGTCAGGGCACAAATTAGACACTTCAGAATGTGCTCCTCAGCATAATGGGTTAAAGAACTTTTTCTAATTCAAATTTGTCTGACACAAAATCTATTTTAAGGTGGTTTGTCCCACAGAGAAAAATGCAGTAAATTTAAATGTTCTACTCTAACAATGCTTTAAATTAGATGTGGAATTTTTGTTTTTTGGTAATTTGATGGCATTCAGCGAAGTGCACATTAATGCAGTCAGGTACTGGTTTTGGATGATTAGTTCAAATCATTGCCTGACACTCTAACTCATCAACAAGGAAGGATGGTACTCTATCACTGTGGAGAATGCAGGATTTTATTAATTAATTTATTTATTTTTGCTATATTAAGACATATTGCTTGTCATTTTAATGTGGAAATTCTGCAACAAAGTCATTATATGCTGCACAAAGCTTAAAGTTTCACTCTGGGCTAAAAGGGTTCTGTATATAAAACTACAAATTTCTTTGACAGCAGGTAGTGTCACAGTCACACAGCTCCAGGGACCTGGAGGTTGTGGGTTCGATTCCCGCTCTGGGTGACTGTCTGTGAGGAGTTGGTGTGTTCTCCGCGTGTCCGTGTGGGTTTCCTCCGGGTGACTGTCTGTGAGGAGTTGGTGTGTTCTCCCCATGTCCGCGTGGGTTTCCTCCGGGTGCTCCGGTTTCCACCCACAGTCCAAAAATACACGTTGGTAGGTTGATTGGTGACTCAAAAGTGTCCGTAGGTGTGAGTGAATGTGTGTGTGTGTCTGTGTCGCCCTGTGAAGGACTGGTGCCCCCTCCAGGGTGTATTCCCGCCTTGTGCCCAATGATTCCAGGTAGGCTCTGGACCCACCGCGACCCTGAATTGGATAAGGGTTACAGATAATGAATGAAAAAAAATTATTTGACATTGAGCAACAGTGGAACTATATCTGGTGCCATGCAGAACCATTTTTAAAGGTTAATTGTAGAGAAGATTCATTTAACCGAGTAAAGAAACCCAAACCATTTCACTGGTTGATCGGCTATGGACTCCATATAGCAACTACCTTTAGTACAGAGGAACCAAAATATTACCCATCAGAACAAAGCCCATGCACTGATTTTAGCTATTGATACCATGTCGGTCAGAATCCAGATGCAGTAAAGCATGTATGTTGATTAAAAGGAAACAAACAGTGGTGCTCAGTGCTGGGAGAGTCCATGGGCAGCTGATGGATTGACTGATTGACCCCTGCAGTGTGAGGAAGTAGGGGCTACTTTCTCATGCTGGAGGATCAATATATAGTGTAGGGCTAATCTATCACGTCTAATCATCAGATCACATGATAATAGTTCAGTGGCAATCACATTTATATCTGATTTTCACCTTAGGGTGCAACCAAGAAGAACAAATGAGGGCCTCACCAAATTAAACATGAAATTGGTTTTCAAACACAGTTAAAAACAGTAATTTTCTTTATTGGTATAGTAGGGGGTAATAAAATGTATAATGTTTAATAATAATGTATAATAATTAAGTTATTAATTATAGTAATAGTAATATATTTCAGAAAAAATAGTTATAGTTAGAACTCCCATCCCACTCCCACAACTATCACAAAGCAGCTTTACAGAATAGTGTGTTCTATCCCAAAATTAGCTCCACCAAGGTGACCCCTTCAGAATATGAGGACACAACACTGAGAGGACCCAGCACTAAAAAAAAAAAAAAAAAAAGAGTAGGAACCCATTCTCTGGTTTACACCACATTAATAGCAAAACATAATCATTTGAACAAAGACCTATAGCTGTACAATGAGTGAATA
This sequence comes from Hoplias malabaricus, assembly GCF_029633855.1. Taxonomy (NCBI): domain Eukaryota; kingdom Metazoa; phylum Chordata; class Actinopteri; order Characiformes; family Erythrinidae; genus Hoplias; species Hoplias malabaricus. The sequence goes on along the minus strand of NC_089810.1, from coordinate 15,371,449 downwards.
AAAGATAGATATGGGGCTATGAATAGGTTTCTAGATTAGCCAATGAAAACTGAGGACTACTATTGAAATTCAGAGTGAGAACAAGGATTAAACTACACTTGGTGGAAAGAGAGTTTTCCAGATGGAAGCTGTTAGTAACTTGATTAGCAAATGGTCTCCTTACAGTAACAGTGTTAGCACATGGACAGTGAAAATCAGTTTTTTGTTACCATTCTGTTATAAACCCAACACTTAGCACTTAGCTTAAACTGTGCTCCTGTCCTTTTAAACATCTGAAATTTGTGTGAGAGAAAGTGGAAAACACATTTTAGCAAGAAGTGGAAATGATGGTGGAATACAGCATACAATATGCGAATGAAGCATATAGCTGTGGCTAATTACCACGACATCCATAACATTCAGCAATTCAGCATTTAATTAGGGCCTTGCATGTATTTTGTTTAAAGTCGCTTTGATTGTGTTTGACTTGAGCAATAACCGAAGCCGTTGGAGCGCAGTCTCTCCGCAGCCGAGTGAAACTGAACCCGGTGCTGCTGTGCTCCACACGGCATCTGGCTTTCACATCACATTTGAGGCTGGCTTTTTGAGGAGCCTCTGAAATGTGTTGGATTTAAATTAAAACCTGCCTCCTCCGCCTTGGCAAAACTGGACCTCTTCCAAGAGTGCATTTCACACGCCATAAACACTACAGAAATGTTTAAACATATCATAACTAAAACAGGCCACTGCAGGGCTTTTTTTTTTTTTTTTTTTTGCAGATACATGGGGCAAAAACACATCTCAGGATCCCTCCAAATATAACAAGCTGTTTTGCATTTGAAAGAAGCAAGGAGGCTCAGACTCCTGTGGAATATAAGGTTCCCTGAATCAAAAGAGGTTTTTTTTTCTTCCCTCCATTATTTTACATTCTCACAATATATCAAACTGACTTTTAGATTGCTGGAGTTGAGGGAGGGTGGAGACTTTTAGCCTGTTTTGAATATATGACTGTAAATGATGAGTGTGATGATTAAAATCTACAAAACTGGCTAAGAAGTAGCCATATTTATTTATTTATTTATAGTTTTTCTTCCTCGTATGAAAGTAATAGAGATGTAAATGTAATTCTGATGTGTATAGCATTTTCAATTTTAGGCTGGAGCGCAGAAATCCTCATTTCAGACTTCAGCCATAATCTGCTGTTTCAATTAACACCACTATGAGGGAGGAACATGAGATACACTTGATTACATTTTCTGAACCTGTTTATGACAAGCTGTGTGTGGTCTACAGCACAAGCAGGGGTTTGTATCACAGCATTATCTTTTGTTCTAAGGAAAGGTGTTTGCCTGTGATACATTATGTTTATATTTCCAGAGGTTTCTAGAATACCTCATTTTATACATGAATTTAGGTCATTTAAGAACACTTATAGTCAGTTGTGTGTGTGCGTACAAATCTTATGTGATCTCCATAGTAAAGCATGAAATAAAATATGGAGAACTAGATCAGCTGAGTCTTTAAGGCTACAATGCCCTAAGTCCAATGAGGGCTTGAGTGTTATATAACTGTGGAGCAGTGAAACTGTGTTATTTGCAGTGGTCATCACAGAATACGCATTTGGGGCCCAGAATTAATCATTCAGCATCAGTACCAGACCTCACAATTTGTTTTATGGCCAAATGCAATCAAACCCTCACAGCAATGTTCTGATATCTAAAACCAAAGCCTTTTCAGAAAACAGAATTAATTGCATTTAGTTTCAGAAGAAACATTGGAGCTGGTGTCCACATACTTTTGGCCTTGTAGTGTATTCTGACAATATACTCAATATTTGAGTATAGTGGGTTTTAAAATAGAAAAACACTTTCTGTGTTGGAATACATTCCATTTCTCTCTGCACTTAAATCTTTAATCTCTGCTTAATACCATGGTATTAAATAAAGGTATTGAAGGCTCATTCACATCAGTTATGCCCCCACACAAAAATGTCTAAAACAAACAATCGCTTATGACCCAAACTCCATGTCGAATAAGATCCAGTCATCCTTGAGGTGCTTTCCTGTAACAGCAACTCTTGTATGGCAGTGCTATTGAACACAATGAGTGAAGCAGTGTTATTGTATAAAATAATATTACAGTGATAACAAATCTGCCTCACCATCATCACTGGAGGACAAAAAGCACATTCAGAACTCTGGCCTTGTCTTGCTTTCTCTGTCCATAGTTAATCCTGTCAGACAATAAACGACATAACTCGGTCTAACAGGATTATGGGCTGAATAAATATATCCACTCACAGAAGAGGGGAACTACAAACCTTGACGTTACAGTCGTAAGAGGAAAGCAACCACAGAGTTGAATGCTTTGAAAAGCCTCTCTGCAGCGCACCTCGACATATTCCAGTGCAGACGTTTTAAGACAGTAAGGCACTGCTCAAAACAGACACAGATACGGTGTTTCTGTTATTGCCTTTCGCTCCGCTTCTGTGGCTTTTGGATGGAGGATTTTATCAGAATCCCAGTGAGAGGAGAACTGACACCTGAGAAAGTACTGGAATCTCCATGCGTGTCTCACATTTTCCTGAAAGGTTTGTAGCTTAGATGTATGCTTCTAGGAAATTCTTTAGAAGCTCACATTGAAAAATTATGGGAAGATTCTATAAGGTAGTGCTCAAAGTTGAACTCCCACATCTCATTTACAAATCCATTCACTGAAAGGTTCCTAAACCAAAAAGAGTTATTCTATGGCGCCACTTTAAGAATTCAAGCTGGTACTTTATCTGATGAGACATCTTTCCAGAGGATAATGCAGCGTTCCAGTGCCACCCCTGAGCTGGAAGGGCATTCCAATTTTTGGTAGAAAACGCAGGATTTTCACACACTATAAACCTGGTTAAGTTAACAGAACCCAAAAAAATGTAAGGTCATAAACTCAAATCACAAAAATATACATACAAACTTACATTAAGTGCCTACTACTTTATTTAACGTTTGACACAACTCGAGTATATGCATTTTGGTTACTCCATACAATTTCGTCTATAGTGTAAAGTTTATTAACTAAATGTTTAAAGTTGTTTAGGAACAGGCAGGAAACCCACACAGACAGAACACACTAAACTCCTTACACACAGTAATCAAACATGGGTCTTGAACCCACTGCCCCAGGATCCTGGAGCTGTCTGACAGAGACACTACCTATTGTACCACCACAAAAGTGAAATGAGCATGTGAATGTGTGTAAAGAAATTTATTAAAGCAGTGAATCCCAGAACATCCACCATATTGATTGAAAATTGCTGTGCACTGGTTCTATGTCAGAGGCCACGATGCACAAACTCGTAACATTTAAGTTCAGTTAAATCCATCATTAAAATCTCAAAATGAATTCTGCTAAATCGGTTTACAGTTTTACATAAAAAAGACTAAGAATAATGTTTAGGTTAAAATCACTCAGTCCAGTTAATGACTTTGAAAATCATGGTTTGCAGTGCAGTCTCACAGTGTTGGTGAGGCACCACTCTTTGAAACATCTTTCTCCTATTAAGTTGATATTTTCATATATCAGTGATCATTCATTACGTTAGTACAGTTATTTACAGCATTAAACAACTGAAGACCAGCTTTTTGTAAAAGTGATGTACACATTATAAGTACATTTTCAGTGTCAGTTTTTTCACTTTAGAGTCTTCATTCAGCAACTTTATCTATGTCACTATGTGTCTTCAGTTCTTAACCATTAACTGTCACCCGCTGCTCTCACTGTGTTTGCCTTGGCAGAAGAAGCCCACCTCAGCCAGTGGTTACAGGTCTCATAAGAGTGGCCTAGAACTGCTGACGGCCAAAAAAAGACTACAGTTCCTATGGAGATATTAGCAGCACTTGGCAAAGCAGTGCGACCCTGAGTTGTAAAGAGAGTGAAATGGGGGAAGAGAGAAAGCGACCGTAATTCTGACTGTCACTTCACATTATGAGGAATATTATCCCAGTGTGTATCCACACACGCGCGCGCGTGCGCGCACACACACACACACACACACACACGGACGCACGCAAACACACCACTCTTCCTAATGGCCTGCAGATCCCACCAGCTCTGAACCACTGATATGATGGACAGCTGGGTGGCACCACAGGACCACCAAGCCAGTCTGGATCCTGGAGATCAGGGTCATGGAAGTGGTCCAATCATCACTGCTAACAGGTGAGTGCTGATGACTTGGGCCAAATGCGCACAGCTCCACAGACAGTCTTTGTTCGGAAAATGCCTCCTAGATGGATGAAAGTCTTCTGCATACTTTGCCAGTATATTTGCCTTCATGTGTCTTTATGTGAGGGCCAATCAATAAAGAAACATACTGTAAAATTACAGCTGAAAGGACGTCCTGTCCTCTGTGGTTTTTGGATGTAGATCTCCAGGATAGATTTATTGATTATCGTCAGGGTTTATTTTGCTACAAAGATCTACCAAGTCCTGCGCAAACACTGGTGATCTTTTCACTGCATGATGTAGAAATCTGGAAAACAAATGTGTCTTTGTGAGCACCGTTAAAACCCAGTCGTCCAGATTCTAGAGCATATGTAGCACACGTCCTTAAGAAATAACTCTGGTTCAAATCTACTGTGCTCAATTATGTCTTTCCTCCCCCATGGGTAATTTTTTTCCCATTCAACCGAGACTCGTACGTGAGATTTCGGTGATTCCTGTGCTGTGCTAGAGTGCTCGCATGGCTGGGAACCATCCTGCACTTTCTCAATGATCTGCACATTTCCTAAATCTGTCCTAATCTGGAACACCACAAAAAGCTGTACAGCTCCACTGCCCTTTGTGTGTGTGTGCGCGTGTGCGTGTGTGTGTGTGTGTGTGTGTGTGTGTGTGTGTGTGTGTGCATGTGTGTGTTTTTGTGTGTGTGTGTGTGTGTGTGTTTAGGTGTGTGTGTACGTGTGTGTGTGTGTGCATGTGTGTGTTTTTGTGAGTGTGTGTGTGTGTGTGTGTGTGTGTGTGTCAATTCCATAGCAATATTATCTTAGACTTTCAGACCTTTAAGGAAAAGCAGAGAACAACACAGGTGATTCTCAAAGGCTGTATTTACGGTTACTGAATTTGGCAAATGCTCTTGTCTACAGCACTTGTCTGCACGACAGCAGGTAGTGTTGTTGTCCCACAGCTCCAGGGTCCTGAGGCTGTGGGTTCAAAGCCCACCTTGTACCCCTGGGTCTGAGTACTTTTGTGTGTTAGAGACAGCCGAGATAAAGACAAGCAATAAATAATAGCACCTCACAATTTTTCAGTGAAGTTTCATTGGCCATTTGAATTTCTAAATGTTACTCAACACCCCTGCAAAAGGCTCCAGAGTCCTGCACCTCTCCTTCTCCACCTGCTACATTAATTATGAGTTCCCATACACAAGTATCCCTGACCATGAATATGTAATGCTTTTAAATGAGTCTTATTCACGTAAATGACACTCTGCAGTGAACAAATACGACCGATCCATCACAGGCCAGGTCCCTGAAAGTCTAATGACAGACCACAGGTTTCACTCAGTTAGTGCTGCCCATGAGACACAAGAGCTCCAAAAACCTGTAACAAAAAGCCTGCAACAATTCTATGTCTTGATTCGTATTTATTTTACAGAAACTATACTAAACGTCTTTGAGCTAATGTATTTTCTATCACTGTGTAAAAGGACAGTTATACTGCTTTTATTTTTAGATCTCAGCTTCAAATTCTAAGTTTTCGAATTGACTGGGGTTTATTACTGATGAAATTTTTACAGAGTAAAAAGTCTTCTAGCATAAAATTAATAATAGGCACTTCACACCTAATCAGGATTGAAGAGTTTCCCAAGCTTGATATGAAAACTGAAATAAAATGTCTCTAATTTTCTTTTTTATTTGTAATCTTGTTGGATCTAGAAGCTACTTAATAAATATAATTGAAGAAATTTATTCTCTGATATATAAAGAATAATTATGATATTTTCAATTAAAATTATTCTACCGGCAGCACCATGACACAAAATTTAGTGTCCCTGTCTGTGGGGAGTTCTGCGGGTGTGTTCTCCATGTGTCTGTGTGGGTTTCCTCTGGATGCTCTGGTTTCCTTTCAACAGTCCAAACACACTTGTCCATGCACAGAAGGTCCTAATATGTGAGTGTGTAAGTGAATGTGCGAGTGTTTGGTGCCTTATGTTGGGACACGTTCCTGACCCATGATGATCCTGAACTTGATAAGAGGTTACAGACAATGAATGAATAATAATCAGTTTTAACCTGAAAACGTTCTGATAATAACTATCCAAATAACATAACCAAAACTGTTTAAGGTGTGTGTTTTACAGAGACAATGCATCATACATGAGGGGTTTTCTGATAATACTTCACAAGAGCTGCAGCCTGCACAGCAGCAATAAATTCATTTAAATCCTATAAAGCATGCTGACAATATAAAATAAGTATTCATGATACCATGTGCATTTTATTATTTTTTTTATCAGGGTATCATTTGCTAAAACCCCCAGTAGAGATTATCCTGAAATGTGGAGGTCTATGAAAATCAGATGTACAAAATTTCCTAACAAGAACCCAAAGTACATTTACTTTTATTTATTTATTTATTTTTATTATTATTATTATTATTATTTATTATTATTATTTGCTTTTGTGGTTTTGTGGTGCAAAATTGTGTCCAGTCCATTTGGATATGGGTTCTTACCTAAGACATCAGCAGTAACACTTTCAGAACACTGTGTTTCTCCCACGTATTACATTCATTCATTCATTATCTGTAACTGCTTATCCAGTTCTGGGTCGCGGTGGGTCCAGAGCCTACCTGGAATCAATGGGCGCAAGGAATACACCCTGTAGGAGGCGCCAGTCCTTCACAGGGCAACACACACACACACTGACACATGCACTCACACACTCACATCTATGGACACATTTGAATCGCCAATCCACCTACCAGCGTGTGTTTTTGGACCACCGGGCACCCGGAGGAAACCCACGCGGACACGGGTAGAATACACCAAACTCCTCACAGACAGTCACCCGGAGCAGGAATAAAACCCACCACTTATTACAGATGACCCTAAAATAGAATGTGTGCTCATTTCCACATTAGTTTTAGTCACATGTGTGAGCAGGGGCAACTGGAGATAGAAAACCATGATTATTTAAAAGAAGCTTCACTCTAATTCATTAGAAAAACATGAAAACAATTACTTTAGTGTAAAGGACTAATATGTATTTTATGGCAGAAAACATAACATTGCAATGAGGTATTAGAGTAATTGCACAATCCCCCCACAAAAAAAAAATCAAGATATACACTAGTATAGCATTTCATTTGTAGACAAACTAGTGAATGTAGAGAATTCTGTTATGTTAATATTTCATAACCTCCACAGAAAAGGAAAAAGGAAATGGGATGCTCTGGAGCAGCTGCACATGAGCCTTGGTTAAAAATGTTCATTACCAAATGTCACATAGCAGGGTAAAAAGCATCCCAGCACTGAGCTGAGGAACAATGGAACTGTGGGTTTTGGAATCCATCTAAGCTTTTCTGATCCAGAACTAAACACCCAAAATCATTACTGATTCACTAGCTTTTCACTGATTCAGCTGATTCACTAGTGTTGCTTTGGCTGAAGTCAATCAAATCCTCATGGAAATATTTCAAAATCTAGTTTAAAGCATTCACAGAAGAGTAGAGGCTTTTAGCACAGGGTGGAAAAACTACTTCGAAATTCCTTTAATTTCAGAAGAAATGTTGGATGAGAAGGTGCTGTTAAGGAAGAGGGAGGTTAAAGGCAGAAATAGGTGCTTTGTGTGTAGGTATTAGAAGGTTAAAACCTCTACTCTTTGTTCCAATTGGAAACGTCTGAACAATAAAAGGCAGTCACTGTCAAGTGCTAAGGTTCAGAAAATGTCCAAACTGCAAGGTAAATGGGTAGAGAATGGGAGCAGAGGGGAACAGGTGAATGGCCTAATGGTCCAAAGTCAGAGGCATTTTCTCCTTTAACTGCAGGCGCAACATGTCCAGACAGCCCCAGCCCTCTGGAGACTGATTAAATAAAAACCATGTACAAAACGCTTATACTCCCAGAGTCGCATCTAAACACATTTTATTACTACCTGCAGAAGACTGACAGTGTCTTTAGCCATGATTATAGCTGAAGGAATTACAGTTGTTAGGGAGCTTGTCAGGGCCGATCAGATACGTTTTCCATCTAAGCGCTGTGTTACTAACGCAAATGTAAACTCAAATCATATTTTGTTTCTCACATACTGTAGATACATGCGGATTACTAATACACTCCAAGCATTTGAAAACATGGATGCAAATACAGTAAAACTTTAATGATTGTATAGTCGCCTCTTATAAATTAACTAAGTGACCTTATTGTGGACACTGCTGGTATATTCTTCACAGAAAAAAAAACATGCCGATGAGGTATAGAGAGCTACAAACACACTCATCACTGGACTTTGGGACAGGGAAATGTTCTCTGACATGATGGAGCTCCATGCAGTTCTTATGGGATGGGAAATGTTGGTTAGGGAAATGGGCTTGTAACTCGAAGGTTGTCAGTTCGATCCCCAGAGCCGGCAGGTCATGACTTAAGTGCCCTTGAGCAAAGCACCTAACCCTCAACTGCTTCCCAGGCGACATGGCTAGGGCTGCCCACCACTCCAGGCATGTGTGCTCACTGCCCACTAGTGTTCACTAGTATGTGTGTAAATGTGTGTTTCACTGCACGGATTGGGTTAAATGCTGAGAACATATTTCTCTGTGTGCAAGTACGGTGGCCAGTAAAGTGCTTCTAATTCTAAGGATGCATTGTTTTCATCTCTGACATCTCTGACATCTCTAATTGGCTCAATGCCATCACATTTTCAAATAAATATTCCTAATCTAAAGCTTTACTTCAGTGGAAGCTGTTACTGCAGCAGAGAAAGGACAACTTTAGTCCATTTCCTCTATTTCAGGAATAAGACTATAAACCCTTGATTTCAGGGAGTGGGTGTCCACAAACTTTTGGCCACATGGGGCACATCTCTTTATAAGCAAAGATTTCTACTTCTGTTTGTTTGCAAACACGTCTGCGATAAATATTCTCACAGGTAACAACCCAAAGCAACAAAAAAAACGAATGTCCTTTCCACCTTAAATGAATTTCAGACAGGAGGAAGCGTTTGCGTTGGAATGCTATCCAGATGCTTACACAGATACCGTACAGAACCACCTTCTCCTCCAGCTGAGACCGTCCCTGGTGTGGTATCTAAATCTGTTTCTGATATTTTTTACTTATATTATGATCAGATTGGAGACCACAAACTATGACGACTTATTTTCAGAGAAACCATATCACAACTGCAATAACATATGTGCACGATTTAACTTGAATAACATACTGGTTCTGTTTCTTTTGTGCTGCCCCACAGTTATCTTTAAAAATAAAGCCATGAGGTAAAAATAAAAATATAGAACTTTGTACATTTTTTAACCGAGGGGGAGATGTATGTATATGTACCCGGAATATTGAACCTGTACAACATCTTCCCTGGCTCTCTTTCCTTACAAACATATACACATTTGCTGTCAGGAATGTGGCTTTTGGCTGAGTGTAATCACAGTATCAATCTCTCACTCTACTCTCCTCCTGTTCTTTAAGGTGTCCCCAGCAGACCTATGGCTCAGTGAAACATTCAGGAGGAAAATAGGCCTGGCCTCTTCTGACACCACAGGGAAAACACTGAATAGAGCTGACATTTCTGCCCGTCTTGAGCCGTCCCTGAGAGCTTGACCCTTCTCAGCTCTGCCCACAGGAGTGGGACACTTTCCGCTTTTGTTTTTCTCCTGGAGCACAAGTGTAGCTGTAACCCATAATCTACACTTCATGTCCCCAGGTAGGAGCACTTAGAAAAAAGGAGGACACACTCGAGCCTCAATTTGACTTTGGATTGGCAGAAGGTCAATAAGATACATTTACACTCTGAGATCTATCAAGACTTTCATGCTGCTATTTATAAACACTTGCTGCTTTCTGTAAATTAATGTGACAAACTGACCAATGAAATAAGGACCTAAAGCTTAGAAAAGTGGGCTTGAGGTGGTTAATTTGAGCCATAGGATTGGCAGGAAAAATGGGCACAAGTGGAGTGAAGTAACAGAGCTTTCTCCTCCCTCAACATCCACAGCCTTTAAGCAAGGCATCAATGTGGCTTCCTACCATGCTGTGTGTGTGTATGTGTGTACTGCTGTTTCATTTTAAAGTCCTATATGTGTATATTTCTGTATCCACTTCATCCGGGGCCACAATGGGTCTAGAGCCTACCCAGAATCACAAGGAGCAAAGCAGAAACACACATCAGTCTGTGACAGGACATAAAGGAACATAACACACTCACACAGTCACTCACATACCCACAGATGGACACTTTCTCACAGCCAGTTCACCTACAAACATGTTTTTTGGACTGTGAGAGAAAACCAGAGGAAACCCACTCTGATACAAAGAGAACACAAACTCCTCACAGACACTGAGCCAAGTGAACAATGAGTGCAATATCCAATATTCCTGCTATGTATTTTTGTGTCTATTTTTCTTACTTTTTCTTATAGTTTCTCAAATAGTCCCTACTGTATGAGGTTTCTCACGAAAAGCATTTTTTACATCATTTACAATAACAAAAAAACCTAAAGGTGAATTTATTATATAAACCTTTTCATCAGTCAATAGGATTTGTGAGAAGGAGGCAGTAAAAATAACATGTGTCAGCTGGCGTGCTGCTGCTGTTTAAGGGCAGCAGGGATAAGGCTTGGCAGAGCCCTGGCCGAGCTGCTCCAGGGCTGTCAGATCAAACTCCGAGCTGCGCTGGCACACAAAACCCTCTCTGTTCCAGCCCCAGCCACAGGGTGGGTCTCCTTGCTTCTGTAAAAACACCCCCCCACCCCTCCAGATCTTAGCTCTTGCCCACACCCTCCTCCTCATCTTCCTCCTTTTCCCATCCCAGAAACCACCAGCCCCACCGCTGGGCGACAGGACCCTACAGGGAACCCAACCTCAGCCCTGCCACTTACCATTAAACCCTGGCCCCGCGGCTTCATTGGAAACACCTGGGGCTTTCTGAGTGTGTCTATATGTGTGTGTGTTAGAGAGAGAGAGAGAGGGGTGGGGGGTGAGATTCTTAGCCAGGCCAATGCAGAACCTTCATGCTGGGTGTGATCACGCATACAGTTTAATTGCATCAAAGATGAAGGGAGGGGTTCCACAAAAATTCTTGCACTTTTTCAGGCTCCTGGGTCCTCCCTAAACTCTGGAGCTCTGTTTGTGTGTGCAGCCCCTCTGATGAGGGTCTGGAGTCTTTGTATTTATGGCAGTCCATTTAATGGCCATAATCATGGAGCCATTGTAGGCAGCAGTGTAATCCATGTGCTCCAGTCATTTATCTTTTAAAAGGGGCATTGGAAAGCACTGGCCTAATTGTGTGAACATCTCAAATAACACCATGGAACAGCAATGGAAGAAAACACTTGCATCGTCAGAACAGATCAGAACTGAGGACTGTGGATGATGACACAGAAGATGCTTTCCTTACACTCCACTGTAGTGTGTTAACACAGCTCCGAAAGTGTACGCCTTTCAACGGGCAACATATGTTTCGGTGAATCATGCATGACATTGACATATTGCGAGTGGAGCTTGAACAGGACCCAAGTCAAAGAGAAAAGGAGAGAGACCGGAGCGAACCACTTACACTATAGATCATCACAGACAGGGTATTTTTCCGTCTCAGCGTGAAGAGGGTCTCGCTCTGCGTGGGCTCCACTCTGAGAGAAAATAGGAAAATGGAGAGACATAGAGGCTTTGAGGGGAGAGAGGAAGGTGGTATGAAACCAATCTAGACTGTTGAGGCTCAGGGTGGGCCTAATAGGCTTTTAACTTAGACCACACACATCCTCCACACACCTACACACACCCCATACACACTTATATACAAACACACAGCCAGGCACAAGCCAGAACACACACATGGCTGCAGAAAATGTTACCATATCCTTTTCCTGCAAGGAGTAAATTGCGCCTTAACATTTTCCAGGTTTTGGCTAAGGCCTCGATGAGGTGATGTATCTCTGATGAGCCAAATTAAGCCTCCTAGCATAGACTCTTACTCTAGTTTATAGATGTCTTGGAGCAGCCACACTGGAGCCTAAAGCCACCATGACCAAGGCCAAGTGGGAGCTAGAGGGGTATGAAGATCCACACCATAGTGTTGTGAAGGCGCACCATCCAATATTTCTGGGATGAATAAAAGTGCTGTTTGCATTTCAGAAGGAATGTTAAAGTTAATTTTTGGATAACTGGGTGCATTAACACAGAATGCAATGGTTATATGGAAGTCATTCGGTGTGTGTACAATTGATATTTTATAGCTGCTTTGGATGTGGCTTAGCCAATCGGATTTTAGGACAAGCATGATCCTTTAACACGTTTGAAATCATTGGGACATTGTTTAACACCTAAACAAAGCTAAGAACTGTCAAAAGAAAACAGAATGCAAAGTAACTATAATAGAATACAGTCTTGCACTCTGTAAATAGTAAAATTACACATATGTGAAATAATGCAATTATAGTTGATAGTTTAATTACACATAAATATAAGAAATAATAACATTTGACATTTAATTATGTACTGAATAACAAAGTAATTACAAACATATGTGCATTACATAATAAGTACATTACTCAAATCTAATGAATCAAACAATGCCAGTAACATTAGACTTCTAAGGGTTAAGTAAAACATTAATCAAAGCTAGCCCTGAGCATTTGTGAACACATTAACAGCTACACTTAAAATCCTTCTCACAGGGAACTCAGTCCAAATAAGCAGATTCAGTTTCTACAGGAGACATATAATAAGACTCTGAGACAAATGGGAGGGCTGCCAGACCGCCCCCCTCCATGCACACACACACACAAACACACACAGACACACTCTTACACTAAAGTGGACTTCCTGTTAACATTCCTGGCACACAACAAGCGTATCAGTGCGTTTGAGGTTTGCTGGAGTTTACTCTCACTGGTTCAGGCAGAACAGCAGAGTGCTTTGTGTCACTCTGTGCTCTCCACACACTCTGCACAGAGAGATCCTCTCTGTCTGCACACTCCTGCTTTGATCAAGCTAACCGCTAATGCATCATAACCACCCTCACTCACCACAAGCCAACACCTAAACTAACAGCAGCCAGGGATTAGGTTTCTACACATCACAGGTATGCGGCTCTGAGAGGGGCCTAAGTCTAAATAAGCAAGATCTTAGACTCAGGCACAGCCAGCTTCTACCCATGCCTAGGCACAAACACTGAGTTAATAAGGACAGACTGAATCATATTGGTTTAGTGTTGGCACTTCATAATTTATTTCATATTGCTTTATACTGATATTCATTTGCTATTCCTACCACATATATGTGTAGAAACCTTTCATATGATAAAATGACACTTGTGCACAAGCCAACCCTGTACTGACGTTGCACTGAGAGTTTGGTAAAACTTGCAAATTTCCATCAACCTGAGAATATCAGTTGTTGTCTTGTGGTGGCTCCGTTCCATTGATGGGTTAGCAGCAACCAAACTCCATATGCCCCCAGTTGCTCCAGTAGCTGTAAACTTCTAAAGTGCAAGTATATGGCTTTTGTTTCTAATATAATGTGCAACGTAACTGTAAAAAAACAGCAAATGGACCAATGTATTGAGAGAGATGTATACAAAATTTGAGAACACCTAGTCAAATGCAATGAACTCAAACATGGCATATTTCATAACCCCCATTTTCTATTTATTTATTTTGGTACAAGAGCAAAGAGAAAGTAGTCAAGCCTAGTTTTGACCAGCATTAGCCATATAGCCATTGTCACCGAGGTGTTTCTGTCATTTCAAAACAGGAAAGCCCAAAATACATACCCTTGTCATTGGAAGATCCGGAGAAGCTTGGTTGCTTCTGATCAATGTCTTTTACATGTGGTTTTTATTACATGATTGTGATATACAGAAAATATGGGGGGCAGGACTAATAAATGAAGAAATGCAAAAAAGGAGCACAAAGTTTTTTATTCATAATATATAACACCGGGATCATGGTTTTCTTCTTCATTTTATTTCAAAATTAATACTAGATTATCTACCACCAAAGAACAAAGAAGACAAGGCTGTGCACAGTTATATGGAGATTTATAAACACACTTACGCCACAAAATGTCTCCCCACCACTTCCCTTTACAATATTTTAGGCAAAGACACACACTCAGGTGAAATAAGACAAATTCAGCAGTCCTCCTCTCTCTGTGAGATATAATACGTGTGTAAATGCTGCAGAGTTCCGACCTGTCCTGCTGAGCTTGTGAACTAACCACCGCCAAGCCGAGGCCCTGGCCAACGCATATGGTGTCGCACCAAACACAGCCCCAGAAATACACATAAACGGAGCATGTTCCTGTCTTATTTCATAATATTCAGCCATGGTTCGCACTGAAGAACCTACTGTTCTTTGGTTTCAGCTGGGAATGAATTTTTCTGGTTCGCAAACGAGTTTAAGTCGATGGAAACGTGCCGAACCCTTCCAAATTTAGCTCACTAGAACTGGAATGTGAAATATGGCTGAACTAACAACAGACGGTGTAGTATCGCCACCTTAAGTTGTCTCTGTGAAATATGGCTGAACTAACAGTTTCTACTTGCACATGTGTGTTTCAACATTAGGAGTCGGTGAGTTAGTAAGCAAAAATGCCTCTTCTAGGCAGGGCTGGTAGACGGACCAGCAAAAATGAAAAGTATATAACACATTCAGGAAATAACATAAACCATGTTACACTGTACAGAGTTGTGCCCTCTGTAAAGGACATGTAATTATTTTAACTTAGATAATCAACTAAACATGTCGTTTGATGGGGATGAGCAGTCCTTTTTGTATAGGAGTACTTTCCTGCTGTTTACTGCTCACTCTGAGACACACTGATAAACCTGTTAGCTAACTCTGGAGTACAGAGGTCAGAATATATGCACAGACGCAAAACAAACAAATAAAGTAGATGGTGTGCTCTGATAAAGCCTATATTGACATTCGCCATTCACCACAATTCACCACGCCGCTCTCTTTGCATCTGTGATCCACAGTGATCTCCCAGTGCTCATAAACACCTGAATACATAACGGCCGCTCTTACAGCCCTTCCTGTTTATATTAATGTTTTATTTAGTGTTTTGCATTATCATAATCAAAACAGCAATAAAAAATAACAAAGTGGAATAAAATATACATATCAAGTGACAGCCTGGTTCAGTAACCTGTCCCGTGTGGAATCTTGATGTTATGTTAACAAACAAATTAGCATTTAAATGAGTCCGGCGTTTTATTCTTCAAGGTTATGTTGTTATGAATATTAAATTACGGTGTGTGTGTGTGTGTGTGTGTGTGTGTGTGTTAATATTGGTATTGGGAGTGGGATAGAGTGGGGAAGGAGGGTAACACTGCTGATGAATGGTTTTCATGGCGATGAGTGGATGGTGAACATGCACAGAGTCATTTGCTTCAAGTCCCCAGCACACTGACTGCAATGATAAATCCCCAACTTCAGCTCTTTCCAGCACCAGAGGATAAAAGTACAGCTCTTATTGTGGGCCCCTAAACTCGTAACTGTTGGAAAAGCAAAAAAAAAAAAAAAAAAAAAAAAACATAAGTTAGTGAAGAGAGGCCAAGGGCATCACCACCAACGGCCAGCACAAATTACCAAATATTATACATTTTTTCACCCTCATCTGATTTACTTTTACATTTCTTGTCAATTGCCTTGTAGTGTGCCTAGAAGGGACGAACTAAGAAATGGAAAGGACAATCTTATTTTGGAAATTGGTGGATGAACAGTTTATGAAACAACTTTTTGTAGTGGTTAAGCCTCCATAGGTCATAAATGGGTTAACTTACAAACATAATACATATATCACTATGTTCAGCAGTACATTATTTATCAAAATTTGCTGATGAACTGCTCTATTGTCTTTGCTCTCTGGTTCAGATCAAGATCCCGGCGTTTGTGAAATGGTGTGACACTTCATACTTGGAAATGATTATCTCTAAAACAAAGGAGATGATCTTGGACTTTTCCAAGCTGCCACAGTTGAATATATATACTCCCGTACATTGGCGTTGCTGTAGAGGGAGTTATCACCTGGGGACAAGTTAAAATTTGAGGATAATACGGAGGCTTTATTTAAAAACACCAACAACATATATATATATATATATATATATATATATATATATATATTCTCAGGAAACTTAAGCCATTCTCTCTCAAACTGTCTGTTTTATTCATTTTTTATTGTTCTTTTATTGAGAATGAATGTTATTCCATTCTCTGTAATTTGTTGGTTCCAGTCTTTAAGTCTAAGAAACAAAATCGTTTCCAGCATTTAATATCCATGTGTTCCAAAATCATTGGCCTTCCATTGAAATCGCTGGCTTCACTGCATAGACCAACAACTTTGAAAAAAGGATGCCTTATCATTGATGATGATCCATCACAAACCTTATATCTTGCTTTTGAATTGTTGCCTCATGGTCATCGGTACTACTATCCTATAGATATCGTACAGAGAGCAACCTTTGTACCTGGAGCCATTAGGCTACTGTAGGAGAATTTTCATTAATTGTTGGGATTGGTTTTATTTATAGTGATTTAAATATTTTTTGTCTGTTGTCTATTGCTTTGTAATGTCTGTGGGCCCAGCATGAATAAAGTGTATTCAATTCAATTCTTTTCAATGCAATTCAATTCAAACCATAGCTGGGACCCTGAAGAGTGATAAATCTTCAATGAGTAATCAAGTCTGAGAGACATCCCCAAATTGTACCTTTTTCTGGTCTAAAATAAAAGAACTGTATTAAAAATGCTCAAATTGAAATAACGTTTTTTGGGTTTTTACGTTTGTTTGTTTTGCGACCTCACTGGGAAAATGAAAATCTCCCAGTGATAGGGTCAGTACTTAAATGGTGCACCACTTTTACTTGAAGATTTCAGTTCAACAAAATCAGTTGAACTGCTGCTTCCTTTTTTTTATGTCTAACAGAATCAATTTTCATTGTGTACTAATAATCAGTGCATTGTTTGGAACAGTTGTAGATAAATGTTCTGGAAAACCAGAGGTAAGGAATCATCCTCTAGAGGTTTTAATAACACCTTGCTTTGTTCTTTTATGTTTTGCAATCTATATATCAAGAGGTCTGGGCCAATCTCAAAAGCAAACTAATCTCTTCCCCTTAATATAGTTGATTCATGAACCTGCTGAAAAAAAACAAGTTGTTTTTAATCTACCTCTAGCCAGCTGTGTGCAATAATAAAAAGAGGATTAACTGGTAAGCCCTGTGATGTGCAGTTTTTTACTGGTTCCTTCTCCACACTTTGCTTCCCTCCAGTCAGTCACAGTAAATGTATATGCTAATATGCTGGCTCATAAAGTCGCGGAAAGTGCTCAATGAATTAAAAGAAGGGTTGAGTTTAGACCCAGCGATGATGACTTTGCCCCAGGCATCTGATGTCTAAAGGGCCCTGCAGACCATGCAGCTCCCCACATGCTAGAACTGATTGTTCTCATTTATTTGGAATTCTTCCTGCCGTTTCTCCAAGTGTATTTGAAGCGGGGCCGTAATTGTTACGCTTGACGAGTATAACCATAGCAGGCTTGAGGGGACTTAAATTATGCCCATTTCTTCACAGTGGAACAACCAGGTTGAGCGTAACCCATAACATAACACCTTAATAGAATGTAGAGTAGATGTGCATGGTTAATTAAGAAGTTTCCAGTCATTGTCAATATCCTCAGTCAAGTGAATGAAAAGATTCTGTTTAACACTACTGAGGTACATCCTTTATTGTGTGGTCAGCAGTCCCTCAAACCAGGGCTTTCATTAGGAAGATGTGAGCCCCTAACTGGCATATGGAGCGAATGAAGGTGCCAGAGTAAAGAGAAGAGTGCTGAACTTGAAAGGTGTCTCCTAGCCATTTGAACCCTGTCCCCATTAATGCTCCGTTCACCCTCTGGATAAGTCCTTATTTGACTGCCTCCCCACACTTTGGAGTTGAGGTGTGGTTCAAACACACAGCCTGGATGAAAGAAAATGCACATTAGAGCCAGAGTCAGAATTTCCTCCTGTTTTTTTTTCCTTTTTTTTTCTTTTTGAACATTTCAGTTTTGATAGTAAGTGATTGATTGACCACCTCTCGATAGCGCTTCATCTGCATTTTGTGGAGGTTACAAGTAAGAGAAATGCTTGCACAGGCCTGACTTGACATCCAAGACCTTTTGCTGCCAGTATCCTGTGGCGAATAACCCAGCTTAGAAAATTCACACTCAACTTAAACAAAAGACCATGTACTTTTGACTTGTGCAAAATATTTTTTCTTTTTTTTTGTTTATAAGGCAAAAGAAGGTCCTTCATACCCTTTAATTACATTTTTTCAATATTTCCAATGGATGAAGAAATTCCTGTTTCACAACAGCACTGGATTTTTCCCCCTTATTTTTATTTATATATTTATTTATTTATTTTGAACCCTGTATTTTCCATTCCTCAGTCCAGGTAATTAATCACCCAAAGGTGGTTTTAAACATCAGCTTTTGCGGGATTTCAGAGTTCCTTCTGTTGATGAAATGTGTGAGTGATTTCCAGGGACCTGAGCATATTACTTATTCCAAAAGTGCAGAAAGTACACATATGGAGGTAGCTTTGAAAAAGCTCTTTATTTGAAAGCAAAAGACACATAAAAAAAGCGGAACAGAAGCACGCCTCAAAACACAGGTGCAGCAGGCTGGAGGGAGGAGACGGCTTTTGAACAATGCACAGAAATATGTTCTCTTAAACTCCTTTCCAGAAACACTCTATTAGCTAAAGCACTGCTCAACTAACTAATCAGGATCCTCGGGATAAACACACAAATCCTCCATGTGTTTCTGCTGATGTGAGGAGCAATAGGAAAGTTCTAACACAGTAAAGTTGGTGATATATTTCGTGCTTTCGACAGAAATATTAAAAATAGATTACCATCTCATTAATTTTTTTCTTAGAGAAGCACATTTCTCCATCAATTAATTTCTCACACAAAGCAATTTATAGTAAAGTATTGTAGAAAAACATGTTTGATTTCTGAACTTGAGCTTTCAATTCTGTCTTGTTATATTTTAAAAAAATAAATAACTTTACATTTTGTTTTGTTTTATAAACAATGACTAGTGTCTGTCAATGAAGAATGTAAGCCAAATAAACATTTTATTACTTATAAATAACTATGTAACTACTTTTTAATAATTAAAGATTATTTTCATTACTAAAGAAGAATCATTTAAAATAGAATAAATTATAGCGTAAAATGACATTAATAGCTTTTTAATCTGTTATCACTTTGGTAATGTCATTCATTCATTCATTCATTATCTGTAACTGCTTATCCAATTCAGGGTCGCGGTGGGTCCAGAGCCTACCTGGAATCATTGGGCGCAAGGCGGAATACACCCTGGAGGGGGCGCCAGTCCTTCACAGGGCAACACACACACATACACACACACATTCACTCACACACTCACACCTACAGACACTTTTGAGTCCCCAATCCACCTACCAACGTGTGTTTTTGGACTGTGGGAGGAAACCGGAGCACCCGGAGGAAACCCACCAACTCCTCACAGACATATATATATATATATTTGTTATCTCCGTTGAGATAACAAAGTCTGTTTAACAAATGAAAATTCAACATTCATTCATTATAGCACATTCAGAACACACCATAGAGCGTATAGTACAAATACAAATGCACTTTAATAGGGTTAAACCATCATGACCCAGCCAGAATGAAAACTTATAGACAACACACACACACACACGCACACATGCACAGAAGGTCTTCTTTCATCCTGTGCTTATTTCAACTAATAGCCGTAGCATGTGAGATGGTTCATTTCTGTAACTTATGCCATGAATGGAGTTGTGAAACAGAAGGCGGAGGATGTGTGTGTCTATGCTGGTTCCTGGTCCCTCAGACAGGACCATAATGGCAGATCGGTTTCATCCTCATTTTTAGCTTCTCCTCCTCCACCTTCACCCACCTCCTTCATCCCTTCATCCCTTTCCACACAGAGGTCACAATATCCAAAGCAGCCATCACCCCCTACAGCATCCAGATCATATGAGGCATGTCACCTCTACTGAAATAGCCGAGAGCCGGATACTGAAGTCCAGCCACCCATGTCACCTGCTCGAGAGAAGTGGGGACGCCAGGGAAAGCTAGACTCTGAAACACAAAGAAACGAGGAAGAGAGGGCATATTACCGGTGTCTAAAAATAAAGGTGAATTATGGCTCATGCTCTCAGTCTAGCACGTTCAACCTTTTCCTGTGTAACAAGGTACACAGGGGTCACAGCATTAAGTGTATCAACAGAGCCATTGAACCAGCTTCTTATGTAAGTAAAACTCAGGTTTGATCTAGTCCAGACTGGGAATTCAATACGTAATACTGAGAGGAAGGCTATAGATCAATAATGTCTGATATAGACTTTGATGAACCAAAAATGAATCAGTGTTGGGTCTGCCTGGCCTGGCTGTCGTAACCAAAGCTCACATCTCGGAAATGGTAACTTTATAGGAAGAAATAAAAAAAAATCCTTACCTTTAATGCATGATAATGTAATGAGATTTTATTCCAAATCATTTTTGGACTGATATATTTCAAGAATTGTTCAAAAAGTGTTAAGGGAAGCTGCTCTTTTTAAATGCTGCAAAAACATAAATATGGAAGACTTTTATATGATCATGACAAAATATGACAACACCGCGACCCTGAACTGGATAAGCAATTACAGATAATGAATGAATGAATGAATGAATGAATGAATGAATTAAAATATCACAACAATATATTGCCACCATGTATCCACATTTTTGTTGATTTTTAGTTTAATACGTCATTCGAACACAGCAACTGTCTTTCATATTGGGTAAAACATTTATAATGAAGGGAACCATATAAATGCTCCAGATTTACTTGGAAAATAATCTTTTTACATTCACTTCCATTGAAAATTAAGAATCTTTTCTGTCTTCTGTAAAGCTACTATTGTGAGAGATACGTGTTTTTCATTGGACAGCGATGATATCTAGAATATATTAATATTTCTTGACTAAACCACACCATGGCAAGCCAACACATAAGTTAGCTAGGTTCTTCTCTAAAACATGATGCTACCAAACTGGGAGGGTGAAGGCTAGCATGTGCATCCTCCAGTAAAAATCAAAGCCCCAGCTTTTTTGGAAGCTTCTTTGGAAGGTTCAGCGTAGCTTGTGTTAACTATAATTTCACTGAATAATGAGGAGTAGAAGAAGGGCCAACCTACCCACCCAGAGAGTCAAGTATGATCTCTCTGACTCCCAGCTATCCATGTCAGTGGCATCAGTGGGTTTAGAACTTGTGATATTCTGATGATAGTGTCAACATTTTGTTTCTCGGATCCTGAGTCTTATACTGTGCATGTAATACTATAGGGCAGAGATGTTGTTATGGATAAAGGACATTTAATTCTGAGACTCTGACGTAACACTATTACAGTAAGATGTGCTGTAATGATCAAAGCTAAACGGCTTCAAATGTCAACTGAAAAACGAACAGTGTAAGACCAGTCGGGAATCACAATACCACGAGGTTGTAGTGAAATACTAACCAAAGTGAAACATGCACCCAACTCGGGGAAGCGCTGCCGGAAGATAAACTGCACTGTTCTTCAGTGTTAACAGTAAAATGTGTTTAGATTCATGTTGCACAATACAGAGCTCAATTAGCAGCCCTTAAGCCTACACTTTAAAGCTTCTTTCATCTACATCTAAAGAAGTGCTTTCAATAAGCAGAGACAGGTCAGCAATCTCTCTCACTCTCTCTCTCTCTCTCTCTCTCTCTCTCTCTCTCTCTCTCTCTCTCTCAGCAGGCCCTCTGTTTATTTGTACGCATCAAGCACGTTCGCCTTTCTGTCACTGGGTCTATGCTAAGTGCTCAGGCATTAGTGCAGATTTTAATCGCTTTCGTCCATGATGAAGAAAAATACTTTAAAAGTAAACAACGTTTCTGTCCCACTTTTTATCTTTTAAAGGTGTATGCCTACACTTCGCTTCTGGTTCACCTGGTTTCCTAAGTAAGTATTTACATATGATTTAGTAAGAATTTTACAAAGAGAAATGTGTTGTTTTTTGACAGGTCTGACATAAAATGCTTCATTTTACATAAACTTATATTTACTGTTCAGCAATAGTAGTACGATCAGCACAGCATTGTGCAGCATAAAACTGCATGACAAAGACACGAGTATCTGTGAGGAGTTTGGTGTGTTCTCCCCGTGTCCGCGTGGGTTTCCTCAGGGTGCTCTGGTTTCCTCCCACAGTCCAAAAACACATGTTGGTAGGTGGATTGGCGACTCAAAAGTGTCCGTATGTGTGAGTGTGTGAGTGTGTGTATTGCCCTGTGAAGGACTGGCGCCCCCTCCAGGGTGTATTCCCACCTTGCACACAATGATTTCAGGTAGGCTCTGGACCCACCGCGACCCTGAACTGGATAAGCGCTTACAGAGAATGAATGAATGAATGAATGAATGAATGAATGAATGAATGAAAAATGACCAGTGAGCTTACATGTGTTAACTGCCTATAATAGTACAACATATATCAATTAGACTTCACCAGAGGCAGGATAACAATACTGAGCTCTTAAAAGAGCACAGAGAAAGAGAAGAGCAGCAATTTGAGTTTGATGTGTAGCGAGATTCAGGGGCACCATATGCACAAAGACATACTTCTTCCAGTTGGTGAGCCCCCACACAGCCTCACATCTTGCTCCACACCAAGCCCAAACACAGACCCAAAACAACAATAATTAACCCCTAAAATAACCCCTAAGGTAGATAGGACAGGCAGGGTGATGTTATGAGCTCCCCAATGAGTTCTTCAGCACTCCCACACTCTGTGACAATATTTTCCCAAATTCTTTTATTGTAAAAGAGTTTCTCGGGAATCATCAGATGTGTACATAACCAGTTCAGGCGGCTTTTAAAGATATCAGATGCTTTATGTCTGGTGACATTTTGTGAACAATCCCCTATCAGTACGTTTTCAGCAATGAAGCATTTTACATTAAACCAGACTATGACTGTGGTTTATTCCCCTAAAACAGTGGAAATCCTTTTGGGTGTTCATGATGAGTTGTATTTATCTATTGTTTATACAGTGTGTTCACAGAACTACATCTAGAACTGTGACAAAAATGATGAAGATACTTTATTCACCCATCCAGGACCTTTTTAAAGCCTTTAGTCTGCTGCTAGTACTTCAGGACATTCAGGGGAGTCATTTCACCCACTGTGTGCCCAGTGCTCTAACTCTGAGTTAATGTTATTATTCTGTACCTCTTATTTTTTCCCCTCTTCCGTCTCCAAAGACAAAGGCCTTTTGCCCTAATTGGTTCCACAGCACATTCTAATGTGACAATCTTAAGCGGCTCCAAGTCCCGTTCATCTGCGCTTGCTTGTAACGATCATTTTGCAAACAACACAATTGCCTTAATAAGAGACCAGGTGGGTAATTGATGTGGTTACTAAGTGGCTCATTTGCATCCTTTATGCATATAAAACAAAGCAGCAGGGGAGGGCATTAAAAGGCATTGCAGACTTTCTGACGAGCATCGAGGAGCCTTAGTGGAAGCTCCAATCAGTAATTAAACTCTTCAGGGGTTCCACTTCATTCTCTTTTCCACTACTTCTATTCCCACCCTCTCCTGGGACACTCAATGAAAAGATAAGCAGAAAGCATACAGGTAATCGGGGAAATTAAAACATGCTTCCGAGGCGTTCTTTGTTAACCATCAGCTTAACCTACCTTTTAGAGTGAATACCCAGTCTCCCCTGGGCTGTGGGCAGTGAAATGATGTACTGGCTAAATGAGGCACTAGAGTCGGTGTGGATTTCAGGCCAATAGCAGACTTCTTTTTATTAATGGGACAGCGGATACATGCCATCAGAGTGGATAAGCAGCGGGGTGATGTTATGATTATGTAAATAGCACTTTTAGCCTTGTTAATAAAAGGCCACAATGACACAAGACTGTCATGTTTACTTAACTGAATTGTTTTCTCAGTTAAAAAATAATGGGTCATAATTTTTAGTCTCATAATGATTATATGAGAGGCTGTAGGAAATTAACCAATTTTCTTTCCTGGTCTCTCTTGAAGGAGAGCTTATTTGTATATATATATTTAAAGTGTTAAAGTGTTTTACTGGGGTTTCCATTAGTGTATATACATTGATAATTGACCAGTAAATCTCTGCAAGACCCGTAAATCATAGCCTTGCAAGTATTAACATCACTCAGCATCTTTAATTCAATATTCCATGTTAAAATATATGTAAACTATATATAAAAATATATGCAAATATACAACATATATACAAAATATATAAAATATATAAATTGTTAGTGGGGTACTACTCTAACTTCAGGCTCTTGTAAAGTTGTATCAGGCTAATATTAACGAGGAGTACAGAACATTCCCATGTAGGCTTGGGTGTTGGAAAAAGAAATTAAAGCTACATCTGTGGAAATAAATGAGAGGAAAGTTTTGTGCTGGTCCATGTTTTTTCTTTGTGGTCCAGGAGCACAGCTGCAGCACAGTGACATCCTGCTGTGTTGGTAAAAGCATGTGCTCCAAGGCTGTTGAATTCTATCTCTGTAGACATTGTTGATGGATGGAGTCAGGAAGAGTGATGGGGGTAAATTCTTGTGCTGAAGGCTTCACTCATTCTTAGAGATGGAGAGATGATACTGTGCAGATGTCACAATCCTCCAGTAGCCCAGAGAGAGAAAATGTACCATCCTTACAACCAGATTCTGAGCATTTCCACAGCACACAGTCGCATCAAACCTTTTTTTGCACAGGGGCAAGAAGACTGACCTACAGTAATATCTGATTTTTCTGGTGACTCAATAAGACTACAGCAAGGAGCTAGTCCTAAAGGTCAGATACTAGGAACTCCAAATACTATGAATGTCCTCCTTACAACATTCAATACTGCTAGATGCATTTTTAAAGGCCAGTGTTTTACAACATTAAGGCATCAGACATGGATTTGGGGGGCCTGGGGAACTATTGGGACTCATGGAATCCACTATCTTTGCATTGTTCCGCCTCTTGTACAGTTGGAACTAGTTTAGGGATGTTTATGGGGTGGTTAGATGCATGTTTCACTCTAATGTTGGGGAATATGAAAGCACATAGCTTAACAAAGCAACTCGTGTATGTGTATGAGTGTGTGCGTGTGTGTGTGTGTGTGTGTGTGTGTGTGTGTGTGTGTGTATGAGAGACAGAGAGAGAGAGAGAGAGAGAGAGAGAGAGAGAGAGAGTGAATGAGGTTCCTTCAGTTTTCAGCACTAGGGTATGCCAAAGCTAAACTTGCTATACGTATTGTTCCCTATACCCTTGTTAAAAAAAAATCCTTAAGCAATAATGTCTCCTGATTTATACTCTCTCAGAAAAAAACAGTACAATAGAGGTACATTATTGAATACTAAAAGAACAGTGGTTTTAAAGTCCAGTTGTGTTTCCTAAAGGTACATTAATTCTCTTCTCCAGGAGAAAAGGTGAATATTTGAAAGTTTTCATTATAGAAACAATAAGAAAAAGGTACAATTATGTTCATTAACTGAAGGTACTGTATATATCCCCTTGAAGGTACCACCACAGTGACAGTTTTTCTGACAGTGTAATTTGATGCATGCTACAATAATGAACAGTATATTTTACAGAATATCAGTGCATTTTTCATTTATTTACTGTATTTTAATTACAAATATTTTTATGGTAAGTACCCCTCCAGTTATCAGTTAAATCCCTAAAACCTCTGTTTTCATCCAGTGTCCATATTTATTAGATATATCCAAGAAATATATTACCTAATATTCTAAAGGTGGCCTGGATCCACTGTACAGCTTCGTCTTTATTCATGAATATTCATTTATTCATTCATTTATGAATATGCCATTAGTCTCCGCTTGTCTACAGCTTGAAAGCCTAACCGCACATGTTAGTGTGGCTTGGTTCCCTAGGTTTATGTCGTAATAAATTTTGCCTGTCTGAATTCACCCATTTGACACTGTTACTTGAATACTGCAGTTTCAAAGGGAAAATGTTCAAACATGGCAATGAATTTATTTTTTTCACAAATGATGGACCTCCTAGCATAAAAAATACCACCCAAATATGTGAACAAGGTAGAAATCTAGATTTCCACTGGAGTTGGGATTTATTTCAGCTACATCATTCCAGGAGAATGTGAAAACATAATATACAGTGACTATTTTATAGTTATTTGCTGTTAAAATGGTACTGTAAATTACTGTAAACATAATAGAAATATTAGTAGTTTTTTTTTTTTTTTTTTTTTTTTTTTTTTTTTTTTTAAAGTGAAGTGGATAGAGGGTCAGTCTGAAAATCCTGTAACAGTCTCTCAGAGAGCTTTTTGGGAGAAATTGGTTATAGTGTCTGATCCAGGCTTCAGCACAGTCCACATGTGATTTCTGTAACTGTTACTGACTGAGAGACTCCACAGTGAGGGTGTGAAGTGCTCTAGTCGGATAATGGCACCTCTCCTGAGAGCACATCTGCTGTTTAATGTTCTGCCGTGGTTTATGGAGGCATCAGTCCCGGCCATAAGAAGTGCACCTGCGGAACCGTCCAAACAAGGGGAACAGTGCGCTTATTGTAAAACGCCCTCATAACATAAATATTTCTCTTCTCGTCATTCTAAACTCCCATAATGAAGCAGACAAATCCTAACCACATGTGTCTGTAGTGAATTTCAGGGGAGATTAGGAGGGAGAGAGTTCTGATTACTGGGTATAAGGAAATAAAAGAGGAAAAAGTACAGCTATCCAGTCTGGATACAGTTATAAAGTGCTAACAGCCTTTGTGCAGTTACATTAAATGAGAACTACAACAAGACCAAATCATATCATCTTTACTTTTAAAGGCATTTTTATCCTTATTACAAGATCTAATTTTTCCCTCAACCTTTAAAGTTAGCTAGTGGTTGCATGGAACTCCATTAAGTAACCCTATCTTTACCTACTTTACAATATTGTATTCAGGTACTGACAACTAATTACTTGTCTAACAGCACTACACAACACACCACCATCACGTCAGTGTTGCTGCTAAGATCCACCTCCCAAATCATACTGTATCTGCTCTGAGGTGGTCCTGTGGGGGCCCTGAGCATTAAAAAACTGGGTGCAATGGAACTAACAAAGAATGCAGAGGGTGGCACAGTGGCTCAAAAGATGTCGCTGTAACATATAGCTCCAGGGTCCTGGGTTTGTGGGTTTGAGCCCTGCTCAGACAGTGCATGAGGTGTATTCTCCGAGTGTCCATGTAGGTTTCCTCCGGGTGTTCCTCCCAGAGTCCAAAAAAACTACATAGATTGATGGACGGATTGGCTACACAAAAGTGTCCATAGGTGTGAGTGAGTGTCGCTCCTGTGAAGGACTGGCACCCCTTCCAGGGTGTGTTCCCACCTTGCGCCCAGTGATTTCAGGTAGGCCCGGACCTAACACAACCCTGAACTGGATAAGAGGTTACCAACAATGAATGAATGAACAGTATGCAGAGCAACAGACAGACTGCAGTCTGTAATTGTAAAACTACAAAGTGCTCCTAAAGGACAAAGAGTGGAGAAACAAAGAGGTGGCTTTAATGTTATGGCTATTTATACATTCATTCATTTATTCATTCAGTCGTCTGTAAGTGCTTCATCCTGATCAGGGTTATGGTAGAAACAAGACATGAACACACATCTTTGAATTTAATTCCTTGTCAATATGCTTACATTTCCGCTCCTAACTTCCTGTCCACCTCACTCCAGCTGACTGGTCTAGTAAACAAGCATTACTAACTTCCTCTCATCAATATCATTGTAAAATCCCCTCTTCCAGAGAGTATTCATACAATTCTGCGAGGGGCAATCACCAAGCCCTGAGATGACAGATGCTCAGTGCAATCATTACAGCTGCAATGTAAGGAAAACAGTGTGTAACCCCCATTTCATGTGAGATACAGATAACTCACAGTTAAAGCTCCTCGGCAGTTTAGGGGTTAATTTGGTTGAGCTGAGTGATGCACTAAGATGTGGCCAATCATATTGGACAATTTAGTTTGTCCCGCCTCAGCTGCTGCTTATTGGTGATAGCTAATCCAGCAAATAGCGTTTTTTTTTTGTTCTTTTCTCTCTTCATGCCCTGGAGGAAGTAGCTGTAGCTTCCAGTTAGCCTAAATAACAATTAAAATCACAGTTCCTTGTTGTTAAAAAAGTACCTGGTTGAAGATACAGCTACCAATAGTTGAAACAGTGTCAAGAAGACTCTCTGTGGTTTATAACTGACTTATAAACACAGTTTTTGTTGCTGGTTCTAGAGCTTTTGAGGAAAGCTGACTAACAGCTGTACATTCATCCCAGAGGTCAGGTTTTTAGAGGGCATTGGAAGTCCTGGAGAGTGGATTTCCCCTTTCATCTTGGAACCCTTCTGTGAAATTGATGGCGAGCCACCCAAAAGAACTGACAGATCTGACCACTCTTGTGTTGTGCTGAACTACCTGGTTACGTGGTAGGGCTACAATTGAGAGACTGAGACACATTTATTTTTCTTTCCTCATTGCACCTAATGGTTTAACAATTTTATTTTATTTTATTATTTTTTTATATTACTTGATTAGTTGTTATTTGTTGGGTTATTGATATTTAAAGGTGTAACCAACATATCTCACAACAACAATAATATCTCACAAGCCAATACTAGTGTTTTGTATGTTTAATAGTATATGTATGTTTTTCTAGTAAAGCCAATCATTTACTTTTACTTTTTCTTGTTTGTGGTTCATGCTGACACACACCCCCACCTCCTTAACAAGCCTAGACATACTGGTCCTTAGAGTAGCAAACTCCTATATTTCCTGTGTCTACTGAGCTTAATTGTTGCTGTATAGTACACAGATTACCAGGTTAGACAAGAGGAGTGTTACAAATTGTGGCGAGCCAGCCAGGAGGTGGCGCTGTTGTCAGCATAACAATACATCTTGTGATTCTCAAATCTTGAATTTATAGAAACAATTTTGTGACACAATACAATTGCAAAATGGAGATAATACAGACAGAAAATGTGAATATTCCAAACTCCCTCATAGTTAGTGGTTTAACTCATACTAGTGTAGATGAGGAACTCTTTGACTATCTGAAAGAATATGGGTCAGTTGCTAGACTAGTACCAATTGAAAACACAGTATCTGAGTATTACCAGCAGGTAATTGTAGAGTACAACTTCAATACAGCAATAAAGTCGTTAGAGCCTTTGCTGCCCCTTGAGTATAAAAGTACTTCCAATTCCGAGATTACTTACCAGATTAAAGCCCTTTCCTCTGTATATGCAGTCAAGGCAGGGAATAAAGCAACCAAGTCTTATCTCGAGGAACTTCAGAGTGTTGCCAAATTGAGTGGCAAGAGCCTTACTGCAGTACTGCAGGAAGAATTAACAAGAGTTAATGAGTCCATTGCTCAAGCAGCCCAGGGTCAAACCCTAGAGGAAGTACTGGGCACTAGTGAAGATGACAATGCTAATAAGTTAGAATCCATGGTTAACGTTGACAGTACTCACCAGTTTACTCCTATCATGTTCTCTCAGTCCACTTCCCCTAACAAGGAGAGCCCTGTTACAGACACATTCACTTTCGATCCACTGAACAAAGCAAGTGAAGCTAGTCCAAAGCCTGCTAATGTCTATCCACCAGAAGTCCAAAGAGTGATAGTAGAGCATATAGTGAAAACTGGAGACGTGGCATCACAGTCACATGCTTACAGCAGACTTAAAACTTTTTCAGGGAGATTTCCTTGTCCTTCTAATGAAATAGACTATGACACATGGAGAACAAATGTTGAGTTGTTGCTTCAAGATCCATCCATTTCAGACCTAGACCGATCCAGAAGGATCATTGACAGCCTATCACCACCAGCTGCAACTGTAGTCAAACCTTTAGGTCCTTCTGCTTTACCCAATACTTACCTGGAATTGCTTGACTCAGCATTTGGAGCAGTTGAGGATGGTGATGAGCTTTTTGCCAAGTTCTTAAACATGTTTCAGAATGCAGGTGAAAGACCCTCATCATACCTTCACAGACTTCAGGTCGCACTAGTGAAAGCCACAAAAAGAGGAGGAATTACAGCTAACAAGCCTGAAGATCAGCTTTTAAAGCAGTTCTGTCGTGGCTGTTGGGATCAGTCCATTCTTACAGAGCTCCAGTTAGAGCAGAAAAGGGCTAGTCCACC
Source organism: Hoplias malabaricus (assembly GCF_029633855.1). Lineage (NCBI taxonomy): Eukaryota > Metazoa > Chordata > Actinopteri > Characiformes > Erythrinidae > Hoplias > Hoplias malabaricus. The sequence continues at coordinate 15,341,000 of NC_089810.1, read as the reverse complement.
ATCTTTCCCAAAGCTACTCTTGATGTTGCGTACAGAGGAGGACAGACAGGCTGCCAAAGCAAGACGAATGAAGCAACATCTTGGTATGCCCCGGCAGAAAGTTGTGACCAGTGCACAGGTAAATTATATTAGCCCACCTAGTGACAGTCAGCTACCTAGCCATGCTGAACTTTCTGCAGAAACGCAACAGCTTAAAGCACAGGTTGCTCAGCTCAAAGCTCAGTTAGCCAAGTTGACTCCATCCAAATCCCACAAAGTTAAAAATGTCCCACCTAAATATAATGAGTCTTCCAGTTCTAACACAAACCAACCCCAAGCAACTTTAACATCTGTAAGTAGCACGAACCCTGCTGCCAAGCCAAAGCCATGGTATTGTTTTTCCTGTGGAGAAGATGGGCATGTTGCTAGGTCTTGCATGAATGCGCCCAATCCATCTTTAGTCAATGCAAAAAGAAAAGAACTCAAGGAAAAGCAGCAGCAGTGGGAGGAACAGAGCAAGCATCCGTTAAACTTAAGGCAGTCCTTGTCGCGGGACTGACAGGGACTAAGAGTAACAAATGTCCCAATCTGAATAGAAAGACACAAAGGAAGAATGAAAAGGTCATTTTACCAAATAGACTTGTAGGAACAAAGTGCACAGCCAAACTCCTCATAGCTGAGAGAAGTTGTAATTGTCTTTTAGACACAGGTTCGCAAGTCACCACGATACCACATTCTTTTTATGAAGCTCATTTGTCAGAACAGCCTATTCAACCACTGACTAACCTGCTTGAGGTTGAAGGAGCCAATGGACAGCCTGTCCCATATGAAGGCTTTATTGAAGTCAACATCACATTCCCTAGAGAGCTTTCTGGAAGAGAAATTGAAGTTCCAACCTTAGCACTTATAGTCCCAGATTTCCGCTTTAATGAGCATTCTCAGGTGCTCATAGGAACAAACACCCTTGATGTTTTGTACAGTCAGTACTATCAGCTAAGGAACCCCCATCACTGTCCTAGCCTTTATGGATACAAGACTGTGTTAAAGGCACTTTCCCTTCGCGAGAAGCAAGCTGCAAGTGGTCGAATCGGGTTAGTTATGTGGAAGAGTAAAAAAACACAAGTCATACCTGCCCATCAAAGCATCTGCCTTAAAGGAGTTGTTCGTAGCAGAGTCAATGCCGAACAGTGGGCAATAATCGAAGCACCCCCAACTTCTTCTTTACCTGGAGGCATTCTTGTGTCCAGTTGTGTGTTGACCAGTCCTTCACGTGCTTCTTATAAGTTACCGGTAATACTGAAGAACGAAACTAGTCATGATATCACAATACCAAATAACAGTATAATAGCTGAGCTACATTCCATTACAAGCATTATTTCTGAACCTACATTGCCAAAAGATGCCAGTGCTAGGGAGGAGAAAAGTAAAAGTACTGATTTCTCTTTTAAATTTGGTGATTCCTTACCTGAGGAATGGTGTGAAAGAATCTCAAAGAAATTGAACAGCATGCCTGAAGTGTTTGCTTTGCATGACCTGGATTTTGGTCATACAACAGCTGTGAAACACTACATTAAACTTCATGATGAAACTCCCTTTAAGCACCGTGCTAGACCCATCCATCCACAAGATCTTGAAGCAGTTCGCAAACATCTTAGAGAATTGGCAGATGGTGGTGTCATTCGAGAGTCAGAATCCCCCTTCTCATCACCCATTGTAGTGGTACGCAAAAAGAATGGAGATGTAAGATTGTGCATTGATTATAGAAAACTTAATCTCCAGACTATCAAAGACGCATATGCACTCCCTAATTTAGAGGAAACTTTTGCCAACCTCACTGGATCAAAATGGTTTTCTGTACTTGACTTAAAGTCAGGCTACTATCAAGTTGAAATGGAAGAGGATGATAAGGCTAAGACTGCATTTGTCTGCCCCCTAGGTTTCTGGGAGTTCAATCGTATGCCACAGGGTATCACAAATGCTCCCAGTACCTTCCAGCGCCTGATGGAGCGATGTGTGGGGGAGATGAACTTGAAAGAAGTATTAGTATTCCTGGATGATCTTATTATTTTTTCCAAGTCTCTAGAAGAACATGAGGAAAGACTACTCAAGGTCTTAAATCGTCTAAAGGAATATGGACTAAAGCTGTCACCTGAAAAATGCAAATTCTTCCAGACCTCTGTTCGCTACCTAGGTCATATAGTTTCTGAGAATGGTGTCAAGACGGATCCTGATAAAATAGCTGCTCTGAAAACCTGGCCAAACCCTAAAAATCTCAAAGAGCTCAGATCATTTTTAGGATTTTCAGGATACTATAGGAGATTTGTTAAAGATTATTCCAAGATAGTAAAGCCTCTAAATGACCTGACATCTGGGTACCCTCCAAAAAGAAAAGGAGCCAAGAAACCAGACACATACAAGAACTATCGGAACCCCAAAGAACCTTTTCAGGGTAGATGGACAGAGGTATGTCAGCAAGCCTTTGAATCCATTATTGAGAAACTCACCACAGCACCAGTACTTGGCTTTGCAGACCCTAAGCTACCATACATCCTCCACACGGATGCAAGTACAACTGGGCTAGGTGCAGCCTTGTATCAAGATCAAGGTGGTCAAAAGAGAGTTATTGCTTTTGCAAGCAGGGGCCTTACTCACAGTGAAGCCAGATATCCTGCTCATAAGTTAGAGTTTCTTGCATTAAAATGGGCAGTGGTGGATAAATTCAGTGATTACCTGTATGGAAACACCTTCACTGTGGTTACCGACAGTAATCCACTGACCTATATTCTGACCTCAGCAAAGCTAGATGCTACTAGCTACAGATGGCTTTCTGCACTCTCAACATTCTCATTTGACTTGCAGTACCGGAGAGGCAAGCAAAACCTAGATGCTGATGGCTTGTCAAGAAGACCTCATGGGGAGCTCATTGATGATCCTGCTTCTCAGAAAGAGTATGAGCGTATTAGACAATTCACTCAGTACCACCAAAAAGAGCTACTTAATCAGAAGTCTGACCTTGAGGTAGTAAAAGCTATTTGTGAGAAGCATCTGGCCACAAGACACAATGGCATCACTTTAGTGGAGTCACTTGCACTAGGTGCACATGCCATTCCTAAGGATTTAGTAGAGGAACCAGTCCTCACAGGATACAATATTTTTCCCAAGTTCTCCAACGCGGAGTTAGCTGAAAAACAAAGAGCTGATCAAACGCTTGCACCAGTAATCTGTCAGTTGGAGACGGGAGAGAGACCACCCCCTACATTACGCCAAGAGCTGCCAGATATCTCTTTACTGTTAAGGGAGTGGAACAAGTTAGAGCTGAGAGATGGTGTTCTGTATAGAAGTAGACGGGAAGAGACCCAGACCCACTATCAATTGGTGCTGCCTTCAGAATTAAGGCCTATAGTTCTACAGAGCTTACACGATGAAATGGGACACATGGGTGTAGAACGCACTTTAGACCTTGTTAGATCCAGGTTCTATTGGCCTAGAATGGCCACTGATGTCGAGAAGAAGATACGAACATGTGGCAGGTGTGTCCGTCGGAAGGTTTTTCCTGATAAAGCGGCCCCCCTTGTAAACATTCTGACCACAAGACCACTTGAATTGGTTTGTATGGATTTCCTTTCCATCGAGCCTGACAGTAAGAACACAAAGGATGTCCTTGTTATCACAGACCATTTCACAAAATATGCTGTGGCCGTGCCGACACCAAATCAAAAGGCCCGCACAGTAGCGAAATGTCTGTTGGATACTTTTATAGTCCATTATGGTCTACCTGAACGCCTGCACAGCGACCAAGGCACTGATTTTGAGTCCATCCTCATCAAAGAGCTTTGCAACTTAGTGGGAATTCAGAAATGCAGGACAAGTCCATACCATCCAAGAGGCAATCCTGTCGAGCGGTTTAATCGTACTTTATTGAACATGCTTGGTACATTAAAAGACAAAGAAAAATCCCACTGGAGTGACTATGTGAAATCTTTAGTTCATGCATATAACTGTACTAGGAATGAAGTCACGGGTTTCACCCCCTATGAGCTAATGTTTGGAAGACAGCCTCGATTACCAATTGACCTTGCTTTTGGACTACCTGTGAAGAACAATCGGAACCAATCCCATTCACAGTACATGACCACTTTAAAAGCCCACCTAGAAGAAAGTTATAAATTAGCCTCCCAAGCAACCATGAAAACTGCTCAAAAGAACAAAGTGAGGTTTGACAAACTGGTTACAGAATCTACACTTGATGTAGGTGATAGGGTCCTGGTGAGGAATGTTCGAATCAGAGGAAAGCACAAACTCTCTGACAAGTGGGAACCTACTGTGTATGTTGTTGTTAGACGAGCTGGTGAACTCCCAGTTTATACCGTGAAGCCTGAGAATGACGAAGGACCTCTTCGCACTCTACACAGAGATTTGCTGCTTCCCTGTGGATTTCTTCCAGCTACAGAGGTGGACCCTCCTAACTCATCGGTAAAACCCAAGAAACCAAGAACACGACAAAACCCGTGTGACGACACCAACGATGACATGAGTGATCTGGAGGATGAGACGGATGACCAGATGCCAACTTACCACTTTAGTCATTTTCAGCCTTCGGAAACTATGAGGATTATATATGAGTATGATGCTCCTTGCACTGGAGATAAACAAGGGAAAAGCAGCTCACCAAAGTTGCAGAATGTCCCAACATCACAATACTTACCTGTGGAGACCCCTGGTGAAGAAAGAAGAGTCGCAGACTTACCTGAGGGAGATCATGTGAAAGAAAGAGTCACACATTTACCTGAGAACTTACCTGGACCAGAAGATATAGAGCACTCACCTGTTTTTGAATGTCCAATGAAGAATTCTTGCATCAGCGAAGAAGAAATGTCCATGGTCTGTAACACAGTAGAACCTGAATGTGATAATGCAGATGTAATACAGAGTAGTGAGAGACCAGAAATTACTTACGCTTCATCTGCAGGGGAAAGAAGTTCATCCGTTGAACAGAAGAACCCTGAACAGGGTAATACTGACAATACTGAGTCCCAAGCGGAAACAGAAGACCATGTTAGGAGATCAAATAGAGACAGAGTACCGGCTAGAAAATTTCATTATCCAGAGTTAGGGAACCCCCTAGTTTCAGTAGTAACCTCATTGTTTCAGGGGTTAAATACTGCTATTACAAGATCTTTAAATGGCTTTGAGGCTAATGACTTTGACCCAAGGATGGTAATGCAGTTAGAAGTACCAGTAACATCTCAGCCCATGACATATGCAACGGGACGTGCATATATTTAGTCGGGGAGAGTGTAACCCCCATTTCATGTGAGATACAGATAACTCACAGTTAAAGCTCCTCGGCAGTTTAGGGGTTAATTTGGTTGAGCTGAGTGATGCACTAAGATGTGGCCAATCATATTGGACAATTTAGTTTGTCCCGCCTCAGCTGCTGCTTATTGGTGATAGCTAATCCAGCAAATAGCGTTTTTTTTTTGTTCTTTTCTCTCTTCATGCCCTGGAGGAAGTAGCTGTAGCTTCCAGTTAGCCTAAATAACAATTAAAATCACAGTTCCTTGTTGTTAAAAAAGTACCTGGTTGAAGATACAGCTACCAATAGTTGAAACAGTGTCAAGAAGACTCTCTGTGGTTTATAACTGACTTATAAACACAGTTTTTGTTGCTGGTTCTAGAGCTTTTGAGGAAAGCTGACTAACAGCTGTACATTCATCCCAGAGGTCAGGTTTTTAGAGGGCATTGGAAGTCCTGGAGAGTGGATTTCCCCTTTCATCTTGGAACCCTTCTGTGAAATTGATGGCGAGCCACCCAAAAGAACTGACAGATCTGACCACTCTTGTGTTGTGCTGAACTACCTGGTTACGTGGTAGGGCTACAATTGAGAGACTGAGACACATTTATTTTTCTTTCCTCATTGCACCTAATGGTTTAACAATTTTATTTTATTTTATTATTTTTTTATATTACTTGATTAGTTGTTATTTGTTGGGTTATTGATATTTAAAGGTGTAACCAACATATCTCACAACAACAATAATATCTCACAAGCCAATACTAGTGTTTTGTATGTTTAATAGTATATGTATGTTTTTCTAGTAAAGCCAATCATTTACTTTTACTTTTTCTTGTTTGTGGTTCATGCTGACACACACCCCCACCTCCTTAACAAGCCTAGACATACTGGTCCTTAGAGTAGCAAACTCCTATATTTCCTGTGTCTACTGAGCTTAATTGTTGCTGTATAGTACACAGATTACCAGGTTAGACAAGAGGAGTGTTACAAGTGCTTAACCAAAGAGAACAAGAGCATAGACAGGCCACCTGCTGATGAGGAAGGGAATATTCAGGGGAGTGTTTTAGTGAATGGGAAAGTTGTGCTGAGTCTCTTAAGGAGATGAAGTGAAATAAACCAGAGCCATTTATCAGAGCAGCTGCTAGCAAAGTTGTCATACTTCAGCATGAACTATTCATCAGCATTACAGAAGGATCACAGAACCCTGAACAGAGCATCATAGCTGGGTCCTCTTGAGTGTGTTTTGCCAGAGAGAGATTCATCTTTACCAAATGATTGAATTATGCTTTTTTCCATTAAGTGCTGCAGCTAGGTCTTAAAAATGGTGCCAAAAAATCGAACCACTTATACGCACTCAAACCCATCCCCTTTACGAACCTATAAGATTACAGAACTCTATGTCATTTCCAAACTCATGTGGAGGTCTGTAGCACTGTATTGCATCATCTTTCTTAATGGTTTTAAAGAAACCAAAATGTCTGTGTTTATTTTGGGCAATTTGTGATTCATCAACATTCTCACTACAATACCCAGCATGCATTGCACCAATAAGTCATACAGTGCCTGGCTGTCTCCCCACCAATGATAATCCTGACTGCTAGCATAGCCACTGAAATGCTGATGAGATATCCAGGTTCGTAGCAGTAATGCTATATATCTAGTGGCCTTCTGCCTGAGCCAGCTGTCAGGGAAAACATCCTCTGAAAAACATTTCTAAAAACATGTCAACCTTCAACATACAGCATAAGAAGGGGGTTTCCCTAGTCTTTAAGCCTGAAAATCTGACTCAGCAAACTAGAGTAGCGCCACTTTAGGTGAGAAAGCATGTTTACACTCATTCTGGGTATGGTTACATTTTTGCTTGTGTCTGGAGTGCCCCTTTAAGATTGTGGTTGAGTCAGCCGTCTTTTACAGTAAGGCTAAGCAGTTGAGATATCTATTGCTGGGTCATGGAAGGTTGAAGTGACCAAGTTTTGGGCATCTTCCGGACAGGAAAGTCCCTGGGTAAAGCCACTGCTCCAACGCCCTCATCCTGAGACCCATGCACTCTGAGCTTTGTTTTGTTTACTAACCAGAAACCATAGGTGGTTCCCCACTGTTTTCTCTTCTTTTTATGTACTAGCATAATTTGTAGGCTTCATCCCTTTTGCAGAAGCAAGACCTGCAAAGCAAATTGTCCAGGTAGTGTAAAGGAACTCTATAGGTGAGAAAAACTTCACTAATCATGAACTATGAACATCAGACTCCCTCCCTCATTATGGTGCTTCATTATTATAGAAGTGAAGACATGAGAACACTGTTTACTCTTAATTTAACGGACTGTACCCCCAATTCCCCCATCCTGGGCTCAACATGAATTCATATATATGTGATGAAAAAACTACTCACAGGATTCATATACCGTGTAAAAAAATCCCCCTGATGTAAACTCAGCATTAAAAATAAATCTTAATCCTGCACTTAGCCCTAATCCAAACTGTCAACCTAACTCTAAACCTTAGTATAATCACCAAAAGTTTACAAGTGGCAGGATTTTCAACTGCTGTCCTCCTGGGCTGTTCTCTCCCACAACAACTTACAACTCTGTTTCTGTAATCCTTCATCAGGTACTCAAAAGTAATTTGGCAAGGATTTAGTGAAACAGTTCAACCAGTGAATGTCCTTCAGTGACTGTAAATATTAATAACAAATCATAACACAGAAATGTTACATATATCTGGGTAACAACGTTTTTTTGTCTATGCACAACTATTTGGATATAAAATAGTGCAAGAAAAAAAGCAAAAAAGCGGTTTTATCAAAGTCATTGCTAGTCTTTTATGAATGGTTTAATAGAAATTGCTTGAAAAAACTTGCATGCAGAAAAGCAAGTTGACAAATTTAGTTCAAATTCCTGGGAGACTACAAGTCTACTGTATTGTAGCAATCTATTGTATAACTGCTTGTTAAATATCTTCACTGTCCCAAATTTAATAATGAATGGACCAAATGAAATGCTCTAAAAATTACTTGGAATACAATTTTTACATTGTAAAAGAAGGGTTTACAAGAAGGGTTTTTCATTCTCTTTTAAAGTTATTATTTTGGAGATACATGTTTTTCTTTGAACAGCAATAATATTTTTCTAACTTTCTTCCAGTTTTTTTTCTTGTACTATAAGGCCATTTTGACAGGAAATTAAAAAACAGGCTATATCTCTGATTTTGTACTTTACTGTACATATTGCATCATCTTCCGCAGAGCCTGGCACCAAAAAAATGTGGGAAATTGCATGGGATTTTATGGTCTCTAAGGTGCACTGGCATCGATTGCTGATTTAATGAAAGCTACTGTACCTCCTGGCTATCTCTCCACTTCTCATTCCTCACTCTTTCAGGTCACTCTGCTTAAAATGCCTCCCTTAATCAGATTTCTGTTAAAAGCTGTAAATAGAATCTGGACTGTGCTGCCAAGACACACTCGTAGTGCACGCTCCACAGCCCACAAACCTGTTTCACTCTGATGCAACACACCAACAAGTGTTCAAGTGTGCAGTCTCCGTTACACCCCACCCTCTCCTTATTTCTCTCTCTCTCTCTCTCTCTCTCTCTCTCTCTCTCTCTCTCTCTCTCGCCTCTCACACTGCCACCCCCCCCCCCCCCCCCACCTTGTTGAAACGATAGTCTTTTAGCCAAGAGCCTGGTAAGGAATTGGCTCCAATCAAGGCTCAGAGTCTTTTCCAAATCATCTGCAATCACTCATCACAAGCCAAGCTGTTGTTTCATAACTTGGAAGTTATTTTCCTTACTGTTTACGGTTTGTGTTGCATAAATTGATTGTAATTGTATGTAATTGTGATAATCCCAGTGGTTGCTTAATTAAGGTCTGTTTGTTGGGCCAAACGGTGGGGACTGCTTGAAGCTTCATTCAAAAAGAATCTAGTCTAATACAAGGAACTTTAATATCAGTCTTCCTGTTGTTCAACTGGAAAACAGTGTTGTGTAGAGCAGCCTGAATCAACTCAAAAGTGAAGTCAATAAAAGTACTTTACACCTAACCCAAATCGTAACCCTACATCATATATGAAGTTGTAAAAGCAGTGTGTGCCTTTCACACATTTAGGAGCACAAAACATGACACTGACATGTTTTTTCAAGTTGGAAAATGTATGTGTTACTCACTTTAGGCATGACACCAGTTTTATGCAAATATAATGCTTAGGCTCCAAAGGCAATGGTGTGAATAAAGCATAATAAAATAAAATACCTTAAAGGAATTGCTAACTAAAATCTTATGGTTAAAATGTAACTGATTAAACAATTGAAGGATACTTCAAAAAATAAATAAATAAAAACATTATAATTTAGAATTACTCAAGAAGTTACAAATACCTTTAATGTAATTAGTTACTCTTTTCCATTCTAATTATTACACAGTATACCTTCCATTTGGAAATAGTGGGTAAAACATCTTAGACCCTGCCTAGATCTAGTTGCATTGAAGTGAATAAGGCAAGGGTGTATTCAGGTTGATACAAGGTGTAAAAATGTCTGCCTTCTCTCTGCATGCCTGGTTTAGATTGGGCCTGTTTGACTTGGAGGTACTACTGTGAAAGTAAAACACAAATTAAGAAAATAAAAACACCCACTGATATTATCTCAGCTAATAACACTGTGGGGTCCGCTCGACTGGGCCAGTGTTGATTCTCTAAACATTTACCTCTCAAAGGTCATATTTATGGGTAAGAGGCAGACCTCTCGACGACTGTGGATGTGTCTCACACATTTCAACACTGTGGTTCATCCTGTTCGTCATGAGATTCTTGTTCAAACTGGCCAAGGATTTATATTTAACACAGCCACACCAAGACAAATGCATTCGGATTAATAGTACTATTATACATATCCCTATCTGCATCTCTCTCTCTCTCTCTCTCTCGCTCTCTCTCTCTTCAATGAACACACTTGTTGTTTTAGACGACACACCCTAGGAAATATCTCCACTTACTGCTCATAGACTTAAGTCTAATAATACACTACATGTCCAAACGTTTGTAGCCACCCTTTGTATGTAAGCTGTTATTAGTGAATTCAGTTATGCATTGTGGACAAAGGCATTCTATGCTGCGTTGTGTTCTCTGCAGTGATTGAGCACTATCCAATTAATGATGAGTGGGATCCAGAAGATGTGATCCAGAACAAACCGTTTAACATCAGTTTCTGATCTATTGGTGCTTTTCCACCACATGGGTCTGGCTCTACATGACACGACTCCACAGGCTTAAAGCTTGCTCTAGAGAGTTATTGCTATCACATCTTCACACTACATCTTTCCAGAAGAGAGGCTATAACTACAGCAAAGGGGCACAAATGCCCTATGAAGATTCATTCATTCATTATCTGTAACCGTTTATCCAATTCAGGGTTGCGGTGGGCCAAGAGCCTACCTGGAATCATTGGGCGCAAGGCGAGAATACACCCTGGAGGGGGCACCAGTCCTTCACAGGGCAACACAGACACACACACACTCACACCTACGGACACTTTCGAGTTGCCAATCCACCTACCAACTGTGTTTTTGGACTGTGTGAGGAAACCGGAGCACCCAGAGGAAACCCACATGGTCAAGGTGAGAACACACCAACTCCTCACAGACAGTCACCCGGAGCGGGAATCGAACCCACAACCTCCAGGCCCCTGGAGCTGTGTGACTGCGACACTACCTGTTGCGCCACCGTGCCGCCCCCTATGAAGACTGATGATTTCAAAAGGAATTTTGAATGACAAGATGTCCGCAAATTTTTGGTCTTCTAGTGTATAAGCTGCTCTCAAATGCTGTGATCATTTCAGCATGATGAATAACAGTATCAGTATCAAATGGAACTCTGAAATAAACCCTTCCTCTCCAGCTGAATGTCTGAAAAGCATAATGATCAGTGACGGACTGGAAAATGAGCCCTCGGCGTTGAGACATCCATTCCTGCATAAATGACACTATCTGATTTCACTTTTACATATTTCCAAATAATTAAGCCTTCATGCTCATCAGAGAAGCTGGCTTCACTGGGCTCCCGCTGCGTCCAGCCTGGCCAATAAGCTTTTAAGGCAATTAAGCGATGGGCTTGAACAATCATTTCTCTTTTACTGACCATTGATCTAATAACCTCACTTCTCAGATTAGACTATGTCTCCATAGCACAAAAAAACCTTTGCTCAGTGAGTAGATTCAAATAGATTTTAATGCTCTGTTCTCAGTGAAAGGATGTTAACAGGTGTTAAATTGCAGTTGAAAGTTGATTTGATTAAAACCCCTGACTGAAAATATGAACAAATGCAATATATTTTTGAAGTATTCAAGCATGCACCAAATATTTCATCCAGGAAGAAATGACTGCACCTCTAGTGGTTAGAAGCTCAACTGTGTTCGTACAGTTTGTAGAAGTGCCACAGAAAGGCATTGCTAATAAAATGGGGCAATCAGGATTAGAAGCGCATGAGTCAAGTGAAATCAAGTGGGGTTTTTGTTGTTGCTGTTGTTGCTGTTGTTGTTGTTGTTTGCTTTGTTTGTTTTCTTCAGCCATATGCCGTGTGTAAAATACACAGTGTAAAAAAGCAATATACTTCCAGAACCAAGGAATCACTTTAAATAACTAACACAAGATTACATCATGTCTAATAGTGAAAGACAAGTACAGTATGTCAAATTTATATTGTTTAGAGAGAATAGATATGTGAATGTAGTATACAACGGGAAACATGGTATGAAAATGCAGCTGGTATTTTCAGTGAAGAAGCTGTAATTTTGCACAGTGTGCATGTGAGGGTCTGAATAATTCTTTACATTCTTCCTTGGGTAGGAGTGTGATTGGTTTGTGTGATCACACAACATGCTGGTTGCTTCGTGGATGTCTGTAATGTAGAGGAGAGAAACACTGATGATCTTCACAGCTGTCCTCACTATCTGCAGCATGGAGGTGCCATCCAAAGATTTGCAGCTCCCAAACCAGGCAGTGATGCAGCTGCTCAGGATACTCTGAACTCTGGTCCCTGTGTAGAATAGGGTCAGGATGGGAGGTGGGATGCTTTAATCAGGTCTCACAGTAAGTAGAGGTGCTGCTGGACTTTGTTGGTTACAGAGCTGGTGTTGGGGGATCAGGTGATATTCTCTGCCAGGTAAACAACAAGGAATTTGGTGCGCTTGATGATCTCCACAGTGGAGCCTTGGATGAGTGGTTTTGTGACCAAGAATTAGTCACTGAACATCATTACCTGACTTCACTAATGCTCACATATGCAATAATGCTTATGGCTGAATGCAGTCAAATCTTCACAGCAATCTTCAAAACCACCTTTGTATAATGCTCCCAAGAAGAATGATACGTGTAACTACAATTAAAAGGTAAAACAACTCAGGTGTTTGTGTTCTTTTGACCATACTGTACTTAGAAATGTAGTCTACCAGTAGGATAAAGTCATTTTATTTAAAATTTCTTCAAAATATATAACCTGCAGAAATATATTGCTCAATAATTTAACACAATAATCAAAGCAACTGTGGCAGTCACTCTTTACCTTGTTATACAGTATTAACACTCTCTATAGGTGTTCTGTATTATTAATTACAAAAAAAAATCAATATGTCTTTTGCTACACTCAGCCGACATAACATTGTCAGAGATAACCTGTCTGAGATCAAGTGAATGATGCTGAGTCTTTTACAGGAAGAACACTACCACCTAGAGTATAAGTCTCAGCACTTCCTCTGTGTGTTTTCATGATTACACAGATGAACAATGCCATGAATTAGCACTGGATCAGCACTCAGTGAAAGGAGAGCATTAGTAGATGCATTATTAAACTTTTAGGCTCTAGTTCCACTTACATTGTTCTAACAAGTAGTAACTAGTATTGAGACAGTTATTAATCATAATAAATCACCAAACATGCCTTTAAAAGTCTTATAAACATGCTAATGAGGCTAGGCATCCCTCTTTTGTGTTTCTCACTGCTGGAAAAAACTTCCTCAAAGCTTGGCACTGAACGGTCATTCAGTTCTTTCCGCTCTTTGGGTACAAGGTTTAGTACTAGTCTGGTTCACTTTACTACTTCTCTGTTTATTTATTGGCTTTTTATTATTTTTTATTATTAACTATTTATTAATTAAATATCCTTAATATCTTTTTCAATATTCATTCTTCTCAATATCAATAATTACAATAGGTCAATTCCATTATCCAAAAATTTGACAAGAGATTGTCAAAGTGATTTTGAGATCAAAATGTTGTCTTCTCAATCCCTAGGACATGCTGCAAAAATGGAGGAGGAGGAGAAGGAGGGAGAAGAAACTGCTTTCTTCTGCATCAATAGCCACAGCTGAAGTGCCCTTGAACTAGACACCTAACCGCCTACTGCTCCCAGGCGCTTTGGCTGGTGTGTTTGCTCATAGCCCCTAATTTGTGTGAGCTAAAATTGCTCACTAACTACTCACAAAAATATTCTAATTTTAATGCCTAGAAGCATAGAAACTGGTGTATGACAAATGTTGGATGAGCAGGTGCACACAAACTTTTGGCCAGCATCCCAATGTTTACAATGGGTTTCTAGGCTGCTTCTGAATATCTTTAACTGAGAAAAGGTCTGTTAGAAATCTCAGATTTATGTGACTGGAAGCTGGGATATATCACTTCTTTCTAATGACCATAATATCAACATGTTTAAAATGCAGAAGTACAATTAAATCCCTCAATTAGCACTTAAACTGCTGAGTCCTGGGAAAATCCCCCACCTATAAAACACATCCCCCTACCTATAAAGAAAGCAGAAAGTTGTATAAGCATACAGGCTAAAATGATGCTCCATGTGTTGGATACTAACTCATCAGTGCAGTGAAAAATATAGGGGGGGTTTCTGTGTCAGATCCAGGCATGTATTGTGCATGGGCTCAAGGACGTTTATAGACTATGTGATAGATGTTGTTTAGAGCAATATAAGCCTATCATATGCTAGTGTCAGCACCTGACCTCTCAGCTGTGATAAACCTATCAGAGATATTCAAGAGATCAAGGAGTGAAATATCAGGAGATGGGCTGTGGTTCTGAAAAACACGCTGGCATTGATTCAGACTTATAGAGCGGCACCCGGCCAGCTCCAGATGAAGAATATAGAGGAAGTGGAGAATCGTAAACTATGGTTGTGACTTGCTTTTATTTTGGCCTGTGCTTTTGTCATCAAAGAGACAGACACTCTCCAGTGTGAAACTACATCAGTGCTCATTACACTCAGATTCCCATTAGTGGATGTGGAATATCTTGTGCAATGTTATATTGCTGCTCTCTTGAATACTGATAAGTTTAAATATAATGTATATCTCTGCAAAAGTAGTCCTTGATGATCAGAAACGAAGACTTATAATCATTTGTTTGGACACTTGATATTTTATATTATGGATACCTTGATGAGCATCTAGCATTTCCTCTGACATTAAAATATTATGAGTTAATTTGTCCTACTTTTTACTATCATGTTCTACTTTGGGAAAACTTGATATTAGATGTTGGAACATTGCTGAAAAGATTTGATGGCATCAAAACATAAGAACATTTGTGAGGTCACATGATTCATTTTGTATCACAAAATCCACATATACCCATTGTTAAAAATTTGGAAGGAGCTAAATCATGGCTGTGGCTAATATAACTGTGTGATTTCCTTTTGTGATTTAATGAAAGAAGATATACCACGAGAAATAACTGTGTTCCAAGCATTGTCTAAAATAGGCAAATTCAGACAGCCAAGGTTTCTTAAATCATAAAACTAAGGAACAAATCCTACCAAGTTGTATGAGCTTTCAAGCTGGTGGTGAGTGGCAGAGGAGTAGGTGGAGATGGAGATGTGGACTAATTTGCTAGTACGGACCACAGCCGTCGAGGCTGAAACGGGGAGGTGAACTCAGAAGTCTTTGGGGAGGAGTTCAGTGTGGCTTAAGGATGCGTATGAAGCCGGACCACCCCGTTGGATACATGAATATGAGAAAAGGGTGGAGACGGTGTGGAGGTGGGAGCAAGTTTAAAACAGGAGGCTCTGTGGGCTTGATAATGGCCGAACACGGCTCCGAATATGGGGATCAGCAGGAATGACCCAGCACGGAGGAGCGAGCTGACATAGTGAAGCAGTCGAGTCGAGATCCGTCTGCTGAACTAAATGAAGCAAGTTTATCCATCATGGAAATGACGTGAATTTGTGGGGTGTATATAGGGCTGAGAGGAGTTTGGGCATGGTCCTACTCCCAAAATTATGTTATCACATAACTTCTGTTCATGGTATCCATGCATCCATGCATAGTGAATAAAGGTGAAAATGTAGAGTTATAACTAAGCTACAGTATTGACATTAGCAGATTTTTTTTTCTTCATATAGATTCAAACATAATTTTGATGAACACAAATGAGTTTTTAAGGAATTATATTGATGACCGGAAAGGGAACTTTGTGCGTGTTTAAATATATTATACATACTTATCACTGGCAGCATACATACATTTTGGGATTAGCCATATTAGTCTTGTGTTATTTTCAGTTGTATATCTCTTAAACAATAAATATCCACAATGGGGTCTCTCTTTTTCCCTAGAAAAAATTAAATAAATATATTATCAGCTACATGGCAAAAATACAAGTTTTTCCTGCAGTATATTACAACATATGAGGTCATATGAGATGGTTAGCAAATGGCCGACATTGTCAACTTCAAATCAACTTTTCTTCTTGACTCATATCTTGCATGTTTCTTAGCCACGTATATTTTTGTCCCTGGCAAACTTTCCTCTCGTGTGAATTCATCATCCAATAAACCTAAGGTTGCTTTAGTGTTTCAAAGCCCCTGTGGTTAGAGGGGGTGTGAAAAAGCGTGAAAGCGTAAAACATGGGCCAAGCAAAACTGGACTTCAGCCATCAGAAAGACACTAATGTAAACATTTAACTTATAGAATATTTTCACCCTCTATAAAATACATTGAAATAAATTTTGTGAAATAAAAATGGTAAAGTGAAATATTTGCTTAGCTGAAATTTACCATGTTCATGTACAGTCACAACATATAATACGCTACAAAATCCATAGGCCATTGCTCAGTGTATAATATAATTACACAGTGGCCTAACAATTTTTTTTTTTAGATTATTTTTTTTATCAGTTTCCTTTGTTTTACCATTGTTCTTTTTCATTCAACGTTGAGTCCCAGTGAACCGTATTGAACAAACACACTAGTCAAACATACTGGATTCTGGGCATCAAACTCATTCAGACAAGGTACGAAGTGCCTAGTGTGAGCACACCCTTAGAAGCTGGTGGTATTTTCTGCATCTCCGTATCCAAATAATCCTAAAAACTCTCAGTGATGTTAAGGTCTCAGGGCTACAGTGGCCTGAAGTTCATTGATCTGAGAACACCAGCAGCTTCTTTGCTGATTAGAAAGTGTCTTCTTTTTATTTTGTCTATATCCTTTTCTCATGAATGTCTTTTTGACAACTGCACATCCTTTCAGATTCATAATGTTGAGTTGTCTTGACACAGTGGAAAGATAGAACAAAACAATTGTGAATTTGTTCAGATCTAGAGCAAGAGTGGAACCTGATTTTCTCCTTTCGGACATTTGCAACTTCATTTTCATTCATTCATTTTCTATAACCCTTATATTCTGTTCAGGGCTGCGGTGGGTGTGGAGCCAGCTCGCAACCCCTTGGCATAAGGCCTTTGAAAAATTCATCTTAATGAAATTTTTCTGTGTTCTTGTCATTGACAGAAAGAGCTCCCCATGTGAAGAACGCCACAGGGTGGTGATATTCTTTCATCCAGTTTAGCGCTTAGGAAAGCCTTAGAAATGGATGGGACAGGCGTGTCAATGATGTTTGTCACCATGACTGTGCAGCGCTCCTCAGTGAATTTATTCAGTCAGACGTGGAGCTGACAGGACCCCTTGCTGAGAGGAAGACAGAGAAGAGGTGTCTGGCTGGTATTATTACAGAGACCTTGCAATTGTATTACTACTCCTCATTGAGGTCTTCAGCAAGGCAATCAATTTCCTTTTATGCTCATTTAGAGCCATGTACATATTGTTCACATTACAAAGACCAATGTTTGCTGCAGTAACAAATTCTCTTCTGTAAAGACTTAGTTCATTTCACTGTGGCTTTTAACAGCATTTGGCGTCGGGAACATCACTGAGGTCAGGAAATGCTGCTAGTATAGAGAATAGTTCTGGATAGCAACAGCCACTTCAACTCACACCTATTGTATAGAGACGTGCTCCATCTCTCCAGGAAGAACAGTTACACTAATTGACAGCCCAAAGCTGGGGAGAATTTTATCCCTCTAACCAACTCTTGAATTTGAGCAGGGTGACTACAAGCTCATGTGCAGCTGCTCAAAAGCATTCCTTGCTTTGTTTTGGTGGGGATTTAGCAAGCATCCATAATAGGTGCACCTCAATGTAGCTCAGTTCACTGATGATTATGGGGTACTTTCAGACTTTTGAACATAATGTTATAATGTTGCTATTGTATCAAATGCTCATATCTACATTTTCATTTTTTTAGGTGTAGAACTAAGTTCTACAGTGTTCCATAATTTATATTGTATTTCAAATTTCTAATATGCTCCCACTCTTTTGTCATTTTATGGCAACAGTTGTTCATTATTAAAAATGACATTAGTTATTTCATATTTGAAATACGTAACTGCATTCATTAAGCATTACATCAAGGAAAACATGTTTCAAAAGTACGTGCTTTGATTTGTTCTGTACTTGGATAATATTGCATCCAAAATATGTGTGAGTTTTGGTTTAAAATATATAAAATGCTGATTTCTATATAGACAACTTTGACCCAGACACATTATGTTTCTTTACTGTGTTTTTATAACTCAGTAGAATGATTGTGGAAATATAACCTTCACCTGACTTGATCTCCAGGAAAACTGATACAATCAATAAATGTTTTTGTTCATTTGCAGGCATGCTAAGTTCACTCCAAAGACCTTGTCTGTTTTGAAGTGAGAGAATGTAAATCCATCTGATAACAAACCACTGACAGGTATTCTGAAGCAGCATACACCAAAATGGGTGTAAAAACTATCATCTGAAAGAATGATAGAAACCAAATCACTTTGACATGTCATATTCATTTGTTTGACATGTAGCAGTCATTTATTTCATTTCCAATCCCAACACATATTAAATACAAGTAATGTATTTTTCAGTGCCAGAAAATCATACAGTGTATTAACCAGGCCAAGACACTGTGAGCCGCTTTCTTAATGTGGAAGGATCAGCAGAACAACATTTGGATTTTTCAGATCTAAAGTAGAGATTGGTTTTCTCCTCTGTTCCAAAGATGAAAGCTTTGATTGCTGTTTATCTGATAACGAGAGAGTTGATGGTCTACTAGTTCTTGTATGATTGTTAGGTCTTTAATTCCAAATTTGAGAAAATATTTTTTCTTCTACTGTTCTCTGGCTTTCCTTTTTTATGCAAGTGAATTGTCTCATACAGAATCTCCCAGAAATACGTCAGAATGGAAGTGCTTAGAAATGTCAGTGTGGTGAGGTCTTGTGTAGTAGGCTATGCCTTCAGTGCCGTGTCACCTTCTTCTGTTATAAGACACATAAGTAGTTCTTTGAAAACACCACCCTACTTATAGCCTAGAGGCAAGTGATCTGCTCTGCATAGTCTACATTATTCTTCTGTTCTGCCTGTGCCTGCAAGCTAATCATATTCAATAAGCAGCAGCTAGCCACTTTAAATTGAGGCTTTGGCCCAAAAACAAATTTGCCCAATTTTCTCCTCATGTGTCATGTGATGTGTCAGATTTTGTCTTTGAGTAGTTTTTGAGTAGTTAAATGATCTTATTTAGACCAGTCTATGTATTTTATATTGTGTATACTGTGTGGCACACTATTTCCTATAGCACTGGCCTAAATTATGTTACATAACTAGTTTACATTGTCTTGGAATATTGTCAAAACATAAAAATATACTGAGCAGCACAGCAGTATTGGGTCTCCAAAGTGTGTTGGTATTGCTTATAGTTAGAGTATTCATAAGGTGCATCCATTATGGAAACAGGCACTCAATTGTACACATAAAATCATGAGATAAAAAGTATGCTCTGGAACAGCTGCACATTGGCCTGTGGTCAACAGGTCCAATGTCGATTGTGGATTGAAGAGATATAAGGCCTGTGGGGCATTGGAACCAAGTTGACTGGAGTTATGGAGGTGTGTCTACCCCATTTTGGATGACTTGTTCTGGCTTTTGTGATCTACAACATAAATTCAACATCAGTACCTGACCTCACTAGCTTTCCAGCATCTAGTTTAAAGTTTTCCCCAGAAGGATAGAGGCCATTACTGCAGCACAGTGAGACAAATCACCTATCACTTCCCTTAATTTTAGAACAAATCCAGAATAAGTAGGTCTCCAAAAATGGTTAGTGAAATAGTGTATTAACTCTCATATAATCTAGCTATGTCTCTAAGAGAGCATCACTAAAAAAGTTATTTTAACCATGTTTTCTTTAAACTTTCCCATACCAGTGAGGAAAAGCTACATATGGTTGAAAGCTAGAAGTGGTAGAGCTGTCACAAAATTTGCAGTTGCTGTAACCAGGGACGTCTTAGTGGGGGGAAAAGTGGGACTGAGTTACCAGGGCCCTAAGTTGGGGGAGGGCCCTTGAGGAGTCTGGAGTTTTATTTTCTTTTAAATATTAATATCATTTAAAGATCACAATAAATGTTGCTAACCAATGTCAATTTAATGTTTTGGGTAAATAAATGGGATGATTGATGGAATGAATTGTGTCCTAGGCTTTGCATGAAATGGTTTAACTGGTTTAAATGGTCTAACTAGGCACATTTAACTTAGTGATCATTCTGCTGAAGCGGCTTGTTTTCAGAAAAGAAAAATAGGCAGGAAAAAGACAAGAAAAAATAAAAAAGAAATGAGGGAAAGGGGTTTGGTGGTTGAGGGGGAGGCCCATGGGCACTGCTTCTGCATAGGGCCCAGAATTTTGTGCTACACCCCTGGCTGTAACAAAATGTAAAAGTAAAGTGAACAGAAGAATGTGGGTTTTGCTCTACTCCTGGAAGCATCCACTGTATTTGAACAATATGCTGTCATGTGTGTATGCCATGATTTTTCCTTTGATATTAGATTTTTGATCTTTTGATTTTCCCTCCTAATGGGTGATTTGATATTTTTTTCTTCTTGTTGTTGAACATGTCCAATATTGCATTAATACCACATTTAGGTAAGTAAAACACTAATATGCTCTGTATTACTGGCAGTTGGCAAAAAAAAAATAAAAGCTTTTCTTTTGCAGGTGTCATTTATGAACTACAGCATACAATAATAAATGACTGAATTAAATAATTGTAAAATGTGCCTATCTAAGCATAAGGCTTAATTCTCCGAAAGGCATCTTAACATAATTTTAATAAAATGAAAAACAAAAACAAAATTTTCACAATTTCTCCACAAACTCATTCTCAGTTTTGTTTCAAATCCAATCTCCCATCGCCTGGGCTGAGATGAAATGGCTCAGAATTAAACCGATGTAAAATATCACTGTACAAAGAAAAACATGTATCTCCAAAATAGTAACATCACAGAAGAAGGAGAAAAACTTAACATTTTATGGAAGTCAAGATTTTATTCCAAGTAATGTTGGATGTTTCAATTTCTGTTGGTCCAATCATCATTTTCACACAATGTGAAGGACAGCTGTTGTGTTCATATTATATAGGATATGAAAAACAGACAAAAATGTATATACATGTTTCTCTTTGGAGAGTCATGATTGGTAGGTGGAATAGCTGTGTGAAATTCTCCACAGGTCTGAGTTTGTAAGTGACTGAGTGAGTATGTGGTGCCTTGTGATGGACTGGCATCCTGTCCAGGGTGTGTTTCTGCCTCCCAATTATTCTGGGTTTGCTCCAGAAACTCTGAGACCCTGATCAGTATGAAGCGGTTACAGAAGAAGAATGACTGCATTGTTCTCAAGCTGATGACAAATAATTGGTTCCATCTCTTGGGTTGAGCAGAAGAAATACAGTGTTACCAACAAAATAATAATAATAACGAAAAGCCACTATACAAATGCCATCCAAACCCAGAGTCTCTGGTAAAACACACTGTAATTTTATCATCAAAATCAATGGGAGGGTGAATGGAAAGAAGAATGGGTAAAGGATGAAAGTATGTATGGTATAGTGAGAAAAGAAACTAAAGAACAAACAAAGCATTTTGTCTCATTTTTTTAAATTTTGCTTCTTAAATTCATTCTGCTCTGGGCACATGCCCAAATATTTTAGACTCTTTATATTTAGAGAATTCAGCCGCACCAGATAGAGGGGCTATTGATAATTTTAAGATACGCTGGAATTGTCTTTGTGCTCTAACTAAGCTGTCATTACTGAATTCCATACAATGATCACTGGAATTTTTTCACCATCTAGTGTGAAGTCTTCCCAGAAGAACAGAAGCTAGAGCTGCAATAGAGTACACAAACTCCCAATTAAAATCCTCGATTTAAAAAAAAATGTTGCATCACCAGAATAACTGCTTTCTTTAAGATATTCACCAAAACCATATAAAGACTGAGCTCAACGTTTAACTATTGCCTTGTGTGTGAATTACAGTATCATTAACAACAGTTAAAATTTATTTCCATTTATTTTGTAACACACAAACTGCTTTGTTGATAAAGCCTTAAACCTTTAGTTATTAGCCAAGTGCAAATTCATTTCATACACTATAATTTTATGGAATAATCATTATCAGGCCATGGTATATAGATGTAATTTTCGCTTGTGACGATGCATCAGGAGTTTGGATGTTTTCAACCATGTCTAATAAAGTCCAATAACATGATTAAAAAGTCACGTTTGAGGTCACTGAGCAAAATCAACAGAGTCATCAAAAGAGAAAGGAGCTTAATTAAAAAATGAAGCAACTCGACCGCACAAGCTCCACACACAGGACTCACCTCAGGACAAAGACACTCTCGGCCAGTTACCAAACAAATCCTCCAGTTTATGACTTGATTACCAGAAATTATTCATAGGACTGATATAAAGTATTTGATATTTATCTGTTCAGGTATGACTTTATAAACAACATTCAGTCCTCTGACAACCTTCTAAGTGGCCTCTGGACTTAAGTATCATGTGTTTGACACTTTTCTCAGTGAAGGGCAGTTCCTAAAATAAACCTACGCTTCCTTGTGATTAAATATTTTCATTCTGAACACATCTGGCCCTGATTATCATAATTCTCTACCCAACCCCACACAATCCTACATACACCAACATCATAACATAATACAAAAACTAGGTTGAATTTCAAGCATCCATCTAAAGCACATAATACTTCCAGGTGTTAGCCCTTACAGTCTCAGCAGAGGGGCAGTTCCGGTTTTCAAAATTTAAACAACGACATTTATTGTCGTTGATGTGAATCACTGAATTGTGACCCTTGTGGAGCAATTCCTAAACATGAGTGAGTAGGTATGTGAGTGCGTGAGTGAGGGAGTTACAGGCCAAATCCAATGTACTTTATATTTCTAAGCTGTGAATTAATGTAGACTTAATCATTTAATTCTATACACCATTTTACTTTGTAATATTTAGGGTGTTACTATTTTAGTGTTACTAGCGCTTTACATAAAAAGAATGATGTGTTTACATTTAAATATTTCTCATTCTGAGACCCTGGCTTCAGCATCATTAAATATTTTTGTCTATTTCTTCACCTGAATTTGAAGTGGTGGAAAAATACCCCTGGAGATACCCCTTAAAAACATTATGCAGATTTCCCAGAAGAACAGAAGCTTTAATAAAGGCAAAGTCTGGATATAATTAATTGTGGAGGATTACATATAATTTTCAATACATTTGTACTTTTTTTACAGACGCTGAAAAATACTTAAAATAAAGAAATAAAGGGTGGTCTCTGACCTTTGCACACTGGTGTAGTACCAAAAACGACCTAAAATAAACCTACCTAGGCTTTCCCTACAAGGTTTCCTTGTGGCAGAGAACATTTATTTAAGGCAGAGAGAAGGTGAGAAAGTTTTTGAGCTGCTGAGAAGAGTGTATCTGAGGATTGATGTGGTAAACCTCAGGAGATGATGGTGTTCTGCATGGAGGAATTCCAGAGCAGGAAATATGAGGAGCCCTATCCGATGAAGATGGATATGGATGTGAAGGATGGGTTATAAATATAGATGTGTATAAATACACATAAACACACAGCATAGTTATGGCTTATTTAACAATACATACAGCAAAAATCTGTATGCCATTATATAAAGTTTCTAGCATCATATCCATAATGTGTATAGTGTAGGGAGACAGAAACATACTGGTACAATACATTATCATTAAAATCTTTTCTAATGCAACAAGCCAGATCATTTACTATCAATGAGAGATATCAAATATTCACAACAGTAGCTGTGTATGTAGAATACTGAGACACATAAACCTGTCTAAAGAGTATTAGCAGCCAGGGCCCAGAGTAAAAAAAAAAAACACACTCACCCGTGCTCAGGAAGCGAGTGAGAGGCAGGTAAGAGCGTAGCTTGTGCTAATGTGGATGAATGAGACTCATCAGTGGAGGATAGAGAGAAGGATGAGGTGAGGGGAGAGGTACAGGTGCGCCAGTGCGCTAAGATGGACGCAACATACTTAGAGAGAAAGAGGAATAGTGATCAGACTTGGACACTATTTATATTCATTATCACATTATGTTGAACGCAAAAAAATGTGTTAGTTCTTCAGGGCTGCTAAACTAGCGCTAATGGAGATGCAGAATATGACTAAATGCCAGCCATTCCTCAGTGTTCAGAACAGAATTGCCTTGTGTTAGGAACTGCACTTTCATTTTAAACTAAACATGCATGAAACACCAAAGGAAACACCTGTCACAAGTACAAAAGTAGGCAAACGTTGGACCGCCCAGATCAAGTAGAAAACATCACATCTTTTGTTAGCGAAAGTGATTTAATACATCCTGCACAGGGAACAAACATAAACTTGTAGTGTACAGTTTATATTTATTCTGATTATTTAAACATATAGAAAAAATATAAATTGTAAAATAAAAATTGGCCATAACTTTTGCCCAAATTTTATTTTTTTCCCAAATATATGAACATATGTTGAGTTCTAATTATAGTTGCAAAATGTCCTTCAGTTTGTCTTGCGTGATAGTTTATTACCATGTAGGAGGTGTCCTCATGTTTTCTGGGGTTATTCTGAAGCTTATTCTGAAGCTAATGTCAACACCGGGTGTGATGTGATGCCAATTACTATCGACAGCTTGCTAATTTTGGCTGAATAATTAATATTTAGAGTCCTCCTGTAGAAAAAGGCCAGTGGAGGTGAGCTGAATATGGCTGGCCAGATCACATGCTCTTTACAAGGCCTCTGCTCCAATCTACAGCCAAGCACTAATTGGAATTAGCAGAGTAACTATTTACTATGCAATTCTTGTCTTGCCCTCTGGGGTCAAGTTGCCCCTCAGAGGTTGCAACCACAATTAAAACTGGACGCCCCGCAAGGGCTAATGACTAGCATGGGCAAAATGTGTAATTCAAATACGTTTACACTTTGACACACAATTCTAACAATCCGCCCACTCTACAACTGCCCTTTTTATAGAAATATATATTATATACAACACTGTAGCAACATACTTACAACATCGACTCACTGAATTCCAGCTTGTCTCTTAAAGGCATGTCTGCCATCTGCTGGCTCAGTCAGGACCAGTCTGAAAAATACCATGCTCTCTATTATCTACAGAAAGTATTATCAATGTACTCTCTGTTTTGCCGTGTCTGCATATACTGCTCAGCCATGTCATTATGAGCACCTCCTTGTTTCTACACTCACTGCATATTTTCTGTCAGTGTCACTGTAGCTCTGAGAACTATCCACCTGACAAATCATACCTGATCTGTGGTGGTCCTGTGAGGGTCCTGACCATTGAAAAACAGAGGAAAAGGGACAAAGAAAGTATCCAGAGCAACAAATTTACTGCAGTCTGTAAGGTCTGATGAGCTGAAAGAATGGAAGAATGGAGTGTGGTCAAAATATAATAGCTGATCATTGTATGGTGTATGTTGTGAAAACACAGTTAAAATCCCAATTCTTAATGTGCACAGTATGTTGTAATAGAATTTTTTCTCAGTCTAAACACCTGTCTTGTACCTGAAAAACATCTTTTATTTTAAAAAAAAATGGAAAGGAATATTCTGAATTCTCTGCAAATACTCTACACAATGCACACAGTGCATTTCAGAAAACCGTTACAGATTTTTTTCCAGGTCATTATGGGTTTATTCCATCTATCGTCAAATTCTGTGCCTAACTGTAACAAACCTGTTTTATAAAAAAAAGGGACGTTTTGTAAAATGCAATAAAACTTGAATGTTGGATTTTTAAAAATTCTGTTGATGTTTTAATTAACTGACCTACACAAATATGTCCAATGTTTTCACTGATCAAATAAAGATAAAATATTGGGTCCTCTAACCACAATACACATTTCTATTGTCTTTTGGACCATCTGGGCCCAGAGAACTCACTAATGGTTCTGAATATAACTGATATACAGCTTTTTCCTTGCACATATTTATCACCATGACTGTCTTATCCAGTGTCATAGGGCCATGCTCAACCTATGGCAGGTTTTAAGGGCCATGCTCATTCTAAATAGATGTCCAGCCTTACCCTGCATAGACTGATATTTCTCCTGATTGCCTGAATCATTTCACAATATTAAGTATGACAGATGATATGCAATGCAAAATTGATGTTGTTATTTAAACTTTTTGACAATTATCTCCTAATAAAGTTTGTATAAAGCAATGAGCTACAACCTATTTCTGCTTGCAAAGATTGAACCTTTGGTGAATGATCCTGTTTATAGTGTAATGCTTCAAGAAGAGCATAGCATGTATAGCATATATACAAGTTTCACTCTAATTTTGCCCCATTCCAGCTTTTTGAAGGGTTCAAACTTTGATAATATTTACACAACACAACCAGGTTGGTCAGTGGCAACTTTGCAAATCTATTCTTGTACTTCCTGTACCTCCTTTTACCCATGCAGTCAATGCTGTGTCAGAAAGAATGTCTGGAATATTGCACAGTGATGGTATGTTTAACAAGATTTATGCGTTTCAGCTTAAAGAGTATAGAACAGAACACCTCAGTTTAGTTTAGCGCTGAGCACTGAGCTCAGCTGAGATCTCTTTATAGCTCTGAGAGTAGTTGAGGACAAAGAACAAGAAAAATGCGTGTGTTATCTACTAGCGCCATCTACTGGTTGCAAATCCACAGTACAGTACATCATATCTCATATCAGTCATGGTCCTAGAACGGATTGAATTCTTATATTTTATACAGATTTAAAAAATGTAATTAAGGATATAAGATCATTTAAGTTTTTCTTTTTGCTGTGCTGGAAAGAATCTGTTATATACAGTACTGTCTTAGGCACCTAAGATAATTATATATATTTAAATTAAGGCCTTCTCAGCAAGCGTAGTGCTTGTATAAAGCTAAATATAATCACAGTAAAGAAATAATAATAATAATAATAATAATATGAAACCAATAAGAAATATAAGATTTTTCTTCTATAAAGTAGTAGGTGTGTGTTTGGAGTGAGTTTGAAGAACAATGATTTATTCAGGTTTTTCCTTGACTGCATGAATTTGTTAAATCAACAGCGCACATTATTTAAAATCATTATTTATTAACCGCTAAAACTAGGTATTGGATGATAACCTCAAACAATACGGACTCCACGAGGAGAGATTTGGAAAAAGTTAAACCAACACATTCACACACAGAGTATCACTCTTAGTGTAATAATGTTATTTGCTTTTATTCTAATGTTGGGTGTTATTTGTTGTTTGTTTGTTTGTTGTTTAGCAAATAAACACTTACTGCTCAAATAAATAGCTTTTTAAATCTCATAATCTCTAGTGCCTAAAACTTTTGCACAGCCCTGTATATATTCACACAAATTACAATGGAACTGAGCTGAAATTACAGTGGAATTGAACTGAAAATACAGCATAAAATGGAACAGCTTGAGTTTGGTAAGATAGAAACTGAAAATCAGAGGAAAATTATTTCCAAAAATTGCAGCTTGTTTGCTAATGTAAAAGAATACACCTTAGTCAAGGTCTGTCAGTACTGCAGATTTAAATCAGTACCAAACCAAATATTGTATGTTTCAAAATATTGTTGTGGGTTGTGCGTCAAAAAGAGGTGAGAACAATATCTTTTTTCTTAAATGTTTAATTTGTGCTGTGTATTTTGGGGGTTAAGAAAGAAGACACTGTGGACACAGTCATGATTAGCCTGCTGTGGCTGGTGGGCTTTGTGTGTGTGTGTGTGTGCGCGCATTTGTGTGTGCATTTGTGTGTGTGTTAAATGTTAAATGTACCTATATTAATGCAACTTTAGTAATGAGGGTTATTTCATAGATATTAACTTATTTACCAAGACTAATTAAGAAAAAAGAAAGATAGAAAGAGATCAGGTAAAATCAAACTGATGTGTGTATGTGTATATTTACATTAGCATTTAGGAATTTTTAGGCTGTAGTGTGAAGCAATTTGACTAATGGTTCCTGTATATGCAGGCACATTTAAACAGACCCGTGTGTCCACTGATGAAGCAAACCCTGGTGTGAAATCAATACGAAAACCTGGACTTTTCACACAATTTAGAAACCCCTGTCTGATGCATTTTTCACATCCCAAAAAAAGAAGACATGTCTGGAAAAGAGAGGGTATGGTTACCCACTGTGTATGGCCTAATAATTCTGTGAGGATGGAGGAGTACATCTATTTTCTGCTCCCCATAACGCTGACCCTTTCACAGTCCAGTATGCACTTGCACAGTTCACAGCATGCATATAGGCATCACTGAGGTACTGCATGCAACTCCACTTCAAACATCCAAGTGAGGCCCACAGAACCCTCAGGGTCCACGCAGGGGTCACATGGAAATTTATACAACCTCCCACCCACGTTAAAGGGGACATGTTTCCAAAATTCCATTTAATAAATGCACTTCTACACGGCTTCTCTCACTCCCTACCTTTCTGTTGCTGGAGCTGGTGACTAAATTGTCGGATTTTACTACACTGTATTTTAAAAATATACTCATTTCTGAAGTGCAGCACGGTGGTGGAGCAGGTAGTGTTGCAGTCACACAGCTCCAGGGACCTGGAGATTGTGGGTTCGAGTCCCACTCCGGGTGACTCTCAGTGAGGATTTGGTTGTGTCCCTGAATTGGAAAATCCGTTTAAAATAATGAATGAACTAATCATGATCAGTTAGTTATCCCTTACTTTGTGCACTGAAACCCCAAGATGTAAACTTCTAATAGCAAACATTGTGGTACAATGGGATTTGCTGTAATATGTGCTCAAAGAGAGGTTCATCACTACATACAGAGATCATCTCTCAGAAACACCTTATAAGTACAACATATTGATCTGTAACAAGAAAGCTTTAAAATTGTGGTGGAGATTCCATTGTGAATCATTCATCATTGGATGGAGAAATATGAAACCTGCGAAAATGGAGAGCCAGAAAACGATTTACTCGACTGTGTACCTGGACTTTGTGGCTCCAGTCTGGGAAAGTGAGAGCACTGCATGGGAGTTATCATCAAACCTCAGTGAAACTTATAAATTATAAGTGTAATGGATGAATATCATTTGTTTATATTTTTAAATGCTGTCTTTTTCTATAAAATATCTTTAGCAAAAAGAGTAATAACATGTAGGTAGCCTTAAATTCTACATTGTTCTACTTATATTCCATTGTTTATTTCTGGACATCATGCATATGCGTACCCACAACCTACTCCATCATGCATTTATTAATTTGTACTAATGATTATTTGTGTGATAGTATTAAAAATGTATTGACTTCATGCATCCCCGGATCATAAATATTTCACTGCCTTTGAAAGAAATTAAACTTTAATTTTAATTCTAAGCCACTTTAGATTCTTTCTATTGGTTTATTCTTCCTGAAAGTTTCTTTCCATGTCAACTGCAGACAGTATGTTTAAATTAACTGAAAACAATGAAAACACAACCTTTCAAAAAGCAACATTATGTACAAGGGCGGCATACTGGCGCAGCAAGTAGTGTTGCTGTCACACAGCTCCAGGGTCCTGGGGTCGTGGGTTTGAGCCCCACTCCAGGTGGCTGTCTGTTTGGAGTTTGTTGTACAGGGTGGGTCATTTACATGGATACACCTTAATAAAATGGGAATGGTTGGTGATATTAGTTTCCTGTTTGTGGCACATTAGTATATGGGAGGGGGGAAACTTTTCAAGATGGGTAGTGACCATGGTGGCCATTTTGAAGTCAGCCATTTTGGATCCAAATTTTGTTTTTCAGTGGGAAGAGGGTCATGTGACACATCAAACGTATTGGGAATTTTACAAGAAAAACAATGGTGTGCTTTATTCTTTCATGAGTTATTTACACGTTTCTGACCACTTATAAAATGTGTTCAAAGTGCTGCTCATTGTGTTGGATTGTCATTGCAACCCTCTTCTCCCACTCTTCACACACTGATAGCAGCACCGCAGGAGAAATGCTAGCACAGACTTCCAGTATCCGTAGTTTCAGGTGCTGCACATTTTGATGGTATGGTGTGGTATATGGGGTACAAAGATAGTGGGGCCATTCTTCATCAATGGTTAACCTCAAGGCCACTGGATATACGAAATTGCTACATGATGATGTGTTTCCATCTTTATGCACGTTCCTTGAGTTTTTTTCAGCAAGAAGGTGCACCACCACATTATGGGTGTCAGGTTCGAGCATTCCTAGATGAACAGTTTCCTGGAAAGTGGATTGGTCGTTGTGGGCCAGTTGAATGGCCCCCAAGGTCTCCTGATCTGACACCCTTAGACTTTTATCTTAGGGGTCATCTGAAGGCAATTGTCTATGCTGTGAAGATAAGAGATGTGCAGCACCTGAAACTACGGATACTGGAAGCCTGTGCTAGCCCATGTCACGTTTTTTCTGGGGGCTCAAGTATCCTCCTACGGTCCAAAACACACTTTGGTAGGTGGACTGGCTCCTCTGTGATTCCCGGTAGGCTCCAGACCCACCGTGGCCCTGAACTGGATAAGCGGTTACAGACAATGAATGAACACTATGTACATATTCTCTCTCATTTCAGAATATCATTATTTTATGTCTAATATTTTATTCCATTTGAAGGAATAGCATGGTGGTAGTCAGATCTCCAGTCAGTTGTATGTTGCCCATTAATCTTGATCAATCAGGTTATAACAACCCCTGTAATAACACACATTATCTGGACAAGGTCTTTGTCTTATTTACTGGTTGAAGATATCTGTCAGTTATTTGCTCTTGAAGGCCTGAATAGAAGATAATGCATAATATATTAATTGGCCGTAAGATGAACAAGAGATGAGGACAAACGAGTGCTTCTGCTTTCTGCTTTCTCAATGTTTCATGAGCTCTTAAGTTTCCAGAGTTTGGAGAAGCTCCAGTTACACTGTTCTCTGCCAGGCAGCTGCACTATAAGCTCTTCTTCATCTGAGCAATCTGTAGTTAATACAAACAAATACCAAAACAGTGTTGTGAAGGAAAGCAAAAGGACGCACCACAAATATCAATGTAGTCTTATGACAACAAACACTTTCCATATGGGCCATCAGGTAAAGCAAAACACCATGTTTTAAAGTTTCCTGGAAAATAGGCATCTATATATATTGAGGTGGTAAGTCAAATAAGAAAAATATTTAGCATTGTTATTTCTTATGATGATGAAATTACACACGTCTTTAAATGTGGAATGGTATATGATTAAAATTGTTTGTGTTTACTATATAAACTAACAAATGTAATCGTCATTTTTACAGGTCCTTGCTGGTAAAATGGAATCGAAAGCTCTGGGTTCTGTTTAGCTGTTCAAAAGTTCCATATCTGTAAATGTGCTGAGTGAATGAGGGACTGGTGCCCTTCTGCCAAGGTGTGTTCCTGTCTTGCACCCAAAGATTCTGGGAGAACCTGAACAGGATGAAGTGGATATAGACAAAGAAAAGGAATAAATATTATTTTTACTGTCTGTAGATTGAGTTGCATTGTTCAAGAAAATTATTTCAGTGAAAAGCAAAACCTGAGAATCAAAGACACTGACTGAAAACACCACTTACCACAGAGTCATCGCCACGCAGCCCCAGGGTCCTACTGTCATTACCTGCGAGGGATTTAATGATTACAACTTGTGCCGAATAATTCTGGGTAGGCTTCGAACCCAATGCATATGGGACTATGACTCCTAACATCCATGTAAGACCTGGCAGACTGGCAAAAAATATCAGATAAACAGTGCTTAAATAAAAATCCATATAAAAAGATAAATCAGAACTATGGGTCTGTAAGGACTGGCTTCACCAGGTTCCAGAACTCTGAATCATTAAATGTATTTACGAATATGTAAATCATGAGAAGGGCGGCACGGTGGCGCAGCAGGTAGTGGCGCAGTCTCACAGCTCCAGGGACCTGGAGGTTGTGGGTTTGATTCCCACTCTAGGTGACTGTCTGTGAGGAGTTGGTGTGCTCTCCCCGTGTCTGCGTGGGTTTCCTCCGGGTAGGTGAATTGGTGACTCTAAAGTGTCTGTAGGTGTGAGTGAATGGGTGAGCGTGTGTGTTGCCCCTTTGAAGGACTGGCGCCCCCTCCAGGGTGTATTCCCGCCTTGTGCCCAATGATTCCAGGTAGGCTCTGGACCCACCGCGACCCTGAACTGGATAAGTGGTTACAGATAATGAATGAATGAATAAATCATGAGAAGCAGAACATGCCACCAATGTCTAAGACTTCAGAAGTATAAAAAATATCCCTCCAGATTTATTTGAAAACCTGAAAGCAAGTCTCACATAACAGAATAGAACCTATAATAAAGGCAAAAAACTATTAAAATTTTAAATATTTGTACTTTCACTCTAATACAGTTCCATGATCTGTAGGTTGGTTTCAGTTGTGTCTATGAGGTGCTGAGTGTGTATTCCCATTGTCTTTGGGGGTTTACTTCATAAGTGCTGGCTTCCCACAGTCCAAAAGTACATTTTGGTAGGAGTGCTGGCTGTGCAAACATTTCCACAGGTGTGAGTGTGTGATGCCCTGATGTGGACTAGCATCATGTCCATGGTGTGTTCCTGCCTTGCGCCCAATGAATATGGGTAAGCTCCAGACACAACACAAGCTTGAATAGGATGAAGCAGTTACAGAATATGAATAAATGTATAGTTGCTGCATTTGATCTCATTTTGAATATCAATTTCTGATTAGACAGATGGTCACTGTATAAGTGTAGAAAGTTTGCACAGTGTTCTTCTTTACCTATATTTTGGCCACCTGCAACATTATCATAGCTGAATTGTAATGCTGCATCTGTATCAGTGAAGGTCGTGGCAAATCAATAATAAGGTGAGAAAACTTAGAAAAAGTTTTAAAAGCAGGAGAATAAAAAGAACCCCAGAGGAGAGATCAAACCAGTCACAACTGTCTGGATCTTTAGCACAGTGCTCTGTGTAGTCTTCAGCCTCAAGAATGAATAATTCTTATTATTCTCAGAGTTTGTGTTGCTCACACAGACGGAAACACTCTGTGCACATTTGCGCTTGCATCTGAACAACAAAGAGCAAGGCAGAATATTGTCTCGTGTCTGTGAATGGCATTGGAAATCTATGGCAATTTGTCTTCTTTTGCCTTCTCTGGCTTTCACTTTTCCATTCACTCACTTTGTATGGCCAAATCCTCTCGGCCATTTAGGCATTTGTTCAGTTTCTCTTTGTGTTGCCTACCCTCGAGATCTCTATGGCCCAGTGTTCGGTGGGAAGAACAACAGCCATGACCTCATCTCAACAAAGATAAAGTTGTTTGACTGAGCTGTTGTCATCCAGACTCAAATAAACAATGTATAAATATAAAGACCATTAACTCCCTGAAATCTTTGCAGAAGGCTGAAAATACAGTAGTTGGTTTTTGAAATACAAAAAAATGTTGTCATATTCTATTGACTCATTGTCAGATATTCAGATCTAATTTCCATGTTTAGTTTTGATAAATGGAAAGCAATATTTTAAAATGCTAGGAGCAATCAGTGCATGCACCTTTGAGTGAACACTTCAGTTCATTACACATTTCAAGGGCACTGGCACATATGTCTGTGAAAAGAATAGCAAGACAGCTATGCTGTCTATGAAAACTATTTAGCTTACATTTACATTCACAACATTTATTATTTTGTCCAGGGTGAGCGTCTGAAGTGCTTTGCGGTCTGCTTGAAAAACATACACTGTGGCCAGAGGTGCCCAACCTTATCCACAGGAGTGGGTGGACTAGGGTGGAAGGGTGTTGGTGAACTGAAAGTCAAGCTAATCAGGGAGAAGAAGTAAGATGAGAGCACTAGAGGGCATTTGTTGCGGAAGATAAGTGTGACCAAGGTCATGAATAGGTTCTGTAGGTGAGCAGTTGGATTCAACCTAATATTTCTCAGAGCCTGTGACAATTGTGAGGGGAAGAAGACTGGCAGTGATCATCTGCATTGAGTTTTAGCACTTTTTTTTATTTTCAGCTTTATTGACCATTGGGCGGCACGGTGGTGCAGCAGGTAGTGTCACAGTCACACAGCTCCAGGGGCCTGAAGGTTGTGGGTTTGATTCCCGCTCCCGGTGAGGAGTTGGTGTGTTCTCCCTGTGTCCGCGTGGGTTTCCTCTGGGTGCTCCGGTTTCCTCCCACAGTCCAAAAACACACGTTGGTAGGTGGATTGGCGACTCAAAAGTGTCCATAGGCGTGAGTGAATGTGTGTGTGTGTTTGTGTTGCTCTGTGAAGGGTGTATTCCCACCTTGCGCCCAATGATTCCAGGTAGGCTCTGGACCCACCGCAACCCTGAACTGGATAAGTGGTTACAGATAATGAATGAATGAATGAATGAATTATTGACCATTGCAGTAAGCTAAAAGTTTCATCTTCATTCTTGCACTTGATGGTTTAAAACGTAATGAAGTTCCCACTAGCAGATCTTTTGAAAGATGTACAGTGATCAAAAGCCTGACTTTGTTCATATATTCATAAGAACACAGAAAAGCTGCTTAAATCAATGCCTGAAGATGTTTCTGAGTGAAAGAAAACAACATATGAGAAAACAGGTATGGATATACCATTGATGTCAGGAAAGAATAATCAGGCACTGGATGACAATATTTATCTGGTATAGTACTACAAGGTATATAGCCTGAAATATCCGTGCTGTTAGTTGTGTACTGTTGCTTGTGGGATATGGCAGGAAGGTTAAAGAATTCAACATGAAAATTTACTTTAAATTGCACACTTTCTGAAAAACATGTCTGCTTATAAAGAGTAGTAGGGTTTAAATAAAAAATATCAGTATTGGTACTGGGGGAAAAATGTTTCAATGTCTAAAAACAGAAGGAGAAAACTCTTCAGGGTTATATTCCATGAAATGTATTTATTTATGTATTTATTTATTTATTTATAATGGATTTTCAAACATCATACTTAGCCAAACAAGTATGAAACATGTTTTCAACAAAATAAATTCTCATCTTTAGGTGCAAAGAGGACACTTTCCACTCCACTGCCTCACAGTCTTTATGTGCCCTGACTTCAGATGCACATATAACTTAAATTATCCACATCAGTCTTTTTTACCTTTCAGTATTTCTTTACTGAGCTCGTGGCTGGCTTCACTAGCTTGTGTGCAAATTCAATACACATAATGTTTCTGGAAGCAACACTGCCTGCCTTTGAGGCAAAAGGAACCAAATTGTTTACCAGCCATGGATGCATGTGACTGGTTAGCATACGTTGGGCTGAGATTTTCAAATTTCAGTGCTATTACCCAGTAAAGCTCCACCTAGAACCTTGTGGTTCCCTTGCTTTGACTGACAAAAATGACTTTGGAAAAAATAAATGTTTTATATAATTTTTTTTACTGTAGTCTAGTCCTGTTTCAAATTTTTTTAGAAGAGTTACAAATATTCCAGTATTTGTTTTGCTTGGATGGAGTTTTATGTGCCTCTGAGGAAGCTGTAGAATGTTAAAATGCTGATGCCGCTGAGCCACATTCTGAAGAAATACATTGCTGCACATTTGAGTTATGATTGCTGCCTTAGAGGAAGTTGCAGAATGTTATATAATTCTATGCAAGTACATTTTGCACACTTGATGTAGATTGCTGTCTCTGTAGTAGCTACAGAATGTTATACAATAAGGCTTTGGTTCCTCAGGGACCCCAGTCATGTGCTATTTAACTTTGTCTTTGCCTCTGCCTCACCGGGTGCAGAGCATTATTGTACAACATTCTGCAGCTTCCTGCAGAGTTACAACATCCTCCATTCAACCAAATCAAAATTTGGAGACTTTTGCAGTAATTCTAACAATATATTAAACTGAACTAAGTCTACAGTACTGAAAAGAAAATTATATTGCACATTTAATACTTCTGAAGACATGTTTAGCAGTCAGAGCAGCCAAACTACAAGAGTCTACAGGTGCTGGTCATAAAATTAGAATATCATGAAAAAGTTGATTTATTTCAGTAGTTCAGAAAGTGAAATTTGTATATT
This sequence comes from Hoplias malabaricus, assembly GCF_029633855.1. Lineage (NCBI taxonomy): Eukaryota > Metazoa > Chordata > Actinopteri > Characiformes > Erythrinidae > Hoplias > Hoplias malabaricus. The sequence goes on along the minus strand of NC_089810.1, from coordinate 15,305,013 downwards.
ATACACACAGACTAATATATTTCAAGTGTTTATTTCTATTAATTTGATGATTATAACTGACAACTAATGAAAACCCCAAATTGAGTGTCTCAGAAACTTAGAAAATTAGAATATTGTGAAAAGGTTCAATATTGAAGACAGGTGGTGCCACACTCTAATCAGCTAATTAACTCAAAACACATGCAAAGGCCTTTAAATGGTCTCTCAGTCTAGTTCTGTAGGCTACACAATCATGGGGAAGACTGCTGACTTGACAGTTGTCCAAAAGACGACCATTGACACTTTACACAAAACACAAGACACAAAAGGTCACTGTAAAGAGGTTGGCTGTTCACAGAGCTCTGTGTCCAAGCACATTAACAGAGAGGCAGAGGGAAGGAAAAGATGTGGTAGAAAAATGTTTACAAGCAATAGAGATTATGTGGTACAAGCAATAGGGATAACCGCACCCTGGAGAGGATTGTGAAACAAAACCCATTCAAAAATGTGGGGGAGATTCACAAAGACTGGACTGCAGCTGGAGTCAGTGCTTCAAGAACCACCACGCACAGTCATATGCAAGACATGGGTTTCAGCTGTCGCATTCCTTGTGTCAAGCCACTCTTGAACAAGAGACAGCATCAAAAGTGTCTCGCTTCCAAAAAGGACTGGACTGCTGCTGATTGGTCCAAAGTTATGTTCTCTGATGAAAGTAAATTTTGCATTTCCTTTGGAAATCAAGGTCCTAGAGTCTTGAGGAAGAGAGGAGAGGCACAGAATCCACGTTGCTTGAGGTCCAGTGTAAAGTTTCCACAGTCAGTGAAGGGTTGGGGTCATCTGCTGGTGTTGGTCCACTGTGTTTTCTGAGGTCCAAGGTCAACGCAGCCGTCTACCAGGAAGTTTTAGAGCACATGCTTCCTGCTGCTGACCAAGTTTATTTCATTTTCCAATAGGACTTGGCACCTGCACATAATGCCAAAGCTATCAGTACCTGCTTTAAAGACCATGGTGTCCCTGTTCTTAATTGGCCAGCAAACTCACCTGACCTTAACCTAATAGAAAATCTATGGGGTATTGTGAAGAGGAAGTTGCAATATGCCAAACCCAACAATGCACAAAAGCTGAAGGCCACTATCAGAGCAACCTGGGCTCTCACACCACCTGAGCAGTGCCACAGACTGATCAACTCTATGCGACGCTGCATTGCTGCAGTAATTAAGGCAAAAGGAGCCCCAACTAAGTATTGTGTGCTGTACATGCTCATACTTTTCAGTTGGACAGCATTTTTAAAAATTATTTTTTTGTATTGGTCTTAAGTAATAATCAAATTTTCTGAGATACTGAATTTGGGGTTTTCATTAGTTGTCAGTTATAATCATCAAATTAAAAGAAATAAACACTTGAAATAAATCAGTCTGTGTGTAATGAATGAGTATAATATACAAGTTTCACTTTTTGAATGAAACTAGTGAAATAAATCAACTTTTTCATGATATTCAAATTTTATGACCAGCACCTGTATGCTGTGTTTTACTGGTTGAATCTCTGCCCAACATGTGCTAACCAATGTAGTTCATCCGCATGTTTTAGCTGGTAACCAATTCTGCGTTGAAGGCAGTGCCACTTCCAGAACCATTTTGAATAGTGATTTTGCACACAAGCATTTCACAATGTCTCTGAGCATTCATTTGAAATGCATTGTATCATGAAGCTTTTGTATCAAAACGGATGAGCCATTCCAGGAAAGAGTGAGTCAAACCATGATATGGGGTAGGTCTGAGGTCATGGCAAGTAAAACCTAATTTGAGCTTCAGTTGTCAGCATCATGCCATGAGCTGTTTAAAGATGACTGGTTTAGGAGTAGTGTAAAGCAGCTGTACAGTTCCTATGTGACAAACCAGGTATGTTTTTAGAAAAATGACAATGATATAGTTGTTGTCCATTTATGAACATGTATCTCCATTTTTTGTCAATTTTTTTAGTTTACTACATCATTTGAACACAGCAGATGTCCTTCACACTGTGTGAAAATTTCATGATGAACAGACCAATTCAACTGAAGGTTTTCCCTTTTCCTGTAAAGTTATGATTTTGGGAGATACATGTTTTCACTGGACAGCCATGATATAACAGATTTACTGGGCAAAGATACAAAATTTAATTGACTGCGGATGAAAAATTAAGAGGGTGACCTAACTGTGCCCTCAAGCCTTTTAACAAGGGCTTAACAGAGTCTGATACAGGTGCAATTTTAATACTTCCTTTCCAAATCCGATCAAGGTCCTGAATTATAGTAATGGTCATATGAGTTGTGCTTTGAAAAATAATGAGTCTTACAATATTTATTTCCAAATGAATTAAATGTGAATCAAATCCACAGTCTTTATCTGTTCAAATGATGTTCCTACCCTGACATACCTCTTAATTAACAAAATCTTTTATTTTAAGGAGCCTACACAGCTGACAAATCTGCTGAGGTGCTCAGACATACAGCTTGTATGATCACTCTGTAGACGCATTTTGACAATAGAATGGGACTCTGCAACAGACTTCACTAAAACTCTCATAGTTCAATGCAATCAAAACCTCATAGCAATGCATCAACATCTAGTGTAAAGCCTACTCAGAAGAGCAAAGACTTACTGGACAAAAAATGTGTAATAAACACTTTATAAATAACCTTCATTTCTGAGCAGGTGTGCATACCTTTTGACATTGTATTGTAAGCGACAGCATAGTGCACTCTAATGTAATTAGTTTTTTATTAAGCATTTTTTTGCAAGCCGTCTATACATCTTTGATATATATAAAGACAAAAACATCATTCCAAGCATTAGTGGCTTACAGTAATTTAGAAAGTCAAAATTAAAGCAAGTGTAAATGTTACAATGTGTTAGAGCTAACCATGCCCAATCTACATGCTTCAAAACTGTGCAGTATTGCAACGTTTTTTTTATATAATTGTTATGAATCATATCACAGAATGACTGAAATAATAGAACTATAAACATCCATTTCACAAAAGGAATAAATGGAATTAAACTTATGATTAAAATGTCATTTTATGGGTGAATCTGGAGAAGCGTTTACTCAATTGCTGTGAAAATTAGAAGACATTGTTGTCATGTGGCTACATTGTGGAACTTCTTTAATCTTCTATATTTACCCTATGATTCTTATGCACCTCTTGCATTTCCAATTACACTATTAATTTATACAGTAGTCTTCTTTATTAGATGATTATATGTACAATTTCGCTTTATTAATTTTGATATTTGTATTGCTATTACTTTCAGCAGCTGTATAGTGTTAACTGTACTACATTCCCATGGTCATAGCAATTAAAAATGGCCAAAGACCTACGTTTTAATTACTTTATTCATAACTGTTAGACCTGCTACTTCCATGGCTTCTACCTCGACTACAAATTTACAAACCACTTGCTTTGGGGGGAGTTGGTGTGCGTAGAGATTTTCTTCATTTTACATGCGAGTATGATGAGTAATAGTTGATAAAACCCAACTTAATCCAACCTCTTAACTGTGGAACGAGATGTTTATGAGAAATAGGATCTGTAATTCTGCCATGTGTCAATTAAGGACTCATCATCCACTCAACCCGCGGAGTAAAGTGGAAGCGACCTTTGCTTGGACGTCAAACCAATGGCCGTCTTTCCACCGTGGGGGCGTCTATTAACGCTGAGCTGGGTTTGTGAGGACTTCCTCCAGAGAGAAGAACACGAAGCTGATCAGCAGAAGCTGGCAGAGAGTGAAGCGCTCTCTCTCTCTTTCTGCTCTCTCTCTTTCTCCGGTAAACAAACAGCACCGCCCCGTCCTCTACGTGTTTGTTTTTTAACCAAAGGCTCAATCCGTCGCAGCCGTGCTCGATTGACGCTGCCTGCTGCTGATCTGCTACTGCGGCTGCCTCCCAATAACGAGGCCAGTTTGTTAATACCCGTCTGCCGGGGATTTTCTCCGGTACAGCGAGAAGAACGAGGGAAAAAACACCTCCAACAGACCACGCGAGGCGGTCCTGAAGCGCGCCCAACCCAAGGATGGCTTCTGGGGAGCTTTACGAGGTAAGCATTGACTCCTGTCAGAGGGGATTCACTTCTTAAAAAATTGACGAATGGAGGAATTAGGAAGTGAGGGGAGGTCCTCCGCCTCCTCGCATGGAAAAGCCGAAGCCGACGTCCTAAAGCCCTTTAAACAGGCGAAACTAACCCCTAACCCAGCCTCCATGCGATGGGCAGGCGGTCAACACGAGGCGCGGAGTTTGTCTCGTGTGTCTTTCCGCCTTGTTCGTACTTTTGTGGGTGAAGAGCGAGGCGCGAGCGGCTGAGAGAAAGACGTGTGAAGGTCTCAACTGTCCGTTGAGTAGTGTTAGAAAGTCGTGATAAAGTCCACTGCTGCTTGGTGAAGGGTGTTTTGAGAACATTGGCTGGCTGTTGGTTTGAATGTGTGTCCACTCTCTGTTTATCCAGCCTCTACAGCTCTGGGTTTGTCGTTCAGGTGTCTGTAATGGACCGATGAACGACGCTTTCGCATGAGTTTTTTTATTATTTCCTAACAGTTTCAAAAAGAGACACTCACCGAGCACTTGAATAGCTGTTATAGTTGAGTGTTGAGGCACCAGTTCGCTTATTAGAGTGGAAAAAAAGTTTGTCATTTCAAAAGTAGACCGACAAAAATGTGTCACAAAGAAATTTGAAGTTTTGACCAGGTCTTAGGAGCAATTATTGGTTTTACGTGCCCATTGGGCTGGTGTTCTGCATGTCGGCAGACTAATACCACAGGAGTGCTATCATGGCGTCCATGTTTCAGTTTCTTTTCACAGCGTAATGTTATAAAGCCATGGGTGTTTTCTCATTGACTCTTAACGAGCTGATTATGGTGCACTGTGTCTCCTGCATATTCTTCAGATGTAAGCTAAAAAAAAATCTTGACACATGGAAGATAAAGGGTTAATGATCAATGCTAACGTGATAATGTTCAAATTCATAATCATGGCTGCTTTTTCTGAAATGCATTCCTCTGAGGAAAAGGAAAAAAAATGTTCAGGGACATTTACCTGTTCTCTTGAGTGGGAATGTGCCACAGGTGTCTGCACAACAGCTTTCAGAAGCTCCAGCTCCGCCTTTGTTACAGAAGCATCATCTTGTGAATAATCACACCTTCTTCTTCTTTTTTTTTTGACACTTGTAATGTTGTTCACCCTTTTCTTCAAATGGAAAGTTTTGTGTGATATTCATTTAAAGGTGCTTTGTGTATATTCACACATCATCACTGTACAATCTCTACAAGAAAAGGAAAAAAACCCTTCTTAAATGTCAATGTAAAAAGATTTAATTTGAAGTAATTTTGGAGCATTTCTGTCGATCCATTCTTCATGAAATTTTCACACAGTTTGACAGCTGCTGTGTTCAAATGATTTACTAAAATAAAAATGGGGAAGCATGTTTTTGATTGGACAGCGATGACTTTCTGTCAATTATGTGAGTTGTCTGTTCATTAATCACATTATCACAGTGCAATTTCTAAACATTTTGCATTACCTTGTGCTTAGTGAGAATACATCAGTGTTTCTGAGTACAGCATGTGAGTTTTGCCAGTTTGTGATGGACACTTGTGGTATTCACCTCCAGCTTTGGTTATAAAAAATGAACTTATCTAAGGCACAGAAATAAAATGAGTTGTTGGAAAAACAGCTTTTCTGGGACCATGTTTGGTCATTTATTTGGGTAGTGCACACGACAGGACTGCTTGGGTGGAATTCAGGTTCAGATCCACATTGCTCTATTTGCTGTGTGTACTAGGGATTCAAGAAGACACAATTGATTCTGTTCATATTAGGAGTAAAGGATGTTTAAGTCTCTTATGCCCTTAGCTGGATATGTGTTATTTTCAAGTTGAAATAGTCAGGATTCATCAGAATGTGTGATTTTTGTCTTTTAAGATTCTCTATGGGGAAAATCTGTTTAGAGTTTCAAATCCTGTATGTGCCTGAGACATCATCAATAGTCCCTCTCATTTGGGAAGCTAACTTTTAGTGTGAGTCAGTTCTAACAGACCTTCTCTGTATTGATTAGATGCTGCTCTATGCTGGACTGGAGTTATCCTACCTAATGTGTATATTGTTATATTATTTATAATATTTAAATAACAAGGGAAGGGAGAACTTTGAATTTCCAATTTTGTTTTGAAACTTTACTAATGGCCTTAAGCTCATGTCATATTTTATGCTGATTCCCTTCAGTTTAATGAGTTTTAACAAACAGAAATTGCCATGCATATATATGAGTGTAATATGAACTGAAATGGTTAAAATGTCAAAATCTGATTGCTATACCATGAAATTGAATACAAAATGTTACCTTTGTAAAATAAAAATAATAGTTAAGTGGATTTTAAGTTCTATCGTTATTCATAATGTAAAATGATATTTATGCTCAATTAAATGACTCTAAATTCCCTAAAAAATTAAATTTTAAAGTTACGTCAAGTGTTCTTGGAGTAATATTAATTACATGTAATGCACCAACTGTCTGGTGTGAAAGTAATGACACTCCAAGAACACTATGCATAAACATTGTTGCACATCATTTTATCTAAAAGTTAAAGACACAAAATTATTCTTGTGGTGGAAACTTCATTAAAAAATTAAACGTTCGTTGTCTGGGAATTAAATATTATACTCAGAACAAATTATGATGCTATGATGCTGTTATTTGATCCTGGGATTCAGGAAGATGGACTGAAATTGTATGAAACGTTTTCTGCACATTAAAAGCTTTAACCAATTTAAACATTACCATACCAGAATTCTGGCACAAATAAGGGCTTTTTAAAATTAATATTTAAACATGCTATATTTGGAGTGCCACATATTTTTATGAGAAAGTTTATTACGGACATTAATTACATCATTATCTATCCTCAGTAATTGTTATAATTGGATGGATAAGATCATTCAGAAAAATCCTACAGAAATGTATGCTCATTTTTTCTTATATTGTCTCAGAAATGGTTACATATCCAAAAACTCTAACTGTTCATATAAACACAGAGAAAACCTTATTAGGCATTTCTTAGACTTTAAAAACTATGTTGTTATATTTTACAGTAAAATCTGAAACTGAAATCAAACCAACCATGTATGTATCGACTCTGAATCATTTGTTATCTTGGGTTTGTGTGTGTAGAAGACCTGTAAATCTATTTTTTTAATCTCCTAGATCTCTGCTCAGATTTGTTCTTAAAGAATTCAGATACTATAACATTGTCAGCTGTCACACATGTAACTTTTAGTGAAATGTAATCCCTTCGGGATAAGCTTTAAATGGCTCAGTGCCCATTCCAAGTAGAAGCTTGGAGCAGCTCAACTTTCTTTTTGAAATATTTATCTTCTAAATGTGAGGTATTGTTCTTAGGATGTGCAACTTACCAATATAATACATTGTAATTACTGTAAAGTTACAGATGACATACCACAGAACTTGGAATGCAGTACTCAACCCTTTAATGTATTCCTAATAAACTCTGATACATAATAATTGTAGTTTGGACTTCTGTAAATATTTCCTACATGGAAATCTTGATAACACAGTAATGCCTTGACTTATGGGTTTAATTCGTTCTGTGACAAAGCTCATAACTCAATTTGCTCATATATCAAAATATATTTCCCCATTTAAAATGAATTGAAATACTATTAATCCGTTACAGTCCCCCAAGAACCACAAAACTTTTTTTAGTTACGTGTTTTTAAATAAGAAAAATGTAATTTATAAATGACAAATAATGTATAAAATAATAATAGATAATAAATAAGAATGTAAAGAAATAAACTGGTTCTATTAAGTGTACATATCTTGATCATACGAAGACGCTGGCGGAGGTGGAGGAGATTGGAACAGAAGATTAGGAGGAGTTTTTCTTTTCTTTCTCTATCTACAATGCTACAAAACAACAGCGATATGACAGAGATGCATGGCAAGATAACCAAGTGAACTGAACAATCGCTGGGCTACCTAGTGGTGGGTGGCGTAAGATCAGTCACTTGTACTTCAGATCTTGGCTTGCGTCTTAGAGCAAAAAATCAACTAAGTGACAGCTCTATCATATGCAAATATTTGTTGGAAAATATTTTTCTGCAATAACTTTCTTTGCAGTTTTCCAGTAAAGTTATTGGAAATATGTGTTTTTTTTTTCAGACAGCAAATCTGTTTATGATGTAGTTACAATATATAATGTTTGCACATTTACTTTAATAATAATGGCACATTAAACAGTTCATTTTAAAAGAAAATATCACAAAAATATTCCAGCACATTCTGGAAGAAATAAAATGGATCCTCCTCTGGCTCTGGCAGAATTAATGTACGAGATGTTCTGCTAACTGAATAAGTTTACAACTGATCAAAAACTCAAATAGCTCATAGCTGAAAATGTTATCTTTTTACACGGATATCCCTTGTTTGTATTTTAAATCGTACATGGCAAATACCGTAAGTGAATGAAAAATGACTACAGCCGTGTTTAGGTCATTGGGTATTCATGCAATAAACCAACTGACCTATGAATCTCAGCCAAAGTATAACCAGCAGCTGAAACCTGACAACCTTTGCAGATCTGTACGCACTTTAGAATGATAAGTTACAAAATGGATCAGTTATCTTTTAGACTGATTATGCTTTATTTATGGCATTGGGATAGATACAGCAATCTTCCTGGATTACCTTCATGACCTTATATCCACTTCTTAAGAAAGAGTTTAAGACACTGTAATGGTCCGGACAGATTTATGTACATGTTCGAAAGTCAGGGCATCAGTAATTTGTAATGAATGACATAATACATCCAGAAGGAAGATGAAAGTTGATGGACTTAGTGGTCTAAATATGGAAGGGGTAATCAGCAATTCAGTGCAAGCACTGACTTGGCTATTCATATCTCGGCCAGACTAAAATAATTTCTAAACACTGAAATGTGCCAGAACTGTACAATAGGATTGACTCCATTTCCTGATTATCTGCATTCTCCTCTTTTAATAATTTACAATTACTGGCCCCAAAACCCCCTCTTCAGTGCATTACAAGTGTGCTCAATTTCAGTCAAAACAACAGAAATAAATTCAATATCCAAGTTTTAAAGGACCATTCTGAACAGTAAACTGGATACGCATGTTATTCCAAATACTATTAGACTTATAGTTCTTCTTCCTCTTATCATGGATAAATGAATCTCTATGAGAGTGGGGGCCTGCAGTCTGAAAGACAGAAGGGCATTGGAACAAGAGGTAGAGGGTGACAGAGATATTCAAACAAACAGAAAGTGAACTCCAAATAAAGGCTTAATTCAATACATAATTACGGTAAATTTGTATGCAAGTGGGTATTCTGTTTTCTGCAGCAGCATAGACTAAGATAACATGATCACCGGATTGAACAATATGTATCATTCTCTCTGTAAGTGAAATCTGAGCTAAGCACTTCCTCACTTTAAGTACAGTTAACTGTGTTAGTAATCCAAAATGAAAATTAATAATATATAACGCAATTGATTTTACTATATATGTTAGTCTTAATCTGTATGTACACATGTGAACTGTATAGAAAAGACATTTTTTTGCTGCTATCTTTAGCGCTGCTTAGCTGTACTGATGAAACTTCTTGGAAGAGCTGACTGGATTCCAAGTCTAGTCTCCAACTGATAATATACTTGATCTAGATTTAGGCTGTCCAAAACACGTACAGAAGTGGCACTGGTGAAATGGTTATGGCCTATAAAATTGCCACTCAGAGCAAACACTCATATCTTTATAAATGTCATTTTACAGGAAATTGAAATTGTTAATTAACTTGCACTAAAAAGTATTTTGAAGTAATTAGGGCCTATTTGTAATTAAATTTTGTTAGTTGTAACCTTTCCCTCATTTTTCTTTTTCTTTTTTTCACACATTTGAATTTAAAGTAATCAACATAAAGTTAACCATATAAAACATTGAAATACAGGCTTATGTTCCAACACTGATGTTATGAAATACAAGGACATGGGAAAGTTTAAAACAATTTTCATTTTTAATTCAGTATTTTTTAAAATTCAGTTCACCTTATGTGAACACCGAACATTATGAAAAAAACGAAAGTGTCTAAAATTATACAAATATATTCTCATTGCATTAATACAGTCTTCTGTTATAGCAGTGACACAGTGTGTCCATTAATCATTCCACATTCCAGATTAGATGGTTTGAATATGTTTGTCCTAAAATTGACCTTAATTATGTGCTGGTATCATTCTTTGTTTATTAATTGGTTATAGCACTAAATACTTTTTTTATTTATATGTAGTGTTGTGAGAGACTGAGATAATTGTTAACTACTGCTTCTTATTAAATAGTGTTGGTGTTGATTTCTGCATGTGCTTGTATTGAAACATTATTGTTTAATGCAACTTCTTTTGAAATGCAGTAAATATATCTAGAAATGGACTCATTTACACTGTCAGGAGTAGATACTAACTCTTACTAGAATGGTAGTCACAATTACCCGTGTTATGTTTGGAAAGTCATATGTATTGATTTAGCAATTTATGATTTAGGGCATTTTTTACGAGAGTATCAGTAATCTTTTATTTTCACATGTATTGTGATTTGTGAATTTCATATTGTCACTGCTGGTTTTATTTTGAAAGAACAGGCAGATGCAGCTTATCTGTTGGAGATCAACGAGTAGTTGATCTGCAGCATGTTGTGCTGCTTCCGGCCACTTGCCTGGAACAGTCATTAAGGGGTGGCGTATAGTGATTATTATTAGCAGACTATTCCCAACAGATCGTGGCAGATTGTATGAAGAATAGACATAGCAGTGAATAGGCTATCAGTTCTCCTTGTATATCACTCATTGAAAAAGAAATTTGTGGTCTCAAATTGTACATGTTAGTAACTTTACAGAAAAGGAATAATCCTTAACTTTCAGTTGAAGTGAATGTAAAAGATTTTATTCCAAGAAATTTTGTAGGACTTCTATTGGTCAATTAAGGCATTCAAATGATGTAGTATACACTATATATATATATATATATATATATATATATATATATATATAATGCGCTCCAAAATATACTTAGAATAATAATTTTTTTTTTTATATTGATTGAAAGCAATGAATTTTTTTTCCTTCTCCTAAGATGTTCCTATTTTAAATGTAAAAAATATATATTCCAAGTACGTTTTGGAGCATTGTTATTGGTCCATTCCTTATTAAATTACTTTTGCAATTGCTACAAAAAACTGAACTTTTAAGAGTAAAACCAATTAATGTTCGTGCTGTGTGATTGCTGTTCTAAGACATTAGTCCTCCATCTTACAACAAGGACCTGGCTATGAGTGATTTTAACTTTTTCCCAAATTGGAAGAGATATCTCTGTGAAAAACAATTTTAAATTATTATAATTTCTCACTTATCACTTTTATTATTATTAATATTATTTTGTGTAAAGTCGTAATATATATTTTCCCAGGGAATTAAAAAGATAATTGTTTGATCTGATAATTTTAAAGAAGTTAAGAATGCTTATATATAAAAAATACACACACACACACACACACACATATATATATATATATTCAGAGTAGTTTTTATTATATTTGAATTATGTTTTTTTTTTTTTGGAATTATGTTGGAATTTTTAAAAAGATTAAGTAAAAAAATTCAATAATGTGATAATCTTCATATTCTGACTTGTTTATATAATGATGTCATGCAGTTACCCACAATATGGCATACATTCTTTACATGAGTCATTTATGAAGTACGGGGGGGCGGGAGGAGTGACGTAAATCATGTGGAGGTGGTTTGATTACAAAATATCAGATGTACAATAGACCATGGCATTATGTATGAAATGAAAGAAGCATATTAAAAAGAAGGCAGGGAACAGCTAATCTGATTCACCACCTCAAACAGAAGCACCTGGTTGAGGACGAGGAAAATTAAAAATGCCTTTAGAAGAATTCAACAGACAATGAGCTCTATCGCAAGCACTTTATCTCCACTGACTCAGTACAGCAACCATTCTGTATTTGTTTTATTTACTGTGAAGCTATTTACTGTAAAGGTTACTTTTTATATAATTGTTTGTTTACTGTTCATATGCACACACTATATTTTTTGCACTTTGGTTGTATGGTAGATTTATAAGCTATATTAATTTATACAAAATCAGAATCTTGGTAAATTATTGTTGTTTAATATATAAGCAAATGTTTACAGATTCTTTTACATATTTGCTTTTTCTGTATGTTTGAAACTGTTACATTTGTAGTAAAATAAAGCTTTTTTTTAAATAATAAAACCATTTAATATTATTTATATATATTACATATAATTAATATTAATTATAACCTTTATTTTGTTGCAATAGTTTGTTCTTGAATCAAATAGAAGTTTTTTATTTTGCCAAGAATATCGTTTTCACCAAAAGCCCTGAAATATCGTGATATAATTTTAGGGCCATATCGCCCACCCCTAATTTTTAAATTAGATTCAATTAATTTACTGACTAAAATGGTAAAATGTAACCTCAAACAACACAATGAAGTTTGGACAAAATATTTGTGAAAATTGCAGCTCAGAGAATAAAGCATCTCCATATTCCAGCTTCAACAAGTTTTAAGAACCAGGAACAAGGAAATGAAAGCCTGCTGAACTTCTTACAGCAGGTGTTTGTGTGTGTATGTCTGTTTGTGTATGTGCGCAAGGAAGGGAAAGAAAGGGTTTATGGGATTTAATTCATATTTCAGCATAAAAATACTGAAATATGCTGTTTAAATTACCTATTCAAATTGCAAAAATGTCACTGTGCTCTGCAAAACAAGTTTATTATGGGAGGATTTGTGGCCAAATTTATTATGATTATGAAAACAAACAAACAAAGTTGTAAAAACATTTTGTATTCATGGTCAATCATCTAAGTGAGATTTACAATTTGCATTGCACATTTTGCAGTTACTCCCCATTTTTGTAATTTTATCTTATTTCATGTACAATACTGCAAGCTTACATGACACACCAGGGGAAAAAGACACTTTTTAACATGTAAATATCTAAATTTCAGACATAAGCTCAGGAGAGTTGTAACATTCCTCATCAATTCAACAGCTAATTATCGCTAATGAAGTGTAGCTCTAGCTGCATTTAAAGGGAAAACACTAAACTGCACAATTATCTGCCCCTAAATGAGTCTGTTTAACAGATGGTTGAGATCTCAACTGCTGTGTTGTAAATGAGTTCTGTTTATTGTATGCATCAGACCTTGAAAGTCAAAATGCTGTTATAGGGTAAGACAAGATAGGGGTATGGAACAGAGTTTATGTGCTCTTATCTATGCTGCACAGTAGCTGCTGCCATTACATGTTACAATATGTACACCAAGATTTAAACCCTCCTCCAGAAGAGTGATAAGTGAGAAGCCCATAAGTGATCATCCATAACTTACTGTTGACTGGGGTACAAATGTAAGATAGCATTGAATACATATTCCCTTCAGTATGTCAGAAATAACAGTAAGTAAGTCAGTAATAACAGCAATTAGGAAGTCACGAATGAAATGAGTGATATGGTATTTTGAGCATTCATACAGAAAACTGCTATACATGCCTATGTCCATTTTGACGTTTGGAACAATCTGAGTGAACCTTCCTGGAGGAAGACATTTAATTTTGCAGAAGATTGTGGCATTTTTATTTTTAAGTTCACCACTCTACAATTATAGTTCACCACCAGCAACCTATTCATAAGAAATATTTTCTTTTCTTTTATTCTTTTTTTTTTATTTATTCTGCTGGAACATTGACTGAAACTAGATTCTAATAGTCAGATGAGATAAGAAATAAAAATGCTTGGCAGCTAACACTCAAGGTGGGCTATGATTTAAAAGGATGGCTACACAAGTGTGAGGCTTTAATTCTCTTTCTAAAGGCAATGGGTACTTGTATGCATAGTATAATTTCTTTTTATGAAGGTATTCGATTAGATTCAGTTCAATTTAATCAAAAAGTTAATTTATTTCAGTAATTCAATTCAAAAAGAGAAGCTCATATATAGATTCATTACAAACAGAGTGATCAATTTCAAGTGTTTATTTCTTGTAAAGTTAATGATTATGGCTCATAGCCAATGAAAACCCAAAAGTCATCATCTCAGGGAATTAAAATATTATATGAGACCAATTTAAAAAAATTTTTTTAAATACAGAAATGTTGGTCTACTGAAAAGTATTTACAGTATATGTTCTCAATTCTTGGTCGAGGATTCTTTTGCATGATTTACTACATCAATGTGGTGTGACATGGAGGCGATCAGCCTGTGGCACTGCTGAGGTATTGTGGAAGCCCAGGTTGCTTTGATAGTGGCCTTCAGCTCGTCTGAATTGTTGGTTCTGGTGTCTCTCATCTTCCTCTTGACAATACCCCTGCATAGATTCTCTGTGAGGTTTAGGTCAGGGGAGTTTGCTGGCCAATCAAGCACAGTGATAGTGTGGTTACTAAACCAGGTATTGGTCCTGCTGAAAAATGAAACCCACATCTCCATAAAGCCTGTCAGCTGAGGGAAGCATGAAACATTCTGGTAGATGGCTGTGCTGACTTTGGACTTGATACAACACACTGGACCAACACAAACCAACACCGATTGTGGAAAAATCACACTAGACTCAAGCAGCTTGTATTGTGTGCTTTACCACTCTTCCTCCAGACTCTGGGAACAAGAATTTGGACCACCGAGAAACAGTTCAGTCTTTTTTTCTCCTTCGCCCAGGTAATACCCTCTGTGTCTTGAGTGGCTTGACACAAGGAATGCGACAGTTGTGGCCCATGTCCTGGATATGACTGTGAGTGGTGGCTCTTGAAGCACTGACTCCAGCAGCAGTCCACTCCTTGTGAATTTCCCTCAAATTTCTAAATGGCATTTTCTTGGCAGTTCTTTCATGGCAGCGGTTATCCCTTTTGCTTGTGCCCCTTTTTCTACCACACCTTTTCCTTCCACTCAAATTTCCACTAATATGCTTGGATACAGCAGGAGGGTGTCAAAGACAGCCTTCTGGACATCTGTCAAGTCAGCAGTCTTCCCCATGATTGTGCAGCCTATGGAACCAGACTAAGGGACCATTTAAATGCTTAGGAAACCTTTGCAGGTGTTTTGTGCTGATTATTCTAATTTTCTGAGATGATGACTTTTGGGTTTTCATTGGTTGTAATCCATAATAATAAACATTAAAGTAAATAAATGCTTGAAATAGATCACACTGTTTGTAATATATCTACATAATAAGTTTCACTTTTTGAATTACTAAAATTAACTTTTTGATGATATCCTAATTTGCTGAGATGCACCTCAATGTGTAGGAACCATTAGTGGTGAATGATGTATACAAGTTTTGAAGCAACATGCTTCAAGTAGTTCATAGTTCAGATATCTTTCTCTTCTGAGAAGGCCTTGCTTATTTGAATAAGACCAAGCCAGTTCATATCCTACATTGATTCCAACAGCAAGTCTACTTAAGGCACTTTTTCACTGCATGGACCCTTCTATACTCGACTCAGCCCGGCTCTTGGCTTTTCCATTAGGCAAAAACTAGCCGGTTGTAAAATCTCCAAGTCTCAGCAGCTCACATTTGGTTTTTATCCGACTTACAACAGCAACTTGGAAAAATGATTTGCGGTTCAGACGCTCTTTGTATTGGTGGTTGAAAATGTCACTGACTGTTGTCGTAGGGGAAAAGCATGTTAAACCTAGTCAATTTGAGCTGATGCAATGCAATGGAAAATCTCCATTAGTACAAGAGTCCAAGAGCTAAAATAGTCCAGACCTGTCACTCACAATTAAAACAATTGTTGAAGTATGAAATGATCAACACTATGACAGAGAGCCCAAGTTGCGGAAATCATATAAAAACAAGATAGGATAACACTTCCCTTTCAAAACTACAGCAAATGGTCTCCTCAGTTCCCAAACACTGTTGCTAAATGTGTTGTTAAAAGAAAAGGGTGATGCAGTAAGCATGGCCCTGTCCTAAATTTTTTGGAACATGTTGTTAGCATCAAATTCAATGTAGGCATAATTTTAAAAAAATAATAATTATAATATATTTTAGGTTTTAACATTTTAAAAATATGTTGAATATAGGGTTTAAATGATTGGTTTAATGTTTTGCTTATTTTTTTAATTATTTTTATTATTATTATTATTATTATTATTTAACACTGATATTTTATGTTAATTTTTTTTTTGAAAAAGGGGATTGTACACTAAGCAGGTCTGTGTGATAGGCATTGACAGATACATTGTTTGTAACTTAAGACTTAATATAGTTGGTGGTTCTTGATCATTATTATTGTTCCTGTCTTCTTGTTTTAGTGAATGATCTTCAATTAGCAGAATGATTATTGCACTGAATAGCCTCAATTACTTCTGCAGAGATAAGCTCTCAGCCACAAGTGAATAGCTTAGTTCTCCATCTTGTTAATCACTCACAAGTGATACCACACAGAATAAGTAGCAATTAGTATGTGAATTCGATCTGAATAGTTTTATAAGTATTTCTCCCTTGATAGTCCCCACTAACCTGGTTTATTTGATTTAATTCAGTGCAAAATGTCTCAAATGAGCTTTCATTAATGAGAGTTATACTTTCTGAGAAGTAAAACACAGCAATACATTTTTCCATTTTCATTGATAATACAGTTGCTGTGGACCATAGACTTCTGAGGACAGGTCACCAATTTATGGTTTTCTAATTAGCAATCCGGTGAGTCCTAAGCAGGTTATGTCCAAAACTTTGGTGGGTTTTTTTTTTTTTTTTTTTTTTTTTTTGTGTGAGGGAAGGGGGGATTAAAATAATTAAGATTTTGAGATCAAATATAAAAATGTTATCAGCTTTGTATTTTGTTGGTAATGTTATGTTAGAGAAACCTTTGCCATCAGAAACTTTTAAAGCCACACAGAAATATATTGAAATGAAAGATTACAGTTATGTTCCTGATGACAGAGACATTGTTTTACAGTAGGTTTATATATTCTTTACACCACTGTTGTTAAGAAATTCAAGTTAAAATTTTGTTCTCCAGTGCGCTGTTCCTCATTTAGTCACTCTGGATGTAACTCTTTGTTACATTTTACTGACTGAATTTACCAGAACTGCATTCTTCAGATGTCTTGTGAAATTTTAATGAAGTCCAACACTTCTGCAAAAGTATTTCTTGGTTTGGTCATTTTTGTTTTGAGGACTAGCCATTCTTTTATGTCACTGACCATCCTGTATTCCCTCTACCAGGTAGAGAGGATCGTAGACAAGCGGAAGAACAAGAAGGGCAAGTGGGAGTACCTGATCCGATGGAAGGGCTATGGGAAGAAAGAAGACACATGGGAACCAGCGCATCACCTACTGCACTGTGAGGAGTTCATAGACCAGTTCAACAGCCTGCAAGAACGCCGCTCAAAATCAGCCAAGCACAGTGGTGCCTCCACACGCAACCTCAGCCATTCTGGCATCCACGACACCTCCAAATCACGTGGGGAGACCCGCAAAAAGAAAAGAACTAGTGTGGCAGGGGCGGGAGGGGGAGGGGGAGGGGGCCCAGGTTTGGCCACCCAGCAGAAACCAAGAAAAGTGACTGGAGGTAAACTGTCTGTGGACAAAATGACTAAACCTATGACTTATAAGGGCATGTCTTCGGGGCTTCAGTTTGTCCCACCCATCAGGGGTTCTACTAATGGGCTGCAAAATGGAGAAATGGGCCCAATCCATTACAGGACTACTGCCAGAGCCCAGGGTGTACCTACCACCAGGGTTGAGAGAGTGACTGGAGATATGGATGTCAGTGGAGCTGCCCCACCACTAATGAATGAATTAGGTAAGACTCTTTGCCTATAACAGATAGCTGCATACCAGTTGCACCAGTTGAAGTTGAACCTAAGTTTGTGTGTAAAGTCCATCCTAACTCTTACATTCGTAAGCATAATTGGTTTAAAACTAGAATTGTAGTTGCACCATACACTTACACTACACTACGACTTCATCTTAACTAGTTGTACATGAATGATGGTAAGATCAAATCTTTGTCACACAGAATGACTATTTGACTATTTGTAGCCAATCAGCAATGCCCCCAAACATAAATAGAACATATTACATGCATGACCTCAGCACCTAGTGAAATTGCTCACATTTTTGTCTATCATTGCTGCATTGTTTTCACGTAAACGGGACATCTGTGATTGTTTCATTTACTTTCAGAAGCAAAGCATCTTAAAAGTTAGAATGGTATGTTTGAGAGGGGAAAAAAAAGACTTCGTGGCTGAAGCTGAACTTGTCTCTATGGGATTTTGTTCACTATTTGAATTACCATTTGTATATAACATAACTCATTTGTAACTTGGGTTGTTTATCTTTGTAGCACTTTCATTAATGCAGTTAACTGTCTCCCGAATTTGGAGATCTTCCACCTTTTAGTAATTTGAAACAGCGAAAAAAGGTCAATATCATCTACGGAGCAATATCCTCATCAGTTCATGCATTTTAATGATTGGAGTTCTGTCTGTTGTCTAAAAACTCTAGATGACTTTGCTCTGCTATGAACAGAGAAAGTGAGCAAAAGCCAAGCAGACCAGTTTTAAGCAAGAAAACAGACTGCAGGGCTAGCAATTGGTGAGGATTTATAAAAGGTGCATTCGTAAATGTTGCATTTAAAGTTATTTTACTCTTGTTAACAATTTCTTATGGCTCGGAAGTCCTTATCTTTCTTAGTTTAGCTTAGACCTGTGTTTTCCTTTGTCTTTCCTTGTCCTTGAGTCCTATGAGTTGTACTGATGGCCGGATGAAGCCTTATGAAGCTTTCAAGCTTTCCATCCAGTTGGTTCACTAAGAGGTTCCTTTCTTGAGGCTTCATGTGCACACAAAGCAATCTGCTGGTCAAAACCTTTACTGTCCTTTCTACTACTTGTGATGGTCTTTTGGCTGTTTTACAACAGTGTCAGCATGGCATCATGTCACTGCCTATGACATGAGATGTTTACGTTTTTTCTAAAGATAGGACAGTGATTGTGCTTATGAATACTGAGACGATGGTGACTTAATTCATTTTTATTAAGAAACTGTATTTATCTTCTGTGCTTGGACCCATTCGGTTTCTCTTTTTGATAATCACCTGTCCAGTTTGGGGGGGGAAACCCTTTCACATGCTACTGAGAAAGCAGGGGTGTACAAGTATCCTACAGCAAGCCTAGACTTTGATATATTCATGTAAAATTTGCAGGGATGCCTTACACTTCAAATACGTTCATTAATTACGCCAACGCTCGAGTCGCTTTCTGAACCAGCGAGGCTTCAGACATTATCAGTGACATCACTCACTCACCCTCATCTCTGAAAGCCTGTGCAGAACAGCTTGTACCAGTCTTCACTAAGATCTTCAGCACATCACTGGAGACGTGTGTTGTACCCTCCTGCATTAAATGCCCCACTATAATACCCATCCTCAAGAAGTCAACCATCACAGGACTGAATGACTACAGACCCATTGCCTTAACCTCTGTAGTCATGAAATGCTTTGAGAAACTGGTCCTCACTCATCTGAAGGACACCACTATTACCATCCGCCCCCCCCCCCCCCCCCCCCCCCCCCACCCGCGGGTTAGACTCGCTGCAGTTTGCATACCGGGCCAATAGATCGGTGGATGATACAGTGAACATGGGACTCCATCTTACTCTCCAATACCTTCATGACCCAGGAACATATGCAAGGGTCCTGTTCTTGGATTTCAGCTCCGCCTTCAATACCATTATCCCAGGAAGACTACACAGCAAACTGACCCAGCTCAGCGTGCCAGCCCTCACCAGCCAGTTGATGACCAGCTTTCTCACTGGCAGAGAGTAGCAGGGGAGGTTGGGAAACTCACCTCAGGAATCCGGATCACTAGTACAGGTGCTCCACAGGGTTGTGTACTCTCCCCACTGCTCTTCTCCCTGTACACCAATGGCTGTACCTCAACGGACTCCTCTGTCAAAATTCTGAAGTTCGCGGATGACACCACCATCAATGGCCTCATTCATGACAGTAATGAATCTGCTTACAGATGGAGGTTGATAAGGTTGTCCACTGGAGCAGCCATAACAATCTTGAGCTGAATGATATAGTGGACTTCAGAAGAAACCCCTCAACCCTGCCAACACTCACCATCTTTGAAGCATGATGACTGTGGAGTCCTGCAAGTGATCACTAGGGACCTGAAGTGGGACAACAACATCAGCTCCATCGCAGCCGTGGATGTACTTCTGTGTCAGCTGAGGAAGTTCAGCCTGCCCCAGGAGCTGATGGTGCAGTTTTACACAGCCAGTCTGTCATTACCACATCCATCACAGTGTGGGGCAGCTCAGCCACCAAACCGGACATTCACAGACTGCAGCACATCATCAAGTCTGCGGAGAAGACCATTTCTTTTATGCTGCCCACACTGCTGGATCTGTACATCTCCAGTACCAGGAAGTGTGCAGAGAAAATCAACTCCAATCCCTCACACCTCAGACACCAGCTGTTCCAGCACCTTCCCTAAGGCCAGCACTTTAGCCAAATGAGGATCAGGACAACCAGGGTACAAGCTTCTTCCCACATGCCATCACACTCCTGAACAGTTGACATTACTATTACACAAAACACTGTATCTTCTGGTCTCTTGTTTATTTCTTCTGCACTTTAAAATAATCAGTGTATAACACATTACAAACTATACACTCCATCATCTGGACTTAAACTCTCCAACTAGTTTTCAGGATCTTCTTTTACCTGCCCTTGTCACTTTGATATAAATAAATACTGCACCCAGCACTTTAATACATGCACAATGTAAAGTTTACAGGTGTGTGTGTGTGTGTGTGTAATTTTGTTTTTTGTACTGCTGTGAAATTTTGTCAATATGTGCACTTGAGCAACTGTAACCTAATCCAGATTACCACCACAGTGACAGTTTTTCTGACAGTGTAGTGTTAGTAGTGTTTCCATTTCTGTCTTGTTTTGTCTTTTGTATAGTTAAGTATGGGCTGCCCTGGCCTAATGGCTGGAGAAGAGGGCTTAGGGCTGAATGATCATTGGTTCGACACCCATGGCCATCAGAAAAACTCAGGGCAGTAGGAGTGAAGGAACAGCACTGTCCTTTTTCCTCAGTCCATGGCTGAGGCGCCCTTGAGCAAGTCGCTAAACCCACAGCTGTTTCCCGGGCGCAGGGGATGGCCGCTGGGTCTGTGTTTTCTGCTCTGGGTGTGTGTTCACAACCCCTAGTGGGTTTTGTTTTAATTAATTCTTTGTCTGTATTCTCTTTGGAATTTGCTTTAGTCTGTTAGATTTGTTCGCAGTCTGGTTCTGTCTCTGCTATTAGTTATGGTCTTACAATACATACATACATATATATATATATATATATATATATATATATATATATATAAGACACTGGAGAGGTTTTTTTAGGTTTTTGAAAAAAAATGTTTTCTAGCATTCTAAAATCTTTTTTATTTTATTCATTTATTTTTAACAGGGCCAAAAGAGAGAAAATAACTACAGCTGAATATTTGGATGGTTTACTTTCATGATGGAGCACCTTCTTACTGTTTACTGAGCGCTTGTGCAGTTCGTTTGATACTCAGATTAAGAACAGAATATTGTGTGGTGAATCCAATTATGATACAGCTTATGCCTTGCAAATGAATTGTTCCTTGAAGGATTATAGATACTTAGGAACAAAATTGTCTGAGAGCTGAACAAGTACAGTTTCACCAAGCTGTTTTGTGTCATATAGTGCTGTTCCTTGTTCACAGATCGTCTCCCTGCATTTTAATGATTTTTCTTAAGGATGGAATTGCATTAATGTTAACACCAGTACATCAGAAAATGTACCCTGTGTAGTCTGATTTAATGTGACAGTTTGATTATGAACTATTTGACTAATTACAGTGCTGATGAGGCCCTGCATTCATAAAGACACTAGGTAGATCAATAGGGTGAGACAAATTAACACTGGGGTGTTTTCTACCTGTAAACAAAGGAAGCTAGGGAGAAAGCTATTAAAAATAAGCCAGCATATTTTTCCTTTCTAGGCAAAGTCTCAAATCTTGCATATTGCATGACGAATAAGCCAATAGCAATGGACCAAAATAACTTGGAATTTGACTAATTTCCATCCCCTACCTTGCTCCCAATGATTCCGGGTAGGCTCCGGACCTACCGCAAGCCTGAACTGGAAATGTGGTTATAAACAATGAATGAATGACTAATTTCCTTTTAAAATCTAGAAGTTTTTTTCTATCTCCTATAAAGTTATATTTATGGATATTCAAGGATTTTAACTGTAATAATATGCATTCCTAAAACATTGATATATAGGCATACAACATCTAAAATACATTTTGTATTTATTAATAAATTATTACATATATTACAAAGTTTAAGAGAACTACAGTAGTATTGAATACTACAGAATATTGGTAGTAGATTAGATCTGTCAATTTTCTTACTGTTTAAGCAGTCAATTAAATCTCTTTTAAGCATTCTCATACACTTGTAGATAATCATATGCCCTTTTCACATATGCATGGTATTCCAGAAATGTTTCAGAGGAGCTGTATGTGTGTGAACATAAAAACCCACAACATTTGTCCCGGACAATACCTGGACTTTATACTCCAAGAGCCCTAGTACAGATTCCAGGTAAAGACTCTGGTGTTTCCTCAGGCACATTCGCACAGTTGGAAATGTTTTGCTTGGTTTAGCATGTGCAAGAGACACAGCATGAATTCACTGTGAATTATCTGAATTACCTACTCCATTCACATTTTGTACTAGGGGGCTGGCAGAACAAGTCCAAGTAATGTTAGGTAGAAATTATGAATGAATAAATATTTGAGGAAGTTTTTAAAATATCTGGTATTTATGGAAAATATAGTATATACATTTTCAGATGCTGGGGCGGCACGGTGGCACAGCAGGTAGTGTCGATGTCACACAGCTCCAGGGACCTGGAGGTTGTGGGTTCTAGTCCCGCTCTGGGAGACAGTCTGTGAGGAGTTTGGTGTGTTCTTCCCGTGTCCATGTGGGTTTCCTCCGGGTGCTCTGGTTTCCTCCCACGGTCCAAAAACACAAGTTGGTAGGAGGATTGGTGACTCAAAAGTGTGTGTATGTGTGACTGTGTGTGTTGCCCTGTGAAGGACTGGTGCCCCCTCCAGGGTGTATTCCTGCCTTGCACCCAATGATTCCAGGTAGGCCCTGGAGCCACCGCAACCGTATGCTAGATAAGTGGTTACAGATAAAGAATGAATTTCAGATGCTCTTAAATGTGTTTTTTCAAATGATCTAATTTCTTTATAAAGATTAATTTACTAGGCCTAAAGATGTGAGATTTCAAAACCTTTCTTGTTCTCTTGATATGTAGTTGGTTTGTGAATCCTTACATTACTGCCCAGATTTTGAAATCTGCTGCATAATTCATTATTGGGAAGGTCTCCCAATAAAATGTTTAATTATTTCTTGTAGCTTGTAATGCAAATGAATCACTGTGACATTTCAGTAACTGTGAAATCAAACTTGCACTGCTGAATGTCATATTGACCACTGCTGGGCTTCTGTTGGGGTATCTCTCAGAGGCACATTCACACTGCACATGCTGATCAGATAGCACCATAATCCATGCTCATTAAATTGCATGGTATGTCTCTTTTCAAATCAAGTGCTTTCTTTTGATTTTAGGGCAAATTAGTGAATGTTCTTCAGATTGCAAGTGCCGAAGGAGAGCCCATGGTATTTCTTATTCATTTTGTTGTTCATTTTGGCCCTTTCTATTATTCACTTTTATATAACAGCCTTTTAAATTATATATATATATATATATATATATATATATATATATATATATATATATATGCTCTTTCCTAATACACTTGATATCAGAAGAAGTGTTGGATGAGCAGGTTTACAAAAATGATTGGCCTTTTATTGTGGGCATGATTCTGGCTTATGACTTTATACTGGTTTCAAGCTGTTTTCCTAGCATTCTTACTCTGTTCTTGGTTATAATAACATTTGTACTTATGTGCAAAGAGTGGCTCACATCTTAGTAATGGTGATAGGGATTATATTTATAATAGGTAAATTATCACTTTGTATTGCCTAATTAGAAACTACTTGAGAAAACACAGTTGATTTGACTCTGGTACATTATTGTGATTAGTCTTTTATTGATGCTCTAAACATTGTATCTTGTAAAGTTTAAAAAAAACTAAAATGATGCATGTATATTGCACAAAGAAAGAAAAAATAAGTAATGTGTGTCTACAGTCAACAAACCTGTCTAGAACAACAGGAGTAAGCCACGATTGGGAAAAAAAAGCCTCTGTTTACTTTCATGTGAAAAGCACCCAGGACTGAGGTGTGGGGAGCAGAAAAGCTGGCTTTTTAGACACTTATGCTTTGTTAATTTTCTTTCCCATCCTTGTTTTGTTTTTTTCCTCATAAGTAGCCTGTATTCATTTCTCAATAATGGTTGTTTTTGTTTGGCACGTTGAACACACACACACACAAAATAAAAATGAATCATGGGTGTGTTTTTGTCATGATGGTAGAGACCCACCTCATCTACAGCACCCATTGCAACACAGTCTTCCATTTCAGAGAATCGTTCAAAAACAATATTTAGCTGAAGCTACCCGTTATCACTTGGTGTAAATGTCATCTGATTTTAAGTCCACATTGGGACAAAGTAAACATATTCTCAGTGGTACAAACTCTCCTTATGCCACAGTTTATACATCGTTTCAAAAGGTCCAACCCATTCACTTTCCTGAGGAAAACTTTGCATATTTCAGTCCTTAATTGTTTTTAGATAGAAAAGGGGTCCATGAGACAGGACCACTTAAAAGTAATTCTTACAGAATATTTTGATATTACAGTTTATCTGAAAATCAATTATCATTTTATTTTGTTTGTGTATGTGTATATGTATATATATTAGGGATGTGCCATATCGTGTTGCTTTCAATAATATTGTCAGAATTTTTAAAACGATATAAAAAATAAGTATTGTGATATTCTGACTTGTTTAGGTAAAGACTATACTGTGTTTGTTTTGTTATTTACTGTGAAGTTTTAAGGTTACGTTTCGTGTAATTGTTTATGTTTTCTGATTATATGCACAAACAAAATCTACATAATGGTTTTATACCAAATCTGAATCTTGGTAATAAGCAAATGTTTACAGATATTTTTTTAAAGGCTAAGCACCACTTAATGGACCTCCATGAATATTTCGCATTATTTTAATTACTGATATATATAAGTATGAATTAAAATGAAAATAGCATGCTTAATTTGCTTTAAAACTGACAATTTTATTAAATTGATGGAAAAACCCAAGCTCGCTACGGAAATTCTTGAACGCAACCGTGACGTCACTGGTGGACAACAGCTGAACAACGCTGCGGTAAAACACCGTTATGACAGTATCTAGCTAAATAACAAACAGTATTCATGACAATAGCCTAGCAATAAGCTACACTCAAATTTAGAGGTACCGTTATTCTTGTAAATGTGATCGAAGTCGAACTCGAATTCATCTGACACTATAAACCTGTGTATGTATGTATTTGATAAGGGATCTTGCCTCTTTTTTGTTGAGGTGTTTTCACTACTCAATTAGGCTGTCTACTTTAGGTGTGATGAATTGAAATGTTGGTTTAAATAAATTGTTTAAAAACAGTGAGGTCAGGCACCCAGGATGGATGAAAAGACATGACAAGGTAAATAATACCCCCATACCGAGATGTGAATGGAGTTCAAATGAGCAATTAAAAAATAAAAATGAAGATTTATAAAACATTCAAGTTGCTGTCTGCCACTGAGGTTTCCTGCAGCTCACTTTTATCAGAGATGTGCTCTGTTATTTAGTCTTGTACTTAACTTACTGTAAGCTAATCAAAGATATGACTACATAATGTGTGTGTGTATATAATATTTAAAATGTACAGTTCCAAAAAGTGTCATTTTTGCTTCAAATGACAAAAAATTTATGACATCAAGCTTGTAACAATAGAGGAGCATTTTTAGCTCCTTATAGACCTTTTTTTAAAAAGGTGATATATAGAACCATATATACCACAATTGCAGTCAATATGAAGAAACCTTTCACGAAGCAAAGAACCCTTTAATCATGCAAATGTTTTTTTAAGTCTTCAGGGAACTATAAAGAGTCAGTTTTTATATAGTATTAGTATAGAACCCTTGTAGAAACATAATTTTTAAGTTAGAAGTCCAGACTTGTCACCCACTGAGAACCATGTTGAACTATGAAATGAAAACACCCCATAGAAGAGAGCCTGAGCTGTTTAGCAGCTGAAACCCTATACATTTTTTTCTCGCAATTTGAATCACCTATTGGTCCATTCATCATGAAATTTAACTCAATGCATAGGGCTACGTAAACCTTTAAAATATAACAAAAAGTTAGGATGGGAAGTCAAGGTTTGTCCCAACTGTAACAGTATGTTATACTCTTTCCATGCCCTCTTTCTCTAAATCCTGGTTGGTTCTTCTCTCTATGGGGTACTATCTCAGTCCTATGAGTAATCCATATTTAACTGATGTGATGTTCGCCCAAGCCACTACAGGACCTTCGGTAAAAGATGTTTGAAGGAATAGTGTATACTCCACTTGGAAAGCTTCTAGTATATTGAAAAAAAAAATCAATGATTCTGGGCAAATGTCCATACACCAAGTCTATGTTTTGAAAGTAAAATGAAGACAGGGACAAGCCTTCCATCTTTGCCCCATTTGCTCACGGAATGTAGTGTAGTGGCACACAGCATGCCCAGCATATACATTTTGGGGGAGAAAGCTTAGAATGATTTGACGTCAGTTATCTTAGTGTAAGAAATAACGTCAGTTGCTATTCAAAAGACTTTGCATGAAAATGACAACATATTTGCATGATGTATTCCACCATCAAAATGCACTTTTAAGCAAAATTAAGCCTTTTGTACTTTTGTCTCCACTTTGTCATGTCTGAACAGGGTCATCGCTCCCTAATGGAGATGCGCATTTGCACAGTTCAGCCAAACGAAAGCTGGCTGAAGATAAATGCTACGTTTTCGACAAGAGACTGAGGTACAATGTGAGGCAGA
Source organism: Hoplias malabaricus (assembly GCF_029633855.1). NCBI lineage: Eukaryota > Metazoa > Chordata > Actinopteri > Characiformes > Erythrinidae > Hoplias > Hoplias malabaricus. Next base: position 15,277,819 of record NC_089810.1, on the reverse strand, counting down.
ATGAGACCAACTACAGATTTCGGGACATTGTGGTCAGGAAGGAAGAGGGCTTCACACATGTCCTGCTGTCAAGCCAAACATCAGACAACAATGCACTAACCCCAGAGGTATGTCCCGTACAATTAGGTAACAAATACAGTTGTACAACAATAGGGAAGGATTAGTCAACCATTCAGTGACATCAGAGATGAGGCACAAAGCCAAAGCAAGACTCTGATTGAATCAGAAATGTACAGGTCTTGTTTTCTAGTTAGGTATGATATCATTTTCAGAAGGAACAATGTGAAATTTGAGAATTTAATGAGTCACATAAGTACATTATAATCATTCACAGGATAAGATGTAAAATATCCTATGTTAATCCAGTAGAACATAGGGTCAAACACACTGTCTTCCTACCTGCAGCCACAAAATTTGTTTTTGAATCCTACTTCTCAGCACTAGAGATGCTGTGGCCGTTTATGATCTGGTCAGCAATCAGCTATCCTTAACAACTACAGTTACTCATTGAGCTCAGCACATAAGTACACAAACCACCCACTGTATCACTAGCTCTTCACAGGGCTCAACAGGTAGGCACCTCCCCTTGTCAGTGTTTTGCTGAATTAAGTCCACGACACCTCCAGAAGACAACAGCCGTAAATCCACACTGGCCTCCCTGGTGACTAGGGCTGTGCCTAGCCCCACTGGGACTGTTAATGTGCCACCAGTTTCATGTGAACTTTACGTGCTACATCACCAGCAATCATAATAGCATCTCTACAGTGCATTTCCCCAAGTAATCTGTGCTCTCCTTATCCAGAATCACTTACTAGACCTTTCATCTGTTTCTGATAACTCCTTCACAGCTGCCCTTAATTTTGGCCCCTGATGCTGAACTGCACAACCAGGGCTATGGCAGGGGCTTTGTAGCCAAGTCTAACCCCTATCTAGAATTTAATGAGTCACTTACATATGTACATAATGTATGTGATTGTTGTTTTTTTATATGCCATTATGCCTTTCACAGAGATTCTAAGGGTTCTGTAATTGCTATACACAGAAATGTCAAATGATTTCTTTAAATCATAAAATACTGACATTTTTATTCATGTAACTTGTTAAATCTTTAGTTTATTTAACCTAAGTGTTATTATATTACTCTTATTTCATTGTTACAGTTTGGTTGAAAGCAAAATGGGTAAAATGTCTTAGTGTTTAAAAGTAAAACATCTAGTTACAATTATCTCTCCTCTAGTATTTATTTTTGTAAATACTGTTAAATAAGCTCTCACGTTAATTAGGCTTTCAGCAGCTGGCCTCAAGGAATGTCTTATGAGATTCACGTGTGTTCAACTTATAACAAAAAAAAAAAAACTTCTTAAAATCACTATCACTGTTAACTTGTTACTAGGATCCCATAGAACTGCTTGTGATGTTTTGAGTTTTGTCATTCATGGCCCAAATCAAACCCGAAAGACTGAACTGGCCGTATGTTGTAACTCTAATAATCAAGGTATACAACTGGAATTAAGGATCTGAAAATGGCATTAGTAGGATTTAAGGAGATCAGACTATCATTGCTCAATTAAAGTGCACTGCCACCATTCAAAATATTACAAAGGAGTGTCAGTGATACTCCTTTTGGGATTTATTTTTATTGGCATTCTCATTCAAGTCTTCTGATAGACACATGCAAGAGATTCTTCTCAGATGTGTTTCTAATTTCCTCGCACTGTTATAGGAAGTACACTATAATTGAGTCTGTGGATGTCTGAGAAACAATGTAACATAATGACAGATCAGAAAGGGCAGGAGGAGCGTGCTTCACAGAGTTTGAGTCCTCCCTGGTTTTAATCATCACTCACCAGAGCAGGCACACCATTTCCCATCTGACATGTTTGTTTGTTTGACCCTTCACACTCCCTTTTCTCAGATGCTCTATGATAGTTGAGTTACATTTGAGGATTCTGAACTGTCACAGACTGTAATGGTGAAGATAAGCTTTCTCTATCATAAGGTAACAGTACTGAATTTGACAAGTTCCAGGTCATTCTTTCACAGGTTATCAGCATGTTTCTCCTCAGGGGTTTTATGTAAGAAGATATTTGAATGTCTTTCCAGAGGAAATCATATTAATTGCTAATGCACTGGTCAATTTTGATGGAACTGGAATGAAAACAGCAATACCTTAAATCTGGCACATCTTGCTGCAGTGAATGACTCATAAGATCAATGAGAACAGCCAAATAAGCACCATGTTTATCCTGTTTATGATAAATTGTTAGTTCATATATATATATATATATATATATATATATATATATATATATACATTTAATTTCATAAAAATATATTTACATACTGGTTGGCTTTATTATATTTACAATGTGTGTAAACTGCCTCTCAAACATTTAGTATCACTTTAGACTAATACATTTTTAGTCTAAATGTTAAATCTTAAATGGACCCCTGAGCTTATTTGAATATTGTTCATTCAATATTTCAAAGGTTCTGAGCTCTCAAATAAGTCTCAAATGAGTTCAGCTCTGTAAAGATATTTTATTAACCCTTTATTACTGCTTTTTCAAATGTAAAGTATTTTGAATGTTGTATATGTTTCATTCCGGTGTTATACAGCTTTCTCAGTGAATTTTCTACTAATTATTTTAAGGTCATGTAATTGCGCATTGTTTGTATTCTAAATTCATGTTTAATCTAAAGCCACATTCCATAGTCAAAACATTGACTGCAAATTTTGAACAGCAGTGTACACTCAATTTAGTAGCTTTCAATCAGCACTTCTGACTGTTTTCTGTCTGGTTCAGAGTAACAAAAAAAGTACTTAGCAAAAAGCTAAAGAATTGACTTTCTTTCTGCAAACCAGGTAAGAACTTACAAACATAGAGATGGGATCGATTAAAAGATCTAGATATCTGCCAGGGCTCTTCTGTATAATGGCTGAGGAATAACTCAAATAAAGTCTCACACATCTCTTTTCGCTGGCTATAATGGCAATTGCTAAGGGGACATATTGTTTCTGCCTGAACAAATCTTTGATTTCCAAAAAGAATAATGAAAGGCATGCTGTTTTACACAAGAAGAAACATTTTGAATGTGAATAAGAAAGAAACAGTTTAGCTGACAATGAAAGTTAATGCTGCAAGCTTTAACCTGAACTCCTTCGGTCCAATCTGTTTGTTGTGATTTTTTTGACATTGTGTCAATGGAAGGTGGTATATTTAAAAGAATGTTTTAAAAAATAAAAACCTCAAAAATTAATATAAAAGCTAAACAGTTTTATTCTGACCATGATTATAAATGCAGTTGTGCTTTCTGACCATAATTCAGTCTAAAATTACTTCAGAGATGGTCTTGTGCATCCAGACAAACACAAAGGGCTCAAAGCACTCAGCAGCTGTAGGGCATACAAAGCCTTGACAAACCTATCCAAAAAAACAGGCATATATTAGATTGCACATTGCACATTGTTGCACATCATTCAGTAGGAATACAGCCTTGTGTGTTTGGCAGGTTGGGGCTCTAGACACTTTCAACTTTTTCTGGATTTATACGTTTACTTGATGCAGCCAAGCCTAAATCCCTGTACTGGTTTCTGTATCAATGCAGCATGCTTGCTGTAGAGCCGTTTCATCCTTGGCAAAGTTCCTCATATCCTCTGAGCTGTGAGCCGCGTGGATTGAGTAAGCCTGTTAGTGAAGTGTTTATCTGTCCTGTGCTCTGCTTGTGCCGCGGCTCACTGCAGCTCCGGCACCAGAGCCCAGCGCATGTGTTCCGTCTCTAAATCGCTCTCATTCTCTCCACTTCGCAAACAAGTGTTTGTGGAGAAATGAAAGGCGGAAAAGGGGTGACGCATCCCAGCGGATGGAGGCTTTCAGCTGAGACTGCAGCATTGCTTTTCCTCTCGCTTTCTAAAGGCATTGAAATGAATGCCTTATTTGCCTCACTCTCCCCAGATCATTTTGAAGCCTGTTATGTATGGTCTGTTTATGTGGAAATGATGCAGGCTTAAAAAAAAAGAAATGACCATCAATCCGATATGTATGAATTGTGAAGCAAATGCAGACTCCATATTATTGCATATGAATCGAAAATTAACCAAATTGAATATGGGTTTTGAGATCTTTGTCTTTGCTTTTCTGATTTCAGACTATTGCAGGACTACTGTAATTATTTTATTTACCATTAAAATAATAATACAAAAATACCCTTTCAGTGGATATGCAGTGATTTTACAACTAATGCATATTTAAATTATAAGAGTTGATGTGGTTGCCGGTGCAGGAACACACATTATATTGTATGAAACACATGATGAAAAAAGTGAAATGAATACTTTAGTCCACACCAGCTCTTTGCACTTAAGGTTGGAAAGCCTTTTTCTATTGTAATGCTCTAAATAATTATTTTGCCATCTTACTTTTTAAAAGTATCTCAATTCTTAATTTCACACAGCCTGAGCTGACCTCCATAAAGTAAAGCAGACTGCCTCATTGTGCAGTACTGAAGCCTTTGTGTGGGAGGATTCATTCTCCACCTTTGTCCTGTACATTGTTAGCTCAAGCTATTTGGCACATCCCTCTTTGTTCTGCGCTCTGTCTGTGGCACGTAAGAAATGTAGATGGACAGTATAAATGTAGCCTGCACTTGTATTATAGTGTTTATCTTCTGCTGCCCTAGACTTTCTCTCTTTGACTCTGTATAGATTGAGGCTTATTCTTCTGACCTCAATCCATGTTCTGAGAGCAGGTGTGTGTGTGTGTGTGTGTGTGTGTTGACCTCAGGCTGTCATAGACCATACAGTACATGCTGTGATACCATTAAGGGCAGTTTGGCCCTAGACTCAATGTACAATATTAAAGAAATATGTGAGATAAATATTTGACCTTTTGGCTACTCAGTTTCTTGGGTTACTAAAAGCTTGTAGAAGCACTTGAAGGCAGTGCAGATTGAACCAACAGTTTTGTAGCCTCATTCTTTTTATAGATTTACTAAAAAAAATCCATGCTTGGATTATATTTTCTTTGTATAAAATCCAGATTTTGCACATGTTTCAGGAATTTTAATTTGGTGCCATGGTCCTGTAGCTGTGCTTTATTTTTTTCTTCTGTCTGGTTCTGTTTACTTATGCTTGTGTGACCATGTGGTGTAGTTTCTCATATTTCCATTGTTTTAGTCCAAGCCCAGCCCCGTTCCAGTTGTGTGATTTTTCTTTAGTGTGCAGGTGTTTGTCATTGTCTTGTATATAAGTACTCCAGTGTTTGGTCTCGTCCTTTGTCAGCTCGTCTGTAGTGTCTTGAGCGTAGATTTGTTATACTATAAACAACAAAGTGGAAAGGTTTTTTGTTAGTTTGTTTGTTTTCCCTCTCTGTGTTTCTGTGCGTCTGTGTCTATATATTTACATCTGTGACTGCATCCAGCTTCTCTCATATTCATTCCACTTGACACTTGGTAAGTAAACCAAGTTGAAAAGAAAATTTTCTCATCAAGGAGGTTTGATGAAATAATACATCAGGAATTAGAGGGTGAAAGTGTTTTTGACTTTTGTATTGTTGTTTTTTTTTCTTGTATTCCTTACATTATATTGTAGTAGCGCTACACTTCACTGCATCTTTTAATGCTGCTACTGATTTAATGGCATTTTTCTAATACCATTTTTTTCTCTACATGGAAACTATACTACTCTACTTGACTCAACTCTGCATTTTTACTATTTCATTATGAAAAATGGCAAATTTGGCAGATGGAATTGTGTACTTTTTAGTACCTGCTTGCTTATGGTTCCAAGCAAGCCATGCAGACTTAAACATGTGTATACCTTGCAGAGTGCTCACTGGCCTGAGAGAAATGTAGACATCTAGCACAAACTAGCCATGGGTAGTTGACAAAAGAATCCAGCGAGAAATGGAGCTGGAAGTTGCAACAAAAAGAAGTAACAACAAACTATACTTGTGTCTGAAAATACAAAATCAGCATGCGAATACATAATGAAAATACAACACTTAATATTAGTACCACTGTTGTGGTTTCCAAAGCCCAGTTTTCTCATTAATGACAGTTTTGTGACATTACATGCTAAATTTCAGTGGGACAGGTGGTAGGGGTGGCCTGTGATAGTGGAAAATAAACCAGGTACCAAAATGCAAGTAGAGTCAAGTAGTGTAGGTACCATGCAGTGGAAAAGCACCTTAACTGTCCAGTACTATTATGTTAGCTGGCAGACCCTCAAATGGTTTACATCAGGATAAGTGATATAAGTGATGTGAAGGGAGCTTCATTGTTTCTATGCTTTAAAGGGTACATATATTTCTTTACAATTAAACAGTTCCACAGGGTCTTAAATATGCAGGTGTGTGACATGCATTGGTTAGAGTACTTAAAGGATTAAACATCACTGCACCATTCTCGCCTTGTCTAAACAGCCGTGCTCAGAACATCAAGCTGCTAGATTATTTTCTCTTTGTCATTTATTTATAGTACATGTCCACGTTTGTGTATATACATGAATATAGCACCTTAACAATGACTACCACAGACCCAAATTCACCTTGGCTTATGTGCAAAGACATTATTCATTGTTTGCCTCTTTGCCTGTGTTTTAATTTATCTCATCGGAACAATTTGTCTATATAATGATGGATACATTTTTTCTTATACATTTTCTTTTTTTTTATACAACTTATACATTTACAGATATAGACATTTACTCCTGCATTGAGTTTCCTGGAACCAAACCACTGATTGTCTTGATTTCGTATATAATTTATCATGTAGTTTTATAGCTGGTGACATGACCAAAACCATTTACTTCAAGCATACATTTGAGAAATTAATAAATATGTTGAAAGTCTGTGATCATTTTGCTGTTTGATGTCTTTGTAGGCACAACAGAGAAGGCAAAATAGATAGTTGAATGAAGATATCAGAAAGAAAAAAATTCAAGACAAGCATGTTATAAATAAAAACAGCTATAAGATTGTGACTACACATACCTGTGACTACAGTTGCAAATAATCTTAAGTTGAAGGTCCATGGGACTGTAGCCAACCTCCCTGGACTTGGCCACAAGAAGAAAATCAACCTCAAACTGAACAGAAGAATTGTGCGAATAGCAGACAAAGAGAAAACTTCCAAAGAGAGACAAGCTGAACTCCAAGGTCGAGATATGTCAATGTCTGATCGCTCCATCCGTTCCTTTTTGAGCAACAGTGGGCTTCACAGTAGAAAACAGAGGTAGATCCGCTGCTGAGAGAAAAACATTAAAAGCAGACAATAATTTGATAAAATGCACATTGACAAGCCACAATGCTTCTGGGAGAATGTTCTTTGAACAGATGGGACAAAACCGGACATTTTGGCAAGTCACATCAGCTCTGTTTACAGAAGAACACAATGAATCCTTCAAAGAAATGGACACCATACCTACTGTGAAACCTGAAGGAAACTCTTATGTGCTGGGGCTGCTTTGATGCATGTTGCATGTGTGGCTTTGAATCTGTGCAAGACACAGTAAAAACCTTTAGATTATCGCGACGTTCTAGAGAGAAATGTACTGCCCAGTGTCTGAAAGTTCTGTCTCAGTTGCAGGTCATGAGTCCTCCAACAGGTTAATGTCCCAAAATACAAAGCTATGTATAAAACATTGGACTATTATGAAATAGTCTTCTATGACTCCTATAGAACATCTGTGGACCAACTGAAATATGCCATGTGGTGATGACACTATTCAAATCTAATAAAACAGTGCCATTTACTTAGGAAGAGTTGGCTAAAATACCTGTTTATGGGGGCAGAAGACTCAGTGAGAGCAACAAATGTCGCTTGTGTGCAGTGACTTCCTCTGTCAGTTAATGTAAGATCTCATATTTATCCATTCATTCATTATCTGTAACCGCTTATCCAGTTTAGGGTCGCGGTGGGTCCAGAGCCTACCTGGAATCATTGGGCACAAGGAGGCGGGAATACACCCTGGAGGGGGCACCAGTCCTTCACAGGGCAACACAGACACACACACACATTCACTCACACACTCTGACAATTTTTTAAAGTCGCCAATCCACCTACCAACGTGTGTTTTTGGACTGTGGGAGGAAACTGGAGCACCCGGAGGAAACCCACGCAGACACGGGGAGAACACACCAACTCCTCACAGACAGTCAACCGGAGCGGGAATCAAACCCACAACCTCCAGATCCCTGGAGCTGTGTGACTGCGACACTACCCACTGCACCACCGTGCCACCCCATATTTATCCATGCCATGCCATTTAATTATTTACATATTTTATCAAAGCAAAATTCATTACGCAAGGTATTATGGTCACTTTTGTCATTTTCAAGTTGTTGCAGAGATGATTATGGGTTCTCTTTTTCCCCCACATCTGTTTATCTCTAACTAGCAGTTGTTGTCTTTAATGTACTTAATTTTCTGAATAATAGGCATTAGGCAGCACCCCATGTGCTTGTAAGTAAAAGAGATACTTTATTGTTTGAATTTGATTAGTTATTATTTGTGTGGTAAAAGACATTACATTTCTGACACTTAAACAAATGAAAACATCCAAACTCAGATTATATATATATATATATATATATATATATATATATATATATATATATATATATATATATATATATATATATATATATATATATATAATTTTATCATGGTTACACATTTTAACTAATTTAATTTGAGTCTATTCACTCATGGGGCTGTATTCTCCATTCACGACAGAAAAAGCCCAGAATGTAACATAGTGTAAGATGGCAGAGGTTTTACATACTGGAGTCAAGGGGATGTAAACAACTTGTGTAGTTAATGCATGTTCATAGATCTTCACGTTCTAAATTTTAAATTAAGGTTTAAGGTGGTTACTGTGCCATTTTTGCAGTTCCTTGAAAATAGAAATACATTAAAAAATTAAGCTTTTTTGTTCAACAAGGATTTTTAAAGTGTTTTTCATTGTTGCATTAGGACTACTTTGAGACTGCCACATCCCTCACTCTGCCACATCTTCTTTCCTCAGATCATGAAGGAGATGTGCCGTGCTCTGGGGAATGCAGCAGTGGACGACAGTAAGCTTCTACTTCTCAGCGCAGTGGGCAGTATCTTCTGCAGCGGACTGGACCCCTCCTACTTGATTGGACGCCTCTCTACAGACCGCAGAAAAGAGAGCAGCAGGATCGCAGATGCTGTGAGGTACAGGAAGAGAAACTGCTGCATCAGAGCTTTAAGCAGTTCCACACATTCTACCACATTTTAGATTAGGGATGTTTAATCTTCAGAAGGCTATTATGGCTGCAGGTTTTTAATTAAACAAGCAGCAATATTCATAATCAGTTGCTGAAAGGCACCTCAATAAATATTGGAATCTACTCCAGTTTATTTTGAAAGGAAACTCTTGTTCTTTGTATATGTAAATGGCCTTTCCTGGTGTAGGTCCTGGCCAGTGTATTATTTAGCTAATTAAACTTGATGACATTAAGGTAGACATACTGGTAAATCACGTTATGTTTATTGACTTGTTTTATTATGTAATGATTTTACAACTTTGAACTTTAAAGCAAGAGAAAGGAATGTAAATCTGAAAATCCCCAGTCAGTAAAATAGAAGTTAGAGAAAGCTGGTAGTATGTGTGTGTATTTTTATATATATATATAAAATCAGTGGCGGATGCTGGTCTTTCAAGGAGGGGAAGCTCAATTTCGGCCTACATCATAAAATGTGTCGGTTTATTTATACGTAAATTTTACCCTCTGTTCCTTTTCAAGGAAATGATCTGTGACCCTGTCGTACCAACAAGGCGTCTTTTCCAGGGACTTGACTAGTGTCCACTCAATGGCCAGCAGAGCTAGGCTGCTTAAACGGCCTTGACCCATGTGAAGTGTGTCCGCCTGTTCTCCCACGGATCTTTACACCAAAGGATCGCTGATTCGCTCATTGTGCTGTCAATCAAAAAGGAATTCAGCCTCAGACAGATCATCCAATCATCATGCAGAAGCTGAGCATCCGGGCCAGCCGAGGCCAGCCCACTGCCCCATAGACCCCCAGAGACGCTAAGCGTCAGATGGGCGGGACAAAGCCCAGCATTTATCCAATGACTCGTCTTGTTTCGCTGCACTTCGCTGCTTCACTATTGAACTCTGTGGACGCTCAGCGTCCATACCGTTTAAAGCACTGTGAAGCTGTGGGAATGATTGAGAGAAGAGCCGCATCTTTACCAGTGATAAGAAGCTGATTCTGAACAAAAGTTGAGCACGTTGTAGTGCATATTTATTCAATGACATGTACACACAACAGTATATATTTGATCACTTATTTTTTTACATTTTAGGGGAAGCAGAGCTTCCCTTGCAGTCTTAGAGCAATCGCCGCTGATATATATATATATATATATATATATATATACACACACACACAGGGTGGGCACATTAGTATATGGTAGGGGGAAAACTTTTCAAGATGGGTGGTGACCATGGTGGCCATTTTGAAGTCGGCCATTTTGGATCAAACTTCTCAATGGGAAGAGGGTCATATGACACATCAAAGTTATTGGGAATTTCACAGGAAAAACAATGGCGTGCTTGGTTTTAAAACAAGGCCTGTACATTTCTGATTCAGTCAGAGTCTTGCTTTGGCTTTGTGCCTCATCTCTGATGTCACTGAATGGTTGACTAATCCTTCCCTATTGTTGTACAACTGTATTTGTTACATAATTGTATGGGACATACCTCTGGGGCTAGTGCGTTGTTGTCTGATGTTTGGCTTGACAGCAGGACATGTGTGAAGCCCTCTTCCTTCCTGACCACAATGTTCCGAAATCTGTAGTTGGTCTGATTCTGCCTCACATTGTACCTCAGTCTCTTGTCGAAAACGTAGCATTTATCTTCAGCCAGCTTTCGTTTGGCTGAACTGTGCCAATGCACATCTCCATTAGGGAGCGATGACCCTGTTCAGACATGACAAAGTGGAGAAAAAAGTACAAAAGGCTTGATTTTGCTTAAAAGTGCATTTTGATGGTGGAATACATCATGCAAATATGTTGTCATTTTCATGCAAAGTCTTTTGAATAGCAACTGATGTTATTTCTGACACTAAGGTAACTGACGTCAAATCATTCTAAGCTTTCTCCCCCAAAATGTATATGCTGGGCATGCTGTGTGCCACTAAGCTACAGGGTGGGTCATTTATATGGATACACCTTAATAAAATGGGAATGGTTGGTGATATTAACTTCCTGTTGGTGGCACATTAGTATATGGGAGGGGGGAATCTTTTTTAAAGATGGGTGGTGACCATGTTTGCCATTTTGAAGTCGGCCATTTTGGATCCAACTTTTGTTTTATCAATGGGAAGAGGGTCATGTAACACATCAAACTTATCAGGAATTTCACAAGAAAAACAACGATGTGCATGGTTTTAACATAGCTTTATTCTTTCATGAGTTTCTGACCACTTATAAAATGTGTTTAAAGTGCTGCCCATTGTGTTGGTTTGTCAATGCAACCCTCTTCTCCCACTCTTCACACACTGATGGCAACACCGCAGTAGAAATGCTAGCACAGGCTTCCAGCATCCGTAGTTTCAGGTGCTGCACATCTCATATCTTCACAGCATAGACAATTGACTTCAGATGACCCCAAAGATAAAAGCCTAAGGGTGTCAGATTGGGAGACCTTGGGGGCCATTCAACTGGCCACGACGACCAATCCACTTTCCAGGAAACTGTTCATCTAGGAATGCTCGGACCTGACACTTATAATGTGGTGGTGCACCATCTTGCTGGAAAAACTCAGGGAATGTGCCAGCTTCAGTGCATAAAGAGGAAAACACATCATCATGTAGCAATTTCGCATATCCAGTGGCCTTGAGATTAACCATTGATGAATAATGGCCCCACTATCTTTGTACCCCATATACCACACCATACCATCCATTTTTTGTTCCAACAGTCTTGGAGGGATCTATCCAATGTGGGTTAGTGTCAGACCAATAACGGTGGTTTTGTTTGTTAACTTCACCATTCACATAAAAGTTTGCCTCATTACTGAACAAAATCTTCTGTGTAAACTGAGGGTCCTGTTCCAATTTTTGTTTTGCCCATTCTGCAAATTCAGTGCACAGATCTGGGTCATCCTTGTTGAGATGCTGCAGCAGCTGGAGTTTGTAAGGGTGCCATTTGTGAGTAGTTAATATCCGCTGAAGGGATGTTTGACTGATGCCACTCTCCAGTGACATGCGGCGAGTGCTACGCTGTGGGCTCTTGCTGAATGAAGCTAGGATGTTTCTTCATTAGTGACCATTTTCATGCGTCCACATTTTGGCAAATCCAACACTGAACCAGTTTCATGAAACTTGGCAAGCAGTTTGCTAACTGTAGCTTGGGAGATGGGTGGTCTCGTAGGGTAACTTGCATTGAAATCTGCTGCAATTACCAGGTTACTGCATTCACCAGACCTCAACACAATTTCTATCCCCTCCTCACGTGTGAACCTCTGCGAAATGTCAATGGCTGTACACAAAAAGAAACTTGTAAATAATTCATGAAAAAATAAAGTTACGATAGAACCAAGCACACCATTGTTTTTCCTGTGAAATACCCAATAAGTTTGCTGTGTCACATGACCCTCTTCCCATTGGAAAAAAAACAAAAGTTGGATCTAAAATGGCCAACTTCAAAATGGTCACCACCCATCTTGAAAAATTTTCCCCCTCCCATATACTAATGTGCCACAGACAGGAAGTTAATATCACCAACCATTCCCATTTTATTAAGGTATTAAGGTGTATCCATATAAATGGCCCACCCTGTGTGTGAATCTAAAATTGTATTTTGTGTGTGTGTGTGTGTGTGTGTGTGTGTGTGTATATATATATATAATATATTCAACAAAATGCAAATAAGTTAGAGCCATCAAATTTTGAACAAGATTAGCATTTATAAACAGATGCCTAAATATTACAAACAAAAAATGCTTAATTAAATTATAATACATTATAAACATAAATAGGTTAAATTATTATTCAAACTCTAGGTTTAATATCTTAAAGATCCTAGTTTGCAATTACAGCTGTTAATTGTATTTTGTAAGACATGATCCGGCCGGCACAGGTCTCTGGAGTAATCTTGGCCCACTCCTCCATGCAGATCTTTTCCAAGTTGTCTAGTTTCTTTGGGCATCTCTTGTGGAGAGTTCCTTCCACAAGTTTCCAGTTGGGTTATGGTCAGGAGACTGATTAGGCCACTGCAACACCTTGAACTTTTCCCTCTTAAACCAGGCCTTGGTTTTCTTGGCCATGTGCTTGGGGTCTTTGTTCTGTTAGAAGATGAAATCATGACCCATCTTTAGATCCTTTGAGGAGCAGAGGTTTTTGGCCAAAATCTCCTGGTAGGCTTTGCTATCCATCTTCCTGCTGATGTGGACCAGATGGCCAGATGGCCCCTTTGCTGAGAAGAAACTTCACAGCCACCACCATGCTTGACATCCTTGGGGTTGTATGCAGTGCCATCCTCTCACCAAACGTCCGTTGATTCCAAAGACCTCCACCTCTATCTCATCAGACCAGAGAACCTTGAACCGGTCTGCCTCAGAGTCCTCCAAGTGATCATGAGCAAACTTTAGATAGGCCTTGAAATGATGCTTTGAAAGAAAAGGTACATTATGGGCTCAACTGGAACAGAGACTGTTGCGGTTGATAATGTTACAGATGGTATTTGTTGAAATCAATCTTCCAACCGTCTTGAGATCTTCCTGGAGTTCCCTCCTTGTTGTTCTTGGGTCAGTCATGACTGTTTTAACAAGCCTGGCCTTGGCACGGGAGGAAACTATGAAAGGCTACCCAGGCCATGGAGGGCAACAGTAGTTTCATTCCACTTCCGTATTTTGCTGGATGTTGTGGGTTTGAGTCCCACTCCTGGTGACTGTCAGTGAGAAGTTCATCCTCAGTCTGCGTGGGTCTTCTCCGGCTGCTCTGGTTTCCTCCCATGGTCCAAAAACAAGTTGGTAGGTGGATTGGCGACTCAAAATTGGTGTGCTTTCACAATACTAAGTTAAATCATAATGTGTAAACCTGCAAAATCTTCAGGAAGCCGAATATTACTTGGAGGCACTGTGTGTATATATATTAGCCTTGTAAATTTGGTTTGATTGGTATTGATATCAAAATAAGCTTTTTAAAATCTTTGATATTGATTTCATATTTATAAAGTTTGACCATACCCAGACTCTTAATGAAACAGACTTCCAGGTGTCAGGACTACACAGTTGGTTGCTTTATAATCTGCCTTTTGTCTTAGGCGTCTATGATCAGTTGTCCACTGAAGACTGTAATCAATGCTTTTAGTAAAGTGCTTCACTGCTTCGATTTTTTTTCAGAGCTATAAAAAAACTAATTGAGCTAATCAAATTACATGAGTTTGTTGTTGAATTACATGATTACTCACTTTCATGAATTCACACAGCTATACAATTGTACATTCTCTCACACAGTGCATTATGAAATTGCACTGAATAAAGATATACTGCAAGATGCAAAGGTCAGAGACATTTTTTATTTGTCATTTCCAGTTAAAACTGCCATGAAGTACAAGTTTTTTTTACCAAGAAAAAGGCAGGAGACATCTATTTTAAAAAATATATATTAAAGCCTCATATACTAAGTATGATATTATATCCATCCCTATTGAGTTTTCCTGTACCCTATCACCATTTTAACTTACATTTCATCCCTCCAGTCAACTGATGTCAATATTAGCTAAACAACTTCCCAAACATAGCTCAGTTTTCAAATGTAAAGTTAAAATGTAGGATTTAAAAGGCAACATATTGTACCTGCTTTCCACATGTTAACACACAAATGTCTGTTTTAAATGAAATTTTTCTTACATTTATTTTTTAAATTTCTTAATTTCACACTCGTAGGACTCATGAGTGACTTATCAAGCCCTTTTGGAGCTGTATGGGTTTGGAGTTTTCTCTCATCCAAAATGGTTATACAGTACAATAAACATCAACTGGTTGTACTTGCTCATTAAATAATTCATGGGAAAACACTCTTGCACACACTGTTTCAATGGAACCTACAGTTACTGCTAAAATTAGGCCATGAAAGCACAACCTCTTCATGCTTTTTTTTACTGCAGAGACTTTGTAAAGGCCTTCATCCATTTTAAGAAGCCTATCGTGGTGGCCATTAATGGTCCAGCTCTGGGCCTGGGTGCGTCCATCCTGCCCCTGTGTGACATTGTGTGGGCAAGTGAGAGAGCCTGGTTCCAGACCCCATGTGCTGCTCTGAGACTCACACCCTCTGGCTGCTCCTCATACACCTTCCCCCAGATACTGGGAGTGGCTCTGGTGAGTAAACAGACTACACTGTGAAGATTTATTTGATGGCAGAAATTATTAATACAGCATTAAGTAGGGATACAGTGAGTACTCCAATAAAAGCAACTTTATATTCACTTAAAAATTAACATAATTGCTTATGATTAATTAGCTGTTAAAATTTAGTGAATGATTCCTCATTCTCAAGCTAAAAAGAAACACATTTCAAAACATAATGTCCAAATAATATTAATACATTTCTGATCTGTTCTTTCAATGTGTTATTTTCTCATACTCTTAACTATGGAATTTTTTACAAACTTTCTCAAAGAGTAATTAAATGCTTCTGACTTTTTGATTATTTTGACTCACTAAAGCCTTATGTGGATGGGATTAGTTGTATTTGGGAATGTGGGGTATAATCATTTTTCCAGAAGACTTCAGAAATATTTATGGTGGATTTGTCATGGATAAGAACCCTTGGTGTAAATAACAGAGATGGGAGTGGCTGCTTGATTCACAGACTGCTGCCACACAGTCTTGATCATACACAGTAGAGCTACTGGAGATTATAGATTGTCATTAGTGTTCTGAGAACAGCCCTCCCACCAAAAATATGTGACCTAAACATTCGTATCTTATTCCTACATGATAAATAACTGAGTAGATGGCAAAACCCTTCACACAGTTAATAATTTAAAACATTCAATGGCAACTTAATGAGTAGGACACAAGTTTATAACATGTCTGTAGTTGCTGTTGTGCACAAAACATACCTATAACTACTGGAAATATTTTGGATTGAACTGTGGTGCATCATTCAGCAGCTGAGCTTATCCTCATAGTTGATCTGTATATAACATCACTTAAAGCCTACTTCAACTCCTCTATTCTTGAGAAAACCTGTAAAAATCTGTAATTCCCCAACATGTCTATTCAGACAGGATTAATATATCCTGGGGTATATTTTTTACTGCTTGTTTTACAGTAAGTTAAAGGCTCCTGAATCTTTACTGAAAGTTGGGAAAAGTGATTAAAACCACTGAAATGCCCCATGTCCACAGGTAAAACTAATCCCATACAAATAAGTCTTATGTAAAAGGTAAAAAAAATGATCTAATAATTTATGATCTAATAAAGAGATCTAATAGGTTATACTTTGACCCAGAATCCAGAACAAATGTGCTACCTGGCATAAACTAGTATTCTAACAACATTCTAGAAACATTTGAGCACTGTTTAAATGTT
This sequence comes from Hoplias malabaricus, assembly GCF_029633855.1. NCBI lineage: Eukaryota > Metazoa > Chordata > Actinopteri > Characiformes > Erythrinidae > Hoplias > Hoplias malabaricus. The sequence continues at coordinate 15,261,245 of NC_089810.1, read as the reverse complement.
AAAAGTAGCAACAAATAGGTAAAACCCACCACTGCAAATGTATGGGTGGACTTTCAGTAATCTGCCTGTTTTAGTAAATCTTCTCTTAAATACCAACTCGCTCTTGAAAAATCCTCAAGGTAATTTAGGTCAGAGTACCTCTTTGATGCTCTGTTTCCCTTGGAAATACACCTTGGCATGGACAGAACATGCAAAATGATTTCTGGCTGGCTCCATGTTTAGCTTAATCTATAAAGACTGTAGTCATGCAACAATGGGTGAATTCAAGGTAATACGTGTTTGTACTTTGTCCAAACTTAAACTCTTTACAAATGGGAAAGGTTTCATTGTTGTTCTTAATTTTACATCACATTGGAATAGAATTTTAAATAAATTCTGTAACATGTCTAACACATGTCTTTTATTGTATTAGTGAACTGTGTAGATATTACAGTCCTTTTTAGGGAAATAAAATAGTTGAACAGTTGGCTTTCTCATTTGTTTCTTAGGTTAAGCACAAAAGAACAGGAGGTATAAGTACTTTTGACATTTGTTGCTGTTGCATCCGAGATGGAAAGTGTTAAAAACAATAAAGCAGACTACACTGAAGCTGAAAAATCCCCAAAAATCTTTGACTGGAAGAGCTGAAATTCTGGCGAGGCACTGGCGAGATTATTTTTGTAAACCACAACAAACACAGTAGTGATTATATGGATTAAATTTATTATTACATTTTATCATTTTATGAGTCTTTAATAGTGCAAGAACACAATCCAGGATGTAGGCAAGCCGCATGAAACCACAAGATGCAAACGACCTTTTACTTGCTGAAGGCAACAGATAGACAATAAACACATTTAAGAGCATGTAGATTTCCTGGTTTTGTGAACAGATGAAGAATTACCTATAGATGTGATGGAATGAGGTAGGTGTGGAGAAAAATCACTACCACTGATGACAGCTTACGATTTCATCTGCGAAACACTGTGTTGTCACTGTGCATGTGTAGCTGCCAGTGGAAGTGACTCACTTAGCGTTATTGATGTGATGGCCGACAGCAGCTGCAGAATGAATTTTTCCAGTGAACAGAAACAACAGCTCAGACCCAGCCAGTACCACACGCTTCAAATTCTGTGGATGGTGTCTTATCCTGCAGCAGAACATAACCTGAATTGTACTATTCTAAAAAAAACACAGTGGTCTTACCAAAATAGTCCATTGACCTAAATCTTACTGAGCATGAATGTCTCATTATAAACACAAGACTGAGACCAACAAACAAACAAACAAAACAAGCAGAAACCGAAGGTTGATGCATTACTCGCCTTGCCAATGATCTCCAAGAAATTCCTAATGTCTGTCGGTTGGAGACTTCATCAACTGTAGAGGAATAGTTAGCAAGTACTGAAGTTGAACAGTTCCCCTGACATGGAAATACATGGTTCAACAAATACTCTTAATTATAGCTGTTAGTTCATAAGCTTTTCCTTCACTTAAAATACACTGTGCTGCTTTACTAACCCAATACAACAAAAACTGTCTAGAAATGTACAAACTGTGTTGCATATTCTTGGAGGCGGGTTATTTATTATTATTATTATTATTTGATTTTTTATTTTTTTTTTATATGAGAAACACACACACACTGTTTTATGCACTGAAACACACACAGACAGACATGGCCCTCCTTCCTCATACCAAAGCTAAATCAAGCTCAGTTTAAGTCATGTGGGTGGGAGGCTGTTTTCTGAAAGGCAGAAGTGTAATTAAACAAGGCAGAAAATGACAGACAGAGAGAGATAGTTATATTCAAACAAGTAGAGAATCATCTCTTAACCATGTTACTTTTATGCTTGGATACATACCAACATTTGCATAATATACAGCATGCAAAATATAAACAACCATGTGTGAAAAGTTTGAGTAGCACTGGTGAAATATTTTATTAGGTTAGTGTTTGTAAGTAAAAATAATTGAACACATCCTCTATGGAAATATTTTCATGCACAATTAGATTATTTGCTGAATACTAGTAAGAAAACATAACATGTGTTAACACGGTAGAGCACATTTAATATTTAATACTTTCTTTATTCCCAAAAATGTTACACACAATTATGTTAAGTTGCTGTTACTTACAAAATAACCAAAACATGAAATTAGAATGTCCCAACTTTTGCTCAGGACATTATATACTCTCATTCAAATAGATAAGTGATTTCTTCCTTTGTCCCTCTAGGCCAATGAGATGCTGTTCTGTGGTCGGAAACTAACCGCACAGGAAGCGTGTAGTCGGGGGCTGGTCTCCCAAGTCTTCTGGCCAACAACCTTCAACCAGGAGGTTATGTTGAGGGTGAAGGAGATGGCTGCCTGTAGTGCTGTGGTAGGATATCTCAAATCTAATTTATTATTGGCTGGAAAAAAGTCTAAAACAAGGCTAGGACACCTTCTTTGAGTAATATGCATACTTTCTATACCATTACCCAGTGTGCTCTGTGATAGAATAAATAATATAAATTTTTTATCCTTGAATACTGTAGATTCAATTTAAAAAAAAAAAAAAAAATGTCACAGAGCAATGAAGGAAGCCCAGTTCCCCATTTTCTTTTCCCAAATTTGAGTTTGACATCTTTAGATTAACATGTTTGACAAAAACTATATTATAGCAGAAATTTTCAAGATTTATTTTGTGTACAATTTTACCAATTCTCCTGCATGTTATGAGAGCTGTTTATGATGGGTTAATAAAGGTATTGAAGGTATGAGACTGTAGAACTCTTGACGACTATAGAACTCTCTTGAAAAAGACATTTTTGATTTACCTTCAGAAGTATTGACAAGCAATTTGAGTTTTACCTTACTTTATGCTACTTCACCTTATTCTATTGGTATTGAGCTTCCACTGCATGTCATTTATCTGCATGGGAAAATAATTATACTCTTTTTTTCATTATTGATTTTTTGCATCACCATAACATAATTTAGTAACAGGCAGGGTTTTCTCTTTTTTTCTTTTCTTTGTCTAGGTTCTGGAAGAGTCTAAATGCATGGTGCGTGGAATCCTCAAGTCTGTTCTAGAGGAAGTGAATGAGAAGGAATGCCAGATGCTCAAACAGCTGTGGTGCTCCACCAAAGGACTAGAAGCACTTTTCAGCTATCTTCAGAATAAGGGTTATGATGCCTAATTCCAGTCATTCCAGCCAACTAGTCCCCTGCAGGTTGTATACCATCAGTCCTCCAGTCTGTGAGTAATGTGTCCTCAAGAGCCTAAGACCCTAAGCTGCCTTGGCATGAAGCTCCACCCCCTTCAACTGAATCCAGATCAATCAGCATTGGGCACTTCCACCTAGAGCAGATAATGATGTCATCCTTTAAATGAAATTAAAATCAAAGCCAAGGACACAATGCTCCTTTTTTATTACTACTAATCGTGCTATTAGAAGGGTTCAGTTATGTGGTGACTCTCACCAGCATTCTATACACTGAAAATCTTATCAGATATTGAAATGCCTTTAAATTTTTCATTCTTTATTTATTTGAAATCAAGCCATTTTGCAAGGTGAAAACAAATAAGTGAATAATTATATGTAATGTGTACAGTGTAAATATTTTTTGTTGGATCTAATGTATGGTTTTTGTTTGCTCTCATCTCTGAAGGGGTGATTCTCATACCAAAGGTAACGTTATCGATACTGATCTTTTTTACCTTAAACACATTCCTGTCATAAACCACTGTCCATATAAAGTATGGCATGGCATCAGCTGAGTGCAATAGCGATGGGTTTGCAAAATTTTCATGTATTTTCTCTAAAGGTTTTAATGAATTGATTACGTTAGACGCTACAGATTTCTGCATGTTCACGTTTCCTCATTGTCTTCAACACTGAATGTGACGACTAATCTGTTCTCTTTTATGTTAATGTTTGTTGTTTGTTAGTTGAAGGCAGTAGGCACCCTTTAACACAAACTGGTAACACCTTATTTGAACCTTTCTACGTAACATTGATGTAAATTTATGATAAACGTGTCAGATGTGATAGACATGGCAAATGTCATGCTGTCATGAGGTGTCACGTCATGACATTTTACCATTACCATTCATTTAATGGCATACAGTGGTCTAGTTTTGTTTAGTGGATTTTCTAAACAGGAAGATGGCTATACAGATTTTAGTGCACAATTGAAAGATAACCTAATGGAAAAATGAGATTTGTGAAAGAGTTAATTCACCTTTTATATTTCCAATATCTTAAACATAGCAAATAGAAACTGTGCACTAAAATATGAAGATGGAATTTCTTCTAATTAATGGGTGTGCGAATTAACCAAATATATACTTTTACCAGGGGTGTTCACATTTTTTTATGTCATAACAGTTAAGTGCAGAAGAAGTAATGGTACCTAATCCAGTAATGGTAATGTGATTTTTTTTTTTTTTAATGTTATTATTGAACTATAACTCACTAAAGTATACGACATAATCTGTGACATGTTAATGACATGGGAGTTAATGAAAAAGTACCCCAAAATCTTTTGCTGAAATTTAGTTACATAAAGAGCTATTTATCATAAGTCATAATGATTCATAAGTCTATGCAAATCCAATATGAGGATATTTTCTTTCCGTTTTTCTTTTTTTTTTTCTTTATTTACCTGATGGGCAGCAATCCATCAGTAACAGAAGGAGATCTCAGTTCAGAATGAAGTGATATTAGATTGTAATGTAGACTAGCCAGTCATTATAACTGAGATAATGACTGTCTGTTCAATCACATGTGCTGCTTAGAGATATATCTACTAGGAAATGTGCATTTTTATGTCCTTGACATGATTTGTAGCAGTGTTATGGTTACTTATTGCATGCAATAGTTATTTGACTTGATACAGTCTTCTGTGAAATGTTTTACATGCTTTATTCAAAAATATCATAATACAAATGGTTAGGTTTCAATGGATTTAACCAGCAATAACATGTATGATAAATTATTGGCACTGTCTGAACAAATATTCAGAAAAAAATTCATGACTTTCATTAGATGTTAATGTAATTGTGTATCATTTCAGTTGTTTACTTCACTGTTGAACCATCACACAGTGTAAAAAAGAAGCTGGTGTTTAGTTTAAGATTAAATATATAAGCCTAGTGTATAAAACAAATGTAAACATACAAAAAAAAGTGTGATTTTCATGTTTTTGCTCTGACAGTGACGTTCAGTTCTTCCCAACCCTTTCAAAAAATGATCATAGTCTTGGAAGTACAATTATCAGGAGTCTTTACTTCAGTATGTTTTATCATATTTCACCCTCTATTCATCTGGCATAGCTGCGGCTATTGGGGCATTTAAAGCAAATTTAATTTTTATTTGATTTCTTTCTTGAATGACATGAGAAAAGTACTGCTGACTTTGTGTGGTGAGAAGGCAGCTCTGTGGATGGCAGGTGTGGTGAAGAACTTGAAGAACACACACTTTGTGACAGTTTGAGGTTAACAGAGCACTGAGGCAGAATCTAGATTTACTGCCTTTATCTGTCCCCTTCCAGAAACATTAGTGGACATGTCTATCCTGTTGTTTGTGACAGAAGAAAAAAAATGTACATGCGAAGGTGTACAATGTCTTGAAATTGTGAATATATTTTGACAGAGAATTATTTTAATGAAATGTCAAATTTTATTGTGTATTTTTGTAACAAACTTCAACGAAACATTTTGTTTCTGTTCCAAAGTAACCTTCAGTCTCTGCACTTTTTTTTCCCTTTTGTCAGTTAGGCTGTTGATATTGTGAAAATAATGCAGATATGAATGTTCTTTCTGCATGTGATGTTTTCAGGATAAACATATGTTAAATATATACATATATGAATATACTGGGTTTATAACCTTACAGGTCTATGGTCTAACCCTTGTAGGTATATAGTGATGGTTTTTGTACAGATAACAAGACATATATATTTAGCAGTTGTACAAAAGCAGAGTTTAAGGTGTTATATTGTGCATGTGTATTATTGTAGATAGATGTTGCTTGTCAGATCGTTATATTTCAGGGTATGTTTTATTGCATTGCCATAGTCTGTAATGTTAGAAATATTGCACAGTGTATTTTTTCTTTATTTATTGAGAATGACACAAGGTAACACAGTCAATCCTGTGGATCTACATTGTTGTTATATATGACCATGCGTCCTCCTGTGGCTCCCTGCTGTCCTTCCACTCTCATCCCTCATTCAGAAGGGTGTTGTGGCATCCAGATTATATTTGGGAAAATATATCGAATTGCCCTGTACCTGTATGCAGTACACATGCTGAGTTAGTCCCATTTTTATATATATAATTTTTTCCTTTCTTTTCCCAAGTGGTTTTCTTTATCTAGAAATTGTGGGTTTTTGAGTGCATTTTAAGCAAAGATAATTAAAGAACATTTTTCCTGGTAGGGAACTCCTCAGTAGGTCTGTCATAACTTCTGAGCATTCTTTGCCAGTGTTGTGTTTTCAAAGCAAACTACATTACACAAGATCTTTACATTGTTTACCTTCATATAATCTGTAATCCTATAATTTATGATTGTGCCATAACCTTTGATTTTGTATTTAAGCAAAATTTGTGCAAAACAACTGGATTTTATGCAAAAGTGGAAGATGTGTTGTTCCTTAAAATATTTAATGGGAAATTGAAGAAAAATCTATCTTTGTTTTACACCATTGTTTAAAACATGTTTGTATTCGGCTGTTACCTGTATCCATTTGCTATTTATCGTTTAAATATATGAACTGCATCACATTTTTTATTTATTACAATTTCCCGTTCTCACACCTTATTGCATTCATCACTTTCTAAACATCTGGGGTTTATTTGGTCAGTGACTGTATATCACTATGTTAGATCTAGCCCCTTTGTATGTAATCAGCAGAAGAATAATGTTCCCATTCCTCAGTCCTAGTTTCTGAATATTTCTGGGTGCCTTAGAAGTGGTATTTCCTCTGTGCCAGTAGGATCCTCTGTCTTCGTTTTGTGGGATGGGTGAGTGGTATCTAATAAATGACACAATCAATGCAACTGTTGTGATTTTTAATATTATTGTAGAATGTAATCCTTCTCCATTGTGTAAGAACCAAGCAATGTGAAACTTAATTCTCATTTCAAGCCAGATAGTTTCATTTTGTATATTCTAACTTACAACACAGGACATTGCAAATAATTCTCTACAAACGTTCACACTCATGGCATACAGCTCCACACAGAATAACACTGGATGATATATTTAGTTATCAATATTTTGTTAATAATAAGAGTTTTAGTTTCATCACTGATTCAGTATGCTGCACTAAAAATGCTGCTTCACCAGAATCCATGATAAATATGTCCAGTGAACAATCACAGCATGCGAGATATCCATAATGAACACTCTGGATGCCTTCTAACAGGAAAGTCCTGAAGGTCACATGACCATTTATTATTTATCCCGGCCTGCGGTAGTAAGGTGTCTTTGGTTTAGGGCTGAATTTTTGGTCCATTCTTCAGACGCTGTCTCATCTCTGCTGCATGAGCCTTGCTCTGCTCCCTCTTTGCTTGATACTGCACAGAGAAACAAAAACAATAACCAAAGTCAGACTGAGAATCATAATGGCTTGCAACAGCAATGCCATAAAAAGTAAAGTGCAATGAGAAAGTTCACACTTAATATTTTTTAATTTACAATATATCAATTAAGTACAGGTTCTGCATGTTTCAAGCAAAGTTTAATTGCTTAGAATGTCAAAACAACAACAGCCCTTAAAGCTTTAAGAGAAAAGAGAAACTTCACATTCTGCTCTTCCTTCAGGTCCATGAAAATGAACAGGTTTCATACAGAGAGGTGTTTCTGTCCATCCTTCAGCAGACAACTCTATTGATTCAGAGCAATTATCCAATAAGTCGTTTTTATTCTCCTGGTTCCTGATGTTTACAAAATTAATATATGGCACTAAATGGCTCACTTTTTTCAATACTATATTAAGCTCAATCACATGGTGAAATATTACTTTAACTATTCATTGGCTACAAGTTGTCTAACTTGGACCTAGTTATAATCTATTAAAGTACTTATCTCCACAGATGACAGTTGTTTTTTCTAAAGAGAGCTTCTGGCATGCTGCCTTTGTCTTGTTTTATCAAGTCTCCTAACAAATACTGCAAAAATGGCAGGTTGTATCTGCTTGTCAAATAAAGATTGTGAAAGAGAGAAAAGTTTTTTTTATTGTAGAGTTCATCAGCTTTGGAGAGGGACTTACCCCAACTGTTTTCTGCCACACACTTAAAAGTCTGCACAGTTTTTCAAAGAGGTTCATTATAAGTTTTAAGTGACACAAAGGAAACAAAAAGAATGCCTCTTTTAGGTTTGATCTGATTATAAAAATAAAGTTAGTTTATTCACTTAGAAGCAGTGGCAATGATCAACCACCTCCTAAGGTTGTGTATTTAGCAGTTGTGTAGTTCCATTCTATGCGCACCTTACCTCCTTCTTAAGACATTCTCGCATCAGACGATCCATATCATTACACGTCCCAAAGAACCTAAGGACATTGTGCTGAACATAAAATTCACAACAGAAATTCAGACATGAGACATAGAAAGAATCATTTCTCATTATTCAGACAGAGAGATACTTTAAAAGATTCATTGTAAATTTACTGAATAAACATGAGATGGCAAACACGGGAATAGTGAAGATTAATTGTTGGGTTTTTCTTACCTCCTTATGACACTGTTTGAGCAGTGTTATCAGTTCATTGCATTCATCAGTATGTAAATGTGCCGACAGATCTGGGTGCATCCTGAGTTAAGGCTTCTTAAACTAAAAAATACACAGAAAAAATGGCAGCACTCGTACTGTACATGGTTTTCTGCTTATTGTATGTATTTACTGCAGCCCCAAAAACTTTTGAATTTTCATCCAGTAATCTGGAAATTCAGAAATATTTAAGCTCAAGGAGGTATCAACACTAAACAGTGAAAGCATATAAGTGAAAACTAGCATGTTTGTTTCGTTGATTAACACGAATAAAATAAGTCTTTAGTGCTTTCATTCTTACAGTTACACTTAGAGGTACACTTACACTAGAGGTGCATCTCAATAAATTAGAATATCATCAAAAAGTTAATTCATTTCAGTAATTAAATTAAAAATGTGAAACTCATAGATTCATTACAGAGTGATCTATTTAAAATGTTTTTTTTTTAATAATTATGGCTTACAGCCAATGAAAAACCCAAAAATCATTATCTCAGAAAATTAGAATAATCAACACCTGCAAAGGTTTCCAAAGCATTTAAATGGTCCCTTAGTCTGGTTCGGTAGGCTCCACAAACATGGGGAAGACTGCTGTCCAGAAGGCAGTCATTGACACCCTCCTGTTGTATCCAAGCATATTAATGGAAAGCTGAATGGAAGGAAAACGTGTGGTAGAAAAAGGTGCACAAGCAACAGAGATATCCACAGCATTGAAAGGATTGTCAAGAAAAGGCCATTCAGAAAGATTCACAAGGAGTGGACTGCTGCTGGAGTCAGTGCTTCAAGAGCCACCGCACACAGACGTGTCCAGGACATGGGCCACAACTGTCGCATTCCTTGTGTCAAGCCACTCATGACCCAGAGGGTCTTACCAGGGCCAAGGAGAAAAAGTACTGGACTGTTGCTCAGTGTCCAAAATCTTGTTTTCAGATGAAAGTAAATTTTGCATTTCATTTGGAAATCAAGGTCCCAGAGTCTGGAAGAAAAGTGGAGAAGCACACAATACAAGCTGCTTGAGTCTAGTGTGAAGTTTCCACAATCAGTGATGGTTTGGGGAGCCATGTCATCTGTTGGTGTTGGTCCACTGTGTTATATCAAGTCCAAAGTCAGCGCAGCCATTTACCAGGAAATTCTGGAGCACTTCATGCTTCCCTCAGCTCACAAGCTTTATGGAGATGTGGATTTCATTTTCAGCACCTGTCCACACTGCCAAAAGTATCAATACCTGGTTTAATAACCACACTATCACTGTGTTTGATTGGCCAGCAAACTCCCCTGACCTAAACCTCACAGAGAATCTATGCAGGGGTATTGTCAAGAGGAAAATGAGAGACACCAGGACCAACAATTCAGACGAGCTGAAGGCCACTATCAAAGCAACTTGGGCTTCCATAACACCTCAGCAGTTCCACAGGCTGATCGCCTCCATGCCACACTACATTGATGCAATAATTCATGCAAAAGAAGCCCCGACCAAGTACTGAGAGCATATACTGTACATACTTTTCAGTAGACCAACATTTCTGTATTATATATATATATATATATATATTTTTTTTTTTTTTTAATTGGACTTGTATAATATTCTAATTTTCTGAGATAATGACTTTTGGGTTTTCATTGGCTATAAGCCATAATCAATCATCAACTTTACAAGAAATAAACACATGAAATAGATCACTCTGTTTGTAATGAATCTGTATATGAGCTTCACTTTTTGAATTACTGAAATAAATTAACTTGTCGATGATATTCTTATTTACTGAGATGGACCTGTATCTCCAAAGGTCTGCAGACACATACTCATGCAGTGGTTCCCCCAAAATCAATGGGATTTAAGAAAGGTTTGCTGAACTATCAGTCTCTACTATTTTGATAAAGCTTTACATTAGGTGTTACACTCTTACGACGATTTGATGGCATTCAGCCACAAGAGCATTGAATGAGACAGTGTTGGATGATTACTGTTGGATGATTACTTCTGGATCACTTGATCATCTCAATACATCCCAAAACTTCCATAGCCAAATCCTGATGGGACTTTATAACCCTGTACCCAACGTGTGGCTTGGGCATGAAGAACTTCATGAGCAGCCCTTTGTATTGGCAATCCTTGTCCCTAAAGATTATGCAAGGTTTTTGGGATTGAGAACATCAAACATCTGTATATCTGAACTGATAATTGTACTAATTAGGGCGGGTTTCCCAGACAGGAATTAAACCTAATCTTGTACTAAATTTCAGAGACAATTGTGAATTATTAAGCTAATGAAAATTATTTTAATTAAAGATTAATCAGAGTCTGGCAAACCAGCCCTTAGTGCATCTCATACTAAAGGATACTACAGCCTCCCCATCCCATCCCATCACTCATACTGGTATCTTCCTTTATTAGCTGAACAAATAAAAATTAAAAAAAAGTAATAATTCAACAAGGTATATGCTGAATAAAAAAGGCAAATCACATATTTTAATCAAAAATATTTAAAAACCCTCTATGTGTAAGTAGTCATTTTATATGGGCAGCCATGGCCTGTATATGGGTTCAATCCCCAAAACCAACTGAGGTGCCCTTGAGCAAGGCACTTAACCCACAACTGCTCCTGGGGCACTGGGGATGGCTGGCCCCTGCTCTGGATGTGTTTACATCCCCTAGTGCACTAGTGCCATGGGTGGGTTAAATGCAGAAATCACATTTTGTTGTACATTGTACAATGATCACACATTAGCATTATTTGTCATTACATGGTCATTTTATGTGACATTATGTACAAGTCCAGTACATCTTTCTCATCCATCACAGTAGGGCTGAATGCAGGGTGAAAATGGGCTGGCTGGATTCAAGATGGACATGATCTCCTGTTGGGTAGGTATATGAAATAGTAGTGGGACCAAACTTGGCTGCCTATATTAGATAAACATATTCCTCCCAGTGGCACAACTATCTAATATATACAGGTGCTGGTTATAAAATTTGAATATCATGAAAAAGTTGATTCATTTGAGTAATTCCATTCAAAAAGTGAAACTTGTATATTACACTCATTCATTACACACAGACTGATATATTTCAAGTGTTTATTTCTTGTAATTTGATGATTATAACTGACAGCTAATGAAAACCCCAAATTCAGTATCTCAGAAAATTAGAATATTACTTAAGACCAATACAAAAAAAAGGATTTTTAGAAATGCTGTCCAACTGAAAAGTATGAGCTTGTACAGCACTCAATACTTAGTTGGGGATCCTTTTGCCTGAATTACTGCAGCAATGCCGCATGGCATGGAGCTGATCAGTCTGTGGCACTTCTCATGTGTTATAAGAGCCCAGGTTGCTCTGATAGTGGCCTTCAGCTCTTCTGCATTGTTGGGTCTGGCGTATTGCATCTTCCTCTTGAAAATACCCCAAAGATTTTCTATGGAGTTAAGGTAAGGCGAGTTTGCTGGCTGATTAAGAACAGGGATACCATGGTCTTTAAAGCAGGTACTGGTAGCTTTGGCACTGTGTGCAGGTGCCAAGTCCTGTTAGAAAATGAAATCTACTTCTCCATAAAGTTGGTCAGCAGCAAGAAGCACGAAGTGCTCTAAAGCTTCCTGGTAGACAGCTGCATTGACCTTGGACCTCAGAAAACACAATGGACCAACACCAGCAGATGATATATCACCCCAAACCATCAATGACTATGGAAAATTTCTCCTCTCTTCCTCCAGACTCTGGGACATTGATTTCCAAAGGAAATGCAAAATTTACTTTCATCACAAACATAACTTCAGACCACTCAACAGCAGTCCAGTCCTTTTTGGAAGCGAGACGCTTCTGACACTGTCTCTTGTTCAAGAGTGGCTTCACACAAGGAATGCGACAGCTGAAACCCATGTCTTGCATATGTCTAGGCGTGGTGGTTCTTGAAGCACTGACTCCAGTCCAGTCTTTGTGAATCTCCCCCACATTTTTGAATGGGTTTTGTTTCACAATCCTCTCCGGGGTGCAGTTATCCCTATTGCTTGTACCACATAATCTCTATTGCTTGTAAACTTTTTTCTACCACATCTTTTCCTTCCCTTCGCCTCTCTGTTAATGTGCTTGGACACAGAGCTCTGTGAACAGCCAGCCTCTTTACAATGACCTTTTGTGTATTGCACTGCTTGTGTAAGGTGTCAATGGTCATCATTTGGACGGCTGTCACGTCAACAGTCTTCCCCATGATTGTGGAGCCTACAGAACTAGACTGAGAGACCATTTAAAGGCCTTTGAAGGTGTTTTGAGTTAATTAGCTGATTAGAGTGTGGCACAAACTGTCTTCAATATTGAACCTTTTCACAATATTCTAAGTTTCTGCGATACTGAATTTGGGGTTTTCATTAGTTGTCAGATATAACCTGTGCGTGTGTTTGTGTCTGTATGTGTATATATATATAACAGGTTGCATTGTGGATTGACTTAATTTTGAGATATTCTGTGATGGGACTGCCAGGAAAAAAACAAAACAAAATTTGCTACTATCCACCCAGGTAACCCACATAAGCTCCACGTCGTTGTGCTGTTTGAGATATACCGTTAATGATAATTATCACAGTCTGACAATGGCAACCATCTATTTAACACATTATTAAACAAAACCTTTCCAGTGTTTCGTAAATATCTTGATAGTACTGGACATGTAGTCTTATTTACATCACGTATACCATAATAGTGAGGCTACCCTTACAACCAAAGTAGTCTCAATATAGAAAAAAATAAAACAAGCTCAGCTGGGAACCTTGTTTAACGCCACAGGCTCCCATGTCCGAGTGTAAATGTTTGTCTAATTCGTCGTGTTATTATAATTATAAAACACAGTTTGACCCGTCAGTAAAAGGGCAGAGCTGGGGTTAACGTTTTGACCACGAGTATGTAACGCAGAGTTGGATCCCTGTATTAAATTACATGGAGAAATATTCAAAATTCCATTTAAACTGTTTCTACTCATTATTTTCTTGTAGCATTATCTAGGTGAGTGATTCAATATATCACAGGAGAGAAACACTTCATACATAACCAGCACATGATCGGCATTCATGCCACTGTGCTACACAAATAAATGTTAGGCTAAATTATCCAGACCTGGTGTTCTTCAGTCGACAACAGCCAGATAAAGTAGCGTCCGGTTCATTAAAAAGTTCAAATATTCTCACGTTGTTACTGCACTAGAGCTAATGTTCACCCTGGCAGAGGTGAGTCCTCTGCAGTTTCGACCAGCAGATGGCAGCACCATCCATTATACCGGGAATAAATTAAATTAAATTAAAAAGTTAATTAATTCATTATAAATAAAAAATATTTATGCACACATATAAAGCTTTATTACTGAATGCTAATTATATCTAAGTACAAATGTTCTTTTTCCCTTCATTTTTAAGATACTACCGAGGCCTTTTATTTTAAAAGCGGAAATCACGTAATGTGACGTGTCATCATAGTTTGAATATTGTCCCATACTAAGCTGATCTGAGACCGGTTTTCCCGCGTTTTCCTCTGTTGTGTAATTCGGGGTTGGCGCGCCTTGAGCTGATTTTAGATCAGCCTATTTCCCGCAAACCCGTTTCAATTCTTGGCGGTTTATTTTGATTACGCTGTTGCCCGTGAGGCCCAGGAGTTGTTTTAACTGATGCGATGAAAAATGTAAAACCGCGTCCGTTGTTATTTTAGTGTTTGCAAGATACCCATTTTCCTAAAATGGATGAACAAACGAGGGCGTTTTTACAACGGGTCATGCGAAAAATCCCCAACAAGAAGTTAGAGGCGACTCTGCGTTGCTGGGGTCATTTGTCGAGTGAACAGCTGGGGTCTCTGAATTACACTCAGAACAGAGGTCTGTTTCTGGAAAACCTCTTAGCCGCGTGTCAGGTAAGATAATGTACTTCAAGCTTATCTGCATAAAGTTAAAAGACTCCGGTGAAGTTGGTTTCATATTCGCATATTCAGATTTATTTCTTCAATAACCCCCAAACGGTGCATGCAAATGACTTAATACTTGTAAAGTATTGTTTTTGGGATCCAAGACAAACAGCTACAACTCAGTTTATGTTAGAAATGTTTGCCATTTAAAAAACACGACATATATTGTTTTCTATGGGCTGTCGCCATCTCCGCGAGAGCTAAGGGACCGTTTACAAACTACACTACACAGTAAAAACGAAGGTGACGAACCTCGCACACGACATACACTACATCTCTTACGTTGGTAAATTTAACCATTACTGGCCCGTAGCGATGTGTTTTTGAGAATAAATTTCAATAGTATTTGATACTTTTGTAGTATGTCATGTGGGTGGCACTTGATCAAATACAACTTGTTTTGAAACAGTATCATCAAAGCTTTAAAAGCTATTGAAATTTGTAATGAAAAATGTATCACCACGGGCCAGTAATGGTTAAATTAACCAATATAAGAGGTGTAGTATGTCATGTGGGTTGCACTTGATCACATACAACTTGTTTAAAAACAATATCATCAAAGGTTCAAAAGCTATTGAAATTTATTCTTAAAATCTCATCACCACGGGCCAGTAAGGGTTAAATTGACCAAAGTAAGAGGTGTATTATGTCATGTGGGTTACACTTTATCAAATACAACTTGTTTATAAAACAATATTATTAAAGGTTCAAATGCTATTGAAATGTATTATGAAAAATCTATCACAATGGGCCAGTAATGGTTAAATTAACCTAAATAAGAGCTGTAGTATTTCATGTGAGTTGTACTTGATAAAATACAACTTGTTTAGAAACAATATTTTGAAACGTTCTAAAGCTATTGACATTTTTAAAGAAAAATGTATCACCACGGGCCAGTAATGGTTAAATTTACCTAAATAAGAGCTGTAGTATGTCATGTGGGTTGTACTTGATCAAATACAACTTGTTTAAAAACAATATCATCAAAGTATCAAATAGTATTGAAATTTATTCTCAAAAACACATCACTACGGGCCAGTAATGGTTAAATTTACCAACGTAAGAGATGTAGTGTATGTCATGTGCGAGGTTCGTCACCTTCGTTTTTACTGTGTAGTGTAGTTTGTAAACGGTCTCTTAGCTCTCACGGAGATGGCGCCAGCCCATAGAAAACAATATATGTCGTGTTTTTTAAATGGCAGACATTTCTGACATAAACTGAGTTGTAGCTATTTGTCTTGGATCCCAAAAACAATACTTTACAAGTATTAAGTCATTTGCATGCACCGTTTGAGAGCTATTGAAGAAAGAATTCTGAATATGCGAATATGAAACCAACTTTCCCAGAGTAGTAAAAAGTGGTGTTATTGACCAGATTTAATATAAATAAGGATTTACATAGATATGTCACACAGCGTTTACGGAGCACACAAATTCAAAGCCTGAAATGTTGGTCTGCCTCCACCCCTAGGAAACCGGACTGGGCTTGAAAGATGTGGCAAAACTGGAGATGATCTGTGAGTGAGTTTTCTTAATCCTTTAAACTACCCTCTTGGTAATCAAGCCCTATACTCCGGTAAAGTTTCTTATTCGCATATTCAGATTTCTTTCTTCAATAGCTCTCAAACGGTGCATGCAAATGAGTTAATACTTGCAAAGTATTGTTTTGGTGATCCAA
The DNA here is from genome assembly GCF_029633855.1 of Hoplias malabaricus. Taxonomy (NCBI): domain Eukaryota; kingdom Metazoa; phylum Chordata; class Actinopteri; order Characiformes; family Erythrinidae; genus Hoplias; species Hoplias malabaricus. The sequence continues at coordinate 15,244,885 of NC_089810.1, read as the reverse complement.
GACAAGCAGCTACAACTCGGTGTATGTCAGAAATGTTTGCCATTTAAAAAACACGAAATATATTGTTTTCTATTGGCTGCCTTCATCTCCTAGAGAGCAAAGGGACCGTTTACAAACTACATTTCACAGTAAAAACGAAGGTGACAAACCACGCACATGACATACTACACTACACCTAACTAAGGTTCATTTTATTCAGCACAACAATATACCATTCTAGTTTACCCTCAGCAATACATTAAGGGAGAAATTCACAGTAAAACATTTAGTAAACAAAGACATTTACTTAGCATTAAATATTTTAAGAACATTCTGAATAGGATATCTAAGTGTTTTGGTTTAATTTTGTTTCAGCAGAGACTGAAAAACAATAAATTAATTGTCTCCAGTATGCTCAATTTAAATAAAAAATAGGAAAGGGCAAATGACTTTGGGATTGGGTCTGTTATTGACCAAAATAGTTACTGCCTTATCATGGAAACAAATCAGTGTAATGTGTATAGGAAAATGGCTTGGTGAGCTATGTACAAAAATGACTTATTTTACAATATGGTCAATGTTCATGCTGTGTAAATTTTCCTCTTTTTACATTTGCCCAGTGTTATGGTATGTTACATTTTTTTAATTGTAAATCTTGAAATGATGAAACCAATAAAAAAAAATGTTGCCCAAAAAAAATAAAATACTTAACTGACACAGGCCTGAGGCAAATCCATTGCATCATTAAGCAACTGCTTCTGAACCTAAATTGTTAATTGTCATTGTCTAAAATAAAGCCGGTCATGTTCAGCAAAACTGCATTAAATCTTTCTTACAAATGCTCATCTGTTCAGATGTAGAGGTCATTGTTTGATGACCTGTGCCATGCACTTCATAGGGAGTAAGAAGTCTTGAGATTCAGAATGTTTAATTTTCTCTATGATGTTTTTTACCAAAAATAAACATTAATAGAGAGGGGGTTGGATCTCTGCATGGCAACTGATGAGTGGGAGTGGCGAGTCTAATGGCGGCAGAGCCGGCCAGTTCATTCGCCAGTTTTATTCAACTACATATCTCTGCAGGCCGGAGGCCAGCAAGTGGGAGGGGCGTATGCAGCAAGTGGGCGATCTATGTTTTGTGGGAAGGCAAATGTAGGAAAAGCAGCCTTTGTGATTTGAAAAAAGGGCATAGTTTCTCTCCAACAGAACTAGGTACCCTCTACTAGTTATATAGTTTAAAATGTTAGGTTTCAGAGAAAATGAAATACATAACACTTCTGATATTTTAATGATGTCTTTTTGCTAATTTGATTATGAGGTGAACTGCAAACTTATGAAATCCATTAGGTCTCTTGTGTCTACAGTCATTATTTTAATTTGATTACAGAATTATATGACTGTATTATTTGTTTTGTACTCAGCACAGTATTGGATTATAATCAGTTTAAATGTGTAAACCCTTAAGTAACGCTGTAGAAAATGGCCCACTATTCAAATGAATATTTAAAGCAGCTCCTTTCCATTAATGGACATGGTAGAAATGGTGCTAATAATTTGCAAATAATCATAATATTCAGCAAACCTACCATGACCACTCACTCATAGTGGGTGTATATGACAATATAGTCAGTGCGTGTAGCTACAAGTTAGGTAAACTTAGTAAAGTGGAAACTCACTGTAATGTAGTTATGGCATAATGAATTCCAAGATGGTGGTGCAACCTTTCAGGAAATTTGGCTCAACTTAAAACTAAGAATATAAATAGACATTCAGAGACGTTCAGTGTACTTCATCTAGTTCCTTTACATGGTTTTAAATGATTCTTTAAAGAAGTATGTCCGTGTTGTAGAGTACTATGTATTACTCTTTGTGTTCAGATGATCACACATGCTTTGATTTGCCACCAGAACCAGGTCCTGGAACACCCTGCTCACAAAATTAGTTGAATCAAGTTTGTTTTAACAGGTAGAATAGGATCAGATTTGGATACCACTGGCTTAGACTGTCAGAAAGCCTCCCTTTCTTCTTACCTGGATTGTGCATGTGAATTTGTAGAAGGACTATGATTCATTCATTCATTCATTCATTGTCTGAAACCGCTTATCCAATTCAGGGTCGCGGTGGGTCCAGTCCGGAGCCTAACCGGAATCACTGGGTGCAAGGCAGGAACACACCAGTCCCTCACAGGGCGACATACACACACATTCACTCACACTGAGTCTCCAATCCACCTACCAACTCCTCACGGACAATCACATGGTGTGTGACTCAAACGCACAACTTCCAGGTCCCTGGAGCTGTGTTACTGCAACACTACCTGCCGCACCACCGCGCCGCCCGAAGGGCTATCAATTAAATTTTATATAGTTCCTTTATTCAGTTTAATTTATTTCAGAAGTATACCATATGTACAAATATTTGAGGACAAATTTGTAGTGAATGTATTATACATTAAGTTGCACCCATTACTAACACAGATGTGCAAACGTGCACACACTGCCTCTCTAATCCCTGTAGAGAAATACTGACAATAGGATTGGATTCTCTGGAGTAGAGAAACATGAACCTAATGCCAGGCGAAGAATATATAGCATCCCAGCACTGAGCTGTGCTGATGAACCATATTTACTGTCATGTCTCTTGTCTGGAAGTGAGTAGTAGCCTATATGTAAGCAAACATTATCATTCTCAGTACATGTGGTCTCAGTTAAATGGTTATTCTCTTTTTATTGCAAGAATTTCACATATTAAGCCAACCACAAACAAGTCTGTAAATCACATAATGCTGAAAATGTACTCCATATAATGTACTCAGTGTTTACATGGTACAATATTAATACTGAAAACAAAAACAAAAATGTTATTACATTGTCACCAGGCATACAGCTGTATTACAAAATACACAATAATCTAACACAATATCTCAAAGAATTCACTGACATTCTCTTAAACGTCCAAATAATGAGCAATTTGAGCTGCATTAGTTATAGAACTTCGTTAGAAGAAAGAAAATAACTAGGATATCTATTTTGTGCAGGGCATTTTACACAAAGCAGGACATCACAGTTAACAGACAGCCTAGGTTTCTAAAAGTATCAAACTATACACACTGTCTGAAATGTGGTGTACAAGGTGCCCTGCAGTCTAGTTTACATGCCTTAAAAATTCTGGGGTGAGGGGCATGGCGTAATCACAAACATTGCATTGACCCTGAGACCCTGCTCATCAACACAAGCTTTTAGAAACAGCTCCATGTCACCCCTGTTGTCAAACACAAATAAAAAGTGTTCTTTAGCCTCTGGGTCATCTCCAGAGCCTTTATGCCAACTACATATCTTGAAGCCAGCGACGTGCTTGAGTTGTGCTTAAAATGTCCTTCCGCGCTCACTTGGAGCTGTACGGCCCACTTGGAGCTGCCTCCGGCCTGCAGTGATACCCTTCTCGTTTTATTAGTGACGTCCACTTCGCCAGCGCCTCTCCGTCAGTTTTATTAGTGATCTCTCGCCAGTTTTATTAGTGATCTCAACTGAACCAGCAGCTCTCCACTGGATGTACATGGTCCTCCAGAATGGTTCAATAGTCCTTGGCAGTGACGTGGCAATCTAGCACAAGTATTGGGCCAAAGGAGTGCCATGATATGGCAGCCCAAACCGTCACTGATCCACCCCCATGCTTCACTCTGGGCATGCAACAGTCTGGGTGGTATGCTTCTTTGGGACTTCTCCACACTGTAAATCTCCTCAATGTGGGGAAAACAGTAAAGGTGAACTCATCAGAGAATAATACATGTTTCACATTGTGCACAAACCAAGATTTGCACTCCTTGCACCATTGAAACCAACGTTTGGCCTTGGCATGTGTGACCAAAGGTTTGGCTGTAGCAGCCCGGCCGTGTATATTGAACCCGTGGAGCTCCCGAAGGACAGTTCTGGTGGAAACAGGAGAGTTGAGGTGCACATTTAATTCTGCTGTGATTTGGGCAGCCGTGGTTTTATGTTTTTTTGGATACAATCCGGGTTAGCACCCGAACATCCCTTTCAGACAGCTTCCTCTTGCGTCCACAGTTAATCCTGTTGGATGTGTTTCATCCTTCTTGGTGATATGCTGACATTACCCTGGATACCATGGCTCTTGATACATCACAAAGACTTGCTGTCTTGGTCACAGATGCGCCAGCAAGACGTGCACCAACAATTTGTTCTCTTTTGAACTCTGGTATGTCACCCATAATGTGTGCACTGCTAACTGAACCTTCACACTCTGCTCTTACTGGTGCAATATGCAATTAATGAAGATTGGCCACCAGGCTGGTCCAATTTCGCCAAACCTCCCACACTAAAATAACAGGTGTTTCAGTTTCATTGTCCAACCCTGGTATATGTTGGAACACAGTGTAAGAATTGGAAATGCCAGTGTAATGTGCTTCTCATCACTGAATATATGTACATACTGCTTAGTTTTACCCAGTGTAATTAGAAGTAATGTCAGGTATTTAAAACCATTTAAAGATTAACTATCAATTTTTAACTAAAACTACAAAATACGAACTCAACTTCCATACCATGGAAAAAACTACATGTTTAGCTTTCTTCCTCGGATATTATCTCCTTTAATTTCAAAGTTTCACAAAAGTCTAAAAGGCTCACTGAAGACACAATATAAGAGACTATTGATATCCTGAAGGTGAAGAAAATGTACTGTGGAGTTTTTATGTAATTGCCCTATAAACATAGCATTGGACATGATAGAATGTGTGGGGAAATTGTGCAGTTGTTTAAATTCATTGGGAATTATCTCTTTATTTTCAAAGTGACACAAAAATCTGAAAGGCTCATTGAAGGCACAATATAACAGACTATTAATATCATGAAAATGACGAAATGTCATTGTGGAATTTTTGTCATGGCCCTGTGAATATAGTATGTGATATGACAGAATGTGTGTAAACATGAATTTTGGAGTATATGTCCTATGGCATTTTAATTTTTTGATTGTCAGATTATCAAGAATCTGAAATTGATATTACAGACGGTGTAGTACAAATATAATATCCCAAAGTGCAGAGTTTAATTCATAAAGTTGTGTTTGTTTAAACACTGAATGTCAGTGTGTATATTCACAATGTCTGGTTATTTCTAATATTATTATCAATATAGAAATTTGTGATTGGTAGATTATTTCTTTCTTGTAACAATGCTTCTTGGCAATAAATCTAACACCGTTGAAAAGCCTGTTAATTTCCCTTTTCAATGGTGCCACATTTGTGTGATGGTGCATTTGTGGGATGAGCAGTAGAGCTGAGTGTGTGGGTTGCACCCATGAAAAATTTGCCAGATCCTCTCTGCCAAAGCCAATTACATTGTACAACCTATGTTTATAAGTCATTTCTTCAGTTTTATAAGCTCCATCTCTCAGTGCTGTTCAAATGAAAGTCAAATGTCCATATGTTTAAATATGTTTAAAAAGAAAGAATTTTCATGGGGTGTTCTAATTTTCACGTGACTGCATACCCACAGTTCATGTTTCCACATATTCTGTCATATCACATGCTATATCACAGGGCCATTACAAAAAAATCTCCACAGTAAAATTTCTTCATCTTCAGGATATCAATAGTCTGTTATATTTTATCTTCAGTGAGCTTTTCACGGAAGGAATCTAAACGTGTAGTTTTTCCACGGTATGGAAGTTGCGTTTGTATGTTGTCATCTAGCGGCGACAGAATGCAACTAGTGCACCATTTAAGGTGAAAGAGAAAATCGAAATGAATCGATTGCTCAACCTTTGTAACCCGGATGTGTACTCTGAATTTCTTAACTCGTATGTGGCATCTGAATTTGGCCTTTCGAATTTGAGCAACTTCAAAATATATTGTTTGATTTTTTTTAAAATTTATTTATTTATTTATTTTTTAAAAGCCATTTTTTATCTGAATTTATTAACCTTGAATAATAACAGTGAAAACGTGTTCTTGAAAATTCATGAGTTTAATTCAAGAGAAATTATATTCAGATGCATAATTTCGAAGCAAAATATTCAGAGGTGGAAATCTGAAGACTTAAATTCAAAAGCAACAAAATTCAGATGCATAATTTCAGTGCAAAAAAATTCAGTGCTACAAATTCAAATGTGGTAATATTTCAAAGTCTGGTGAGTCAGATTTGCTTCCATAAAGATATCTTTTATAGATTATTTAACAATAATTATTAATAATCAAAATATTTAATAAATGAATACAAATTCTCCAGATGAATGCTGAGGCTGTGACACATTTTCAGGCTACAGGCTTTTTTTTTAATCAGTAACACATATTATTGCTTTATAGATATTTAAAATTAATTTATTACAGAGTTGTTAACGGAGAGATATATTTTGCGTTGAACTGAGGAGACAAGGGTTGTGGTGAAGTGGACATTATTAATAAAACTGGCGGAGAGGCGCTGGCGAAGTGGACGTCACTAATAAAATTGGCGAACGAACTGGCCGGCTCTGTCGCCATTAGACTCGCCACTTCCGCTCATCAGTTGCCATGCAGAGATCCAACCCCTACTGCATTAATAAGTTGATTGAGCACTGGCGATCATAATAAACCTCCCACTGAAGCACCTTTTACAGTAAAGCCACTTCAGTGTCACTGCCCATTTTATGTTCTGGTGGTATTGTGCACTTATATTATTGAGAATTCAGCATGCTTTGATTTAGTTTTATTAACAGTTGATCTATGTTCCTCTAAATGCAAGATTACATAGAGAACCCCAATCAAGGAACCTGGCATGCTTTCCAGCTCTTTCAAGCAGAAAGTAAGTTCATGTCAGTTATTAACAGATACATTTTTACATGTATGGTGCATGGACAAATTACATGACACATCTCTTTTTTTCTTTCTGTAGATGATTCCATTTCTGTGAATTTCACACAGTTTACGGAGCAGTTCAGAATTCACTTGGAGGACGTGGTCAGACATGTAATGAACATTTGAAATTTGTCTTCACTCATAAATACTTGCAAAGTTTTAAAAGGCATATAATTTCAAATAACTGGTGAACTAAGGGAAAGTAGTTTTATTTTATTAAAAGCAGCTAATGCTACATTTAAAAATAATTTTTTTGGGTTCAGAAATTTGGCTGCAGGGGATAGTTATGCTGTAGAATTCTGAGTTTTGTATAACACTGTAGAGTTTTTAGTGTGCCATATAATTGAAGTTGATTCAGAAATATGTGCATTTGTTTTTAGAATTTAAATTTCCCTAATATAGCCATGATTGATTTGGTCCTGTCTTAGTATGTGTAATGGTGTATCCATGAATATTTTGGTTAGGTATGTATTAGAACAAAGAAGCTCGAAGATGGTGCCATATGGATTCGTATAGCCTGGGGAGATAACTTCAGTAAACCCAACCACCTCAAACCAACCTACGTTGTGCATTATCTACAAACTCCTTATGTGTTTATCCTTAATCTTCTGCCAAAACATAAGCCTTTACTGTGTCAGGTGATTATTTATTCATATTTATATTTATATTTGTGTGTGTATATATAATTTTTCCCCCTCAAAATATTACAATTAAACCCTACAACAATTTGACCATGCTTTTTATACCTATGTACCTTGTTTGCCTGACTCTTCTTTAGGCTCTGTTTCTGTCCACTGGTCATGGGTCTATAAAAGAAGCACATCTGAGTTCTAGAAGCCTCACTGGGATGAAGGACCTTCTCTTGAGACGGTATCAGCAGGTAAGATAGATTCATACGACATTTTATAGACAGAGTCAGGGACTTGTTTAAAATGTTTGAAATCAATTGTTTCAGGTAAATTCATGATTTGCACTGCTTTCCTTCAACAGTCCAAAGACGCATGCTGATAGGTGCATTGGCGATTCAAAATTGTGATGACTGTGGGCATGTGATGCCCTGTGATTGACTGGTGATTGACCCTGTCCAGTGCTTGTTCCTACCTTCAGCCAGTGATTCTGGGTGGGCGGTTGACCCATCTTTATGTTAACATGATAAAGTGATTACCGAAAGTGAATGAATGTATGAAAATGGTTATTCATCTGTTTTAATTGCAGGTGTTCCCAACAAATCAGGAACGGACATTAAAGCAAAGAAATGCACCTGCTTTACGTATGTACTTTAATCCAAAAATAATTCCAATATCATTATAATTAATTTTTTGTACTTTATATCGGGCATGTTCATACCATTTTATTTTATATTAATATTGTTATTTTTGTCTTTGTTTGACGGTTTTTCTTGTAAAGATCCCAGTATTGAAAAAGAGCATGCTGAATGTGCTGAAAGAAGACTTCAGATTGCTTGTGAGGCATTTGGTGATGGAGTCCTGCCAAAGCTGGAAACTGCTGTGTACAGGGTGTGTGGCACTACTTGCTAAAAATATATATAAAGCGTGTATGCAACAAAGTGATATACAGTATAATGCAAATGTTTTAGGCACTTTGAAAAAACAAAATGCTATGCAAGATATTACCACAAATTTCAGTATATTTAATATCTGGTCAGACCACACTTTGCTTTTAAAGCAGCATCAAATCTCTTAGACACATTGGCCTTCTGTTTCTTTAAGGTACTCAGCTTGGTAATTGTTCCAAGCCGTTTTGCTGAAGATAGAGTTTCATGACTTTGTCCAAGTGTTTGGGGTTATTGTCATGCTACAGAAAAAAATGGGACTGATCAGAAACCTTCCCTTTGGAACTGCTTGGTGGACAAACTACCTTTTGTTGGAGCCAGAAATTAAACATTTTGACTCATCAGTCCAGACCATCTGACCATGTACAACACCCCAGGCCTTGCATTTTTGTGAGTAGGTAAGTCACTTGGCTTTGTTTCTCCGTCTGAGCCATGGCATTTTATTTGCGACTTTTCCATCTCTGGATTGTAAATGGATCTACGGGGGTGTCAGTGGTTTTTGCTGTAGCAGTGGTGGAAGAAGTGAGCCATAGGTGACTACTACATTTCTTGTCCTCAACTTTGCCTGTTGGTTTGTGCTTCTATAAAAGAACTTGGAGAGCATATCTGGTTTGTTATATTTCTTTTTTTAATGCCCTGAGATACAATGTATTGCCAAACATATTTGCTTGTTTGCCTTTGCGGGTTCATGAACTTGAGTAACATCCCATTCTTAATCCATAGAGTTTAATATGGCGTCAGTCCACCCTTTACATCTATAACAGATTCAACTCTTCTGTGACGCCTTTCTACAAAGTGTAGGAGTGTGTTTGTGGGAATTTCTGGCCATTCTCTCAGAAGCACATTTGTGGGGTCAGACACTGATGTTGGATGAGAAGTCCTGGCTCACAGTCTCACAATCACATTCTAATTTTATCTGTGCAGGCCAGTCAAGTTCTTCCACACCAAATTTGCTCATCCATGTCTTTATGGACATTGCACAAAGTTGGACACACGAAATTTTCCAAAATCTCTTGGTATGCTGAAGCATTAAGAGTTCCTTCTCATAGCAACCTCTAAACTCTGATTCATCCATTGGATTTATAGACGGAGAAGCGTGATTCGTCACTCCAGAGAACACATTTCAAATGCTCTAGTCCATTGGGACCACTGCATCTGACTCTTTGCATTGTGCTTGTTGAAATAAGGCTTGGATGTCGCTGCTCGCCCATGGAAAAAACTTTTTACGCGTTGTTCTTGAGCTAATTTGAAGACCACGTTAAGTATGGAGGTCTGTAGCGATTGACTCTGCAGAAAGTTGGAGACCTCTGCACATTATGCTCTTCAGCAGCCACTGACCCCGCTCTGTCATTTTTCATGGCAAAGTTGCTGTTGTTCCCAATTGCTTCCACTTTGTTATAATACCATTGACAGTTGCTTGGGGAATATTTAGTAGCGAGGAACTCAACTGGTCTTTTTGCCCAGGTGGCATCATATCGTGGTATGATTTTGGAATTTAATGAGTGCAACCTGTTTATTAACAAATGTTTGTAGAAGCAATCTGCATGCCTAGGTGCTTGCTTTTATACACCTGTAGCCATGGAAGTGATTGTAACACCTGAATTCAATTATTTGAATGAGTGAGTGAATACTTTTGGCAATATATTGTATATACCCTCAAATATTTTTGTTTATTTGTTTTTAAACTTCTGTGCCTAAAACCTTTGCACTGTACTGTATAAACTAAGAAAAATACTTAATATATCTGCACATTTTAATGCATAATTACTACTTATTTTCTGATTTTAACATACTGGAAGGCAAGATGATCTCAGGTAATTACAATAATGCTTAATATGACCAAAGGCGAGAACCAACACTGTAGAAAGGGTACATTTTTAATGATACCCCATTTCTAAATTCATTGGCATAAATACGGAACATTTACAGATATGACAGATTCCTCTCTTCTGGGAAGCCTTTCTATGAGATTTTGTAATATGTCTGTGGGAGTTTTTGCCTGTTCATGCAGAATAGCTTTTGTGAGATCAGACACTGAATCAAGAGGGTCTGGCTTGCACTGTTTTCATTCTACTTCATCCCAAAGGTGTTTGATGGGGTTGAAGTCAGGGCTTTGTGCAGGCCAGTCAATTTCCCAAACTCACTGAGCCCTGCCTTTCTAAACCTTTATGCTTTGTGCACTAGGGCACAGTCATGCTGGAAGAGATAAAGGCCTTCCCCAAACTGTTCTCACAAGGCAGTTGTCCAAAATGTCTAGGTATGCTGAAGCATTAATATTTGCCTTTGTTCAAACTAAAGGGCCTGGACTAACCCCTGCAAAACAATCCCATAGCATTATCCTTCCTCAACCAAAATTCCCTCCACAGTGAGCACAATGTAGTCAGGCGGGTAATGTTCTCTTGGTATTCACCAAACCTAGACTTATCCATCAGACTGCAAGATAGGAAGACATGATTCACCATGCCACAGAACATGATTACACTGCTCCAGAGTCTAGTGGCATGTTTACAGCACTCCATCTAACACCAGGCATTATGCTTGGTGTTGTAAGGCTTACATGCCGCTGCTCTGCCATGGTAAACCCGTAGCATAAGACTCCTGGCACACAGGGGAGCCTTAGGACTTTGCAGTTATTGACTCAGTGCACTGGCGGCTTTTACACAATGCACTTATACACACAAACACACACCTGTGGTGTAGCACCTGAATTAATTTGAGGTGGTGTGTCCCAATACTTATGTACATGTAGTGTTACTAGCTGTTTTCTGGAAAGCATTCACTTAAAATATGCAGTCACTCTAAATCAACATAGTTGGCATAATATTGATCTTATCTCTGACCCACAGCTTGAAACAAGATACAGAGGCAACAGTAACAACACTCTTGGTGATAAAGATGAACTCTTTAGAGGGGTGGTCAGGTTCTCCAGCAGCAGTCTCTTGGAGTCCTTCCGTCATTGTGTGTCTGCAGGTAAACAATTTTAATTATTCAGCCATAGCTTACTGTTCACTGAAGGTTTGTAGAGTGAATATTAATATTATTTGACCAAGACCTTGTCAAACTGGTATAAATGCTTGTCTCATTGTGCATCACCACAAGGTGGCAGTGCAAGCATCATGTCTGACTTTGATCTGTCCTTGTAGCACTGAGAGACTTGGGTGATGATGCATTGCTTCCTACTGAACCTTATACTCACTCTCTACCTGGATTTATGTGACAGAAATCACTGTCTTTTTGTTTGTGTAATAGGCATGGCTGAAAGTCCTGTAACTCCCCTGTTGTCCTCCATCACTCAGAAAGGGAGGAACTATTTTGTGATCACTGACAAAGTCCCAGGAGCCACCAGTCAGACTCCTGCTCACAAGGCCTAAGAGTATGTGTTGTCTGTTTTTAAATATTGTATAGTCATGTTCAGTCAATTTTACTAAGTTTTAAATAAAGATTTTTATGTAAAAATGTCTTTTCTGTGATGTCAAAGATGTCGAGGTGTGTCAGCTCTGGTCAAAACAACAAGAAAAAAAATCCCCTTTATTATGTCACCACTGCTGATTTTCAAATATGCTAATAAGCCTTCATATAATTTATTTGATGAATTCTAGATAATGACCGGTTTCCCTGTCTGGTTAAAGCTTACGTGTAGTCTACAGCAAGGAGTAGGGTTAATCTGTGTCTGAGAAAATTGTAAAATAAAATATATGCACTTACGGGAAAAAAAAAAAAAAAGTACAATGTACAGTGGAACCTCTATTAATGAACGCCTGTACTAACGAACTTGCCAAGATACGAACCAGGCATTTGAATATTTTTTGCCTCCACCAATGAACCATGACCCTAGAAACGAACCCAAGCCGGCGGCTGGAAATGACCACTGACCCCAATCGGCGAGTCTCCCAGCGTGCCCAGACTTGAGTGAGCTTTTAAGATTAGCAAATTGTTGTTTTAGCAATTTAGCATTAGTGTAAATAGCATCGAAAATCAAAATTTGTGCTAAGTTAAGCCGTATCTACGCTTCGTCTCCCCACATTCACTCGCCTACTCTCCGTTATTCCACCCACCCCCACCTCCCGTCATACAGCCAGTGCCTGTGTTACTCCTCCAGCCAGTTGTCACGTCTTCAATATGTAACCACTTAAAACTTTATTTTTCTTTGTTATTGCTGTTACCACTGTATTTCTTTTTTATTTTTAGTAATGCTACATGTATTTTTTTTACTAATTTGAGAGTGTTGTAAACATATATTAGTGCAAAAAGGGTGACTTTCGGGGTGGGCTGGAACACATTAATTGCTTTTCCATTATTTTAAATGGGGAAAATTGACTCGAGAAACGAACTTTTCCACTTACGAAACGGGTCACGGAACGGATCAAGTTCCATTATTGAGATGTTTTGTGCTTTGCATTAGTGGTGATAGGGCCTAGGGCTTGCAATAATATCTACATCACAAATTAATTAATTGCAAAGAAAATGACCAATGAATCAAAACATTTTTTTTACATAAAATACTGCTAATGGATCATTCTGGCCAATCTGAAGGCAAGGGTTTCTTTGGGTACAATAAAAGGAAAAATAATGCTTTATGTCAATATTTTCACAGATGTAACAAGGAGTATACAGTAAACATGTCATGTGAGAGCTTTCTGTGAAGTATCTTTAAAAGACATTAAACTCTTTGAATTACGGTGAACAATTCTGTCTGTAGATTTTTTTTTTTCTATAATGTGGCGTTTCAAATCAGATTACTCTGAATTACTTAATCGTGAACAGGTGTAGTATTTCCACTAAGAATGTAAACATATGTAATTTGACCAAGAATGCACAGGCATATATCTCTGTGCAGTTCACTAGTCAGTTTCACTAGTCTGTCTGTGTTATTGTAATTCACCTATCTAGACACCAGAGGTCAAGAATCCTGAATGCTGATAAATGCTGGTGCATTATTCAATGTGACCTCCAGGGACCCCCAAAGACAAATCATTCCCATTGGAGGAGCCATTTTTCCACACAGATTTCTTCAGGCACAAAATGCACTTGTACTAATGTCATTGCTAAAATAAGTACATTTGTTCATGTAGTTATTTGTACTAGATAGAAAAGGTAAAACTGACTAGTGCACCTTTTAACGACTGTATGGCATTAAAACATGCAAGGAGCCAGCATTCTTCTATCAGCAGTGTCCATCATTTCTCTAATAATGTGGTGTTATCCACCTAATTTTCAGTGCTCTTAGGGAGAGCGAAATCTGGGGAAGATTTCTAGTTTGCCATTTTCAGATATTGTAACTACTAATACTCAGTGTGGCAGCAGTGTGTGTGTTTCAATTTGCAGTTATGTCCCAGTTCAGACGGGATGTGTTGGTGATTATTATTATGTATTATAATAATAATGTAACCTACATAATATCCAACAATTTAGCAACCTTACGTTGTAATCAACTACAATCCTGCAATAACTCCGTTATCACTGATTAGAGTTATACAATACAAAAATAAATCACGATATGTATAATTACATTTAAATTAATAATTACATAATATATCAATATGATAACTCTGAGGATGTGGTTGAGATTTAGTGTTTCTGTCTGTGGTAGCTATATTGAGAACAAGCACTCTGCTTTTAACTCTGGCCAGAAACTAACACAGCGAACAGGAAATGTCACGCAGAAAAAAAATAATTTATAAAGGCCATTACGTACTTCACAGTTTCAAAATATGGTTATGGTGGTCGTGTACAGAGCCGTATAGATATAAATATATACGTCTCTGTACTACGCTGTTGCCAGGACGCGGCTGTAGTGGTTGCTAAGCGCTGACGGAAGTGCTCTGTAAAAGGTGCACTCACTAGGGGCTGCTGCTCGTGTGCTTTCTCCGCTGAAACATGGCCGCTTCTCCCGCAACGGAGAAGACAGAGCCGCCTCCCAACGGCCAGAAACACGGCGAGGAGCGGGACATCATCACGCCCTCCATCACAGAGCTCACCAAAGAAGTGCGCACCAACATTCTTTGCACTGTGGAAGGATGCGGGAAAATCCTGCCAAACACCCCGGCTCTCAACATGCATCTGGTGAAGTCTCACAGAGTCAAGGTAACCACAGAGTTCACAGCGTTACAGCCAAAAGACCTACCTTTAATGTGTGGTTCGATGTCATGTCTACCTTAAGCGAGGCATAGTTACACTTCAGCGTCTAATACTTGGCTTATTGTGTTCTTATTTGCCAACCTTTTATTCGACATGTCCGTTCCACCTTAAATGGGGCTGCAGCGAGCGTGTGACTGGTGCACGGTTTAAGGTGGAACAGAAGAGTCGAATAAGAAGCCAACTTCTGCCTCAGCTGAAATGTTGACATTGTGTAGACGCCAGAATGGCACATTGACTTGTGTTAACTATTTAAGGTGGAACCAACATTTTCATTAACAAACCTTCCATCTTGTCCGTAACACTATGATAACTTGTGTATGTAATTCTACTGGTGAAGTTTTGAACTTAGTAAATGACTTTTGTTTCCGTGGTTTTCAAACTAGAAAATCAACACAGTAGCTGCGTTTAACAGCGTTGTTTGGAGCTAACGTTAACAGAATCAGCAGCTAATATGGCCGCTAGTTAGCTCTATAATTACTACTCTTATGTTAATTAAAATAGTCTAAATGTTTAATGTTAGTGGCACATTTGTCCGCGTTATATAACATTAACGTTAGGTACAAGGCTAACGTTAGTTCTCTTCGGTCAGCGTGTTGTCCGCATTGCGAACATTAGCATGTGTCAACACACAGCAACTGACCACAAAACAGTGTATTCTGCACCAGTTCTGATAACATGAGTTGAATCAAATGCAGCCCAATCATTGCACTGCAGTAGTCCTGTCTGTGTGGTGTTGTATTTCTCGTTTTATTGTTATTCTCCTGTATGTTCAGCAAATATCTTGAGGTGTGATTGAGGGTGCTTCACGAAGCAAAATGTGAGTTGGCCAATTACTAAGAATACTGATAATTACTTAAACCGAATTAAAGGATTGTTTTTTTCTGTTGAATTTGGGTTTAAGATATGATGTCTGAGGCTTAACAGGTCAGTGATGAACAACAAATGTCATCAACTGATGTGTTCACTGATCTATTTCACCCACACATTAAAACCCTGTTGATTAGCCAAGACATGCTAGTGATAGGTGTCTGAAGTTTGCTTCAAGGCTCTCATCTTAAACAATGTTTGGTGAAGCATATATTTATTATATTGTCTTTTTATCTCCACTAGATAAACGTAAGACTCAAACTTTTGACAACAAATGTGTCTTGGGCGTTTGAGTAAAGCATAAATTGTGCAAATTAGAATTTTGAGTGAAGTCAGTTGGAGTAAGTCACAGTGGATGGTTACTGTGAGGGTGCTGAAATAGGTAAGACTCATTGGTTTTACAAAAACTTAAACCTTTCTCAACTGTATATTGTAAAAGCTCAGTTTGTTTATATTGAAATCATTCGTCCTGGTTAATAAGAGAACATACAGGAAGGTAAAAATAGTGCTAGAGGAATACAGTATACAGCTAAAAATACTTCAGTGCTAAGCATCGGGGAGGAAAATAGGCATCTTCTGGTTGCCCACTACTTTATCATTCTCTTTTGTCTGTGTTCTTGCCTTTTGTGTGAAGCAAGATCAGGCTATTCAAGACAACAAAGAAGCAATGAACATTTTAATTGAGTTACTTGATACTGTGGAGCGGGGCAGAGTGTCTGTCTGGCAATAGAGTCTTGTTGAAGGAAACCGCCTTGGATATTCACCATGCTTCAGGGGCTGACAGCATGAGTAATACAACCCTGGTCAGCAGTACAGTATGGGAAAAGAGTGGATTATTGATATAGGGAGCTTATATACACAGTTTTCACTATTTGCATATTGACTGATTTCCACACTGAAGCATAAAGCAGGTCGTTATATGGCTTATGTCTTCAGGGTGCTTATGTATGGCCATGTTTCAAGCTTTTTTCTGTTCACACTTTTGTGCCTCTCTTGTCAGGCCTCACAAGATGCCTCGTCTGCTGGCAAACATAAAAAAAATTCTACCATGGGATGTTTTGGGCCGTATGAGTGGCAAAATAGCCATCAACCAAGTTGCTAGTGGTTGGCCCTTAATGTGACCCGAGACGTTGCCTGAATGTTAAGTCATGGGCTTTACAATTTGTTAGGTTTACTGGCATGGAGTTTGATTTTTTTTTTCTTTTCCCTCACAGGGCAAATTCATTTGCTGAGCAATTTAATTGACTCAGTTGACAGCTGTAAAATTGTAGGTCTGTATATGAATGGATTAACAGACATGATGTAGCTCTGGGACATTTTGTCTGACTTGCAGTTGTCATCCATATGCTGAGAACGGATTGCAGATTTATTGTTGCTGCATTTAATGGCCGCTAATTTGTTCAGAACTGCTGATTTTTTCCATGTAAATCACATGCAGATCTGCTTCACTTACACAAAGCATACTAGTTCTCACCATGCAGAAACACAATTTTATTTTCATGGTTCACAATCTGCATGGGGCAAGCAGCCAGGCTTACACATGTGGTTCTTCAAAAACACAGCAGACCATTGGTGCTTCATTGATTTTCAACACAGCCATGGTTTGAAAATGCAGTTATTATCTTGTTTATTCTGATTTAGTTTAATTTGTTGTAGGACGACATGATAACTGATGGAAATAAATTAAGTAATAATAAATATGTACTTTCAGCATTTAACCCATCTGTGGCAGTGAACACACATACACATACACACGAACACACACACCCAGAGTGGCAGGCAGCCGTTCCTAGCACCCAGGGAGCAGTTGTGGTTTTTGTGCTTCGCTCAAGGGCACCTCAGCCGTGGATTGAGGGAGGACGACAGTGTTGTTTCTTCACTCCCACCACCACCAACCTTCCTACCGGTCGTGGGAATCAAACCAATGACCTTTCAGTCCTAAGCCCTCTTCTTTAACCATGTTTGTGTAAAGATGGATCCTATTAAACTCAGCACTTAATTCTCACCTTAACATTTCAGTGCTGTTGGGTAGGCTGGATGTTGTGAATGAGTCACACACACACACCTCCCACAGCACTAAAAATGTTTTATAGAAATGACCCTTGTAAATCCATTGTCTCTAGCTTATTGTTATATTTTTGTTCTTCCCAGTTGACCACATGTTGGTGGTCTGCAATTTGTGTGTAAACTTCAACTTCAGCTCCCTCTTGTTATGTCTTCTATTTTTCAGGAGGGTCTTGTCAACCCTACTATAAGGAAGGATATAAAAGGTTCGCAAAAACTCTATGGCTGTCCAATAGAGGGCTGTCCGAGAGGTCCAAACAGACCTTTCTCCCAGTTTGCCCTGGTTAAGCAGGTAATTAAATATATTGTTATATAAATCCCATAAATAAGAGTGTTTTGCTTAATTAGATGATTATTACATTAATGAATAGCTTAATAACAAACTTAACCTTTGCATACAACGTATACAGTGATTCAGTATAAAGCATTAATGTACTTTATTGGTGTTTTGTGTTCTCTAGCATTTCATGAAGATGCATGCAGAGAAGAAGCACAAATGTGTGAAATGCAGCAATAGTTACAGCACAGAATGGGACTTAAGGAGGCATGCAGAAGACTGTGGAAGGACATACAGTTGTACATGTGGATGTCCATATGCAAGTAGGGCAGCACTTTTGTCACACATCTACAGGACAGGCCACGAGGTTCCCAAAGAGCACAGGTATTATTATTACATGTTTACATATATATTTTTTCAATAATAAGGTGTTTTGATTATTATTGGCATAAAACAAACAAAGTTAATTTGAGGAATAGTTGCTTTGTGATGTTACTTTTTACTGACAAAACATTAGCCTTTTAAAAAAGTTATTGAGAGTTAAGTTCCTGTTTTGTTCCAATAATTAATACTTTTTTCAGAGTCAGTTAGAGCTTTGCTTCTTGCCATCTCTGTAGAACATGCCATTATGTTATAAAGATGATTATGCACTACACCTGTCTAGGAGCATCTGCTTTATTAATTAATTAATAATGTGTTGCCTGTATATCCACAAATACCCAACCTTTTATTAAATGTCTATTCTTGTTGCATTGATTACATTCTGAAACTGTAGTCTTCAGTCTTTTAATGTATTTAATGTCCCTGTTCTAGATATCCTCCTGTGAAGAAAAGGAAAATGGAGAAAATGTCAAGCAGCACAGCAAAAGTTAGGCTGAATGAGCAAACATACGAAATGGCAGATGCAGATAAGGACCTGACAGAAGGGGCAGTCCCTACTGAAGGAGCTTCACAAACTCCAGATTCGCCAAGACACAACCCCATCCACGCTAAAAACATTCCAAAGCTTCTCCTGCCCAAACCTAAAGTGGCTTTGGTCAATGTTCCTGTGATGCAGCTTGCACACCTGCCTGTTCTTCTCCCCTCAGCTGAGCACAGTGCCTTGAGGTCTGTGGTTTTGGCTGTGGATGCACAGGGCTCTGTATGCACTGTGCACCTGTTGCCTCAGTCACTCGGGACAGTGGTGCCTGCACTGAACACTAAGACTGTGAGTTTCAAAGAAACACTGTCTGCTTCCAGATTGAGTCTGGAGGCCATTAGTACAGGAATCCAAGTCAATCTGGAAAGCCTGGTCTCAGTAGGTGAGCCAGTTAATGATTTAGGATCAAGAAGTAAAAGCACCTCAACAAACATTCAGACTGATATCTCATACCTCAGTAAGGGAGCTGTTGGAGGACTCGCCATCACCCCCCTGGGTGAGCCCTCAGTGTCGTCTTGCTCTCAAACAGACATTAGTGTGAGTGCCCAGATCCAGCTACCTGTCAGCGTTCAAACTCAGACGTTCCCCTTGAGGGCCAAAGTCACATCCTCAATTGGGGCACAGACGGACACTGTGAGTCAGCTGCCCTGTCCCTCTTTTAACACAACAAGGGAAACGCAAACTAGCTGCAGCACAGCAGCATCGATGCCTAGGACACAGATGGACCAAGCTATAATGTGCACAGACCTTTTTGACACTGACATGCTCAGTGTCTCTACCCAGACCGCGCTAATAGATGGATCTTTCCCTACAAACGGACTTGAAGATCCTATGAGTACGGAGCCAGAGCTCTTTGAGGACAGAACTGCTCCGCCCTTGTGCTTTGGGTCCCAGAGGGACATTTTACACCAGAATACAGTTGCTGACAATCAGACCCAGACCATGACTCTCCTCAGTGACCTTGAGAACATCCTTTCTGATAGCATGACAAGTGGAACGCCAAGCTGTGGGTCAAGCCTACCAGTGCAAGAACAACACACTGGCATTGACTTTGACTTTGAGGATTTCCTCAATGCAACCCATATTCAAACACAGACTGATGAAAGCACTCTGGGAGGTCTAAGCTCAGAGACCCCTCTAGAGCTCCTTGATATTGAAACACAGACTGATTTCTTACTCCTTGGTGAACGCCACCAGAGTGAGGTTGGCACAAGGGTGCAGTCAAATGATCTGGAGCTTGAAATGTTTGATACTCAAACGCAAACAGACCTTAATTTCTTGCTTGAACAAGGTGGCCATATGCCGCTCGGCAGCATCCTCCGACATTCCAGTTTTAACATGAGTACAGAGTCCTCAGACACGGAGACCCAGACAGACACTAGGCCTCCACTTCCTGTTCCCTTGTCATGTTCTCATGAAGGACAGGTCCGGCTGAGCAGCACGGAGACCCAGACAGTGTCCAGCTCATCCAGTCTGGGCAACCTCTTTCTGACCAGCAATGAGACTCAGACTGTTATGGATGATTTCCTGAATGCAGACCTTGCTTGGAACATGGAGTCCCATTTCAGCTCGGTGGAAACCCAAACTAGTGAAGACCTCTTCTCTCTGTTTCAACACTCAGAGAAACCCAACAGCTGAGTGCTGTGCTGTTACGGCTCTCCTGTGACCAGTGTGATTCTCGGCTACATTGTGAAGGAGATGTTTCTGCTGACTGTGTTTCCCAGAGAGGCAGAGGGCCTGCAGAGTTCTCCCAAACACTCATCACCATAAAGAGCTGTCTGGCAGATGGGGCGCTTGTGAGAATTAAGCTTGCTTATAGTTATTCAGCATCTCAAGTCATTCCACAATGAGTGATGCGTGTCTGTCCAAATCGAAAGCAAGTAGACTTTAGCTGCACTTTACCATTTTGCTGTCTTAGTTGATGCTCTTCAGTGGGATTACATTTTTATTTGCACATCAGTATAAGGCTCTAATTTATATTGGTCTTTATGAAAGTTTTTGTTTACTCTATCAGCCTCATATTAGGAGATAAAGTAACATTGTAGGTGGTTTGATGGTGCTACTAAATAGTTGTAGTAGTTTTTCAGTGTGGCACACATCTGAAATTACTGAATAGAAAGTTTAGTTTCATCTGGAAAAAAGATATCTTGTGAAATGCACATTTTCTTGTTTGATATGGTCTGTAAGGGGCTTTTTCCGCCGCCTTCATAATGTTTTCTTTTGCCTTGAGTAGTTAGTGTCTCATGTGCAAGTTTTATTTTAAGTGTCTAATGGTCTAGACCCAGCAAACTGTCACTGTGAGTAAACCGTGCTCTTGGTTCACTACATTCATGCAGATACTTTGTATTTGACTGTTACAGTATATGATATTGAATCACAAAGTTCAAACATTTTGCGATTTAGGTTTTCCTAATGTATGCATAGTTATGCATGTTGCAAATGTTATATTTCCTTTAACAGTTGAGCTCAGTTAATTCTCTACAACGATGATTTGCATTCTGTACTGTGAGTAATTAACATGCAAATCTCAATTGTTTACAGTAAAACGAAACCTTTAATATTGAAGCATGTATCATTTTCACTGAATGTGTATTAAGTCACCTTTTTTAAGCATTGTTCATTTTCAGTTGATCTATGCTTAGCTTTGTGTTGGTGCCTTAATTTAAGTGTTAAGTAAAAAGTGACCATGTATACATTTGGTGATGTAAAGGTACAATGCATCGCTGCTTTATAAGGGAGACCCTTCTCCTTTTGTTGTTGTGGTTGTATTTAAATTTTTTTTGTTTTGAACATTGACAATATTAACATTGTGTAACCTCAATTTAATTAACATTTTATTCACTGTATTGCACGCAGATTTATTGCCCGCTCATCATCTTTAAATATGTGTAACTCTGTATGCTTTGACAGTTTTTGGCCAGTATGTCCCTGTCATTCATATGTAGATTTGACTTTCACTAGCTGCAGAATGTAAATGACACTATGCACTTGTACGATGAGTGCTCTTCAGCATTGTAACCAAAAGTTTGTTTTTTTTTTTCATGCGCAGCCAATGGAAACATTGTATTTGTTAACATTTTAGATCCCGCCAATAGAGGATCCCAATTAATATATTTCTTGAACTTAGCTAAGACGCTAACAGGACAAAAAGTTGTATTGCTATAGATTACTTGAAACTGTCAACTACACTCTGATTCTAAGTAGAGAGTGCATGCAGTCTTGTTTGTGCCAAGAATGTGTGTCTTCAATTTTTCAGTTTTTGGTTAATATACATTATATGTCTTAAGTTATGTGCATTTTTAGGGTTTGGTAACGTATACCAGTTTAACCCTGACTGTGTTCCTCTGTTTTTTAGGCTGTGCTGCAGCAGATGCTCAAAATAAAGTGCTATTGAGAGACATGGAGATTTGTAACCTTAGTATTATTTTCTTATTGTGTATATCTGAATTCAGTGATATCACCAAGTAACTTTTAAGTAAAGGTTGGATGAATTTCTACATTCTTGCACTTTAAAAATCAAGTATGTTTTTTGTGTTGCTTTTATATTGCGTTTTAACCATTACCATGGAGTCATAGCCTCTTTGCTGATTTAGAAATTGGTCAAACTTCTCAAAAGGATCTGAAATCAAAAAATGGAGTGTAACTGCAGAAAACGTAAGTATTTTTTCAATATGCTTTTATTTTGTTTTTTCAAGGCTACTTGTCGATTTATTCAAGTGATTATTTTACTACCTAATAGTTTTAAATGTAAGTAACAGTACTTATGGGATTTTAGATATAATGCAGTTTTGTTCAAATAAATAAATGATTCTTGACATTTCATTAGGACCTGGATGTTAGAGATTATGAGTAAAGAGATGTGACTCCATTAGATTATTTGGTTTTAATGGTACATTTAACATTTACTATCAGTAACAAATTCAGTAGTGTTTTAACATGGTTTTTTGAATAATTTTTAAGTATCAACTGCTCTTTTAATTTATTATAAATTTCATAAGTTATGGGCCAGTGGAGATGGTTAGATGGCTTTGAATAAAATAAAATGTGAGAACCATTTTTTTTAAACCTTATAAAGACATGGCCAGAACTTGTCAGTGCTTCTGTGGTTCTAGAACAGTCGCTGTTGCTGAAAGTTCACTGCTGAGGCATGTGTGCTGCCCTCAGCCCCAGGCCCCATGACGAAGAGCAGCTTTTGTAGGCATTTCAGTTGCTGGGTAACTAGAAAAGCTCTCTTGGGTAGCAATGAGCATTAAAACTAAACACAGTGCAAAATCCTGAAAGCTAGCATTTAAAACACATTTCATTCATTTATTATGCTTTTTCTGCAAACTCTTTTCTGTTAACTTTCCAAGCTTTTACCAAGCTTTATTTAATGGTTAATTAATTAATTTATGTAATTAATGGTTCAAATACTTCAAATGATAGATATGTTTAAAACACTGTTTATTAATATATAATACACTATGTTTAAATTTTTAAAAAAAGAAATCTGACCTGACCAGATTTAGAATTATCTAAATCTGTGGAGTGGGAGGAGTGTATGTACAACATGAATGTCTGGGTGTGAGCTGTAGAATGGGGCTAGTTCTTAATGAAATACGGTGTTCAAACAGTGTGACTAAAATACTACCAAAATTAACAGAATTTAGCACAATATTGTCACATTTCCATTGCATTGTGAATGTCACAAGTGCCCTTGTTTATCAGAGTTGCTTATGGTCATAAATCTTAACGTGAGAACATGCAAACATGACTGTTTTGATTAATTAATTTCTTCTTTGACATACATTTATGATCAATCTAGCTACATTTATGAATGTGTAAAACAGAATAATTAGTTTAACAGTGTAAACAGTGCTTGATTTGCAGTTAAATCAAAAATATATAACATTTTTAGAATAAAAATAGAAAATAATACTAATAATTGGTACTTATGACAGTCCAATACAAGTGGATGCACACTTGTAAGAAATGCTGAATTCCCCATGTACGATTCATACAACCCAAATATATATATAAAAATAATCACATATTTCATTTTATTTTTCTCCAGTCATCCAACTACTCCACTTCAGATCCTGCTACGAACCCAGCCAATGGCTCATGAACCTCTAAATCAAGGGTTTCAAACTCATCTTACCTGGGGGCTGCTGGAGTAAGAGTACGGGCCGCATTGAGTATTCCACAAATAAAAGGATTTCAATTATTCAAAAAAAAAAAAAAGTAAAACTGATCCAATCTTCTCAATCCTGATTAATAATAATTCAGAACATGAACTGTTCTTCAGAACATTGGCTTCTCTTACTCCCTCCTACGCCTTGCTATCAGAGACCTAGCCTTGCTTCCTCTTACACAGCTGAGCCACATCTGGCTCAAAGGAAGAAGCAACTGAGACCCTCAGTATGGCTTGAAGATGCAAGAGACAAACGTTGCTAATTCACGTTGCAGTCATGAAGCCTGAGCTATAGTGGCCCACAAGTGATAAAAAATACAAAACGCCTAGGACAACGACTCACGCAGGTGCGTCTTTCGTGCTGAGGCGCATTAACACTAAAATTTGATTTCTCATATCTCCACTAAATTCTGTATAAGACAAATATCAATGAATGATTTGTACACAATTCAGTGGTCAAATTTGCAACAATGATGAATAAGGAACAGTGCATTTATTAGTACTGATGACTTCGGAAATACTCTCCAAACACTGATGAGTACGTTCACTCTCAATAGCTTTGGGGCAAAGATGCTTGTAATTTCATTTATTGCTGTATGAATTTTTCTTAATGTGAGTCATCCAGGTATTGTAACACACTGGTCATTAATACAAGGCATTTACAGTCAGCGCTGAGCAGACACTGGTAATGCAACTCTGGTCCCTAACAGTACTGGAAGCACAGGCTCTGCTCTTCTTGTATTCCTAACCTTAAAGCCCAAATGAGGCCTGTGCCCAGAATTTTGTCTAAGTGGTGACCTGGTACGTTCTTCCTGTCTGAGGGTTCGCCCCAGGAGACAAGTGTTGCGAGGTAGCGTGTCTTCAAGTGTGCTGAAAGGCAGCAGAGCCTTCTTGGGGACAGGGATGGACAACAGTTCATACTGGTGCTGGCTTGGTCCGTGCTTACAGGTCAGAGATCCTTGGCAAGTGTCCACAGTTGAGCTACAATATGGGATAACAACTGTGTTCTCTCTATCTCCCTTAACACTCCCTTTCTCTCCAACAATGACTGCTCGTGTAGCACCACACACAACAACTGAGTTAGCCTCCCTCTCTGCTGGACACTGATCACAAGCCTCTCTCCCCTTTAAAAAAAATGGCATCTTTGAATTGGTAGGTGTTGATGGTTTTACAGGAGGCAATATGAGAATGTTGCCAATGAGTGCAGCTCTTCCTGCACCTTTAAGGAATGGAATTTTAGCATTATACTGGGAGGGTAGACTTGTGATTTGTGTGCACTGTTCGCTTCTAAACATCAGTTTATTACCTAGTAGGTCTGCTGTTGTGTTCTTCTCCTGTATACTGCAATCAGAAGTTTCTTCTTCTGAGGAAGAAGGTGAACTATTATTGCGGATTCTCTGTACGACCTCTGGGGTGGAAGGAATACTGTTATTCATAGGCTCCTCAGCAGTCTCACAGGATGATTCAGAGGAAGTGGCCACACCATCAGATACACAGAGCTCAGAGAGCTTAGGGTCCTTGAGATCAGCACAGAGAATACAGTGGAAATCTATGATATCAGGTTTAACCTTCTTTCCCTTTTTCTGTGTCTGAAATAAGCAAGCAAGCGGGGCTGATCGTCTCCAACCTTGGATCTGTCAACACAAAATAGAGTTATTTAGTTAGATATTGTTAGTTATTACAGTATGTTGATAATATATCCTCAGCAGGGGTTTATAGCTGGAGTGTGTGTGCAACATATAACTGTAATTCAAAGTTCAAACATTCTCCTACTCCTTTCTCATTCATGGTAACTGCTGCGTAGTATTGAAAATGACAATTTTCAAGAATTATTCAACAAAAATATAACCTAAATATTAAGTAGCATTTGTTATGAGTTCCATCAATGAAAAGTAACAACAAAAGCATGTGTATCCATTCTATTCTTGGAAATAATGCTGTATCCAATATATGTGCAACTTTTGTTTTAGATAACTTAAAAAGAGTTATTTTTTGTTGAATAAAAGACAGCTGTCATTATTAATACTATGCAACATTTACCATAAAATGACAAATGAGCAGGAGAATGTTTCAATTTTTAAGTGCAATTATGAGTTACACAGAAACTCTGTAAAACATATTTGTACACTAAATAATTAAAAGCCTAGCCAACCTCACCCATACCAAGCCACTATTCAAAAGCAAGTTTGAAGAACCATGCAGATAACTTACAGCTTCATCCCAGCCTCCTTGATGCTGAACCTCATAGGGATCCTGCTCTTTGAAAGTGTGCTCCTCGCTGATGTCCAGCAATGCATTCACATGTTCCCTGTCAAGACACTGATGGGTGCCCCACTCCAGGTCTTCCATTGTCTCTGTCTTTTCATCATCGATATGTCCAGAGTCACATGACTTAAGGTTATTCATTATGCAGATATGAAAACAGAAGTAGATCTGTGAGGGGTGGAAAATAAAATAAAATAAAATTACTTGAAGTTGATTGATTTGAAAATGACAAGATGCCAATACTGTCTAAAACATCAGTTTAGCTGTGAGTAGACAAATCCAAACCTAATGTGTCCTTTCTTGAAGAATCAGTCTTCAGAAAATAGTGATCCTAAGTGCTAAGTAATATTAATCAGTTATTTATTATGATACTGAATGAACATTTGAGGGAAGCACAGTGGCACAACAGTGTGTAACAATCCCTACCTATGTGACTGTCTGTGAGGAATTTGGTATGATCTCCCTGTGTCCACCTTTAGACATGTATTTTTGGACTGTGGGAGGAAACCCACGTGGACACAGGGAGAACACAACAAACTCACAGACAGTCACCCGGAGCGGGACTTGAACCCACATTCTCCAGGTCCCTGGAGCTGTGTGACTGCGACACTACCTGCTGCACCACAGGTGCCACTCCAATGCACATTCATTATTTTTTTTTTTACATGGATTAAACATGAACATTCAGAATTTATTTCCATGTTTTATTCTGAACTTGTAATATTCAAGCCGACATATCTTGTATCGAGTATCTTGTATGATACTGTTTTTCAGTAAAGCTCCCTGACGGAGACATTTTTTTCTCATGAAATCTTTCTCAAAAACGTGATTTCTGTTCCGGTCCTAAAAGCCTAAACAAAAGAGAGGCTTGCTTAGCTTTATTAAGCTTTATAAGAAAATGGTCCTAACTACATAATCTTCCATTAGTGTTTAAAGAATGCAGCCTGTTTGGTTATGACAAAACTAAAACAATACCTGTAATACTTGCAGAGACAAAATACAATAATTATACATACATAAAAATAAACAGAAAATTACAACCTTGCTCTACAACCACTGAAAGCATTTGTCTTTGATACTAACACGGAGTACAAGTCTTAAACTCAAGTTTTACAAGTCTTTTACTGTTTTCAGTAAAAAAAAGGCAGATCATGAAGTTTGTGTCGCTTTATTTTGTTCCTTGAACTAGAAGACCTACTTATTTTCCGTGATTATCCACAGAGAGTGCCCTAGGACCCAGCAGCGCTCACACCTGCATGTCTGTAGCAATGAACAAATTATTTCCTATATTAAATAAACCAAAATAATAAGAATTTTTAAAATCCAATCCTTCACAACATTATTTTTGACTAAAATGTGGAAAGGATTATATGGTTTACACATGTTTACAAATTGTTTATTTAAAAGTTATTTCAAAGCAGGAACATAACATTCGATGATAGCAGACCCTCGCTTACAGCAGCAAAGTTTTAACAAAAAACACAATTGTCCACTCACCATTAAAGTTCACGAGAGTGACATTTTAAACTCCTGCTCCAGAAGCTTGGTCTAACAGTCAGAGGTCGCTGTAGTTGTAGTTAAACAGGACCTAGTTGTAATGAAATATTTATCTCTCCATTTCATACAAGTTCTCCTCTTCCACAGGGAGTGCGGCGCAGTGTTGCCAAGGCAACCCTTTGGGTAAACGGCGCGTGCAAAGGCGTGACGCATACATGGGGCGGGGCTTTACGACCGCAAGTGTGTTCAGTTTAATAAACCGATTCTTTGGAAAAGTTCATGAATCGAACGTCTGATTCACCCATAGTTCTAATCCAAAATGCTCTCGTCAGTCAGTTACGCTGATCAGTACAGTGTACCCCTGAGTTTAAAGCTACAAACCATCTCCAGTTAAAGACGACAAACCAATGCAGCCTGCAATAAAGTGCAAATGACCCCAAATAGGAACATACATTATTGATTCTGCTCAGAAAATCATCTCTAAAATCTTGTAAATGGTAACTTTAGAGAGGAAAACCAAAACCTTATCAACGTCTGAATTAGCAAAGTGATGCCAAGCAATAAAAATGGCAAAAAAAAGGAAATTGCAGTGAAATGGACAAACGTATGCAATATAGCATCTGATCCACTGTTGATCTCACTCTGTATAAAAACAGACTGCACACATAATGACTGTTTTATACATTTTTACGGTCATTTTACGAAACACATCATTGTATCGTCCTTAAAAAAAAACTGCGCAGATGTTAATCATTGATTCAGTTGAACTAGTGAATCGATTCAACTGACTGCTTAAACGGTTTTAAATATTATTCGTTCCTAAGTCGGTGGTTCATGGCATTTTTATCCGTAGTTTGTTTGTTTTTTTCCGCCAGAGAAAGAATCATGTTGTGAATTTGTAGGATTACACTTTTAACTCGCACTTTCTCTTTCATATTCGCCTGGTTTGTTTGTATTAGTGCTACTTCCTTGATTATGACTCATTACCAGGTCCCGCACTAGGCTTTTATTAAAATGTCTTCTGTGTAGGTGTGTGATCTTGACCTTCAGAGAATATTATGGAACTGAACGAGACGTAAAAGACTCCGAATCCACTCGGAGTTTGATCCGTTTCAGTTTCCGCTGCTACCTGCATTTGACGCCAACGTGATAACCGGCACGACTCCGTTTGAAGGATGAGCCGAGCTGCAGGTGAGAGTGTGGTGTAGAATATTTCCGTTAGAGCGGGCTTTAGAGAGTAATACGAGGGGGTGTGTTCCCTGTGGACGTTGGTTGACTGCTTTAGAAACATCAGCTGTTTGTGACCAAAGGAGGAAGAGAAGAGGTGGGATATTAGAACTGCGCAGTGGCACAGACTCAGAGCTCAGACAGGGTCATGCAGTGAAGCGACACTTTCTCTACGTTTGTTTTTCTTATGGAAACCGAGTCTGTTTGCCCCAGCGCGGTTATGCTTCCTCCGAAGAATTGCATCCCTAGAAACTACAGCTGTATCGCGGGGCTGTTCGGCGGCCTAGCCACGACCCAGACCGGAGACGACGGCGATGGAGAGAAAGCCGACGGCGATGAGGATGGAGTGGAGGAGATGGAGAAAATCGTGAATGGTGAGTGCGCGCCCCTGGAGATCCGAGTGGTGGACGAGAGGCCCAGAGGCCGCGAGTCGTTCCTCAAGCCGCCGCCGCAGAGCCCCACTCAGCGCCGACGCTGCAAGTCCCTCCCGAGCCCCGCGGAGAGAGCGCGCCTGGAGATTGCTCGCAGCCGCAGCCCCAAT
Organism: Hoplias malabaricus; assembly: GCF_029633855.1. Classification (NCBI taxonomy): domain Eukaryota; kingdom Metazoa; phylum Chordata; class Actinopteri; order Characiformes; family Erythrinidae; genus Hoplias; species Hoplias malabaricus. Next base: position 15,215,513 of record NC_089810.1, on the reverse strand, counting down.
AGTCAGAAGAAGGTGCGCTTCGCCGACTCGCTGGGGCTCGAGCTCATCTCCGTCAAGCACTTCGATGACGCCGACGAGCCGGAGATACCCGAGCGCGTCATGGATAAGTTCCGCAAGGCGCGAGCGCTGCACCTGAACAGCGTGGAGGCGGCCAGCAGCTCGACACAGTCTGTCTTCATGGAGCTGCTCTTTACGAACCCCTGTACCTCCCCCAACTTCATGAAGCGGGTGAAGGAGCTCCATGTGTCGCTGGAGCGCGTGGACGCCGACGAGTTCTGCCTCTCCGGCTTGGTGAGTACCGGGGTTCTGACAGCAGGAAGGAGCGACCAGTACCGGCTGCCAGTCAGTCAGTGATTAGATGACAGTAATGGCCAGATTATGTTGCCACTTTTGGTCTCACTGCCACTGTGTGACTACCTGGTTGCTGTACAGAATGGTCAGTGGCAGCTGGCACTGCCTGTTTGCATCTGCATTCGGTTGACAGCAGCTGCCATGGACTGATTAGCAACTGCCGTTAGCTGCTTCCTGCTGCCAGCGTCCAGACCTGAATCCTTAGAGGCCAAAGTATTTTTGAGTTCTGTAATATGATCAATCCATATCAATTAATGGACAGGACAAAAATGATATACTTGTTACAATCACAATAGCAACATAGAAAACAATTAAGCATGCAGCCAGGTGTGTGTCCAGTAACTGAATTCAAGTAAATATAAATAATGTCATAAAATATGCTAATACTGCTACGCTTACAATAGGTCACACTGGTATAAACACGAAACCTAATTCAAAGTTTTAAACATAAGTTGCTTGAAACTAACACAATGTAATTTAACCGGAGTTACAAAATATAAATCATCTTACATGTATAGAATCACTGCAGTTGAAATTTCGTATTTATATAACATACATTTCTTGAAGCTGCCAGTCAAAATGGCAACAATCTGGTTTAAATGACTCTTTCATAGATTTCATTGAATTAACTGACAACAAATGAAACATAAAAGGATTAATTTGGCAGCTGAAAAGGAGTTCTTTCTGATCTGCTATATGACAGGCTGTTATTTTTTAAATTTGTCAGTTAGCAGAGTCATGACAACAAACAAACAAGTTTCACAAATAAAATTTTTCAGTAATGATCTGTCCTTGCAAGCCAACTACTATACACTCTCAGAAAAAAGGTACGGTAAATGTGTAAATGTGCCTTTAAAGGTACAAAATTGCTTAATAATCCAATTTTGTTCCTTAAAGGTACATAACATTCTCTTTTCCGGAAGGATAGACACATGTGTGTAATCTTTCATTATGGAACAGTGTCATATAAAAAAACACAATAAAGGTTCTGGAGATGAAATGCGGCATATACAATCAATACAATTTTAAAATCTACAATTATAATATAATAAAGTACAAATATGTACTCTTGAGGGTACCACCACAGTGACAAATGTTCTGACAGTGTATGTAACAGCTGTATAAATTGTACCACCCAACCCCAGCTGACAATCTGCCACAATGTCTTTAGTGCTCAAACATCAATCTGTTCTTGTCAAAAATGTTAAACCTAGAATCGACTATGGTCACAGTTTAAATTGTAGGCACAGTTTCTTTGTCAGAAATAGTCACAATTTGGTATTTGCCTCTAATGTTCAGCCAAACATTAATACATTATATAGACATACATTTGTCACTTTTGTATTTGCATAAATGAATATGAACTATTTTGGGATGTTTATGAACCTTTTGGCTTTCCATAGGTGAGAGTGCTCAATGTGGCCTTTGAAAAGAGTGTATTACTGAGGTATACACTAAACAGCTGGGCCACTTTCGTGGATGCTCCAGCCTCCTATGTGCCCCACTCGAGTGATGGGTTCACGGACAAGTTCTCCTTCAAGATTGTCACCCCCACATTCCTGGCGGCGGGAGGAACCTTGCAGTTTGCCATCAAGTATGTTGTGGATGACCACGAGTATTGGGACAACAATGGAGGGGACAATTACAAAGTGAGGCGCCACAAGTTTAAAATCTCCCCTCCACGAGAGTGGGAGAATGGTTGGATCCACTTCATTTAGGAAAACATGTTTCTGTGTGTACGTTTAATCATACAGAATTGCGCACTCGTCCGGTAAATGTTCATATGCGGGGCCGCTGCTCTTTAAACCGTGTAATAGGCTGCTCTTCCGTTCTAAAGCCTTTGAAAAGGCTGTGTGGGAGATACTAGGCTAGATTTAGGTAGTGCTGGTGGTCAATCCCACAAAACACTCGATTCTCCAGTTCCAGGTATTCAGGAATGGAAAGTCGACTCCAAAGACTGGATTCGATTGCACACAAAGAGAGTGAGATGCTGTCACTGTTCTAGACAGCCTGTTTAAAAATGTCTTAAAACACATAAAACTACCAAAGTCTGTTCTCTCAATGGCCATTTTGGCAGTGCTCCCAGGCAGTTATTTATACTCACTCAAGACCAGGCTCCTATGTCTTTAAATGGAGAGAGACCTTTAAACCCAACATTAAAAATAAAACGAATATTTCAAAAACATATTTGAAATGTCTGTCAATATTTTACCAAAACTGCATAAAAAGCAACAATAAAACATTTGGCTCTTTTATGCTACTATTACACATATCTCCAAAATGATGGCAGATTTGTTTCTGCTTGAGTTTGAACAGCAAGCTGATTTTAATTGAATGGTGAAACCACTTAAACAGACGCCATTTTAAGGAGTACGTGTGCACCCACAGACTTTTTAACCAGTGAACTCTTTCTTCATTATTAGTTATAACTGATCATTTTGCCAGATGCTATTTCATATGTTAATCTCTAAGATTTTGTGTGGAATCGAATCTTGGAATTGACTCCATTGGAAAATAGAATCAAACAGCCCTATCGTAGGAATTGTTTGGTAATATTCACGGCTCTTTAAACTGTTCAGTGGACTGCTGTTTTGTTCTGAAGCCTTTGCAGAGGCTAACTTCAGGTTAATTGGTGATTTTGATTTTGTTCGGGGGAGAAATGTGAAATAGAGAGGGCTGGCTTTGTGTTTCTTTTTTGGTTTTACAGTGCACTTTTTCTTATGTAACATGGAAACACATGCTATGAAGAAGAGTGCAAAGACGCTTTTTATGCATGACTTCAGCTACATATAGGGGAAAAAATATATAAATATAAAAATATATATGTATATGCTTGTAATAATGGCTCTTATATAGGATAAAATCAAGCCAAGTGTAAGAAACCCATGCTTTCTAGAGAGGGCTAGGCAGCTGTTTGATCTAACCTCCACTTCCACTAACCCAGACGTGTTCAGCAAGGTTCCTAACTCTATCTCCTATGCTGCTGTCTCTTAAAATGTAAACCTGCAGTGACCAGTGGTGTGCCAGTTTAATGGTGCATTTGCAAAACAGCATTCCTGTTTAGATGTGCACTTTGAAAAAGTGCATGCACTTAGAAACCCATTTAGAGGCAACCAGGAAGGCATAAGCTTCACTATGTGTCCAAAAGTTTGTAGACACCTGTTAACCCGTTTCTTCCCAAATCAAGGCTGTATTAGCGGCACAACATTAGTGGAATTTTACTGGATTTTTTTGGACAGGTATTTTCTTATATTCTCTTTTAAACTAATTTTAAATTTAGTCTACTCTTTTGAGAGGGGTTAAAACGATAAGGATTGCCTTCAACCACAAGAGCATTAGTGATGTCTGATACTGCTGTTAAGACTACACCAAACACAACAATTCCACTGCTCCACCCCTCAGTGCTGGCTTTGTACCACTCTAGCAAATGGTTGGCACAAGACATAGGAACCTTTGCATTCCATTCTATAGGAAATGCTTTTCTAATGGATAAAACTCAAGCTGTGGTTGCACCCTAAAGTAATTGGATTCACTTGGATACACTTATGGTGTGTTGGGGTGCTTTTGGACATATAGTACATTTTGGCCATGAGCAGTTATAATGGAGGTACTTATATGCTGTAGCCTGCCACATCAAACCTACTAGATGTACACATTTGGAAAACATATAATCATATTTGTCCAATTTAGTAAAGAGCAGCAATGCCTTGTCCAGAGACACAGTTAATTACACTGAAATTTGAGAACCCTCTCTGTATTCCCTGTCTTTGTAATGGTTGCATACCTCAGACCAAACCCATTTATACTGTGAGAACCTATCGACCTTCCAACAGCATTCAGGTGTAGTTCCTGTTTATTCAGGTTCAATATTTTAAAAGAAGTAAACTTTATTTTTATGCGATAAAACCAAAAGCAAATGTATTTATTGTTGTTATTTATTTTCTCCTGCTTTTTGAAAATTAGCACTGTCTGTTTGTGGCATGTTTGCCTGTGGAGCATCACTTAGAAATGGTGTGTTTTATCTTTGTAAATATATGTTGCATTGTGTGACATCTTCAACACTGTAGCATTAATGCTGAGGAGGCAGTTTCCACACATGACATAATGATAGATGCCTTGGCCAAAGGGTCATGCTTATGAATTGTGGTAAACCACAATCTGCACATTAATAATTTCTTGTCACCGATAGACATCATCTGGTAGCAGTTGCAAATGACTTCTAATTATGTGGTAAACACAAAGTGACATTTATTGCAGTACAACAAGGCAAGATTGTGTTTTTTTTTTCAAGAGTGCAAAATACACTATGTGACAAAACAATTATTGGGACACACCTTCTAATCAGTGAATTCAGGTGTGTCATTCAGTCCCATTACTACAGGTGTATAAAATCAAGCAACTATCCATGCAGTCTTTCTAAAGTATTACTGTAGTAGGATGGCACCATTGCAACAAGTCAGTTTGTGAAATTTCTTTCCTCATAGATATTACATGTTAGTGATATTTTTTAACTGTGGAAGTGGTTAGGAACCACAGCAACTCAGCCACAAAGTGTCAGACAATGTGGTCACAGAATGAGGTCCCATAAAATGAGTGCGTAAAAATTCATCAACACTCTACTGACTCAATAACTGCAGAGATCCAATCCTCCTCTGGCATTGGCATTAGCATGAGCACGAAAACTACTTGCCAGGAGCTTAAGGGCATGAGTTTCCATGGCAGAGCTGCTGCATGCAAGCCTTACATCAGCAAGCAAAATGCCAAGTGTTGGATGGAGTAGTGTAAAGCACACCACCACTGGACTCTGGAGCAGTGGAAGAGCTGTGGAGTGACAAATCATGCTAACCTATCAGGCAGTCTCATGGGCCAGACTCTGGAGTCTGGTTTTGGTTAATGCAAGGAGAACATTACCGTTATCTACCAGACTAGATTGTTAAAATTGTACAGTTTGGTGGAAGAGGGATAATGTTTTTTTCAGTGATTGAACCCTTTGTTCAGCATACCTAGAAATTTTGGACAATTGTATGTTTCTAACTTTGTGGGAACTATTTGGCCAGTGCACAAAGCAAGCAAGCCAGGCATTTTCACGCAACATTAATGTCTGATCTCACAAATGCTCTTCTGGATGAATGGGTCAGAATTCCAACAGGCACACTCCAAAATCTTGTAGCAGCCCCTTACATATATAGTGCAAGCTGCTGTTACAGTTGATAATGGGGGACAAGCTTTATATTAATGCCAATAAATTTAGAATGGGTTGTCATAGAAGGTCCTGTAGGTGTCCCAATACATTTGTCCATATAGTGTATATCATGTCACTGATGAGGTAAAAGAATGTATGTATGTATGTATGTATATGTAGCACCGTATGTTTTGCGATGACCACTATATCTGCAGTGTTTCTCTGATTTGTGAACACCTTTGTTGGTTTGTAAACTATCAGAAAAAGTCGTCTTTCACTGGGGTACAGACAGGCCATGAGTAATTTGTATTGTTGTGAAATTACCTTGAGGTCAAAAATGTTTTCTCAAGATCATAACTTCTATTCTTGTGATCTCACAGTGATCTCGCACTAATTTTCTTGAGGAATATTACTAATGATATTAGCTGGTGTATAGTGCTCCAGTAGAACTATAGCTGTGTTTAAGACATCAAGAACCATGCAAAAACCATGTAAAAACCATACCAACTGCAGAGCAAGAGATTTCTTTATTTATGTTCATTGTGTTCTGGTTATGTCTCTTATGGTCTAGGCATTGCTTACTGTAATTTCTTTGTAATTGTGTCTCAAGGAAACACAGATGATCATGAAATCACAAGAAAGATACAATATTGTCTTTAGAAAACAACTTTGGTTTATTTTGAGATCATTGCCTCTTTGATTTTTTGTAATCTTTCAGAAGTGACATTTTATTTGATCTTTGTGGATCCCATAAGGAGCCTTTTGATGGTTGTTGTCAGAGAGGTGTTAGAGCACAGACAGATATTGGACACCTTGTGTGTACATTTATGATTAATAGAGGTTGCCTTATGCTGTGTCAGCAATGATTATAGTCCACTCAGCATGGTTTGCAGTTTTTACATGTCAAATTAATGTTTGTGGCCATTTTCCACCTCAGAATGGACTGAAAGAATTCATGAGAGAATTGCCTTTTTAGTTTGTTTGTTTCATACACTGTATAATATTTATTTCAATTGTCCAATATTACAACAGCATAATAATTCTAGGTATTAGTTCAAAAGCTTGACCTCTATTACAGAAAAGACAGAGATTATTTTTGCAAAGCATATTACATTATTTAATTTTGGAAATGGATTCTAGGCTATTTGTGTATTATTTCATTATTTAATAAAGTAAGATACATCTCTGGAGAGATTTATACATCTGCTAAATTTAAAAGAATCATAACTTGGTAAAACACGTTAATGTGGGCTTAATGTCGTATGAAAACACTGTCCAGGTTTGAAAATATATAATTTAGTCCTCAGTACATACAGTCGACCTATGGGAACAAAACTGCAAAAAAGGAACCAGTTTTTGAAGTCCTTGTTAATAAATCTGTGATGCCATAAATGCTTTTGAATATCCCTCTTTCAGCCTACAGCAGTTTAGCTCCACCCCATTCACAGCAATGATACAAAAACAAAACATCTTTTAAATATAGGTTTGACACACAAATGTCCTGAGTATACATTAGGACAAATAAATAAAATACTGGAACATAGATATGGGCCTATTTAAACAACTGAAGAGACTTCATATTATATAGACATGATGTTGGCACGTTTCTGTTATGAAAGCAAAGTTTTCCTTAGACGTGTCAGTGCCCTAACACAAATAGCAATATGAGATGTGCAATAACCCCTTTATGCTTGAAATCTTGAAATGCCACTGGAATAGGGATTTTTTATTTTATTTTATTTTTTGAGCTGCTGTCTGAAAATGGAAAGAAACATGGTAAGTGAAAGTTGAAGAACTTAGTGTTGTGATGAAATTGTGTGAGTCTATGAGATCATGACATGCCTTAGAAGATTCAGATCTTACTGAAGTTGTTCTCTAACGCAAGCTGATGATTGTAAAAGTGAATGTTTTGTGTGAAGCATTATGTTATTAGGTGGTCACTGGCAATGCAGATATCTCTGCTTGGTATGCTTGTATTTTAGGAAAATGAATTCCCAAGATAATTTCCATTTCCTGTGTCATGTCTGTGTTTATTTTTACATGAATAGTCTATAAAATTGACAGAGGATTTATCAAATATATATTTACATATTTTAAAGGCACAATATTAAGTAATAGAGAGTTTTATGGTGCTGTGAAGGCACACAGTAGACTGCACACTATAAATCTATGTGTGGTACTCTGTGGATACACTAGAATTTCAGAGTAGAACAGAGTGGACTGGCTTTAGATTGAGGAATTGATTCAGGGATTTTCTGCCCACACTCTTAAAAATATAGGAGCCACAAATTGTTCTTTGCAGCAATGCCTTAGGTTAAAAGAACCTTTCTTTTTAGGTCTTGTGCAATGTGTACCTTTTTAAAAAGTTTAAAGAATGCCATATAATATAAAGGTTCTATACCATTAAAGATTATAGTTCTTTTCCCCAAAAACCACATATCCAAGGCAGGAACCCTTTAGGGACCTTTCATTTTTAAGGGTGCTGGCAGTTGTATCAGGGCTGTTAGGGCTGTAGATAAGAACATAACTCTTAAATATTACCCTATGGCATAACGTTTACACAAAGAAATGAAATGTTAAATTGTATTCAGTTCAGTTCAATTTCAGATCACTTTTATTGTCTGTGAATATGATTGCCTTCATCAGAGGGGATGGTTGATTTTATTCTGGTGGTTAACTAAAGTCTGTTAAGTTGTTAGGTGGTCTTGTATTCCCTGTAATATTTATTTTAATAACAGGAAAAGCCATTTAACCATCCAAACACGCTGACTTCTAGCAGATTACATATTCATTTTTCAAGCCAAGTTTAAAATGATTAATGTACCTTTACAGTACCCTCATGGAGTCAATAAACAGCCATCTTCCACTGAATAAGAGTTGTATGTAATATTATTGTGTTGGTAGATGTTAGTCTATCTGATGAGTAAAAGCTTTTTGGTGTTAGTAGTGGAAAAGCTTTAAAGAAACTCCCAAGCTTCTTTTATCTGCTCTGTTCATCAGATGTTTTCCTTTTGTTTTAATCTATGCAAACCAGTCTTTCCAGTGTGTGTTGCTGTCCCATTGTGTTTGTCAATTTGTTCAAAATGAAATAATTCAGACTGTATTCCTGCTGTATGCATGCACAGCAGCAAAGTTATTTTATTTTTTATGGTGAATTTGTATTGTAGTTTATATTTTGTTAACCCATGGAATTAAAGGCATTTGAGGTGAAAGCATGGTTGTATTCTTTCAGTAATGGATATGAGATTGGTCTATGTGATCGGTAGAATCATTTAAAAAAAAAATAAATAAATAAAAAAAAACTACTTGTGCATTTGGTGTGTGTGTGTGTGTGTGTGTGTGTGTGTGTGTGTGTGTGTGTGTGTGTGTGTGTGTGTGTGTGTGTGTGAAGCCACATATCAATAAAGAATCAATAGGGATATGTGATATCACATTTAGTTCCAGATTTGCCTTCACAAGCCCAGTGTTGACCTCTGTCTGCTTTGCTGGTGCCATGAAGCCACTGAATTCCTCCTAACGGATGTTATTGAAGATGTGTCCTTGAATTGATTGACTCTAGGGTTCTCTGGAGGGACTACAGAACTAGGGCAAGATAGCCTTTCTGGGAAGACCTACATGAGCGCTTTAGAGCAAAAACAATGTACTCTGTCTTTTTGTTATGTCAGAACCTTAAAACCTTCAGAAACTACTGGTTTTGATTCTTGATTTTTCACATTATCTTCCTGAAAGGCATAAAGATTTGCTACAACTATGTGCTTTCCTGTTATGAGCAAACCTTTTCTTGTTCAATTGCATTTCCTTCCTTCATGGTGCAACAATAGGTATGTTACAACAGTTGTGTATCAGGAATGAGCACCTAATAAATGTGAGCAGTATAGCAACTCTTCACAATATCCAAGAAATGTGGGCAATTTACTTTATTGAAGGTTGGCTGCTGGTTTGTTTGCTGCTTTTTATGTCAACGTCTGCTATTCAGCCGAATATCCCATCTGTCTTTTAATAAATACACTTAGCAAGAAGACTGGTTCACAAATCTCCTTAAACAGTAGCAGCCCAAATTAGATGAGGGAATCAGTCTTCTTGATACATTCCTGTACATCCTGCCAGATTTGTGGCACATAAACAAACTTAAAACAAGCTCTAAATCTACCCTAGTCACATTTCCACACTCAGCAGATTCCCTTGTGACTTTGCCCCATGTTTCCAAAATCAAATGCTCCGTATATCCTCTATCTGATACTCTCGGTACTGACATTGACTGTACCCCTCATGTCCAGGTTGTACACTATTCAATGACTACAAGCGTGCATTTGTGTGTGTTGCACGTATTCCCTGCTGAATATGTCTGTACCATTTTCAATGTGCTCACTGTCCACACAATGACCATGGCTATGTCCCTTGATTTAGCATCAACAGGAGATTCAGATCAATACCAGATTGCTGTCAGCCATGTAAATATTAGATATAAGATAATTCTCTTGCATAAAGAAAAACAAGAATTTCAAAACTAGAGTTCAAAGTATACTGAAAGATAGAAAGTAAAGTGTTAACAACCACGCAAGACCTGAACTATTACTATTACTATTTAGTGTTCTTAAAAAACAGCCCTTCAGTTAGAGTAAAGGAGGGAGGGAAAGAAAAAAGTAAGTAAAATATGCCTCAGAGCCCAGACCTCACCATCACTGAACGTGTTTGGGATTGTTTGGATTGCAACTAGATATTGGGAATGTAATAAAAGCCAGTGTGTAACATTATTCCTGTGGATTCCCTTGAAAAATTAAGTCTCCTTGAAAGTTCTCAAGTCTGATTCTGTTATGTCATTTATGATTTCTAAGCACATATTCAAAGAGCCATATTTGGTGACCATGCATAGTTGACTTGGACAAGACATGTTTGTTTGTTTGGGGAAATTCTGTTGTGATGGTTCACAGCTCAGAATGTTGCTGATATCTGCCTCCACTCCTCCCCCTTGTGACCTGCTTGAGCTGGACCTGAAATCAATCTGAGTACATTAAGGGAAAATCAATACATTTGCAGGGTTACTGGTTCAAGCATGGTGAAGAGGGGCTTTCACCAATATATGAGAGTGGTGGTCTATACAGCGCATAGATGTGAAGGAGTGCAAAGCTGTATTACTAAATTTGTCATGTTATTTACTACAGAAAAACTTCTGGATAATGAGTAGATTGTCTAGGTCGTTAAACCGTGGCTAAAAAAAGATTTCCTGTGAGAAATTCCCATCGATTTTTCCATCAGTTCTATGTTTAATCTGTAGCCGAAGTTCAGCCAAGTGTGCGTCTGTGAAATCCAATCCATTTCTGGATGAAAAAAAGGTCAAACTTTTGTATTCGATTACTCTGTTTATTCTGCTTTGTGTGAATCATTGAGAACCCCTCAGTGTCGTCTGTGTGACCTCAGTAAGCAGTGATTTTTGTGGGGAAAACACAGCCTGTAGCTGTTGGTTGAATTTTATTTAATATAATAATGATTTGTGTTGTTTTAAACTCTGTTTATTTGTATTACATATTTCATTGGATATGAAATTACATTTAATTAAAAAGCATAGGGATACACTCTTCAAGTCCTCAACAAATAATTATAAAATCATGTTTTGTTTCCATCTGTGTTATCTAGATAAATACATCTCCACTTGTTTAGGATTCCAGAAGCTAAACTGCAGGCCTAATGTGTCAAATTCAAGGCTAACGTGATTAGAAAGAAACATGGGAATCAGGCAATCAAATTATATTTTGATTTATATTGGATAGGACCAGTATTATTAGAAACCATTTTACACTAGGCCTAGATATGTCACTGACTACATGTACGAGTGCATCTCAGTTATTTGAAGTTGAAAACAGCAGCAGCTGTGCCAGGTCTTTATACAAAAATACAATCTCCTGTAAAGAATGGAACATATATAATGCACTACCAGATACTGTATTTACATTATTTAATATTATTGTGTTTTTCATTGTTTTTAACCAGGTTTGGACACGTATGCCCTGAACTGAAGGCCTAGTTCTAATAGTCATGGTTTGTCACTTATGAGAATTGTTCATCTGAGATTGTTCCTAATGCTTAATGTGTTCATTTGCAAGAGCGTTGATGTGTCCATATAAATGTGGCAGAATGAGTAGGCCGTGCAATCTGCTGTGAAACAGGCTTATGTAACCATGTCATAAATTTATTTGATTTTTCTCAGTCAAGGCCTTCTTCAACTGCGTGCAAGGAACACACTGAACCTGTAATAAAACCCCTCCGCTGAGCACCGTATTCCACTGTGTGAATGTTTCATGACTGTGTTGTCCTGTAAAACTCACTTTGAATCAGCGATCAGAATCCATGCTAAAAGACTGCTGGACATCACTTTACAGGCTTTTCTCTGATTCACCAATGAACATTTTGTCATCAATAGGAAGGTACTGTGTTCTGTGTTTTATACCTTTTTTTCAGCCTGAAGGAACAGCATCACTTTGCACCCTTTATTTTGTGACTGACATATTTGAAAATGTCCCAGTGCAGCTGTTAATGGTGGGTGAGAATTTGATGACAGAGCCAGGTGTTCAAAGACAGGTATGAATGAGGTTCAATGTGCCTTGGAGGTGCATTATAATACAATTTATCAAACCACCTTCGGAGCCTGTCGGAAACATATTGCCACAACATTTTATTTGTAAATTCTAAGACATTCTGATGTGCACTATAAAGCATTGATGTACAACTTGAACAATCTTACAACCAACCTTGCTTTTTTTATATAATGTAATATATAATGTACCATGGGCGGCACGGTGGCGCAGCAGGTAGTGTCGCAGTCACACAGCTCCAGGGGCCTGGAGGTTGTGGGTTTGATTCCAGCTCCGGGTGACTGTCTGTGAGGAGTTGGTGTGTTCTCCCTGTGTCCACGTGGGTTTCCTCCGGGTGCTCCGGTTTCCTCCCACAGTCCAAAAACACACGTTGCAGGTGGATTGGTGACTCGAAAGTGTCCGTAGGTGTGAGTGTGTGAGTGAATGTGTGTGTGTCTGTGTTGCCCTGTGAAGGACTGGCGCCCCCTCCAGGGTGTATTCCTGCCTTGCGCCCAATGATTCCAGGTAGGCTCTGGACCCCCCGCGACCCTAAATTGGATAAGCGGTTACAGATAATGGATGGATGGATAATGTACCATATTTGCCGGATCACCTACGGGGCCGGCCTAGAAGAGGCAGGACTCCTAATGTTGAAACGCGCATGCGCGAGTAAGAACGCTGTTTCATATTCTGCTGTTAGTTCAGCCATATTTCACAAGATAGCGTAACTACACCGTCTGTTGTTAGTTCAGTCATATTTCACATAGCGCTTTTCCACCAGCGAGGAAACGGAATGGTTGCAGTTCGTGAACTAAATTTGCAACCATTCGGCGTGTTGCCACCAACATAAACTGGTTCCATAAGCTGGAACCAAACAACGGTAGGTTCTTCAGCGCGAACCATGGCTTGGTCGTGTCAAGGTTCTGTAACTCAAGAAAGAGCCCAGAGCCACACACACACGTTATCGCCCAGTGGAGCTGGACGCGGTCATTTACAACGTTTCATGTAAATTAGGGTGACCAGACGTCCTCTTTTACTCGGACATGTCCTCTTTTTTAGACTTAAAAAATTCCGGGCGGAATTTCATAAACGTCCGGGATTTTCTTTTTCTAGAGCTTACATAGAACTTCGAGAATTTTCGTTCACAAACTAGTCCAGCCCTCCCCAACTCTGTTTGGTTCCCCTGAGTGAGAAGGGGGCGTGGTGAAGTAGCCTAAAATCTTCTGATTGGACGGTCTGACTGTAGAGCTACCGTTATTGGTCGATAACCTCTGTAATTGGTCAGTCTGCACGTCAGTAGTCCTCTTTTTCACCATCTCAGATCTGATCACCCTATGTAAATAATAATAGAAACTAAAACAGGAACAAGCTCTGTTTGTGTGTTTGGCTCTACGTTAGTTATCATATGTTTCTCCACAGCAGGACGGCCCGGAGCTCTGCAACATTTATAGAGTATTACATCTCACAGAGAGAGGAGGACTGCTCCGTTTGTCTTATTTTGCGGGAGTGTGTGTTTTTGCCTGAAATATTTTTAAGAATTATGGTGGGGATATATATAGCTGCGCACAGCCACGTTATGCTTCACGTGTTTTACTTTAACCAGTTAGATACATTGAATAAGCAACTAATTGTGATTCTTAAAGTCAACAAAATCTAGTATTTATTTTGATAGTCCTGTCCTCCATATTTTCTGTTTTTGAAATGCCAGAAACACTTCTGTGGCTATATGGCTAATGGCGGTACAGCAAAACTAGGCGTACCTTCCTTTTCTTTGCTCTTGTTTATAATGTAATTTTGCAATTTCTTCAGATCTAAATATTTGGAGCCCCCTTTAGTGTCTGTTCCTGCCGTGTGCCCAGTGATTCTGGGTAGGCTTCTGATCCACCACAACCCTGAATTCTATTAGAGGAAATCCAGATCACTCATGTCACACATCTCAGGTATGTTCTTTCTTTCTTTCTTTCTATCTATCTATCTATCTATCTATCTATCTATCTATCTATCTATCTATCTATCTATCTATCTATCTGTCTGTCTGTCTGTCTGTCTGTCTGTCTGTCTCAGACACACAAGGGAATACAGAACTAATAATCTTCTCCACTCCTTTTTCTTTCAGGTGCATCTCACAAATTTAGAATATCATCAATAAGTAAAGTTATTTCAGTAAGAAAAAAAAAATGAATTTCATATATTATATAGATTCATTACGAAGAGAGTGATCTATTTCAAATTATTATTTCTTTTATTGTTGATGATTATGGCTTATAGCCATTGGAAACCCAAAAGCCATTATGTCAGAAAATTCTATTAGACCAACTTAAAAACCAAATTTTAATACAGAAATGTTGGTCTACTGAAAAGTATGTACAGTATATGCTCTCAATACTTGGTCGGGGCTTCTTTTGCATGAATTACTGCATCGATGTGGTGTGGCATGGAGGCGATCAGCCTGTGGCACTGCTGAGATGTTATGGAATCCCAAGTTGCTTTGATAGCAGCCTTCAGCTCATCTGAATTGTTGGTTCTGGTGTCTCTAATCTTCCTCTTGACAATACCCCTGCGTAGATTCTCCATGAGGTTTAGGTCAGGGGAGTTTGCTGGGTAATCAAACACAGTGATAGTGTGGTTGTTAAACCAGGTATTGGTACTTTTGACAGTGTGGACAGGTGCCAAGTCCTGCTGGAAAATGAAATCCGCAACTCCATAAAGCTTGTCAGCTGTGGGAAGCATGAAGTGCTCTAAAACATCCTGGTAGGCCTTTTCTTGACAGTCCTTTCAAGGCTGCGGTTATCCCTTTTGCTTGTGCACCTTTTTCTACCACACTTTTTTCTTCCACTCAACTCTCCATTAATATGCTTAGATTCAGCAGGAGGGTGTCAATGACTGCCTTCTGGACATCTGTCAAGTCAGCGGTGTTCCCCATGATTGTGTAGCCTATGGAATAAGATTAAGCGAACGTTTAAATGCTTAGGAAACCTTTGCAGGTGTTAATTATTCAAATTTTCTGAGATGATTTTTGGGTTTTCATTGACTGTAAGCCATAATCATCAATAATAAAAGAAATAAAATGCTTGAAATAGATCACTCGATCTCTCTGTTTTTAATGAATCTATATGAGTTTCACTTTTTAAATTGAATTGCTGGAATAAATTAATTTTTGATGATATTCTAATTTATTGGGATGTACATGTATATTAATCTATTTCTTTTCTTCTGCCTGGCCTTCAGAATTCTCCATCCATATCACTGAATCACTGGTTAGTTGACAGATCATTATTCATTCATAGGAAATCATTAATGTTAAATGTGCTTGTCCAAGCATAAAGAAAGAATCTAAATGAGCTGCATACATGGACATTACTCTTAGCTTGCTGCTAACAGGTGGTTTATGACTTTCTGTAAATGTGTTGTCGAGACGCTGTGGTAAGTGTCCCTCCTTTGCAGCAAACCTCAACTTCTGTTTTCTGAGGGAGTGTATCGTTATTTCAAATAAATTGTCATTGTGTATTGACACTTATTTGGTGACACGACTGGCCTCAGCGAATTCTTGCGTTCACACTAGCAGGCGACAAGTCACTTACATCTCCCCAAGTTTGTCTCTTGTGGGTGTGTCGAGGCCACTCCTGTTAACTCAGGCGTTGGGTGATTCGGAGAACAAAAGCTGGCCGAACTTTGGAATGTGTCTATAATTGGTTCAAAGAATTTCTTTCAGCCGATCATTTAGAATGTCGCTTCAGCACGTCACATCTCATCTGTCGCTTGCCTCTTGTCTCTGAATAGCAGATACAAATTGCGTTCTTCCATAAGAAATGACTGGATGCTTGTCATTTTGTCAACTGCTAGTGTGCTAGCAGGACAAGATGGCTCAAATTTTTATCTGCCTTTATTTATTTTGTTTTATTTATTATTAATAAACTTTATTCTCGAAATACAATATTGTAATCCCTCCTAAGTTTGGAGTTTTTTAAATTCAGTTGATTAAACATGGGGCAACATGTTGGCACAACAGTTAGTGTCGCTTTCACTTCTCCAGGGTCCTGGGGTTGTGGGTTTGAGCTTCACTTAACGACACTGTCTGTGAGGAGTTGGTGTGTTCTCCTTATGTCTGTTTGGGTTTTCTATGGGTGCTCCTGTTTCCTCCCACAGTCCAAAAATGCACATTGGTAGGTTGATTGGCCATGCTAAAGTGTCTATAGCTGTGAATGTGTGGTGCCCGGTGATGGAGTGGTACCCTGTTCAGGATGTGTTCCTGCTGGATGGTGCCCAATGATTACAGGTAGACTCCAGACCCACTGTGACCTTGAACTAGATAAAGCAGTTACAGACAATGAATGAATAAATGAATGAATGGAATTAGAATTTCAGTGCAGTTTATTGAAAAAAATATTCAAGGTTTTGTCACTTGTAATCATTATTACACTTCTTTGGAAAAGTAGAAAAGGAAGTGTTGACTTTAAGGGTTCTGCTCTTTTAAAATAATAATAATAATAATAATAACTATGGTACTATGATAACTATGGTGTACCAGAAGGCTGAAAGAAAGAGAATCTCACTCTGCTATTAAGTACGGTTGTGAATATGCAATGTTTCCCATTTGTAGCAACATTCATTATCTGTAAGCGCTTATCCAATTCAGGGTCGCGGTGGGTCCAGAGCCTACCTGGAATCATTGGGCACAAGGCAGGAATACACCCTGGAGGGGGTGCCAGTCCTTCACAGGGCAACACAGACACACACACATTCACTCACACACTCACACCTACGGACACTTTTGAGTCGCCAATCCACCTACCAACGTGTGTTTTTGGACTGTGGGAGGAAACCGGAGCACCTGGAGGAAACCCACGCAGACACAGGGAGAACACACCAACTCCTCACAGACAGTCACCCGGAGCGGGAATTGAACCCACAACCTCCAGGCCCCTGGAGCTGTGTGACTGCGACACTACTTGCTGCGCCACCGTGCCGCCATTTGTGGCAACATGGAGATTTTAAATAAAATAAGGTTGAAAACCATGGAGATTTAAAATGTTTGGATTTTGAAGACCAGTGACCCAAAATATGCCCAGATCCACACAAATGGTTCACTGACCAGAGAATCAAGCTGACCTAAACCTAAATGAAAACATTTTCAGTTAGCCCATGTGAGTCCGTGACTTATTACTACTGGGAACTTTGATGGCCTGCAAGATTAACACCACATAAAGTTCCTTCTGGCACCACACAAGCTCATACAGAAGCACACAGTTGAGCTTTCACTGCTGTGGGTGTTCATTTTTGCCAAGAGATTTGGTCCTTCAAAGCTCCTAGAGGGATTTCTTATTTAACATCTCCTTCCCTTAGACGGGTTGAACAGCATTTTCAATCATTTAGCATGAGAAGCTAAGGCTTTTCTGCCTTTGCGAGTTCAACTCTGGTAGCTGTACTGGAAATTCATCCCAATTTGTAAATTTTATTTTAAGCCTTTTAGAGTCAAGAAAGTGCAAAGAGATTTGCAAAATGTGTGGAAGTGTGTAGCCAATATCTGAATCACTTCTGTAAGTGTGTGTGTATTTGTGTGTCACTGGCAGTGTGATCTTAGCCTTACAGATCTAATTAAGGGCATGACTAGACATGCTTTTCTCTCTGTTACTGTTTTGTATTCCTGTAGTCACAACATGAGGCGGCCAATTCAGCGGCTGACGCTGAGCCTCTAACGCACAATATTATATTCAGCCCTTTTCCATGCTTAGATGGGGAGTCTTGTATTGATAGAGAGGATAAAGGTGAAAGTCACCCTTTTCTTGGTTCTGTATTTAATATCAATCTTGCAGTTTTCTGTCTTTTAGCAACTCCTGTCATTTACATCATATTCCTTCCATCATGTCTGTGGCTTCTCTTGAGGCGTCTAAGAGTATTATAAACTCTCCAGTGTGTCTGTCTCTGTCTGCCTCCCTCTCTCTAACTCTGTGTGTGTGTGTGTGTGTGTGTGTGTGTGTGTGTGTGTGTGTATTAAGGAGTGATTTTAGACGTCAAGCGAGACTGTCCATCCATGTGTCTGCTGACCTGAGGGAGCACTGCAGAAAACACAGCCATAAATAATGAAGATGCTATTGCTCTCTCTCCCCTCCATTCTCTTAGACCATACAGAGCCAAGACCTCGATCAGTAAAGAACATAAAGAACAGCACACTTAACAGTTGGAGACTCTCATAAGTGTGTTTGGTTTTTGTCAAATGGATAAAACATCTCAGTTCATTCCTTCATTCATTTGACAAGTGGAGCTACCATTTACACTGTGAGAACATTTTAGGACAAAATTATCATTAGAAAGGCTCCAAAATGATTTGCATTTAAAGGTTTCCTTTGTTATTTTTTTCTCTTGTTTTCTGCTTTTTTTGAGGAGGGGGTGTTGTTTTGTATTGTGTTGAGTACTGATTTAAAATTATTTATTTCAGATTTAATTGGTGCAAAACACTCAGGTGAAGCACTGAAAGCTATTTGTGGAAAGGTTTATTAAACAAGTGAATTAGTGATTGAGTGAATGCATTACAAATCAGTTCCCTGAGGTCCTTTGCCCAATAGACAAACCTAGTTTTGCCAGACCACCATCAGCTGCATAACGCTGGTCATACAGGTGACCAACTGACATATCAGCAATGGCAAGTTAGGGCCCAAAATACATACCCTTCTTATTAGAAATCTATGAGAAGCTTTGGTGCTTCATATCAATGTTTTTCTTTACATGAGGTCTTTTATATGATTTTGAGGCACAGGAAAATGTGAGGCAAAGCTAATAAAGGTAGAAATGGAAAAAGATGTCATAAAGTGTTTGTGAGCCTTTTAATTTTTATAAATTATAAAGTATAAGGTATTTTGCTTAGATAAATATATTGTATAATATATATTCTCAAGAAAATAAAAGCAAGCCAAGATTGTATAATGTACATGAGACCTATCACTGCTCCATGGTTCTGAGGTTGTAGGTTCAAACCCCACCTTGGGTCACTGTCTGTGAAGAGTTTAGTGTGTTTTCCCTGTGTCTGCATGGGTGTCTTCTAGATGCTCCTGTTTCCTCACGCAATCCAAAAAGGTTGTGTGGACAAAGCCTGTAATACTGAAAGAAACTGTTGTTTTCCATCTCTCTGAAGATGCCCTTAAATTTCTTTTACTTCACTGGAAACCATGATTCCATCGGGTAAAAAAAAAACTGCATGCGATAACCGCTTTCACCTGCATAGAAATTATTTCCTTTTCATGTCTCTACCTTCCCTCTACCACCACTCTTTCTCTATTCACCTCTTTCTCTTTCTGTTCCCTCTGTTACTCTTTTTCTCTCTCTTTATACATCCATCACTCTCACTGAGGTGACTCCAGCTGTGTGTCCCTACACTGCAGCTCTGTCTGCATCACTTTTCTCACTTGTTTACCTCCCATCATGCTGCATCAATGGATCACCAGGGGGTGTGGGTGTGTATGTGTGTGTGTGTGTGTGTGTGTGTGTGTGTGTGTGTGTGTGTGTGTGTGTGTGTTGGCTGTGTGCATTTCAGGAAAAAAAATATTACTAGTAGAAAACCTCAGAGAAAAACCCAAGGTTAACCACAAAATCATCCTGAAGTTGTAAATTGTATTTTATAAACGCTATATGACTAATAATTAAATTTTTTTATTTGTTGACTGATTTGCGGGGTGGCACAGTGGCGCAGCAGGTAGTGCCGCAGTCACACAGCTCCAGGGGCCTGGAGGTTGTGGGTTCGATTCCCGCTCTGGGTGACTGTCTGTGAGAAGTTGGTGTGTTCTACCCGTGTCCGCTTGGGTTTCCTCCAGGTGCTCCGGTTTCCTCCCACAGTCCAAAAACACATGTTGGTAGGTGGACTGGCGATTCAAAAGAGTGCGTAGGTGTGAGTGCATGAGTGAATGTGTGTGGTTGTCTGTGTTGCCCTGTGAAGGACTGGCGCCCCCTCCAGGGTGTATTCCCGCCTTGCGCCCAATGATTCCAGGTAGGCCCAGGACCCACCGTGACCCTGAACTGGATAAGCGCTTACAGATAATGAAAGAATGGCTGATTTGCAAATGTGATTAACACTTCTAATGAAATGGCTTTGCTACTTCAGTCACAAGTATTAAGAAGTGCATGAATTCCAGCATAGAGCCATGCAGTCTCAATTGAAAGATACATATAATAAGCTTAATAAGTCATAATAAGCTACAATCCAAACAATTATATTCATCAAATTACCCTGCTTGTGCTGCCCTAGTCAAGTGTAAATGCTCTTATTGTAAAGTGAATGTGTCGAAACTAAAAATGGCCTATTTTACAAATTCCTCCAAAAGCAACCTAAGAACCAGAAATGTTCCTCAGAGGCTGGCATCAACACCATGAAACCAAGTTTGTGCGTTAAACTGGAACACTGCATGTCTTAATGCCCAACACCAGTGCTAGACCTCCCTAATGCCCTAGCACCCAAATGGAAGTAATCCCTGTGGCTAAAATGTTCCAAATCAAGTGCAAAACCTTCTCAGAAGAGTGGAAGCTGCTCTGACAGCATATAATGAAGCAATCCAGTACTAAAACAAATCGTTTTCAAAACAAAATATTAGAACAAGACCAGTTGATATGGACAGGGATCTTTCCATCCGTATCTGTAAAACCATATTCACTTTTAGTGCAATCTAGGTAAGTACATATAGACCTTCCATCTTCAGTGGTTTTACATAATGCTGTATCATAAAAGAATGACACTGTTACAAATTCAAAACCAGAACTATGTGCACCTTAGTTGAATCCCTGTTTTCATTTCCCATTACATAACAGGGGTGTGAAAACAGTTTCTCATTCATTTGCAAGATCACATGACTTCTCAGCATTCACAGTAAACACACAACAGAAACTGAAATGAAATGAAATGGCTTCATATACTGACATTACTTTTACTTGCCATTTGTTTTATTTTAGTGCAGGTCACTGACAGCAGTCCAGTTTTTTTCCAACTTCAAATAGCAATCTAACCCGTGTCCCTCAGGATGTTTCTGTGATGACTATAACTGACCAGATAATGCTTTGTGGTCTGATCCCATCAACCCCTGCATGATGTTTCTGTGATACCTGCATTTGATCAACCAATGGTTTCTGCTATTTCTAACTCCACATATACACCCAGGTTTGGCATAACAGTACCCTGGCTAGAAGGGAAAACACACTGAGCCCTGGTATTCAGATAAATAATTTATATAGGGAACCAATAGAAATTATAATAAGAAATAAAATATATCACAATGTAAAAAAGTGCAAATGTTATATAAAAATTTAAAAAATATAAAAATGGCCAATGTGACCATGACTTTCATCTTTAGACTTCAATTCTAGGAGCAGTGTTTAAAACTTCCATGTCAAAGGCTCTGCGATAGTAGCTTAACATTCCCCACCTAAAGTTTGGAAGTAGTAAAAGTGCAGCGTTTTTGGTAGCACACTGAATCCTTTAAAATAATAATGACTAATTTTTCCAAAATACATTTACTCATTTATTTTCTCATTTCAATTCATTCACTATTCTATTGCTCTTCTTTTCTGCCTCAGTGTTTCCCCAACACTCACCTTTTCCCTGAGTGTAGTTTGCAGCAGTGAAGGAGCGTGTAGCAGAGGTCAGAAAATTCACTGCAGGCCCGCAGGTTCTTTACGGCCTGTAAAACATGCACACGCACACACACACACACACTCTTCCTTCTCTTCTATGCTGAAAGGGTGTACGTGCACGTGCATGACACAGCAAAACGTGACTGCTGTCACCATGAATACTCATCTCCATCTCACCCCAGCGCTCCCTTTTTATTCCAGTACGGCTGTGAGTGTATGATTGGGCCTGGAATAATTCATCATATTTTCATCATCATAAGTGCACAGAGCATCTGGGCAAGAGACCTAGTGAATGTGTGAGAGAGAGAGAAGCAAAGCTCACTTTACATCATGGGAATACATGCATGGAGAGATGCATGTGGTGCCCTAGGCTCATTCATACAAACATAAACATAAACATACAGTGTCCTTGGGCTCTATCAGGCATTAAATAATGATGCACTCTATCAGTCAGGAGCCCAGACTCCACAGCATCAATGTGAAACACGAGTGCATGCACAAACACACACACACACATATTATACGTTCACAGATGAACTTAGCCCATCTGACCTCAGACAAGCTGACACTCAAGCCTCTCCCTGTCCGCCTCTGTGACTGGCTGCCTGCCTCGATGCACTTTTGTGTAATCCATCGCCTGGTTGGCTCTATTCAGACCCAGCCCCTACCCAACCCACTTGGGACAAGACTGTGATGACATCATGTAGAAGATCTGGCTGTGTGCGGGGGCTTTTTGTTGTCGGGGGGTGGGGATTTGGGGCTTAGGCAGCTTGCTGTGATCTGATGCATGTCGAACAAATGATGCCGACAGTGTGGCCCTCCTCAGAGAAAGCCTTTCATTATAACATCCAGTCAGCCAAAGGAAAGAGAAAACACACCCAGTCACATAGTACACATATCAAACACAACACTACAACTATCTCCATGTTTCTACATTCACTTCACACAGCTCCTCAGACAGCAGGAGTGGTTTTACACTTACAGTGTGTGGTCCTTCTGTTGCCCTGCAAAAATTGTCAGAGTGGATCAGACAAAGCAGTGCTGTTACGAGTTTTTCATCCTCTCAGTGTCACTGCTGGGCAGCATCCCGTGACCACTGATGAAGGACTAGAGGATGACCAGCATAAACTGTGCAGCAACAGATGAGCTACTGTCTACTCACTACTTTACACATACAAGGTCGACCAGCAAGTTAGGTGTGTCTAATAGAGTGGACAGTATGTGGACACAGGTTTTAAAACTCCAGCAGCATTGCTGTGTCTAATCCATACATACCAGTGTATCACACACTAACACTAATGCAGAGCAACAGAGGGACTATAAGAGATAAACGTATTATTATATTTGATTGGTGTATCTATGTTTATTAGCAAAACCTCTCATTTTAACAGGAATGACCAAATTTTGTCATAATACATATTCTTCATTTATATAATTGTTTGTGTTCTGTGGTGCATAAGGGTTTGCAGTTTCCAGAGAATTCTGTGTATAAAATAAAATTACTTTTCTTCTCTGCTTCATTTGATGATGTTGTACCAGCAAAACCTGAACAACATCATTATGAGGACATCCATCACCTTACCCATAGATTAGATAAATTAGTCATTGTTGATCATGCTGTGTGATAGGAGCCTCACTGAGGATTTGACAGTGCTGTTCCATTGTCTGCACTCTTTTCTGTCCAGTGATTACATCAAAGGGAGCCTTGAATGGACACTGATTACAGGTAACCACGTGACTACCCTTGTTATACCCTTTCTCATCACCATGTACAGTACACTCTAAACTTTGGCGCCCTCTCCTGGCTAACACTTTAATGAAACTGTTGACTCTATGCAAGTTGTCACTAAATCACAGATTCTCGTTGTTTTCTTTCTTTCATTTCTTTTTTTTTTTTATCTTAGAGATACTCAGTGTATGGATCATGTGTATTGTGAATTGTAGTAATATGATTTGAGGTAAATTCTGCAGTGGAAGTGGATCTTTAGGTGCAGGTTTGGTGACCACTGGTTTGTTGCAGCTTGGTCCCTTCTAAGGCCCAGGGACTATCCGACAGTTTCAAAAATATTTGTGAAACGAGTTACTAATGTTGATTTGTTATGTGGTATATTTACTATTTACCTGTAAATCTAATTGGATGCACTAGTCTGCTGTAGGCAGTGGATGTGAGTAGCTAGTGCTGTCATGGTTGGCCATTTTCCTGTGTGTTTTGATCCTGTAGCCATGCGCCACACGTGGGATCACGTGACCTAACTCACGAGTGTTTCTTCTTGTCCTAGCTCTTATAAACCCTGTGTTTGTATCCCGTGCTGTGAGTTATTTTTGTACCATTTTCGTTGTGTATGTAATGGTGGTGTTAGATTTAGCATGCCTATTTTTTCTCCTTGTTTAATGTTTTCTAGTTGTCAGTTCAAACCTTTAAAGCACACTTTCACACGCGTCTCAGCCTCCTTGTTCCTGTCACATTACATTTCCCTTCATGTTAAATAAATAAATGGCTTCACACCAGGTTTAGCTGTTACATCTTATAAACTCACTGCTGAATGTGTGTTTGAGAAATATTTTTCGGTAACACTTTAAATTACAGCCCCCTATTTACAGTAAGTACAGAGTAAATAACTGTTGAGTAGTAAGCTGTAAGATGTAAACATTTTAAAATCAATTACATTTGACCAAGCAACACCTTCTGAATCCATTGTATTTCTAAGCATTATTATAGACAACAAAACTGAATTAAAAGTATAACAGTTTATGCAGCTACTATTTTGAATTCACTGTTGTTCTGAATGTAATTATAGATCCTTTAAAATAATTTACAGTGCACCTACAGAGAAGGACATGGTCAACTACTTTCATTACAGGCTCTAGCAGATTTTCAGGGTGCTTTCTACTAATTAGGTTCTGGACATGTGATTTACCACAGTAGTCATCATCACACACCTCAGAGGTATTTTACACTGTTTAGCCTCTGTGTACTGAGGCATTATATGAACACAGCTGACTACTGATGAAATGGGTGTTTCCCTTCTGCTCTTCTATCTTATTTGTTAAATGTTTGTAAGACACCCAGTGATAACCACATCTTTCTAGTATCATACCCTTTAAATACTCAGTACTTATTTTATCTTAAATCTTACTTAACAGGTACTTACTCTGTAATTATCCAGTAATTAGCAGGCTGTAATTTAAAGTGTTACCCATTTTTCTTCTCTGCCTTTGTGTTTTTTTGTGAAGAAATTTGTGAAAATTGCTTCCTTTTATGAATTGCATCTTGTCATATCCCTAAATATAAATAGTAAAATTAAAGGTGATGTAATGTTAAAGTGACAGCACCACAGACAGAGATTATGTTTCTATCAGGATTACCTTCAATCACTGTTCAGCCCTGAGCCCTACAGCCTTCTCTCCCCCGGGGCACCACTTTGAGCCTATTTCCTCTGCTCTCTGAACATTAGCCACCTACTTTATTCCATAGCTTGCCTGGCTACTATTTCTCTCTGTCTGTCTCTCTCTCTCTGTGTGTGTGAGTGTAAGTGTGTGTGTATATGTGTGTGTCAGTCTCAGGGTCTCCTCCATCTGTCCTTCGTCGTCTCCTCTTTAATAAAACTGACTGAAAGACAATGGTCTGAGTGGGTTTAATGAAGACATGCCTCTCAGGGTCTTACATCCTTTACAGCCTTGCTGCTGCTTCTGGCTGTGCATTAAATATGTATGTGACATGTACACCGCTGTGTCTGCACACACGCACACACACATTTAATGTGTGTATATGTGTGTGTGTGTGTCACATTGATCTCTGTGAACATTTATATCACTTATTTGTTTTTAAGGGTCAGAGTTTAGGAAGTTCATCATGATTGGTTTTGAGAAGATGTTTTCATTTTAATGCACAGTTTGAAATGCATAGACTCTTTAATCACTTTTAAGGAGCTTTGGGCAATTAAAATGAGCAGGATGCTGACTATGCACAACAACCTTTGTTGCTGAAGGCCTACATCTGCTCGTTCATTACTGTCTTGTGTTTGCTGTGTAGTGATAGTGAACATAGGTAAAATTGTTTATAATGTTTATTGTTTTCAGGTTTTGCATCCATTGTCTCTTTGGACTGTTGCCCACTGTTCTACTGTGTTAAATATAGAGCCATTTACTGGAATAACTGTGGGGTGCATTCCTCATGGTTCATTCCTCATACAAAAGAATGACTAATTACTCCTTTAATAAGATATAATAACATACTTGTACTGTAGTGAGAAGGAAGGACAGTAATATTTGCTGTGTCTTGAGTTTTACTTGTATTTGTAGAGGAAAGAGATTAGTTTATATAAAAAATAATGTATAAAAATACTTCACTAAGTACAAAAAGTTCTAATAAACAGAGCTGTTTGAGGTAATATGTGTGATTACACTCATTCTGTTCATATGTTGATTTTCTATAGAATTATTACCTCTCTATAGAGCCTCTAACAGCAATTTATGCTTTTTGGAAACCTTAAGAGGTGATATTTTCTCTGAAGGTGGTCGTGGATTTAGATTATAAAAGTAGTGGAGGAGAGAGAAAGTAGAGGCGAAGGGGTCATAATGTGATCCTGTACTCCCACGCTAACAGACCTCCCACATAAACACAGGCCTGTAAGAACTTCTATAGAAGAAGGTATTGGTTTTTACAGCTGTTCTTATATATGTGTGTATATATATATATATAACGTGCAGAAGGACAGACTGTCAGGGCACATGTGCAGACATGTGAGAGAGATTTAGGCAGTATCTCTCTCTCTATCTCTGCATGCAGGTGTATATGTGTGTCTCCATCAGGCCTGTGGCCTCAGGTGCAGGGAGAGAGAGAGAGCCCTAGAGAGCCAGAGAGAGAGCGAGGACTAAAAATACCATAGGTTCATCTCTCAGAGGTTCTTTTTTTTAAAACACTCATCTGTTAGATCACATCTCTTTATCTTAATGTTTCCCTCAATCACCCACTTTTTGTCTGTTCCCTTTTTCAGTGCCTTTGACCATCTCTCAATCTATTACTTGCTTTGATTTTGTTTATCCTGCTTTTTCTTTTTGTCCATTGCCCCCCCCCCCCACTTTCTCTCTCTCCCTCAGCAGCTTTAGCTGAGAGAAAATTCTCAGAACTTATGTCATGCTCTGAGCTGATTTATCCCGATTTCCCTAGAGTTAAATAGAAAAGAACTGAGTATATGTGGGTGCATTTCTGTGTGTGTGTGTGTGTGTGTGTGTGTGTGAGAGAGAGAGAGAGAGAGAGAGAGAGAGAGAAATCAGTAAACACTGAGGTATAAACAAAACCTCACTGTGCAAATGGAAAAGTCATGTCTTTGGTGCTCTCCTCTTGCCGAGCTTTAGGCTTTTTTCCTCTTCTTCTCACTCCTCTCCGTGGGAAAACACTCATCACTTTCGCTATTCTGTGCATATGCCATGACTCTGAAATGTATCTCTACATTATCCTGGAGTGCTTTTCCTTTAAATTAAATATTGAGATGGCTCCAGTGTTCAAACCTCTGTGAAGCAGCAGCCGAGCACATTTCCATTTTAATGCACTTTGCAACTGAGTTGTTGTTTAGAAATGGAAAGTCTATTTTGTAAAATCTAATCTGAAGGAAAAACATCTTTTGTGCTCATTTACATAACACAGGAGAACAAGATGTGCTACTTGCTGACAGCTCATACACAGACAGACTGGCAGGGAGACCCAGTGACAGCAAATACACTGACTCAATATGCACAGTGTGTGTGATAATGTGGCACTAATCTTATTCTTCCAAAAGGCAGCTTAAGCAGATCAATCCTTCAGTCTGCTACTGCACTCGTCAGAAAACCAATGCATATTGTGCTACACTTCACTGAAATCTAGTGGGTGATAAAGTCTATTTAGAATATTGAAATAATCAGGGAAACCATTTCCATATTTTATGCTTTATATACTTCTTTATTACCCATCTGCTTGAGCCTTGGGTATACGGCTACTACTAGAACCATGTTGTTTAGCAGTGCTGGAATATAACATTCTTCAGACATTTCCAGGAGCCAGATATTTAGGAGTAATGACACTACAGAATATTACATCCTTATTTTAATAAGGAAGTGCTTTCTGCTCTTCATCCTTCAGCTTACAATAAAATAATGATACAATCACCTGCTCACACGCATCCAAATAAAGTGCATAAAGACACCTTTTTCTGTTTGAGAAATATACAACGATTCGTCATTTCTGTCTGTGAGTTCTGACATATTCAGCAGCATAGGACTGTCTTAGATTGCGTGGCTCTTCCACATCTTCCTCAGAGTCATACTCTTCAGCGTCCTCCTCATCATCTTCCTCTTCTTCATCCTCCATCTCTCTCTGTCTATGAACAATTCTGCTTTGTGGCTAAAGGTAGAGGTAGAGAGAGAGGTGTGAGAAACCCATGCTCAAACAGGTAAAAGCTGAGGTGCTTACTTTATATTCCGAAATTCCTTAATAATACATCTTTATGAATCTCTTATTCATCATAAGGATGAATAAGCAAATAAAGAGGATTATTCAGGTTTCATAGACCATCCAACAAGAAAAAAAAAGTGGCCCCAACCTTGTAGTGCCACACAGCACAGAAAGAAAACCTATATTTATAGATTACATAGCTCCAGGAAGCACATGTAACCCTTAGATGTTTGAATAAACAAACATATTAAATGTATATTACATTTAAATTGTAAATCCAAGTCTGTGACATTCTCTAAATGCATTATTATAACTAAATTAGAATAATTATTATAATAAATATTATCTATAATGATTTCTTAAAAAAATTTTTATTCTCAGTGAGAAAATATTTTTTGAAATTTCTAACACTCTGTATATTCTTTCAAGGGTGTTCTTTATGATCAATAATTTCTTCAAAAAGAAAAGAAAATCTGAGAAAAGACTTTGATTATCACCTGCCAAAGGCGTGTGAATGTTTTGCTGATATTCGCATCTTTTTTATTAAAATCCCTGTGTCTCCAGGACAGGATTTTTCATCAAAAATTCAACATAAGCAGGCTGCATGCTTACACTACTGAATAAAGTCACTGAAATACTGGAATTGGCCTTTAGTTATGCACTGAACAGAGGTGTAATAGTTAGTCTGTTCACCTGTTTGAGCTGCTCCAAGTTCATTCTGGGGTTGGATGGTGTAGGACTGGGGTACCGGGGCAGTCTGAAACTAGAGGCAGTTGGGCTCATATTTTGGGTTGTTCTGAGGGTAGAGGCTGTGGCGCTTGGGTAATGAGACATATCAGCCATAGAAGCCGTGCTTTCCAGTGTAGAACCTGACACTTGGATACGGTTCCTAAACAACTGCAGAATGAAGCAAGACAGGATTACTCACTGTAAAATCCATCACCATTATCATAGCAAAGTATAGAGCCACTGAGCCAAAACAGACCTCTAGATCTTTATCAATGTCCATGGTCTCTAAGTTCTTGAAGGTGTGTGTATAGACCTCAAGCGCTTTGGAATGAAACAGCATCTCCACCATTATAAAGTCTGTAAAGACCCTCTGAAACAAGAATCATTCTTCATTTTTAAGCATTAGTCTATAACATGTAAAATATATTCTTAGTATATATTCAACAAAAGGGTCAATGAATACTAATCATGCACTATATATGTATATACACACATTTATGTATGCTAAAATTCATGTGTTGTATTTGTCATTTAAATATTTTACAAACCGGATTCCAAAAAAGTTGGGACACTAAACAAATTGTGAATAAAAACTGAATGCAATGATGTGGAGATGACAAATATCAATATTTTATTCGTAATAGAACATAGATGACAGATCAAAAGTTTAATCTGAGTAAATGTAACATTTTAAAGGAAAAATATGTTGATTCAAAATTTCACAGGGTCAACAAATCCCAAAAAAGTTGGGACAAGTAGCAATAAGTGGCTGGAAAAAGGAAATTGAACATATAACAAACAGCTGGAAGACCAATTAACACTAATTAGGTCAATTGACAAAATAATTGGGTATAAAAAGAGCTTCTCAGGGTGTCAGTGTGTCTCTGAATCCAAGATGGTAAAAGGATCACAAAATCCACCATTGTTGCACAGAAAGATAGTGCAGCAATACCAGAATGGTGTTACCCAGCGTAAAATAACAAAGAGAAAGTTATCATCATCAACCGTGCATAACATCATCAAAAGATTCAGAGAATCTGGAACAATTGCTGTGTGTAAGGGTCAAGGCCGTAAAACTCTACTGGATGCTCGTGATCTCTGGGCCCTTAAACGTCACTGCACCTCATGCCACTGTCAAGGAAATAACAGAATGGGCTCAGGAATACTTCCAGAAAGCATTGTCAGTGAACACAATCCACCGTGCCATCCGCCGTTGCCAGCTGAAACTCTACAGTGCAAAGAGGAAGCCATTTCTAAGCAAGCTCCACAAACTCAGACGTTTGCACTGGGCCAGGGGTCTTTTAAAATGGAGTGTGGCAAAATGGAAGACTGTTCTGTGGTCAGATGAGTCATGATTTGAAGTTCTTTATGGAACACTGGGACGCCATGTCATCCGGACCAGAGAGGACAAGGATAACCCAAGTTGTTATCAACGCTCCGTTCAGAAGCCTGCATCACTGATGGTATGGGGTTGAATGAGTGCTTGTGGCATGGGCAGCTTGCATGTCTGGAAAGGCACCATTAATGCAGAGAACTATGTTCAGGTTCTAGAACAACATATGCCCCCATCTAGACGTCATCTCTTTCAGGGAAGACCCTGCATTTTTCAACAAGATAATGCCAAACCACATTCTGCAGCAATCACAACATCATGGCTACGTAGGAGAAGGATCCAGGTACTGAAATGGCAGCCTGCAGTCCAGATCTTTCACCTATAGAGAACATTTGGCGCATCATAAAGA
Organism: Hoplias malabaricus; assembly: GCF_029633855.1. Lineage (NCBI taxonomy): Eukaryota > Metazoa > Chordata > Actinopteri > Characiformes > Erythrinidae > Hoplias > Hoplias malabaricus. The sequence continues at coordinate 15,184,895 of NC_089810.1, read as the reverse complement.
GGAAGTTGTGACAAAGAAGGCCCAAGACGATTGAACAGTTAGAGGCCTGTGTTAGACATGAATGGGAGAGCATTCCTATTTCTAAACTTGAGAAACTGGTCTCCTCTGTCCCCAGACGTCTGTTGAGTGTTGTAAGAAGAAGGGGGGATGCCACACAGCAGTAAAAAATGGCTTTGTCCCAACTTTTTTGGGATTTGTTGATGCCATGAAATTTTGAAACAACATATTTTTCAGTTTTTATCAGTTTTTATTCACAATTTGTTTAGTGTCCCAACTTTTTTGGAATCCAGTTTGTATTTAAAACTAATGCACAGTGAGTTAGAAATTTTGTAAACTTCATACCAAGGTACAAAACTTTTTATTTATTTAAATTGCAATATTCTATTTTAAAACTGTGTAAAATAAAAAAGCAGTGTCCTGGAGATGAAATGTGGTATAATAATTGACACCAGCTTAAAAATCTACAATTAATATAAAATATGATACAATTATGCTCCCTAACTAAGGGTACTGAATATATTCCCTTAAGAGTACCACCTCAGGGACAGTTTTTCTGAGAGTGTAGAGGAAAATTACAGACCTTTACATCTTCTAGTTTCTGTCTCTGGAAGTCAATGATGGTGTCCTCCATTTGCCTCGTGCTCCTGTTGGCATTGCTGCTGGCTTTCTGAACATTCACCTCGGCCTACGCACATTAAAGCAGAAAACCAAAGGAGGAGCCCCACTGATCAATGCTCATGTCTTTACTTTCAGTTTCATCATGAACACAGCAGAGGAGGGGAATCTCTAGGACATGTGGAGTCTGATTCTCAAATGCATAATTCTGTGTCTGTTTATCTGATATCTTTTTTAGAGTTAAAGTATTAAAGTAAAATGTATTAAAGACATATATTTTTTTTAATGGAGAATACCTTTGGATGGTAGCCTGCATTTACACTGGGTGTAATTTCCACTTTTAGAAATCAATGAGCATATGGACCACATTATATAAAAAAATAATATCAAATATTGACCAGTTTTCTCAGACAATCCCTTGTCCATGCTGTCTGTTGATTTTACCTGTGACTGGTGGTCTGCATTAAGGAAAGCAGCATTACCATCAAAAGATGAGCCTTCGCTTTCAGGATCAAGCTCAGATTTGAAAGAGTTTAATGATTAATGTGTGACATTAAAGGATACAATGCTCTGTCTGTCCGCTGGATTCTTCAGCCGAATCTTCTCCAGTCTCTGCAGTTCTTTTAGCTCCCTGCTGCGATCTGTATTGAACCTTTTCAAGTCTGCCTGAAAATCATATAACTACAGGTTTAAGTTTATGCATTTGCTTTTGAGCACAGCTTCACAAAAGTAATTCAGAAGTCACATCTTAAAAACGCACCTGATGTACACACTGCCCATTAAAGGTTTTATAGTTTTTACAAATAAAAATGGCAAGATAATGGTAACAGTACTACAATCCTACAGTACTACAATGTTGGACACTGTGCAATATGTAAATAAATAAATAAATAAAAAGAATGCAGTGATTTTACAAATCCTTTAAACTCTATTTAATTGAAAATAGTACAAAACAAATTTTAAAGGTTGAAACAGAAAAAGGCTATCATTTATTGAATTTTATTGTTTATGTCTGTTTAGGGTCAGCGGGGAGGAGTTTTGGTTATATGTGGGTGCAGCTTAGGGCAATTAGGAAAAGAATTACAACGGGCCTGACTTGTTTACCACTTGTCCTGTGGTCCCTTGTTCTCTCTCTCTCTCTCTCTCTCTCTCTCTCTCATTCTCTTTTGGCAGGGCTTCTTTTTCCCTCTGGACTAAACTTGTTGTAAATGAAGAGTCAGTTACATATACCTAGTTTGGGGTTGCCTTTATTTCTAATGTTCTAAATTCAAAATGTTCACAGACACTGGTTTTGGGAAGTGATTCTGAGCTCATGCAGTGATTTCCACTACAGAAATGTGTCTGTTTCTAATGCATACATGAGGCCCAGAGAATCTCACACAGGGCCTTTGGGCCTTGCGTATAAAGATACCTCTCTTGCTATTTAATATTGAGAAATGTGTCTTTCACATTCCTCATCTTTACTTCTGAAAGACACAGTCTCTCTGGGATGTTCTTTTTAAATGTAATAATGTTACTAAATTGTTGCCTATTCATTTTTGTTTTTGTAGCTCTACACAATTTTCCAGTCTTTTTTAGACCAGTCACAACTTATTTTGGCATGTGTAGCTTTGAGGGTGTCTTTCCCATCCCAACATTTAACATAATGAGCTTATCTAAAAACTTAAAATCTTCTGTAATGTTATGGCTTAGTAACCCAGAACTTTTGAAAGGCAGTATACAGACCATTACCTGTCACATATATGGGATAGGGGTACCCCAAAATATGCAGGTAAGAGAGTACCCCACAATCAGTATTAGGAAATGCTGGATTTAACTAATTTATGAATAGAATCAAATCTAAACTGAGTATTGCCACTGCCTTCTTATATTGAAACAGTGATGTAAAAACAAACTTACTCTTTTCATTTTCACTATTTCACCATAAGCCTTTAGTGGGGTGACAACATGGGTATCCAGTCTTTCCACCTGTACAGAAATGAAGAACTGGTATTGTTGATGATTGGAGTTCTCTTCCTTCAAAGCTACAACAGATAATTCTCCTCTCATCTTACCTCAGCCTGTCTGTAGTCCTGCACCATAGCCAAATCCTCAGAGAGGTTCTTCAAGCAAACGCTCAGTTCCGGGTCCTCATTTCGGGCAAACTCGAGTAGTTGGCGGGCCAGCATGTCCGCCTTATCCCTGAGTTTAGCTGTTTTACGAGTGTATGCAGCCAGCAATGTGCAAAACTGACCCATGTATTTCTCAGCATTGTTTATGGCATCCTCCATTGCCTTCAGTTGTGTATCTCTGGGAGTTGCAAACAATCACAGATGAGCAAATAAGCCGAAGCCCTCAAACCTTTGATGGAAACATTTGATGGATTTGTACCTTTATGAGTATTTTTCTAATACTGTTTTCATCTTCAAATGCTAGTATTTAATTTTTTACAATTGAGAGGATGGCAGTTTCCTTAGTTACATTTCAGTCATTGACATTTAATTACAAGGATTTTCTCATTGAGATTCTCACTGAGAAGTCAGGAGTTCCTTCATAATAGAAGCACAGCACATAACACACCTTAATGTGTTCTACTGCAGTTCAGTGAATTATTCACCATGTAAAAAACTTGGCATACCTTGTTTTAAAGGTTAATTCTTAAACACTTAGATGGTTTTACTGTTCATATTCTTATGGAAAGATCTTACACAGATGTTAGGACAGTTCTGTGAACATTTCCTCATGAGAATCTTATTGAGACTAGATGTTTAGCCTTGTATACCAAAAATCAGTTAAACTAATCCCAAACTAGTTCCATAGTGCCTCAGAAAGCAAAGCTGCACTATTCTACACCCCAGTACTGTGGGCATTTCACTCTAGCCAACATTGGCACTGGATATGCTGATTCTAGGCTCTCGGAGAGTACTAATTAGCTTCTCTATATTATTTCTACAGTAATTAAATATATCTTTGGTGTTACTGAACAACTGTGTCAGCATGGAGGCACATTAAAGTAGCTGAAGTGACTCATTAGAAGGAGTGTACACAGACATTTGGACATACACCAATCAGCTAATACATTAAAGTGCCCTCTTTGTCTCCACACTCGTTGTTCATTTGATTAGCTCCATTTATCATAAAGGTACCCACCCAGCAATGACATGGATTTTTATAAGTTCAGCACGGTCCGAGTTGATGGAGCAAAGCGAATCAAAAACTGTTTCTGAGAGAAAATCCACACGTAGACATAGCTTTAGCCAATCAGCTTTCTCGAAACTGAGCCTCTTCTCTGGTCGCCCCAATGAGACCCGACGGGTGATTAATCAAGGCACAGGCGTCCTGCTGCCTTCACATTCAACAAGATTCTCTATCTTCTTTAGCAATTTATGGTTAGTTTATAATTTCAAATCTACAAACACTTATCACAGAATGTTGGTGTCCTACGACATGTTTTGGGATGGTTGATAATCTGGCACACACCGCCCCAACTAGAATATTTTTCACCAACTGCCACTGCTCACAATGAAAGGTCCAACGCGTTTTAGTAGGTTTCTTGTATTTCTGTTTCTCACACATTGCTGAACTCTAAACAGTGCTATCGGGCTAACTTAAACCTGACCCAATAACTAAAGTTATTTGCGCTGAAGCGTAGCAGTCGATGCCTTAAATGCTTGTAGCTTGAAACAGTCATTCAATTAATACCAACCTTGAACATTAACTTATTAGGCAGCTGTTTCTCTTTCAGAGACCAAATATATCATACCTGGAGAAGACAGTAGTCATAGCTGTATAAATGTCTCCTGTTCAAACGAGTAGCGTTTCTTTCAGCTTATACACCTGCCTCAGGAAACTGAGCTGCTGCCATGGAAATGAAAACACAGCAGAGACGCGACTGAACTCATTACACACCACTAGATGGCAGTAGAGTCATTCTATTGGAGTTATGGTGATTTTACACTAGGCGATATATAAGGATAAAAAAAGTGTCACACACACAAAAGACATCCTGACACATTTCTTTTACTCCGCTACTGTACGTCTTTCATTAATATTGGGTTTGTTTTGTCTGAATTCTTGTCTGTCTCTGTGTGTGATAATGTCGTTGACATGCTGGGGTGTAAATGAGGCTTTGATGGCGCTGCCAAGTTTCCCTCGTGGACAGCTGTTATGATAAACATTGCAGTCTACAGGCAACAGATCCGTCCCCACGGTACACACACACCCTCTCTCCTGCCTTCACTCAGACAGAAATGAAAACAAACTTCCTGCCAAATCTCTCTCTCTCTCTCTCTCTCTCTCTCTCTCTCTCTTTCACTATATTCTCATCTATTCTTTTCCTACATCTCTACAGATATATATTTATAGTATGATGCTATGTCTAATTATAGCAGCAGTGGCATAATACAGATGATGGTCTATGTTTAGAGTAGGTCACCCACTTTGAATCAGAACACAACAGTATTCTGTTCTGATACGGATTTGGGCAAATCTGACAAGGACAGCAGGGAATAAAATGATGGAGTGTGTATGATACATAAACACAGTTAAAGCGATGGTTTAGTGGGAAAAATCCTGATCATTGTCCATCAGCAAAGACATGTTTGTTGTCTTAATCTGCCTCTTTTGTTTTCATCCTGTACTGCTAGGCCTTGAAATAGTATTGTATACATTATATAGACTTGCTTATGTACTGTGTATCAGGGTTATCCATAAATGCGCATCATACAGACAAAATATTTAAAATACTTTATCCTTTGGTGGCTGTAAGCCTGCAGTTCTAGTGTTAAACTAAACAAGTGAACTTTAGACATCAAAAATGTCTTGGTTGACTGACGGTATTTTGGCCAGGTCAGTGCTGACTTAGTGCTGCTGAAGTTTACTGAATAAATGGCATGCACTTCTCTGTAATTTACATTCACTTAAGATTCTGTCCTTTCTTTCCCCCCCAAGCAGTTTGTCTGCATGTAACAAATAGATAAATAGTGATCAGATTATCATTGGTGCCCATAAGACGTACTGCTTGTATCTCATTTCCTCTTCTTTGCCCTTTCCCCCTCTCTCTTTTTCCTCCTCTCAAAAGTTTGTTCTCAGGAACTCGATGAGGTCAGTGTGTTTCCTGACGTGAGGAGAACCGCTCTCTGATGACCGTGATGGAGGAGGTGTATATTTATAAACGAGGAGAAAGTGTGAGTCCCTGCCAGAACATAACCGTTATACAAGTCTACAGCTTGCCTTACAAACACGCGTGATCAGAACAGACCAAAACCACACTGAGCTCCATGAGAGAGCTTAAGTGGACTTCATAATGAAGCGAGCTGAAATCACATTCCATATCCACAGACACACTCACACCAGCTGATGTTAGGGGCTTCAGTGTGAAAAGGAATGAAGAAACGATTAAAAGGAACATTTAGTAACAACAGTTATAGCCTCCCTTACATCTATCTGGATATGATAGGGTTTAACAGCTTGAACTATGTTTTTATCTAAATCCATTTAATCTGTGATAAAAAAAAAACAAAAAAAAAAAAACATACTGGACATTGTAGCAACACAGTGGGGTATGTAAGGGATGTTTTTTAGAAGCAAAACACTATGTGGAACTGGCTTGTAAATCACTCTCTCAATCATGCATTTACTTACTTGTTCACAGAGGTTTAGATCATTCTTCTCCTTTGCATCAGTGACACTATGTGTGAATATAGCAATGCAGACTATCCATATACGTTAATGTGTTTGTGTGTGTGTGTCGCCCGGTGAAGGACTGGCACCCTCTCCAGGGTGTGTTCCTGCCTTGCTCCCAGCGCTTCCGGGTAGGCTCCGGCCCAACCGTGACCCTGACCTGGATAAGTGGTTAAAGACAATGAATGAATGTGTGTGTGTGTGTGTATGGGTATGTGTGTGTGTGAGAGAGAGAGAGACAGCACAAGAGAGAGAAAGTGAGACAGAGGAACAGAGAGACAGTTGAGTCAACATCCTTATTTTATGAATAAGGAACTTAAACAGAACCCCCCCCCCCCCCCCAAACCCCTGGTGGGCATCATTCGCTGAGCAAATCCATCACAGAGTTTTTTTGGCACGGTCTGAGAGTCGTGTTGGCTTTGATTAATGACCGGGAGGATGTCAGGCAACGCTTATTTTCATTTCTTTCTCCATCAGCCCTCCGGCACTTTAGAAGGATGAAGGGGGGAGTTCGGGGGTCATGATCAATAGCCTTTCTGTGAACTCACAACACACTCAATGTCTCCACTGAGGATGACTGACTCAAAAGAAACAAAAAAAAGAACAACTCAGATTTACATGAGACCTGACAGACATTTAGCTGGGTTTAGTCATCACTGAGAGAGAAGGAGAGAGAGGCCAACATTTAGAAAGAGAAACAGAAATACAGATTGGGTTAAAGAATAAGTGAGAGGAAAAAAAGTTGGACAAAGCAATTAGAAAATCAGAAAGAGACAGGGGAAAAATGGATAGGAAGAGCAACATAAAACAAAAAGAAGAGGAGAGATAAACAGAATTAAATAGGATTTGACAAAATAACAGGTGGTCTTAATTTTCAATAAGAGGGAGAGAAAGTAGCAGCATAAAGGATACAATATATAATATATAATATGCGATATAAGAAAACAAAGGGAGTGTGAGAAAGGAGACAGAACAAGAGAATGGGCAGATAGAGAGAGAGTGAGAGAGTGTTTCATAATCCAGAGGGAGCCATGATTTACTCAGGCAGGATAGTTTAATAAAGCAAAAAGCCAGAGAGATTTATGTGGGCTGCTGATCAGTAAAACATGCAGCTCTGATTGAGGCCCATTACTGTCATGAATTAGAGCTGAAGAGTAGAAGATTAGATGTTGCAGACTCTTGTCTGGCTCTTACAGTAGGTTTTATGGGTAAGTAGGTTATGGCCAACCTCTTGCATTACTGTATTACACTCTGTGTGTGTGTGTGTGTGTACATGTTGCAATTCTGAAGTATCAACACTGACGCTGGAAAAGAGGCATCATGGTGAGGGGTCTGTGTGTATGTGTGTGTTTGTAAATGGAGACTGGTGTGTCTGGCTGGCCTGAGTAGACTCTGTGGTCAGTTTGTGTGAGTATGGGCAGGCAGCAGGAAAGTCTTTGTGGTCAGTCTCTGTGTCTTTCAGAGAGGACCTGTGAGGACCCACATTTGTGTGTGTGTGTGTGTGTGTGTGTCCAGTTAGGCGGCTGGGTTGCTGCTGTGGTCAGTGTTGCTGTGCCAACAGTAACAGACTCCAGGAGTGTGTCTGAAAGGGTGCTTTTCACAGGTCACTGAGACGATGAATAATTACCCCTGTCCTGGTTGCTTAATAGCACTGTGATGCCTATAATCAGCTCATACTAAGCCTTACACAAATTGAAAAAAATACATTTGGAAAATAAACGAATCATTCAAAGCAACAGTCTTTAAAATTGCTTAGAATTATTATGCAAATTTAAGCAAGAATATTTGATGTTTCAGATGTTGAGATTACTGGCTACGTAAACTAACCTATCAGTTTATAATAAGCTTGCATGAGCTTTTCTCCCCAGTGTATTATTGCCAGTTCAGACAGTCCAGATCTGTTATGGCCCGGCTAAAAAATGCCTACACCTGTAGCTGACTGAGAGGTGCAGAGGCCCAAGTGTGCTCTCTTAGATGTCTGAAGCATTACTAATGATGAAATCAACATTCTCCAGATGATAAGACCAACACTAATGGTGCTTTTCCACGGCATGGATCCGGCTCTACATGACATGGCTCGGCTTGGAACGCCTTGGCAGGGCTCCCTTGAAAAATGGAGCCGGTGACGTTGCAAAACCCTGTCTCTAACAGGAACTGCTGGTTTTGAAAACCACAACAACGGTGGCGGGAAAGTTAGGCGCTGTTTACTCATCGAGTATTTGTATGTTGTTTTTGTTTTTTGGACTGAGCACAGCTCCATGCCCCGGTTCCCACAGATCAGTTTTACTTGTTGCATGTTCGGCTTTCTCTAGAAATGTTTGTCTGCCATCTGCCCAAGGAGCATATAAACCTCTTAAAAGCACCTTGAGGTAAAGTTATGAGCTGCTGTTGTAAGTCTGATAAAAATAAATTTGAAAGCTGCTGTAATTTAAGAGATTTTACAAGCTGCGAGTTTGCGCTAGATTTGAATGAGCTGGTGATAGATATGTCTCTCTGCCCAATCAGCACTCTGCAGGGTTTATTCGTCATCATTTAGTACCTACTCTGCACGACTGGAACCAGGAGTGAGCTGGGACTGAAAACCTACGTGGTTCCAGGGACCAGGTACCAGATTTGTCCAGTTGAAAGTCTAAAGAACCGTGTCGAGTCGAATAGAGTCGTGTAGTTCCATGCAGTGGAAAAGTGCCATTGTACTGCAATGCCATTCAGATGCTTAGCTTACATTTGCTATAAGCTAGCTAACAGGCTCACACAAAACCTAACAGCTTTAAGGACTGTATTGGTTATTGACACCGTTAACTGTTTACTAGCTTTTGTATATTCTTATATATAATTATATTTAGAATATTTAGTATATTTTACTAGGTTAGTAAAACAGATATTATGTTGACATTTTTAAAAGTTTTAAATAATAAAAATCCCTCTGATGTAATTTAATTTGAAATATAATAATTTGTGTCTGCACATTTTAGCTGAATACAGGGCAGTGCAAATACTATGTTGTGTCTTGCCCCTTCCCACACTTTTCAAACAGTGGTGTTCTCCTGCTGTGGAATGGCCTCTCTGTCTCCTTATATTCTTCCTGTCATCCTTCATCTTCTCTACAGTAATCTACACCTCTTTTACAGTCCACTGCAACCAGCCTTTCAAGCTCATGTTTGTGTGTGTGTGTCTGCATGTGTGTGTGTGTGTGTGTGTGTGTTTGAGGCAATGGGAATCCTACATGATTTTTCCACTGCTATGTGGATGAAAAGTTTCCCCTTGCCTTGGAGCCCCTGCGACCTAAATAAACACTTCTAATTAGATGTGGAGCCCCAGAATCTGGCATCCAGAGACTCCCGCAGAGAGAGAGAGTGAATGAGAGAGAGAGAGAAAGAGAGAGAGAGGGAGGGAGGGTAGGGTAGGGAGAGAATGGGTCCAGGGGAAAAGAAAGAGAGGAGAGAGAACCTGATGGTCTTTAGGTGTCATAGTGTGTATGTAGCTCTCTGTAAGCATCAAATATCATCAGGATGTTGGATGCCACAAACTTTTATTTAAAGTGCCTATATCATAGACATCCATCTTTTGCCCATTGTTTGGTATAAATCTGTTGGATTTATTTAATTTCAGAATGCACTGCTCACTCCCAACCTACAGTATACTGAAAAATCTGCACCATATCAGGTCGTTCTTTTGTCATACCAATGCTTTTTTATTTTTTGCTGAATTCATGCTAAAGCTATAAGAAGTGCTTCCGCCCACTTGCTCTTTGAATGTGGCAAAATACAGAGCAGCCAAATAAACAGTTTACATAAAGAAAGTGACAAAAACAGTCACACACACGAGAGAGTGATACAGTGAATATCAGCAAGGGTTTAGTGACTCAATGTGAGCTGTTTTATACCATGACCTTCAGTGAAATGTTGCTTTTAGACAATAGTTATATGAAGTCCAAAATCTGATTTTCATTTGTTTATTTATTTATCTATCAATTTATTTGGCTCCGGCGGCTTTGTTTAGAGCTATCCATGGGTTGTAGTCATGTAATTTTTTCATCATGGGTGCCATTTTTAAGACTGATTATCTGGTTTCAGAGTGCAGCACTAATGTAAACAGATGGGAAAAACAGATTCCCATCACTTTTGAATCAAGGGGATAAAGAATGCCGCAGTGTAGCACAATGAGGAGAAAAAGACTGTTTAAATCTGTTAGCCACATTAGCATTTTTGCCATAGAATCTAAGGGAAAGCTGTTAGCACCTCAGGCTTGAATGTGTTTCCTCTGCTTTTCTCTTCAAATCTGAGTGAGTCAAACACAGATCATCACTTACTATGTTTAAAGTGTGTAAGAGACTACAGACACATATACCTTTGCCTCATCATTTTCCCCTGTGTACAGGGTAAATCATCTAATCCCGCTGTCCCTGTGCTGTGAGAGTAGGACAGGTTTTTTGAGGGTAATGTTTAATTGTGACGGTCTGCCTACATGATTTCTCTGGTTTGGCTTAAACTTTAATAAAGTAGCCCTGCTTGTCTAAAAGTGCAAGTGACATTTCTACACTGCAGCGAAGCTGAGGCCGAAAAATCAAATGTGTCCCTAAACCCTCTGTAGGGCACAGTGTACGTCATAAAATAATGATTTCCGCACTCATGTGCTGCGCTGTTTGTTGAAAATAATTTTAGTGAGATATAAGGTTCATGATTCCCTGTTGAATTAGGATCCAATTACTGTCTGAGTGCAGGGGCTGCTGATGCTGTAGAGCCCCTTTTAAAATGCCCTCTGGTGTGATAGTGCTTAAAGGAACACTAAGTAAGGTTTGTTTGTTTGTTTTTTTTGTTCCTTGGGCTCCCCCTAGTGTCCCCCCATTTTTACAGCACTGTTCTAGTCTCCCCATACCGAGTGTGTCCCTGCCTTGCACTCAGTGATGTCAGGTAAGCTCTGCACCCAATGTGGCCCTGAACTGGATACCTGGCTACAGATGATGAATGATTAAATGAAGTCAAGGGGGTCGAGGAGTGAGGGGACTGGTTACGACACCAGAGCAGCAACGACAGAGGCTCTGTTTTCGCTATTACATGTCAGTAAAGCATCACAATGATTTTAAAGCTGTAATTTTAAGATAAAATCGGATTAACTGTTAATTGAAAACCCCTTTAAATCCGAGTGAGCAATGTAGAGATAGAAGTCCCAGGGCTTTTATACATGCACATACACTTGCAATGTCAGAAAGAACCTCCGGGGGACATGATTAAAAAATACAACATGGCCCTAAAAACTAATGACATCAACTGTAGATGACTCTAATGGTCGTGATATGAACTGCTGTTGTCATTGTTTTCTAAAAGTGATTCTGTATGATGACCTTCATATCTGGCCTGTAGAATCCATTACTATGTATGAGTCTCTGCTTTAGCAGTTTGCTCATCTTCTCTGGAGACACTTGAGTCCTGAGCATACCTGCTCTGATTGATCCCTCTCCATTACAGGCAGCATGAAGCTTTCACCACTGGAAGAATATATATGACATTTATTAAAAAAAAAAAGTTTTGGAGCCACTTCTAGCTGTTATCAGAATTCCAGTATTCCATGATGAAATCCAAAACTTAAGCACTTTTCCACAATTCCTCACACCCAATCAAAACATGTTAACATGTATTTTAAGGCAGTTGTCATTCAATTGATATATTAGAAAGTACTGACACATAAAGAAAAACACTTAAAACTTCAGTTAACATTAACAAGTTGTGAAATGTTTTTACAACAGTGACACGTGTAATCAACTTATATTATAAATGAACATATTGGCAGTATGTCCAAAAGTACAGAGATAAAAGTTTCAGAAATCAGTACAGAGTTCTGCAGATTAAGATATAGACAGCAAACCTACCAACCTTTAGTAGAGTGATTCCCATGTGCACTCTGGGTTTTTTTAGGGTGACTTTGAGTCCGAGAGTGAAGCACTAGGAACTTGTTCATTCTGGAGGAGTGCAGCAGAAGAGAAGAGGAAATAAAACTGGAGACTCTTGTGAGACCCACTGCTGTTCACTTTATCTCCCATTTTTATAAGCTCAGTTTTATGGGCTTTAGGCAGCCACATGAGCCAGATGGAGGGAGGCAGGCACAAAGAGAGAGAGAGAGAGAGAGAGAGAGAGAGAGAGAGAGGAAGAGAGAATAGTGAAAGGTTTGACACTGTAATTGCACAGACTGTCAATCTTATGAAGTTGTCATCAGAACCTTAATTGAATCACTGTTCCTGTTCAAAGGTGACAGATTTAGGAGACTGGGAGAAAAGAGCGAAGCATGAGAATGAGGAAGACAGGGGATTTTGATTAAGTATTTATTATCAAAGGACGAGATGCCATGTGGTTTGAGTGTCAATGTAAAGATCACTTTCACTATAAAGAAATCTAAGCTGGGAATTTTCTTTAAAAAAAAGCACCGTTTCGGATCAGAATCCTCAGAGTTACCCTGAGCATTAAATTCTCTCCTTCCTGCCCTGCTTCCAGGTAGGCCCTGGACCCACAGCCACCCTGAAATGCATAAGCTGTTACAGACAATGAATGAATTAATAAAACAGTTTAAAAGCAATTAAAATAAATAGATATAAAAGCCCAAGCCGTACCTGAGCTAAACAAACAAAGCAAGTGCAGATAATTAACAGTACTGGTTAAATGCAAACCGGAAAGAAAGAGAACAAAGTGAAAATGGCTAAACACCAGAGCTTCTTCTCCTCACACCTCAATGTTGGGCACGATTGCATTGCACACAGGATGCTGTAACCTGGATATTATTTGTATATATTTTGGTGGACAATTCCCAGTCAACAATTTAAACTGAGACGCTTAAAACTCCAGCAGTACTGCTGAGTCAGATCCACTCACTTCAGCACAGCACACACTAACATACCGCCACCACCACCACATCAGTGTCAGTGCAGTGTGAGCATGTTAGAATGATCCATGACCCTGTGCTTCAGACCACTCAAGTAAAGGGTAAAAGTGGGCTAACAAATATGCAGAGCAACAGTTGGACTACAGTGTGTAATTGTAGAACCATAAAGTTCTCCTAAATAAGTGAATCTGGTCAAATGGACAATGTGGGAAGAATATTTGAGTGTGTGACTATATTTAACCAGGCAGGATATTTTTTCATTTGGCGACATATGGTAGACTTTTTGAAACAGCCAATTTTTCTATCCATTTTCCATATTGAAGCTCTATTTGTTTGACCTCTCTATTACAGTAAGCATGTTTACAAAGTGTGTTTGTACAGTGGGTTGTTATTGAGCTGGTTCCAGGTCTCATGGCTTATCACCCAGACCTTCTGTTTGCCAGGAGAGACAGTCCTCTCTCATTCTGCCCAGACTAAAGTAGGATCAGTGGATGTGTGTGGAACCTCTCTCTCTCTCTCTCTCTCTCTCACTCTCTCTGTCTCGCTCTCTCTCCATCTCCAAACAGTTCAGTTTGGCAGATCTCTTCTTTAGATTTATGCTATGAATACAGTCCTGCATAGAAGGATAGGGTGAAAAAGACCTATTATTGCAGCCAAATTGTTTTTCTTCCTTAAGCAGGGTTTGAGGTTAGCTCCTGAGCCAAGAGACCCTCACTGTGGCTTTAGCTTTCTGAAATGAGAGAGAGAGAGAGAGAGAGAGAGAGAGAGAGAGAAAGAGAGAGAGAGAGAGAGAGAGAGAGAGAGAGAGAGAGAGAGAGAGAGAGAGAGAATAAGTTGCTGGATGGATTTTTTTTTCTGTGACTATGTTTGTGTGTGTGTGTGTGTGTGTGTGTGTGTGTGAATGGTCTGTATTACAGCAGTGGCTGGCAGGACACACAGGCCCCGCTGTAAGTGCCCCACAAACCCACAGCTTTACTTCCTCATTGAACAGAAAACCATCTCTTTCCCACAGCATTTCTACAAGAGCAGAATGTGGGGAAAAAAAAGCTCAAAGCAACCCAAGTTTTAGTCATTTATGATAGAAATTTCTGGAATAGTGTATTATGCTTGTTATTGTTTAAATGTATGCAAAATGTATAGGACAATTCTCATATAAACAGTTTGTTTTCTGTGTGAGGAATTAATCATTGGTTCTTTTTCTGTCTGAGCCATAGGGAAGTTTTTAATGTAGTTTGCCTGAAAGTTGCCTAGACCCCATTCTCTTAGCCAATGACACAACTTGCACTCACTGACTGCATAATTATCAGTTACATTCAGCTGTGTTATAAAGTATTTCGTTTAAGCATGCTGTGTATTATGCACGTTACTTAAAGAACTCCACATTTAACAGGTTTTCACATGGTAATCTTTTTGATTCCTTCCCAATTTAAGACACTGTAGCCCCACCCCCCATTATCTTGTGGAATGGTGAAGACACGTGTCTCATATATCTCAGTCACTTCATGTTTCCTCTGCGCTGCAGTGTAATGTGCCGTCTAGATTCAAATAGATTCAAATGGAGAGTGTCACTCTGAAGTTAAACAAACCTGCCTGTTACTTTTTAAATCATTTTACTGCCCGCTAATATTTTTTCTCATACTATACAGTATTTTCTACTTTAATCATGGATATAGAAAAAACTTTATAGGGAAATGAACATAGTGTATAAGTGGAAATGAGTGCAGTGCTTCAGCAGACAGGGATCTAGTGTTACAATGGGAGTCAATGTAGTGTACCCATAAAAGATGTGTTATGTAACAATGGAAATGATTTTCATCACCAGTTGCAAGTGGTTGCCTGCTCTGTGACAACAATGGCCCTTTCAGAGCAAGATTTAAGTTTGTTGGAAATGTTGTAATGGCAAGTAAACAGGAAACTTGTGTTAAACCACTTTGTTTCATTCTGGCCCACTTTTTTTTGATGTGCTGCATGTTTTGTTACAGCAGGTTAAGCACAGAAGATATGATCTATGACTTTTTTCCGATTTCATGAGATTCCCCTTTCTGTCAAAGTGTATGTTTATTGGCCACGGACAGTGACAAAACCCTCGGTCATTCTGATGATTGTCAGAGGCCTGTTTTACTTAGCATTTTCCTCTGCATCATCTGGAGAGTAAAAAATGTGTGGGGAAAACAAAACTAAATGGGAGGACTGAATGTTATGTTCCCGTCACCCCAGTACAAACTACTCTTATGAGAACAGCTTAGACAAAGCGGCCAAGCTCATCATGCCTGGATGCTGGTTAGTGCATGACACTACACTCTCTTTGATTACTCAGATTGCATACTTTTTGCGGTGAGAGTCCAGCTCCTTTGTATTTTTTGTTACAGTCTACTGACAAACACCACAACAAAGTCTTGTTCGCTTTGTAAAGTTCTTTTTTTGGGCTTTGGGCTTGTATATCTATACAGAGCATGTGCACACTGTTGTAGCCTCACGTATCTACTTCTTGCTAGAGGAGACACCAGAGAAAGCAGGTATGTGAAAACTCCTCAGGGAAGCTCCATTGCATCCAAGTGCTCAGAATGAGAATGTTTATACACAAATATGAATGGTAAAATGACTATTCCGTTTGATTTAGACAGTGGTCAATTTAATGTCAACACGTTAAATATATAGACATATATACAGTACTGTGCATGAGTTATTTATTTTCCAGTTAGAGGTTCTGCATTTTTAAACAGTATTTTGTATGAAAACCATGCACACACATTATAGTTCTGTATTTATTGCGATGTTTTCCCATGCTGCTTCACTCTACCACACATTACCACCATCCATACTCATCTCCCTCATTGTTTCTAAGCTTGTGTATTTTGGACAACACTGAAAGCAACTTGCCACTATGTGGAAACTTCATAAGTTTGGAGTCTTGTATGCGTGTCTGTGTGTATGTCTGTGTCTTCCCATGTGTACCGAAACTACAGTCTGTGGTTGAGAGGAGCTCAGTAGGGGGCCATGGCTGATCACCTTTTCCAAACATCTTATGGAAGATGTCATGTCATCACAGAGTGAAAGTGAGAGAGAGTTGGATGGAATGAGAGAGGGAGGGAGCTTCTTCCGAAGGGGCACGCAGCCAACATCAACAGCCGACTCCAGTAGGTCGGCACAGGAAGAGAGAGAGAGAGAGAGAGAGAGAGAGAGAGAGAGAGAGAGAGACTGATTTGTGTGCCTGCCGTGACCGAGGCCAGAGAGCCTGAGATGTGGCTGGGCTTCAGGGACACTCTTCCACATTCCTTTCCCATTATCCCTCCACCTTTATGAGCACACACACAGTCACACATTCCAGCCTCCCTCCATCTGCTGGTTTATTCCTTTCTGGCTGCAGGTAGGGGGTAGAATCGCAAGCACTATTTAAAATGTGTTATTATCCACAATGGCTATACAATATGTGAAAAATATGTGAGTGTGATTATGTGCTTGTTTTTGTATGTGACTCCAGTGACTATGACCTGCTGCCAAACCAACCCTGTACAATTTAGTACGTCCATCGGGAGAGAGATATAGTGAGAGAGAGAGAGAGTTAAAGGGAGAAATGTATGCAATAATGCATAGAACAAGAGAAGGTTTACTTCATTATTTGCCCCAGGGAAATATATTCTCTGCATATATCACATCTGTGGTGGTGAACACACAATAGTGAGCAAATGTTTAGCCACAAACCCTAAGGGCAGTGAGCACACACACACCCATGTAGAGCAGTATGCTGCCAGCCCTGGCCCCTGGGGAGCTATTTGGGGGTTAGGTGCCTTGCTCAAGGGCACTTAAACCATGGATGAATTTTTCCGGCTAGTCCAGGGAATTGAACCTGCGACCTTCTGTTCTCAAGCTCACCCCACTAACCTTAAGGCCGCAGCTGCCCCCAAACCTAGGAGTTTGGCATTGCTGAATAAGCATAATTATGTCAGTATGACTGTAGAACTTTCAGAATTAAAGGAAATATTTAGGCAAATTTGGAGACTTTCTGTTCTTCCATTGTTTCTGTTTATTCAGAAGCTCTGCATTGCTTTTTTTTTAAAGATGGAATGGTGTGTCTGAGTAAGAAGCATCCGATCCAGTGATGGAGAGATGGAGCTTTGAAGCTGGGGAAGGAGAGACAGCGCTGTGGACCTGCTCCTCCTCTTCCACTGTCCTATGAGCATGAACGCTGCCTGATGCTAGTGTTTGGAGTGTTTTGGTGTTCGGACCGAGACACTTTGTTTATTTCCCGTTTACTGAGCCAGGACTGCGTGCAAACCCCAGACCTTTTTCCAGAGATCTAGCAAATGGTGAGGAAACCTTCTCTCAATTGTATTATAGAAAGTGTAGTTGATTACTAGAGTCATTACCTTTAGGATTAATATATTTTAGAAAGAAGAAGAATTATTTTGGATTTTATAGATGTATGTTGGGCAAAAAAATTGTCGCTGATATATTTAAAAATGCCAGTTAAACTACAGTTTGTGTAAAAATCTTCCATGACCAGACCTTGATTTTGAAGAAATGTATTTAACCTCCAATTAAAACTAAGAATATATTTTCTTTTTCCTGTAAAGTTTGTACTCTCTCTTTCAGTGTGTGTGTGTGTGTGTATCATATGAGTGGCATGCAGTAGACCTTTAATGGGCATAGTGGGAGATTGGTTATTATTCATGTTCTCGTGTCATGACAGTGGTGTGTAATGTGATGCTGTGTATGTAAGAGCGCTGGCTGGAGTTCTGAGTGTTTTTCTCTCTCTGTGTGGTGGCCACTTCCAGAAAGGAAAGCTGTTTTTTTAGCCTGGCTCCCCCTTTCAGCTCACATCTGCTAGAGTCAACAGGTGTTGCAGTCCTCCCTCAGCACTTACAAGTGTGTGTGTGTGTGTGTGTGTGTGTGTGTGTGTTTCATACTGGAGCTCATTGAACCTTCACTCTCTCATTCTCTCTCTCTCTACTGCTTTCAATCTGTCTTTTTATGTCTCTCTCTCAGATCCTTTACTCTGTCAAACACTTGGTCCATCTCTCTCTCTCTCTCTTTCTCTCTTTCTTTCTCTGTCTCTCTCTCTCTCTCTAATGCTCTTTCAACTTTTTAAAATCCGCTCTTTCACCCTCCCTCTTTAATACTTCAGAGATAAGTCAAAATGATGGACACATACCACTGAAGAATGTGTGTGCACCTTCTCCCTAAGGCTCCAGTAGTCTTGCTGTTCTTCACATTTTTAAGTCAAAGGTCAGGGTTTGCCATTGACATTATGAGTGTGTCAAGCCTTAACTGTGAACTTGATGTTATTTTCATATGTCAGGATATGGATATGTGGTTAAAAACAACAAAAAAACCCACAACATTATAGTGCTGAGTCAGCAAAATAAACTGGCTCCTATATAAAGGCAGTTTATCAGAGCAGACAGTATTGAACACACAGGAAGGAGATGACACATCACTTTTAACAGACAGAGGGGGCTTTGTTGAAATGTCTTCAGTCAGCTGGACAATGATTGTGTTTTTATCCAGAAGGACTGCATTCCACTCAGTAACCCCTGACCTGGGCTGTGTGGGTGTGTGTGTATGAGAGAGAGAGACAGAGAAAGAGACAGAGAGAGAGAAAGCAGGTCTCTGGAGATTGAATGCATAAATAAACCATTGCACGACTCAGCGTGTTCCTCTGCAGTTGACCCCTTTGCTTATTTTTTATAGTCCTTCTGACAGGATTTCAGTAGAGGGGAAATTTCACAACTGTGTTTCTGGCTCTGCCTGCCTCTTGAAATCAGAAAAGTGAGTTCTAAACAAAAGTCTGAGAGATTTAGAAAAGTAGAAAACCATGTCCCTCTCACTGATAGTGACACAAGGCATGGAACACACTGACCCTAATAAATGGATAAATCAAAGTAACCAGTGCAAACAGAGGGGAGCAGTCCAGGTGAAATAGAGCCTTATAGAAAGGTGTAAACTTCATGGAGGAGAATGTTAAGGTAAAACAATGCAGAAAATTGAATCAAAGCCCTTAGATGGATTTTCACATGCTGTCTCTCTTTCCCTTAACCTCTAACTAAACCATGCAGCTGGGACACATCAACTCAACTCTCTCTCTCTCTCTCTCTCTCTCTCTCTCTCTCTCTCTCTCTCTCTCTCTCTCTCTCTCTCCAGACACAGCATTTACACAACCCATTCACCACTCTCCACTCCTCCATCCTCTGTCATCTGCTGTCACTCACTCTTCTCTTCCTCTGCTGCTCCAAGCCACAACAAAGCTCAGGGAGACAGCCCGGCTCTCCACCAGTCTTCTCCTGGAGAGACAACTGAGGCCTAAACCGCTCAAGAGAAAGGAATGGAAAGACAAAGAAAGCGTTGTTTCAGGGGTTGCATCAACTGCAACAAATCTAATATCTATCACATGCCTTTAGAGTGAAGGCTTGGGTGAAATTGTATTCCAGTCATAACAATGACTGCAGATGAAATGAATGTTGATATGACTAACATCTTGTCCATTATAATAACCTTAATGTCTAATAAAGTGGGAATGTGTAAGGAAACCTTGTGCTTCTGCTGTAAGTCAAACCTTGTGTTTGGTTTTAAACTTCATACACATTTCAAAACATCAGATGGCACTTATATTCTGTAATTATATCATAATTAATGGATCATTACAAATATTTTGTAACAACGGTTACACCATAGATAATAAGTTTAATATATATATAATGCCCATTAGCAATAATTGGTAAAACAATAAGTTGTGCAGTTTAAACAGCAACATTGGGGAAAGAAATATTTGAGTCTGTGCAGAAAATGGAGAATATTGAAAAATTGAGAGAATATGTATAGACCAGAGGGTGGCACAGTTGCGCAGCAGGTAGTGTCGCAGTCACACAGCTCCAGGGGCCTGTCTCTGACTGTCTGTGAGGAGTTGGTGTGTTCTCCCCGTGTCCGCGTGGGTTTCCTCCGGGTTCTCCGGTTTCCTCCCACAGTCCAAAAAAAACACACGTTGGTAGGTGGATTGGCGACTCCAAAAAAGTGTCCGTAGGTGTGAGTGAATGAGTGTGTAAGTGTGTGTTTGCCCTGTGAAGGACTGGCACCCCCTCCAGGGTGTATTCCCGCCTTGCGCCCAATGATTCCAGGTAGGCTCTGGACCCACCGCGACCCTGAATTGGATAAGGGTTACAGATAATGAATGAATGAATGTATAGACCAGGACACTTTTGCTGGAGGCTATGAGAGAGGCATAATGTAGGGCACACTGCAGGTGTTTATCGATTTCCAGTCTTCTACTCCACATGTGGGACTTCATTTTAAAATGTTCGTATGTAAAGATTTGACTTAATTTATTTCTTTTTCCTTTATTTTCTTTTTTTTAATGTCTGGGAATATTAATATAACCAGTTGTCAATCTAATGCCAGCACCAGTATATTTTAGACACTACTGTGAACTTGGAGATGTTATTTATCATTGAAAAAATCTACTGTGCAATCCAGTTGCATTTTTATAACTGTATATAAAATTTTAATTTTGTCGTTTACCTAATCCAAAACAATGAGTAAACAGGTTACAGGGCCCATCTGGTTCACACAAATATCAAACTCTAGTGTGTGAGTGTATTTGGTGTATGATACAGTGTTCAGCATCTGTTGCCCAGATATCCAGCCCAGGTGAGACCCACTCTTCAGAACGTGTCCCTACTGGACGAGGAGCTGCTGGGCATTGGAGCTTTAGTGCTCTGGTGGAAAATCCCAGTAACCGAGAGAGCCAGAGAGCTCACAGCTCCACTTTCATCTGTAACGGGTCATGTCTGAACGCGTGCCAACAAACGGCCACATTCTCTCTGCTCTCTCTCCCTGTTTCTCTCTCTCTCTCAGTGAGAACTTGGAGAGGACTCAGGGGTCTCTCGATGGGAATACACAGCAGAACAGAGGCCATGAAGAAACAGGAGAATAATCCCTCCCAGATGCTTCAAATGTATGCACACAGACACATGCACACATACACATAGATACATGTGTGTTTTAGGGCTGTCTGAACAAAACCTTTATATTTACATCTATATATATATATTAGCTATTATTTTTTAGAACTACACACACACACACACATTTACTATAGTTTAAAAGTTGATTGTGCAATGTTGTGTATGCAGAAGTGTAACACACAGCAACACATAAATACATTAAACGTTTTGTTGTTTTGTTGCTCAGCCTAAACGACCAAGTTTGCTCTGATATATGATAAAGCACACACACACACATTTGCTAGGAAGGCATCACTGAACAAGGTGTCTCTTTAATGCATTTCAGCTGCTCAAACAGGCAGTGCATTGTATGTGTGTATTTTGTGTCTGCTGTTATAAGACAGGTAATGCGGAAACATCTCTACACACAGGCAGTCTCTGTGTCCCATGCTCAGCAGTCTGTGTTAATAAAGTGTCTCAGGATGTTTCTGAATCTAGGCATTCTGGCTTTCTCATTCTACTTGTCATCACTGTCACATTAATACACATGGCAGGGTAAGGACCTGTCATGTCCCCAAACCATGCAGAAAAATAAAAAAATAAAATGAATAAACCAATTACACCAAACCTGTAAGTTCATATTTCATTACTTTGTCTTAAAGGTGTGGTACTCAAAATTTAAACAGCAAAACAGACACACCCCTTGCTTCAGAAGCCCCACCTCCCCAAGCATGTGCCACACACAGTCTCCTCTGACCCTCCCCTCCCCCCCCCCCCCCCCCCCCCGGGCACCAGCATGAATGTCCCCTTTTGCAGATTGACTGGAATATTCAATCGTCCAATCGCGGACGTAACGTATTGCTGCGTCATTTAAGGTGGAACAGAAGATTCCAATAAGCTGTGAGTAAGAAGCTAACTCCAACCTTGTGACTTTTAAATTTATCCTTTGTAAATAATATTTAATCTCATGTCATTAACTTTCTGAAATTTTTTAATTAGCTTTAATCCGGAGTAAACTGTCAAATTATTGTTTAGAGCTGACAACTAAATACGCTATAAACTAAATTTTGTTTCCTCAGAGAGGCCCCTGGTAAAGCGCCCGTTTTTTCAAATAGTTTTCCATCCTCTAAAAAAATCTATTTTAGTGGTAGTACACACTGCACACCAAGTTCTGTATAACAAAGTATGCCTGAATTATACAGACAAATGAGGAGAGGGTACAAACAACAGCCTACTTCTTTAATAAACACGAATTTATGCCTGGTGCTGGTTTAGCTGGTGATGATTTTGAGTAACGTACCAGCATCCAAAACACGTAGCACAGCTAGGTAGCGATAGCTAATTATTTAGCTGATCTGCTGTTAAGTAAGGATTTACCTCATACCTGCTACTCAGCCAATCATATATTTGCAGGAGGTCCATCTAATCCTCTGTAGTACATAATGTGCAAATGATATGCTTAAAAATATTGAGGAAGGTAATATAATTTAAGGTGTCAAATCCAGGGGCTTTCTACAGAAACGTTCCCAGCCAAAGCAGGACAGAATGTACCAGCCTGGAAAGGCCTTGGCAAAGAAAATGAGGATGAGAGGAAAGGAAGGGAGAGAGACAGGGTGCTGAAAAAAAGACAAAGGATGAGGAAAAGAACATTTCACAGCTGATCAAGTCCAATCACATGAGTTACAAGGAGCTAAAAAACCAAACGGCTCCATTCGGAGAAGAGTGTGCCAAAGATTCAAATGGGCACAGAGCTTATGCTATATATTGCTTACATTTCACTTAGAACTATACAATTTCACCCCTGTCTGTGGAAGTGATATTTAGAAATGTAACTAACAGTGTCACAAACATGGTACGTTTTTAGTTTAAGTGGCTTGCATTGTAAAAAAGAAAAATGAAACAGTGTCATTTTGACCCTTTGACAGTAGAGGGCGGTGTAATATCCAGTCAAGGAATGGGACGCTTACAGTTGTGGGACTTAAGATTTTATATATATATGTGAGGCTATTAATGAACTGATTTTTCAAAGTGAAAATATCCAAATTATTCCTCTGTAGTCTGTAAGTCTGGGATAAGACAGTAAAGGCTGGGCTGAGAAATTTGCATGTTAGTAGGGAAGACCGTAAGTGATTGTAGGTGTAATATTACACGGCTCATTTCTCTCTTTCTTTCTTTCAGTGTGTGTTCACCCGGAGAAGACCTTTCCTGCAGATTGTGACGTTTATGAATTAAGCTCTAATGCACAGACACCCCACTGCAGTGGTCCACTATCTATTGGAAAGTGTAGCTGTTAATGAATTGTGTCACAACTTTGTGAGAAAATGCTGAAAGAAGATTGTTGGCCCTTTTCTCTGTGGGCACATAGAGGGGGAGACAGAGAACACGATGAGTGCCAG
Organism: Hoplias malabaricus; assembly: GCF_029633855.1. Classification (NCBI taxonomy): domain Eukaryota; kingdom Metazoa; phylum Chordata; class Actinopteri; order Characiformes; family Erythrinidae; genus Hoplias; species Hoplias malabaricus. Next base: position 15,161,416 of record NC_089810.1, on the reverse strand, counting down.
GAGAGCTTCTGTTTCCCAGGTCCCTTCACAGTGAGTTGGCTGCCATTTGGGATGTGAGGCTGGAATGTAATTCTTAATGAATTTGGGGATATGACTGCTGAGGGAGGCATGCTAGTGTCATCAAAATTTATGGAGTAGATGATGAGACTCAGTCACTTAGCAACCCTAGAAAATAAGAGCGCACACTTGTGTTAACTTAGCTCATAGTTTCTAGTGTTGTAGACGTTGTTAATGTAACACACCACAACAACACCATGCAAAAATATAGAAGAGCCTTATCATGCAAAAATGTTTATGGCTTTATGAAAATGTTTTGTAGACTGTCCCACTTGTATAGAGCAAAAAGGGAAACAAAGCTTCATAAGCCCATTTTAAAATGACTAAATGCAAATGTACAAAATATAAAATACAGTGAAACATGTTCACACTGAACCTATCCATGTCAGTGAACACTCACACAGCCTAGTGGACTAGGGGCAGTAAACACACCTGGAGCAGCGGGCAGCCATTCCCAGCACCTGGGGGGCAGTTGGGTATTAGGTGCCCTGCTGAAAGGCCGTGGTTTTCAGGAGGATGAGAGGACTATTCTTTCACTTCTCAGCCCCTGTTTTCCCTGTGGGTCATGGGCATCTTCCAGTTCTCTAAACATTAGGCCATGGCTGTATTTGTGTTGTCACAAAGCCAACACAGTTCAGTACAATTCAAGGCAGCCAATCAGAACAGATTAGTCATATTGATCATATTCTTGGTCAAATCTGATGGCAAGGGATAAGAAACACACATGAAACAGGGGCTATAATGGATGAATTACATTGTTCTTTCTGAGTGATGTCTGAAGCTGAATCACAGCGAACACCTAAGGAACATGACATCATCCCTCAGTTTCAGCTGTGATGTAAACATCTAGACAGCCACTATTTCACTGTAGTCTCTGTGTGTTTGGTACATCAGTGTGTATGGATATAATTAGGTTCAGTGGTTTTAGGGAAGCTGACAGTGCCTGCTCCTACATCATTCTTTTTTTTTTGTCATTCGTTTGTTTGTTTAATTAAATGGCACATGGTGCTCAACCAAATGTTTAAATGCATGACCTCCTAACCTTAATATTGCTGCCTAACCCATTTAAATATACATTACATTTTTAATGAAGGCCTGTTTGAAAACAAATGCAGATTAAAAACACTGAAATAAGACCATCAACTACTAGATTTAATCAATGTTAGTTTTAAATGGGGGTAATGTTACAAATAATGTTTGTCTTCACTTATCCACCATCTGCACCCCCACCCCCACCCCCACAGTGTATGTGTGTGTGTTTGTGTGTGCATGTGTGTGAGAGATAGCAACCCAGGAGCACAGGCCAGTGCTCATTTGGCATCTGGGGGATATAAAAGAGAAGGATGTTGAAAAGTGGCTTGAGAAAGAATTTCCACAGCTCTGAACGTGCTACAACTGCCTCTGTAGGTGAGTGGATTGGGATGAAATTATCCTCCATTATGTTGTTAAGTCACTAAAGGAACGATTCATGTAACAGTGAAGAAGCAAAATACTAAATCCCTTTAACAATTTACTCAGTCATTACCCAGTGAACAGTCAACAATGCAGAACAATCCCAATCACCTGCCGTGCTGCTGCTGAGTAACGGTCTCTGAGAAAATCAACAAAACCTGCTAATCCAGACATTTGCTGTGTGTGGTGTGTGTGCGAGAGAGAGAGAGAGAGAGAGAGAGAGAGAGAGAGAGAGAGATATTAACAAACCCAAACACACGCGGGGGACACAGCTAAATGCTCCATGCCGGACTTTTCCTCCGTAAATGAGGAGAGTCCAGCTGTTGGCCTCTGGCCGTCTGCGCGAGCTGCACGTGGAGAGGCGCTGTGTCACACTTTTAACAGCCAAAGATCACAGCGGAGCGAAAACTCTCTCTCTCTCTCTCTCTCTCTCTCTCTCTCTTCATGCGCGCCTCTCTCCACCCGGGACAGCTTTCTCTTTCAAAACAACAGACAGCTGTGCTCTTTCTTTTCTTTTGAAACTTGGGCATCACGCACGCTCTCACTTTCTAAAACTTTCCTCCGCGCGCTTGTAAGCTCATGCTAAAGAGTGAGACTGACGGCGCTGCCCGGTTCGAGGCGGCAGAAGGATTCCCGAACTTTAAGCGAGGAAGCAGCTGCTGATGGGCACGGACGCGCACGTTTAACAGCCAGAGACCACCGCGGATCTCTCTCTCTCTCTCTCTCTCTCTCTGCTCGCGTTACTGTATGGATGTCTTCTTACGCTCGTTCGCGGGACGCCGTTTGAACTTTTCCTCCTCCTCCCTCCCTCAGAACAATCTCTCTCTCCCTCCCTCCCCCGTTCCCTCACTTTCTAAAAGTTTTCACGGCGCGCGTGCGAGCAAATGCGAGGCGAGAGTGACGCCGCAGACCCGGTCTGAGGCGGCTGGAAGATGACGGAGCTTCACGCGGCGGCGGCGAGGAAGCAGCGGCTGCTGAGCGCGGAGGAGGAGCGCGTGCACTGCTTCGTGTGCGGCAGCGGCGTGACACCGGGCAAGGAGTTGCGGCTGTCAGTGCGCGCGCGAGCCCGCGACGGTGCTCCGTGCTTTCCGTTCCTGCAGGGTCAGGAACCCGCGCCTGGCGCGCGTGACGTTGGCGCAGACGGGTACGCGCTGGTGTGCGCCGTGTGCCACTGCTTCTTGCGCGAGCAGTGGAACGCGTTCGAGCGCAGCCGCACGCCGCTGGACAAGCGCGTGTATTGGATCAAGCGGCCGCACCAGTGTGACCCGCGGCGGCTCGCGCGCGGTGACTCCGAGGCGCGAGGAATGGGAAGTGGCATCGGTGACGGTTCCGAGTCCTCGTCTTCGTCGCTCTCCGACAGCGAGAACGAGCCCGAGCCAGAGGAGGACGAAGGCGGTGGGAACGGGAAAGCGCACGCGACCGTCCACGCAGCTGGAAAGCACAGCGCGCGAATGGCTATGTATGGGTCTCGCGAGGTGCATGGAACGGAAAGGCGCGCGACGCACGTCTTGAATCACGTGCATCGTGACGGAATGGTCGTGCACGGCGGCAGCAGTAGCAGGCAGCTCTTCTATGACATGAGCATCGATGAAGTAGCATCATCCAGAGCGTGCGCTGATGTCATGGGTCACCGTGACCGTGTTCTCCCACGCAGCAGCAGCCTCAGCAAGCATGACGTGGGCGTGGAGGATGCAGCGTCATCTCGAGTATGTGCTGATGTCAGCGCTGCCTCAGACATCAAAGAGCTCAGCATGACCAGCGAGGAGGAGGAGGACAGGGGGAGATGTGCATGCTACGTTTGTGGCAGGAGGCTTGTGCCAGGTGCCCACTTCCAGGTGAGCGTGCAGAAGCAGGAGCGAGCCACTGCTGAGCCTTTCTTCCCCTTTTTGTGGCTCCACACGCCTCCACCTGGTGCAGTGCCACTCAGCCCTGGCGGACGCACTTTAGTCTGCGCCAGCTGTCACTCCTCACTCCTGCAGCAGTGGCAGGCCTTTGAGCTGGCCGATGTGCCCGTTCTCCAGCGGCTCTATATGGTGCCCTTAGAAGCTGGTACCGCTGACTCTCTCTCACGCTCTGTTGATGGAACCGGACCCGAGAGAGTGTCCAAAACCCATCACCCGGCTCATCCTCTTGTTCCTGCAACTCCACCACGGCCGTCCAAAGAGGCCTGCTACCTGTGTGGACAGGACTGCAGGAGGGATGTCAGAGTGGCTTACGCTCGTGCAGGAGTGGGCAAAGCCCGTGGTGCGATGTATTTCCCATTCATCAACCTGCTTCCATGCCCTCCGGATGCCCAGGGCATGCGCGATGGCCAGGTGCACTGCTGCAGCACCTGCTACTCCATCCTGGAGGACATCTGGGCAGCATACCGTCTGTGCCTCAGTGAGGAACTCATCACTTCTATCAGCACCTTCCTTGGGAGATATCACCAGGCCACCAGTGTCAACCCTGGGACCCTTTCTACCTCCGTCCGAGCTGCAACAGCAACAAGCCACACCTCAGTCTGCTACCTGTGTGGGGCAGAGCTTTCCCCAGGTACGGAGTACCAGCTTCGAGTGAACCCTCCAGGTCGTTGCACCGAGCGAGAACCATTCTTCCCCTTCTTGACGGTGCACCCACCAGCTCCTCGTGCCCGTCCTGCTGATGCCACAGGCCTGGTGTCGTCCTGTGCCCTCTGTTATCATGACCTGCTAGGACAGTGGGCCTTGCACGAGGGCCCAGGACAGGGCCCTTCGAGCAGCCCCTGGTCGCGACAGTACTGCTGCGACACCTTCGTCTGCTTCTTTTGTCGGCGGGAAAAGAAGAGGCCACTGGGTCTGAGGGCTGTCACTGTGGCCCGGCTGCCCGTCTTCCTGTATGCTCCGAGGGTTGGACGCACACTGGTGGTGGACGACGGCAAGCAGCTGACAATCGGCTCCTGCTCGGAATGTAAGGCCATGGTGCTGGCTGGTCAGAACGACCAGAACGTGGAACGAGGAGGAGCAGCAGCAGGTAAACAGAAGGTAAGGATGCTGTTACATACATTACGTTTCTGCTGCGTCCATCAGCGATCGGATTCTCAGTTTCTGGCACTCTGCAGGTTACTCAGCGGGACTATGAAAGCTATATGTAATGTTTGCACATGCATGTGTTTTTGTCACTGCCATAACATTTAAGTTCTTTGCCCATTCGAAAACCCCAGTTGTGGTATAAATTTATGAATGATGACCAATATACATTTGGAAAAACAGCTTTCAAGATTTGAGTACGTGAACAGATGTTAAAACAAGGTTTATAAAGTTTCTGATTTTCTTATGACAGTATAACTGATGAGTACCACAGAGAAGCTAGCACATCTTCTATTGCTGGTCTAAATGACTGGGGGTTGGTCCATGTGCTCTATGAGCCCTATTTATTGTTCCTGGTTTGTGATGGTGCCCTGGGCCAGCATGAGGTAGTTCATCTGAAGCACAGATAAGTAAAGCATGACCTATGTGTTGATGTTGGAGTGTGATGTTGACAGACTGTCTTTTCAAGCTTCACTGTGGACAGTGGGGTGGCCCAGTGAGGCAGGGGGTAGATAAAGTGTGGAGCCTGTCGCATCATAGAAATAAATATTTTGGGAGAGAGCTGCTTTCTTCTGACTGCTTTTAAAAACACACTCCGCTAACTCTGGGACCTGGTGTGTGTTAGAGAGAGAAAGAGAGAGAGAGAGAGAGAGAGAGAGAAGAAACAGAACTGAGAGTGTGTTCACAGAGAATACGTTTAAAGAGCATGTGTAGTTTACATAAGAGAAACAGTGTGGGTTTAGCTGTGGGATGTGCACTTATGTGCTTAATGATTGTGTGTAAGGCAGTGTGCAAATGTCAGAGACCACACTTTGTTTATTTAATTTCCAAACAGTCACAAACCGCCATTAATTACAACTTGCAATCTGACCTGGTAGAGGATTAAAACTGCCAGGCAATGCATAAATTCATGCAGATATGAAACAGCAGCTTGGGATATTGTTCACATCAGCATGGGGAAAAATGTGATCTTAATGATTTTGACCATAGCCTGATTGTTGGTGCCAGAAGGGCTGGGATTTCCATGCACATCTGTCTACAGAGTCTACTCAGAATGGGGCAATTAAAAAAAGAAAAAAGCAATTGACAGTTCGGTGAACAGAAATGACTTGCTGATGAGTGAGATCAGTGGTGAAGGGTCAGACAGGTTCCAGCTGATAGAAAGACTCAGAAGATCACTCTGTGTGCTGAGCAGAAATGAATCTCAGAACTCAAAACATGTCAGACCTTTAGGCGGAAGACCACATCGGTTTCCACTTGTGTGAAGTAAAGAAAGCTGAGGCTGTAGTGTGCAAAGCCTCTCCGAACTGGACATTTGAAGCCATTTGAAGACTGGATTTATGTATTCTGGTCTGGCGGACCTTGATTTCTTTTGAGGCGCACAGATGACCAGGCTGACCATGTGCACCCTTCATGGCCACAATTCTCCAATCTCCATATGACTACTTCCAGATAATGCACAGTGTCCCAAAGCAAAAGTCACTTCTCGAACTGGTCATATGGATTCCATGTTTCATTTTCTTCAGTGGCTTTTCCAGTCACCAGACCTTATTTGGATGTGATAGAACAGGAGATTTATGCACCAGAAAGATCTGCAGGATCTATATGATACAGTAATATCAGCATGGACCAGATTTCAAAGGAATTCATTTTTTTTGCATGTTGACACTCAGGCTGATTTGAGAGCAAAGGAAGGCTCTGCTCAGTATAGTGTTTCTCTTAAATGCTCAGTGAGTGCCTGTAAAAGATGAACATGCTGTGTTGTTGTTTACTCTGTCCCTGCAACAGTAAACGTTCCAGTCTAATAGGCCAGCTTGACAGGGCCTTCCCCAAGCTTCATTTGGACACTGGCCTCTGGAGGCCAGCAGGCTCAGGCCAATCTAGTGTAAGCCAATAAATAGCTCAGGGAGGGGTGACCGTATGAGGAGAAACATGGAGGTGTATATGTCCCATACTAGCATTCATCAGGTGTAACATGAACACAGGGATCAAAGGGTTCACTCAGCAGGGCAGCTACAGGGGCAAGAAGCTGTGTGGCATGTGTGTCTATGTTTGTTTGTTTGTGTGTGTGTGCAAGATCGGGTATGTATCTTAGTGGGAAGGTGTTGATGGCACTAGGGTGTGAATAAGATACTTTATTCAACTTTATCATTTAATTTATACTGTATAGAAGTATAAAGTATGAGTGACAAATGCAGATAAAATTTTTCCCCTTTAATTTAATATTGGTATAGAAACCTATTTTATTCTTTTTAAAATGGTATTTCACACATATCTAATAAAAAACAATTCAATTAAATTTCTTTTCAAATTATTGGTTCCTAAGGGAAACCATTTTGAAAAAAATCTGCATGCAAAATGGCAACTTAAATATTGTATGTTTGTTAGTTTTGTTTGCTTGTTTTTTAAGTGATTTTTACTTGTATTATTCATTTACTGACTTACTAACTGACAGATAAATGCAGGAAGTTGTAAGTGCCCAAAGAATATGTATTTGTCCTGAGTTCACATTTAGCTCCTCGGTTCTTTAGGTGTCTTCAGGTGGCTATGACAGTGTCATCACTACTTTTAGCCCTTTTCCACCAAAGTAAAACAATTTAGTTCCCATTCGTGAACCTAGAACTTTTCAGCACATGTTCACCAACATATTGTGCTTCCTGAACCAGAAACTTTTGTTTCCACATGTTATCTGATTTGTGATTTGGAAAGAAAATTGGCAAATTAATGGAAATAAAAACAAGAAAATGCTCCATCTGTGTTTTTTGAGGAGTGGTGGTCGGTGCGACTCGAGGCGCGTTGGCAACATTTATTTTCACTGTTCACACTTTTTCACATGCTTAGAATAACAGCTCAGAACCACTCTGATCTGAACCTATTATAAACAGTGGATAAACCCTTGATGATGTACCCTTGGTTCCCATCAAAAACAGGTGGAAACGTGCCAATTTACTGGATACCACCAACGTTCTAAGAATCCTGAACTGAACCGGTTCAAGAAATAATAATGGAACTAAATAATGGAGTTCAGATATGATTGTGTTTCTTAAAGTTACAAGTTTTTTTTTCTTAAATAGAATGAAAGAAAGTTTTCCTCTACCAGCACATGTCCTATATATGTGGAAGCTCTTCCAGTGTCTGTCCAGCTGTTTTGCCTTGCTGCTAAGTGGTGTTCATAGGAGTGGCTGTATTAAGTCGTTCTTGAGGCTGCCTCTGACTGCGATGAATGAGAGAGGATGAGGTAGAGGAAGCGGTGTCTTTGTGAAGGTGTTTTGATTGGAGTGTAGACGGGTTTCACTGGCTGAGCACTGTGGAACGCGCCCAGCAGCAGAAACAATGAGCCTGATCAAGCCCTAGGAACAGAGAGGAAACACTGACAGATAATACTGGCCATGCTGGTCATGGAAGAATTCACTGTTTAATGGCAAACAATTAGGTTAGCGCAAGGGGCTAAAGGGCTGAACAAGACACAAGCATGAACATCTGCGAGTGTCATTCAAGCAGAGTGTATGAGTTTGCAAGAGAGAAAGTGTGTGAGTGAGTGTGTGTTTGAGTGCAGAGGGCCTTGTTGGAGACCCCAGCTGTCTCGTGTTGCTCTGTCTTGAGCAAAAATCATTAGAGGAGCATAAGTTAGAGAAGGAAAGAGCAACACAGCAGGAGGATGAAGAGTTTTTTTTTTTTTTTGCTTTTGTTGTGGAAATTTATGTTTGGTCAGTTCCATGGACTTTCTACTAGTTTTCCATTTTTCTGTATGTTTCAGTATGATCCGATTTTTTTTATTGTCTTGGTGTTTGAATGTCTACAACACAAATACCGTGATTTTGTTTACTATCAAATGTGACCAGTGAAAGTTTTTAAATATGATGCTAATGAGGGTTAAATAGTGGAAAAGAAATTTAAAGGAAAAAAGAAGAAATAAAATGTTGTAAAACCATGTCGTAAGCATCAGACAATAAACATCCAGTGTAATAATCAAGTAGATTTAGAATACTCTGCTGAAAGCACTTTATTTCTGTCCCGAGACAGTCTTCCCTTTGCTCTAATCCAAGCAGTCCTATGACCCTGAGAGACAGGGTCTCTGTGCGGCAGGGTCTCTGGGGGACAGAGTCTCTGGGAGTGGGGTTGTGGAGGGGAATTTGCTGGATGTGAAGATGTTTTTATGCAGAGCCAAGTCATGATCTAATGGCAGAGCAGGATAGGGAAAGGGGCGGGGGTAGTAATGGGTCCCGTGGTGGAAGAAACAGGTGCCGTGCCGTCCATTGACATGTGATCCACTCTAGATCACTGCTGTTCTCACTTGTGTGTCAAGAGAGAACTTGAACATCTGCTCTCTTCTCTACTCTCCTCTCCCCTCTAAATGTTTGAGTCTGTATGTATCAGTAGGCGAATATAGTCTTGTGCCTTTGAAACAGAACTTTTAGATGCCGTGGAATGTATGCATAAGTTAAAGCACAGCTGGGAAATTAAATGAATCCAAAGGTTTCTTGCAATTGTTACAAATTTAACAATTTAAAATAAAAATAACAATTTAAATTTAAAATAAATTGAATCAACTCAACAACATATTTGGTTTTGTTCATTTTAGATAAAAGCACTTTTAATCCTGATGTTATTTTTCTGCTGTAGCCTTTTCTCTTATCTCTCTCTCTCTTTTCTCTCTTGCTCTTCTGATGTGTGTGAAGTGCATGTGTTTTTGAGAGGTGGTAAAGTGTGGAATTGGCGTTCACTTGTTGGCTAAGTTCAAATTAGCTGGTGTAAGTGGAGCTATGCTGGGCCCTGGTGCCAGTGAGCCAGACGCTTTATATATAGAGCTCATCTCTGACTGGATCCACCATAATTACACAAAGCACGTCTAACCTGAAACCAGCCTAAGTGAGCATAGAGCAGCTCAGCTAACCTTTGACCAGCTTTAGCGAGTATAGCATAGCACACATATGTCCATAGGTCAGCCTTAAGAACCTGGCCACAGCTGAACTAGGGAACTAGATGGTGACCGTAAGACAACAAGGCTGCACATAGATCAGCATCACTCACTGCAGCCTGCAGTGTGACCTCATAAGTATTTTGGGGATTAGTTTGCCAGCCACAGGGCTTCCCCCTTGCCGTTTTATTGAATAAATATAGTGTGAACAGTTTCATATGTGTGTTGCAGCACTGTGTCAGCATGAAAGCACCTCCATGGCATTCCACTGATAAGAGAAAGAAGGAATGAGTGCTGAAGGAAATAATGGATGGAACACTGTCTCACACTTGCACTCAAGTATCCTCTTGAGCGTAGGAGATTGCATGTTTGTGTTTTTGTTCAGTGTGTTTTTGCTCATCATCATTGATGATGAGTGAAAGTCAGGAATGTATGTGCATATCAATAGGCAATTCATAGGCAGGAATGACTATTGGTGACAATCAGAGGGGTCTTATATATATATATATATATATATATATATATATATAAACACATTTACAGTAATGTACTTTCTGTTCCCCTTTGGAAATGTAGAAGTATGGTCATGTTTTTGTTCATTTTAGTATGCATGAACATATATTCTATAATATCCAAAATATGTTTGTATACATGATGTTGCCACTACAAAATTTCCAATAATCCTCAAAGAGAAACAAGCTCATGTCATTTATTTACTTTTTCAAACATCTGTATACTTTCTCATGGTCATTTGTCCACATTGTTGTAAAGTTGGTATATAGCGTAACATGAGCCACTGCTGGGTGTGTGACCTCTGTCTCATTAATGCTGCACAAATCTCCCTAGCGCAGGAAATACTACATTTCCCATGAGGCTCTGCTGATGGTTCCATGTCAAGCTTTGGAACTAAGGGTCAGACCTGGAACAGAAATCAGCTATAACCCACTTATTGAACAGGAACACACTTCTAATTTTTTGTTAAATGTTTGTGTTGGAGTGTTTGCGTATATGTGTATGTGTTTGTTTTCATGTGCCTTTTTCAGGTCATGCAAGAACTGGATCTGAATCTACATCTGTGATCATTTCCTTTCAGCAGTTGCAGACCTTGCAACAGTTCATCTGAAAGAATGCTTGTATGGGTAGAGCATGGATAGTTCAGTTGGAAGAGGCTACTCTTTCTGCACTATTTACCATGTCTTTTGGTTATTTACAAAGTTACTTTTAAGATATGCCAAGTTCATTCACATTTTAGAAAAGATGGAACTCACAAACCAAAAGGTTTCAATCAAGTGCAGTGACTGCCAGTGATTCAGAGGTTAGGTAGTGTTTGTGCAAGCCCACTGCTCATGATTGGCTGTTTTGTTTTCTGCTTTTCTCCAGATGGACTCCAAACATTACAGTGTCCTTGATCTCAGATCTCAGACAAAAGCATGGCGCCTCCATCACGGGCAGAAAAGCTTGTGACACTTGGGTTTGTGTTTCTCAGCCCAAATCCTGCGGAATTTGGGGAGGATTTACTTCCAAGCTCCTGGAAACTGATTCTCAATTCAGTGGAGAATTTGTGTGGATCTGAATGAGGCCCACTGGAATTGTGTTTTTAGTGCTTTGAGTGTGTGGAGGAGGGTTTTTTTTTGGGGGGGGGGGGGGGTAGACATGGAGGGGAGAGTGAGGGTGCTGTGAATGGGGTGGATGGATGGATGGTGGGAGGGTTGTTTGTCTTAACTTGGCTGAGAGAAGGAAAGAAGATCCATCCAGATTTAGAGGAGAAAGGGGACCTCTGTGGGGCTGAAAGAACCTGGATTGTGTGTCTATTAGTGTCTTAGCCAGAATTTCACTTTAGGGAGGTGCTGGTTAGTGTTTGGGGGGAGAAGAGCAACTATCAAGAGCATTATGTCCTAAAGATAATGTTCACCAAGTAATGTACTTTATTGTAGTTTCTCTAACCAGTTTAAGCAAATTCAGCAACTCCCAGTTGCCGACCTTGCATTTAACTATGTGGTTGATATAAGAATATTTGATCTACCTTTTACTGGACAAGGCATAGCAGATGTCTATGACCACTGACTGAGGACACTGTGTGTGTGTGTGTGTGTGTATGTGTTTTTGTTTGTTTGACCATAATAGATAGCAGTCAGTATTAAGGCAAGTCTAATATGTGGGAATGATTTTAATTTGTCTATTTACAGTGGTGGTTTAGTAAACAATCTGTTTGAAAAGTCTCCCACACACTCTGTCCCCTGGTGGTACCCCCAAGAGTCCATCTACAGGACCTTTAGATAAAGAATGTAATTGTACCATAATTCTATGCAGTTATATTGTTTAAAGTTGAATAAGACCTAAGGAACTACTGCAAGGCACAAAGCAGAACCAAAAGCCCCTGGCCTCCAAAAACACACCCTGGAAGAGGCGCCAATCCACCTACCAACGTCTGTTTTTGGACCGTAGGAGGAAATCAGAGCACTTGGAAGAAACCCATGTGGACTTGGGGAGAACACACCAACCTCCTCACAGACAGTCGCCCAGAGCGGGACTGGAACCCACAACCTCCAGGTCCCTGGAGCTATGTGACTATGACACTATCTGCTGCGCCACCCATCGCATACAACTGTTTGGACAATTTAAACGGATAAACTGGAATAACAGTTACTTCAAACTAGCTTCAGCTCTTAAAGTGGAACAGATTATTCATGAAGCTGATGAATAACACCAATAAGACTCGTAAACAGACACGTAAGGTGGAGCGAAATGTTTGACTAAGAAAATTGTGAATAAGATACATAGTTCATTCATTATCTGCAACCGCTTATCCAGTTCAGGGTCGCGGTGGGTCCAGAGCCTACCTGGAATCATTGGGTGCAAGGCGGGAATACACCCTGGAGGGGGTGCCAGTCCTTCACAGGGCAACACAGACACACATTCACTCACACCTACGGACACTTTTGAGTCGCCAATCCACCTACCAACGCGTGTTTTTGGACTGTGGGAGGAAACCGGAGCACCTGGAGGAAACCCACGCGGACATGGGGAGAACATACCAACTCCTCACAGACAGTCACCCGGAGTGGGAATCGAACCCACAACCTCCAGGTCCCTGGAGCTGTGTGACACTACCTGCTGTGCCACCGTGCCGCCCTAAGAAGCAAAGTTCTGCCTCCTAAACAACGTTTACGGTGCAAGGAAAATTCGATGACACCAGCCTTGACTAGTCAAAATATTTAAGGTGGATTTGGACAGTAAAGTCTTGTAAATGTAGGGAAATGGCAGCGGTTCATTCACTTTTTTGTCTTTTTCTTGCGGAGGTAGATGTTTTTGTGAAATTATGATGTTTTCTGCGTACATATGTTGATGATGGTACATTCTATAGTACATTGTCCAAATTTCTTAAACTACTTTCTTGCTTGTTCACTTGCTTGTTCCACTGTTTTGAAACTGTATTATAGTTCCAATTTTAAACACTTGGTGTCAATATTACAGATTGCTCCTTTAAAACTGTGCTGCCAGATTGTTCTTGGACAGTCTTGTATCCATCCCTAAGTGTGTGATTGTGAGTGGTCATGTGTGCATGCATCTGGATACCCGCCAGCACTCCGTACATTCCTCACAGGATCTTGGTGTCATAAGTCTCCATGATCTAGAAGCCGCTGTTTAGTGTAGTTTCTGTCTGACACACGCACACGCACACACACACTAACAGCTGCTCTCTGCAGTGTCAGTGCTGAACTACAGCTGTCTCTTGTCACCCTTGAAATAGTAGTATGAACAACCAGAAAACAAGTTTATCCATTTGCCCTTTTGCTACATTTTACAGTGCTGAAATCAAACAGCAGCAACTGTGTGCTATCCCAGCTGTAATGGATGACAAAAAAAAAGTTAACATAACAAGCAACAAAAAATTGCTCTACACCCTCTACTTCTTCTGAAGAATAGTAAGAAACTGCCATTACAGGATGAGGGCACTTCACACGTCACTTTCTCTGTCCCTTTTCCACTGACACTTGGGTGTTAGGCCTAGGCTCTGAAGCTCAGCCTGTTCCTGAAAGAGAGGGGTTGTGTTGCTGAGGGTGAGTCATATGGACGACTGGAAAACAAAAATGTCTTTTGATCTTTGATGAACCTGCAAAGACCCCACCCCCCATGCCCGGAGCACCCCTTCTTAAATCAACTTTACCCTTAAGCTCACTCTTTGCAGCAAAAACAAAATGTACACTTCATGACTTTCAAAATGATCAGATCACTGTACATTTCACACCACATTTTGTTCCTTTGAAAATGCCAATAAAGTGTAATACAAGTTGTTTCTGAGAAAAAAAGAATGTAGCAGGGAATGTCTTTTCTACAGAGTGTTGGATGTAAATAACTATTTTTGTAATGAAAACAGCTTTCTGCTCTTATTACTGAAAAGCATGTGTATGCACATATAGGCTATTCTGATTTTCTATTCTGAAACTATTGTAGTGTTTAGGTTTGGATTCAAGTTCAAGACGCTTGATTGTCATTTCAGCTATTGACCTATACATGTACACAAAGAAACCAAACACTCTTCCTCCAGCACCCAAAACATGAGTGCAGAAATACAGTACAATTATTACCAAGGGCTTACACTAAATACAGAACAGGACCAATTGACACTGCACAGTGAGTGTAGTTCTAGTGGTTGTTCTTTCCCCTCACCCTGCATCTTGGGTTCTCATTGGATGTAGCTCACACTGCAAATAACAGCACTATTGGATTTAGAGTCACTGACAGACTTAGACATTAAACCTGGTGGATATTCACCTGGCATTTGCAAGACTTCAGCGCTCACTCTGTAAACTTTTTGATTGTGCGTTTCAGTGGTTTACATACAGCGACTGAGCGAAAACAGATTTGCTTCTGACCTGAGGTTTTTGCTGGTCATTGCCAAAAGAAGGCTTGTCTGGAAAATTGAGGGGCTAAAATCATAAAGTATGAACCTGGAATTTGAGGATATGAGAAAGTGTGTGGTGAAAAGTGTGAAGCAGAACTGTTCCTGCCTTTCTGTAAGGTCTTAGATATTTTGACTATTGGTTGAAGACCCTAATTTCAATAAAGTTACTTAAGCAGAATAAATAGGTTCTCGAGTAGGCTTCATTAACTTTATATGTGTGTGTGTGTGTGTTTAATGGGGTAACCTGAAATGTTGTATTGAGTCCCTCATATAGACACTGGTACATATATACATGTACAACTCAAAACATTTCTTAACACTTTACCTTATGATCTCATTCATAATGCATCTCATGCTGGCCAGCAATTTTCAAACAGATCCTTCCTGAAACATGATATACTATGTTTAATGATCAAGTCCCAAGTAATATAGAGTTGTGATTGATGTTAGAAGCACAGAAAGTAATACATAATATTTCTAATACTGGGTGTGTTTTGCAACACTGTACATTATAGTTTGCCCAAAGAATGTTTTGACTGTTTTAAAGTTATAAGCACACTTTTCTTCTAATGATGGGCTAAATACCTCAAAAGTTTAATGAGCTTTGTTTGTGTGTGTGTGTGTGTGTGTGTGTGTGTGTGTGTGTGTGCATGGACTGACAGTCAAACTTAGGGACATAATAACATTTCTAATTAGGCCACAAACTTTGTAAGGAACTGAGGAAATAGATGCAGGGGAAAGTGACATCAGAAGTCACACAGGTGAAGGAAGTCTTGGCCACATTTTTCCACTAATAAGGTTGTAGTTGGCGCTGCAGTTGATATTTACATTTTCTTACAGGAAAATGTATTGATTCACAATTAAGTAAGTGGTGTGTTAGTGTGGATGAGGCTTGCATCTTCACAAGTGCTTGAAGTGTTTGCTCAAGCCTGACAAAGTACAATTTCAGATATCACTAACACTTCACGAGTTCACATTTCAAGTCTGGGTCTATTTCATTTCTCACCTTTGACTGTTTATTTTTACTTTTACCATTTAATTGACTTTTTAACACATTTTTCTACACTTCTTCCTCTCTGGCCTCTATGGATTTTATGTCGATTTGGAATGTTGTTTAAAGGGATTGACTAATTGGTGCATAAGATAACAGCTGCTGTTTTTACTACAACCTAACTGAACAGGTTGGAGAAACAACCTAGAACTCTACTGTTTGTAATTGATGTGTCTGGATCGGGTTAGGGCTCATTTCAGACATTATCGGGTTAAATTTCTAGAAATAGCTTCAGTTTGGAAAACAAATTTTCATTTTTTTAAGGTTTAATCCGTCCTGCTGGTACTTCATTCTTACACCCTCCCCAAGTGTTGGTAGTTGCTTGGTGGTCTTTAGGCTGGTTCTATGTGTGTGAGAGTATGTGTTTTCACTCTTGGCAGGTTTCAGCTGTTCTGTTGTTATGTGCTGCTGAACTCAGGCTGAACTGAATGAATGGGGGAGTCTCTCTGGTCCCGTGTGAACCTCACTCTGTGCCACCCAGCCATTGTCCTCTGACCTGGGAGCTCAACTGGAGCCAGCCAGCGCCTGGAAGGGGTTTTGGGAGGGAGCTGAAGCACCTAGCTCAGGCCTCTGCTCTTGGCTCCAGCACAGCTCTGTCAGGCCTCCCAGACAGGGGCCCTGAGACTTGGCAACTCAGTCTGACCCTGGCCCCAGGCTGCAAAGCCCCTCAAAACACTGTGCTGATTTCTTACACTGGCAGCTGCCCAAGAACATCTTTCTCTTTACTTCAGTCTCCAATCTCTCTCACTCTCTGTCTCTCTCTCTCTCTCTCTCTCTCTCTGTCTCTCTGTAGCATGAATGGAGCATTTAAAATGAAAATTTTGCATCTCATTAATCTCACATTAAATCAGAGAATATTATATTAATACAACATAAGATTGTAAAGTCATTAAATAAATCACACATCAAGGTTTTTAAAAAATCTACAAAGTTTTTGTTCAACAAGGGGTTCCCGTGTTCTCATGACTGTATGAGTGCACATAGGATGTATGACCCCACTCAGAGAGAGAGAGAGAGAGAGAAAGGTTTCTAGTATTTGGTGTGTGTATAACAGAGATAGGTGGTGTGTGGGTTCCTCACTGCGTGAGGGTGTTTACTCTCTGTGTGCTGTCGAGTGCTCAGGCAGCGGAAGCTGAAGGCCTGGTCAAGCCAGTTGCAGAAATCATTGTTTATTTTTCCTCTCAATTTTTTGTCACAACAGAAAGGGAACTCTTTTTTCTACCCTTTCCTGCTGGCCAGACCTGTTTGTGCAATACATCAACCTGGCCCCATTCACCTCTCCCGGACACCTCTCCTGGTCTGTTCTGTCTCAGTTCTTATCTGCTCCCTGCAGACGGGAGGCAAGTGAGTGAAGAGTACATGTTCTGACCCAACTGCTCATATTGTATTTCCTGTGGAATCTGCATCTGTAGCCCATGGTTCATTGTTGTCATAAGAACTGCCTCAGTACCTGTTTAATAACTCAATAATGAAGTTTTAAATGAAGGATGCTGAACACCAATCTGAAAATGTGAAACAGGTGTGGGGTTTTTTTATCCAAAAACAAAAAAACCCATGTACATGTACATGACTGTTTCCTGAGCTATTTTACTGTTGGTGTAGCATAGTGAGTAATACCTCTGCATTCAGCGTAGTAAACAAGAGTTCCCTGACATCATGCTTCACCAAAAGGAGTCCTTGGGCATGACGCCTAACACTGTATTCACCTAACTCTGTAAGATGATTAGCAATCTCTCTGGATGAGTGTCTTCCAAATGATATATCTAATTGTAAATGTACAGTACTATGCAAATTCTTAAGCCCCTAAGATTATTATTAATTAAAATCAGTTATCTTCTCAATAAGTGTGGTGCTTGTATACAATAATATATAATTACAGTACATACAAAAGCCTAAATGCAGTAAAATTTAAAGGATTTTTTTCTTCTAAAATGTAGAAGATGTATTGTAGGCGAGTGTGAAGAACAAAGTATGTTTGTGGCGCAGCAGGTAGTGTCGCAGTCACACAGCTCCAGGGACCTGGAGGTTGTGGGTTCGATTCCCGCTCCAGGTGACTGTCTGTGAGGAGTTGGTGTGTTCTCCCTGTGTCCGTGTGGGTTTCCTCCGGGTGCTCTGGTTTCCTCCCACAGTCCAAAAACACACGTTGGTAGGTGGATTGGCGACTCAAAAAAGTGTCCGTAGGTGTGTGTGAGTGAATGTGTGTGTGTGTCTGTGTTGCCCTGTGAAGGACTGGCGCCCCCTCCAGGGTGTATACCTGCCTTGTGCCCAATGATTCCAGGTAGGCTCTGGACCCACTGTGACCCTGACTTGGATAAGCGGTTACAGATAATGAATGAATGAATGAATTGGGTGGGTCCAGAGCCTACACAGAGTCACTGGGCGCAAGGTGGAAACACACCCTCGAGGGGGCTCTTTGATCATATGGATTTTAAAAATCAACAGCACAATTGATTTAACATAATTAAGTATTTTTACCCTGTAAAACTAGTGGACAATAACTTGAAATAATACTGAACAGGGATTTTTTTTAATAGCAAAAAAGTTTATTGATCAGATAAATAGCTTTTTAACTTCTCATATTCTTGGGTTCCTAAAAGGTTTGCACAGTATCAGTGTTTATTCTATTTAGGACTTTTCGCTGTGTCTGTACATGTAAATTATATCTTTACTTATTAGCTTATCCATTCACAATGACTTGTGTGGTGCCAAAAAGCAGTCCATCTGAAATACTGAGGGTGTTAAGAAACTGAAACCCTCAAAGGCATTGGAAAATATGAACTTCAGCCACTTTTTCTGGGTGCCTGGATGCCTTGAAAGGCTTCAGTGATAAGTTTGTTTTCTGACAAGGAACAGTGCAGTGTTTAATCGTTGTCCTCATCTAACTCTGCAATCATATGTTAACTATGTTAATCATAATAGTAATAATAACAATTATAAGTATTATTTGTATAAATTCTATATGGGCATTGTATCTGTTGCACTCCAAGAAGATGTATGAAAACCTGGACCTGCTGGAAATAAGGCAGTGCTTCATTTTGCAAGCTTCATGATGCATGTTAAAGTCCTGTGAGATAATCCCAACATATGCCCTTGTGTCAGGTGGACACATACAGTCATGATCCTACACTGATAAAGACAGGGAAATGGGCTGAGGTCATGTCTAAGCAAAGCAGGGAATTCAGTCATCTGTGGAGGGAGCCTGTGAAAGTCAGAAGAGAGGGAATGAATGTCTTGGGGGGCAGAATGTACAGAAATCTGCTGAAAGTTTCTGATGTAGGATTGAAACAATGTTCCAAAAGAAAGGATAAGATATGATTGAATATTTAGGTTGGTAGGGGAGCTTGTGGAGGGTGTTTTGGAGGGTAGAAGAGGGAAGAGCACCACACCAGCAGAGACAAATAATCTGCTCTCTACTGCTAATCTACGGTCCAGTTTTGTGTGGTTTTCTAAGTCAACTTCGATATTATGGAGCCTTCCAGTCTGAGTCTTTGTCCTGTGGGCTCTCATCACTGCACGCCTCATTCACACTTCCCTCCACACACTACCTCCCAGCTAGTCTAGGCCCTGCTGAATTAATGTGTTATTCAGAGCACAGACACCCTGTCTCTGGTTCAGAAAGAAATAGAAAGAGAGTTCTTTGGACAGTGTTTGATTTAGAGATTAATATAATAAAGTGCATGTTATGCCATAAAGATTAAAGAGCAATGACTCATCTTCTCTTCTTGACCTATCATATGTGTTTTTACCTAAGGTGGTGTTGCAGCCAGTGATTAATATACATTGAAACAGAGTGATACCAGCAGTACATTGAGAAACTCAGAGAATGCTCTTGTCACACAGCCTCTATGTTTATGCGTGTGTTTGTTGTGCTCTGCTGTTTGTTTTCAATAGTTGGCTTGGCTGAAGGAAAGTGGGTGGTGAATATGAAGCATTTGTTTTGGTCTTAGATGCTGGTGCTCTAGTGTGATATCTAGTATCAGAATGTTGGATATATCACCTTCAAGATTCTCAGAGTACTGATCTAGGAGCTGTCAGCAAGATCATTTTAAATGTCCTATGTCAGCACTCCTATTTTGAATATAAATTGGTACCCTTTATGAATGTAGACCAGAGCTGTGTAAGAAAAGTATGAGATCTTACTCTTTATGTATTTTTTCAAGACCTTACCATGCCTAAGAGAAATATGTCAGATTAAGATGTCATCTCAGTTACAATATTTATTTTCTCAGGGTATAAGCTTTCATTGCTTGTCAGCAACTCTAGCCTCTTTAACCCCAGAAATACTAAAGAAACAAACTGGACACTGCCAGTTGGTCAGATAGAGTAAAGGGAAAACAGTGTAAATTTGATTTTCGGTTATTGCCTGAAGGCCAGGTGGTTGTGTAGGGCTCACAGCCCAAGAATCTGAAGGACTGATAGAAGAGAACCGCCTCTAAGAGAGGAGATGCCCTGGTCTACTCAGCAGCCCACAGGACTTCCCCTACTCCTGCATTTACTTTGCTAATTACACAGCTGCGTGCTAAGTACAGAGAAGAAAGAGCAACCTAGAAATCTTCCGAATGACTTCCAGCCAGATCGAGCCAGCCAAGCACAGAAGCAGGAAGGAAAAGCTCACACAGCTGGACAAGGAGGTATACACATGTGTGTTGTGTGTAAGCAGATCAACATATGAACCTGGATGCACATTCCATAGAGTGAAATTTTGGACGAGATAGAGGAAGAGGAAGGATGAGGGAGAGAGGAAGCTGTGTTAGTATTTGCAGTGTTTGAGTATAGGATGTCCTCCAGGTGTGAGACAGCATTGGCAGGTGGAATGAGACACACAGCTGGACTAAGGCACAGCTGCCAGAGAGAGAGAGAGTTTTTAATTGTACGTATAAATATGTCTTCTAGTTGCACTTTTGCCATGATAAATCATTCTGTGTGTACGTTATAAGCAGATTTGTTCAATGAGCATTTTTGTATACCACAATGGGTTGGTTTCCCAGATTTGGATTTAGCCTAGTGGACTGTATACTCCTTCTATAACTCCTCCTTCAATGAAAGCTTAATGATTCCTGAGATCTTAAAGTAGCTATCTGCAATTTTTCGGTTTTATTTAACAGAATCATTATTCTTGTTATTTTTTTTAACTCTTTAATTATTATAGTAATACTCCGTTTTCACTGTTAGATTTAAAGGAATAAGGATTTTTGCCCTGTGATATTAAGATGTTTGCTTAAATAGATTAAATATCATATTTACAATCTGACTGTGGAATAAATCAGTGCACATTCTGTTTTCAAATTATGGTGTCGTGTAAGAAAAGAATAATACAAATGGTCACCTGGCTGTTGCAAGACTAATACATGATTAGAAAAATAGGATCACACAAAATCATTGGCCCTTGTTGGATATGATTATCCGTCTTTGCTTTAGAACTTACAGAGGTCATCGAACAGTAATCCATTATCAGTAATGGATTAAAGTAATGCATTTTGACATTTATAGCCTGTACTAAGGACCTGTAAGGAACTGTAATAGTTTCTTTTCACCAGTAAATATGTGAACAAGTCTGTGAATGTGTGTGTGTGTGGGTGGGTGGGTGTGTGTGTATGGGGAGGCGGACACAGCTTCTCTGATGAGCTCTAATGGGGTGCAGAGTGTTGTGTTCACCACTGGGCCTCTCTCACAGAGAAGGGCACCAGGACAACTGGTCATTCCTGCAGCGAGGGGGAAAGTTCAGCCAAAATAGCCCAGGCAATGTGCTAATTTTACCCTTTACTCCCCTCCTGGCCTCTGAGGTGCTTGCCAGGGCAGTCTGCAGACTAGATAGCCCCCAGCTTGGTGGCTGTAGTGCATGCTGTACTGTAGTTATTCACTCTTCTCTGCTCATGCACACACCGCCCCCATCCTTCACCCATACAGACCCAAAGCCACCTGGCCCATTGCATGCCCTGCCCACACCCTGCCAAGACAGCTGGACATGTCAGCCGACCTAGACAATGGCTGCCTTGGTCCTTTCTACACTCTCCACTGCTGGTCACATGAATCAAAAGCTGAACAAGGATTATGACTGGATTTGTTGTCAAAATCAGAGCTATCACTTATAATCAAAGCAGTTTGTGGAGTAAAGGTCACTTACTATTGTGGGAGGCATATGTATGTAGCTTGTAAACATTGCTTTGTGAGCAAAATATGTGCATCATTTCCACATTAAAAATACATTAAATTTATTTTAGCTTTAGTTTATCTGATTTTGTAATAACTTCATAAATGATAATATAAAATAATTACCATCACTGCAAGCTTAAACTGGAATCAGAATGTTACACTGTGTTGGTGAGGTCTTAGTGTTCTCAGCTGTGTCCACCGTGCAGTAATCCGCAATCCTCATCATAGTTCACTCCACTTGGTGCTGCAATGGGTATATATGTGCTGGCTAGATTTGAGGCTAACTCTAACTGTATGTGGAGTAGTGTGGCCTCAGCAGTGCTGTAGTGTGTGTTTGTGGGGGAGGAGTGGGCGAGCAGGCCTGAGCGTGGGATCAAACAGGCTTTGGAGCGCTGGAATAGTTTCCGACAGACTGGGCTGCATGTTGACATCACTGGCGTTCCTCGCAGAAAGAGCCATAAGCGTGCTGTATGGTAGAGAGCAGCCACTACAGCTAGTGAGCCCTGGATGTGATTGTATCAGAGTGCCACCAACAAGGCATAACGTACTAAAGCTATATCAGAGGAAAAAGGAACATCTCACAAATGAAGTCACCTTAAATTAAGCTTAGGTTTGCTTATTTCGTAGCCTATACTTTTTGTATATTGGTGCTACAAGGCTAAGAAATAATGATTGCTTAGACCAAAAACAGCATGCAACAGAATATATCAGGTGGTAAGTGAGTAAGTAAATAAATAAATAAGTCTCATATTAGAATCTCCAGTTCAACTCACTTGACACTGCATGACAGTTGTCAGCAAACAAGGGAATAAACATGGACTGAGGTGACGTGTCCCCTCCAATATCCAGTGATTATTGAACTGTACCCACCAATAATTTGATCTCTTCAAAAAAATAAAATAAAATAAAAATAAATCTGTCAACGTCTCATTAACCTAGAGGTGCAGAAAGGGTTAAATGGCGTTCTCTACTCAAGTCCTACCTCCCCGTAACATGTCACCCCCATGTCACGTGAGACTCTGTAGCCACGTTTGTTTGTGAGCCGCGCCAAAACTGGAAGGAAAACTTTCCGGTCATAAGTGAGTATTACTGTGCAAGCTCAGGTGCATCGTGGATGACACATGGGTGTCAAACGTGAGTGAGGATGGTAGCAAAAAAGAGAAGAAGGTAGACAAAAGGAGCTATTTTTCAAAGAAACATGTTTTTCATAGGAACACTTAAAGTCAAGTTCGCTAATGAAATGAGTCCATCATAATAACAGCAGGCTAAAATCGTCTGTAGCTATGAAGTACCTGGTTTGGAAATTAACTGCACAGCAAACTGCCAATTGCCCATTCTCTTCCTGTGTCATTTTATTATGGAGGAAATGGAAAAACAAAAAAATTAAAATAAAAACACAACAGGCAAGTGCGGGGTTGCGGGTTGGTGTAAGTTTCATTGGTCCCCACCAATGTCAAGAGCAAATCTACACGAATGTAATCTATAAAAATAAACAGCATTTCTAAAAGTAGTAGCACTTTAAAAAACAAGTTTTCCCGTATTTCCAAATCTAACAGTTTATGACCCTATGTGCTTTCACTCGTGTCAGAATGTTTATTCAGTGGATACACTTGCATCTTTCAGGCTGTTGTTTCCCTCTCTCTTTTCTCTCTTCACTCCTCATTCACTTTTTTTTCCCACTGAAGAATAAGATGTCTGTTTTGAACAACACGTGAAAAATTGTCTGTATCTCGCCTCCACTGTTCTGTTCTTACCCAAGACTCCAGAGACATAATCCCATGTGAATCTTCTCCCTCTTTTTAAATCCAGTGGAGGAGCTCTGTCTCCTTTTTAATACTTTGGCGTCCTCTAATATTGTGGACGTCTGTGTCCACGTTTGTGTGTGGTTCCACTACAGCACTCAACAGGTCCTCTTTCTGTAAGAGCTTGTATAGTTTTAATTGGACTGTGCGGGTCAATGGAATGCACTGACCAGGGCCGATTGCAGCCGACATGGTGTGTGTGAGTGTGTGTGTGAGTGAAGGAGAGCTGGTCAGTATGTACAGTAGGGCTCTGTGTGCGAGGCTGTTGGGAGAAGAATGGGTCCAGTGGTGCAAGGAGTGCTCCCAGTTGGGTGTTTTATACTGAACACACTGTAAAAGCTGACAGCAAGCCACAGAGCAGAAAGTGAATTGAAGAAGGAAAAAATGTGTGTGTGCTGCATGTGCTCCCAGAGATACTCTTAGCACGTTCTTTTTAAAGCTTCAGCTCCAAGTCCAGGAAAAACCTGATTACTGCCTGATTAGGCAACTGCACTCCAGATATTTATGTTTATTATGAAGATCAAAAGCAAATGTCAGTCATGTCAATGGAAATATATTAAAAGAGTTGTAAGAATGATTGAAATATATTAAGCCATTTAAATCATGTTTTTCAAAGCTGTAATGGTAGTATTCCTTTTTTTTATTGACCCTTGGGCTTAAGAAAGACAAAGGAGCAGTGGTTATAGCAGGAAACAGCTTTACTCATCAAGTGTGAACATAGAGAAGGACATGGCATTCTTTGCACATTCTTACAGAGTTGAACACAATGCACATTGTAGGCTATCAGCATCACAGGCAATATCAAAACATTGCATTCCAGTAGTGTATCCTTCTTCACCCCTCCTCTCTCTCTCTCTCTCTCTCTCTCTCTCTCTCTCTCTCTCTCTCTCTGGGAGGGATTAGTGTGGCCACATGTTGGCCGGTGGAGGCCAGTGGTGGCTCCAGGCAGGCGCGCGGGCGGCGTTGCTCATGGTAACTCGATCGCTGGCGGCTGCAAGGCTGTTTGATTTATTCCCCAGGCCCAGCAGATGGCTGCAACAGGAGTTTGTTTAAGTTCGCTTCAGAGCCGGGCTGGCCGCCAGCAGAGAGGAGGAGGGAGGAGAGGAGCGTGAGGGGCTGCCAGAAAAATGTTCAGCGACTCCGGACGCCTAACCACCGGCACTGACTCCACACCAGAGCCAGGCTCCTCCAGCCCCCCCACACACGCTCACAGATGTTTGAGTGTGTATTTGTAAAGCAGTGTGTATCTCAAACCTTTTACACACTTTTATTCACATGGCGTCATTGTAGCAACAAAACACTATATCCACAGTTTGTACCATGTTACTTTAGAGCATTTCTGTTCTGTTTTATTTGTCAGGAACTAATGCTGATCTAATAGATTCATTTAGATTAGGTGCTGATTATTAACCATTGCAGGAGCTTTGCTGTTCAAGCCATGTCCTCAGCCACATGCTAACTTGTAAGTTTGGATACTATTTTTTTATTAGCTGCTTTAAGGTAGGTGAACCTAATCAGTTTTATTTCTGTTGTATTTTCAGCAATTTTAAGTCTGAATTAAGATGAGTTAAGTGGCTTATTGTTCATTGTAAGTCTTGAGTGTGAGTCGTTGAACAGCTTAGTGTTTCAAAATAATTAGCATCCTTTGTGTAATACACCGAAAAACAGACACTCGTTTTGTTAAATCATCCAAGGAAACACTTACCCACACTCACGCTCCCCTTTTATCACTGTTAATGTAACCCACACATTTTCTCTGTGTGTTTTTTTTTCCACACATGCACACAGGCAGTATCTGTTGTGATGAGATGGGTGTTTTAGTGGGGGCTGTTTGAAGATGGTGGAGGTGTCTGCCCAAATGGGCGACTGCTGAAGGGAAACATATGGTCGTTTCCTTTTTGCTCGCTAACCCGGCGAAATCTGCTGCTCATTCAGAGCCATTAGTCGGCACAGGGCAGAAGCAGCACACTGTGTGCTCTTATCATAGTGCTTCTCTGTGCGCTATCAAAAGCATAAAGGCAAATAGCGGGAGATTCCTGGTGGTGGGGTTATGAATGGAGGTGTAGGGGCTTGATCAACAGTCTGGTCTTCAGAGTGTAGGTGAAACAGAGCTACTGATATATACAGGGCCTGATGTACTATGGTCATTTACATTTCTGTAGCTTGTACTAAGGGAGTCAGTTATTAGGAAGCAAGGTTGGTCATTTATTTTTGTGTTAAAATGATTAGGTTTGCAAATAAGTTTAGCGGTATCATATAATTGTTATTCAAAATACAAACATTCCACTTGTTTGTCATTTTATGGTAACTGTTGTATTGAAAATGACAGCTGTCATTTATTCAGCAAATAATAACCAAAAAAGAATTTTGAAAATTGAGAAGAATTTATTTACCACTGCATTCATTGTGAGTTCCATCAAGGCCATAGCATGTTTTTATGTTTTTATATTATATATGTGTTCTCATGGGGATAATATTGTATCCAAAAGTAGATGTGAGTTTTGGTTTAGATGATTTGGTTCATATGATTACATGCGTATGATATTCTTAATTATTTTATAACTACAGCCCAAAATGGTATCAAAATGGCGATCAAATGCATCACACACATGAAGGGGTTTAAAGCCCATGAGTATTGGGTTGTGGAACACTGGAATAATGTTCTCTGCAGTAGATGTGGTCCATGCACCTGAGGGGTTGGAGCAGCATTTGTGATCCAGAGCCATTCATCCAATAATACATGACCTCACAGATCCTCTTGAGACTGAATGCCATAAAATTTCCACAGTATATTCCATTTATCTTGAAATGTGGAAAATTAAAGGTTAAGGTAATGTGCAGCTGCCATTTTTCAAAATAAATAATAATGTCAAACCAAAATATCACTTACATAAGTAAGCTGGTTTTGATATAACAGCGAGATGTATGTACGGTGCCTGGTTTATTGGTGTGAATTTGGCTGTTGCCTCTTTCAGGATGTAATATTAGAATATTCTACGTTAGATATGACATGGCACAGTGTTCTGCAGGGTGTCCTGTAGAGGCTGGTGTGACTCAGCAGATGGCTGTTGATTGGCAGATGAACTTGGCCTTGAGATTGCCTGTGTGCAGTGTGTTGGGGCTCTGTTAGCTGTGCAGATTTACACTGTAGAGAGGCCGCAGGCAGAGGAAACAGTGTAGGTTGTGGTAATGGGGAGCAGATCCAATGTGGAAGGACTTTGCTGCTTTCCTATAAGCTTTAGAACAGTGTGACTAATGTGGACTAAAACCATGACTTGGTGCAAAGTAGTACATGGTGCATGTGAACGTACATGGGGACTGTTCATCTGGCAGTAAATAGGACTTTCAACTGCCACCTTAACTTGTATATACGTTTGTGTGGTTTTATGTAATTGCGTGTGATAGCTCCCCTCTAGGCTGCTTTTGGTGTGTGTGCATTAAATGTGATTTCATTCATTCATTCATTCATTCATTCATCTCCAATTCAGGGTCGCGGTGGGTCCAGAGCCTACCTGGAATCATTGGGCGCAAGGCGGGGAATACACCCTGGAGGGGGCGCCAGTCCTTTACAGGGCAACACATTCAGTCACACCTACGGACACTTTGGAGTCACCAATCCACGTACCAACCTGTGTTTTTTTGGACCGTGGGAGGAAACCGGAGCACCCGGAGGAAACCCACGCGGACATGGGGAGAACACACCAACTCCTCACAGACAGTCACCCGGAGCGGGAATCGAACCCACAACCTCCAGGCCCCTGGAGCTGTGCGACTGCGACACTACCTGCTGCGCCACCGTGCCGCCCTAAATGTGATTTCAGTGTGATAATATTTGTTAATAATTTCTGATTTGAGCAAATAGCAAAAAGTAAAAATTTACAGAAGCACGTTTCATTACTCTCCAGTTTGCAGAATATAAATAATTTATACACATTTCAAAACTAATAAAACAGGCATCATTCCCTTAATCTCTCTATTTTGTTAATTAATTCTGCAGCAATGTCTTGTACACTGCTATGTTTGTTAATACTGTGAAGGACTGCTATGTGTGTTAATGCAGTGAAGTGTGCACATGCAGGATGAACAGCAAGTGCAAGCTTATTATGACCTCAGAGCAAGAGCTTCCCCAAAGTGATAACAGACCAGCTTTGTATCTCTCTCTCTCTCTCTCTCTCTCTCTCTCTCTCTCTCTCTCTCTCTCTCTCTCTCTCTCTCTCTCTCACACACACACACACACACACTCGCTCTCTTGCTTACCCTCCATCACTCCTGACCTTCATCCTCTCTGAAGACCTGCTTTTACAGGTTGCAGCATAACTCTCAAAAAATAAGAGCAGTGGCTGTTGGTGTACTCGTTTCTCTCCAGCCAGAGAAAATCAGAAGTGACGTACTGGCGGCCCTGGGGGAAGCATGGCGCCTTATCAAAGCAGCGGGCTGATTTACGAGCACCCTGCAGGGAGGAGGTAACGGGGGGGACCTGTATGTGTAATCACAGGGGCCGCTGGGAGCTGCTTTGGGGGCACATGCCCTTGTTTCCTCTGGGGGAGATCACCCATCTCCTTCCAACCTGACCTGGACATGGTTCAGATCCTGTGAGCTTGCAGAGGAGTTGCCTGACGGCATACCTCTCTGAAAACCCCAGCTATGTACATCCATCATAACTCGCCTTTCTTACCCGGAGCCTGGTCACTTTTTTTTTTCTTTTTGCGATAGGAAGAGTGTTCAGCCAGCAGATATATCTTATGAATCACACTCTGCTTTTCCTTTGACACTGAACAGGTAATCCTTATCTGACATTTTTGTGGTGCCAAAAAATATTTGGAGTGATGCCATAGTATAAATATTCTGAAATGTTCAATGGGTGATTGTTTAAAATGAGGTTTACAAGTGTGAAGAACCCTCACATAATCTAAAGGCTAAATACTATTCCTAGAAACACAAATCCAAGCCAAGAAACCTTATTTCCTGTCTAAGAACTTGTTGATTTTGCTAGCTAACAGAGTGATGACAGATAGTTTGATGCTTTCATAACAAATAGTGGTGTAAATGATAGCACAGCCAGAGTAAAAAGCTCATAACTGATGTTAAGAGTGCATCCTCAGCCGGTGATGGTTTACATACGGATTCAGATGGGAATGAGAGTGAAATTGCCATCAAGCTAATCTTATCCATGACCTCATTCAGATTCTTTTAATGAGTGATCTTAGGGAAAACTCGCATGCAAGAAGTGGATAGGCCAGAAATTGCTTCCATTTGTGCTTTGTGGAGAAGTGCATTTTGAAATGTGAGTTAAAGTGTGTGTGTGTGTGTGTGTGTGTGTGTGTGTGTGTGTGTCTGTGTGTGTGAGGATATTGGATTAATCGCTTCATTCATAAAAAGCCTGTGGTTGGAATTGGTATGAGAGATCCCACACACAACATGGCTGAAAGGAGCATAAACCCATCTAGGAAAAATATCCCCAAACAACAAGGGGAAGCATTATGGCTCCAGCACCGCTTTACTGCTGTTGTCACTCTTGGCTTTGTGTTCTTGTCCTTGCAATCATGCGAGGCTTCCTGTTTTAAGCAGTGATGCTATGCTGATAGCTTTCTCTTAGGCCTGTGGCTCTCTAATCATACGGTCAGAATGGTGAGTGCTGGTGGTGGCTGTGGAAACCAGTCTGAGCTCCACCAAACCTCTCTGACCAGCAAAGAGCCCACATTGCCCAGAGTTACAGTAATGCAGAATGTGGACAAATCCCAGGCTGTGCCACCCACTTAGCTAGTGGCCCATTCATCTGTTGCCTATTTGTAACTATTTTGAATCTCTATTCATAATTTAATTTGTCTCTGGGCCCATGATAAAGACAGCAGAACCTGTGAAGAATCCTAAATATTAATATAGTTCCATGGTTGTTTGGATGTGCTGCTGAGTTTCAATGTTGGTGCTTGAGACACCATGTTAATCACTTGCGTTTTTGTGTACTCTTAGCACAGAGGCACTGTGTTTCATGATGTTCGCAGTTCACATCTTATTCACTTTGAAATGTTAAGATGAAGTTACTCAAACTGAAGCCAGGCCTGTTGCCTTCTGGAGGTGAAATGTTTAAAATGATTTTAGGGTTCTTGAGGGGAAAAATGAGTTTATCTCAAAACCATACAAGTGTGTGCTTGTGGTGACTAATATCCATGTTCCAGCTCTCGAAACCAGCAGTGAGTGTTTGAGGGCCTGTGAAAAGCCTGCACATTGTCTTCTCATGGCGACAGACTGAACCCTGAACACAGACAAAAAGAAGGGGTGATATTGTCACATAATGCAGTAAAGGGCACCTAAGCACGAGTTGGAACACTAGGTAAAATGTAGTATTTTGTACCTGAGTTCCCCCTTTGGAGTGACTTAGTCACACAGCTCCAGGGTCCTGGGATTGTGGCTTCAAGTCCTGCTCTGGGTGACTGGCTGTAAGGAATTTAGGGTGTTCTCCCTGTGTCTGTGTAGGATTCCTCCCACAATCAGTTGGCATGGCGAGTGGTGAAGTGTCCAAAGGTGTGAATGTGTGTGTGTCACCCTGTGAAGGGTTGTTGCCTCCTTCAGTGTATGTTCCCGCCTAGGTTTCATCACTAAAAATGTGATAATAGCACTACATTCCCATTTAGCTGATGCAAAAAATGGTTTCTTAACCTTACACTAATCATAAAAGAACCAATGTGTGGATGGAGCTTGTGTAGCTCAGTGGTAGCATTAACACTCAGCCCAGTCTCCTCTCTCTGTTAGGTAGATTCCTGATCTGCAGTGGAGCATTAGATAAGGATTTATGAGCCCCAAAAGCTTTCTCTGTGCACTCAGGTGTGCCGTGTAGAGGAACAGCAGCATACACCAGTGGAGGAGCAAATAACACACTGTGTATGTGGAAGGACCTTGTGGTCATCATGGCATGAAATAGGAGTTCTCAGAGGTGGCAAGCAGATCTTGATTAACAGGTTAATACTGTGCAAACACTTAAAAGAACACAGCGTGGAGCTGTGAATAATTGAGATTTACATTTAAGTGGATGGGACAGAAGTTTGGATTCATCCTAACCCTTAAAAGCCAAGAGGCAAAGAAAGGCAGGGTTATATGTGTAGCACAAGTTACACACCGAGGCAGTTTAATGTTCTTTTTACATAAATGAAGACAGAATGAATTAAAAAAAGAATAAAGTCTGTGAAGGTTTTACATCTTGGCACGGCTAGCTGACCAGACCCCCACCATCTGAGAGGCCTGGTTCCTATTCTCTGACAAGATTAGTGATGTATTTTGGTCCTAACCTCTGAACGATTTACACACAAGTAGCATTGTTTGAAAAATAATTATTGACATGCCTCTCAGCCAATCAAAGCTCTGCATCACTCCTTCCAAAACAAACTAGCGGTGTTCTCACCTTGCTGATGCTATTACACCATCGTATTATTCTGTCAGTTTACCGCAAATTACACAGGTCACTGTCAAACTCACTGCCCACCATCCTTGTCTCTCTCTCTCTCTCTCTCACACACACACACACCACTGGAGTGGCAAACCAGCCCAGCTTAGCAGTGGCTACACTCTACAGTTGGTTGAACACCTGTGTGTTGGGGGGGTTTGTGGTTTGTGCATGCGCTTGCATGTGTGTGTGCGTACATGTGCATGCATTAGTGTGTGTGTGTGTGTGTGGGTGTGTATTTTGGTGTTTGTTTACCAACTGAGCTGTCCTGTTTGTCATGACCAGCTGATATGCACATGACTATAAATTTACTACTCAGATTATATGTCTGTGTGAGTGTGTGTGTGTGTATTTGTGTCTATGTGTGTGTGTCCTCCATGATGAACAGAGCTCTGAGCCGAATTATGTCCGATAGATCATTTAGCTTTGAGCCAGCCGGCTCACATTTGCAAATATTTAGATTTGTCTGCACATGATTATTGCATGATTAAAAAGCTTTAATGGGGAACATTGTTTGGAGTGGGGAAGGCTCTCCTCCTCCAACAATTGGCAGGCCCGAGCATAAACAAAAGAGCTGCTGAAGTGTGCCAGATCTCCAGCAGTTCGGCTGTTTGTGTTATTTCCTCTTCTCCAGACTCCAGGCCGCTTCGCCACTTATTTGATTTTAATCTCCAGAGAGCGATGCATTATCAGAGTTCAGTGTTTCTATATTTGTGGCTTTATGAACGGTAGTGGCGCATATTTCACGAAAGCCTTCAGTCCACTGAGAGGGAGGTCCACCTGTGTATCAGCACAGCATCTAAGAGGGTGGAGAACCTTTCTGTCTCTTTCACTTTTTACTCACACTTCACTTGTTTCTTCTTGTTTCATCCTCATCTCTTTCTTCCTCTCTCACCCTCTTTTTGTCTCCTACTCAAACTTTCTTCATTTTCTTAACCTCATTCTTTCAATTATCCAAATTTTTTTGTTCCCCTCATCATTTTCTCACCTCCTTTTTCTGCCCTGTCTCTCAGCCCTCCTTCTCTCTTTTTCAATATCTGTTCTCTTCTCTTTTTTTTTTACCCCCCCCCCTCTCTCTCTCCCTCTCTCTCTCTCTCTCTCTCTCTGAGCGTGTGTGTGCTGTGAGTAAAAGGGAAGTGTCTAATAAAAGCCTGGTGTAGAGGAATGACTGCAGTGTGCTGGGTCTTTTTCACAGAGAGCAGGAAGCTGACTGGGAGTCGGTGCCAAGTCCAGGCTGAATTCCTGCCAAGAGTCGACTTGTTTGCTCGTCTCGCTGGAGCCAGAGGCTGACCTTATTAGCTGTGAGGGCAGCCGTCTTATTAAAACACATCTGGAGCTGAGGGAGCCCAAATAGTCCTCATATTGTCTTCCTGCTAGCTCCTGACCTTGCGTTACCTAGCAAGAATGCTGACAAGGGCTTCACGCATCTGTTGAGAGTTTCTGCAGCTTTTTTTTCTCTCCCTCTGTTTCTCTCTCTCTCTCTCTCTCTCTCTCTCTCTCTCTCTCTCTCTCTCTCTCTCTCTCCCTCTCTCCCTCTCCCCCCCGCCTCATTCCCTTTTGCGCTGTCTTTACTGGCGCCTGCACGGTAGCTCTGTGGGACCTGTTTTTCTTCCTCCCCCCATTTTTTCCTCTTTTCCCTCCCCACCCCCAACCACCTCCTCTCCCTCTGCCAGCTCCTCTCTTCCACTGCCCCCCCACAGCCCTGATTTTTACCCCCTCCTCCTACTCCTCCCTCTTTTCCAGTTTGCTCGTGTTGATACAATTATTCCTGTGTATATTTTTTTTATTAGTGGCTGTGGCCTGGTGCTGTTTAAAGAGCGCTTGGCTAGTTATTTTTAAGTGTGAATGGAGCCGCTGCCTGCCGTTCCTGGCGGGGCTTTATTGTGTGTTAGGACTTTTATAAGGCCTGTTCAGTGCGCTCAGCCTGGCCCTCTGTGGGAGAGATAGGGAGGGGACTGTGCACGCACACACACACAGACACACACCTCCTTCCACACAGAGGGAGGCAGTCTGAGGGCATCTGAGTGCAAACAACAGTATTTGTGTAGACACTCTGCATCTGGACACACCTGAGTATCAGATTCTGTGGGTGCACATTAAATTGGTGATTACAAGTGATTCCATCGTGACTGGAACCAGTTCAGTATTTGAATTTGTTTCAATCCAAAAGTCCTTTTCACTCAGAAATATGTCACATTAAGAATGTAAATGCTTTTCTGATTTCCAATTTACACTGACGTTAAATATTAGGGTTAAACAAATCCTGTGTAATTCCTACTTCACTTTAAAGCGAGTGTTAGTCTTAGGTTTAAGCAAAAGATAAGATGAATATAATCTGTGCTGTATTTATTTAACATCGAAGACAAAGTGAGCCCCCAAAATGCAGGCGCAGTGGACCATCAAAACAAAGTGTTGCGTAACTTTGAACCATTAGCCCCTTTCTTGGAGCTCAATTTACACTGTTTCACTTTGGATAATCTTTCATCCATGTTATCTCCTGGGTTCCTTTAGCACGAGCGAGCATGTGTCTGTATGTCAACACTCCTTAACACCATCTTATCACTTCCACAGTCTCTCTCACACGCACACACACTCACACAAACACTCACACACACAGAGTTACATACACACTGCATCCAGTGACGTGGAGCGGAGGTAATTGCAGCATGAGGCATTCCGCCTCCTGTAAATAAACAAAGCTTAGCAGCAGGGGCTCAGTTTATTTGTGCTCTTGTCAGCTTGAGGTGGGCTCCAGGGGAAAAGTGACAGCACTTTGTCAGAACAAGACTGTGTATTAATGGGCAGACACACACACACGTGAAGAAGGATGTCTTCACTTAAAATCCGTGACCTAACTTCCTGTCCATGAACTGACCATTTGAGCTGAAACAAATTGCATGTTTAGAAAAATATAAACTTATTTGGCTTTGCACATTTGCATTAGTTGTATATTTGATGGCTTTCTCAAACATACCTCAGGTTTTATCCCATTGCTGGGGTTGTCTGACCGTCCTGATTAAGACATGGAAACCCCACAAATTAGGTATGTACAAGTGTTCAATGGAGTCAAAACATATGTGGAAGTGGATATCAAAATATTTTATTCCAAGTAATTTTGGAGCATTTCTATTGGTCCATTCATCATGACATTTTCACACAATATGAAGGACAGCTTTGTTTAAATAATGTAGTATGTTAAAAACAACAGTGGGATTTGGTCCCAAAAAATCCTCATCAGAGTGGAGAGTCTTTCATTCAGAACTTTTCATTTCTTTATTCGATCTATACTCCACTACAGTAGCATGTTAAAAACAACAGTGGAGATATGTGTTGTTAATTGGACAGTGAGTTAATATACAATATATTCCCCATGTGAGGAAGAATTTTGTAAAACAGTTTCAGTTTCACCCCTGAAGTGGTCCATACTGTTTCTCATTTCGTCTGCCTGCCTCACTCCAATCATTTGTTGTGTCCTCAATAAGGTTGCCATTGTGCAACCAGAGAGGGAACTGTGTTTTACTGTAAATAGCTATATAGCTTGTTTAATACACTTTACCTTTTTTGCCTTCTGCCTTCTTCTATATAAAAAAGGACACACACTTCAAGACCCCCAAAATAATCACACCATAGACCGACACACAAAGGTCAGCGTATCATAAGCAGTATCAGTAAACTAGTGGTTTACAGAGATGTCAGTCACTTCTGACCTGCCAACTAAGAGCTGTAAGCTGATCCCCGCCTCCCTCCATGTAAAACATTGACAGTATATATAAACTGGACCCAGTGATCCCACTGTTTTCAATGGGGAAACCTGTGGTCAATCAGGTCACTTCCTGATCGGCTTCTCGTGCAATGAATACTGGGAGAGTGAGACCTGTGCAGTATCCCACATGACGCGACTCCGGCATGCCATTCAAACAACCATACTGTCTGTAGGTGCTGTGCTGTTAAATTTCCTCAAAAATAAAAAAATAATAAATAAATACTCTTTCCCAGAATGGAGATATATTTGGCATTGGTGCACAGGTGTACGCACAGATTAACATTAGTGAGAGCCTGCTGTGCTCAGTTTGGTTTTATCACCATTAGAATGTTTCTCTTTTAGTCATAAACTGTCTAATATTCTAATTATTTTTTAAGTTCTAATATTCTGAAACTCTAAAAATATATATTCATTCATTCATTCATTCATTCATTCATTATCTGTAACCGCTTATCCAATTCAGGGTCGCTGTGGGTTCAGAGCCTACCTGGAATCATTGGGCACAAGGCAGGTATACACCCTGGAGGGGGCGCCAGTCCTTCACAGGGCAACACAGACACAAACTCACACCTAGGGACGCTTTTGAGTCGCCAGTCCACCTACCAAGGTGTGTTTTTGGACCATGGGAGGAAACCGGAGCACCCGGAGGAAACCCTTGCAGACACAGAGAGAACACACCAACTCCTCTCAGACAGTCACCCGGAACGGGAATCAAACCCACAACTTTCAGATCCCTGGAGCTGTGTAACTGCGACACTACCTGCTGCGTGCCACCCCAATTAGAGTTTTAATCATAAATTATTCTCATGTAATCCTGGCTTATTCTCACTTTGGTGTTTTCTTCATTCTCATCATACCTGAGCCAGACATGGACTGTCCACTTTTACAAATACATATGTATAATTTGACATTATATTATATTATATTATATTATATTATATTATATTATATTATATTATGTGTTTATATTATTATAGTGTTCAGTGAAGAACCAGGTAGATCTGAATGTTTGAATATCACACAAGGCAATCAAAGCTTATGGGAAATAAGACAATTTACAAATGAACAGCAGCAGATGTCTGTCACATAATCAGTTATTGCTTCATGAGGAGCTTGTTGGTATGTACAACTAAAACACACTTTTCACCGATTAAGAAGACACTATTTTTCATGGACACAAGCCTTTCAAACCGTTTTGACCAGCAGTGTTCTGGGTCACAGCTTTATCACGTCATCTTTAGCATTTTTGTTGAAAACTGAATGGGAGTGAATGGAGAGCTACTGTCAAATGGTACTTTGTAGCACTACCACTCACTTCCCGTGGCACACTTTGGAAGGCATATCCTGGGGCCTGGTGTAGATGGCTAAAAAATCGGCGTGTAGGTAGTTGGATTAGTTCTGAAAAATGGGAGTTGGTGTTGTGGAATGTGTAATTAGAACATTTGACGCTATCAAGTGATTTTGATTAAAGGGGGCTTCTGCGCAAAAGGATTTAACGTCACAGTGACAATGAAATTCCGAGTTGGCAAATTGTTTATAATTAACATTACATCAACAAATCGTTACAGTCCTTAATACAATTAAACAAACAAACAAAAAAATAAATATATTAAGGGCTTAAAGTGGAACCAACCAATCATGTTTTGGATTACAATCAGGTGCCCTGATGAGCATGTGACTGTTGAAGCAAAATACACTCACAATGTTTGCAAATACATCATCTTTTTAATGTAAAGAAGCATTTTGTAGCTTAGCAGTTTCCACAAATGGGAATTAAAAATGGAATTATACTGGATTGTTTTTAGGGTAAGATGCTTCCGAACATTCATCCAAACAGCCATTCACAGGTGTGTACAGGTTCCTGGTCAGTGTCCTGACCTATAATAAAAAAAGTGTAAAGATGGACTCTTTGGAATGCATCATATATTTACAGTAAGTGAGGAATGATTAATGTAGGTTTTGCTACTGTCTATTGCATGTTGCGTTCACTCAATCATTTACACACATCTGGGTGTTGGGTTGCTATGTGTGGGCTGAAGATCCATCTTTGTGTGATACTTTATATACTTATAATGTTGATGACGATGATGTCTCCTAATAAATCATGTCAGTGAGCTAAATTTTCAATTCCTTTGCAGGAGTCATCAGTGAGTTAGTCCATGCATCAGTGTTTGTGTGGGTTAGTGTGTGTACTGATTCATTCATGTTTTCCAGACGATTAGTTTCCCATGGGCCAGGTGCAGCCTCTGACTCCCTCTGTGTGAATTGGGAACGTTCTGTTGTGTTTTGATGGAGAACAGGCCAACTTCAAACTTCAAGTCTCTCACAACCATTTTTATACAGTGTCAGCGCATGAAGTTATACATATGTTCCATGTACACAGATACTTATTCACACACATACACACTTACCTTAATCAAAACAGTTGTAAACAAAAGGTAGGGCACTATTACCCACAATGCTTTTGCTAATGACATCAAATGCTTGATTTCCTCAGTAAAATGTGTACACAAACATAAAACATGACATGTGCAGAGGTTATTTAACATTTTATTTTTTATGTTTAAAATTGACACACAGTGAATGGTATTGAGTATCCCACCCTTTGCTGCTGGAATAGCCCTCACTGTTCTAGGAAGGCTTTAGACTAGATGTAATTGCATTGATTTGATGATTTGTATACTGTTTGACTGTATTTTGTGGTTAACATTGTACAGTTGATTCAGACAAAGCAGTGCTGTTGAAGTTTTTAAACCCTTGACTGTCACTGCTGGAAGGAGAATAGTCCACTGACCAAAAAATATCTATGCACCAGCGTCCTGTGGGCAGCGTTTGGTGACCACTGATGAGTAGAGGACGACCAACACAATCTGTACAGCAGCTACTGTCTGTGACTTTACATCTACGAAGTAGACCAAAAATCTTGATGTGTCTAATAGAGTGGACAGTGAGAGTAGAGCGTAGTAGCACTTCTGTCACTACACCTTCACGCCATTGTCATTGTTGCAGTGATAATACAATTACAGACCCATTACCGAACTAATACCTCCTCTTTTGTGGTTTTGTGTAGAGCAACAGATGGATGACAGTCTAATTATAAAACTACAAAACATACAGTAGTTGAAGCTAAAATGGACAATGAGTTTAGAAATAAGGATATCATTTTAATATAATGACTCTTACTGAGTGAAGCAGATATGTTCTTTTCTCCCTTCTCACTGACTTTGAAGTGGATGATGAGCAAGAGTTCAAAAACAGGACCAGGCTGAGAACATTTTGTTTGTTTTCCTGACGAAAGAGTGAGAGAGAAAGGAACTATGAGGAAATTCCTTTAAGGGGAGTGAGGGGGCAGCTGTTTGTGTGTGTGGGTGTGTGTGTGAGAGAGAGAGAGAGAGAGAGAGAGATATGCTGGGATATTTCATGGACTGAAAGAGAAAATGTGGAAGCTTGTTTAAGGAAATTCCCATAATAATCAATTGTTACCATGGCAACAGGGTGAAAGTTGAGGGGTGAGAAGCCAAGTGGAGGGGAGGAGGGGAAACATGTGTGTCCAGGTGGTAACTGACCCTGTGGTGGTCCTGTAGTTGGGGGTCTACACTTGGAGGAGGAATGTGTGTTTCAGAATATTATGGTAAAAGGTCAGAAAAGCTTCTTGTGAGGAGCAGTATTTTACAGAGGCCTCTCACCCGGAATGATCACTGCCCTTTTTAAGAGTGAGTGTGTTTGTGCGTCTGTTCTTTGAGTTTAAATTGTGTCTTATTTTGAGCCTTTAAGCTATGTCCCTCTCTTTGACCTTTGACAACAATGATTCAGTCTTTCTGGTCATATACTTTATAACCTTTAGAAATGGTGAGGGTTATAGTAATAACTAATAATAGTAATAATTTTTTTTGCACAGCTTGGTAGAATTCAAGATAAATACATATCTGCCACTGCAGATAGAATGACAACATGCTGGTTGGGAAAGGCATTTCTGCAGATTATACATTTCAAAGAGCACACAGTTACACCGGTTTTAATTGCACAGGCTCATTCCTGAAAACAGGTGTGTATTTGCGTGTTGGTGGTGTGAAGTGTAGAAAGTGAAGTGGACACAGCATGCCTCCTCTACAGAGATTCCTGACATTCCTGCACTTCCCACTCTGTTGCTACAAAGAGCTGCTGCCGCTCTACACACACACACACGCTCACACGCGCGCACACACACACACACACACACACACACAGCTGAGTGTCAGTGTGTACACTAGTATATCTTTAGGGTAGAGCATGTGTTTGCTAGTTCTGAAACTGTTAGGGATTAACTGTAGGGGGTGAGGTTGGACTATATAAGGGGTACCAGTACACATACCCTCCTTCCCTCCATTCTCCTTCCCTACTCTCCTTACTGTCTTCTAGTCCAATAGAGATACATCAGTATGGGGATATTGTGTGAGCACGGTTAAACTTTTGGATGTTTATTTCACTTTATCCTTCCTACATTTTTCACCTGCTAATTTGTCCATAAGAGAATGAGGCAAAAAAAAGTTTGTGTGTGTATGTGTGTGTGTGTATGTGTGCATCTGTTTCCTGTTCCTGCCATCTCTCTCTTCCTGCTGTCCTTACCAGAAGGACACACACATTTGAGAATTCTCTTTCTGTCCCTTTTTCCACTTCATTCTCCTCTCTCTCCCTGTATAGTGTGTTTTGTGAGTGAGTGAGTGAGTGAGTGAGAGAGCTGAAGAAGTGTGTGTGCGTGTTTGTGACTGTCTCTCTCTCCGTCTATGTGCGTGTGTGTGTGTGTGTGTGTGTGTGTGTGGCAGCAGCTGCTCAGAGATCAGCCCGTGAGGCAGGCGGGCCACACATGGGTCTGATTAGCACTGTGTGACACAACCTCACCACACACACAGACACACACAGACTCACACACGCGCTTCCATTACCCATAACCCCCTGCCCTCCAGCAGAGCCGGCAGCGTGGCGGCAGCAGCAATTTGAAAGGCTCGTCAGGAGTCTGAGGAACATTTTTTCCCCGTCTTTCTTCATCCCTTTTTATTTATTTATTTATTTTCTCCTATGGAAAACATACTGATTACTGTGGAGCTAGTCCTTGCTTAATATATTTGTGCTTGTGTAAAAGAGAGGGGGAGTGTGTTCTATGGTGTTTCTTTCTGTTGTCTGAACTTGACATTCAGTCTCATACATTCATTGTCTGTAACCAGGGTCGCGGTGGGCCCGGAGCCTACCTAGAATCACTGGGTGCAAGGCAGGAACTCCTGGAGGGGTGCCAGATCTTCACAGGGCGACACACTCTCACACATTCACTCACACCTAGGGACACTTTTAAGTTTTACCAACGTGTTTTTTAGACCATGGGAGGGAACCAGAGCACCCACAGGAAACCCATGTGGACACAGGGAGAACACACCAATCTCCTCACAGACAGTCAGTCATCCAGAGCGGGACTTGAACACACGACCTCCGGGACTGTGTGACTGCGACAGTGGACATGGGCCCAGAGCTGCTAAATCTCTCTCTCTCTCTCTCTCTCTCTCTCTCTCTCTCTCTCTCTCTCTCTCTCTTTCTCTCTCTCTCTCTCTCTATTTTTTTTTCTTTTTTCTCCACCCTGGGTCTGATTTCTGTATTCATTAACTGTATCATGTGTAATTAATTAATGAGAATCTGTTTAACTCTGATATCTCATTGTGTTTAATTACACAGAATAATTGAATGTGTTTTAAGGCTCTTGGCATGGCAACTTTATCATTACCGCTCTGATTGGTCATCATATAATCATATGCTTGCCCAGCACACAGACGCGCATAATGTTTTTTTTTGGCCCTCTAAACTATGTACTTTAAACTAATGCAGTTATATTAGAATCCATGCGTTTTCTGTGTGGCAGTAAAGTGATGGTGGATCAGAACTCTTATTTACACTGTGTGTCATACAGACTCAGCCCTGATGTGTTTGCCCAGCTCAGTATCAGCTTGTTCAAAAAGAGAAAAGCAAATAGTGCCATACAAATGCTATGACATTTTTTTTTCCTTTCAACTCCACTAGTGTAATGCAAATAAAGCAGCACTGTTTGCATTTACAAGCCCAAGACATGACCTTGGCTGCTGGAGTAAATTGGAGTAGATTTTTTAGTTGATCCAATCCCAAGTCAGCATTTAAATAGGTTCATTTATCAGTAAGGTATTTTTTATTGTGTATTTGTAAATGTGAACTATGAGCTTAAATATTTGTGGAAAAATCTGTTATCTTCTGTATTTTTCAGTGTGATGATCTGTCCACTAGGTGGCATTAGAGCTCCATTAAAATGGACATGTACATGTGATTTATTTAAATATTCTATCAATCTAAAACTAAATAATACTAGTCTGTTATCTTAGCTAGAACAATGCATATATTTGGACATTTAAGCACACAATTGTAAACTCAAGGTCACTTCAACTTGTAAGTCTTGATAATTCAGTGCATTTACATTTTGTTTGTTCATAAGGCCTTGGAGGTTTGCAGATAATATTGTTTGGGGTCAACAACCCAGGTAAATGCCAGTATATACTGACGATGTTGTATTTCTGACTGTGTCTGGCTGTCTATGAATTAGGGGTGGGCCAACAGGTAGTGTAGCAGTCACACAGCTCTAGGGACCTGGAGGTTGTGAGCTCAAGTCCCCTCTGG
This sequence comes from Hoplias malabaricus, assembly GCF_029633855.1. NCBI lineage: Eukaryota > Metazoa > Chordata > Actinopteri > Characiformes > Erythrinidae > Hoplias > Hoplias malabaricus. The sequence goes on along the minus strand of NC_089810.1, from coordinate 15,120,163 downwards.
GTGAGTGTCTATGAGGAGTTTGGTGTGTTGTCCACGTGGGTTTCCTCCGGGTGCTCCAGTTTCTTCCCGCAGTCCAAAAACACATGTTGGTAAACACATTCGGACTCCACATTCAAAAGTGTCCAAATGGGTGAGTGTGTGTTGCCCTATGAAGGACTGGCACCCCCTCCAGGGTGTATTCCTGCCAATGATTCCAGGTAGGCTCTGGACACACCGCGACCCTGAACTGGATAATGAATGTTTATCTATTTATCAATCTATATATATATATATATATACACCTATCTCTCTGTTTGTATATCTGTCTATCTCTATCTTTGTCCATCACTTTGTCTATATGCTTAAATGTCTGTTTCTCTGCCTATTTGTCTATTAAACTCTCTTCCTGGAAATAATCCACAGGCTTCATCCTCTTTCTATCCGAGTATTTTCTAACTGTGCACAGCTCCAGTTAGACAATGTAAATGTCCCTTTAGTCCTGTGTGTGGTCAGTCATGTTATGCTCTCTCTAGGCTGCTGACACTGTGGCACCTCAACACACTGGCAGAGAGAGAGAGTGAGAGTGAGGGAGAGATGTAGATGCAGAGGGGATGACGAAACCATATGCAAAGACTCCTCCACCTCCTCAAATTTAAGCATATTTTGCCTCTCATTTTAAATTATTACTGTGATCAACCGGCCTAAAAAATTTCTTTAAGTTAAAAATATAAAGCATCTTTGTGGTCGTGATAAAGCTATTTTGATGTAAAACATAATGTTTACCTCCAGCACCTGCCATACACTTATCATCGTGCAATAAGACCCAGAAAAGTCGAATGAATTGTGAAAAATTAATGTGTTTGTGTGCGAACGTGTGTGTGTGTGTGTGCGCGTACGCACCAGAGGGGAGAGTGTTCAAGTTTAGCATGCAGCTGCAGGTTTTAAAGCAGCCTACACCTGGAAGCACAGCTGGCTCAGAGCACAGTCTGTGAGCCATGGCACAAGACTTCATGGATTTAACCCAGTGACCCGGGGGTCAAGTGTCTTGCTTTAATGCTGTCTCTCTCTTACTTTCCCACTCTTTCTGTTTCTCACTCACTCTGTTTAACACTGTTGAGTGACACTCCGACGTATGGGGCTTCCCAGTAACCCACAAAAGGAAGTTCTGTAGCACAGCCTTCAGTGTAACAGTGATCGTATAGTTTCCTTATGTTACATTTATGATTTATCCTTTGAGAAAATGTATTAAATTTAGATTTATTAAAATTGAATTTGTTTATTATTAGTAGTATTAGTAGTAGTTGTATTTTTTCTCATTATAAAGCAGGGGACAGGTCAATGAGAGCGTGGCCATACCAGGCATTAATAAAATGGGTCACAGTCAATAACAGTGTAGCTATAATCATAGATGTACAATATATTTGTGCCAACATTTGAACACTGAAATCAGTATTTTGTTATTTGTTACATTTGTCATCAGTTTAGAGGCTGTACACAATGTTTTTTTTTTTTTTGTTCATTTCACTGACAGTATGTTATGGGCCACAAGACAAACCTGAATTCCTGGGCTTTAACAAACCAGCCTTGTCCCCCAAACACGCATACACATAAACACATATATAGCCATTTTTTATCTTCCATCCTGCTGGTTCTGTTGCATTATTCCTCCTCATCATGGCAGAGTGGAGAGGGCCCAAACAGTGTAAGCCAGATGATACTGTGTGTCTTTAAATACAGACCATTCCCCTCTCCACACTACTGGATCGAGGATATCCCCACTGTACAAAGTGTGTGGCTCTATGAAGGGCATGACAAAATGATTGCAGCACACTAACACACAAATGTTATGCTTTTCTGGAATAAAATCTGTAACAAAATATCAAATCTGGTGTCCATATTTTAATTTAAATTAGATTGCTGCTAATGACGCAATCTTGTGCAACCTCATTTTGCCAAGCTGACTTTTTTACCTTCCACATGAGTGGTAGACTTGCATTGCATTTATTAGTCGAAGCAGCACTAATGTGCTCTTAACATTCTCATGTGAAAAGGCAGCACAAACATTACTCATTCTTTATGCTCCCATTGACTGAAAGGTAGAGCATGTCAGTGATGGTAACTGCTGGAAAAGTGGCCACGCTTATCACTACTGCTGTTCTAATCTCCAGGGCCATTAGAAAACAGGCCTGTATAGAGGCCCAGCTGGGAATACAGTAATTACTCTGTCTGTATTTATTCAGAGGAGGAAGCTTTATTAACTAAATCCACCCCTTTCAATTAAATGATTCTGAATGGAGGTAAAGATTAAGAGGGGAATTCAACTCTCTTCACTGGCTGTGAGCTGCAGAAAGACCAGACCTCACTGGTTATAAACATACAACAATGCATATCAATGTAAATAACCGTAGAAGCCATTACTAATATTTACTAAGCTGCTGTTTATCACTAATTCTGTCATTTTACTGTAGCTTTTTAAAAGGGCTTGTTGCAGTGGAGTAGGTAGTATCTCTGTGTGGGTATTTATTTTGCTGCTTTAATTTTTTTTTTTCAATTTAATGTGGTTGCTATAATGTAGTAATGCATTCATGCAGCAGACTGGAGTTCTATATGAGACCTGAAGAAGTATGCCACATATAAAATTAGTACCACTGCAAGAATCCTCACCCCACAGTCAGTCTGTGTGAATGTGCTGGAAAAACTATGCTGTTAAATGTATGCATTAAAGACAAAATTAAAATAATTTTCTGATAGAAAAATATTATGTCTTATTTATTTATTATCATATATGTATTTTATATGTAATACTTCTTAATCAAGATAAATCAAACACTCTTAAATATGCATAAGTGATTGCGGCATAGAAAGTTGCCCTTTTTGGGTTCCCAAATGTTCTTCCCTGCATTTGACTTAGGTCACTATATCAGAAGTTGTTCCTCCCCTTATTCTCTGGCTTTAATCCTTTGCTTAGCACTTTTAATTTACCCCCACCCCCCCTCCCCATTTCTCTGTTTGTTGGTTTTTGCTGGTGCCCGTGTGGGCTGTTGGAGGCTAATTAACAGCTGTGCCACGGTCGAACTGTTCCCTGGACCAGAACGGTGTGTTAATTGCACCCTGGTCACTGAAGGTGCGCTGGGGCTTTATTAAAAACACTGCTGTTTATTTTTGCTCTATGTCACGTGACTAGTGATAATTAGCATGGATGGCAGGGTATGGTGAGGACACACTGACTCAGGGCTTGACCTGTAAATATACTGTACACTGAGTTCACTTTCAGCCAGATTCAGAGGGTGGCTCTGAACCTGTCACCGTGCATGAATTTGCTTCTTTGGGGATGAACATTTCTGTCAAATTCTGAAATTGAAGGCATGCAGTCAGTCTAAATATTATAAAATATGACTGCTATCTAAGCTAATGTTACTAGTTTAATTTATATTTTAACTTAAACAGAATGTTTGTTAAAAGCGTACACTAAACATGAACATTTTTAATAGTTTTATGACTTAACTGACCTAAATGATAGTAAGTTACATATATCTAAATATCCTGTAAACAGCTACACTTTGTACTGTGTGCAGTGCTGCTTCTTCAGCATACAGCAGCCTTTATGCTTTTGGACTAAGATAAGAAACCAAAAACATGTAAGATACAGGTTCTTCACTGCCCTCTGCTGGAACATAGAGACATCTCATGTTTCTCAAATAAGAGAATGTATAATGTTAGAGAGAAGCTAATTTGTTAATCCTAATTTACCCTTTGATGTTTCTTTTTTTAATAACTATTCTGACACCTTTCTAGTTTCTCTCATGTAGTACACAAGAACACAGACATCTCCAGTGCCACATGCTGATACGTTGGCCAGTGTGAATACACACCTATGTGAGGTCAGATTATAATGAGCTGAATGGAACAGTGTCTCTCAATGTGTCAGTAACAATAGGATGTGATTCTGTGTTATTCTTGATAGTAAACACCTCTCTGGCTTCATGCAAATGTGTATTCAGTCCAAAAATAGAAATGTGTGTAAGGTAAGACTACACCAGTTTGTAATGGGAGATAATATGGAGAATGCTGCCTGATAGTGTTGTGTGCGTGTGCGTGTGTATAATAGAATCCAGTCTTCATGGATTAACTGGCCTTAGTGGCCTTGTGAAGCTTGCTGTTTTGAGGACTACTGATTGATTGTTTGCTGGTTGAGTGAAGGACCAGCCAGGAGAGACCTGCTAACCAGACACACACATGCGTACACATATTTTCACTTGTTTACTACAGTGAGGAGGCTAGTTTTGTTCATCCAGAGCAACCCTCAGCCATTAATGTGATTATGGGATGTGCAAAATTTAAAAGTGCTTTTGTTGGGTATGTTCTGATTGACTAAAGGAAAAAGAAAGTAAACCTGCCATTTCAACTCAAAATCTGTCAGAGAAGGAGTGATGTTAGTATTCTTACAGTAATCCCATAAGCAATATTAGAATGACTATACCTAAGATGTCCCAGCCTGCCTTTATATAATAGTTTTTGCAATATTTCTCTTTAAATCAGCTGATTTTAGGCTTCACTGCCCTTGACCCTGCGTTTGAGACTCTGGGGCTTCTCCCATGAGGCGTTTGGTGTACTACAACAGCTCCAATATCACAACAGTGTAGTGTTTCAGCTTGTGTGGCAGGAGTTCAACATAGACATATAAGGATTTAGAACACACACACACACACATATGCACCTAGCAAAAATGGAGCTTGCTGGTTAATTCTTGCTTAATGGAGCTCCCGTGATGATAGTTGTTCCTGCTTGAGAAAGCCCTTAGGAATGATACCTGAAACTGGTCTTTTGATTAAGCTTTACCTGTTATGCTTTTAAAATCATCCCATCATTTAAAACTCTGACCCGTCAGTTCGTGGACCCTCTGAATGTATCCTGTAGTATCTAGCACCAGGACCTTTAAGTCTGATAAGTTGTCAGATGTGCTGGCACTTCTTATCATATACAGCATGAATGCTTACAGCAAAGTTGAAGTTAATATATAAATATATATTCATTCATTTATTCATTGTCTGTAACCGCTTACCCAGTTCAGGGTCACGATGGGTCCGGAACCTACCTGGAATCGTTCGGCACCGGAACATACCCTGGAGGGGGTGCCAGAACTTCACAGGGCAACACACACACACATTCACTCACACACTCATATGTCAGCATAATATCTCTCTACATGTGCAGCACTTCATTACACTGCAAAGCACATAGCAGCAATCCAACAAGTGGTTTTGGGTGCTAGGTCTGGGAGGTGTGTGTCTGTGTGTGTATTGATGGGGTGTGTGTGAGGGGGTGATGAAAAGAGTGGGTACTGTAATCCCATTGACATTAGAGAGGCAACACTCTACATGCCCTGCAGCAGCTGGCCGATTTGAAACGGACCCTTCCATTGTGCTTTAAGGAGTAGGGGGTGGTAGAGTATTTAAAGTTCATTTAATAGCTCAACCTGGCCCTAACCTTTTACACAAACAGCTAAATCCCCCACTGTGTGATGAAGTATTGGGGATGCCAGGTATGTTGTATTTTTGTTGCGCTGTGTTGTAGTTGTTTGTTTTCTAAAGACAGAGTGAAGCCCTCTGTGTGAATGTGGAGGTGGTGCAGTCTGCCCGTGGCTCGCTGGTGCCTTCGAGCACACATTCATTATCTAATCTTCCCCTTTATGGTTAATTTACAAGCTTTGCTGCTTTGGCCATATGCTGCCTTTGTCTTCTCTCTAGTGCTTTTGTGCTCTTCCAGTCCAGCCAGCCGCCTACACACACACACACACACACACACACACACATACACACACATGCTCATACACACAAAAACACAAACACAGACAGACCTATGCACACATATATACACAGGCAAACACAGACAAGGTATGTGAACAAATACACACAAACATAAACATACATATTTGTGTCTGGAAGAAAAAAAAAACGCTGTACAAAATATCCGATGACTAAAATATCCAATGAAATGTGCAAAAATGTAACCAGTCACAGAATTGTTAATTTTTTGCTTTAACTCTATTACATTAACAGCTGCCATAAACTGCTGCTTTCATCTGTTTAAAACGTCCTTCAGTGAACTGTTCCTCTGGTTTCTTAATGACATTAAGGAAATTTAAATGCATTTTTATGTTTAAAACCCATTGATACAACACCAGCAGGTATGTCTTTATATCAGCTTTATTTTCTCTTTCTGTTTTGATTGTCTTCTACTCTCTCTCTCTCTCTCTCTCTCTCTCTCTCTCTCTCTCTCTCTCTCTCTCTCTCTCTCTCTCTCTCTTACAATTAAAGTAATTCAGCATCCTTTCATTGTGAATCCTCATACCGAAGAAGCTTGTGAGTGTCTCATGAACACACACAAGCATGTACACACACACACTCACACACAGGGCTCATCAGAGGACAGTACGTTATTGATTTAAAGTGAAGTGGGAAAGGTTAGCTGGGATCGAAGTTGCTAAGCAAGAGAACACGTGCTGTGGGCTAGTTTGTGTGGAAACCTCATCCTCAGAGAGACAGAGAAAGAGAAAAATAGATGGAAGCGCAAGTGAGAGATGCACCTTATCTATATACCCACTCAATTCTCAGACAGGAAAAGAGAGAAAGATGTAGAGGGGGAAGAAAAGCCTTTTGTCACAAGGGCATTGCTCCAGGTTTATGTGCTTCTTCAACTGTGCTTTAAATTGCTCAGGGAGCCATGCCAAGCTGAGATTACTACCAGGTGTGTGTGTGTGTGTGAGTGTGAGTGGGGTGGGGTGTAGGGAGTAAGAGGAGGGAGTGAAGGAAGGTGGCATAAGTGGAAGTACTTTAGTGGCGGTCGGGCTCCAGATGTCTATGTATGGTAGCCAGCTGTATGTGTGTGTGGTTTTGTAATATTTCCGTTTTGGGTTTCCCTCCTCTCTCTTATCTAAATATTCAAGCACAGGTTTAGATGTGCATATGTGATCGACAAAAGTGGAGATGCAGATTTTTCTTTGGACAGCAGCATTACAGTATAATGTCTACATTTTCAATTTACTATAGATTCTCGAATATGATGATGTTGTCATATGCTCCAGAGAGCGGTAATTGCTTCTATAAGCATAGAGCCGCAGACAACAGGGTTCTCTCAGGAACACAGAGATGTGCGCACACATACACATACACACACACACACACACACACACACACACACACACACACATGCATGCATATGTTAATTATCTGTAGTATGCTAGGACACTGGTGCAGTAAAAAGAGGATGGGGAGATTTCCTTCTCATTCTCTCTCTCGCACGTTCTCTCTCTCTCTCTCGCACGCTCGCTCTCTCTCTCTCGCACGCTCGCTCTCTCTCTCTCTCACTCTCTCACTCTCTCACACACGCACACCCTCAGCCAAAACAGACACTTTCTCCGACATACAGACTGTGCATTTTTGTATCTATTTTTTATTAATTTATTTTGTAGAATATTCACAAAGGTTCTCTTAAGCAAATTCGCAGTGGTTTATTTATTTTTGTGTGTGTGTCTCTGCGTTTTTGTAGGTGTATGTAATTGTAGTGTGTCTCGCAGCATGCCACTGGCGGCTGTGTGGAAATAGACCTGATGAGAAACATGTGTCCTGTCCCTGAATCCTCTAATGAACACTGCTAACATCCCTGCGCTTAAGGAAGGTCCTCTAATGTACACACTAACAGTGTGTGTGTGTGTGTGTGTGTGTGTGAGAGAGAGAGAGAGACAGATTTCCTGTTTGGTGGAGAATACGGGTAGGACACTGGTTGATTGTGAAATAATGTTAAGTTGTAGTTGTTATTATTAGTATTACTATTAATACTATTTGTACATTGTATTGGGGACAGTCATGGTCTAATGGTTAGGGAAGCGTGCTTGGGACTGGAAGGTTGCTGGTTTGGTTCTCACAGCCTGCAGGAAAACTGGGAGCATCAGGAATTATAGAACAGTACGGTCCTTCTCCCTTAATCCACGGCCTTGAGCAGGGCACCTAACCCCCAACTCCCCGGGCGCCTACCACTCAGGGTTTGATCGCTGCCCTGTGTGTGTGCACACATGAGCGTGTTCATACACAAAAACCCCATCCAAGCTGTGGTTCGATTGCTCAGTTACATATGTCACATTTCAGTTTGTAGTTTTGCAGAATGTTAGGAAGAAGCTTCATTCGTTTGCTGTTTTTTATTACTTTCTGTGAATGCAGACTCTCAAGCAGTAAGGAGCAACACTTTTGACATTTCACTGAGCAGGAGCCCCCTCAAACACAGAGCAGATTTTTTTTTTAGCCGCGGAGGCCAGTGTGAAATGTGTTCTCAGTATACACACTCACTACACAGACGGAAACAGTGTGGATTTATTAGACATGAGAAAGTGAAGTAACACGACAATGCAAAGCAGTCATGTCTCAACAAACTTGAAAACAACTTTCACACTTGACCAAACGTAAACATCAACGTTAAAACGCCCTAAAACGTAAAATATCAAATATCAAAATGCTTCACAATCCTAGTTTTTAACAGTAATACATACTGTGTTTCGCTAAAATCATGTTGTATCACTTTAATCCTATAGATAAATTTCCTCCCCCTCGTCTCTACGTTTGGCACTGATGCTCACGTGAGCAGGGTGCCAGTGTGAGGAAGTGTCTGTCACTGTCACACTTTGACTGGCAGCTCCAAGACTCTGTCTGACTGACAGAGGAAGACTAAACAAGAACGGCCTTAGGCTCTTTATTACAACTCACACTGCGTTTGTGTGTGTGGTGTCTGTGTGGATGTGTGTTTATGTCCTGTTCTTCCCCTAAGCCCTGAAGTGTGTCAGCTCTGTGCTGACATTCAGGACCTACCTATAGGCTTTGGGCCTATTGATGTGGTCAGTGTAAGAAATGAAATACGTTGGATTAAAGTGACACTTTGATCACTTTACTCAAGTTTATGTTGCTAACTGTGATTAAAATTAGCACTGTACTGATAATGTATGCTTCAGTTGCTGCTGTAGGCCTTCATCTGCTCTATTTCCTTTCTGTCCTGTCTCCACTTGTGCTTACTGTGTACTTAGTGTGTGCTTAGTGTGTTTTGTATGAACATGTGCATTATCCATTGCCTGTCATTTTTTACTTTTACTTTGTTTTCTCGGTGGTCTTCAGTGTTAAATGTATCATGATGTCCAAAATTAACTTTTTTTTCCTTTCCTAACTCAACAACTCTACCATGAGAAGGAATGAGGGTAAAATTGACATTAACTACAAAGCATTGTGGCTAATCCTAACATAAATGGAATGTATTTAGTGTAATTTCTGGGTAAATTACTAGTTGAGGAGGGTGTGTGTAAGGCCTACAGACTCATGCTTTTCTTTGCTCTGCTCTGTGTCTGCTGCTGACTTGTAGGTCTGACGAGTCAGTGTGTGTTTTTAATTTAGCTGAATTTCTCTGGAAGTGATTTGGCTGATTCTTCAGACACTGTGGCACCAGTGGACGAAGAGCAGGTGTGTGTGTGTGTGTGTGTGTGTGTGTGTGTGTGTGTTTGTGTTCCTCTGTGTGTGTGGAGCACAGCTGGGCTGCTGCTGATGACGTGTCTAGGTCAGCATTAGCATGTGTTCCACGGTCACAACCAGCACCTGCTTGTTACACAGTTCAGCATCAGCACCATTAGTACATCCTCATACTGACTCACACACACACACACACATACACACACTGACACATGAGGGATGTCACAATTATGTGTAGCATAAGCTGCACATGCACTGATAACATGATCCAAAACTCCCTATATGACCCAGAACTCTCAGATTTGTGTGTGTGTTTGTGTGTGTGACCACATTTTTAAGGTGAAGGTTTTAAGTTATTAAGGTTAGTGTTAAGGTTAGGGAAGTGGTAGTTATGGTTTAGGTCAGGGCAAGTCCCCACAAAATGAATGGAAGTCTGTACAATGTCCTCTTAAACCATGGAAACAAGACTGTGTGTGTGTGTGTGTGTGTGTGAGAGAGAGAGAGAGAGAGAGAGAGAGAGAGAGAGAGAGAGAGAGAGAGAGAGTGTGTGTGTGTGTGTGTGTTTGCTGATCTTACAGCTCTTGTGCCAGTAGGAGCTTTGGACACACACACTCATAAATCGATCATATCACACCTGATGCCTCCCTCTGCACCAGCTGCTCCTTGAGCTCCGGCCGTGTTGCTAGGATACGAGCTCACAGGAAGAAGTTAGGGCTGGACGCTCGTCAAATCGCACGCTGTTAGCTCGGCGACGTGATGAAGATCGACTACGTGGACCTTGCCAAAGACCCACTCGAAAAACAAACGCACACAGCCCGTCAAACAACACACACACACACATATCCACCGCACTCACACACGGACACTGATGAGATCACAGAGCATATGGTTAGTATGGTAATGTGTGGAGGAGGTGTGGAAGGAAGTGAGGTGCGTTCTGACACTCTGTCTAGCCTCAGGCAATCTGCTGCTTATGAGGGACCGGTCTTTACTCTCATATGCCACTGGCTCACACTGTGAACATCGGCATGTGCGGCTAAGGTTGAGTGTTTTGTAATAGTCCAAGAGCCAGGGTGAGTATGTATATTCAGAACAGTGTCACCTCAGAGCAGTGAATAGTACCAGTATTGTTGGTAAATCCATTTAAATGCAGGAGTAATATTTATATTAAACAGGATGTAAATTAAATTGTATGTTGTTATATAGTAAAGTGTATTTTTCTATATCACATTATTAATGATTGTATATGTGTAGATTTGAAAGTGTAAATTTAAAGGGTTAGTTCCGTAGATGGGGGTTATATCGTGGACTACAGGTGGTTTGAAAGAGCTTATTGAAGGGAATACATACATAGTCCATGACATAATCCCGGCCCAGAAAACCAGCCCAGTGTACAACTAGGGTTCAACAGGTGGTAAATGCATTTATACTCAACATCAGTGCTATGGGCTGGTAAATGCCATTGTTAAACTATGTGTATATCTTTAGTTTTGTAAGTAGCTTCCACAGAAATGCATCATAGATCCCTTGGCGTATTCATTACATTTGAATAAAGGATGAAAATGTATACATTCATTATTTCATTTATTGTCTGTAACCGCTTGTCCAGTTCAGGCGGCGGGTCCAGAGACTACCCGGAATCATTGGACGCGAGGCAGGAACACAGGAACTCTGGCAGGGGGCGCCAGACACACTCACACTTTCACACCTATGGACATTTTTGACTCGCCAATCCACCTACGAATGTGTGTTTTTGCACCATGGGAAGAAACCGGAGCACCCGGAGGAAACCCACGCAGACACAGGGAGAACACACCAAACTCCTCAGGTCCCTGGAGCTGTGTGACTGCGACACTACCTGCTGCACCACCCATGAACTTGTGTACATTTAAAAGGGAATTCCACCCACTGGTTTGTGGTCAGTGGTTTGATGTGAAATACTTAATCTAGAGCCTGGGTTTGAATTATTCATAAAGGTGGGGATACAAATCTGGATGATTTATTATCTCTCTAAAAGCTGTATCAGAGAAGGCTATTATATGACAGTGTAAAAAAATGTTACATTGTTTAAGACATTGTTTTACAATAGTAAAAGTCTAATCAATGAAGAGAGACGTGATAAGGGTCAAGTCATTTAGGTTTTTGTACATTATGTATATGGTAATCTTTGCTTTGCACTGCTTTTCTATAGGTAATGCCCCATTTCTAAAAAAGAACAAACATTGCACACAGTGGGACTGATATGATACAATGTTTTAACAGCAGGGGGCAGTGTTGAGCTCGTGTTGTCTCACCACCAGCTGATTGAACCTGGCAGTGTGTCAGGGTTTTTCTCCAAATGACAGACTCTCAAAGGGGTGTTTCTTTCTTTAAATAATGGGTGAATGCATGTGTCCATGTGAGAGACAGTGGGGAAGAGAGTCTGGTTTTGTCGTAGGTGCATGTGTGTGTGTGTGTGTGTCTGCGTTTTTAGAAGCTGAGGTGTTGCATATTTAGCTAAGAGTTCAGTCGCCTCTCAGTCTGCAGCTAAACCACATGCTTCATACGCACACAGTTCCTCCAGCCAGCCTCACGTTCTGCTAAACCTGCTATAACAGTAATGAAAGTAGCCTGAGATAACTCAGACTAGACCTGTCATTAAAAAGCTGCTCTGTGTGTGTCTGTGCGTTTGTCTGTGCGTGTGTCTGTACTTGTGCTTATGTCTGTGTGGGTCTCTGTGTGTGTGTGTGTGTGTTTGCTTGCTTGCTTGTGTGCACCCCCATTGGCAGATGCCAAGACTGTGTTTATTTTATCTTTATTGAGATTATTGTTGCTCTGGCAGCACCCAGGAGAAGAAGCAGAAACTCAGAAGTGTGTGTTTGTGTGTGTGTGTGTGTGTGTGTGTGTGTGTGTACAAATATGTGTATCTATATTTATATGTGTATATGGTTGATGCCCACTAATGAAAGCCGCTCAGTGAAAAAAAGAGTAAAAATTCCAACCTGACAACACTCAATCCACTGCTGCCAATGTTGCCAATCTTGTCTAAACCTTTGTGTACTTTCTCTTTCTCTCTCTCTCTCTCTCTCTCTCTCTCTCGCTCTCACTCTCTCTCCCTCTCTTTACTGAAAGGGGTTGCTGGAATGCTTCATTTGAGCCCCCCCCCCCAGGCCAAAGACTACATACACCTGTTCTTACACTCACACACATACCCCACTGTCTCGCTCTCTCTCGCTTGTTCTCTCTTTGCCTCTATGTCTCTCCCTCTCTCAGTAGGAGGTGTCTACCTGTGGAGATGAAAGCTGTGCATGGTCAAAGATAATGTAGCTGTTTTCATACTCAGTATTGTAAAAAAAAAAAACCCAGCTATACGAGTGCACACATACGCACACACACACACACACACACACACAAACACACACAGTAAGGCAGGGTGAGCACAGAGAGAGAGATGCACACACAAAGGTCAAGACTGATGATTTATTATAACATTGTGGTTTACCATTAACAGCAGTGTGCTATGGTAACTGCTAATATGTGATACATGAAGTCATACAGCTGTATACAGTGCTGTGCAGAGGTTAGAGACTCCTCTTTGTCTGTTTAATTTCCAGCCAGAATTAAGAAGCTATTAGACATGTTACTTTAAATATAATCATTCATTTGCATGAGAAAAACAGAGTGTATATATATAAATAAACTTAATTTATATTAGAAATATAGATGGACAAAATAGGTCTCTTCTTACAACTGTGCAGCATCTGGTCTTCACCAGTACTGGCACCAGTAATCAGTAAGTAATATTTTAAGGTTTCTCAGAAGAGAAAATCAAGCTCCAGGCATGTTTCAGAATTTGCAAATCAAATAAAGAATTTGCATGGCGTAGTTAGAACAATGGATGTTCTGTCCCAGAACCCAGACCTCAGCATCACTGAATTTACTTTGGAAGAACTTGAGTCTAAGTAGCAACAAATTTTGAAATTGTTCAGACTGGAAATAAGGTCAAATAATGGATAGCCACTGACCTTTCTACACTAATTTGCATATGCAGGCAATAACAAAAAACAACAAAAAACAACACCAAAAACACATAAACATACATTGATGAAGCACGTAATTCTGCTACAAATCTTGGCCTGTCAGTGCTCCCTATTGTTTGGCTCTGAGTGTTTTCACACAGCGTGACTGCCAACAGATGGTCAGCAGTGTGTGTTTGTGTGTGTGTGTGTGTGCGTGTGTGTGTGTGGTTATGTGGTGTGGCCTTGCCTAAGGCCTTGCCCACAGGGGACTGTTTGGTTCTTATCTCGCACAGAACATATGCAGCATGTATGGCCATGGTCACCAAGCAACTTAGAGAGAGAGAGAGACTGTGTGAAAGGAAAGGTTTTCCTTCTGTGTGTGTGCTTTCTAGCCAAAGCTAGAAGAATAACTCTGTGTCTGACACTTGGAATTGTATGACAGAGAGAATACTGAAAAGAGTGAGAGAATGCTCTCTGAGAATTACACACAAAGTCCAATGCACACAAACACAGCAGAGATGCACAAAGTGACAGCCAGAGCACACACGTAGCCACATGAAAAGACACATTATCTATTAGCTATATGAAGTTGGGTGTGCATGTTTGTGGATGGATTAATGGATTAATAGGAAGGCTTGTTTTCGTTCATGATTTTAATTGGTATCTCTTTTATAATACGGAAATGATTATTGAAAGTAATATGTTCATATTTAGATTTGGGGCTGGGTTTTTCATTAAAGAGGAATGTAGTACTGCAGTTGTCTACACAGCACACTACACAATTAGACCTCTACAATTACAAAAATCGGTATGGTGGAGAACCATGGTAATAATAATAATAATACTAATAGGAATTTTCAAGCAGTGGTTACATTCTGTATATCTTATCTGAAATTATATGAAATCATAATAAATCAGATTATTATATGTTTTAAAAAGCTGTACCTGCTTATGAAAGTAGGATTTTTTTTGGACTAGTGCTATTGTTGGATCTGTTAAATCTGTTTACGGACTGGTTTGGTTTTTAATTGTTATTGTTTATTCTGTACAGGCATGCGTTCTTTCTGTTGAGACCTTGCATTGTCTAGTATTTTTAGAGGGAGATCCAGAGCGAGAAATCTAAAGGCAGTAAGTGTGGTAGCCTCTGACAGGGCTGATGAAGCTATGTTGGAGCCTCCGGCAGTGCTCCTCTCTTCTCTCCATTGTTTTTCTCCCTCGTTCTCTCTCTCTCTTTCTTTCTGTGCAGGGAGGATAAAGAGGAAGTGACACAGGGGGCCAGACACTGCTGTTTCCACATGACCCTCCTCCATAACACAGCACCCCTTTTGTCAAAGCCTCCCACCACTCCTCATTCTCTCTCTCTGTGTGTGTGTGTGTGTGTGTGTGTGTGTGTGTGTGTGTGTGTGTGTGTGTAAAAGCCACTTACTGCTCTCCATAGTTTCAGCCCAGACCTACTGAGAGCACTCTACTGAGAACAGGCAGAGGATTAGCTATGGCTGTGTGAAGTTTAAAACACATACCAAATGGCTGTATATGCTAGAGATGATGATTTTGGAATTGCGGAAAATAGCAACGTACAATGTGTCATTGTCAATGTATTAACAACATATACAATTTCAAAAAATACAATAACAAATGACTTTATATATGTTGATTATGGCGTTTATTTCTATATAATTACAAATGCAGTTAAATAAGTAATGTGCAGATATTTTACATAGCTTTTAATTAGGCCTAATTAACATGTTTCCAATGCTAATATTATTCAGATTATGGATGGGCAGTATCTAGATTTTTCATATTGTCACACCATGTTAAAATATTAACATGGTATACTGTATTACAATGGGGTGGAGGTGGGGAGTACACTGCTGTGCTGTGTGAGCCTCATACATGTGGTCGAGTGTGGGTCGAGTGAATGGCTTTTGGCACTGTGCAGTTCAGCTCAGCACTGCCCAAACTTGCACACTGACACTCTGAGAGGGCAAAATTCAGTGACTGATGCTGGAGGAACAGAACCGTTTTAAAATAAATAAATAAATAAACAGCAACATAAACACTAATAATAATAATAATAATAATAATTAATAGAGGCGGCACGATGGCGCAGCAGGTAGTGTTGCAGTCACACAGCTTCAGGGACCTGTTCCGATTCCCGCTCCGGGTGACTGTCTGTGAGGAGTTTGGTGTGTTCTCCCTGTGTCTGCGTGGGTTTCCTCCGGGTGCTCTGGTTTCCTCCCACAGTCCAAAAACACACGTTGGTAGGTGGATTGGCGACTCAAAAGTGACCATGAGTGAATGTGTGTGTGTGTTGCCCTGTGAAGGACTGGCGCCCCCTCCAGGGTGTGTTCCCGCCTTGTGGCCAATGATTCCAGGTAGGCTCTGGACCCACCGCGACCCTGAACTGGATAAGCGCTTACAGATAATGGATGGATGTTGCCCTTTCAATCTATTTGAAATGAATGATTACGAATTACTTTTTAATGTGTTTACAACCTAACTAATAACCATGTAAAAAACTGATTTGTAAACCATTTGTAAACCATTGAGTGAAGGGTCGCCCGTTTTCAGAGTGTGATATCACCAGTTTTTGTGCTCCCACAGTGGATTGGTGTGGGTTGTGATACTTTGCCTTGTACATAATGACACAGAACAAAAATATGACACCCCACACACGTTATATTTGTTCATTATTGTGGTATACGGTATTACCGTTATTGCACCGATATGATCATTCATCCTTAATAATTACGTGGATTCTTTTGGAGTTTCTCAGAAGAATTTTGTCTCATTATTATTGTGGTATGGTAGAGCAAGCATCATATTTATCACTCTCTTTGCATATTTAGATGACCTGTTTTTTCATCTATTAGGTGCCATAACAAAATGTGCATTTATTGTTCTCCTCCAAAGGGTCTGAACTGTTCAGCGAAGTTGCTAGCAGATGGGAATCAGACACACATTTGAACATTGATACGCTGACATTCTGCACTTTAAACTGAAACTAGTTGTTTTCTTTCAGTTCCAACATTCAAGAGTACAAAGCTAAAACCAGAACTGTGTCAGTGTCTAATTATTTATGGACTATGCTGTAAGATACATGCACCCACACACGCACTCACATACACTTTAAAATACATGACCCCCCTCCTCTCTTCTCCTGCTGCTTCTCTCCAAAGCCTAACTGGTTGCACTGCCTAACTGGCACAATCAATAACTCAGGAAGCATGCAGAGGCCTCTGCTGACTTGCTGTCTCCCTAGGACTCTGCTTGCTCCTGATCTGGGGGTGAGTGAGAGAGAGATCAGGAGAGAGAGAGAGAGAGATAGATGGAGAGAGAGAGAAGGATGTTGAAAGAAAGGAGAATGGGTAGACAGACAGTCTTTATTGACTGCACCCCGTACAAGGCTCCTACAGGAACTGTTTATCAGCCAAGACAAGCACAACAATAGAGCCCACTGCGAATAGTACCGCCCCAAGCTCAAATCATACACACACATTCTCTCACATGCCACGTATATGTTTCTGTGTATCTCTCTTTCAGGCAATCTTTTGGTTTTACATACACAAACACACACAATCCCTTGTGAGGGAGTAGGGCATCCGTTGCTTAGTTAACCCCTGGCCTACAGTACTGTAAGCTCTGTTGTATTTTCTACATGCCTGTGCATTAAGTCCTTTGTATGTGAACACATTTCTGGTAACACTCCACCCTTCATAATGCAGCCTTTCTATACAGTACCACACCCACTAACGCTCAATAGCACAGACGAACCAGAGATGCAGTATAAAGATTGGGTTAGCTTGATATAACTTATAATTTGGCCATAGAAATACATTATTGTTGGTCTGGTTACATTCTGTAACCACAAATGGGGGATTTCCAGTGGTATCCATCATAATAGAGAACTGGTTAATTCACTTATTAAACACATTACAGGGTGTTACACATTACCTAACCCAGGCTTTCTTCTTTGCTGACATTGCGCACAAGCTTTCTAGACTACAATAGCACACTACAACAGCATTCTACTTTAGTAACTTGTTATCTGTAAGCGCTTATCCAGTTCAGGGGCGCAGTGTGTACAGAGCCTATCTGGAATCATTGGGCGCAAGGCGGGAACACACCCTGGAGGGGGCGCCAGTCCTTCACAGGGCAACACAGACACACACACACATTCACATCTAGGGACACTTTTGAGTCTACCACCTACCAACATGTGTTTTTGGACTGTGGGAGGAAACCGGAGCAACCGGAGGATACCCACGTGGACACAGGGAGAACACACCAAACCCCTCACAGACAGTCACCCGGAGCAGAACTTGAACCCACAACCTCCAGGTCCCTGGCGCTGTGTGACTGCGACACTACCTGCTGCACCGTGTCGCCCACTTACACTTTCCTAGTTTAGTTAATTATGTTAGCTTTCTATGTTAGAATATAGAATATACTTTCTTTAACACTATCATTCTACAATACACTGGAATACTACACTAGAAATTCATACTAGGCTAGCATTTTACACATGTCCTACATGTTCACAAACACACACGCACACACAAACAAAAAGCCCTCACCCACTCCGAAGAACTGAATAAATGATTATCTCTCTCCTTTGCTCTTTAATATCAGTGTCTATTTCAGTCTCTGTCTGTCTCTGCCCTCTGGTCTTCGCTGCCTTATTACATGTGTCAGAGCAGTGAAGGAGCAAAGGGGCTCTGCAGTTTGAATATTAGAGGCGGGCTTGTCCATTTGAGGCAGGTCTGTCAGCGAGGGTCAGGCTACATCTGTTGTCATCCTCTGTGTTTGTGTGTGTGTGTGTGAGTGAGAGAGAGAGAGAGAGAGAGAGAGAGTGATGTGTGTCTTTATGCATGCTGAGAGGCTTTCTGCATTACATTTCCTTTTATGAATGTCTAATGGCCGTGGCTCTCTCTTATGATCTCTCTAAATGAATGCAGCCGGGAATTAATGCTTTATGAGAACATGGTGTATTTAGCATGGCCATTTCACATCATTACCAGCGACTGAAATTTGTCTGAGACACCAGAATGTTTTTTTTTCTTCTTCACCTGACCTTTTTCTTTTCAGACGTTTGACCTTGAGGACGAGGAAATGATGGATTTGAGCTGCAGTTTTTCTTTGAGCTTGTGTAAGGGAGCGAAAGAGGGTGAGAGAGAGATTCCAAGGAAGGTTTTCAAGGACAGGGGATTCAGACAGTGTACAGCAGTGTGAGTAAGTGTTGTGACTGGGTTTGGCTGCCTCATGTAGGCCTCTAAAGGTGATCAAAAGCTATTGGCCTTCTGTCCACTAATGCTATGGTGGTGTGGAGACCTGCAGTGGTGTAAGAGCAGAGAGCTGATATGTGACGGCGGGCTGCTGGGTCAGGAGGATCGATCGTTGCTGTGTGGTACAGGACGTACTCACTTAAAAGACTAGTTGACCTTTTGTAGACCTAACTGCACCATTGTACTGCTCTCTGTAACAAGAAATCAACATTTTACAGCTATGTTTCACCACACTATGGTTTACTGTAGTACTCTCTCTCTCTCTCTCTCTCTCTCTCTGGGTTTGGTGAAATTACACAGTCCTACAGCTCTTTAAATTGAGTAATTGCTACTGTCTGGCGAAGGCGTCCGCTCCCTGTTTTGAAAGGAGCCTTTCATGTCTTCTGGATTGGGGAGGAAGGCGGTGGGAGGGGA
This sequence comes from Hoplias malabaricus, assembly GCF_029633855.1. NCBI lineage: Eukaryota > Metazoa > Chordata > Actinopteri > Characiformes > Erythrinidae > Hoplias > Hoplias malabaricus. The sequence goes on along the minus strand of NC_089810.1, from coordinate 15,100,984 downwards.
GGGTGTAGTTAGCCGTTCGTTTGTTCTCCGTTTCCTCTAAAGCAGCTCTCCCTCTCCTCCTCTCCCTCGTTCCTCCACTCGTTTGTGATCTTGCAGTGGAACGCGTGATTACTGAGCCAGGAACAACATCACCACCCCCCAAGAGAGTCTTTTTTTAGTTGTTATTGTTGTTGCCGTTGTATTAAATGCCAGTGAGAAGGATCGCACGGGCACAAAGCATGCAGATGCCCCTCACAGAACGTCGGTGAGATTACACTGCCCTGTGTGTGCACCATCCACACACAGCATCCTATCCCACTGTGCCTGGGCTAAGGTTTGAAAAATGTCACAGCTCTAGGTCAAATTACTGCTCTTCCAGTTAGTTTCTATTGTTTCTTATTGTTTTCTATTCATAGGGGTTAAACATAATACCCATTGTGTTCATCCCACTGATCAGCTGCTTCTTCTTCATCAGTGGTAATGGACGTAATGACTCAGAGATGATAAAATGGATTGTGTGGTCACTCTCAGCAGTGCACCTTGTGAGTAAAAAAGCGATGTTCTCAAAGAGTAAAAGGCCTCCAGGCAGGTGCTCGGCTCAGTAGAATACGGTTTTTAACCAGCAGAGGGCATGTGCAGTCTGCTGAAAAACGAGCAAATGCAGAGCAAGGATACATTACAGTTCACCTCTCCCTGCCTGCTTATCCCTCTTGTGGGAGGGAGAATATTGTTGGTGCTTTGCTGCGTTGATCACTCATTTTAAACCAGATCTAAAAGTGCTGTCAGATTTGCAGTGGTTGGAACTGATTGGACTGTCAACAGGTTCATTTAGCTGCAGTTTTTTTGTTGTTTTGTTTGTTTGTTTATGTCCCGAGATGATTAACTAGATGCAATATGAATTATGATAGTAGGAATAATAGTATTATATGTTACATAATAGTAAGACAAATGTCTGTATGTTAGAACTCTCCTAAGACATTAGCATTAATGTTGACACAGACTGCAACAGTTGAGTCAGTGTATGTTCATGCTTCCCATTGCTGTATGTCTTTTTGTGTGTTTATGTGCGTCTCTCCTGTCCTCCGCGTCTTCCGTTAGCCTTCATTAATCGGAGGGGCCTGTTGTGATTGTTTTGCATAATATCTCAATTACCCTCGTGCCCTGCCTAATAGCGAGCGGTGTGTGTGATTCCTGGCACACTGCTCTACGCCTCTTGCCTTCCCCTCGCAGGGCTTTTATTGGAAGCGACACGGCCATTAAGGAAAGCCCCTGTGCACGGGCTCCTAATGAGCCTCCGATGGTGCAGCCATTAGAGTGAGCTCCACGAGAGTCAGTGCCATGGAGAGTCACTATACACGTCACTAGCAGAAAGCTTCATTTGGGCCTGAAAGTTTAAGACACTTAAGCCCGAGGTTTTATAAAGAGCAGTGAACACACACTCCCACTAGTGAATGAGGGACAGTGAAGACACACCTGGAGCGGTGGGCAGGCACGCTTGGCACCTAGGGAACATTTTGGGGCTTAGGTGCCTTGCTCAAGGGCACTTCAGCCATGGTTTGGCTCGAACAACTACTCTAACTGTTAGACTATGGCTTCATACCTGTATTTTCTGTAATTATCTTGTATTTTATTAACATACAGTACCCATCAAAAGTTTGGATACATCTTCTCATTAGTCATTGGTGGAATATACATTCTCTGTATAGAACTGTGTAGCAGCCCCTACCTCTGCACAACCCAAATTTCAGTCTCAAACACATTAAGAAAGCGAGCGGTTCTCCAAATTATCTCTTGACGAGGCCACAGCTGTTCACTGAAAACCATTCCAGGTGACGACCTCGTGAAGCTGACTGAGAGAAAGAGTGTGTGCAAAGCTGTCACCAAGCAAAAGGTGGCTACTTTGAAGAATCTAAAGTATGAAACATATTCTGGATTCTATAACACTTATTTTGTAATGATAAAAAACAAAGAAAAACCATTGAATGAGAAGATTTTGACTGGCACTGTATATTCACAATATGTGGAAAATGGCCCAAAACAAAGGAAACCCTTCCTGAGTGGGTGTGTCCAAACTTTTGATGGGCACGCTACACTTTAGATATTAGTGTAGTGGCTGCTTATTAAATTACAGTTGATATCATACAGGCTCACTTTGTTATAGTGTCTTTTAAACTGATGTATGCAAATGACCTGATGTGATGTTCTGGCTGCCCTGTATTGTGCACCATTCAAACAGCAGTTCAGTGTATAGACACTTCAAAATGAATGAGGGACGTCAGCCTCCTGTAGAATGAATATAGATATTTATACATCATTGAAGTGGACATACTGCAGCTAAAACAAAGTTTGCATACGTCATTAAATATATGTTTTAGATACGTTATCTTATTTTTAGGTATTTTCAGGTCCAGTATAAATCCTTTTTGTTTTAAATTTAGTTTAAATAAATGGTGGTATGAATTTCCGGAGAACATGTATACGTCTAAATTATACATTTGTCACCTCTACATAACACTTACTGATTAAAAACCCTAAGGTTCAGGGCGTTCTGCAGAAGGTAAAGTTGTAACAGCTGCACTTCATTTGAAGATTACCATGGAAAAGTTCAACGGTCATTACAGACTGAACATTTAATCAAATTATCATCATATACACCCATTTATGCAAACAACCTGGAACTGTTTGAGGAAACAATTGAGCAAACACTTTAGAATTGCAGACTCTTATAGACACACATGCATAAACACACATGCTGTGATGCCATCTGTGCGTTAAGATAAGATCTAACTGTTTTAAAGGCTACGCTCCCCTCATTTCCTTTTTATCACATCAACCTCCCCACTCTCTCTCTTTCACACACACACACACACATACACACTGGTGCACAGACACAGTGTCAGTGGTCAGCCGGGGTCAGTGCCATGCTGGGAGGCAGACGGTGAGGCAGGCAGCTCACCCTGCTGTGACTGCCCAGTGAGGCAGGAAGTGCAAATCGATAGCACTTACCCTTTTCCTGTTTCAGCTCCCCGAGGGTCTCACGCAGCAAGGCGTTAAGAAGCACAGCTCTTTGTGTGGAGAAAGGAGTGGTAAAATAGGGGGAAGCACTAACTGTATGTGCACAGAGTCTCTCTGTTTTAATGGTTACTCATTTTTTGGTTTTGGTTATGGTTTAAAGCTAAGGATCATGTAAACAATCTCAAATGAAGCATTTGAAAAAGTTAGAGGACATACATTATTCATAAACCACTTAGTGCATTAAAATGACAGTTGCAACAAACAAATTTAAAGTTTCGCTCTTACGTAGTCAATTAGCCAATCAGACATGCTTGGTAGCCAAACGTAGCTATGAGGCTAATGTGTTATGGAAGTTTATAACTAAAAGCAACAACATTGGTCTGAATCATACTGATGTTAAGGGATCTTATATACACTTGTGTGGCCTTTGACTGTATTAATCATACAAAAATGCGAGAAAATTGGATAAAAGTATTTGCATATTTATAGTCAGTTGTAGCAGCAATCGTGAAGTGCTTTGGTTACATGTTTGTCCATTTTTATTACTAACTGTATTCATATGTGTACCTGCATAAGTCATCTCATCAGCATCAGTTTACCTTGCTTGCCCAGGCACATGCCTGTCCCTGCTGCCTTTTTTGGTGCCAGATCTAATGAGATTCATAAAGCAACACTTTAGGGCAAAAAGCAAAGAAAAATAAATAAATAAATAAAACATTTCAAATGACTAGGCTCAGTTAAAAGCCATGAGTATGGTGGTAAAGCCAGTGAGGCACAGAACTGTAAAAGGAGAAGGGCGATATATGGAAGCGATGGCTCCTTACAGCAGTGCCTAAGCGGAAGTGAGATGTCAAAACATATCAGCATCGCTTGACTGGTCAGCCTGGAGTATATCTCTCTCTCTCACTCTCTCTGTTTCACTCACTTTCTTCTGTCTTACTCTCTTCCACTGGGACTGTAACGCTTCATGTGCAAACATCACACACACTCTAATTCTTCACACAGATGTGACAATCGGGGGAAACCTAGTTCAGTAGTTAGTGATGTTTGGGTGGAAAACTTGTTCATCAACGTTTGCCTGGTTGAGATTAGCTCTGAAATGGTTGGCCAGTGTAGATTACATTATTTTTCATATTCTAATTTCAAAAGTGGGTGGCACGGTGGTGCAGCAGGTAGTGTCGCAGTCACACAGCTCCAGGGGCCTGGAGGTTGTGGGTTCGATTCCCTCTCCGGGTGACTGTCTGTGAGGAGTTGGTGTGTTCTTCCCGTGTCCGCGTGGGTTTCCTCCAGGTGCTCCGGTTTCCTCCCACAGTCCAAAACACACACGTTGGTAGGTGGATTGGTGACTCCAAAGTGTCCGTAGGTGTGAGTGTGTGAGTGAATTTGTGAGTGTCTGTGTTGCCCTGTGAAGGACTGGCGCCCCCTCCAGGGTGTATTCCCCGCCTTGCGCCCAATGATTCCAGTTAAGCTCTGGACCCACCGCGACCCTGAACTGGATAAGGGTTACAGATAATGAATGAATGAATAATTTCAAAAGTTTTAATTGTATATCTTGCTATGTTTCAGTATTTTTGGAAGGAAAAATCATAACCCATTTACACTATCTATTTTACACCATAATGTTTCAACTGAATTTACTCTCTCTGTGTCATACATTTCTACCCAAGTGACAAACGCTCTGCTCCTGTTATAACAGCTGAGAAGGACAGATCCAACATGTTGTCAATGTGTTTATTCCCTCCACTAAGTAAACCACTCTGTAAATCAATCCAACCGCTTTGAAAGCCACTTTTTAGAGCTTTGAGGTCAAGATGTGGTTGTACAGAGAGGACGGATAAGCCCTCTTCATAGTCAGGGAGAATACAAAGTCTAAAGGTCATGTCATAAGCAAATCTCACCTGACAATCTGGATTATCCCTAATCACAAAGATTTGTCCCAATGCAGTAGTGGCCTGAGCCTCATCATCTCGTCCTTGAATGTTTTTTTCTTTGTGATTTTCAGCCTAAACATTATGCTTCCCCTACCACATGCTGCTCCATGCTCCTGACCTATGGTCACTTTAGTGATACTCGCGAAAACCCTGCATTTGCCATTTCTGTTCAAGAAGCCTATTGTTTTCTGAATCTCCGTCTCCAGCCGGGATGTTTGATTGTGAGTGTAATACAGGATAAAATGGTGACTTTAAAGCTAAACTGGGCACATTCTGATGTTCTTGGGACCCAAATATTTTAAAATAATTTTGTTACAGGTCTCAATCTCAAATTTGATTTGAAATAAAGTAGTTCTCTTCACTTTTTTTTCCTGTAGGACCACATTTTTCAGAAATATATTTTACACACGCATGTTTAAAGACGCCTGACACCTCTATTATCTTGTTGATGTTGAATCTCGACCTTTGTCTTGTTCTCTTTGATCCACCTGTCTCTTGTTTCTGTTTCAGTGTTGACCCGGTTCATTGCCTTGCCTTTGTGGGGCCTCGGCAGTGTTTATCATCATTGCTTCTAACCTTCTCTGCCTCTTACTAATGGCCTATAATATATGCACGGCTTCTGTTTCCTCTCATGAGCTTAATTAAGCAGGTGCATGGTGGTGTCCGAATGGCATGAGCGTATTTTGATGCAAGCCGCACTGATGAAAGAACATGTGGGGTCAGAGAAGGCTGCAGGGGATAGCAGAGATCTGTGGTAAGCAGTAAGGGACATGACCATGGTTGGGCTCTTCTGCTCTCCTTGGAGGGAGTATGGATACTGCTTTGTGTTTCTTCCCCACAGAAAATTCAAAGCTAATGAGGCTCAGGGGGCTAGGTGGGTGGGTCAGTGGGCCCTGCACTGCCAGTGATTAGCCCTCTGTCCTAGCGTATTTAGCATATTTACAACTCATCAGCTCTTAACTAATGCAGACAGCATGTCCTTCACATCAAATCCATTTCCATGCATATGTCAGCTTTCATCAATGCAGGGTTTCTAAGTGGATTTTCTATATAGTATAAGCTTTCATTTCTGACAACAGTGACTGCTGGGGTTTTAAACATGGCATGCAATGCTAACTGTGATGGGGTAACATTTAACTTCTTTATTTAGTGCCTGTACCTGTCTTGCATCGAGCAGAGATTAAAAACAGACCTCTAAAAATAATGTAAAATAATATCTAAGGCTTGAGTATACGGTTTTAACTAGCGTAACTCTAAAGACCTAACTAGTAGTAATACATATGATCGCTTAAAGCTTAAAATAACTAATAATAGACATCTTCAGAACCCTAGATGTGTAGAAATATATTAAATGAATTCTTGGCCATGTGCCTTGTGATGTGATACACATTTATTCTAGTAGCTTTCTTCATTTTTCTAAGCCATCTGCTCTGGGGTGTGAAGAAACCCTAATAGCTTGAAGATAGTTTACATAAATTTTTGCTGTGCCTTGTGTGCGGCTGTAGAGGATTCTAAACTTATCATGGCACGTTGGAGATCGCTTCAGTTATTTACTGAAGAGCCTAAGGTTAAGCCCATATGGTCTTGTTAAGCAAGTCACTAATGGGCGTTTCAAGCCCAGGTGCTCCACCAGCCTCAGCACATTCACTTTTTGAGTTATTCCTTCTTATCCACACCCCATCTATTTATTTTAGTAAGCTCAGAGAGAGCTAGGAGATCTCATACTTGTGTAGCCGCTGTCAGCACAGTGAAATTAGTTCTCTGAAAAGAGAATAAATTCTTCATCTTCTATAAGGCAGCACTTTTATCTAGTTTCTGTTATCACGACCTTATATCTAGCTAGGCACCAACAACTCCACTGCAAATGGTATCACCTTCTTTTCTAAGATGTGAAGTCACTAGGAGAAAGGCAGAAAGGCGATTGAGCTGTTCAAACACCCTCACTCAGTGAATGGCCTTAGAGAAGTCTCTGACCGCAAGGCTGGCTTTCACTCTGTTGGAGGCTTGTGTGTAGGTGGAGGATTCCCCTGGCACGCACAAACAGGAGTGTTTACCTGCAGTTATTTATATGGAGAGGCCGGGCCCTGCATGTAATGCAGTCACAGTATTGCCTTCGGCATTGTGTGGAGGTTGTGTGAGGAACACAGGGCCTATGTGGTATCTCAGTGCCCGCAGGCTAGAGGTCAGTGTGTGAAATTCTCCCACATCAGTGTATGGGGTCCATTTGTGCTGGAGCTGAAAGCACTGCTGCTGACCTTCAAGTCTATAAACACATCTCTACTGTATTATACAGTTTTACCTGCTCTGGATTCTTTTTGCTTACACATAACTGAAGGAGCCAGTCTGATATAAAACCATTGATTAATGGTTGTATATCTGTGTAACTAGGGCTGGACAATAACTCAGTATCAAAATATATCACAATATAAAATGTTTCAATAACAATGATATGAAGGCAGGAACACACTCTGGAGGGGGCTGCCAGTCCTTCACAGGGCAACACACACTCACAAATATGGACACTTTTGAGTCATCAATCCACCTACCATTGTGTGTTTTTAGACCATGGGAAGAAACCAGAGCACCTGAAGGAAACCCACGCAGACACAGGGAGAACACACCAAACTCCTTTACAGAGATTTTATGCTGTTCATATCAATATCAGAATTACATCGTATCAACCTAGATTAAGAAATATATCGTGATATAACTTTTGGCCATATTGTCCAGTTTTTAACACAACAAAGGACAACTATAGATTGCCCTTTCCACCAGCAACACAATGGCAAATTTTATAGAAGCCAGGACAACTTTGTTAGACACTGTACCATATAAAAATTTGTGTATGCATATATATTGTCTTTTGTACAGTGTTGGAATTCAAGTGAAAGGAGACTACGCTGCTAAGCAACTCAGACACAAGAGAAATCACTCAGGATTTGGTATCTACCCATCCTGTCCTACTCAATCTGTCTGCATGGCCCGCTAAAATGCCTCACTCCTCAAGAGGAGTAATTAGGGACGGTGCACGTTTATTTTTAGGCACCTGTGCGTCAGAAAAGCCTGTGTTTTTAAAAGAAAGGCACAGGAGTTTGGTCTCACTCCTGGGCCTCGCGGTTCTGTGTCTCTCTGTCTCCTGCAGGGAGTCATGTTTATTTCATCAGCCCGGGGCTTTTCTTTTGTCGTGAGATCGCACGGCATATCCGCTGCCTGTCTCCCTGCCACTCGTCAATGGCGGGAGCCATCACGGCTGCTTTTAAGTCCACTCCCCCACCTCTCCACTCCACACTTCTTCTGACAGTTCCTCCTGTTATTTTTCTTCCTTCTGCCTTCTTCTTTCATGGTCATCCCATGTCTCTTCCTTCAGCTCTCGTCCACTAGCTGGTACTCGGTGGCGTTTTCTCACTCTCTCTCTCTCTCTCTCTCTCTCTCTCTCTCTCTCTCTCTCTCTCTCTCTCTCTCTCTCTTCTGAACATAGCTGCAGCATCCAAAAGCTAGCTGTCATGCTTTGAGGCCCTGTCATTTTTGCAAAAGGATGAGGCTTTCATATCAAGTGTTGGATACCCTTTTGCGTTCCTCTTCTCTCCACCAGTAATCAAAGCCAAGACAGCTGCTAAAAATGGCGGCAGTGAAGACAAGGCGCCTCAGATGTTAATGGAAGCATGTAGTCAGTCAGTGGCCCGCTAGGGACCCCGCTGGGGGAGAGATGTTTCATCATGCAGTCATCAACACGCTGCATGACAATTAAGATATGGGTGTGGAGTCCTTTGAATATTGTTATTATGCATTATATACAACTAGATTGGCAGGCTGGAACAAGCTTTGTTGATTGCTTTCGTTGCTCCTTTATTCCAGGACCTGGGTTGCATGTAAGGTCACCATTGCTTCTCTTCACATGTATTGACAAACACTGAAGATGAAGCTTAACACAAGCCTTAATGCTGTGTTTATGTTTTTCCTTTACAGAGTTCCAGTGTGGAGGTATTGGCTGGGACCAGGAAAGAGGAGGAGGATGGACCACCTATAGGAACAGTGAGGGAGGTTTCCAGGCAATGCCACACCCAGTGTGTAGAGGCTGGGGTCACCTCTGCCTCCTCCCACCTGAGCACTGAACAAAGAGAAGATCACTCACCATTCAGTGAGTCCAGTGTTCTTTTATATGACATTTTTTACTGTGATTATTTATTCCAATTTGAGAAAAATCTGAAATGTCTGAGTAAAAAAATGCAGAATGATGATAACCCTTTGTTGTCTTAAAGAAGTGAATTGATTGGTTGAACACATATCAGAGCCAAGCGTAATAAGTCAAGACATGTTTTAATGTTCTCAGTTTGCATTTAGGTTAGTTAAATATAGAATTTTTTTTTTACATTTGACATCTGAAACTACATTAGAAAGTCTATTTGTGACCAATTTTACTAGACACTGTATTCTGAGGAAAATATGTGATGATTTAGATGTATAGTCTGTTCAGTTAATGTTTTTATTATTAGCTTTCTTTAAATATAACTCACAATAGAATTAACTCACTGCCAGTAACCATACATTGGTCTAATGGTTAGAGGACCAGGCTTGGTACCAAAAGGTTGCCGATTCAATCCCTAGGACCAGCAGGAACCTCCATGGCTGAAGTGCCCTTGAGCAAGGCACTGAACCCCCAAATGCTCCCCAGGTGCCCGGGATGGCTGCCCGCCGCTCTGGGTGTGTGTTCACAGCCCCTAGTGCACTAGTGTGTGTGTGTTAACTGCCACAGATAGGTTAAATGCGGAAGACGCGTTTTGTTGTACGTTGTACAGTGACAAATAATTCCACATTATTAGTCTTTTTCTTTCTCTCCAGTCATTTATCTTAAACAATACAAGTATATATTTGTCCCATTAACAGACCACTTCCTTAATAAATCTAATGATTTATTTCACAGAGTAAAAGAAACCACATTGCTGGAATTATCTATTTGAGTGACAAGTATGAACAGATCTTAGGGAGGCTGTGGTTTTGGCCGTGGCAGTTTGCCCACTCAGGAGAAGTATCCAGGCTGCAGCAGTTAGCAAACTGACTGAATAAAGGCAACTGGTCTTTAATCTGCTATGAAAGGAGCAGGCCAACATTTTCTCAGCTCTTTCACAGCCATACTCCCTGCCTTCACTGTACTGTCCCTGACATGACTGAGCTCCACTTGACATCAGAGTGCGTGCCGGCCAGCATGGGCCAAATGCCATTATGCAGTGGAGAAGAGGGAAAAGCTGATGAAGCAGGGAGGCGCATGAAAGATAGAAAAGCCGAGACTGATTTGACATTAATGGAGAAAGGCAGAGGTTTAAGACTAAACGGCATTGATAGGTGGGCAAATTCAGCACTGAGAATTGAGTATGGGATTCAATCTTTTGTAACAAAGAAGCTAGGATTCTGGGTGTCATCCTGGTGTAGATAGCTAGACTTATTTTCATGTAATGTGTATTTTGTGGTCTGTCTTGTTAGTGTTGTTGTTTTTTTCCCTCTCTCCATTAAGATAATAGTAGGTAACTCAATGGTCTCCAAGTTCCATGGTCCTGGGATGTTTGCAACTTCTCTCTAGACACTGATTTCATGGTTTATCTGCATATTTAAATGAGCTGAATCTTATCTCCATTCTAACATTCTCAAAAACAAGTCTTTATTTCTGAAAAAAAGAGTAGAATGCTAGCATTCATTAGAAAGAGTCCTCCCCGACTGGATCAAGCTGTTATCCTGCTGCCTGACAGTCTAGCTGCATGCTACAAAGAGAATAGAAAACGTCTTAAGTGAACGGGTTGAACACTTTCATTAAGAATGGTTTGACCAACCCGTGAAAGTTAGCGCTGCCTTTCTGTTGGTAGGATAGTCTCATATGCTTGTAGAGAAGAGTAAAAGAGAAACCGGAGGCAGTCTTGTCAGCTTCGATTTGCTTTAATCGTCATCTACCATGCTGAGTGAGGCATTAAGGCATTAAGGGCTGTCTATACAGGATCCAGACTGATACGCTCTGTATGACTCCCCCAGAGAGAACCTCACCATATGCAGCCAAGCAGATCTGTCTGAAAAGGTGTCCTTATCACAGGAGTCTTGTATCAGACTTTTAACTGGAGTGGTGTGCCGAGTGTAGATTGTGATGAGACTTCCTAGTATGACTCAGTTGAGTGCTAAGTGAACCAAACTCATGCTTGTTGGTGACACCTCAGAAGTTTCTCTGCTCCTTAGAGTTTTCTTATAAGAACATAGGAGGAGGAGGGAGAGAGAGAGAGAGAGAGAGAGAGAGAGAGAGAGAGAGAGAGAGAGAGAAAGAGGGAGGATGAGAGGGCTAGTTTTTCTGATTCGTCTGCTGAGTTTCCCGCAGGCTAAGCAGTCAGAGCGGTGCTGGAGTGTTCATATGCATTTATGTGGAAAGTGCTCCTGTCTCCTCTGATCTTGTTCGTTTTCACACGCGTGCTTCTCTCTCTCTCTCTCTCTCTCTCTCTCTCTCTCTCTCTCTCTCTCTCTCTCTCTCAGTCTTTGTTAGCCAGTTTAGCCTGCAGCTCCCCTCCCGTGTTGCCGTTCCCCCTCTCTCCCCTGTGTCCCGGGGCCCTGGGGCGACATGCTGCGCTCCTCACTCTCCTCTCTGGAGCTCAACCGTAGAAAAGAAGAAAACGTGCAATGAAACAGGGGAACTGCACTCTGGGGGGGATTTGTGCAGGTCACTCCCCTAAACTACTGATGCACGACTCTGGGTTTTCTGGTTTTGACTTCAGCTTGCAACTGCTGTCAGTTTCAAATTGCAGTGCTTTTTAGAAGTTTTTACATTCATTTATTGTTTCAATATTTAAAAAATAAAATAAAAAAATGTGTTTGGCAGATTTTCCTTTAACACACTTAACCCTCCTCTAAGATGAGATACAAATTTATTTTGGGCGATACTAATCACCAGAAAGTGTGACCGATGTGGGCGCATAATGTGTAGCACGATCTGTAGCATAAATTTAGTTGCTGAACTTTACAGTGAAGAGCTTTGTCTGCTGAGCACTTGAAGCAAACCTGACATTTTGTTAGATATAACTCAGAGGGCCCACTGTACTAATGTTTTTGTGTCCATGTCAGGTGGAAATACAATGTCTTCATTCATTCATTCGTTCATTATCTGTAACCCTTGTCCAAATCAGGGTCGCGGTGGGTCCAGAGCCTACCTGGAATCATTGGGCGCAAGGTGGGAATACATCCTGTGGGAGGAAACCGGAGCACCCGGAGGAAACCCACGCGGACACAGGGAGAACACACCAACTCCTCACAGACAGTCACCCGGAGCGGGACTAGAACCCACAACCTCCAGGCCCCTGGAGCTGTGTGACTGCGACACTACCTGCTGGATACACACAGGATAATTGAAACAGAAATAAGAAACTAATGGATATATTCTGCCTGATTTGCAAATATTTAATAATCTTCAGCTTCTTAAAGCCAGGTGTTAATTTGCATAAATTAACACAATAACATATCACAGACATATTTGAAAGACATCCTTTAACACTGGTTGCTGTGACATTGGGTAGACAGTAGCACGAGACCTGATAACGTATACAATATACAAGTGTGAGAAAATAAAGTGCTGCAGTATTTGAATACAAATTTCTTTTTTACAGCAGCTGTAGAGCTACAAACCTTGTCTATGATTAACTTCCATTTTCATTGTAATTCTGAGCTCTGCTATTTGTTGGACCTCATAAACCCTGTGACTCATAAGTGCACAGATAATCTGCAGATTTACCACATCATTAATTTCATGTGTTTTGTGGGTGTATATTTTGACTGCATCGTTTTGTGTTGTACCTGCACTTGTGTGTACATCTAACATCACGCATGTGCGATGTTAAAGAGTCAGTTCTGAGCAAGAACTAGTTTCGACTCCAGACACATCAGAGTCATTCGCTTTTTGGAAAAGTAACATATGGAGTTATAGAATCCCATCACTGCCTCGAGACTGCATATGAGTGAATGATACACCAGATTCATGCTTAATTTAAGCATGTGGCAGCATCACACGTGCCACAATAGCTAACGCTCTACATCACAAGGCCCATTTCCCTGCAAGCCGTGTGTGGCTGTGTTGAAATGGGAGGCGTTATCTCCATGTTGCAGCTCTCTCTCTTCCTCTGTGTCACATGGCTGGAGCAGGTGGCTAAATGTCTTTGCTGAAAGCTGTGGGATTCTCCCCTGGCGGAACTGGAGTCCCTCTCCTTCCAGATCAGGCCCTGTCTCTGGGACCGTGCCATCTGCTTGGCCCCTTTCTGGTCTGAAGCTCCCAGTGCTCCACTCCAGCACATACACATACAGAGTCCATTGCAGCTTGGCCAGGCCACACAGCCCTGCTGCAAAACATCCCATCCCTCAAAGCAATAACTCAGAGGCTGTACTGATGACCCAGACAGGGTACATTCCAAACGGGGCATGACTAGATAGCGCAGTGTGTGTAGTGGTCATTTGTTATGGCCATAGACTAAACAAGGTTCGGGTTTTTCTTGAGTCAACTCCAACTAAAAAGGCGTAAAGCGGTGAGGACTTTTTCTGCAACATCACAGTCAATCAACAATCATGTTTAGTGGTTTTTCAATTTGAATGCTACAGTTAGGACAGCTGTAATCATAGTCCGATAAGTGGCTTGCTGTACCCCTTCCCTATGCAAAATACTTGCAAGTTAGTGACAAAGAACTGTGTGCCCTTCTTAACTGATTCATGGTGATTCCTTCTATTGCCTACGTTAGGAATTTCCCCATGTTTGTCCATTTTTACAATAGCACATCTTTAGGTGAATTTAAATATGGGCTACACATTACATTACATTGTCGTGTATTTAGGGCTATGTTTTTACCTTATGGCCCAGGCTTGTAAATCCAGTAGTGTTCTACAAGAGGATAGTTTTAGTCTTAAACACTTCTCATTATTGAACATGTGTTTCTTTGTGTTTCACAGTTAGTTTCTTGCATCTGACTTTATGGAACTTTTTTTTTTGTCATGTTTTTGTCTGTTTAATTTTTTGTTTTAAAAAATTTTGTTTTTGTCTGTTCATAACTTAAAGATAAAAGCACATGCTCTTAGTAAAACATCTGATTAAACGTTTAGTGGTTTCTTTAGTTTGTGCATTGTGAATTGTTTAAGAGAACACAGTGACGAGGGGTTATTTTCACCTCCCTTAGTATTCATGAGCGTCTTTGTATTCAAGGATATCCCATGGTTTGTCGTGGTGAAGAGTGTGCAGTAGTAGAACTGAGTGCCTTTCAGTAGTCTCTGAATAGGGCTTCCGGAGCCCTGTGGTTTACTGCTGATACTGTGGCTTTAAAGTGGAAGAGAAACAGATGAGCCGTGTTGGTCACCAGATAACACGCAGACAACGTATATTGCTGAGAAAGAGACAGAGAGAGTGCATAGACTTTTAAATGCCTGCTGGTTTGCCAGGGGCCTGCGGAAGTCCAGTTTAATCTGACTGAGAAGGTGAATGGGGTCTCACATGAACACATCCTCTTTTTTTTTTTTTTAAAGCAGAGCAGATAGCACATTTAAGGTGAGGAGTAGGCCTGTTTCACACAGGAAGCAGAGCTGAAGGGAGGAGTGTGTGTATGTGTGTGTGTGAGAGAGAGAGAGAGAGAGAGAGAGAGAGACCTTAATGTCCACAGCCAGTAATAACTTACAGCTCTTCTAACTGAATCAACAGGTTAAGTGCATCTTGTGTACACTGCTGACGACAGCTAGGGAACTGAGAAAACAAGCTAGTTAGGTGAGAAGTGACAGAGCTGGAAGAAGAGAGGGAAGAGACAGGACAGAGTTGGCCAGAGAACAAGACTCCAAGCTGGACTTCCTGATGAACAGGCAAATAGAAGACCGCAGAGCGCGTCTGAATGGTAAAACATTCTTGTTTGTCCATTTCTGACTAATGTAGTGCTTGTATGGAGCTGATAATTGCACTTTTGCAAAATTACTTTTTATGGTCATTCCCTGAGCTATCAGATGGTTTGAGTCCCTAGTGGTCATTGCTCTGTGGTAAAAACACAAATTACACATTAATGTGTGCACAGTATTCTTGATTTTATAAATTACAGTGCATTAACTATTCGTCTGTGTTGGTCTTAATGAAGTACAAAACACAAATTAACCCACCACTAGAGTCAGTCATTTGGCAGGACCACAGACAAACAAACAAACAAACAAATAAATAAATAAATGAATGTATTAACTCCCCTGAATGCAAGTCAGCACATCGAATATTTCTCATTATGAGACAAAGGTAATATGTAATGATCGATACAGTTTATAAACACTTGTAGTTCTAAGTTTTTAATGAAATTGGTGGTTCTTTTTGCATATATTAAGTGTTAGGTATCTACCTGTTTAAAATAGTTATACTCCAAAACATATACTCAAAGCGGTAAGTGTATTTTAAATGATTAAATTGTTTGTTTTAAAACATCTTTTATAGCAATGTGCTTAATCACATGGATCTTTAAACTTTATAAATGGTTGTGTGATGTTAGTTCTTCAGATAACTCTTAACTGAAAGGTCCTTTAGGGAACAAACATGTTATTTTTCTGTGGCTCTTTGCTCGGAAGAACACTTTATGGCACTGTTATTTTTAAGAGGTGTAGGTGTAGGTGAGTGGAGGTTTGTACGAATGTGACAGAGGGCAGGAACTTGAACGGTGAAAGCACCCTTAGGTGTATCATGAATGTGGTAAGTGCTGTGAGCTTGTGGTTCACTTAGTGACACGGTGTGGTGTATTGGAGACACAGATGAAAGCAGAGCCATTCAACAGACACAGCCGGAAGCTTTAATGCTGACAGCTGGCTAAAAATAGAGGATCCAAATGCAAACTACAGCTTCAAACATCACCTAAGCCAGTGTGTGTGTGTGTGTGTGTGTGTGTGTGAGAGAGAGAGAGAGAGAGAGAGAGAATTCCAGAAGGTCATTAGTCTTGTGTTTGAATGATTGCTGTGTAAATAGCGAGGCCATAAGCACTCTAAAACAATAGAGCCATTTCTGCTGGCAGGCATACCAAACAGCCAGCGTGTGAGCAGGAGGACAGGGATATAAGATCTTTTTAATGTGTTCGAACCCACTCTTTGATAATAGCCCACTCAGAGGGTTAACACACACACACACACACACTTACGCGTGGTTGAGTGGTGACTGAGAAGGTTTGTTAGTTCGGAGGTTGAGTGTGTAGTCTGGGAAATTTCAGCACTTCCTTTCTCACAGTTTGTATATGTGTGTATATGTGTGAATGGGTTATTTTATTGTTGGTTTTGTACACGTTTAAGTTAGATATATGCTGAAAGTATGCCAAAGTATTCTCCATCACTAATGTTCACAGACAAAAAAAATTTGCAGTTAGTGTTCTCCTCCATTTGTGTTGAGTTCAGTAATGATGAATGACGCAGTGGCACTTTTAATATTTTTAGTGATAACTACAAAATAATAAATAATAGAACATGCCAGCACTTCCTAGCCTCTGTTTGTGGCTGTCTAGGGTTATATATGTAATGTCAGTGGAGTTTGGGTTAAATTTTGCAGCCAAATCTGTTCTAAACATTTCAAAGTATTTTTTACTGTTCTTTAATGGGCGGCACGGTGGCGCAGCAGGTAGTGTTGCAGTCACACAGCTCCAGGGGCCTGGAGGTTGTGGGTTCGATTCCTGCTCAGGGTGACTGTCTGTGAGGAGTTCTCCCTGTGTCCGCATGGGTTTCCTCCGGGTGCTCCGGTTTCCTCCCACAGTCCAAAAACACACGCTGGTAGGTGGATTGGCGACTCAAAAATTGTCTGTAAGTGAATGTGTGTGTGTGTTGCCCTGTGAAGGACTGGCGCCCACTCCAGGGTGTATTCCCGCCTTGTGCCCAATGATTCCAGGTAGGCTCTGGACCGACCGCGACCCTGAACTGGATAAGCGGTTACAGATAATGAATGAATGTTCTTTAATGTTTATTCATGTAAATTAAACAGTTTCCTTAGGTGTTTACTGATATTGTGTGTGTGTGTGTGCACGCGCACTTTTGTGGTGACAAGGTTAAATGGGTGTTAACCATATAGTAGACCGAGTTTTCTGTTATTTCCTTTAGCGGTCTTATTGTATGATGCAGGCTGTGGGGACAGATGGAAGAATGGAGAGGAGGATTAATAGAAAGGAAGATGAAAAGAGAAAAGAGAAATGAACTCCCCCTCCACTCCATCTCCATGGAGAGGTGCAGAAGAATAGGCCAGATGTGTGTGACAGTGACAAGCTAGCGGTTGCTGCTGCTGTGTGTACGTGTGTGTGTGTATGTGTGTGCATAAGGTGATTAAAATGCCTCTGGAGACTTGGCCATTCTTTGAGTCTCTTGGCAGTGTCACACTTGGTAGAATGCTAATACACTGCCTCTATTTTCCATGGCACTGTCTATCTCTTCTGAAGAAGTAAGGGAGTATGAGTGTGCATGCTCAAACAGTGAGTGTGTGAGTCAGTGTGTTTGCGCATGTGTGTGAAGTTTGACTGGTCAGAATGTGTGCTGTGGTGCGCCATACCCTGAGGTTAGAGGAATTAAGCAGGAGACAGTGGCTTTGGCCCAGTGCCATCACTGTTAGTCTCACATGGGGTGGTTAGAGGGTTATGCTCCTTGCACAGTAAAGTATATGTGTTCATGGGTGGAAATGTTTGTGTTTGTGTAAGTTGGTGTGTGTGATGATGAAAGATGTGGCATGAGGTTTTGTCCAAGTGTGTGTCAGCAGCACCAGTAAGCCACAGGTCCAGTCCGAGGCGGTTCAGCGGCTTCAAAGTGGTCCAGTCACTTAATGCAAATGGCCGGAAAGCCCCATTTCCAGCCCTTACTTTGGGTCTATTGATTGGGATCTTAGAACCTGCGGTATCGCTTTTAAACTAATCATGATGCTCAAAGTGATTGCACTTTTTGGTTGTGCTTTAAAAATGGATTAAACAGGCTTTCCCTGTTGTTTTTTTAGGGGGTATTGTTTAGTTTAATTTATTTGTTTCTTGTTTATTACTAAACAACGATGAAAGAGTTATCCTCTTAGCTGAGAGTACTTCCAGAGAAGTGACATCAATTCAGGAGAATGGGAGGGTTGTTCTGGTTTGCACGGTTTGCTTTTAAAGCGTGTGGTTTTCCAACCCTGGCTGTTCTTGGATGGAGTTTGGCAGCAGAAGGCTATAGTTTAAGTCCACCGACTGTAGAGTGTTTCACATCGAGCTTGGCAGCAGCTGATTACAGTTAAAACACAAAGCCGACCTTAAGTCAGACAGAACTGTCTTACCACACAGTATTTATCATGCTGCAGTCTTGGTACATGACATCTGGGCCTTTTCTCACAGATCCATGGGATTGCAATGGAGGTGTCAGGACACATGCAAATCTTCCACAACAATAACATCACTTTTTTTTCGATTTTTACTTTGAAACCAATATTTAAACTAAGTTCATATGCTTCTTTACAATTGGTGCAGGTTATAAAGAGTAAATCTCTTTAATTTTGATTGATATATTGTGTGGTAACTCTCATGTTTCTACCAGTTCAACAAACACAAAGTTCAGCCCCGTTGCTTCAAGTCTTAAATCAGTTTCCCTCTCACCACTGCGATGTGACATTTTGGGTATAAATGCTTATCATCACACGCGATCACAGGTTTTTGTTGATGTGCAGTACTTTATTTTATTTTATTGCTATAATTTAGGGCAATTACACAGGTCTTTTATTGTCCCGTCAAAGGCTTTACAGATTACATCAAAGAATCCTCCCTGTTAAGAGCACCCCGGCTCCAATTATACTTTATTTGCAGGCCTGGAGTGCTGTGATCTGTGGTGCGTTGTGGTTGTCTGACCTGACCTGTGAAGAACTCGCTGAGCATCAGATAAGAGAGAGCTGTTGCTTGGAAAGGGGAAGTGTAAGGGAATGATTTAGCTTTTTCTCTTCAGCTCCGTTCCTCTCACCTCTGGACTGTTAGGTCGACAGCTCCAAGTTCTGCTTTTCTTAAGCGTGGTGGCCACTTGACGAACTGTCCTAAAGCTCACCGCACCCACACACACACGCACACATACACACACACACACACACACACAAACACATAAGCGTTTCTTAAGGATTAGTGTGTGAGTGTTATGTGTTAAATTGACTTCAGTCTTTTTGGTGAGGCTTAACGGCTTTCATGGCAACAACAATTATATCAGCTCTAATAACACCTAACACATCTGAATTACTCTCTCTCTCTCACTCACTCTCTCTCTCTCTCGTAGTCTTTTACACTCTCATCTGCTCCTTCACACACCTTCTCACGCATTTCAGCACTTAAGCGAAGTGCGTGTATGTGAGTGTGTGAACTACTAAGGAGTGCTCCATTAGTTTATTTAGAGGGATTCCTTGAGTGTGCCTGCTTTGTTTGCCATGTAAATCACTCTTTGTGATGTGACTTGCAAGCAAGCTTTGAACTGCAGTACAGTTTTAATTAATGCAGGCTAAAAACCCTGCAAACAGCAATTAAACCTCCCCGGCTCCATTTGCCTTGGTAAAACAGGCCGTCATTAAGGCTCTGGAGCCTGCATCAGTAACACAGCGCCGCTACCTTCAGCTTCAAACGCATGCAGATTGAGTGTGTAAGGATATGAGCTGAGCTGAGCTGTGTTATCTGAGTTTACACCACAGTATCTTCGTGTTAACAGCATTTTCCGCTCCTCCTCCTCCTCTCTTTTTCTCTGTTTCAGTTAGACTCTGGTGTTTTCACGGGAGCATTAGCTATGTTCAGAGAAAAGGATTCATTTATAGACTGCACTCTGTATGTCCTGTATACCACAGGTTATTGGTGCTGATCCTGGAAGCATAGTTAGCACAATTTGGTGATGTCTGCTGCGCTTAGTGATGATCACAAAACGCTGCCCCTTGTGGACTGTAAAATGGTGACTTCAAAATAAGATTTTTTAACTTGTCTCCTCACATGGGCAGTGGTGAACTTATTTGCTTTGTGTAGCCAAATATACGACAACCTGCCACTTGTTTCCCTCTTTTGAAATCAGGCTTAAAGTTCATTATATTTGAGTAACTTTATTAAAGATCGCTGTGCTTCTTATCACCTGTGTGTATATAGTCTTTGTTTTGTCTCTGTTCTTATTGGAAATATAAGATAATTCATCAATTTTCCCACAGTGTGTTGTACAAATCTCAAAGAAATATCACCACAATATTCATTTTTAAAATTTTTATTATATTCTTTATTTAGTTATTTTATAAAATTCACTAAACACAGCAATGTTCTGTCCACAGGGAGTAAAGGTAATTTGGGTTATTTAAACTTTAAAAATGTAATCAATACAGAACAATGCATGTTTACATTCATTCATTCATTATCTGTAAGCACTTATCCAGTTCAGGGTCGCAGTGGGTCCAGAGCCTACCTGGAATCATTGGGCGCAAGGCGGGAATACACCCTGGAGGGGGCGCCAGTCCTTCACAGGGCAACACAGACACACACACACACTTTTGAGTCGCCAATCCACCTACCACTGTTTGGACCATGGGAGGAAACTGGAGCACCCGGAGGAAACCCACGCGGACACAGGGAGAACACACCAACTCCTCAAAGACAGTCACACGGAGCAGGACTCGAACCCACAACCTCCAGGTCCCTGGAGCTGTGTGACTGTGACACTACCTGCTGCGCTCCGGTTTCCTCCCACAGTCCAAAAACACACATTGGTAGGTGGATTGGCGACTCAAAAGTGTCCGTAGGTGTGAGTGTGTGAGTGAATGTTGCCCTGTGAAGAACTTGCGCCCCCTCCAGGGTGTATTCCCGCCATGCGCCCAGTGATTCCAGGTAGGCTCTGGACCCACCGCGACCCTGAACTGGATAAGCGGTTACAGATAATGAATGAATGAATACTTATTTGCCTGCCTGTATTGAACTCGGCTCTGGACTTTGAGGATGGTGGCTGGATTTGTGTAAATAAAGAAAACTCACATTTGTTCTCTTCTCTCTTGGCTTTCCTGTTACAACAGACATGGAAAGGTCACTTTACTGCCAATAGGGACGTTTATAAAATCCCCATTTATTGAACATATCTTCACTTTTGTATCCGAGTTATGTCTCTGAGTCTGTAATTAGTCCAAGAGAGAGACAGATAGAGGACGATCTTCCCTGAGGGTTCACTTGTACTGTGTGACTGCAGTGTGTGTCAGTGAGGGAGTGTAGCAGTGGAGCTGTGTTTTGTTCCACTCAGTTCCGTTCTCTTGCGCTATCCCTGCAGTGTGCACTGCTGTGGGCTATGGAGAGCACTGTGTGCCTTCATCAGACTCCCACCAGGCTGCTAATTGTTTCTTAGTACAGCTGTGGGTTAGACCGAGGTCTGTAATCGAAGAAAAGAAGGTTTTTTTAGGATAAAAAAAAAAGAAAAAAAAGAAAAACACAATGGAGCATTGCTCACGTACACTAGATTTTTAACAGAACCAGAAATTTTGAACCCAACCTGAATACAACCCAGGAACAGTTTCTTCATCATAACCTGATTTTAGTTGTTGATTTAAGAATTGTACTAGTACCATTGATTTTTTTTTTCTTCAGTGTGTTTCATGTTCATATGCGCCACATTAAAAACAGATTATAAAACTGATTAAAAATATACAATTACTGCAACCCTAAAATGGATTAAGCAGAAAGGATGATGATGATGATGATGATGATGAATATACAATTAGAAGCTTAATATAAAAAAGACACTAAAACAGAAACTCAATTAAGAAATATGAGAAAATAAAGTCTAAAGTGTGAAGGATTTAGATTATCTCTGTTTCTATCGCACACATACACACATACACACACACACACACACAAACACACATACACACACACACACACACACACACAAACACACACACACAAACACACACACACACACACACACACACACACACATACACACACACACACACACATACACACACACACACAAACCCTACTGTGAAATGCATCTACATTTGTTCCAGCAACACACCGTTCAAAGGAATTCTGACTTGTAAATAGGAATTAAAATATGTACTCTGTAAACAGTCAAGAATCACCTGTCTGTCTCAGCCACTGAGTTCCTTGCTGAGGACCAGGCTTGTGTTGCTGATCCACTTCACTCTGCGCTAGGCCTGAGGTGCAGCTAAGGCTAAGTGGAGCGAGAGTGCTGATAGATGTAGACGGAGCTTGTCAGCCTCTCCTTTTCTCGTAGCTTCTCCTTTCTTCTCTCCTCTCGTCCTCTCTCCACAAGATTAAGTGCTTTTCCCTGTATCTTTGCAGGTGGGAATTTTAAAAGCATGTATTTGGAAACGTACCTCTTGGCATTTGTTTGTGGGTCAGAGATATTGGTTTCCTGGCCAACAGCAGCAGGGCGCAAACACACACACAGTACAGTACGCCACACAGACACATTCACTTGTAAATTTCAAAGCTGGATAATGCAGACATGCCCAGAAACATGCTGAGATTTTCTCTCAAAGTCATGGTGGAGGCAGGTAACACTTGAGAATTTATCTGTGGGATTTTTGTTTTGTTTTTTTAGCTTAAGTATATTTCATAAAACAAACACAATTGAGTGCTCTCTTTTTTCTTGGAAACAGACTTGCGCCTTCTGTCATCATGCAAGTTTACTGAGGTTTGGCATACCTGTATTCAGCTTTATAGTTTGCTTGGAAAACACATACACCCCCATCCCCCACCTCAGCATAACTGTGTACCTGTCATGTGCTGTTTTGACTGTGTATACTCATCACTGTCACTATTTTGAGGTTGAATAGTTGAAGGTAGGCTGATCTACATATCAAAGGTTTGTGTGTGTGTGTGTGTGTGTGTGTGTGTGTGTGTGTGTGTGTGTGGGTTTGTTCCACTCTCACGCAAGCCTGTGTGGTTGTGTGTACACATATAGAGCATAAGAGAGTGGTGTGTCATATTCCTGTCCTAATTTCAATTTGCTTTAGCCAACATTAGTGTAGTAAACTGGTCTAACAAGAAACTCTGCTTTCATTTCTATATGTGATGTGATTGTGTTACTGCATTTGGCCACTGGAGGGAGCTGCAAAAGAATAAGGTTTAACCAGCTAGATCTTTTCTTCGTGATCTGGTGTGTGTGTGTCTTTTCCACTCTCTCACTCGATTTATTTCTCATTCATTGGCTCTCTCCATCCTCTCTCTCTCTCTCTCTCTCTCTCTCTCTCTCTCTCTCTCTCTCTCTCTCTCTGCCAGCTTTTGTTCATCACCATGCTAACACTTGTGCTGTCCATAGCCGTTACTGAGTGTGCTCTATCTCAGGCCTTTTGTTAAGTGACATGGACTCCTGAATAATTAATGTGTGTGTCTGTGTGTGTGTGTGTGTGTCTGTGTGTGTGTGTGTGTGTGTGTTACACAAATACCACAGAGTACACATGGAACATTCTCTTTCTAGAAAAGCTTTGTGAATTCTAGACTCTCACACATCTTTAATACCTTGTAGCCTTCAGCTCTGAGCAGTGACCTTCCCTCCTCAATGTAAAAGTATGAATGTCATCATTACCTGTGCAGGGTTTTATTTGTGAATGTGTTGAGGGGTCTGCCATTATTCGAATCCCCTGTCTAATGTGATTTAGAGAATGCACAGTGGATAGTGGGCTGTTAGTGTAATGCCCCCACCCTTCCTTTTTTCCTTTTTTGATGGAATCAGCAGTAAGTGTGTTAGCGCTGTACGGGTGCTGGAGCTGGAGGGCTGTGGAGGATCAGGGTGATTTGGAGTGACACGGCCTGGCCCTGGCTGCCCTCACTGGGCCTCTCCACGGCTCCAGCCTGGCTGATAGGGAGCAGCTGGACCAGGAAGAGGTGACACACACTTTCTCTTTCGCTTTTTCCCTGTGCTCTCCCTAACTCTCTCTCTCACTTAGTTGTATTCTCACCATCTCACCCCATTTATGCCCCGTTAGGCTCTCCCATCATCTCCCTACACCATCTGCACTCCCCACTGATGTGTGTATGTGTTTATGTTTGTGCGTGTGTGTGTGTGTGTGTGTGTGTGTGTGTGTTTTCATATATTTTAAGTACAGAATTGTTTTGAATGGTATGGTAAAGAATGTATAGTCAAATATATTGAACATATAGAGGGTTGTGTTTGTCCTGTAATGCTATTAAAACAAACTTGTTTTTTTTTGTGTGTGTGTGTGTGTTTTAGAGAGAGAGAGGGGGGGAGAGAGAGAGAGAGAGAGAGAGAGAGAGAGAGAGAGAGAGAGAAGAGAGAGAGAGAGAGAGAGAGAGAGAGAGAGAGAGAAAGAGAGAGAGAGAGAGAGAGAAAGAGAGAGAGAGAGAAAGAGAGAGAGAAATAGAGAGAGAGAGAGAGAGAAAGAGAGAGAGAGAGCAGATGAAATACTCCTAAGCGCTCTGACTCCGTAGCCCAAGGGTCAGTAGAGGAGGGACACTCTTTAAATCTTAATGTTATCTAAATGGCTTAGCTCACTCTTATCTGCTGCAGTCCTGCTAAGCCAAAAGGCCTGTGTGTGCGCCTGGACTCAAAGTGCATTGTCCACTGTAATAACTGCTCGAGTTTTCAGCTGACTTAACTCTTACACTCTAAAATTAGGCCGTAAACATAGTCACTATAAGTACTTGAACACAAATGATAATCCCTAACAGTGCATTCATACAAACTCAATATGATTTCTGCGTCACACTTTGCACTCAGTACTGAAAAGAACCATAAGGGGCAGGTCAGAGAGTCTTATTGTGGTAATAGCAACCACTAAACATGTGCGCAGTAGAGGAGTGTTTACTGTTAAAAACGAATAAGTGATAGTGTGTAATGTGTGTTTATATGACCTATCTTTCTGCAAACAAACCCCAACTATCTCTTGGACAGTCTTGACTCTTACAGTCCTCCTTCTGTCAAGCAAAGTATGCAGCTTAGATAGATTTCAAACTGGATCAATTTGCAAAACCCTGTTTGTGTGTCCCAATTCATTCATTCATTCATTCATTATCTGTAACCGCTTATCCAATTCAGAGTCGCGGTGGGTACCTGGAATCATTGGGCGCAAGGCGGGGAATACACCCTGGAGGGGGCGCCAGTCCTTCACAGGGCAACACACACATTCACTCACACACTCACACCTACGGACACTTTGGAGTCACCAATCCACCTACCAACGCGTGTTTTTGGACTGTGGGAGGAAACCGGAGCACCCGGAGGAAACCCACGCAGATACGGGGAGAACACACCAACTCCTCACAGACAGTCACCCGGAGCGGGAATCGAACCCACAACCTGCGACACTACCTGCTGCAACACCGTGCCGCCCTGTTTAGAACTTGTTGTTTTATTATGTATTTGATTTATATCAGATTTATATCAAGTGTATTTGCATATAACATTATTGACACTGCATCAAGTTGAAAACTATATTTCATTTCTCTTTCCAAACACACGGGCGATATTGGTATCGGTGATATGAGCTACAGGTGAGAAATAATAAATGAAGTTTAAAGAGAAGAGATTAAAAGGCACAAAGGCCATAGGGGACTAGGACGGTTAATAAGGCACTTAAATGGACTGAGCAGACTAGACAGCTCGTTGCCAGGTCCTCGGTATTTTGGGTCCCACTGACTCTTCCTTCCCTCCGAGGCCTGCTCTCCCTCCTTTCCAGACCCGTTCACTTCGTCCTTGGATCAGGATCACCCCGACGACAGCGGCACGTTTTTTAATTAGCCGGCCGGCGGTCACTGTTACGACGTGACGCTGTGGTTTAATTAATTAGAGACGGAGAAGGTGATCCCTGCTAGTTGTGGAATAATTACTTGCAGAGAGCTGGAGAGCAAGAGCGATAATAATAACTCTCGCTTTAATCGACTGAGTCGAAAATGAATTCCCTTTATGCTTTCAGAATGAGAGCTGGGTGTTGTGGTTGGGGGGTTGTGGGGTGGGGGGGGGGGGCAGAAAGAGAGCAGTTGGAAAGGATGAGGAAAATGAGGGTGAAGCAGAGGGAGAGGAAAAAAGATAGAATTTAAAAAAATAGGGAGAGAGGGAGGGACAGAAAAATGAGCAGTTGGGAAGGACGAAGGAAGAGTGAGCAAAACGGAGAGGGAGAGAGAAAGAAAGATGTGAGTAAAGAATGTCCTTCATCTTCGCTCAGGTTTGTGCTGTTTCTCTGAGCTTAGCGAGGCCAGGCTATACCAACGCTGTCCGTGGTGCTGTCAGCACAGAACAATGTCACAAGCGCTTAGTTCTCCGTTTGATTTCATCAACCAATGCCTCAGTTGATACTTCATGAAAGGGTGGTTTCAGGGAACACCAGCTGAACTGTTCGAGGCCAGCAATAGATATGTTCATGCAGGTGTTCACTTAGAGGTTCTACACCGGAAGCTCACAGGTACTAACCCCTTACACCACAGACTTAATCCTCATTTAAGTATCTGTTCATCTGTTCAAGACGTATTATTCAGTTACTGTGTGACAGTTACAAATGTAAAGATTTAAAATGTGAGCAGAGGCAGCTTACAGTGGGTAAATATCAAATAGAAAACAGCTGTTGTTTTGTTTGTTTGTGTTCATTCTTTCAGTCTTTTTCATTCTTTGATTGATGTGTCTGTGTTTGTGGCTGAGGTTTAGGGAGACAATAAGTGAGTGCAGGTGTGATGTGGACAGTGTGTGTGTGTGTGTCTATGTGATATGAGTCAGAGAGAGTGTGTGAGAGGGCTAATGAGGGGAAAGTGGAGAGCATGCTGCTGTGTAAACACAGGTGAGTGTAAGGCACTCCGCTTAAGCTTTCACCTCCCTGCCTTTACATGGCCATCCATATTTAAACATGTAAGAATGTGAAGCCAGCTTCTCTGTTTTTCACACACACACACTCACACACACACAGGCCGCATTACAGGAGCTGGCCTCTAGTCTCGTATACAGATATACACAACACCAACATATATACACTGCACTGTTTACATAGTACGCTCATACACACATACAAACATGCACACACCTCTGAAACCTGATAACTTAATGGCTGGTTGGGGTTGTCCCGAAGGCTCATCAGCTTGGCAATGCATGCCTGACAGTTTTATTGGCAGCTTGGCAATGTCATGGGAGATGGCCGGCTATTTACAGCAGCGAACCTGACACTCTGGTTTCGGACAATTCACATAAATTCACTTGAGTGATCGCTTAGTGCTCGGCGGAGGGGACGCAGTGTCACTGTGCGGCTTTTTCTCTCTCTTTCTCTCTCTCTGAGTGTGCTCATGGCTGCATTAGAGGCCGCTGAGCTCTTATTTATAGCCCTCTGCCATTGCATTAACGACACACACTCGCTCTCCCCATCCCCTCCCTTTCTCGTCCCCTTCAACTATCATTTAGCTTTATGAGCCGCTCTAAAACAGGGGGCATATCGTTCGCGCCGGCATTTTACGCACGGGATATCGATGCTTGCAGTAAGTCACATCTGACGGGCCGTTTCCGTGGCGACGGGTCTGATGGACGGACGTGTGGACTGGGGTGGGCGTGTCCTGGGCCCTGTGGAGACAAGCCTAGCGTAGTGTGGCAGTGTAGAGACACACACACACACACACAGAGTCCACCAGTTCCTTATGCAGTATGTTCCTGTAAAATTAGTAATTAACTATATTTTCAATGTCAATTTCTGTATTTTTACATTGATATACCATAATAATAGCAAAAATGATGTAAAAATCGTTAAATTAACCGTTTAAAAAAAATATATATATATCCTGTACACATAAATGTTTAACAGTAATTGCCAGTATATGTTAGGATTTTTTCTCTTCTCCTTAAAGCATACCACATTTGAGCTTTGAGTTACAGTGTTTTGTTCTGACAATTGTAGATAATATAATTACGCAGTGAAGCATAATAACATTGTGTAGCATCACATTATCTGCTACTGAAGCATTTGTTCTTCTGATCTAGTCCTGATCAGGGTTCTGTAGCTCCCATTTCAGCTTGAATGGACACGAATCGTCTGATCTATAAATGGGATCAAAATGTGATCAACACGTGACTTATGCAGAGATGATATGATGGTCATGTGGCAGCGGTCTGACAGTCAAGAGTCTAAAAGGAGCAGAAGGATATTGAGTGAGATAATGGAGATGCTGAAGAGACAGTGAAAGAGAAATGAATTTAAAGTTAGCCTGAAGTACCTCACCTTGACATTTCAGTCTTCTGTCTGATCTCCGGAATGGACGCTCAGGCCATTCTCATCTTTTCATGATCCCCTGTGGAAATGTCTTGCTACCTCCTTTTAAGGTGGAAACCTGTGATATCTTAGAAAATGAGAAGAGGAGAGGATCCTAGGTGCACACACATGTATGTAGGAAAGAAACCAAGATTTTCATAAAAAATCTCTGTTTATTCATTGTTTATTTTAAGAGATCTGTGTTATTAATTGTACTCCTAGGTAAAATATGTACAATTATCAAATTAATGTTAACATGTTTTTATATATTCCCATAGCATATATATTTATTAAACACTGACCAAATGTGGTGCAGCAGGTAGTGTCGCAGTCACACAGCTCCAGGGACCTGGAGGTTGTGGGTTCGATTCTCGCTCCGGGTGACTGTCTGTGAGGAGTTGGTGTGTTCCCCTCGTGTCCGCATGGGTTTCCTCCGGGTGCTCCGGCTTCCTCCCACAGTCCAAAAACACACGTTGGTAGGTGGATTGGTGACTCAAAAAAGTGTCCGTAGGTGTGAGTGTGTGAGTGAATGTGTGTGTGTGTGTGTGTGTGTTGCCCTGTGAAGCACTGGCACCCCCTCCAGGGTGTATTCCTGCCTTGCACCCAATGATTCCAGGTAGGCTCTGGACCCACCGCGACCCTGAATTGGATAAGCGCTTACAGATAATGAATGAATGAATGACCAAATGTATATAGCTTTCATTTGCCAAGGTATGATTCTTACAGTGCTGAACCTGGCAAGATAAACCTGACATTATTTACTTAGCTTGTGCTTCCAGCCATAAATAGAGGGTCTTTTGGGCCAGCTAGACTTGCTGTGTAACTGTTACTTCAGTGTGGATATTATACTCTATATGGACCAATAAAATCCTCTGCACTTCTTCGTCTACCATAAAAGCAAATCGGTCCAATTTGTGACAGTGTGGTGCTTTTCTCAGAACAAGGTGTCATATTCAGACCTTTAAAACATCCCGAAGTCATTCATTGAGAGCCGAAGGTGCTCCAGACAGTGGCCCAGTGAAAAGAGGGATGCACAAAATTTAAAAGCACATTGACATTATTTTTAGGTATTATTAATTCATTTTTATCATATGATTATTAATACAATTCTTTGACAACCCTAATTGAATCCCCTTGATGTGAGTGTATAATTTCCATTCAATAATTTCATGAAAACAAGGGGCCTTAGATTTCTGCAGCGTTTTCCTCTAATATTTAACTTTATCGTACGTTAGCTTTTATAACACGAGAGTATGGAAATTAGCAGAGGTGATGGTCAGGTGCGGGTGTTCCAGCACATACATATGTGTGTGTGTGTGTGTGTGTGCACGCTAGTGTGTGTGCACTAATCTATCACAGTCATTATGAACCATCTGCCACACGCACACACACTCTGACAGAGGGTGGCAGAGCCTTAGCAGCAGAGGATAACAACACCTGTAACTCGTTAGGGCATGTTGATGCACTGCCACAGAGTGTGAACACAGCACGCAGAGTGACAGAGACACACACACACACACACATTCACACCTGCTCATTTCAGCAGTCTCCTAACAGTCCTATTGTTTCCATTGTGCAATGGCAATGTATCAGTACCTCTTTGTTTGTATCTGTGTGTATGTATGCGTGTGATGGTTTTCACACACATGCGTGTATTTGAATGTTTTGATTGTTATATCATAGTCCTCAGGGAAGATATAAAGCTTTTGTTGGATTAATTAATGCATTACACTCTTAGATCCTCCTGTGAACACTCGAAGAAACACATTTGCATCTACAGTAATTGTGTTTATGTATGAGGAATGATGTCTGACAGAACACCTGTGATTGCTCTTGATTTTCTTAAAGGAGCATACGCTCCTGCCGTATTATTATTATTATGTTGCAAAGGTGAGCCTAGTTCAAAGCGGTGCAATTACTGTACTGTGAAAGGCAGAAACCACTCATCATTTATTTCATTTCCTGTCAAAACAGCCTTTAGATACAAGTTGTTTTTCAGCATCAAGAGGAAAAAAAGTAAAATCATATGTATATAAGGAAATTAAACTGAAGTCTCAACCGGTAAATATAAAATATTTCAATTCTAGTGTGTAATTACTTTCACTATTTTGAAGATATTTACTACCTACTCTGCAAATAATACCCTGAGGCCTTTATATCTCAGCAAAATATCTTCAGCAAGAAGTTATAACTTCTTTTCTTTGTCTTTTTATCATCTTTTAAACAGCAAATAAATCCTCAGAATTATTCTGACAGATGTTAGTTAGTGGGGCGGCACGGTGGCGCAGCAGGTAGTGTCGCAGTCACACAGCTCCAGGGACCTGGAGGTTGTGGGTTCGATTCCCGCTCCCGGTGACTGTCTGTGAGGAGTTTGGTGTGTTCTCCCTGTGTCCGCGTGGGTTTCCTCCGGGTGCTCCGGTTTCCTCCCACAGTCCAAAAATACACGTTGCAGGTGGATTGGCGACTCAAAAGTGTCCGTAGGTGTGAGTGAATGTGTGTCTGTGTTGCCCTGTGAAGGACTGGCAACCCTGAATTGGATAAGCGGTTACAGATAATGAATTAGTTAATTTTAGTTAGCATTGTCAACAAGTGTCACAGGAATGTATTCCACTTCATCAATGTTCAATGTTAATGGTTGGTTGCATTGTCTACGTATTCCAGTCCTGGTAGTCCCATGGTAAGGTCTGACCCCTGGGGTGGCTAATCCATTATTCTGAGGAAAGTAGTATAGTTTTTGACAGATTTACAGTTTTTGGATGTAAATTTTTCTCAGCAACATTTTTTAGCAGCTACAAAAAGAGCCAGTGGGCAAGTGCTGCAAAAGGCTATAAGGTGTATAGCATTGGGACATATCAAGTCAAAATCATTTTCTGTATGATGCAGATATGGCAAATAAAGATTAAGTTGTAAGCATGAGTATTATTTAATGTGGAAGCCTGTTTTGAGTAACGGTGACCATTCGTATGGAGTCTTTTTTATGTGTGTGTGTGTGAATGGTGATCTCAGTGCGGGTGTTTATAATGATTGTATTATAGTATTATTTCTGCTCCCTGTCCCTGTCCTGCACATTGGCCTGTGCTGTGTGTCACCATGGAGATCAGAACAAATTCAGGCCTGATCTGATTACCCAGACAGGAGCAGCAGCCTGACACTGCAGATTAGGGAAGAAATTCACTGAGGAGATGGAGCCGGAGGAGCGTGAGAAAAGAAGTCTGGAAGCATATGGAAAATATGAGAATGTGCTTCTCATTCAGGATGAGATCAAATTGCTGTTATTACATTATGATCGTGGTAACAGAATTACTGTAACTGACATCTCTGAGGCTTTAAACACTGAGGTTGTGATTGACGCATATAAACAGGGCATTCAGAGAGCTACAAACAGAGGCAGGAGTGTTGATCCATAGCAAGGGTGAACGCATTAGGGGATAGTTTGGGGAAATTACATTTGCATGGTTTTGTCTGTTTTCCGAAAGGTTGTGGATGGACTTAGACAGGTTTAGTTGTGTCTTTTGGTCTGGTGTTGAGGCTAAAATAGCTCACAGGTCATTGGAAGGTACTGGATGTTCAATGCAGACCATTATTGAAGATAATACTATGTCGTATAATACAAGAGAATGATATAAATTTACTTAGTAATATCCCAGTAAACAAGGTCTAAAAGTAGTCTGTCCGTCAAGGACATATTTTAAACATCAATGGACGTCCAAATTCCATCTTAATAAGTTAAGTGTTGACCAATCAATAACGTCAGTGGACGTCCAAAATGCATTT
The DNA here is from genome assembly GCF_029633855.1 of Hoplias malabaricus. NCBI lineage: Eukaryota > Metazoa > Chordata > Actinopteri > Characiformes > Erythrinidae > Hoplias > Hoplias malabaricus. Next base: position 15,069,097 of record NC_089810.1, on the reverse strand, counting down.
TATATAAGTAATTTATTTCGGGACCAATTAATAACGTCAATGGACGTCCAAAATACGTCTAATAGTCGTCTTTTCAATGTCTGTGTTTGGACGTCTTTTCAACTTTCATTTTCAACCTTAAGAGAACGTTGATTAGACAGCAGTCATTACGTTATTTCAACGTTGAATCAATGGCTAAATGTTTACTGGGATGTTATTATAGACACTCGGTTTTCACTGCTGATTTGTAAAAACATCTTGTGGTAGTCAATCAAAAAAGTAAATAATTATGAGCAATTAATTATTCTCTCAGAAGGTAGTGGGATTACTAGTCACATTACATTCTGGAAATACTAATTACTCATTAACTTAATGGCTCTGTTGTAAAATTTCTACCATTTGGAATCTGCATGTGAAATCCTGCCAGTACTTTCCAATCATGCATTTAAAAAAATATATAAATATATTCAACCATGTCTAACAAGACCTGCCTTTGAAAGAGATGTGTTTGTTATGCTTGATTAAAATCACAAATTGCTAGTGTTGTTTAAAAACCTATAAATCTGCTCGAAGATATCTTCCAAAAACAGCTGCGTCAACATCAAACATTCAGCGTTATACTATAGCATTATATAACTACCGTAGTCACGGCCTGGTTTGTATGTTTCTTTAATTTCAATAGCTCTTTTACTAAACAGACAATTTGATGATGCAAGGCTTTTATCAGAGTGTTCTGTGTTGTAGGTGAATAGAACAAATAGCATTTGAGATACATACAGCGTAGATCAAACAGAACGGCAGTGTTTTAGAAAGCTCTACTAAATGTTGGGCACCCGTTTCCATTAAAAGGACAACAGCCATTTCTGGATGATATTTCTGTGTCTGTGTAAACACAAGGGTCCTTCCCTCTGTGTGGTTTTAACCAGCTACTGGCCACATTTCACCTGCTGACTAATTCCATGCCTCAGCGCTCCACATCTGTCTCGTGTGTTCACGGCACTCTTGTCACCACACGCGTGAGCTGTCGTTTTCACCCCTCCTCCTCTTCATCCCTAGCTCTCGGCCTGATAAATGCTCCAATGGCGCTGAAGTAAATAATTTATCCCGCAAGTTGAAAGTTTCGTGCTTAACGGGTTAAGTGCCTGGTTTCAGGAGCGGCACAATTTACCTCCCGCACATGAATAAAAGATGAAGGCACGCAGCTGGGGACCAGGCTGGCTGGGGCTTTTTCTGCTTATTTATTTTTGTATGTGTTTGTGGGTATGTGTGTGTGAGTGGTTTTCTTGTGCCACACTAAAACTTTTTCCATATTGACAGTTGGTGATGAGGCAGCGTTCGGCGCCTCCTTTATCTCAGCCTGACAAAACATGGAGACGTTTCAGGGCTTTTGTTCTTCTCTCTTTCTTCAGCGAGATGAAAAAAGCACACCACTCTGGCCTTTAAAGCAGGAGTAGAAGGCTGCTTGTAAAGGAGTGAAGAATATAGCACCATGAGCAATGTTTAGGGCTTTCGATGACAGTGATGAAGCTCAGAGAGCTCCTCCTCTCACCTTCTAGAAGTTTTCACAGTTCAGGGAGGAGCACTGTCGCTTCTGTTTCAAATTCTGTGCTAAGCTCATCTTTTTTTCAGCCTCCACTTGTTTTCAGTCTGCAGTAACCACGTGACACGTATAGAGCTGAAGACATTAATAATGCATGAGGTGCACTGCAACGTATTTAATGGGATTTTGAAGGAATATTGTGAACTTGTAAGCTGCAAGATACTTAAAGGGGAATTTCACTGATTTTCCAGCATAATTCATACAGAATGTCATTGAGGGTGTTTTAATGTTAAATAATGCAGTGCAGAAAAAATGTAGCCTTTTCACAATTATAGTGACAAGGAACCAGCTGACCATACAATACACACACAGCCGAACTGTCTTTGAGTTGTACTTTACTGTCTATTTTTTAGGCCACAGTATATTTTTAAATGTACTGTTGAAAAGCTATGCGTAGGTTTATAGTTATTACAGTTTCATTTAATACTTTCTGTGATTTTCTTGTACAAATCAGATGTCTAGTTCTGAAATGGTTTGTTTCTGTAGAATGCTGCACAGTTAACCACTCTAATAAAGTTACATACCGTTTAATAAAGTTTTACATACCTTACCCTCCAGACTTCTTCTAAACATCTTCTGCTGCCGTAGCAGGTAATCCAGCTGGATAAGTGCTTGAGTTCTTATTCGGAAGTTTTCTTCACAGCTGACATGTGCATTAGCCTGGTGAATCCCACAGTGTTCAACAGAGTCAAGGCCAGGGACCTGGACCTCTGACCTCAGACCTTTTTTGTTGGCGTAAGGTCAAAGTGCATAGTGGGTTATGTCATGGTTGTGATGGATCATCAGTCGTAGTAAGATACGTCTGAAATTGAGATTTCTCATCTGAAGTTGTGCTTTGTGTGGTCATCAAATCAAGCCCAAAGATGTAGCGCCCATGCTTCAGAGACTTATTTGTTAGAAACGTTTATGTTCTAATGTTTAAATTGTGTCATTAATATTGCTAATGCTGTTTCAGATTTTACAGGGAATGTTGTGAGACATTGCAAAAATTAGCATGACTATCATCTTACAGGGCGGCACGGTGGCGCAGCAGGTCACACAGCTCCAGGGGCCTGGAGGTTGTGGGTTCGATTCCCGCTCCGGGTGACTGTCTGTGAGGAGTTTGGTGTGTTCTCCCCGTGTCAGCGTGGGTTTCCTCCGGTTTCCTCCCACAGTCCAAAAAAACACACGTTGGTAGGTGGATTGGCGACTCAAAATTGTCCGTAGGTGTGAGTGCGTGAGTGAATGTGTGAGTGTGTGTTGCCCTGTGAAGGACTGGCGCCCCCTCCAGGGTGTGTTCCCGCCTTGTGCCCAATGATTCCAGGTAGGCTCTGGACCAACCGCGACCCTGAACTGGATAAGCGGTTACAGATAATGAATGAATGAATGAATGAGTGAATCCTCTTACAGACTAGCATTACAGTATTATGTCACACACGAGTCAAACACTCGAGGTAGACTGGTAATTATCTAATTTTTGTACACCACAGAGACACTGTTTTCTACACAACAGTCACTTAACAGTGTACAATTAAATGAATCCTGTGGTCATTTCCACAGAACTCTCAACTCAACTCAACTCAACTTTATTTATAGAGCACTTTAAAAAACACCAACAGTTAAAACAAAGTGCTGTACAAAAGATGTTTATAAAACAAACTAAAACAAAATAAAATAACCAATAAGGAAAAATAAATAACTTAAATAAAAACAACATTAATAAAATTAATAAAATTAATAAAACATGTAGAATGCTTTATAGCAGGTAGAAAGTGCTGGGATCTTTACTCACACAAATGTATGCAATCTGTGAAAAGAGGAATTTGGGCAGGGCTAAATTAACTGAGATACATGTTACTGTTCAAAATGTTAAATTACCTAATCTCCCCATTCTAAATAAATCTCTTGGCAAAATATCTCAATTAAAGTCATTCTCACACAAGGACACTGACTGTATATAATCATCAAATCACTCATCAGGGTCTGAATGAACCTCATTACTGTTAGTGTTTTCCGCTGTTAGCATTGTTCAGAAATGTAGAGTGGAGAGTTTTAATGTGTGTTTATTTTTGTTTATTGTTTGTTGAAACAGATGGAGTCAGTACTGTCATCGTAAACATGTGTGTGTGAAGTGTGTACCAAGCTGCAGCTGGATATGAAAGTTTGATGGGCAGATGGCTGGGTGATGAGGGCTCTGTAGGCCAGACAGACAGCAAGCGTAGCCTCTATCACCTCAATCCTTCTCTTAGCTATTTATGAGCTTTTCTCTGTTTCTACATTCCCCCCATCGCTCTCTCTTTTTCTTTGTTCTTTGTTCGTTCACTGTTCCATCTCTCTTTTTTTTCCCTTAGTGAGAGTCACCAGGTCCTAGCTGTCACAGGGTGGGCATGAAAATTTTGGCATTCTCTTTTCACAAGCCTGAGAGACTAGGTCCAGGCATTCTGTAGTATTAATGAGGAAATGCATCGTGGTCAGATATATCCCAGAGGACTTCACTGATGCGATAAGCTAAGACAGCCCTTGAGGGACGTTAGGATGTGCATTAGTGAATGTTCTTTCAAATGCAGTGGGCAGTTTTTTAATTATTATTATTTATTTTTTAAATTTACCAATGCTGCCTTGTTTCAGTGCACTTTGTGGAAATACATCACTTCTGTTCTTTCAGTTGCATAAACAAACCGTACACACACAGCTCGGTGTGTATTTCACAGCAGGGTGGTGGCTCTTTTGGCCCCTGTAATGAGGCCAGTTCAAGCTGGAGGCATGCATAAGCTCACCACTTAATACCCACCAATGAAACTCCTTGAGCAAGACTCCTAACACTATATTTGTTTTATCTCTTTACTGCGATTAAAAGTGTAACGCTGTAAAACGAATTGTAAATGAATTCTTCGGCCTGTGACATTAGTTTAAATGTTGTAGACACACACCGTGAATTTCACATGGAGTTGCTCCAGCCGATTTATTGGACACTGGTTCAGATGTCAAACATCGCTACTATGAAGCCTCTTCACCTGCTGATTACATCCACCTCTGCCCTCTGTGTTACCAAAGCTGAAGCTTCCACCTCGCTCCTCCCTGTGTGTGTGTGTACGTGAGTAATCTCTGCAGCCGTACACATTCAGAAGGAACTGTTTGCCATGTGTCACTGCAAATGATTTGTAACTTTTGCTTGGAAAGTGTACAGGTGACTTGGCACTCCTAATCCTTCCTCATTCTGTCTGTTTGACAGTGGCAAGTTGAAAGATTGTGTGTTGATTCAGCCTAACGCTCTGTTGATCTAGAACAGGTATACACCACTGGTTTAGCAACCAGGCTTTGTGTGTGCATTCATGTGTTTGCTTAATGCCTGTCAAACACATTGAGCAATCTCAACAAGCTCTAATGATGACTGTCAAAACAGTGCCAGTCAGTAGCGAGAGACAATCCCTGCTCAGTTCGAAAATAAAGTTCAGCGTGAGCAAATGAAATGCCAAGAGTCATGTTTCTTGTATTAGTGGGTTGATAAGAGTAGCAGAGGACGGCTGGTTTGTAGAAACTGTTGTTACAGGCGATTGGCTCCTCTTTGCATATGAAACAATGATCGCTTTAAATCAGCAAAGGAAAACAGCAGATATAGCAGCAGGCTTTGGACAGAGATGGGAGTTTAATAATTAAATGCCTACTAAACCGAGCATTGGCGATGATTCCTCTTGTCTCTTTTCATCTCTCAATTTCTCCTTCCCTCCCCTCTCTTTATCTTGCTTGTTCTTTTCTTATTCCTTCATCCTTTATTTCTCTCTCATGCTCTCATCCTTCTACCTCTTCCTTTTCTCTCTCTCCCTCTCTTTCCATTTGCTCTCTCTCTCTCTCACACACACTTTTTCCATTTGTTTTTCCTATCTCTCCATTTCACCTCATCTCTTCTCTTGCTCTCTAGCTTTCTTGTTCTTTTCTCTCTCACCATTTCATCCTTTATTCCTCGCCCTCTCTCACCCGTTGCCTCTTCCATGTCTGTATTTATATTTCTCCCTCTCTTTCTCTCTCTTGCTTTTTCCATTTGTTTTTCCTATCTCTCCGTTTCACCTCATCTCTTCTCTTTCTCTCTAGCTTTCTTGTTCTTTTCTCTCTCACCCTTTCATCCTTTATTCCTCTCCCTCTCCCTCTCTCACCCTTCTGCCTCTTCCATGTCTGTATTTATATTTCTCTCTCTCTCTCTCTCTCTCTCTCTCTCTCTCTTATTCTCTCTCTCTCTCTCTCTCTCTCTCTCTCTCTCTCTCTCTCTCTATCTCTCTCTCTCTGTAATCTTGTCTCTATTTTATTAGCCCTTCATTGTCCCGGAGCAGGATTTGACACATGCTGGGTTGCTTGGTGACGGGGTTGTGTTTTGTCCTCTCGCCCCCTGCTCAGCCACCCAGCGTGGGGTGTGTGTGTCTCCCATCAGTGCTGCTGACAGCTTCATCAACACACGCTCACGCACACCCCTCCTCCACCTCCTCCTCCTCCTCCTCCTCCTCCACCCTTCATCCCATCTTTTCCACCCCCTCCTCTTTCCAGGCGGTTGTTCCTAGCATCTGTTTCGCCTGGTGATTAATTGCAATTAGCAAGAGGGTTGAAAGCCCGTGGAAGAATGCAGCGGTGAGCAGACGCATCAAGATTAATGAGGGAAGGCAGTTGTCAGAAGGACACCAGGGCACTGGAGGGGGGGAGTAGGCCAGAGGAGGAGAGGGAATTTGTGTGTGTGTGTGTGTGTGTGTGTGTGTGTGTGTGTGTGTGTGTGTGGAGATATCCACGTGATTATGTGGGTGTTTTATGCCTTGTGTAGTGTGTGTGTGTGTGTGTGTGTGTGTGTGTGTGTGTGTTTGAGACATCCTCAGCATGTTTACTGCTTATCATATCTCAAAGTTTTTTTCTCTCAGCAAGAGCCAGGGTGTCCCTGAAGGAGGAGAGAGCAGAAGAGAGAACAAGATAGAGAGATAGAGAGGGAAGTTGTGTGTGTGTGTGTGTGTGTGTGTGTGTGTGTGTGTGTGTGAGAGAGAGAGAGAGAGAGAGAGAGAGAGAGAAGGGGGCAAGTGCCACCCCAGGGGGCTGATTAAATATGGAAATTATAATTGCTAATTGACCTTTATTAATCAGAGCAGAGGAGTGTATCTCTTGTACTCACCATGCGTGTGTGTGAGTGTGTCTGAGTGTGCATGTGTGTGTGTACTGTTTCCACAGCAGGGGGTGGGGGTTCTACCCGTTGTTCATATTTCTGATCTCAAATTAAAGAGGTGTCTCATGTTTGAACATGAGATAATGGGTAAAACAGACGCTTGCTCTCACACACACACACACACACACACACACAGTTCATGAGTAGTTTTTGAGAGCGAAGGTGTGATTAGTTAAAATGAGTGAGGCTTTGTTGGTGAATAGACTGCTGTGGCTCAGAGAAAGAGAAAGATATATTTTTAAGTCGCATAAATCTGACAACCTTATATTATTCCTGAACAAATTTTACTGCTGATCTCTAATGATAGAGGCCACAATATTTGTTTTTTCCTTTTTGAATTTGTGTGTATGTGTGTGTCCATTTTGTGTTTGTGGGCATTTTTACAAAGAACCTAAGACCCCATGTCCTAACACTGTATAAAGTAAATGTGTGTGTGTGTGTGTGTGTGTGTGTGTGTGTGTGTGTGTGTGTGTGTAACTGCACATGCTTCTAAGCTAATTTCTATTTGTTAGCCTCACATTGGGTCTGGCTAGGGTTGCCAGATCACACACATCCAATTACTAAAGCCCTAAGTCGATTAGTTGAATTTGATTTAGTCAGCAGTGGTTAGTGGGCTGTATGCTCCATGCTGGGGCTGATCACTGCAGCCGGACACAGCCCTGTCGTACACACTTACATACACACTCAAATAACGCTTGGCTAGGTGCTCTGCTGCTTCTGAGAACCTAGGGTAATAAAAAAAGGCCAGATTTTCACAAATGTAGTTAACATGAATGAACCAAGATCGCTCTCCAGGACGTTAGTTTTCACCTCCAGCAAGAGCTTTGAAACTGAGCCTGCAGAGAGAATCGTTTCTGTGTGGTCTGGGGACCGGTTGATGAAACAGAATGATAGGACTCATGGCTCTTAAGAGCTTAGTCCCAAATGGAGCTCTAAACCTTGTGATCCTCTTCAAAGCCCATATTTTCTTGATGACAATTATATACAGTCCTAAAGGGCAAAAAAACAAAACTTAAGAGTGCTTGGTTCAGATGCATGATTTGGGACAGACTTGTGGTTAGCTCTAGTTAGTCTGGTGCATTTTGAAGTCTCTCTCACAGGTGCCTGGTTGTATTTGCATTTTTTAAATGAGATCATTTGTTAACTGACATGGCTCAGTTCAGATTACAAGCACAATGCGTCACAGTGCAAGTTCAGTTAATAAATATCACAATCATATTAGCAATCAGCATGTGGGTCAGACAGCTGTAAACAGCACTTTTCACTCTGTCCTTGTCTGTATCTGAAGGATACAGTTTGGGGTAATCTGCCTTGTGTGTGAATGTGTGTGGCCAAAATAAAGGCACATAAACAGTGCTTGTGAGCACCACTTTGATCAGCAAAATGAGAAATAGGAAACCTTACAGTCTTGCAGTCCTCATCTGCATGTGTAGTTGTGGAATGCTGGACCGTGAGTGTGCCGTGTGGTACTGGGCTTGCCTCTCTGTCAAATTCATTCATTCATTCATTATCTGTAAGCGCTTATCCAATTCAGGGTCGCGGGGGTCCAGAGCCTACCTGGAATTATTGGACGCAAGGTGGGAATACACCCTGGAGGGGGCGCCAGTCCTTCACAGGGCAACACAGACACACACACACATTCACACACTTTTAAGTTGCCAATCCACCTACCAACGTGTGTTTTTTGGACTGTGGGAGGAAACCGGAGCACCTAGATGAAACCCACACAGACACAGGGAGAACACACCAACTCCTCACAGACAGTCACCCGGAGTGGGAATCGGTCCCTGGAGCTGTGTGACTGTGACACTACCTGCTGCGCCACCGTGCCGCCTTTCTCTGTCAAATGCAAATGTTTATTTAATGTGTTAATAAAAAACATCCTGCTATAAATATAAGGACAAAAGTAAAAAAATGTCCAAAAGTAATGTTAAGAATCCAAAAGAACTACAAAACGTGCAACAACCATGCAATTCTTGCACCTAAATTGTCACCATTATATAAACATTACTCATAATGTCCTGTTTGTAGGGTGACAGCAGGCTCCATTCTTGCATCACATCTGGAAGTGCCACAGGTGTTTCTGCCTGTTCTTCTGTTAGAGTGAAAGGAACCAGAATTACTTCATTTGTAACACATTGGAAACATTTGTCTTGGTTAGAGTACACATATGAAAAACACGTATCTCCTAAAATGGTAACTTTACAGGGGAAGGTAATAATCTTCTTAAAATGTTAATGGAAATCAGTGTAAAAATATTTTATTTCAAGTCATATTTAAACATTTCTATTGGTCCATTCACATGTGAAGGACAGCTGTGGTGTTTCAATGATGTAGCAAGATAAAAATCATCAAAAATGGAGATACATGTTTTAATTGGACAGTGATATGTGATGAGTACAAACAAGTACAAGACTATGACAAAACAAAACTACATCCAAACAACAAAATCCAAATGTAATAAAGTGACTACAGAGAGAGCCAGGTATTTTATTAGAGACTTTAAAAAATCTCTGCAGATTTCTGTGAAAAGGCTGCACATAATTTTTGTTAAATATATTTCTGCTCTTTCTCTAATGCTGAAAATGATTATGTAATTGTATTTAATGACTGTTTTGACTGGAATTTCAATAAATGAAAGGGTGGTCTGTGAAATTTGTACAGCACTGCATCTGCCCATCTCTCTCTCTCTCTCTCTCTCTCTCTCTCTCTCTCTCTCTCTCTCTCTCTCTCTTTCTCTCTCTGCTCTGTGTGGATGATCAGACTGAAAGCGTTTTAGCTGAGCTAATCCTGTTAGTTGAGCTCCTGTGTTCAGGCAGTGCCTTAGGCCCCTCAGAGGCTTCTGCTGGCCTGGTCTCAGGACCCCCACCCTCAGGGTCCCAACCTGAAGCCTGTGGGGGGCTAGGAGGTGAAAAAAAAAACCTCTCTAAACAGGGCAGCTCAGCAATGAGCCAAATGTGACTTTGTATGTGTGTCTGTATGTCATGGTGTACACACACACACACACACACACACATACAGACACATATATACATCCTCAACCAAGCTGCCAGGACCACCTGTCCACCAATATTCACAAACTCACTAAAGCTTTCACATCATACTATCCGGGGTTTTTTTTTTCCATGAATCAGCGCAAGGTCTGGCCTTACAGCCTGAGCTAACCCTTATCCCCCACCCTCTGCCCTGTCTTATTCAGAGCATTTCCCCCTCTGACCAGTGGGAGGTGTCTTACCTCCTACAAACCTTGCATTGATTTGTTTTTAACTTAGATAAATAGCCTCAGTTAACCACTGTCCCTCTGCAAAGGCATTTGATTAATTGTACGGCAGAATAAATAACTAAGACTCTTGACAGTCTAAGTATCCGCAATGATTAAGATTTGTGTAGTATTTAGTATAAATCCTGCATTAGTAGAACAGTGCGTGTGTGTGTGTTTGTGTGCCTTGTTTGTGTGGTTCCAGAGGGAGGGTTATGATTGAGTTCAGTTCTATAAAGCTGTCCATATGCCAGACGCCACGTCTGAGAAGCAAAACGATGAGTTGTAGGAAACGAATGATTATCTGTCACAAGGCAATGCAGTGCTTTTATCATGTGCTATATCTTCCTCTGTTAGCCTGCTGGGTGAAATACAGTCAAGCTTTCTACAAGCTAACCCTATTAGAGGCCCAAAATCATAGTGTGTATTACACTATCATTCTTCATTCTGGCAAAACTTGTTTTACATTTAAGTATGTTTTCACTGTCATAAAAAAAACAACTATTCTTATACTATATTTTTAATGTATGCATTATTTGAAAAAGCCATTACATTTTGTGAACATTTTATGACGAATAGAAAAATGGATATGAGTTGAATTTTTTTTCAATTCATATTTGTTAAATATCCTAAACGGTCTACTTGTATGACTTCACAAAAATTATAATTTTAACACTTTAAAATTTTTTATTTTTTTTTCCTCTCCTGTAAAGTTTCAGAAATCCATTTTTCGTTTTCATGACAGAAACAGTATGTTTATAGATTAATAACAACATGGCTGAACTGATTTGTGAACACGTGGCTTGTAATGTTTGTACAGTCCTTAAGTGTGTTTGAGCTTTTCTTTCACAGGACTGGGTTTGGACAGTCGCTTTGAGCAGACGGGCGGACTGAGGGAGATGAAGTTGGCTTTTGTCCTTTCCAGAATGTGGGCGGGGCTAATGAGCTGGGAGGTGGGCTCTGGTTAGTTGGTTGGTGACACAGCAGCACTGATTTATGTTTCTACTCAAAACTGGAGGTCATAAGATCAGGGCAGAGGTCATGTGAGGTCAGGAGAGGCAGGGGGAATTTTATGGCATTGACTGGTCAGTGCTGGACCTTAGGATGGCATGTGTGTGTTTTCGTGGAGTCGGGGGGGGGGGTACAGAGGGCACACTGAGAGGAGCCATTAGGGGCCACTGAGGTCAGAGATCTTGCTGAGAGGGACCTCCTTTGACCTGTAGTATATGTGCTTGTGTATGCACTGTCACCATGTCTGAACAAAAATATATTTATGCTTTTATTCCCCTTTCTTGCCTGTGAGATGGATCTGTTTAATTAATTTCCTTATTTTTTTATTACTAATATTATTAGTAAAATAATATATATTTTTTTCACCCTGGTCCAATTTGGCAACAATCATGAGTCGGTGTAATAACCACAGAGATAGGATTGAGCCAAGTGGGGTCTAGGAGAAGATTGGGGGATGGAGATTTAACCCACAAGGGGGCAGCAGGTGGAATAAGAGGGGCTTATACTTGCAACTCCAGCTGGGATGGAACTGGCCGGGTTGCTGACTGGCATAGGCTCAGGCAACATGGTGGAACAGACAGAAGAGAAGAGACAGAAGGGTCTGTGTGTGTGTGTGTGTGTGTGTGTGTGTGTGTGTGTGTGTGTCTGTGTGCGCGTGCAGCCATCTTGCCATGGTGTGAAAGATGACCATAGTCCTCCTGTGAGGCAGACACTCTGCTGCACACACACCTGGACCCCTCAGATCTATGTGTGTTTGTGCATGCAAATGTGAGAATGTCACACTTACACCCACACAAACAATAACAAACAAAATCTTATGTTGCTAATTAATCCAAATGTTGGTTTTGTTGTTCGGTTAAGTTAATTTACACCGTCTTTCAATACTGGCATAAGGATGATTGCCAATAGTTTTTAAAACATAATTAACCGTAGAGACATGCTACCTTGTTGAGGCAGTCAGACTACGGATACATTTGGAAACATGTTTTTTTAAGCAAAGTTACAGTATACGCTAAAGTGAGCTATCTTTACAGATCATTAACGATGGACTGGACAGTTCTAGAAGTGAGCAGACAGCAGTGATTGTTTTGTGCTTCAACAGGGGCGGCACGGTTGCGCAGCAGGTAGTGTCACACAGCTCCAGGGACCTGGAGGTTGTGGGTTCGATTCCCGCTCTGGGTGACTGTCTGTGAGGAGTTGGTGTGTTCTCCCCGTGTCCGCGTGGGTTTCCTCTGGGTGCTCCGGTTTCCTCCCACAGTCCAAAAACACACGTTGCAGGTGAATTGGTGACTCAAAAGTGTGTGTGTGTGTGTGTCTGTGTTGATCCCCCTCCAGGGTGTATTCCTGCCTTGCGCCCAATGATTCCAGGTAGGCTCTGGACCCACCGCGACTATGAATTGGATAAGCTCTTACAGATAATGAATGAATGAATCTATGCAACATCACCATAACTAAATGGAGCTGTGTTATATGTCATCAACCTGTTGGCTGATATATCCAGGTGTGATATTTCTTTGCCCTCTCTCTATGGTCCGCAACTCTTGGTTTTCTTAGGTCCTGAATCTCTGAAATGTTTTATTGCTCTCCTCCAAGTGTGTGGAGCTGCACAGTGCTGTGGACTGTGCAGCTTTCACTTTTGTAGCTTGGTTGAACCTTATAGAGAAATGACTTGTAAGTGGGAGGAATTGACTGATTGGAAAATTGTTAACGGGAACATTCATATGAACATGGCCTAAGTTTATTTTGTTTCTTCTAAATTACAGTTTGACCCCTGTTGAAGAAATGCCTTTGTGAGGGATTAATGATCAGAGTTTCTAGAGGAATACATCTAATAAACAAACTCAGCACATACAACCACAATCTGAACCCTGGTCACATGGGAAAACTCACATGTTCCACATGAATATTTCTCTTCTGATTTATTTTGGAGAGAAACTCAGGATCTGAGTAAGTGCTACTCCTGTGGGATCTGTCAGAAAATAAGCTCCGGCTGGTTGCTGGGCAGCAGAGTGGAACTGTGTGACCTGTGGTAGAATCAGACGGGTAGTAGATGAGTTCTGAGATGTGACCAAATGAGCCTAAAGGTGACTAGTTTCTTACAGCAGACTGGAGATTTCCATAAAGAGCAGCAGCATGCACAGGGTTGATGTGAGGGAACATTTTGGTGGTGGTGGTGGTGGTGTTGGGGAGAGGGGGGTGGGGGTGGGGGAGGGGGTGCATATTCCCTTTTAAAATGATTTCTTTCCAATATCTGCAGTCCCCGAGGCTTTGAACATGCCTCGGGGAATATTCCTTAATCCTCTTTTCCAGGTAACAGGCTTTCTCTCCTGCAAAAAAAAAAAAAAAAAAAAAAAACAGAAGTTACCCACCCAGCTGTCCCCGAATCATCAAAGCTGGACTTAAGCATATGCATTTCACTTTGAGTGACTTATTTGTTCCATTATGCACAACTCTGATAAGAGTGCCTTCTGACGCATGGGAAACACACTCATGTAAATGTAATGAAGAAGATTAAATGTGTTTGTTGTTGTGTAATTGCCAAACCGAACAGGGAATCAGGAGCTTGTGTTGTTTTGATGGTGACCAAGTTTTACTATCTTTCAATGTAAAGTGGTTTTGTGCGATCTTACAGAGAGGAGCTGCAGATTTTCAGTCTGTTTACTCCAGGCTACTGCTGCAAAGGGAGTATAATTTTGAGGTCAGATTCAAATCATAAAGTGAATAATCTTTTGGTCACAATTTTTTTAATACTACTTTTTAAGGCTATATCCAGTGTTTGCATGAAGTACATTTAAACCATGTGTGTGGTTTTGTACATGACTCTCTGTATTTATTCATTCATTCATTCATTATCTGTAAGCGCTTATCCAGTTCAGGGTCGCGGTGGGTCCAGAGCCTACCTGGAATCATTGGGCGGAAGGCGGGAATACACCCTGGAGGGGGCGCCAGTCCTTCACAGGGCAACACAGACACACACGCATTCACTCACACCTACGGACACTTTTGAGTCACCAATCCACCTACCAACGTGTGTTTTTGGACTGTGGGAGGAAACCGGAGCACCCGGAGGAAACCCACGCGGACACAGGGAGAACACACCAACTCCTCACAGACAGTCACCCGGAGCGGGAATCGAACCCACAACCTCCAGGTCCCTGGAGCTGTGTGAAAAGAGGCACGTGAGGCAAAGGAAAGGAGCTGAAATGTTGCGTCTTCTCCGTGTCTGTGTTGTTTGGAAGGCTGCAGTGATACATTTGCTGCCTGACAGCAGGGAACTAAATGTGCACATGTTTGTGACATCACAAGCATGATGAGTTAAACAGACTGTTCATCTGTACAGAGGGAAAGGAGAATTAATTGTATATTTTGAAGGGTTTTTTATATATTTATATAATATGTGTGCTCAGGGACAACGATGCCCACTGAATAAAGAGCTTAGTGATTGCTTTGCTAATGACACAACTTCTCAGAACAGGTCTGTCATTGGCTCTGTGCAGGGTGAGTCAAAGTAAACTCAGGTCCTTCTCTGTACTGAACTCTCTTACCAAATTTGTAGCTTGTGGTGCTAGTACTCGGGTTGTTTATGTTCTAGTGCATGTGCATGTGACCCTCAGCCTTTTAGCATAACAATAAAAGCTCTTCCTTTTTTCCCCAAATAGGTATGTTTTTTCCTCCCTTGTTTTATTTCTTTTTATCCCCCTCCAATCTTTTATTCAGCTACTTCCTTGCTTTCACTTCTTGTTTTCTATTCTGTCCCCTCTTCATCCCACCCTTATAGCCCAGTGATGGATTTGCATAACCTCTTAGCTGTTAGCCTGCGTGTTGATGGACTAAAGCTCATGTTTATTAAATGTGTTGCTGGTGATAGCCGACAGCTACCCTCTCTTCTTTCATTCCTCCCTCTCTCTTTCTCTCTCTCCCTCTCTCTCTCAAACACACACACACACATCCAAATACACTCTGTCTTCTCCTCATTTCTCTCTGTCACTCTTTCTCTTTGATTCTCTCTGCCATGATATTAAAGGCTGTTTCTGTCTGCCGTCAGTCTTCATGAAGCTGTGTCACTCTGAATGTGTTTCCTCGTCCCCCTCGCTCTGAGTGCCAGTGCACAAGGGGCCCCACTCTGAATGGAAATGAGTGGACACCATAATGAATTCCACTCACCCAGGGTTTCTGACCCTGCTGGCAACGGCGCGTTAGAGGGGAAAGAAAGGAAGAGAAAAGGACAGGGGAAGGCCAGGGGCTATAGGGCCAAGAAAAAAATACAAGGCTTTTTTACTTATTAATTCATTCATTTCTTTATTAATGTATGTATTTGTTATTTTAGCTTTTTCACTCCCTCGTTATGGAGGAGTTTCCAAGCAAACTTTCCTGGTTCGTGAAAGCTGGACATTCTGCTGCTTTAAATCTTCACTCCCTTCTTTGAACATCACCTCAAACCACCCCTATGTTTTACAACAAAGTCAGACAGCTAAAATAAAATCAGGCAACACCTGTGATAAATTCACTTTGTCTCCTGCACTGTTTTAAACTCAAATCTGTCTCCTGACACTTAATTCTTTTTCCTTTTTTTTTCGTGCTGGGTTAAGTGCATTTCTCACACGCATCCAAGCTGTTCTGCAGTTTAGATGGTGCTGCCCTATGCTGACAACAAAAAAACAGCCATGATTCATCAGCCCTGTCGCACAGGTAAACGCTTGTATCTCAGACAAACGGAAATGGAGCGATGGGCGGTTGGAAAAGGAGTTAGAGGCTTTGAGTGAGTTTGTGATGAGTCAGAGCAGGTGCTAGCCTATTTACCTAGAGCTGCTTAAACTCATACAGCTGCAATCCCTGTACACTCTCCTTTGCCCATGATTAAAGGTTTCAGATATTACCCCTCCTCCCTCCCCCTTATACTTGTCTTGTGCCATCCACATACACACGCTTTGTAAAGTATAAACGCCTACCTTTTTTAAATGTTTTCAGTTGGAGGCTGAGTCAGTTAGATCCCAGTTAAGTGAGTGAAGATGACCCTACATTTTTAAAATATACATATCATTGTGAGTCTTTCCTTTCTTCTGAAAGACGTTTTCCACATATGGGCACAGAGCTATGGTTACAGTTTGTGAATGAGGCAACGTCAGGACTGGATGTAGTGGAATGGACAGAAGCCAAAATATTATGGGTCTTCACACACACACACACACACACACACACACACACACACACAGGTATCCCAGAGCACCACACCATGTTTAAGCATCCGTTACAGTAAAGGGCGTGTGTTTTTTTTTTTGTGTGTGTGTGTGTGTGTGTGTGTGTGTGTGTGTGTGTGTGCGTGTTTATTTGCTGTGGGGGGCAGCAGATGCCTCTCCGGGCGTGAAGCCCAGGAATGTGACCGCTGGAGTGGATAATGGCTGACTCGCCACGACCTCCGACCCCTAACGGCCATACAAGTCGTCCTCTGTTTCTGCTCACGCTGATTACAGGGTCAGGCCTCACTGTGGTGGCCATAAAACACACACACACACACACACACACACACAAATAAACAGACTACAATCAGTACTTTGAAAAAGGAGAAAGCAGACAGGCTTTGGACAGAGTGAAGATGAAAAGAGTGGGAGAGAGTGTGTAGCGGGATGAAGAGGTCAGAAAGATCTACCGGACACAAATGTTCACTGATGACGAAAAAAGGGAATACAGTACATGAAGAGGGACTCAGAGGAAAAGACCCTTTTTTGATATTACCCTTTATGTTGTGTTGCTCTGGGTTGTATTTATTTATTTATTTGTTTAAACTCCCCGAGCAGCGGGACCTTTACTTCCATTCTCTTTATCTCGGAATAAGATAAAGAAAAGAGGGAGAGCCAGAGGGTGGTGGTGAACGTGTGTGTGTGAGTGTGTGGGGGAATGAAGGGGAGGGTGAGAGAGAGAAAAGAAAGACAGATAGAAAAGGAGGGAGAGAGAGATGGAAGAAGGGCGAGCTCTACAGCAGAGGGCTGGCATTTGACTAAGCCCTGCAGAAAGCGTTAGTGATAGAGATAGCGCTGACCCATGTAAAGAGGTGCCGCGTGAGGCATGCATAATGGATGCTCTGCCATGAGAGAGGGAGAGGGAGGGAGGGAGGCTAGGAGCCAGGGGAGAGCAGGGTTGGCAAAAGGTTCAGAGGAGAGGAGCAAATAGCGGGGAAAAAAAACAAATACGAAAATGAGAGATTCGTTGTTGGTATCCAGTGACTTTGCAAACACATTTATGACTCAGATAGAGGCCCCTGTGTCTACAACCCCACATGCTTATGATCAGAAAGATAAAGCAGATGCTTTACACACTGTGCTGTTTAGATTGTGAAACGCACACACACACAAAAGTAGGTTTTATGATTACAAGCTTATGATTGTTCAGTTCAGGCTCCTTGCTAACAACATTTGCTGTAAACGCCCTATAAAAATAGTGTTGGATTTAATGGAAATTTGGTTTGTTTATTCATTTGATTTAAATAGGTACACAATTTTCACATGTAATTTCATGTCTTTTATTATTGTGAAAACTGCCTACACATTTCACATAATTCATTCATTCATTATCTGTAAGCGCTTATCCAGTTCAGGGTCACGGTGGGTCCAGAGCCTACCTGGAATCATTGGGCGCAAGGTGGGAATGCACCCTGGAGGGGGTGCCAGTCCTTCACAGGGCAACACACACACATTCACTCACACACTCACACCTACGGACACTTTTGAGTCGCCAATCCACCTACCAACGTGTGTTTTTGGACTGTGGGAGGAAACCGGAGCACCTGGAGGAAACCCACGCGGACACAGGGAGAACACACCAACTCCTCACAGATTTCACATAATATAACACTTATATTTTTTACATAGAAGAAGAATAATCGAGAGCCCATAATCATCCGAACCATGGTTATAGGTCCAATACTGATCCAATCAACTTTCAGAGGAACAATCACCCTTCTTGTTTGATTATTTGTTTGTGTCCCGTTGATTGTTGGCTATTCCTAATGACATGTAGGAGCATGGAAACTTTCAGGCTCATTGATGTTCTGCTGTGAACTACAATTCTACAATTAGGTGTTTACAAATTGCTCCAAAATGTGAGCAGTTACACACACAGCAGGTACAAATCTGGCAAATAATTGCCATGGCAGAGAGAAAACTGTGAAAACTGACAAAAATGTAGGTGCTTCTTGTCAAATCAGGTTGATTTTCTCAGTAGAAAGTCTTCTACACATTCTAACCCAAGTTTACTCTTATTACTGTACTTTGGTGTCTTTAACATTGGAAACAAACAAAGTCTGTGCTATTTCTGGTACATTTTCCTTTATATTTGTGTTTGTTTATTTTTTAAAATTAATAGTGTCATTTATTCTTGCCTTTTAATTTGTCTTAATTTTTTTTTTACTTATGAAAAAAAAAAATCATGGATATATCATGGTCTGAGGCCAAGGCTTGACTTGAGCGTTGGTTGTGTGCACTGATGCTGCATCGAGACGTCTGACACAAAAACACATACCTAAACACTTCAGAGTTTCCATGCGGTAGCCAGAAAATGTGTGTGAGAGCAAATGAAGTGTCAGCTTGGCGTTAATGATGACTGTCATACAGCACTTTATAAAGTGGAGGAGAAAACGAGGTTCTGTGGGAGTTGAGATCAACTCATGCTTGACCCTCTGATCTCTTGACCCTTTTGGCCACCACCTGCTCTCTCCAGTACAGGTGGAGCTCCGGGCAAGGCCAGAGATCAGAGGTCATGCCCAAATGTGGAGAGGCCAGCAGACGAGTTGTCTGTGAGCAGGAAGGGTCAGAGTCAGACTCATAAACGCACTGACCTTTCACCTCCACTTTTCTTTTTCCTCTTCCACACACCTTACCCCCTGCTGTCTCTCTTCATCTCCTTCACTCACAAGCACAGGGCTTCTGTTATAGATCCAAAACATGGTGCTTTGAATATTTGAAGGAGCAGGGGGCATGTCGTAGCTTAGTTTTTGACCGTGTGTGTGTGTGTGTGTGTGTGTGTGTGTGTGTGTGTGTGTGTGCACCCACATGTGTGTAAAGGGGTCATGAGGTGGGATGTGTGAGACGGTGTGGGGGTGTACAGGCTCTGATGTGTTATTTAAAGAGTGACCTCTGATCCCACCATGGGCGACTGAAGCAGTAGGGAGGGGGGCCCAGCAGTCCCTATGGGAGTAGATAAGGGGTGTGTGTGTGTGTGTGTGTGTGTGTGAGAGAGAGAGAGAGAGAGAGAGAGAGAGAGAGAGAGAGAGAGAGAGAGAGAGAGGGAGGTGTGTGGGGGGGTGGTAGGTGCAGGTTAAGTTTGGGAAGGAATGCGGAGGTGTCAGTCCGTCTGGGTCCGGAACGTTACCGCCGGGAGGAGTGTTATAACTGGCAGACAAAAGAGGGAAGAATGTGGCTCTATAGTTCCCCTGTCTCTCAGTAAACACAGAGCAGAAGAGATACAAAGAACAAGAGAGAGGGAAAGAGATGTCAGATAAAATGGAGGGAGGAAAAAGTGATGGAGAGATAGTAAAATAAGAAGCGTAAATTAAAACCAGGGGCATGACCAAAAACAAATGAACACAATTCACCCACTTCCTACAGATGAAGTCATTTCCAGCTTTGCACTTTCTCTGTGAAACTGAAGCCACAGCTTTTAGGCATCACTTAAACATCATGCATCTCTGACTGATGGAGTTAAGTTAGTTTAAATACATTGCTTGTGATATTATATTTATGCAAATGATTTATGTATAAAACAGGCAGGATCATGGTTTGAGAAGGGTTTTAATCTGTGAGAAATGCATCCTAGAAATAGGTCAGTGTCTTTGAATAGTGAGATGTTACATTAGGATTTTGCAACAAATTATTGTTAGTTCAGATTATCATACATTCAGTCATTGTCTGTAGCCGCTTATCCAGTTCAGGGTTGTGGTGGGTCCAGGAACACACCCTGGAGGGGGCGCCGGTCCCTCTCAATGCGACACACATTCACACATTCACTCACACACTCACACACACAAGTCGCCAAACCACCTACCAATGTGTTTTGGGGCTGTTGGAGGAAACCAGAGCACACAGAGTAAACCCACACAGACACTGGGAGAACACCCCAAACTCCTCACAGACATTCACCCAACATCCCATGGACCCCATGGAACTGTGTGACAGCGACACTACCTGTTGTGCCACCATGCCACTAAAGATATTCATATATGTGCATTCTAGTGATGCAATGACAGCATGTTGCCCATCTGTTGTCCTGCATACTTGTTTTTAGCCCCCTTTCACCCTGTTCTTCAGTGACCTGGTGGTGGAATATTAGTGTGTGTTACACTCGTGTCATAGGATCAGACACAGCAGTGCTACTGGAGTTTTTAAACACAGTCAAGTCACCGTCCGGTCTATTAGGCACCTATAATGTGGTTGTTCCAGTAGTTCATCAGTTGCTGTTCAGTTGTTAGTCAATTAACTGTGGTTACAGGTTTTGTTAGTTCTAATAGCATATCAGTTATGCTCTTGATATCACCTTTATAACGAATTAATGGAGAGATGCTCAGATATGCTGAGGAGTGTTTGTTTATGCCAAATATCAACCCTCGCTGTGTCATTCACCTAACGTGTCTGGTCATTTGCAAATTTTCTAGAGAATAAATAATATATTAGATTTATACATTTTTATTACTGTTAAAACCATGGTCGATTACTCTGTCCTTGAAGAACTCACTTCATAAACAATACAGTACGTTGGTTTGCTGAGTCATTTCACAATAAACATTTACGAAGCAAACAAAATCTATTACTGTAGGCCACCAAAGTAGACCAAAGTTAGCAACAGACTCCAGACACAGCCGCACAGGCACAGCACTCAATGTAAACACAGGCTGTTGCATTGTAGAAATGTGCTGGTTTAGTACCTTTGTTTCAAGCTTAACAAGCAAGATGACATCTCAAACAGAAAGAACACGTTCTAGCCAAAGTCGCCACTCAGGTCCACCTTAAATGGTGCAAGAGCTCAGTGTTTAATTCTATATTTAAAACATGCTGGCGTTCTGAGCTCTTTCTACTTTAAATGGTAACATTCTGCCACTCCTACATTTACTGCACACGTTCAATTTTAATATTTATGGTTAATAAAATGATATAATGATATAAAAAATGGATATGAGGATGCTATTTTTTATGCTTATACAGTCAAAAAGTGCATGGTGCAGTTAGTTTTATGGGTGTTGTTCCATAAAAGGATTGTAAAAGGATTGCAGTTTCTGTATCAGTACGTTTCACCACTGTAATCATGATACTACATTTTCTTACTGTTTCCTCTGTAGCTAGCTCTAAACTTCCATTACTTACAGCCTCTTACCTCCAGTGCAAAGCTAAGGAAAATAACTTCTTGTCTCGGCTGTTCGACTATGTTGTTGTAAAAGGAGATTTTAGTAAATTAGATGTTTGTCAAAACTGTTGCTTTAAAAAGTGAGATAGAGAGCAAGAGAGGGACAGAAAAATGAAGAGAAATTGAGGTGGGGGTTGAAAGACTTACAGAGATGGAGGTGCGGGGTGGGGGTGGCTTCATTGTCAGGGCTGAGTCAGAGGAATCTGGGCCAGTGAAGGGTGAAAGAGCTTCCAATTAGATGATGTGGTTGAGCAAGCTGGAGGCGAGGCACTTGAACTGTCGCCTGGTCGCTGTAATTAGCGACCGCAGGTCAGAGGTCAAACACAACTCTGCTGTCTGCTGAAGCTTGGGGGGTACGGCGCTGCTCACTAAACGCTTTAAAAACACAGAGGAGACAGAGAGGGGAGTTCGGCATAGCCACAATAGAAATGAACACACACACACACAGACTCCCCGTCTGTCGAGAGGAAACCCGAGAACACATAAAACACAAGAGGCCCTGTTGATTTTGTAACAGTTATCTGTACAGCTTTGTGTGTGCATTTGCAGATTGATGTAGGTGTGTGTGTGTGTGTGTTAAAAAGGAATGATAAATTTGAAGCATAGCTCACTCTTTGATAGGTTAAGCTCTTTCGAAATACTGTGACTGAACTGAAGTAAAGGACAAGTGAAACAGAAGGAGGAGGGTGAAGAGAAGGTTTTAATACTGATGAGGGAAAGAAAGAGAGGGACCAGAGAATAGGGGAAAACGAGACAGAAAAATGCATGGTGAAAGAATGAAAGATAGAAAGAAAGAAAAAGAAAGGTGATTTTATTAAGTACTATATTTAATACAGTAATAAATTTAATTGTCCTTTCCAATTAGCACATCATTGTTTGTTTTATACTGCAATGTAAAGTTAAATATTAGCTTATCATCTGTATGAAAGACTGTTAAAGCCGTTGTGTGCCCTGTGGGTAGTGTCTGCAGGCTGTGGTGGATGATTCCATCGTGTTTTTATATTCGCTTCATCTGCCTGTACATTTGATTTCATGCTGCTTTTTCAAAGCTGTGTGAAGGATTGTTCAAAGGTAGCAGGAAAAGGGGGATTAGAGGAGAGATTGGAAGAGATCTCGCACAGGACTGTCTCCTGAAGAGGAAGATGACGGGGTCTGCTTCACAGTCTTTTATTGCTTGTTTTCTTCGGCTCGATGTGCTGAGCTCCAGCAGGCTTAGGTTCAGACAACAGCCTATACAACGACAGGCTTTCTTCAACAGAGTTTTAACATTACTGTTCCTTACATTCTGCTCACTCATTCTGTTTCTATAAATGCTTCGGCCTGATTAGGGTCGCGGTGGGTTCAGAGTCTATCTGGGATCATTGGGTGCAAGGACCAAGCTCCAGTTCATCACAAGCCAGAATTACACTTCTGTTGGATGTTTTGATGTGAGAGCACTTGCTGATGTCTGCTATCTCTCTCAGCCCTGTACACCAGCACCATTCTCAAACACGCCTAAAGCTACTTTTTACAGTATATACACATCTACAGGGGTTATACAATGAAACTGAAACACCTGTCATTTTAGTGTGGGAGGTTTCATGGCTAAATTGGAGCAGCCTGGTGGCCAATCTTCATTAACTGCACATTGCACCAGTAAGAGCATGTGCATCCAATGGTTCAAACATTGTGTCCTGAAGGCGGTGCTGTGTATCACGACGACAATGCACCAATACACACAGCAAGACTGGTGAAAGATTGGTTTGATGAACATGAAAGTGAAGTTGAACATCTCCCATGGCCTGCACAGTCACCAGATCTAAATATTATTGAGCCACTTTGGGGTGTTTTGGAGGAGCGAGTCAGGAAACGTTTTCCTCCACCAGCATCACGTAGTGACCTGGCCACTATCCTGCAAGAAGAATGGCTTCAAATCCCTCTGACCACTGTGCAGGACTTGTATATGTCATTCCCAATACAAATTGACGCTGTATTGGCCGCAAATGGAGACCCTACACCATACTAATAAATTACTGTGGTCTAAAACCAGGTGTTTCACTTTCATTGTCCAAACCCCCTGTACATGTAGTTTACATATGAGCTATACATAGTCACTGTCCTATCACAAACATGTAGCTCCATTTTTGTCAATTTTTAGTTTACTACATTATTAGAACACAGCAGCTGTCCTTCACATCGTGTGAAAAGGTCATGATGAACGGGCCAACAGAAATGCTGCAAAATTACTTCAAATTGAATCTTTTTGCATTGACATCCATTGAAATTTAAGAAGGTTTTTTCCTTCTGCTGTAAAGTTGCTATTTTGGAGCTACATGTTTCTGACAGAATAGCAACAATATTAAAGTTTGAGAAAATGCTTCGGCTCTGAATGTAATGTTATAATTATACTTAAAACGTCTCATAATAAGAAATATAAGAATAAGTGGACGACATCATTTGTAGACTTTATACAGTAATTCAAAATGTTGTGATATTTCTTTATTCTACAGAAATGTACAGAATCAGAATTGTTCACAGTGACAAGGATATTTCAAATGTTCAATGTTTCTAAAACCCATTTCAAATAAGATTTAATAAGCAGATTGTTTATGAAAATATTGCCGGATGTTTGAGATGTTAATGCAAGATGGTTTTTGACATTATTTCATACAAAATATGTCCCAAAACGTGTCTGTGATTACTCAGAAGTTCACAGTAGGATTCCACCGTCATTTTACCACCACGTCACCATGAAAGCAAATAAATCCAAGCTACTTAATGTTTCTACGGTGCACCATTTTGCATCAGTTAGTCTGTTCACGTTGATGACTGAATGTGTGGCCTGTCTTGAAAAATTTCATTGAGAATAAATCCACAGGCCAAGAATTATTATAATTTTTTTAAACTACCACATCAAGTGCCTTTTTGCTCTATGTCTACACATATAGTGTATGTCTAACCCTAGCTGTTTCTCATTCTTCTGCTGGTCTTTTATTATTACATGCTTCACCATCATTGTGGGCCCATGCAGAGCCACTGACCGCTGTAAATGACAAGGTACAGTGGATCACTGTGTGTAGAGAGAAGGACATTTATTACTGACATCAAGGGCCGATGACTGTGCTGTCCACAGGGTTGATGCTGTTTAAGCAGTACTGTAGGTGTGTGTGTATGTGTGTGTGTGTGTGCGCTCCTCTCCTCCCCTCAGGGGAAGGCTCCAGTCAGACGACTGTGTTCAGCTCATTAATCATCCGTGTACCCATGATCCTCTGGGTTGTGCATTCTGCTCCTGGCCAGCCGCTGTGGTATGGCCACCACTCAACCTTATCTTTATCAATTTGTCAACACCAAGTAGGATTAAACATATTTGCAGTTTGGCGGATGATAGTAATGTTTAATAAGGATTACACTTTTCTGTTGTCAGTGGAGATCCTGTAGATTATGTGTAGGTGAAAACGTAATTACTGTAAACATAGTCAGTACACAGAGCAATGTGTGAAACCTTTGACAGTTCATATGACTGTTTGTTTGTGTCAACAGAAGCCTAATTTGCTTTACGTAGTTGAATGTAAATTTTAGACTGTTAGAGGTAATGAGGAAGAAAGCGTCTGTGTGTATTTTCTCTCGTTCTCTTTTGTTCAGTGAGTTGTGTTTATATATTCAGTTTACACTTAGGGCATTTGGCAGATGTTATTATGTTTTAGATTTTGATCATGATATAGTAGTAACTTTCAGGAGCAGCTTTAGGAGTCTTGTTTTGTGTAGCACAGTGTGCCGGCTCAAACTGTGAAACAGCTGTAGTCTGCCGTGTGAAGGGCTGCATAGTTACACACTTTAGAAAAAATGACAAATACATTGAAATAACGTAAAGAAAGATGTGAACATGGTAGTCTTTGGCCCAGTGTTAAGGTCTGACTCTAATAATTACTGTTCACCAATGGGATTCACAACGTCTGGACTGAAGTACTCTTCTTGAAGTGGAGGCCTCTAAGAAGGCATGATACACCCATCGCCCAGGCACCTTTACACCACTGCTTTTATTCCACATTTAGGCTTAAATGAGATGTTGCTTGAATGTTTAAAATCTGCAAATTTAGCAGGTTTTCTGTTTATTTTAGTGACCAATGAGTGAGAATTGATTGTATTTATGAAGAACAAATCTTGCAGAGGGCGGCATGGTAGCGAAGCAGTTAGTGTCGCAGTCACACAGCTCCAGGGACCTGGAGGTTGTGGGTTCGATTCCTGCTCCGGGTGACTGTCTGTGAGGAGTTCTGTGTGTGTTCTCCCTGTGTGCGTGTGGGTTTCCTCCGGGTGCTCCGGTTTCCTCCCACAGTCCAAAAACACACGTTGGTAGGTGGATTGGCGACTCAAAAGTGTGTGAGTGAATGTGAGTGTTTTGCCCTGTGAAGGACTGGCGCCCCCTCCAGGGTGTATTCCCACCTTGCGCCCAATGATTCCAGGTAGGCTCTTGACCCACTGCAACCCTGAACTGGATAAGGATTACAGATAATAAATGAATGAAAAATTTTGCCGATTACCATCATCATCATCATCACCCTGTGTGTGTGAGAGAGAGAGAATAGGGGAGAGAAAGGTGTATCTCCCGCAGTGCCTCCAATGGCATCCTTATATGAAAGAGCTGTGTCCTCCCTGTTA
The DNA here is from genome assembly GCF_029633855.1 of Hoplias malabaricus. Taxonomy (NCBI): domain Eukaryota; kingdom Metazoa; phylum Chordata; class Actinopteri; order Characiformes; family Erythrinidae; genus Hoplias; species Hoplias malabaricus. Next base: position 15,043,051 of record NC_089810.1, on the reverse strand, counting down.
CAGCAGAGTGAACTGCTGCCAGCCAAGAGATGAAGTCTTGCCTTTTAGGTTGACATATGGAAATCTCACTCTGTACGTTCTTCAAAGATGGCATCTGTTGACACACTTGGTATGTGTTACTTTGTGTGTGTGTTTATGTGTGCGAGCGAGCGCTAATGCTTGTGTGGCCTACTCGAACGTTTCGAAGTAAATTGCACTACATCTTTGAGCGTGAGCTTAACAGGCCTGTCTCCGTGTGTTGGCGGTTGTGTAGGTGTGTGTGCGTGTGTGTGTACGCACATATGTGCGAGAGCGTCCCGCCGCTCAGAAAGTCAGCCGTGTATGTGCCAGCTGGCATACTGCCCTGCTGGCAGTGCGCTACCATCGGCGAGTGTGTGTGTGCATGTGTGTGTGTGTGCGTGCGCCGGTCTCCACCGAGCCACCTGTCTCTTAGTGTGGAGGCGTGCAGCATGGCCCCCACAGAGAGAGAGAAAGGGGGATACCCTCACTGCACTCAGCCTAGGAACAAAGCAGCTCAGGCCAGACCCTGTGGCCTCCACAGCGGGCTGTGGCTCACACATTCTGACCCACTGAGAGTGAGCCGAGGCCAGGGAGAGAGAGAGGAGCAGCCCTATGCTTTCTTTCATATCTGCAGGAGGCTGCGGCGCTTAATGCTGCTTGCTCAGCGGTTGTGCAGGAATCTGAAAAGAAGGGGCCGGTCCATTTCAATGTGTCTGATATTAGCAAGTCCAGCCGCCCCTTAATTCACTCTACATTTAATAACGAACGCATACTGTTCATTACATACTGCATAAAGGCCAGTGGCACCTAGGGGGATAATGTGTTTTTACATAAAGGTGTGGAATTATATAAAGGTCTAAAAATAAATATAATATGAAGGTTTCTATTACACTGGTTTCCTCATATAATAATGAAAATAGATTAACGTTGAGGCTCTAAAGATATTTTTAAATACAGGTAATGGCTCCGATTAAACAAATGGTAAATATATATGACACCATTGTATAAAAAAACAAGTGTGTGAAAAAAGTAAGGGGGGATGGGAAACGTATATGTTCCTAGTGGTAGAGATGGGAAGGGCTTGGTTGTCATTGTCAGGAAAAAAAAATAGAAAAAAAGACTTGTACTTCTTGTCAGTGAGGCATTGTGTTAACAAGCACCTGCTCAATTATTCACTCCTGCGCGCGGGTCCCAGGAGTGGGTCTGATTAAATAATGGAGGAGCTGCTGGCCTACTGGGGACGAGCCTTTATTCTACACCCCTAACACTTGTAATCACGCAAAAGACAATTACATTCTAATGAGATTAGTTTTGAGTCCATGCACAGTCATAGCAAAGATGATGATAGCATCAACAGAAATAGAAAATCAAATTTGAATGTAAATTGCAGTTGAAATGCATTGTTGGTTTGAATTTAGTGAATCCCTAATGAGATTAGTGCAGAGGAACCCGCCTGCCTGTGCATATAGCATATTTGTGTTCATCACTGGAGGTTAGGAGCAGCCACAGTACCATATGATTCTTTTAATAATAAGCTCTACTATTTTAGAGTCTCTCAATAATTCAGCCTTAGAAATTTAATTTGTTTTAATATGCTTCTGTTCCCTTATATGCAGAATGTATATAATATATAGTAAATGTTTGGAGTTCAGTTTCTTAAAGCGGCTGAGATTATTTTATTCTTATGTGGGCTTCCAAGCAAATCTACAAGGTGCTTCACAGTAAAAATATGTAAATTAAAACTTATGAATACAAATATAAATGTATATAGAACACACAAGATTGCATAAAGACACAAACAGTAGCATTAAACAGCCATGCTAATCACCTCGCCTCGATCGCAGTGTTCCTTAAATGAAATTTACCGAAAGCTGTCACAAATACCATTCGTTCAATGAGATGCTGAAGCACACAATTATAGCTCCTATATTTAGAGTCTGTTATTTTTTACGTATTATTGTGTGCATTGGAAAGGTCACACTGTTAGGAAACAGATGTACAGATGTAATTAAACTAATGTTAGAATGGTGGCAAATTTGACTGCTTTTCAGCCTCAGTAGTTCCAATCAGCCCCATTCATTTAGTCCAGGGCTGGGTTTCCATAAAGTGTCTTAGAGCAAAGAAGAGTGCTAAGTTGTAGACTGAGAATCACATTGAACACTCTCTCTGTTAAGATGTTAAAACTAAGATGTTTTTGGGGAGAAGCAAACTTATTTGGTACTTGCACAATACAGAAGCTCCTTGTCTTTTCCTTGTTTGCAGCTAATGCTCAGTGTGTGTGTGTGTGTGTGTGTGTGTGTGTGTGTGTGTGTGTGTGCTCCCTTACTCATTCTGTTGGGTTGTCATGGCATTGTAGGTCAGAGGTTACAGACTATTAAATATTCCTGCTGTCGAATCATTATGGATGTGCCTCAGGGTGTTTATAGGCCTATGTGTGACCTCTTGACCTTCACCTGACCCTGGAGACCAGTCGGATGTCTAAACCCCTTGACCTCAGACTATCAGAATGGTCAGGGCAGGTTAAATCATGAGGAGCATGCTAGGGTATTGATATGCTGTCACAAACCAACTTCGATGTGTTGTTGTTGTTGTTGTTGTTGTTTTCCACAGAAATATGGTGATATAATGCAATCGTCAAAGTCTAAGGAAAATAATGCTTTAGAGGAAGATTCATTTCACTGCAGGGTTGAGTGGGTGAAAACTGTCTAGCAGATAGACAGGCTGGTTGAGTGTAAATTTGCCTTAGTAGTGTCACTGTTGCCTCATTTGTTTATATTTGTATATGTGTTGTTATTATTATTATTTTTATTATTATGTATATTACCTTTTTTTTAATAGCTATCTTTTACACTGTGTGAACATTTCACAATAAACAGACCAAAAACCTCTTGAAATAATATTACACTGTCATTCTTTATCGTTTAGTTACTCAGAAACAATGTGACAATGCAGTGACAAAACAGTGACAGTGTGCAATGTATTGACATTTCCAAGTAGGCCTATTATATTTAGGACTATTATTGTAGGTTCACTTTTTACTCTGCTTCACACGTCCATTGCTTGTTATCTTTTGTCCCTCTCTCTCATCTTCTTTTTTTTCAGTTCACATTTCCTCCTGTAATCTCTTTTTTCCACACCTCCCCCTCCCTCTCTCCATCAACCTTTCCTCTCCTCTGTGGATCTGTTTTGCTCTGTTCATTTGGGCATGAGCACCCGCCAGAACAGAGGGGGAATGAAGGAGGGATGAAGGGAGGAGGGGTGAGAGCGTCTCTTAATCCAGGCCCATTGCTCACAGCTTATCTGTGTGTGGTAATTGATGGTAGAGCTGGTGGACGGCGCAGTTGGATTCATGGCCTAGACCTTGGCTTTCATAGGCCAGGCATCAATAATGTGTCTCCTCTGTTCCTGGGTCCCAGATGGCTCCTATTTATCAGAGTCGTGACCCGGGCCCCTATGTACACACACACAACACACACACACACATGTTACGATGCAGTGCTAATGCTTCCTGAGCAATTATAAATTCCATCTAGAAGTACAAAAAAAAAAAAAAAGACAGAAACTGACCTTTTAGGAAGACCTTTGAACTTCACTAGTCAGCCTCCTCAAGTCTCAAAACTGATGAATGTTCTAATACACATAATCAGAGCCTTCCGTTTTCTTTGTCTGCATGCACATGCCCCCATATTGTCTACACGTCAGATCAGTGATGCCTGAATACATTGCGTAAAGGTTGCTCCATACAGTTTCAACATAACTAAAAATATCAGCTCAGTCAATCGAGCATCTTCTGTAATAATGTTTTCTTTTTCAAGGTCACTTTAGGTCTGGAGCATATTAAGCAATCAAGGAAAGGAAGACAACGAAGGCAGGAGCACACACTGTACAGGGTTCCAGGTCATCACAGAGCATCACACAAAAACACACCCACCCCTCTGGACACCTTTTTTAACTACCAGTCCCCCTACCAACGTGTGTTTTTGGGTTGTGGAATGTAACGGGACAAAAATCACACAGACACACGGAGAACACAACAAACTTCTCACCAACAGTGAAACAAGGCAGGAATTGAACCCAGGACCTCAGGACCCCGGAGCTGTGACACTGCAACAGTACATGCTGTGATGCTGTGCCACCCTGTAATATGAGATATAAAATTTAGTTATTAATATAGAATATAATTTGTGCTGTCAAAAATCCACATATCTCACAGATGGTAGTCAAAACCTTGTTCTCAAGTTTAACTGAGAATTCCACTTTTTCAAATTCTGTGCATAATTAATTAGTGTTTAGAATGGTTGGAAACGGAAATGTGAGTTGTACAGAAACATACCAATTAGGACGTCTTCACAAAGGTGATGTTAGTATATAGGGGGCACAATATCTTGACATAAAATGGCTTTTTTTAATTAATTTTATGTTTTATTTTATGTATGTCTCAAACTACAACATCTATGTGGGTCTTTATATGTGGTAGTTATACATAGGCTAATGCTAATGCTATAGGCTACTGCTAATGACAGTAAAACACTAGTAAATCAAATGTTTATGGTTATTTGATTTGTTTGCATATTTGTGAATATGTCTGGGTGTGTGAGCTATAGAACATCGCTAATCCTGGAGAGCAGTTCGGAAGCTCTAGAAACAATGCCTGTGGATCAGAGAGCCTGTGTGTGTGGATGAGAGACAGCTCGTTTTGTGTTTCTCAGCATGCGAGAGAGCTATGTGACAGCGATGCAAGCACACACACACACGCTCTCTTTTTTGAGGCAGTGCGCTCTGCTGCTCTGGGGCTGTGTAAAGCACGTGTGAAGCTACACACTGCTGCCGAACGTGACTCCCCACATCAGGCAGGCTGTGAAAGAGCGCGCCTTTTGGTTCTCCCTCTAAAATCCAATTACAGCTGCTTTGCCTCACGTCCCCTCACAAAGCTCCTCTTCATTTTCCCCGCCATTGCAGGCCTAAAGCGACGGTTGGGCTCTGAAGCTAGTGCTCTGAAGGTGGCGCTCTGAAGCTAGCGCTGTAAAGTTGATGACAGAAATGAGTGGTTTCCATTACAGCTGTGGTTTGCAGGTAGCTAGCTGCCAGTCTTGGCTCACATCTGCACATGGCTTTAATACAGCACTGAAGCTGCCAGCCCGTTAGCAAAACCGCCACTTCAAAAGACCTGTTACGTTCGTTTCAAAGCTGAATCTAGCGGGGATGGATTTCTCACTTTCAAGCGCACTTAGCACCCTGCTATGCGCTGCTAAATGTGTTTGGATGTGGTTGGTGGTGTGTGAGGTAGCTAGCTACACCCGCTCTGCTGGGAATGTTAAAGGATAAAAAGGCTTGAAAGGAGCCCGTGGCTGGACATGCTACAGCCCTTTGTAGCCGGTCAGACTGTGAGATGGGGTTAGCGTGCCATACCTGTCAAGCTAGCAACAGAGAATGTGTTTTGCTTGTGGGCTAAAGGTCTACTTACATCTCTGAAGTCTCTGTTGCCATGTTGTTCTTTGAGCCAGATAAGGATATTACTTGGAAGAAAGAGTGTAGCATTACACATAATTCACATAATTACAAAAAGTCAATGATATCAATCACAAATTGCGTGTATGTAATCACCATTCATTTTATTTGTGTTTTGGCAGTGCTTCCAACTCCTCAGTGATTACAGGATTCGTGCTTCTTATTCTGTTTTTCTGTTGATTTCTATTGACTGTGTTGATATGTCTTTTCTCCACTTAGTGTGGTTCAGAAACTACATGTTATATCATATGAATCTTGTGTATATACCCACTTGCAACAGAATAGAGTTTTGTTTTGTTTATTTTTTAATGCACATTATAGGTTGACGAAAAGTGTTTCAGCCTGTGTGGTTGGACAAGGCCTCTTTGCAGAGTGCGAACAGGCTTGCTAATGGTGTCGCTCACTTTGTAGTGTCATTAATAATTCCCTTAATCGTTTCCTCTGAAGCTCGGCTGGTTTTATAATGTCTTTTCTTCTGACTCTGTGTGATAGCAGCAGTAGATAGCTCAGTGTAGCCTGGCGTGCTGATGGAGCTCAGGGCGACCGTGCTGTCTGTCTGCCCTCTCATCAGAATATGATATTCAAGTGACATTTCACTGTGCCCTATAACAGAGCACACTTTCTTATTCTCTGTCTTTTTACTCACGCTTTACTGATGGCTCAGACTGCAGAAAGAAATGGGGTGCTCTTTGAGTATGTGTGTGTGAGACTAACAGACAAAAAAGCAGGATGTGTGTGTTTGGAGGAGTGTGTGTAAATCACACTGACTGGGGCTGTGCCTGATGGAGGGAGATTTAGGAGCTGACGGGTTTGAGAGTGGGTTTGTAAAGGGGGGTGGTTTGTGTGTGTGTGTGTGTGTGTGTGTGTGTTCATGAGTCCTGTGTGTACATTCCCAAGCTGAACTTGTCCCCTTGGCCTCCTCAGCCCTCACTCACCTCCTCCATTTAGCACCACACATCCATCAGCAGCACGCTCCCTAGAGATCGCCGTGGCAACCCCGAACCGCGGCAACCCTGTCACGGCAAGGGCAGTTTCGCCTCAGGGACGATGCACTTTGGCGCCATGACAACATGCACTCTCTGGAGCAATGCCTTGTATTACAAAGAGAACGAATAGGTGTGGCTGACAGTAAAAACCAACACTGCTACCACAACATAGAGAAGGCTGGGGGTATACTGAGAGAGAGAGAGAGAGGCTACTGGGTATACTGAGAGAGGAGAAACAAGGTAAAAGAACATGAGAGAAAGGAGATAAAAAAAGCAAGAAAGACAATCAAGCAAGAAAGAAAGTAAAAAAAAATCAAGAGGATGAAGAGAGAAATAAAGCAAGATAAAAAAGATAGAAAAAGAGGAAACTGAACATGCAGAGACTGAGTTATATAAAGAGTAAAAAGAGAGAAGTAAAGAGGGTGGGGGGCACATGAAGAAAGAAATATCGTGGAGAAGAAAACAATGAAGAGATGAGAGACAGATAAGATAAATAAAGAAAAAATAATGAGACGGACAAGCAGAGAGAAAAATATTGGGGAGAAAGGAGTTGTGACAAAGAAAAAGGAGAGATAGGGAGAATAACTGGGGAGAGAAAGAGAACAAAGTAAGTAGTGCTGTGCTGGGTAAGAGTTATTGCATGGAATCTTAAAAGTAAACACAGTGGTAATGCGTTCTTGCTGTCATGTGAGCCCCCTGTGGTGTTTTCCATGCCAGCATGGCTCCAGCTTAACAACCGCTTTTTTTCCTGACCTGTAATTAACCATGTTCCTCTAGAGAGTGTGTGACCCTTGAAGTTCCTCAGCCATCACACACGCTGCATGACACAGGCCAGCCCTGCCCCTGAGAGATCCCTGTTAATTAGCTGCCACTTCCCCCCTCAAATCCATCCAGCCTCACTCCGTCTCCTCACAACATGTCTTTTAAACTTCCACTCTGCTGTACACAGCAATAATTCTCCAGCAGCTTTGCATTGTGTTTTGTTGAAGCTCCTATCAATAGCAGAGTGTGATCTTTCTCCTTGCAACTGGATTTTTTTTTTTTTTTCAGTAGTTACATTTTTATAGTGAGTGCTGCAATACTGTGTCCAGACGAGACCCCCTAGTCCCAGTTTCTTCTCAGGTTCAGCGTTAACAAGCAGAGAGAGAACCCCCCACAAAGAGCTCAAATTAGCAGATCTGGCAACCCGCACCTTCCCAACCGGCAGGCTGTGAAGAAGGAGGGCACGGTGTGTAACTGGTGCTCTGTGGGACATAGGCCTCCTTAGTAGGGCCATGAAGGTAGTGCAGATGAAGGGCCTGTTGGGGTTTGACTTTCTGCCCTCACCTTGTGTGTGTTTGTGGAGATATATATATATTAAAATATGCCTTTAAATAGACCTAGGACACAACACTCGAGGCCAGCTGGAGTGTGGGGGGGTATGCATTCATGTCCGTTGCTGCACCGCAGCAATGTAAATGCACCGTGAGGGGTTAAACTCCGTGTATCTGATTTTAAATGCGCCTCATTAAGTCAAATTTTAGTCTGATGGGGAATGTGTCCTGCGAAGCAGTAAGTCTATACAGCACCTGAGAAGCACAGTCATTAGCGTGGTGCTACAGCATGCCATAATGATAAGTCTTCTGCAGTAGCAGGTGCAGAAAATTGTCATTGCTGTGATATGCTCAATAGATCAGAGATTATGAGCTCTGCACTTGTGTAGCAGACTGTTAAGTGGGTTTACCTTCATCAGCCTGTCTAAAGGTCTCTCCTCCCTCTCTAACCCTCTACAAGGGGGAAAACCTACTCTGCACTCTCTATCATGCTCCTCCACAGTGCTAACAGCTGTAAAAGGCACGTACACCTCTGCCCTGTTAATTAGCCCTGCGAATTACGGCCTATCTGGGCAGGGGAAGCCGGGCGTGTAATGCTGCTGCACTTACCATGGGCCAAGAATGAGAGAGAGACCGTGGGAGCTTTAATACAGAGACATACTGCATCTGTCCCATTGTCAGGAGGGGTTTATTAGTTATCATGAACTTACCCTTAATGTCTGATTTTGGCAATTTAACAGTGTTTTGCTATTTGAAAAAAAAAGTGTTGAATATATGAACACCGTCGAACAAAATTAATCAGGCATTACATTTTGTATTGTTATGAATAAGAAACAAAAGTGGCAGGTTTAACATTTGCCTATTGCTTGCATGGATATGAGGGATGTGCTATAATGTGTAACAATTCAGAATAACATAGAACAAAGGCCTCAACTCCATTCCATTTTCAGTGTAAAAGTAAGTCATTTTCCACCAAACTCATACCTATTTTTTTTCTGAAATCCCTTGTTATTATGCTCTGTAAAATCTCTCATTAGTTTCACAAATGCATCGCACAGCAATAACAGGTAGACATTCTTCCTTAATTAAACATTCTATTTGTTGTCGTGTGGTATCTGCTATTGTTTTGAATGATGTCCCTTGTCACTTATGTGCAGTCACAAAGCTACACCAATTGCTTTAAAGCTTGTTAGCATGGTTGTACATAATTGGATTAGCTGTGATGTGCACCATCTCATCCTGTGGTAAATTAGGTGAGCATCTGCAGCCGAATGTATTGAGAGTAGTATGAATATCTTCATCAAGACGTGCAGTTTAGAGAAGTGGAAAATGTCCATTTCCTTACAAGTTAATTACTTTGTGACTTAATCTATGCTAATTTAAGAGATGTCTGAGCGGAGTCTGGTGAGACCTAGCAGTTTGGTGCATCTGCTACTTTTATCTATATGATTACCCCATCGCCATTTCTTCCATTATCACCCCTCTTTCTCACTTATTTTATGAATGTTTGTGTGAGTATGTGTGTGTGTGTGTGGCAGTCTACCTCCTCCTGTTCTGTGAAGTGTGATTTGTCAAGGCAGCGGTCCAGTCTTTGCAACCAATTAAAGCCTGTGCAAACGAGTATTAATCTTCAGGGCCGAGGCCGATCAAAGGCGACCTCCCACATCCGGAGGTATGGATTTCCATTCTGCAGCAAGGGACCTGTGCGAGCTTCTGTAGAGGGTGCGCCTGCCTCGCCTGTGGCAGCTAATTTGTTTTCAATAGGCCTGGATCAATGGCCTAGGCTGTTCCAGGAAGAGAAGGGATAGTGCTCTGGTAATTGTCCAGAATAAATTGTAGTGCTTGTAAAAGGCTAAATGGGTGGTGTCAGGTGCACCCTCCTGACTGGTCGTTGGGCTCTGAAATCCGTGTAGGCTATATGTGAGGTGTTGGGAGGGGTCTATTCAGACGAATGTGTGTGTATGCGTCTGTCTGAGTGTATCTGTTTATTACACATATCACATTTCCTTTAATTGAGTGAAGCTGTGAGACTTGCTTTATTGCTCTGATTTGAAAAGGTCAAGTCCCGGCGCATTAAAACTGATCTATTTTTCCTGGCACGTAAGGAAGCAAGGCTGTGTGCTGTGATCTTTAGCCAAGGGCTTGCGGCGAGGCCAGGACATCATCGCGTTTTTAAAGACCCCGCCCCCCCCACAGACATGCATGTGTACGCGCGCACACACTGTAGCCATGACAACTCATCCGAAGGAAAAGAACGAAGATGACTCTTTATAGCAGCCATGGCTGTGGCCTCTCCCTCCATCCTCTTTCTCTTCATCATCCGTGAATAAGGCTCTCTTAATGGGGCAGACTGCCCACCTCCAATCTCCTTATTAACCTGTAAGGAACAGGCAGGCAGATCCCTGGGGAGACACTGAGAATATTACTCCTCCTGCCCTCCAATCTCTCACGTCTGGCAGACCTTATGCAGGAATCCTATGGAGCAGCAAATCAAAAGCTTCGCACCTGAGTGAGCAAGGCCCAAGGAAGCAGGCGAGTGGCCACGTTGCTATGTAGCTGCTGTGTAATAATTCCCCTTTACTCCAGCTGCAGCTTGAACATCCTATTATTATCCCCAGCATAAAAGAGCCTCTGGTGAATATCCCTCAGAAAAGAACGCCCTCCACTCGCTAGCTCATCTGGCTCACCTTGCATGGGCCTCCGGTCACAGGGTTGCCAAGAGCCGGTGACTGTGTCACCGGCAATTAGGCCAGATTACATTCAACTGTGGTGGGAGCGCTAACAGGAACTGCGTGACCAGGGAGGTAATGGCTTTATAAAAGGCCCGTGCTCAAAATCAATGCCATGAATCATGGATTAGCACTTTGATCTGAGTTCACATCAAGTAAAACAGCAAAATTACCTGTTGAGGAACCGTAAGGTGTAGTTTGCATGGGAGAGCTCTCAGAGTGGCCAGAACATGCCAAAATGTGTTCCATATCTGATTGGTCTTCTAATATCCCATGCTTTTTTGACTTGAAAGTACATTCAGTTTAAATGTGCAAAAAAGAGAGTATCACTGATATTTAGGAGAAATTATAATTTCTGGCTTTTGCCACAAGAGCAGCTGCTGAAAACTCTCACAACATGCTTTCTCTCATTTAAGTGTATCTTTTTAAGTGTGTGTGTGTGTGTGCACATGCGTGCGCGTGCATTTAGAGTCCTCTTTGCGTGTGGTGAAAGGGCAGGTGCAGGCAGAGCTGAGCTGTAGGGGAAGGTTTCAGAAGAGGGAAGCTAGTTGTACACAGCACCGTTCCCGTCAATATATTGATCTGCACAAGGTGCTTTTATTTTGTCTACTTTGCAAAGAGCGCTTTTTTTATTTTGTCTACTCTGCAAGTGCAGTCTCTCCTCTTGTGCGCCCTGTGTGTTACCTTGAAAACAAACACCAAACCCACAAATCTCGGTTCTCACCCCTAGCGTTTCCCCTCCCAAATCTCTGAGCATTTAAGACAGAAAATACAGAGAAACACAGATGAACATATACTACATTAAGGGTGGGTGATATGAAATTAAATGTATTTATATCAACATGACTCCACCTTTTGACTAAGGTGCGACTGCTATTCTTCCTTTTATTCTTATTGTCTTTAACCATTTTCTTAATTAGATCATCACTAATGCTTCAATTAGTAGTTATAATGCCAGCGACTCCACAGTACCCCTTTATTCATTGTTAGCTACAACACTGTTACTGAATGAAGAATTATTTCTGAACTGTTTAACTGCATGTTTATATTGTGGGCAGAACTGTTTGTGGTTTATTACCATTTCCTAAGCAATAATATAATAAGCAATAATAATAATAATAAGGTAATATCCACGTCATTTCCATATAATGCCATCACACTGGTGTACACTTTCATTCCTGTTCTACCGTTCACCTCTGCTCATCATAAACCTGCATTGCCCCTGCCTTTATTTATTTGAAGATGAAATTTAGAAGAGGAAGCTGATTCATGGTCTCCAGATTCTCTCTCCAGCTCGTCGGAAGCAGACGGTCGTTTGTCATGTGTCGAGTGTGCATATAGACTTTGTTTGGGTCCTATCTCCTGGAGATGGATCCATCCCATCATCGTGGTGTCAGAGACGATGGGGTGGATTTATATGGCGCGCAGTGTTGGGCAGACAGCGGGGGTATAAATACAGTGACATCACCGCTGTGCAGGAAATCAATGCGACACCAAGCTTACTCATGCTCCTCTCATGCTTCCTCGTCACCAGCTGGAAGTGAGACAGAGTGTGGTTAAATACCAGCCCACAGCAACAGATCACTTTTAAACACGCACCTCCCAAGTGGCATATCTGTCCTGCATGAGCAATGGGACATCACATCAATCATGCACCCCTGCTGCAGCATACATTCTCAAAAAAAAAAGATGCGAAATGAGTATTTTTAGACTAATTTCTGGGTTTTAAGACCATTTTAAGCTCCTTGTAAATAGCTACAGAGTATAATTATAGCTGTATATATTCATAACAGGCGTATACACCAATCGATCATAACATTAAAGCCATCTCTGTGTATCTGGACTCCTTTTCCATTTTATCATACCACTCGCATTAAGCTGTACTTTGTAGTTCTACAATTACGGACTGTAGCTCATCTGTGTCCTTGCATACATTATAGCTCCATTCAGCCTGTTTTCGGAAGGTCAGGCCTCCAGGGCCATGGATCATTCTCAGCCCTCAAGTGACACATTGAAAGACTGGTGGTTTTAGTGTGTGTTGAGCTGGTACAAGTGGATCAGTCACAGCAGTGCTGCATGATTTCATGTTCATGAGGCAGGTGCGTCTAAAAGAAGCCTGTGAGTGAGCCGTGTTCTTACCAGTGCAACACAACGTAACATGCTACCTCTATTTCAGTGTCACTGCAGGGCAGGGAACATCCCACCATCGCTGTGGTGTTCTTGACCGTTAAAGAACACAGTGAAATGGTGCTAACAGTGTGCAAAGCAACAGATGAACTACAGTCTGTAACTGAGGAACTACATAGACATATGTTCTGTTTTAGAATATCTACACACACATGCCATCCTACACACACACACACACACAGAGAGAGGCTAAAATACTGGCAGGAAAGAGTGCTGTATAATGCTATGGGGCAACATCTCCCTCTCCTGTCATGGTGAGGTCCGCCAGTGCTGGGTCATGCCAAGTTAAGAAAAGTAGAATATTCTTATCGATAATTCCACTCTCAATTCTTCATTCTCTCACTTCACTTGCTCCATACATGCTCAGAACAAGTGTTTGTGTGTGTGTGTGTGTGTGTGTGTGTGTGTGTGTGTGTGTGTGTGTGTGTGTGTTTGTGTGTAAGGGAGAGAGAGAGAGAGAGAGAGAGAGGGTATCACACCTAAAGTAGCTGGGGGCCGGATCATTGAAGACAAAAGCACTCTGTCGCTTAGCGGAGAGAAAGATAGCAGAGTTGGGATAAGGAGAGGGGGAATACTAGAAGAGTAAAGAAAGATACTTGAGACAAATGAGAGTATGGATAGAGCGAATGAGAGAAAAGAGAAAGTAAAGAGGAGCTTATATATATATGGAGAATAGAAAAAGAAAGGAGAGAGAGAATAAGAAGAGAAAACGAGCCAGAGAAGAGAGACTTAATGACATTTTAGGAGCGGAGTGTTCCCCTAATTGGCTCTTAAATGTTTCGTTTGGGCAAAGCTGATTACTGTGGTCAGTGTGATGACCCATAGTCTGCCTGAAGTACTCACAAAACCAGATGCTGACGATGTTGAAAGCACATTTTTATTTAAGTCGTTTTTCCCCTTTGAATTACCACACTACTGGAGCAGAAATGAGTTACGCCTCTGCTCTTTAAGTGGGCCTGACAGGGAAATTGATTTGTGTGGAAACAGGGACATGTTGGGCCTCAGTTTTAGTGTGTGTCGGCAAATCCTTTAGACATTGTGTGCGTGTGTGTTCAGTCTTTACACAGCTGTATGTTAGAACGGCAGCTTTATGGTCTAAATAATAGCTAAGTACTCCACAGGACTGACATAATAGTGGGGACGGGAGCTGGCGGTTAAAAGAGAAAAAAGGGGTGGGAGAAAAAGACCTGGATTTGAGGTTTAAGAATTGTTTCTTGGGTGCTTATAGGTGTATTGTAACTGTATAATCCTTTGAGATATTGGTCAGTGGTTAAATATATGGTAAATTATATAAGTTTATCCAGTAATCCATGATGATAATAATGGAAATAAAACAAAATGGAAAGGTGCAGTAATCCACAAAGTATTATTAACCAGCCTTCGGGATGTCGTATTATAGTAGACATAATTGAATTGCAATACAAAAGACTATTAGAGTATTTCAGATCATTCAGTACCGACATGAGAATGTAAGCCATCCAATATTTTTGTGTTATGTTCTGAATGCTTGATTATTAATGTCATTCATCCATTCATTCATTATCTGTAACTGCTTATCCAATTCAGGGTCGCGGTGGGTCCAGAGCCTACCTGGAATCATTGGGCGCAAGGCAGGAATACACCCTGGAGGGGGCACCAGTCCTTCACAGGGCAACACAGACATACACACACCTACGGACACTTTTGAGTCGCCAATCCACCTACCAACGTGTGTTTTTGGACTGTGGGAGGAAACCCACGCGGACACGGGGAGAACACACCAACTCCTCACAGACAGTCACCCAGAGCGGGAATCGAACCCACAACCTCCAGGCCCCTGGAGCTGTGTGACTGCGACACTACCTGCTGCACCACCGTGTTGTGTTCAGTAAATAAAACCTTTATCATTTAAACTTTGCTACAGCAGTCTCCTAAGCAGGCCCTCAGTCCTGGTTTCAGTGTCTCTAATGGAATCATATCGACTCATAGCCGTGAAACAACAGAGGATGCGGTGGGAAATCTACATTTCTCTCAGTTTACTCTCGGCCCTGTTTTGATGGCATGTTTTTCTCAGGCAAATGGCAGTCTGATTGCCTTTCATCCTGTTCATGAAGTGGCTGGAGGAGCAGCTCCTCTTAATATCAGTTATGGCAGAGCAATAAATCACAAACACACACATACACACTCCTTACTGCACACCTGTCGTAGTCTCTATTCGTGTGTAAGATAAATGTGTGGGATCGGTTCTCAAGCCTGCGTGTAATTTTCATCTCACTCTTTCTTTAGTCCTTCTTTTTGTTTTTCTCTCAATCCTCATTTGCAGTGACTGGATGAGTTGAGCGGGATTCATGGTCATCTGTCTTCAGCACAGCAAGTACATATATGTGTCTGAGGAAATATAGATTGGGGTTTGTTTTGGTTTAGAGGGTCTGTCGGTGTGTGTGTGAGTGTGTGTGTGTGTGTGTGAGAGAGAGAGAGAGAGAGAGAGAGATGAGGCATTCTTTAGTATTGGCTGTAGATCAGAAGGTTGGTAATTCAGTTGTTCTGGCTGGGTGAGAATGAATCAGAAGAGAGCAGGCTCTAGGGTTGGTGTGTGTGTGTGTGTGTGTGTGTGTGATTTATTTGGCAGCAGATGCCACAGAGACAGTGCTGGCTCAGTCTAAAGTGAATGCTGATTGGTCAGGACGGGAGGCCAGAGGCCCTCCAGTCTCCTCTCTGGGCCGATGGGAAACCCACAGCACTCTGCAGAAAGACCCCTCTGAAAAACTCGCTCTGTCCACTCGTCCTCGTCGTCGGGGAAATTCTGTACTGAAAACAGAGATCACCGCTGCTCAGGGGTGCTGACCTCTGAGAGTCCTTTGAGAATGATACGCTTCAGCTAAGGTTCTTTAACAAAGGTTTTAACCACAGTTTTCCTCATATTAAATCACTGCATATTACATGTGCATTAATTACTATCATTTTTTTCCAATTCATTTGAACTTTGTAAATTAAGTGAAGCTGAATATCCACCTTCACAGTTTTTGTGTTGGTAACAGGCTGCTAGGTTTATTGAATGTGCACTGACCTCTGCGGTGACCTACCCAGTGTGAGATGGATGAAGTGGCTTTGTGTGGTCAGATCACTGTGAACTAACCTTCAGTTTAACCAGCCACAGCTAAAGGCATTAGAGCACAGGGTGAAATAAATCTCACATCAGCACACAATGCCGCCTTTTGCCTCCGTGCAGTTCTTGTTCAATTATACTGTACCTTTGTGCTCGCAGTCTTCGTCTGCATGAGTGATTTGTTTTGAATTGCTCATTTTGCAAACCTTTTTGTACACATGCACGCACACACACACACACACACACACACACACACACACACACACATATATATACATACACGCACACACTCTCACTGAGAGAGAAAGACAGTGCAGAAGCCCAAGTGCTGTATTGATCATCAGTGGCAGCTCCTGCTGGGTAATGAGGAGATGAGTGTACCCAAAGGCCTTCTTTTCTCTCTCTCTCTCTCGCTCTCTCTCTTGCTCTCTTTTTCTCTCTCTCTCTCTCAGACACACACTGTATCTCTCTCCTCATTCTCTCCTCACAATCTTTCACCCATCCTCCCTCTCTCCATCTCTACTCCCTATAGTTCTTGTTTTGCCTTTTCCTTGAAACTGCTTCTTTACCTCTTCCTGCATGCACTGAATAGCTGACTATTTTGTCTCACTATAAAATGCACCATGTACAGTGAGGTATATGTAGGCATTGGTTGAGGTCATCGACCTTGTTCAGTTCTTCCATAAAATCCCCTCGCAGATGATTCACCTCAGCTCTGTGATTAGAACGTCTCAAATGTCTGCCTCTCAGTCTGTTTCACAATCCTCTGCATCACTCTCCCACTCTCCTTCTCTTTTTTCTTCTACCTCTTTGCTGCTGTCATCTGCACAGCTCCCTCTGTTGTTCGTTTTGTTTGTTTATTTGTGTACTTGTGCTGTTTTTGTTGGATGAATTCACAGGGGTCTTGAAGAGCAGGAGAGCGTGCTGAATAATACATGTGTTCTTCTCTGGCCAGAGCAACTGCACTACAGCTAAGATACGACACTATTACCATCATTTACTCTTGAGAAGAGAGATTGGGTTTGTGTGTGTGAGACTTTGCAGTCGATAATTTAAGAGTAACTGTTGTGTTAATGATGAGAACATGTCAGCCATGCTTAATTTATCATGAATTTATCACCAACCAGTGAATTCATCTTGCCTTATTTCCTCCAGTTTTACTCTAAAGAAAGGGGTTTCCATTTAAAAACCAGTTAAAGCTGTAATCATAAACAGAAATGTGAACAACGCCTGCTCAAATTACTATTTGTTTTGAATTGTTGTAGCTTATTTTGATGAATATCTGCGCAGATCTCTTGTTTCTGCCGTTTTTAGCATAATCAGAAACGTAAAAAATGCTGTCGAATTAGATAAATGCATTTAATAACATTTGAAATAAAATAAATAAATAAATAACGTGACATGTGAGGGTTTACAGACACTGATTTTCTGAATATAATTCTCCTGTGAGGACAGTCATTTGCTCTTAAAGGAACCTAAAGTGGTCCCTCTATGACATTTCTCCAAAGAACCCTGCTTGGACCCTTTATTTTTTTACAAATGCACTGAAGCCTGTTACATACCCTAGGTGACAGCCAATCATCGGTTGACATGTAGATTATGCGACCAATAAAAACCCTTCCTGCCTGAATAAACGGCCAATCAGGCTTTTGTTCTATTCAGCAAGCTCTGTCCCTGACTTTATTGATGTGAAATAAACAGGCTGTGCCCCCCCCCCCCACACACACACACTCACACACTCACGCACACACACACTGCCTGATTCTACAGCTTCCGGCCCACTAGCGCTCTGCAGCTTCACACCACTGCTTAATTAATCCAATTGAGCCACTTAGTGACTCATCAATAGGCATTGTTTAAAGATGGCTGGGTTAGCAAGGCAAATCCCATCCACTGCCGCTCGCTTAAAAAGCACTCTGTAATCACCAAATAATACTCAAAGAGGAAGGAGAAAGAAAAAAAACTGAAGTGAGGGCTTTGCCAGCAGATTAGAAGTGCTGCAGACTGTCCTCCAGCATGGAAGCAGAGCAAGCTGCAAAAGGCCCCACTTTCGAAGCTTCAGATATGGCGAAAGCAGTTGGGCTTGGAGCCTCTTCTGATTGGATTGGAATGGATTGGATTGCATGGCTTATAGTTTTAATACGCTGGAAAACCTTGTCTCCCTTTCTTTCACCACTGAGTGTGTGTGTGTGTGTGTGTGTACACGCATTTGTGTGTGTGTGTGTGTGTGTACACGCATTTGTGTGTGTGTGTGTGTGTGTGCATGTTTAGAAGCTGTTTAGCGGGTTAATCTCTCTCTGATCTGGTGCAAACAGGACTTCAAACTGCCAGCGAGAGAAACGCAAGCTTAAATCCAAGCTGGGGAAGGGAGAAGATTCCAGGCTGAACTGAATGGAGTGAAAGTGGTGCAGTAGTCATGCACGCTCCAATTCGGAACACAGGCCACAGGAGCGTTTTAACCCCCTTCACTCACTGTAAATTTATCCCTGTTTATCCCTTCTCAGGCAGATTAGAGTACAGTCTGCCATCTATTCCTTCTACACAGGGCCGAGGTTACGTCAGCGACACTGCGGAGAGTGCTGCCTGTGCTAAGATTCTCAGTGACACCAAGATGCATTTTTAATGAGTAGATCCTAATTTCAGTCATTTTTCCATGAAGTGAGACAGTCGCTCATAGTTTGTTTTATGTTCAAAGCTAGCTTCATGACGGGCTATCGGGCTAATGAAGCTAACAAATAAACAGTGGCAGAGACCTGTGTCTTACGGTGATGGCCTGTTAGAGCAGGGTTAAGAAGCAAGTAAATGATTATATTATACATTTTTCAAGATGCTAATTGGTGAGCTGAAACGCTTTCATTATTTCATTATTTTATTTTCATAAACATTTGTGGTAAACGCACTGTATGCTGCGGCTGTTTGCTTGAGCTGCTGATCTGTAGTGTTTCATTCAATATAAACTGCCTCGGCTATATCATATTTTGTCACATGCTAGTGGCATTGGAAATGTATATCCCTCACCACCTCACAATACAAGAAGTCTAGAAGATCAAATGATGCTCTTCCACTCCCAATGGAGAATCTTATCGTGTTGACCAAAGGGTTTGCTTGGGGTGTGCTGATTTGCATGGGTTTGTGTGTGCATGTGTGTGTATGTGTGTGTGTGTGTGAGAGAGAGAGACCCCAGGCGTTGTGAAGACACAGGCTGGCGTCACCATGGTGAGGGAGGGTCTGGATCCTCGGTGTTCCATCTGCTGCATCCCAGGCGGAGTGCCCAGAACAGTGTACACACACGCACACACACAGGCATCATCAATGTATCTCCCATATAATAACATGCTTGCCTTCGTCCCAGTTACACTCATGCATAAAATGGCTGCCCTGTTTTCCGAAGCCAGGACGGGGCACATAGAGCTTCTGCTCTTTGCCTTCACACAAAAGGCTTTATTTAAAAAGATGGTTAAATAAATCGAAGCTAAGGCTTTGTTTTTTTACTTCCTTAATAATTATTTTCTATTGTGAATAAATTAAAAACAGTGAACAGTTCTCCATACGTGAGCTAATAAAGGGCCACATTGACTCACTGGTCTCCTCAAGCTTCACACTGGACTTTATAGAGCTCAGCCCTGGGGTCTTGTAGAGCACCGTTACACTCCCACAAAACTTCATGCTGTGCGATCATATAGCACAGTCAGGTGAGGAATGCCTTTGCCCCATAAAAAGTTTAAAATAAGGTCAAGACTAGTAGAAATATTCTTTTGTCTGTTCTATCAGATTCATGTGTGCACATGGATGAGTAGAGCTGGCCGTGGAAGCGGACAGGAGAGCAGACCGAGTGTGTTTGACAGCTCATTACTCGCCTGAGAGCCACACAGATCATGAAGCGCTTACCCATCCCATCGCTTTGCCACTACAGTCCCAGACAGGCTCTCTCTTTCTGTGTGTGTGTGTGAGAGAGAGAGAGAACTTGTGTGGCTGTGTGTGTGCCTGCCTGGGGCAAATGTGTCAGACAGCGGGTCATGTCTGAGGGGGGGGGGAATGGAGGGATAGTGCAACCCTGGTGTTCTGCCGGTCCTGACCGCCCACGGGGTTTCAGCCAAGGACACTCTCTCTCTGTCACACACACACAAATACACACATGCATACACACACTGTAGGCTGTTTAATATATATCAATGCTAAATTAAACACTGCAAATTGAACAGCCGCTGCATAATCGTCTCTGTTTGCAAACCTCATCTGTTTTCGTTTTGTATTGTATGTTACACATTTCTCTCTTACACCCAATTTCTCTCTCTCTCTCTCTCTCTCTCTCTCTCTCTCTCTCTAACTGAACTATAAGTATTTTTTGAATGTTGACTAGTGGAGCCCGTTGTGAATTATATTTACAGTATTATTAATTGTTGACTCTTTAGTGACAAGGTTAGGAAATGGAGTCTGTTTGACTTTGGCCAGCTTTAAACAGTCCAGAGCAGAAAGTGTTTCTGTTTCATCTAACACAGTGTTAAGGACAGTCCACTGTGCCAGGTGCTCTCAGCTCCTCTTGCAGTGTAGGTGGAAACAGAGGACCTCATGTAAGAAAAAGACTGTGTGTGTGTGTATGTGTGTGTGTGTCAGAGAGTGTATGACCCTGTGCGTTTGTATCTCTCTTGTGCTACGGAGCGTGTAACAGGACCACACACAGTATTAGCATGCCCCACTGCCTGCCAGAGTGAACACAGACAAGACCACGATGAGGAGAGCTTCTCTTCCACCTCTCTCTCTCTCTGTCATACATCCTCTCTCTCTCTCTCTATCTCTCTCTCACACACACACACAGTACATGCATGAGTGCCTAGGGTCAGAAGATGAAGCTGATGAACAGTATAAGGCTCAGAGCAGAAGGCAACCTTTTAAAATCACCTTCCTTTTGCCTTCTTCTCTCTGTATTCTCTAATTCTTGCTCTTATTCTTTCCAAGTTTATCCTTTCTTTTGTGTTGCTTTCCAGCAGGTATCCAGATGAATATATGAGGTTTATCCTCAATAAGCAATAAATGGCTATATTTTGACTACAATCACTACAATACAGTTTTCTCCCAACAATTATAGTATCACTTCTGCTCACTATTTTGCATAACATTGCAAAGGGGATGCAGAGAAGGAGGCAGGGTGCAGTGGCACAAAGTCTATGATGAGAACAAAGCAGAAAATAAATAAGTAAAAATGTAAATAAAACTAACTGCAGACTAAACAGAGGACACTACTCAAATAACATAGAACAGGCAAGAACAAAAAACCCACACAGCCAGCTTTAAACACTTTACCAACTCCTTCACAATTGAAAGGCTAAGGTCATATATATATATATATATATATCCACATGGCAGGAAACCAGGCTCGTCTGGGAGCGATCGGTCACCATCGCGAGTGAGGTGCAAAACATGATCAAGGTGGGGCAAAGGAGGAATGAGGGAGGAGCAAGGAACCAAAACAAGCAAAATTACACGGACAGAGCTGACGCCAAGGCAAACGAGCAGAATGTCGCAGTACACATCATAGTAAACAGGATGTGCATAGTAAACAGACCGGTTAGGTGAAATTATTTCACACATAACTGTGTGTTTATTCAATTAAATTCAAAATTAATTTCCCTTAGACAGAGTAT
Source organism: Hoplias malabaricus (assembly GCF_029633855.1). NCBI lineage: Eukaryota > Metazoa > Chordata > Actinopteri > Characiformes > Erythrinidae > Hoplias > Hoplias malabaricus. Next base: position 15,021,601 of record NC_089810.1, on the reverse strand, counting down.
AATAATGCGCTTTTGGGAGTAAAATGAATTATGATGATTTCAATACTTTGGATGTGTGTTGAGTTTAATTTTGAATAAGATTTTAATGTATGAGGTGATCCCTCTCTTTTGAGAAGAGTTCATTTTGCTGTGATCGTTCATTCATTTTTGTTTCATTCATTTAGAAGAGTAGCTTAGCTCAGTTACTGGGAAACCACACAATGTTGCACTTGAGTCTTTGGGCAATATAATCTTTTGTGTGTGTGCTTCAGTTCATAGTTCATTTAATGTCAGATTGGAAAATTCAGTTTTAAAATGGAAATGAGGATGTTCAGAAAGAGGTCAAAAGTTCATGCTCCTTGTAGGAAAATAAGAGATTACCTACATTATTCAAGTATGAATAATTCAGTCTCTGATGTTTTTGTCTCTCTGTTAGAGTGGGTATCCTAGGCAAGTGTGTGAATGTGTGGATGCTTGTTCTAAATGGCATGTGCGTGATGGCATGTGTGAGTGTGTACTGACTTGTTTAAGCCGTGTATGTGTGATTGTGTTGCCGTGTGCTGCAGTGTGTAACAGAAGCAGGATTTTCCTGCTGTCTGGGAGCTGAAAAGCACTCTTGCTGCTTTTTGCATAGCATGCACCTGCCTGCAGGCAAGAAGCCAGGCATTTGTTAATCAAATGAGATGGGCTTTTAAAGAGCCATTCCTTCCCTACAGTTACCCTCCTACCCCCACCTGCCACCTGCCCGCAAGCTTTTCCTTGCTTTTACAGTATGGAGAACAAAAAAAAAAGAGAAAGAAAAATGCCAGAAGTCTGTTGAAAGATTGATGCTATGAAAAGAAATGGGAAAGAACAAGTGGCACTACTAACATGTACAGGTAGCATCAAAAGAACAGAAAAAAAACCTCCTAACCTCTGAAACTGTGGGTGATGTGAATGTTCACCAGCAGGCCTCTCAGATATGCAGCCAAACACACAGCTACTATGGCAGGAAAGTGCTACAAGGCATTGTGGAATATATGCTCTTTGACAGCATGTCCATCCACTTGTGTGTGATGCACTCTTCACTTGCCTGTCAGCTCCCTGTAGTGTGTGAGGGACATGTATGTGTGTGTCAATAGTCACAGGTAGCTGGGTCTAACTAAAGACTATGGAGTCGAAAATGGGTCAAAAATATTTTGAGCTTGTAAAACAATACTCACAGATGTAATACACAAAGGTATTGGAAAGCTCAAATTTAAAACAACAATAATAATAATTTAAATTTAAAAATATGGAAAAAATATTTGTGATATATATAAATAATTTTTAAATGTGTATAAAAGATTTGCATTTGTTACCGTGGGAATTTTTCAATGTGGTGGAAAAAATCCACACATTGACCTTCTCTGCTGTTTGTGTGAATCTCTTTTTGCATTTGCGGATTTATGACCCTGTTTTGACGGACAATTGATGGACCAATAGGAAAGCTCTAGCTGGACCAATCAGAATACAGCTGAATACAGTGGCAGCACCAAAGATAAACTGTTAGAGTCATGATACGGTCATTGTTTATTCTTTGTTTACCGTGGAGTCAGACCAGAGTGAGATATAATACTGTGTAAATGTTGCCACGTTCAGAGCCGTCTTGCTGAGCTAACGTAGTGGCTCAAACGCAGTTACAATTTCTGTTACATCTGTGAGTATGGTTTTACAAGCTCAAAATCTTTTTGACTTACACTACTAGCTTCTATGCTGAATTGTTTACGAAAAAAATGTATCCAAACTGAAATACCGAAGTACTGAAATTAGTAACTCATAACAGTAATGTAACTAAGTCTGGTCCATAGGGCTGGCCCCGAAAATTCGGCTGATCGGATATTATTTCTATTCGTTTCTTAATTTGAGATTCGGATGTTTGTTTGTTTGTTTAATAAATGTGGCTATCTATAAAGGCAATGCTCCACTCCACCTGTGTTCAGGCTCTGCAGCAGTAAAAAACAAAACAAAAAAAACGCTCTGCTCACCCAGCACTCCACCTGTATTCATCCTTGTCAACATAAAAGTCCCGAATGAAGCCTAAAAGAATCTTAACACTCTACAAAAATCTACTTACAGTGAAGCGTGGCGAAGCTAAAGTTCATTATGTCAGCTTTATACCTCGAATTAAACCAGACCACTTCCACGAACCTCTGGTTAACTCGTGTACTCTGTTCCCTTTGCCTCACCGTATTTGTGAGTGAAGTGGGAGCTGCAGCACAGATGCGGGATTTTAAAGCAGGCATCGGACACAGATTTTCTGAACGACGAACACCCCCAACACACACGCACACAGTATATTCTTATATACTAGGGCTTCGAAGTCCCAAAGCCCTAAAAATGGTTTCACCACTACCTGCACTTTAGAGGCATTTTCAGCTCTATTGTGATTTCTACCTTAAAGTAAATACAGATGTTTAGAGATTACATACATCATTACTGTTTATTTGGTGAATTTTCAAAGGAATATGTACATGTTTATGTTCATTTTGAGCATAGAAATAGCATTTAGAAATAGTACAGAATATGTTTTCTATACAGCAGGTAGTGTCACTGTCACACAGTTCCAGGGACTTGGAGGTTATGGGTTCCAGTCCCGTTCCGCGTGACTGTCTGTGAGGAGTTTGGTCCAAAAACACATGTTGGCAGGTGGATTGGCGATTAAAAACTAAACGTGTGTGTGTTGTCCTGTGAAGGACTGGCAACACCTCCAGGGTGTGTTCCTGCCTTGCATCCAGTGATTCCGGGTAGGCTCCGGACCCACCGCAACTCTAATTGAAAAAGCATGTGTGTTGGTTAAACTGAGTACATATTGACCTTTTTTGCCAATATGCAGCATGTTATGTCATATAATATAATATGATATAACATGCTGTATCAGAGGGCGGCACAATGGTGCAGCAGGTAGTGTCGCAGTCACACAGCTTCAGCGACTTGGAGGTTGTGGGTTTGATTCCCGCTCCAGGTGACTGTCTGTGAGGAGTGTTCTCCCCGTGTCTGCGTGGGTTTCCTCCCACAGTCCAAAAACACACGTTGGTAGGTGGATTGGCGACTCAGAAGTGTCTGTAGTTGTGAATGTGTGAGTGAATGTGTGTGTGTTGCCCTGTGAAGGACTGGTGTAATCCCGCCTTGCGCCCAATGATTCCAGGTAGGCTCTGGACCCACCGCGACCCTGAACTGGATAAGGGTTACAGATAATGAATGAATGCTGTATCATATTCTTTATCAGAGTAAGCATGACAAAAGTGTTACAAATTTATGCTAACGATCTTTTTACCACATCATTAAAGGGATAATTTGTACAAAAAGAACATATATTTAGACCCATAATATGAAGACTGTTTGAAAAAATTGCAGGTAGAATTACTTTATTACAGTATAATGATAAACACAAACACAGTTCTGTGTTTCATAATTGGAAAGAATTAGAATAGATAATATTCAAGATAATTCAAGATTAGTGAGAATATCTCATCACAAAGCTCGGCCGTAGCAAAACATATCCAGGTTTCAAGCTGTTCAGCATGAGGGAAATAGATCTTCACTTACATATCTTTTGCATGATACATTTTAAATATCGAGTGTTGGACTGGTTTATGAAATATGTTTATACCTTTCTATGTCAGTGGTGTACTTGCAGTGAGAGAGGGGTCTGGACAATGCAAGGCCTCCACTGTCTCTGATGTGTGTGTGATTGGTGCCAGGGTTGGCAGCGTGTTAGAGGAGAGTGTGTGATGTGAGAACCCGGTATGATAGTATGTCAAAATGGTCTTCTCTACAGAGGCATCACTGAGACAGCGAGTGATGGGGTAATGACAAAGGGCAGTTCCACCAAAATTTCTGTGAAATGAATTTCCTCTTTAAACACTATTGCTTTAAACACAAAATACAGTTTTTCTAATTTTTCTTTCTTTTTTATATTTCATGTGCTCCTGTTCTCCCGCGGTGTGTATATGGGTGGTCCCTCTGGTTGATATTAATCAGGTAAGTACCAACGCTTTCTAATGGATTTTCTTTTGAATGCCTTTGTTGTTCTTTTTGGTTTTACTGTAGTAGTAACAGGATTTTAACCATCGCAGGTTGTTATAGATAAACAAGATCATGGACATGTGATTGTGCTCATTGACATAAGCAGCAGGCAAAGGGCATTTGCACACAGAAAGAAAGCATTCTCTTGTTTATGTGTATTAATGTCAAGGCCATAGCGTTGCGCTCTGGCGGCGTCTGTATTTCCAGACAGCAAAGGCCTGCAGCTCAGATTGTTGACGGTTTCACTCCATTTAAACCCTTAGATGAATCTCTTTGGAGTGAATTAGTTTAGCTATGTGCTTGATTACAAATTTGCATGCAATTAGAGATGTAATTGAACAATCCGGCAGATCGCTGTGTTTGCTACCGAAAGTAAATGACTTGAATAAACCTAACAGAAACAAGACGAGGAGTCAGGACCGCTTTGCTTCGTGCAAGAGAAGCCTTTCAGTGACTGATGGGCTTAGCTTGGGCTTGAGTTTCCTTCCATAGCCAGGACAGCTGTGGCGTGGAGTTTTTAGAGATTGTGCACTGTCACTGAAAACAAAGCTGCTATAGGTTAGTGGGGTGGCTGTTGTGTGGTGCTGTAAAAAAATCCTGTTTTCTGTTTTGTAGTCTAGACCTGACATGTTGTGAGTGTGAAAGTGACGGGAGAATGCATGAACTCCAGCTGCTGTACACAGGCTGATTTACCAGACATGTCGTCGACAAACACACGCGGTCCCTGTGGGAGCCTGCACGTGCACGCACACAAATGGAGGGTAGAAATACTTCGAAAGAGCGAGCAGCTGCTTCCTCTCTGACTGACACTCCTTCCTCTAGCCCTTTTTTTCTTCACTTACACCTTTTTACACCGGATTACTTTTACTTGTATCGTTCAGGCTTTGTCTCATTTACACATTCAGGTTATGAAGGGACTTACTGGGATGGGTTCCTATAACAGTTCACAGTGAATGAGAGGTGACATCCTTCAATTTTGAATCATGTGCAAACATATACTCATATATTTCTCTCACAAAAAACAATGTCTTGCGCTACATTACATCCTGATTATAGAAGGATTTTACTGATCCTCTCAAGAGATGTGAACAAATTACACTAACTTGAAGTTCTCTTCCTTGTTGCCCTTATTGCCTCCAACTTGATCCCACAAATAGAATATTTACAAGCTTTTTCTGAATTGTAGGTGCGTTAGCTATGAATATGTAGCTACATATGTTAGATTTAGGTTTGTTAAATTGTGCAACGTAGAGTCAGGAAACATTGCCTTAGACCTGTATCCCTTCCACTTCCCACATGATATCACACATACCAGCTATTTCCCAAATATTGTAGTAAAGTGTAGTGTCAGTTCAGTTTTACTGGGATGTCCACAGCGGCCCTTATTCAAGCATCACCTCTTGCTTTTTAATTACCAGTAAATACCTGGGTAAAATGTGTGTGTGTGTGTGTGTGTGTGTGTGTGTGTGTGTGTGTGTGTGTGTGTGTGTGTGTGTGTGTGTGTGTGAGAGAGAGAGAGAGAGAGAGAGAGAGAGAGAGAGAGAAATGGAATGAGTGTCTGTGGATTTACGTCAGGGGATCAGGCTGACCCCAAACACACTGATATTACACCATCAGATCACACTAACCCATGTCTCTCCATTCACTGTGTATGATCTCAGATCAGATCAGTGTGTATCAGTGACCCAGCCACTGGCCCAGTGCTGTTGCTAAGAGACTGTGGACAGGGTCTTGGTGTGTTGAATTAGATGCACTCAGAACAGACTTGGTTTTTGTGTGTGTGTGTGTGTGTGTGTGTGTGTGTGTGTGTGTGTGTGTGTGTGTGTGTGTGGAGCTGTAAAGAGTGAACAGATCAATAGATCAAATCATTACACAGCCAACTGAGTGGAGGAGAGGGAATATGAAGGGAGGAGGAGAGTAGGGAGCTGAGAAACACTGGACAGGTGAGCAGCTCTCCCTTTGTGCGAGCAGTGGTCTGACCCCAGGCTCACAGCTTTGGCCTCAGGCCAAAAACTTGGCAAAGAAGCCAAAAGTGATTTTGCTATGGTGTTGCATGAGTGCTGTACACGACTAGAGCTTAAACCAGGGGTCAACACTTTGCTGCCCTTGGTATATGCTTGTCCAGCTTGTGGCCTTTGTTGATTTATGAATTTTTATTTATTATTAAGGCTGTGATCTCTAAATTTAATAATATCTATAAAGATTGTTTCAAACCAAGTCTGTTTTTTGCCAACAACCAATTGGAAGCCCCCACCCCCCCCCCCCCCCCCCCCCCCCCCCCAAAAAAAAAAAAAACAGCTCAGTGTTAACCTTGGGCTGCTCATCATATTCCTCTTTAAACTAATCAGAGGGTTGTACTGAGCTCACAGGGATGAATTCTAACCACAGGGGGCTGAAGAGTCATGTGAAATGGCAGGGAATCCCATTGAGCCAGAAGCCTGTAGAGGGAATTGGTAGAGGAGAATGGAGATCTCCTCTCTGGAGATGACCGCTATGCCCCGCTATGCCCCCCCAGAGCCCGGTCGGCTGCTGACATCAGAGCCCAGTGTTCCTGACTCGTGGGTACAGGGGCGCATAAATTACCAAACAGCAATCTGCAGTATTCAAAACACATGGCACCAAGGAAAACATAAGAGGGTTAGAGTCACCGCTTCCACCATGGCACCGTCTGCTCGGCTAGGGTCAGACGACATATTTACACAGTGTGTGTGTCTGAGTGAGTATTTATTAGTAAGTGCAGACATTATTTGGGTCCTCAGGGGCAGAGAGAGAGTTTAGAGGGTCAAGTCTGGAGTTATGTTAGTGTTATCACTGATCTGTGGCAACAAGACAGCACTTTCAGTATGTATTTCTCTCTCTCTCTCTCTCTCTCTCTCTCTCTCTCTTTCTCTCTATGGGTAGGATGATAAGAAAGGATAAGTAAATATCATAATGGGAAATGATATATTACACTGTATGCTTTATATTCCGTTTCAGTTTGTTAGAAAAGGTAAATATATAAAAAGTAAATACACAACTATAATCCTCTGATTTATTTATTTATTTGTTTGTTTTTTGTGGAACTTGCTGTAATGGGGTGAAGCAGAGTGTTGTCTCGTCTTCTTGTGGAGCTGGCGGCTGCGGTCCTCTCCCCTCTTGCTCTGCTACATGCAGGAACAGCTTGGCTGGGTCAGCAGGGCACAGCGTCCGCTCTTCTAATTACCACACTCACTCCACCGCTCTGATGCCTAATGACACATTTGCAAATTAATTCTTTGAGCTCGACCACAATTAGCATATGGAGCAAGATTTACTCCCAGCCACCCCCCAGAGCAGAGAGAGAGGGTGGAACTAGAAATGTTATAGATCTGTCTTCATCTGGAGCACAGTCTGACCGGTTGTATGGGCAGTCCACATTGGCACCTTATATGGGTTATGTGTCATAAGTAGAGCTTTGAGTTATCTTGTTGAGTATCTATGGCTCTTTTTCCTCTGACCTTCCAATACACTCTCTGTTCCTCCCTCTCTCCCTATTCCTCTCTTCCTCCCTTTCATTCTATCCCATCTTTCCTCTGTATCTTTTTGTTTCACCCCTTTCCTTTCTCTGTCTGTTTCTGCCATTCATTCTTTCTGCTTCCCCTTTACTCTCCATTATTTCTCTTTTCTCTTTCCTTCTCTCTCTCTCTCTCTCTCTTTCTCTCTCCACCCCCATCCTCATTCACATCCTCTCATGTTTGATGAATTCCACGCTCTACCTCCTTGATCAGACTGCGTGTGTGTCTTGGTGTGTGTGTGTGTGTGTGTGTGCGCGTGTGTGTCAGACACGAGTACTCCTCTCTAGGGTCTTTTTAAGGCCTTTGAATCACTGTCTGACTCATTACACATATCCACAGGGGCCGCTACTGCCTCCGGTCGGCAGGGTAAAGCAGTCGATTGCTGATTCTCAGGTCTGGATTTCAGCTCACTCTGCAGCACGGTCTGTTTCTGTGGGGCCCTGGCACTCTGCACCTTAGTCAGTCATTGGGCTATTTCTATATTCGGCATGGCCTTCTTCATTTAACCGACCTATCCACATAGTCCCTGTCAATGCTTCTTTTTTAAGACTAAAGTTACCAGGTTAGACAAGATTTTAAGCTGGTAAAAATCACGGTCAGTCTAAAGAGAAATTGTGGTGATTAGTGTTTGTAGTTACTGCTGGCAAGGGACATTCAGTTCACAAACTGCACCTAATCAGTCTTAACTATGTGACTCTTTTACATATTTTAATCACAACCCTGACCAGGATGAATCAGGTACAGAGGATGAATGAATTAATGAATGAAAAATAAACAATAGCAAACAGAAACAAAGCAAAGCATAGTTTTGCAGGATCACCATTAGCCATATAGCCATTGTCACACAGAGGTGTTTCTGGCATTTCAAAATCAGGAAAACAAATGTCTTTGTTTACATGTGGTTTTTATTATGTGATTGTGTTGTACAGAAAATATGGAGGGCAGGACTTATAAATGCAAAAATAAAATAAAAAAAAGGTTTTGTTCATAACATTTAACACCAACATCAATGTTTTCCTTTTTCATTATAATTAAAAATAAATACTAGATGATGAGTGAATTCCTAGTGCGCGATGCAGTCCTCCATGTGGACGGTCGTTCCTGGTCGAGAGTACGCTGTGCGCGTTTGACTGCCGCTTCTCACGAGTGTGTGTGTGGATGGAGTGTTCTGAGCAGTGTGGATTGTAAAGCGTCCTTGGGTATCTAGAAAGGCGCTATATAAGTATAACGATATATAGATAGATAGATAGATAGATAGATAGATAGATAGATAGATAGATAGATAGATAGATAGATGGATGGATGGATGGATGGATGATCTACCACCAAAGAACAAAGAAGACATTTTGTTGATTTTAAGAATTACAATGACTTATTTATTCAATGTAACAACTATATGGAGAAACACATTAACGCCACAAAATGTCTCCCTACCACTTCCCTTTACAAAATTTCAGTCAAAGACACACACTCAGGTGAAATAAGACAAATTAAGAAGGCCTCCTCTCTCTGTGAGGTATAATACGTATGTAAATGCTGCCATGTTCCGAGCCGTCCTGCTGAGCTTGTGAACTAACCAATGCTAAGCTGAGGCTCTGGCTAACGCGTGTGGTGTTACGCCAAACACAGCCCCAGAAACACACACAAACCGAGCGTGTTCCCATCTTATTTTCTATTATTCAGCCATTGTTTGCACCGAAGAACCTACTGTTCTTTGGTTCCTACAGGGAACACATGTAGTACGTAGTACTATGTAGTATGTAGTAGTTCCAATAGACGGTGTATTATCGCCACCTTAAGTTCTCATTGTGAAATATGGCTGAACTAACAGTTCCTACTCGTGCATGCGCTTTTCAACATTAGGAGTCAGTCAATAAGCAAAAATGCCTCTTCTAGGCCGGCCCAGTAGGCAGTCAGGCAAAAATAGGTTCTTAATTACTACATTTTAACAAAACCTGAACCACTATTTTTCATATTATATTGTCATGAATCCCCTTGAAGCCTCCTCAACATCTGAATAAAAGAGAATAAATAATAACAGTTATTTGTAATAAGGGTTCTGTATTGTAAAGAAAAAACAAAAAGCACAGGATCTCCAAACATTACATCAAATATATTTGCAACATCTTAAAATTAAAGCCACATTTTTGATCACTGCTAGAGCCATGAAACTCAGCTCTGCTTTTTCAGTATTGTTGAGTATTATAAGCAAACGACATGCTGGCTTTTTTCTATGATCAGTTTTAATGGTGACTAATGAACTTTGATTAATTGTCCCTGCTGTATTGCTGTCTGTGGGGGTAGGTTGGGTGGGGGGGGTTGTGTGTGTAGAGGTGCGTTTTGTCAGTGCTGTGGTGTAGGAGCTGGCCTGGAGTCAGTATTTTTAGCTCAGTCTCTCTTCTCTTGGCTCAGTGGAGGTGGCTCTAGCCGCCCAGAGGGATCACACAACACCAACCCATTTAACAGGGTGTGACACTCTTCAGCACCTGCCTCACCGAGCTCTGTGTGTGTGTGTGTGTGTGTGTGTGTGAGAGAGAGAGAGAGAGAGAGAGAGAGAGAGAGAGAGAGAGAGAGAGAGAGAGAGAGAGAGAGGGAGAGAGAGAGAGAGAGAGAGAGAGAGAAAAGAAAGTCAAGAGTTCTCTAAGTAAGCCAGAACATTCTCCTTTCTGAGCTGATTTGCCTATAAATGTTCCTCAGCAGGACTGTGCCACTTCTCTAACATCTCTCGCTCTCTCCATCTGTCTCTATCCCTTCTTCCATCCTCTCTCTCTCTCTCTCTCTCTCGTGCTGATCAGTGTTTATCTGGCCTATTTGCCTGTGAGCATGCCTCTCCCAGTGTGGCTGTGATGTCACCAAGACTAACACACAAAGCTAAATGTATGAATCTCTAAGATGGAGAGAGGGAGGAGAGAAAGAGTGTGAAAAGGCAGGAGATACAGGGTAATTTTCTATCTGTCAGTGCATGTGGTGTTTAATAGTGATCGAATCATATACCATTTCTCTTCTCTTCTCTTATCTTCTCTTCTCTTCTCTTCTGACAACATCTCTTGCTACCCTCTTTTCCTTCACCCTTCTCTCTAGGTTTTGTCCTCTCCCTCCTCCTTTCCTTTTGCACTCCTCCCTCCTCTGTCCTGTTCTGTGTCTCTGCGTGAGGCACATCCCTCTGTCTCTGCGTCCTTTTCTTTCATCACTCTCTCTTTCCCTCTCCCTCACCTCTCTCTTCTCCTCCTCTTCCTGCTGCTTCCCTTTCTGCACTGCAGCCCCCAACAGATAGTTAACTCCCAACCCCTGCTGCTTCACAGGGCCTGTGTGTGTGTGTGTGTGTGTGTGTGTATGAAGACTCGGAGAGAGGGAAAATGGGCAATGAAAGAAAGGGATACAGGTAAAAATGATAACAGGACTTCTCTCTCCTCTCCCTCTTTCTCTCTCTTATACTTCCATTTTCTTTCTTTCTGTTTTTTTTTATCATTTTCTCTCTCTTCTTGATTAGATTCTTCCTCTCGTCTCGCTCTTTGTCCTTTCTCCCATTCTCCCTCTTCATTCTCGTTTTCGTTTTCATTGCAGTGACACTTCATTCCTGAATTGGGATTCTGTCTTGTCTTTCCCCTTCTCCCTCACTTCTTCTTCTTCTTCTTCATAGACCCTTTGTAACATTATTCTGTCTTCTTCCCCCTTTTCTCTCTCCTTCTTTCATGTTTTTTTTTCCTTCCATCCATCTGCCACCCCCCAGTTCAGTTCAGAATCGTATTAGCAGGAACTCTCTCTCTCTCTCTCTGTTTCTGTTCTTTTCGCTCTCTAGGAGGTGATGGGTCTCTTTTGTGCTCACGTTTTCTCAAACACGTCTACTCCATTGTCACGTTGTCCTTGAAGTGCTACCTCTGTATGTGAGCTCCTGCTAAGTCAGCCTAGGGTTCTGCTCCCTCGTTGCTCTTCCCTCGTGTGTGTGTGTGTGTGTATGTGTGTGTGTTAACTGTACATTTTCTCTGTGTAAACGTGGTTTGGAGTGATGGTGGGTATTGCAGTGGGCACTTAAGCAGATTTTGCCCTGATGCTCAGTCATCCCCCCCTCTCCTTTCCCCCCACCCACTAGTCTTGACCAGTCAGCTGTCACTCAAGCACGATTCCAGATAATGATTCTCGTGTGAAGAATTGGAGCTGGAGCAGCTCTCTCTCTCCTCCTTCTCTCCCTCCCTCCCTTCCCTGCTTTGCTCCATATCTCTCTCTCTCTCTATCTCTCTCTCTCTCTCTCTCTCTCTCTCTCTCTCTCTCTCTCTCTTTCTCTCTCGCTCTCTCTCTCTCTGCCCCCCTCTATCTGGCTGTGTTGTAGCCTGGAGGGACTTCATTCTGCCCTCCTCCTCCTTTAAGCTTCGAGTTGACAGTGAATGAACAAGGACGAGAGAGAGAAAGAGAGAGAGAGAGAGAGAGAGAGAGGGAACCCGACTCTCCTCAGATCCTCTGTCTAGGGTGCAGGGGTAGAACACAGAAGTGGCTTCAGCGGAGGAAAGCAGAAGGAAGGAAGCTCTTGGCAGGATTATTTATTTTTTTAATCATCTCATTTCCCTCCTTTAGAAATCTGTTCTCTTCGGCTGGCTCTGGACTGCTCCTTCATTTTTTTATTCTCTTCTTTTAACTGGATAAGTGGGCGCAGACTGACCCCTGCCACACTCTCCCTCTCTCTCTCTCTGGGCGGGCTGATCTACCACGCCTCCGGTCAGCGAACCCCTGACACACACACACACGCGCGCGCAGACACACACAGACACACACACATACACACACACTCACACGCACCTCTCGCTGGCCAGGAATCGGAAAGCTACTGGTCAGCGAACTCCTGGCCACACACGCGCTCCATCAGCCAGGGAGAGCGGAGCGCAGAAATGAAGCACTGACCGATTAAAGTCTCTTCCCCAGTCGGCTGACCCCTGGTCAGGACTTACCACTCCACTGATTTTTTTTTCTCCTTCACTGGACAACATGACACTCTAAGAGCCATCATGTTCGGACTAAAGGCACCTCTCTACTACCTGCCGGGTAAGCTTTCTGGAAGCTGCTGTGCATGTGTGTGTGCATTTGTTTGTCTGTTTTTTTTACAGATATATCCTGATATGTCAGAAAAGCTGAGAAAAAAATGTAGGTCTCGCGTACGGTGGTTGATTCAAACTAAAAATAACGTTACATTAAAAAACAAAAACTCCTTTATGTTGCTAAGGGTTACCTTAAGGATTAAGCTACATGTATAACATAGTTCCATAAACTGAAAATAGAAATGGGGCATGTTTAAAAGCCCACGCTGGTATATAGTACAAACCTCAGCCTGTGTTCGCATGTGAAGCATGGTCTGAACTCTCAGTCTGGGTCAGAGTGCGGACGAGGTGCTCGTTTTTAACCGAATTCACTTACTTTCTTCTTCTAAGTCTTCAGCTTGTCTTGATCTAAGCAGCTTAGCGGGGCAGTGTGATTAGCCCCTCCGCGCACTGAGAGAACTTTATTCTCCCAATAGAAGCTCAATAAGCGCTTAACAGATACACTAGCATTTGCTTCGTGTTTTATGTAGTGAGTGCATTTGTGGTGTGCCATGTGTTACGTTGGGGGCATGTAAATGCACGCGAGCCTGTGTGTGTGTGTGTGTGTGTGATTGGGGTTTCTAGCAGTAGGCGCTTAAGTGTGTGTCATGCCTCGCTGAGCTCCCATTATGCGGAGGGTGGCCGAGATACTCGGTGAGAAAGGGGAGAGGGATAGAAAAGAGAGTGCAGAGGTCTTGAGGTGAGAGAGGGAGAGACAGAGAAAGGCATGGGGAGGGGGGGTGCTTTGATAAGTGCTATCTGGTGTTGCTCACTGTTTGTGGTGTTATTTCTCAGAATAATAGTGAATAGGAGCGGGTGAGTGCTGTAGTTGATGCTTTGGTTGATTTAAATAAATGATGTATAAAATAATTGTCAGGTCAAGTCTTTTTTCTATTCCCATATTTGACGTGATATTATCGGTGTCTTTTTCACTGCAGGTGTAAGAGGGATTAAAGGGAAATGCTTTTAAATGTGGGACTGAACTAGTGCTTAACTCGAGTGTTGATAAAGAGATGTGATTTTTTATTTATTTATTTATTTTTTTTGAAGAGGCTGACTCTGCTTCCATCGAGAACATCATAAATCATATGCACCGCTGTATGAAGCTCCGCCACTGTGAAATTGACTCAGTGTGAACACTGTCTATTTTATCTTTCAGCCCATGCATTTCTATATGGCTAAAGTCACTGCATGATTAATAGTCGTCTTGTGTGTATGGGGAGAGAGATGAACTTTAGATCAGGCAATTCAAAACAGAAAGTGTGTGTCTCGGGTTGGTGTTAGATTCAGAAGCCAAAGAAGGCGATAAAAAAAAAGAGCTTAATTTCTATTGGTCCGTTCATCATGACATTTGAATACACAGCTAAGGACTGCAGATATGTTCAAATGATGATATCAAAACAACAATAACAGAGTTATGAGGTTTGATTCTAACAGCATCAGTGTATCGTTACTGATCTATATTACATGAACGCTCACTCCAGCCGTCTCCCCGCTGTGTGGTCTGCTTTCCTGAAACCAGAGCCAAGAGAAAACCCAGCTTTAAAGAAAAATCTTTCTCTATTCCACATGATTGATTAGTGAGCAGGTCAGTGACTGTGTGTGTGCCTGTGTGTGTCGGGTTCAGGGCGCTGGGGGCAGCTTGAGGCAGCGTGGAGGCGCAGCGTCAGGATCTGGGTCCTGCCCTCTGACTGCAGGCCTGCTAAGCTGACACTTTAACAGACATGAATAATTCAGCAGCTCTCAGTCCACAGGGGCCGGACCAATGCGAGCGCTCATGATTATTAATCAGACAAAGAGAGATCCTACCACACATTCTCATACAGTACGGATAAACACCTTTCAATACACACCATACACCTCCATGCTCACTCTGTCCTTCAGGCCTGCTCATGTTTTTTTATGTTGTTATTACAACACTGAAACAAAGACTGTTATTTTGCATTGACTTGCATTTAAAAGGGTTAAATGAGTACAATAGCTCCATATAAATAAAGGGTGTCAATATCTTCTTACTGCCAGGTGTCAAATAACAGTAATTTTGTCTATACTTTATTCAATGCGAATCTATGTAGACATTTGTTTTTTCAGGGAACTCAAAAAACAGGGAATGGTCGCACCTCGATTTTTTTATCACTTGTCTCTGTGTGGGGCTCTTTTTTGCTGATGGATGGATGAGCTTGGACGGTAAAGGAGATGTAAGAAATTTGACCAGAGAGTGTGTATTGGCCAGATAACAGACTGTAGTGAAGCCTCAAGAATAGAGGAACAGTGAGAAGGATAGAGAGAGAGAGTTTATATTTGAACAAGAAACAACCAGAGGTTGTTTGGCGAGAGAGAGAGACACACAGAGAGAGAGAGAGAGAGAGAGAGAGAGAGGGTGGGAGAGAGAGAGAGAGAGAGAGAGAGAGAGAGGGTGGGAGAGAGAGAGAGAGAGAGAGAGAGAGAGAGAGAGAGAGGAATAGGATGAACATGTTTGGTGAGAGAGCACAAGACAGAGACTGAAGAACAGGAAACAACCAGAGAAGAAGCTTGTACTGTCTTGGATGCCTGTAGCCTTTGGTGTGTGTGTATGTGTGTGGGTGTGTGTCACTCCTTGGCCTGCCCTCTGCTCTGTCTCCCCACTGGGTCAGCCAGAAGTGAAGTGCTGGGAGGGGCAGTGGGCAGCAGCCAGAATGAGAGGTCAGTGTGTCAATCCAACTCAGCGAGCAAACACACACACACACACACAGAGAGAGAGAGAGAGAGAGAGAGCCCACAAAAGAGCAAGTGCTGAAAGAACACCTAGTGTATACACAGGCTTGTGCTCTGTAAAGAGAATCTTTGTGTTACCGGGTGTGTGATCAGGCACAATGTGTGTCTGTTTGTGTACGTATGTGTGTGTCCTCTCTCTGTGTGTGCCTTCTCTGTCATTCACACACACAACGATCCCCCGCCTGCCTTCCCGTCTTAACTGCCGTTGCCTTGGCGACGGTGTCAGACACATGCTAGTTTTTCAATGATTACTTGACAAGAAAAAAAGGGGAGCATTAAAGAAAGGGAAGAGAGGCACAGAGAAGAATGAAGGGATGTGGGAGAGAAATTGCTTGCTGACTGCACTAGACTAATTATTGTGAGGGTTGGGGCGAGGAGGGGGTTGATGTCAGTGCCCCACTGTCAGGTATGTTTCATTCGGCTCTTAACGGAGTGGGGCAACTGGGCTAAATAAACTCCCTGTAATATCTCTCTCTCTCTCTCTCTCTCTCTCTCGCTCTCTCATTCTCGTGGCTTCACAAAATGAAAAGCAGAGTGAGAAAGATCTCACGGGACATGTCCTAAACAGCTGAGCTTTGTCTCTAATTAAAGTATTTGAGCCACTTTTAGTACAAGAAGTACTGTTTAAGGATGGAAAAAGATGTTTAAGGATGGAACAGTAAGGGAAGGCTACCAATGTCCAGTCTAATGTCTATCTGTTGCCTCTGTGGTATATGCACAAGAAGTTCAACATATTCCTCTGATTTTTTAAAAGTGCTTTAATTCCAACACAGTTTTTATTGAAGCCAATGAAAGTGCTGGGCATTATGACATCACAATCAACATCACAATTAATTAATTTTACCTCAATTGTGATTAATGAATGATTGCTTTATTTTATTTTATTATTATTAGATTTTTTTGCCACACAGTGTACTGACAAGGCCTCTACTGTAAATATGATCATGTGTCAGATTGGTTTAGGCACCTGTGACTACATGTGTGGTAGTATGGTTTTAGGGGAGAGTACATGAGCACACAATGGGGACTTATTAAGAGTAATAACAACAGCAACAAAAAAGGATGACCAGAATTAAAAGAAAAATCAATTTAATTGATACAGTCAAGGTTACATCAATTAGTTCTGAATGTTGCATAGACGTAGCACAGACACTGGCTTCAGGACACCTTTGGTCTTTTTTAAGCACAAGGGAGTGTGTTGAAATTGTCGTCTGTGCTATTTGACCATATGCACCAGAACCATTTAAATATGTTCTGCAATTAGTGATCAAACATGTAGAGAACATGCTATTGTTAGTACACTGTATATAACAGGAAAGTCAGTCAGATTCTGGATCAGTCACAGTTAGTGGGAGGTCTCTGAGCACACAGTGCCGTAATAAGCTGTTCTGAGTTTGGGCCAAAAAAATGCATTTTATTAGTAACATTGTTTTTATTATATATATATATATACCACCAGATTTCAAGAAAGCAGTGATGTTTTGGGTGAATATCGGCAGTTGATTATATGGGAATATGTAGCGTACAGTGCAGTGCCTCATTTGCGAATGGAGACACAATGGAGGTTTGCAGTCCTACTGTGTGGATGATAATCTTTAAGTGGCTGTGTGAAGGTGGTTAGGCTTCAGCTTCAGCTGCAGTTATTTCGTGATACCTTTTAGAGTACATGTGTGCACACAAACAAACACATACACATATTAAACATCTTTATAGCACTGGCCATGGCTCAGAACATCACAGAGAGGCTTTGAAGTAGATCTTCCAGGACCCTCTATGGCTTCCTTCTCCCTCTCACTCTCTATCACACTCCCTTTCTTCTATTTCTTTTCCCCTTCTCCCTCTGGTTAGACCTAGTGCCGGTTCTCAAGGGAGTAGGAAAGGAGAGTCTCCCTCAGGTTCAGCAGAGCTCTGGGTTCTCTGCTGCCTTGTTTGCCTGTGGGGACTCTAGAGAGGAGAGGATTCCCTCACTGCTCTTCAACAAAATAAAAACACAGCGCCAAAAAATGGAGTATCAAAGTGACAAGTGGCAGAATGAACCTGCTGATACTCAAACCTGTCCTTCAGCTGAAAAGCACTCACCTGTTCACCTGTGTGTTTCGCTTTTTTTTACAAAGCAATATAATATTGTTGTGTAGTTTGGGATGCAGTAGACTTTAAGAAATATCTGAATATTGGAGCTGTTTTGAACAGATTGTTTTCAAATTGCACGGAAACATGTCAGTTTATTGTTTTACTTCATGCAGCACATAGGGATGTGGTTTGAAATGTACCGGAGTGCTCCTTTAAACCTCTACATGTGATCGGTATGAAAGCTTTAAAGTGTGGTGTTAAGCAATGCTTAACACAGTGGAATCACAGTTGCGTTATCACATAACTGATGTGAATGCAGCACTTTGTCTCTTTTGTGAGCCACAGTTAATTGATTTAACGTGCAGTGGTTATAAGACATGAATTTGAATAAACATTTTTGACCTGGAACTATCCCACAATAAACCAGGCCTTGAATAAACAGAGGAGTATCTGGGTACTCCCCACTTGCTTATTAGTGTAGTGGAGTATGAGCCAAATATGAATATCGGACAATCAAGAAATGAAAAGTTTTGAATTAAAACTTTTCCAGTCTGCAGAAGACTTTTCGTCTGCAACATAGCAGCCCCCACACACACAACCAATCTAAAGACATCAAAAGAACCCTTTTAAGTAACACATGGCCCCAACACCCCCCTTCTCTCTTTTAACTAACAGGAACTGTCGAGATAACTAACTTAAAGAGACAGGAACCTCAAACAAAGAAGAGAGCTTTTACGGCCCGTTTTTATGACAATGGCACCTAAATGTCTAATCCTTATCTTTCACGGAGATCAACAGATGTTCAAACCAAAGTGACCTCGAGTGAACTCCCGTGAACCAACAGCTGAAACACGGATTAACAACGACACCAAATGGACACTGGCGGAACTACACCTCGCCCGGAGTCGCCGCAAGACAATAGCGAAAATAGTCGTTCTCTGAGTTATTTGTGTATAAACGAACGTATGAATGTCACTTTCTGTACCCTCAGATGAATGCCTACCTTCTAATGAAATGATGTATAATGCCGATTGTTTCTATTACAAAGATCAGTTTTGTCTCTGAATGAGAGAAAATGGATTAATGTTTTATTTTTCAGCGTATCATCACGAATTGGACGTGAACAATGTACTCAAGATGGGACCTTATGTAAATGTCTGATATTAATAGTCCAATGTACTCATTGTTATAGGTTGATAACAGGTATAAGAATTTTGATACGAGAAACTCATATTCCTTATGTATGAATCACAGAGTCAAAACCCCCTCCTCCTACTCTCTCTCTCTCTCTCTCTCCCTCACGAGAGTCACGTGAGTCTGGACTCGCGTCCAATCAGAAAGAGGACGCCTCCCATTAGGGCGTGACCGCGCCAGCCTTGAAAAGGCCAAACAGCAAGACAGACAAGGAGTTCGAAGTTTGAAGAGTCGCGAGGACTCTGCAGAAGTAACGGACCACGAAAGGAACTGGAAAATAGAGGACGCCGACAACAAACAAAGAAAAACCTCTCAGACTTCAGAAAAGCTTACGAGAGACGTCTCGAAATTAGCTAAGAGTATGAAGTTTTACTAATACGTCGAGTAATTTGAATATCTTTCTTTTCCTTTAATCTTGTTTATGTTTATTACCTATCGAAGTGTGATCTCACGAATGATCAAGGCGGGTGAAACTTATTTGTGGCCAAAGTAAGGTATCAACCGTTTGAGTAATCGATAACAGATATATTAACGTTATAAGCTGATTCCTGAAGACATCAATCCTGGAAAGCTGGACAACGAGACTAGCTAATACTCTGAAAAAGCCTCCCCACTACGGTGGAAAACCAGCCACGCCTGTGAAAAACCGAAGAAGGGAAATCTCGATCAACGCAGCTCAGCTCGGAATCGAGGGTCTTCAAATCGACTGTAAAGAGATCCTCCATAAGCGGGCCTGCTTCTCACCACGTGGGAACGACGAGAACACCCCGGGACACGGAGATTAAACAACAGGACGCGACGGCTCGGTGAAACGGCGAACGAGTAAGCTAGCGTATTTAACACCTTTTCAGTAGCTGATGTCCAAACAAACCCTCTTTATAATTTACCATTTATTAACCTTAGTTAGCAATAATTTAGTCACAAGTTAGAAGTGTCTAGCTCACCTTAAGGTCAAAATCAGTTCCCCCTGCCGGACACCGTGAGATTACAAGGTTGTGCTATGTTAACTAAATATCTTCTTTTCATTAATAAAACTCTCATTATTTGAAGTCACAGTGTTTGCAATTTATTCATTAGAATTTCTGAAAATCCTGAAGAACTCATTTAGCATGATTATTATTCATTCTCAAACTAATTATTAATGTTTTAATTGCTTAAACCAATTATAAATCTTAATTAATATCATTAAGTCAAATATCAGAGGTTGGAGGAGTTTGAATAAGGTCAAGGCTATAAAACAAATTATAAAATTATATATATATGTATCGGGGTGTATGACCAACATCCACTACATATAAAAATATATATTTTATTGGCGCCCAACGTGGGGCCAGGAAAAAGGCTTTTTAATGAGCAAACTGCAAAACACTGAATATCAGCTTGGGTTTATGAAATACTTTCCGCTGTTTGTGTTGCTGAATAACGATTGAGATTCAAAGCTTGATGTGGGTAATTTCGTGTTGTGTTTGTTACTGCTGAAAAACTGTTCTGTGATATATACCGGTTAGAAAATAAGCTTGGTTGTTTTTGAAAGAGCGCGGCTCTGCGCCATTTTGCATGCATTAAATTGAGGCCTGGGCACGTCTGAACTGCGCGAAATTCCGCTGTGAGACTTTGCCGTCGGATTCGACCTCCCGCCGCGAAATCCCGGCGAAGAGAGACCACCGAACCGAATACCCCCGTTCGTTTTAAACTGGGTCGCTACCAGCGTTAATAACGAGATCGCGCGCTAGGCGATTGGGAGGTTATTAAACAGCCGAAAATACGGCTTGTATGAAGAGCAGTCTGCTCTCGTCAGCTGTTCCTGTTAAACTGAAATCATATTCAGAAAGGAACGAACCCCTTTGAAGGGGCGGAGCTGAAACTAAGGAGGGAAATTCAAAACGCCCCCAAAACAGAGGAAGACAAATTCCCTCTTGTGGTATAAGTGCGTAATTGCAGGGAAAAATACTTCATAACTAGCGTCTATTGAAGCGTGTCCTCCCTTGCTCCTCCTTGTGGTCAAGCGGTGCTACCCTTGACGTTTGATTCCCGTACACCCTCTAGTGGTTGGGAGGTTGTCCGCCGAGACAACATAAGTGTTTAGCAGCCCTCTGGTGTTTAAAAGTTGTCATTACAGATGAAATTCTTTTAAAAATACCTTAGTGTAAAATCTCTGTTCCCCTTTTAAAATTTTAATTTTTATTTTTTGATAGAGTATCTGAGCGTTTAAAATCTTTATTCCATTTTAGATTTTAATCTGATAACACCCTCTAGTGTTGAAACTTCCCGCTACAGTGGAAATTCCCATTTGTGTTAGTGTATCTGCTGGTACCGTGTCTATTGGGACTCTCACCAGCGCCGACTGGTGTCCATTGCTGCTATTGCATTGTAACTTGCTTGTCGCCCTCTGGTGTCCTAGTCTGGTATTACAACTTAAGTTCAACTTAAATACTGAAGCTCGCTGTTGCCATTCAGACTTACCTTCAGTACCCTCTGGTGGAGAAAACTTACTATCGCAATTGAAATTGTCGACCAGTTCACACTGATAAGACCTGGTATCACAGCTCTAGTGGCTGTCTCTAAACTCTGCACATCTGAATAATTACAAGTAAAGGCTTGGAAGCATAATAAGTTGATACAACTACAGCAGACAGCGTGCAATAATTAGAGATTGACACTTTAACTTGATACCAGATCACAAACGCAGTTAAAAGAGAGAGTCTTTTAATCTTGCTATTCTTAATAATTCTTTCATTTGGAAAATTCTTTTACTTTCATAATTCCTTAATTGGAAATTATATGTAGTAATAAATTTCACTTAATTTAAAATTCTTTAATCCAAATTTTTCGACAATTCTTTAATTCAAAATTTTAATAATTTTAATTATTGAAAATTTTTTCGTTAATTTTTCTCTCTTCTTGTATTCACTTGCGCATAGCAACTTTCACTCCACCCTCTCATACTAACAGACTTCCCTTAGAGATTCACAAGTGAACTCTAACACCATACATACTAGCAGTTACTCTTAGAGCACTCGGTACAGGTGAATTTAGTTCAGATTTAGTTAGAAAAGGGATTAACGGAATTAATCCTAACTAAATAGAAGTAAGTTACACCTCGCAGTTAAAACACAGCTAACATGGCCGAAGGGACTTTTTCTTCGGAAGTATATGTAGAAGGTTTGTGGGATGAGGCATTCTCTGTTCTGACCAGCATCACCAGCGATGTGATGCCTGGACTCGCAGAAACCGTGCAGAAAACCTCACAGGCCCATCGTGACCACATGGTGGCTAAGTGGGTAGAGAACCACTTAACCGACATCCTCAAGGGCAAGCCCCTAACTGAGGCATTAGGTCAGATAGCCCTCCTCGCTGTAGTACAGCTCAGAGCCAGCGAACGTGAGCTTGAGGTATCAAGGCGACAGCAGGCAAAGGTAGAAGCAGAGCTAAGTCGACTTCAAAGCGAAATAGCTGAAGGGAACACGCTGCCCCAGGTCACACCCGATGTGCCACCTAGTGCCGCTATAGGAAGACAGGACCAGCAGGAAGATAGTGAGGATCAGGAACCAGACTCAGGGACCGTAACCTTTAGAGCTGCTGCAGCACCTCCTCTGGTATCAACGGGTATTTCCCCCTCCCCTGTGTCTCCTGTCAGTCGTCCCTTACAACGCCCTGCTAGACCCAGAGCACTGCAACCCAGTGTCTGGTCCCCTCAACCTTTACCCTCTCATGGTCCCTCATACAAGGACCTAGATAAAATCGCGCGTAATATAACCCGCTTTGATCCCAAACCTGACGGTTCTAATGATATCTTTTCCTACCTAAAAGATATTGACTTCTACCTCCAAAGGTTCCCCGGGATCACCATAGATGACAGACTATATGTGATTAAACTGACCTCCAACCGAGACGTCAGTAACTTCATTGAACGTCAGCCAGACTATGTAAAAGCGCGATATGATGTGCTGTGCCAAGCATTGGAGGAAGAATTCTCCAATCACCTGTCACAGACCGGACTGGCCGCTGCTTTGAACATAAAACAGCAACGCCAGGAATCCCCTCAGCAATATTATAATCGACTCAGACAGGCGTACTTCGGACCTAGAAATGACTCCGGAATGGAGGAAGAGTTAAATTTCAAATCACTATTTATCCAAAACCTCCATCCCCACACCAGTCATCAGTTGGGAGTCTCAGCTTGCCCTCGCACCCTGTCTAGCAGGCAGCTGCGTGATTTAGCACTCAGAGGTTTCCTCAAAACCCAACAAATTCCCAACAGGCGGTCCGAAACACCCCAAGTCTTCAATGTCGACTCCAGTTCCCCACATTTAGAGTTAGAAGGTGCCACCCAGGCCGATCCACAAAGATCCGCCCTGGACCCTTCCTCCACTCCGTGGACCAGTGAGGGCCCGAAACCTCATCCGCCCTCACACCAATACAAGCGCTACCCTCCTCGCAGGCCAGACAGAAATCACGACAAAGATTTCTGGAACCCTCGGGACAGGGCTGGGTATGGTCGTGACTATTACCCTGTAGAAAACCGCGGTGCGGGCCGTGGAAAACCATCACACCCCCATAAGGGATATGAGCGAACAGCTCCGAACCAGCTTTCTGATTCCTATAGAGAAAAGAAAGAGAAATACTGGTATCAAAATAAAGAAAATCACGCTAGAGACAAGCTTAAAGGCACGGAACTCAGCTCTAAGGAGTTAGAGGACATCCGCCGAATGCTTGCAATGATTTGCAAAGAGAAAAAGAAAAAACCTGACGTTCTTTCTATCACCTCTTCGCGGTCTAACCCAAAGCCATCCTCTAACACCCCAGAAATGTTAGAGAGTTATGTAGGAGAAGTGACAAGCGAAGCTCCGTCTTCTAGCGCACCGCGCAATCTCCTCGTGACCCAAACAAACACTGAAAACCCGATGATACAGGGGGGTGACTTGCAACCACCCTCCAGTGCTGTTTTGGTTGTTCAGTTAGACGGTAAAGAAGGTTTAACGTCAAATGACCCTTCAGTCATTGAAGGCGACACACCCGTCCGACAATTCATGGGACACTTAACTGAGAAAGGGGTTGCACGCAAATTCTACTTGTCCACCATTGTGGAGAGAAGGCTAGTACATGAGGCCCTGTTGGACACTGCATCAGATGTCACGCTCATGTCTTCCGCCTTATTCCACCAGGTTCGGGCCATTGCGCGGCGTGAAAATCGCGAGATACAGCTCCAAAACTGTTCTCTTAAAATTCAGCCGTATTCACATGCAGGCCTCACTATCCAGTCTATGGCACTAATACACTTAGCCATTGGACCAATGACCTTAGTGCATCCAGTCCATGTGTCTCCTCTCGAAACAATTCCCTTCCTCATCGGCAAAGATCTCCTTAATCGCTTCGAACCACTGATTGACTTCAAAAGGTCAAAGATCTGGGCACAAGTGCGTGAGCCTTTACCCATCTGCACCCCACACCACCGGGAAGCTCAGTGTTGCCGTCTCGAAATCCGGCCTGAATCAATAGGAGATCCACCAAGTCAGATCCCTCACTTCGAGGAAGAGGAAACTGAGCCCATGGCAGCCACACCAGAGACAGCAGTCTCTCCCTGGCCCCCTAGTGCCATGTTAGAACAACGGAACACCTTCCTATGCACTTTCACACAGCCGTCCACAACAGACGCTCCAGGCCTTCCCATCGTGAATGGTCTCACAATCCAGGACTATCATGTAGACAATGCAGTTCTGGCTCTATGGACCGACCAGTCCGCCATAAGCCAAACCCTCTTTAACACTCTGCGCCTCACTCAACCAAATATTCCTTTGGTGAGCAGTCCTTGTCGCTTTCCTCTTAACCTGGCATCAAAAGCAATGTCACCCACTGATGGAATTTGCGCTTTAACCGTCCAGTGGAACAAAAGGGTAATCACCCATTATTTCTTAGTCGTCCCTAACTTGCCGCACGACGTTTACATTGGTAGTGACTTCTTGGTGCGCCTCGACGTCCACGTAGACACCCTCAATAGTGTACTGTGGTCTTTGACTGATGTTTCAACGGAAACCTGGTCCTCCGATCTCAGCAACCTAGGCTCAGGACAAACTATTCCCGAGGTATGTCAGGTCACTAACCAAGGTTCACTTGTGGTACCTGCGAACGCAGCAAATGTACCCATCCGCTTAGTCATGCGACCTGGCCAACACTTAAGCCACGCGCATGCACTTTTCCAACCGTCACCTCAGTTCTTCGAACTAGGCCTCACCCTCGAAGCCACACCTTTGGTGGAGACGCGAGCAAGATCCACCTATCTATTCGTACGGAACGAAACCACTCAACCCTCGACGATCCCTCACTCATCTCCTCTGGGTTGGTTAGTCAGTACGAAATTCCATGACTTCGAGTTGCGAATTCCGATCATAGGACCAATGCCTGAATCCCTGCTTCTTGATCATGCAGAATCAAAGGTGTTCTACACTCATCCGACACGAGCTGTTGCTCTCTTCTCAGCTCTGGACATGAGTAATGATGCCATTTGCAGGATAGATCTCGCTGACGACAATCAAATGACGATCACGGTCCTTTCCATAGATTCATCCCCGGAATCCTCCCGGGAACCATCTCTTCTTCCCGAAGCGGGAGAAAACACTTCAAATCCGCGTACTTCGAAAGAACTATCTGACTCCGAATTTCGTATCCAAGTCGAACAAGTTCTAAAGGAGGCCGACGCCCTCCAAAGCAAAGAAGAACGTGAGAAACTCTGTGAAGTGCTCCTTAAATATCAAAAATCTTTTTCCAAAGATTCAACGGACTGTGGTCTCACTGACATTCATTCAGTACGTATTCCCACTCGTCCGGGAGCACCACCCACGTTTGTCCGCCAATACAAAATTCCGTTGGCATCCTATGAACCGGTACAAGAAATCATTGATGACTTGCTGGAAAAGGGCATAATTCGACCCTGTAACAGCACGTACTCGGCACCATTATGGCCCGTCATAAAACCAAATGGTAAATGGCGCTTAACCATCGACTATCGGAAACTAAATCAACAGGTTCCCTTGTCTCGATGGCCGATGACACAATTGGAGCAAGAGCTTCCCTCGGTCCGAAACGCTAAATACTTTTCCACCATCGATGTAGCCTCTGGCTTCTGGACCATCCCGGTGCAAGCAGAAGACCAACACAAGCTCGCTTTCACTTTCGCAAACCGACAGTACACATTCACTAGGTGCCCTTTTGGATATGCCAACTCACCCGCGGAGTTTAATATTTTCTTAAACAAAGCATGCCCTGATGCCCGCGAGCGAGGCACCCTCATATATGTGGACGACATACTCATGCGTAACCACTCCCTACAGGCACACATTGACGAGATTGATCATGTTCTTGACCAGCTTACAACAGCAGGTGCGAAAATATCACTCTCCAAATGTCAGTGGTGCAGAACAAAAGTGAATTACGTCGGTCTGCTCGTAAGCACTGATGGTGTTGAACCACAAGTGAGTCGAGTGCAAGGGGTAACAAACCTCGCAGCACCCACCAATCTTAAGGAACTCCGCAGTTTCTTAGGAGTATGCAACTACTCACGACAATTCATAGAGAACTACGCGGACCTAGCTCGTCCACTTTATGACCTCCTGAAAAAGGACACTCCGTTCACCTGGGGCGAAGCCCAGGAACACGCCATGCAGGCACTAAAATCGAAACTGTGCACGGCCCCATGCCTTGCCTATCCTGACAGTAGCAAAGAATTCTACCTAGAAGTAGGGTTCTCGAACCACTGTCTCAGCTCCGGTCTGTATCAATTACACGATAGAGACAAACGTGTCATAGCCTATGCTAGTAAAACTATGCTGGCTGCCGAAAACAAATACAGTGACTGCGAAAAAGCACTACTAGCAACAGTGTGGGCAGTCAAACATTTCTCCAACTACCTAGGTGGTCAGAAGGTGATTGTTGAAACTCATCATCAACCAGTCACTTTCCTAAACAGCCAACGAATTCGAGAGGGTGTAGTAACTAACGCTCGAGTAGCGTCATGGCTAATGGCTCTCCAAAGCTTTGACTTAGAGGTGCGTTACGCGCAAAACTACAAGAGCCCCCTAGGCACAGGCCTTGCTTCCTGCAGGCGATGCGAAGGAAACATTCCTTCCCAAGTGCCACAAACTCCAGAAACCCTCTTACCCACCGTGGCTAACCACCACTATTTTGATCCTAACACATGCAAAGACCTTGTCACTGCATATGTAGATGGTTGTTCGTTCCGCCAAGAACACACCCTGATGGCAGGGGTGGGTATTATCGGAATAAACGGATGGCCTCACGAACCCCTAAGTTTCAAATTGGGTGCTCAGTCCTCCCAATATGCTGAAATAGCAGGAATTCTTATCACAATCCAGTCTGCAGTCCAGAAAAGCATAAAAACGTTGGTGATCTGCACAGACTCCAACTACGCGCGCCTAAGCTTCACATGCCACTTGAGACTGTGGAAAACCAACAACTACACCACGTCAAACAAAAAGCCAGTTAAACACAAAGAGCTTTTCGCGGCATGCGAACACTTGGTAGACACACATGACCTGCAGATCTACTGGAAGAAAGTGAAGGGTCACTCCCGAGTCCCGGGAGATGACAAAGAATTCAATGATCAAGCAGATAGCTTAGCCAAGCAAGGGGCCCGCGAAGGCACATCGTGGACATTCGATCCCTCCCTTTTTCCAAACCCACCCGACATCGAAGTCCTAGCTGTCACACGGTCTCGAACTATAACAAAGGCGTCGCCTGACAATGCCAAAACTACCATTGTCTCTATTAACCCTGCTTTTTCGGACGCTGACTTAGTTACTCTCCAAGCTCGAGACCCATCCATTTCTAAAATGCTTAGCCATGTCTCTGACCCTTCTACTAATCCCATCGCAGCACAAGATCTTGACACCATACCAGGCCTTAAAGACCTATACGGCGCCAAAGCGTCCCTCCAAGTCGTCAAAGGCTTGCTAGTTCATGCCACTGACTCGCACACTTCACCTACGTTCGTGGTTCCTCAGTGCCACAGGGGGGTGATGCTGATGCACGCCCATGACTCCCCATCTGCGGGACACAAAGGGGTCAAAGCAACACACCATGCGCTCAAGCAGGTGGCATATTGGCCCCACATGGTAAAAGATGTGGCTGACTACATTAAAGGCTGTCTGGTATGTTGCCAATTTCAACCCTCGAATCCTCTTCATAGAGCCCCCTTGCAAAAGAAAGGAGTATCCTTCCCTTGGTCAAACCTCCAGATAGACTGGGTTGGACCACTCACTCGAACAGTAAGAGGTAACAAGTACTTCCTCACAGTCACGTGTGCATTCACTAAATGGGTAGAATGCCTCCCCGCACCGAATGACACAGCGCTAACCACTACATACTTACTGATGAACCATGTCTTCTCACGGTTTGGCCTACCCAGCCGTGTCGACTCTGACAGAGGGACACATTTCACAGCTGAGGTCATGCAACAGCTCTGGCAACTCTTAGGAGTAAAAACCAGCCTTCACATTAGCTACCATCCTCAAAGCTCAGGTCAGGTAGAGCGAGCCAACCGAACTGTTGTTAGCATACTGAAAAAGTACGTAGCAGCAAACCAACGAGACTGGGATGTCAAACTTCCCCTCGTACTGATGGCCATACGGGCGACCCCACACGACGCGGTCGGGGTCTCACCCTTTGAGTTGATGACAGGGAGACAAATGACTCTGCCTCTACATCTGTTATATCAGCCAGGTGAAGGTAGCATAGCCGTAGCCTACACCACTCATCAGTATATGGAGGACCTGCAGAAACACCTCAAAGCTACTTTCGCCTTTGCCCAGCAGAAACTGGAAAGAAGTGCAGAAGGTCGCAAAGCGTACTACGATCACAAAGCATCCCACGATGAACTCCAAATAGGGGACAAAGTATGGTACTACATCTTTATCCAACCTGTTGGAAGGTCGCGAAAAACAGGGGGGAATTTGGCCCGCAAATTCCTACCCCGATGGTCCGGTCCCTACAAGATAACAGACAAACTGTCCCCCGTTGTTTACAGGATCAAAATAAACAAAGCTCGGGGCAGTACTGAATTCAAATGGGTCCACCGCAACCAAATCCGACCACACACAACCCCCATGGGACTTGTAGGGGATACTAACGCTTGTGTTAGATCATAAACGGCAGAACCAAAGGCAGGGAGAGTGTTAGTTAACAAACAACTATAACCTTCTACTCACACCTTAGTTCTCCTATCCCTTTTCCCTTTTTCTCTCACTCTTTAGCAGGCAACGAGCTTCTAACCAGACTGAGGACACTCAGGGTGCAAGACCCTAGTCCCTCATCGTCAATTATTGTAGAGTGCTTACCCTAGGAAATTTTTATCAAAAAGGGGGGTATCGTGAAAATTTCTTATAATTTATCTAAACGACTCGCCGTAAATACCCTAAATCTAACCATGAGCATCTCTTCCGGTAGGATGGCCCCGCTGCTCATTCTCCTGATCGTCGGCTCCCTAGGAACCGCCGTGCTCCCTGAAGTGATTGAACCAGGTCCTGACTCAGGAATAATACTGAAAGACCAGCCGGGACTGCTAATCACTAATTGCCGCCTCCATACCCAGAGAGTATTTGTACGGTTGAATCCCGCCGAAGCGTGTAGCAAAAACCTACCGATAACCACGCTGCAGACTGGCCGGAATGGAGTTAGATGGACTGAGGAAGCTATCAGCCATGCTGAAGCCGACGTAACTCACATGCTCCGCCAGTTACAAAAGTTTACCGTAACGCAATCAGAACTAAATGGTTTTAATAAACGACCTAAACGCTTCATAGGCGGATTGTTAATGGCAGCTGCAACTGTGGGATCACTACTGAGTCTCGGAACGTCCGCCGTCAATGCCGTCAATGTAGCCACTGTTAAACGTCAAGTAGGGGAATTGCAAGCGGAAATTCCGAACATTAAAACCCAATTAGACAAACAGCAGCAGCACCTGCAAACCATTGGGCAAACCCTACGTGGCACCGTCGTAGTGCTCAACGCTCACAGTGTCGCTTTGAACAAAACGCTCCAGACGGTTAACTCCATGCTTTCAGTAGTACAACTTGACCTTGCCCACATCCAGCTTGTGAATATGTTATTGTCTGATATGCTACAAGAAATCAGCTCCTCTGTAGATAGCCTAGCCATGGGGAGAATCCCTCCTTACCTGGTGCCCCTATCCTTAGTACAGGAGATTTTATCCACAGCAACTCGAGAAGTAGTTACTGATCTCCAGGCCCACCTAGCCTATACCTTAGGTAGCGCCATCCCAATTTATGTTAATCCTCAAGACCGAGAATTAGCATTCATTATTAACCTTCCCATAATGGCGCCTGAAAACATATACCGTTTGAAAGATGTTGTCAACGTTGGTTTCTGGCAAGATTCTGCCTACGTTCGTGTGAAAACAACATCTCTTGTAGCATACCAAGACGATAACCCTGACCTATATCTGGTACCCAATTTGCTTATGTGCACACTCACTAAAGACATTCACTACTTGTGCCCTAGCAAACCTTTCATTCGTGACAGCGCAAATGGGATCTGTGGCCTTAAGCCTATGATGAGTAATACTCAATGCCCGGTAGTCGTCACGCCCCGACGTTTGGTAACCAGTACTCAAGCTGAAATTGTTGGAAATCGTTGGTTGGTTAACACCCCCTTTAGAGAGGCCCTACTAACCTATGATCAACATGACACCTCAGAAAGGGTACTCCTTCCTAGCCAAACCTTCTGGGTAGACGTCCCCGTAAACGCAATCTTACATGTAGGAGACCTGGCCCTGTATCACCTACACCCTGACCAATATGAGAGCGACGTAGAAATCTCAGAGTTCTTCTCCAAACACACCATCGAGCTAGATACTAAAACACTAACTCGCCTAGAATATGAGGGAACCCAAGTCATTGACCTAACCCCCATAGATAACACTCTTAGAGAACTATCGTCTCAACCCCTATGGCCAGTTCAGCCTGTCACCTATGCATGGTCCACCCCGGACACCTTACTAGTTACCCTGGTAGGATTAGGATATCTTTTGACCTTTGGTATAGCTTGGTTCTATTTCAAACGCACTCGAGCCCTCCAGAGCAGGTTAGAAACTTGGTCTAATAAAATGGTCAAATTCGTTAGACATAAGAGAGCCCAGAGAGGTGAACCCCCAAGTTTTAGATATGAAGCCGAAGGCCATGTCGAAGAATCAGCTCTCGAGGTTGCGTTTGAACAAGACCTGCCCCTAAATAATTAGGATCCCTTCAACATGCAAACATACACATTCCATATACACCCATACACTAATAGGAATACATCAGCTCTGGAAATGTGTTTGAATATGCTTGCTGACCTCACCTTCCTCCACAGCAAAAGTTCTTTTCAGCTCCATGATCCCTGACGAACCATAAAACTGAAAAGAAAGGGGGGAATGTAGTGGAGTATGAGCCAAATATGAATATCGGACAATCAAGAAATGAAAAGTTTTGAATTAAAACTTTTCCAGTCTGCAGAAGACTTTTCGTCTGCAACATAGCAGCCCCCACACACACAACCAATCTAAAGACATCAAAAGAACCCTTTTAAGTAACACATGGCCCCAACACCCCCCTTCTCTCTTTTAACTAACAGGAACTGTCGAGATAACTAACTTAAAGAGACAGGAACCTCAAACAAAGAAGAGAGCTTTTACGGCCCGTTTTTATGACAATGGCACCTAAATGTCTAATCCTTATCTTTCACGGAGATCAACAGATGTTCAAACCAAAGTGACCTCGAGTGAACTCCCGTGAACCAACAGCTGAAACACGGATTAACAACGACACCAAATGGACACTGGCGGAACTACACCTCGCCCGGAGTCGCCGCAAGACAATAGCGAAAATAGTCGTTCTCTGAGTTATTTGTGTATAAACGAACGTATGAATGTCACTTTCTGTACCCTCAGATGAATGCCTACCTTCTAATGAAATGATGTATAATGCCGATTGTTTCTATTACAAAGATCAGTTTTGTCTCTGAATGAGAGAAAATGGATTAATGTTTTATTTTTCAGCGTATCATCACGAATTGGACGTGAACAATGTACTCAAGATGGGACCTTATGTAAATGTCTGATATTAATAGTCCAATGTACTCATTGTTATAGGTTGATAACAGGTATAAGAATTTTGATACGAGAAACTCATATTCCTTATGTATGAATCACAGAGTCAAAACCCCCTCCTCCTACTCTCTCTCTCTCTCTCTCTCCCTCACGAGAGTCACGTGAGTCTGGACTCGCGTCCAATCAGAAAGAGGACGCCTCCCATTAGGGCGTGACCGCGCCAGCCTTGAAAAGGCCAAACAGCAAGACAGACAAGGAGTTCGAAGTTTGAAGAGTCGCGAGGACTCTGCAGAAGTAACGGACCACGAAAGGAACTGGAAAATAGAGGACGCCGACAACAAACAAAGAAAAACCTCTCAGACTTCAGAAAAGCTTACGAGAGACGTCTCGAAATTAGCTAAGAGTATGAAGTTTTACTAATACGTCGAGTAATTTGAATATCTTTCTTTTCCTTTAATCTTGTTTATGTTTATTACCTATCGAAGTGTGATCTCACGAATGATCAAGGCGGGTGAAACTTATTTGTGGCCAAAGTAAGGTATCAACCGTTTGAGTAATCGATAACAGATATATTAACGTTATAAGCTGATTCCTGAAGACATCAATCCTGGAAAGCTGGACAACGAGACTAGCTAATACTCTGAAAAAGCCTCCCCACTACGGTGGAAAACCAGCCACGCCTGTGAAAAACCGAAGAAGGGAAATCTCGATCAACGCAGCTCAGCTCGGAATCGAGGGTCTTCAAATCGACTGTAAAGAGATCCTCCATAAGCGGGCCTGCTTCTCACCACGTGGGAACGACGAGAACACCCCGGGACACGGAGATTAAACAACAGGACGCGACGGCTCGGTGAAACGGCGAACGAGTAAGCTAGCGTATTTAACACCTTTTCAGTAGCTGATGTCCAAACAAACCCTCTTTATAATTTACCATTTATTAACCTTAGTTAGCAATAATTTAGTCACAAGTTAGAAGTGTCTAGCTCACCTTAAGGTCAAAATCAGTTCCCCCTGCCGGACACCGTGAGATTACAAGGTTGTGCTATGTTAACTAAATATCTTCTTTTCATTAATAAAACTCTCATTATTTGAAGTCACAGTGTTTGCAATTTATTCATTAGAATTTCTGAAAATCCTGAAGAACTCATTTAGCATGATTATTATTCATTCTCAAACTAATTATTAATGTTTTAATTGCTTAAACCAATTATAAATCTTAATTAATATCATTAAGTCAAATATCAGAGGTTGGAGGAGTTTGAATAAGGTCAAGGCTATAAAACAAATTATAAAATTATATATATATGTATCGGGGTGTATGACCAACATCCACTACATTAGACACACTAGCTGTTATCACTGTGGGTTTTCCTTGCTCCTCCGCCAGTATTTGATCTCAGTGCTAATCAGGGAAGATCAGCCGAGTTCTGCTCGTGTAAATTGTTCAGCTGGCAGGTCGGAGCACCTTGTGTTAAAGCTTTGGTCAAGACCTGCTCCGGGCTTCCACAGGGGTCAAAAAGACAACTGACAAGAAATCTATTGGAATGGATTACTGTTGGAGTGCTCCTCCAGTACACTGTCACTCAAGTGCTATTTCTAACATCGCACTCGTTCTCAGTTTCCCTCGGGGCTGAGAGGATCACAGGGATTAAATACGTCTTTTGAAAAGCTAGTTTTTATACATGTTTACAGTAAAATGATTAATATTATAATAAGAAATCCAAGTAAATACATTGCAATAAAGTACATAAATGTGAATTTTAGTTCTGAAGAGAATACTATACACAGCTGATGATTGATATTGATTGTGAAAACTATATGTAATTTGGAATTTTAAAAACATAATACAATATCTATGGTAATATACATATTGAATAATGACATATATTGATATGACAAGTGATTCTAGAACATCATTTTAAATGTGTGTGTGTGGGTGGCTCTGGCCTGCGTGTGTTTGTGTGTCGTAGTAAAAGTCTTGGCCTGCAGCAGCTGCTCGGGGGCAGGTGGCATTGCCCTGCGCTGGGCCATTGTGCAGGGGGTATGGGCACCTCTCCGTCTGCCCCCATAATGAACCCTGTCTGTTCTGGCCACTGAACACTATCAGCTCCCACACCTGTGATTCCTGGCTAACACAGACACAGGCCTGCAGAGAGCTAACATCACAAAGCACCATGTCCAATAATCAATCAATCCATCTCTGTCTCTCTCTCTCGGTCACTCTCTGTCTCTCTCCCCCTCTCTCTCTCTCTCTGCCTGTCTGTTCCTCAGCCAACAGGTGCAGTGTAAAAGCAGAGAGGTTCTGGCATGGTGCTAGTAGTCTCTGATTTATGGCGGTGTGTTAAGTGTGACTGTTTTTTGTGGGTGGTTGATTGCTGCTCTCTCCAGATTCTCTTTGGCTCTCATCTTTTTTTGCGTGTGTTTTCAGTTCAGTTCCTTAGCCAGGTGTGATTGACACACTTTTGCAGACAGGTAAGGGTAGGCTCATCTGTCTTTTATGTTAGTACTGATGTGGTTATTTATACGAGCTCACACACACACACACACGCACACCCCCCCACACACACAGATGGGGGTCATGCCGGCCACCCCTCTGTTCTACAGTAAGTCATTAAATCTCTGAAGCCTAGTGCAGTGCTAATTGCCTTTATTCAGCTCTGTCACTGCTAATCAAATTAAATTGGCTATTAAGAGAGAATTAAAATGTACAGCTGGCTACTCCTCCAGTGACTTATTGTGCCTGTTTGGACCTTAGCTGCCAGGCTGACACACACACATGTGTGTGTGTGTGTGTGTGTGTGTGTGAGAGAGAGAGAGAGAGAGAGAGATACAGATGGTGGCTGAACAGGTGCAACTTAGACATATAGAGCAAAGAGGGTCAAGTGGAAAAAGCTGTGATATTTCAGCCATGCTTCTCAGCCTGTACATATGTCCTCCTTGTTATTATATATCATTTTTGGGACCTGACTTTGCAGGAGAACCAGAGGAAGAGAGGGTCAGTCAGTAGCATTCTTCAAATCTGGACTTTGAATCCAGTAAGGTGTTAAATTTTGTAATGACAGGTTGTCAAAGCTGGATTTATTTTATGTTTTTATTAGCCTCACTAATATAATTCAATCAACCTTGGTGTGATGACACATGCCACATGCACAGACTTGTTATATACACAATAGCCGTGCGACATATGTATAAATACTCGTTCTCACAAGGCATAAAAACAAGTGTGTATGTGTGGCTGTGCATCTGTTTCTGAGCTCGTGTGCTGTGCTGTGTGGCATAAGGCCGCAGGTGTCTATCATTAGCAGATGCATTCACTCCTAGCCAGAGTAAAAGAAGCCTTTATTGTGGTTTATAGAAATGTTTACACTGCTTTTCTAAAGTGTCCTTCAGCCGCGGCGAAATAGAGAGTGTATCACTTACTCTTCCCCCCCTCTCCCTGCTCAAAACGTATTAGATCTGTCTGCTCTGAATTACTGTTTAATGGCATTGCTCATGTGTAGGTGGACAGTCTCGTCTTCAGAGAGGCTAATGCTAATTGCACTCACCCTGATATCATTTAGTCTGCGCCGCTGCCTTGACCTCTGTCTCAATACGACGACAGGAGTCGGCTGAGATTTAAAGGGGGTTTCAACCAATTGTGCGAAATCTCTGGACAGGTTTATTTTTCCACTTATATATATTTTTTTACATAAATAGCTCTTGTAATTTATTTATTTTAGATTTTCCCATTAAACTGCTTTGAATAACTTTGACCTTAAAAAAATGTAATTGTTCAGACATTTTTGAAATCTGTAAAATCCCCATTAAACAGTTTTGGAGCTGTTTCGCTTGAAAGACTATGTGTCTGTGTTCTTTTGCATGTTCTCTCACTGGGGGCCAAGCCGCTGTAGAGTTTAGTGATGCACTCCTGGTGCTTATTTGATGGACTGTACTCAGCGGGGTTCTACTTAAATGCTCAACACAGAAGCAATGACAGACCACACTTAGCTTCAGTGCCTTAAGCCGAGTCTGAATACGTCCGATCAGCAGCTATTGACCCACCTTGTCGCCTTCAGTTTTAAACATACACAAAGGCCCGGGGCGGGGGCTGAGACAGAGCGAGAGACTAGAGAGACAGAGAGAGAGTGAGAGGAAGGGAGAAAGTCAGAGAGAAAAGGGCGGGCGGGGAGTTAAGGCAATAATCCGTGCCCTCGTCTTTCTTTAATTAGGAGCAAATGGCAGAAGACGAAGACGCTACCACCCACCAGGCAGGAAATGGAGATATCAGGACGTCATTTATCCATTAATTCATTCATTCATTCATTTATTTATTTATCCCCGACCACAAGAACTGTCTGTGGAATCATTTAAAGTGTGGCTTTGTTGAGTGCCATGCCTTCAAAGCACTTTTTAAAATAGGCAAAATCTCATTTTACACATTCTCTCTCTCTCTCTCTCTCTCTCTCTCTCTCTCTCTCTCTCTCAGTCTGTCTGTGTCTCTCTCTCACCTTCTCTATCTCTGTCTCTCTTTTGCTCTTCCTGGTCTCACGCCCACTCTTCTATCTCTCTTTTTCTTGTATATTCCAGTCTCTCTCTGCCTGTTCTTCTCTTTTGCTCTCCTCCCGCCTCTATATATTTATCTTATAGTCTTACCCCGCCTCCCCCACCCCTCTGAGCTAAAATTGATGTCCCTATATTTCCCCCTTGTGCAGTCCCTGGTAGATGTGTGTGTGTGTGTGTGTGTGTGTGTGTGTGTGTGTGTGTGTGTGTGTGTGTGTGTGTGTGTGTGTGTGTTGAATGCTCGTTCATGCATGTAGGATGGAGGAATGGCCATGTTTTCCTCCATCACTTCCTGCGCTCACAGCAAGATGCCGACGTGTGAATAGACAGAGGGAGCTGTGGGCTGGAACTCCAGCTGTAAACATCTCTGTTCACATCCCACCGACTGCAGCTTTGTAGTGTGGACTCTGCGTGTGTGTGTGTGAGACAGAGAGAGAAACTTTGTTGCACAAATGAACAGACTCATGCAAACTGCCTTAAAGCGGGTCTAAAGTGGAAACGTTGTTTTAGGGAATGTGTGTTATTTCTCCAAAGAATCATTTTGGCCACTTGATTTATGCTGAAATTTGTGAAGTGTGTGTGTGTGTGTGTGTGTGTGTGTGTGTGTGCGCTCTGCTTTAGTGATTAACTCTGCTGTTTCACTATTTCTCAATGGCTCCACTTCCAAAGACAGCAGCAGTAAGGAAATAAGAAGAGCTGCTTTAGAGCTACATAAGAGGCTGCCCTCTACCTCCTGACCAGAGCCGTAAAAGGACTGCAGGCAACCCCTGTGATTCTCTTTCCTTCTATCTATATTTCTGCCTTTCTCTCTGTCTCTAGTGGCCTGGTATAATATATTTAAGCCAGTGAACCCCCCCACCCCCCCACCCACCCACACTGGCTGGCCTTGTTGAGTAGAGCAGGCTTTGCCCTGAGCCAGGCTTACGGAGAGCAGCTAGCTGTGTGTGATTTGGGTAATAGCTTTCGCTCGTGAAAATCCAGTGACAGAGACTCGAGCGGATTATTGCTCTATCAACATCTGTTTATTAGGGGATAGGAGGAGTGATAAAGCAAATAGCAGCGTGAGCGTGTGGCTACGAGCCTGTCTGTTTGTTTAACTGTCCTGGATGATGTGCTGCTTTAGTCGGGATAAGGTCTGTTTTTGTGGATTTATTAGTAATCAGGAATCGCAGCTGTCTGCAGCGCCGCACAAGCAGACTGTCGATAGAAATAATTGGAGGAAAAAATGGAAAACGGAGAGGGGTTTAAAAATTCCCTGAGAACATGGATAAGTCACTGCCATGCGACATGGAGGATGGCTGCTCTGGCTAATCTATTTCTCCACATGCGTTTGATCTGGCCTGCAGAGGGAGGACGAGTGCAAGAGAGATTGTGTCTAAATCTCAGATGAGTCCCCCTCCCTGTAAAATATATTGCACAGCATAGGTCATGGAATAATGGCTTTTACATCCGAGTAGTGCATTATAGTTCCAAGTGGGCCATTTGGGATTCAGCCATAGATGGCGTGGCTCCCTGTGAGACATATAGTGGGCTGTGCCATATGGACGCCATGTTGCAATCATATTGCTACGTACTGTGATAACATTATGCCTTATATCAACAAATTGGTGGTGAATCCTTTAAAAACAAAAGTTCAGCCTGCATTATCCAGAATCTTTCATATTTGTTAACACACCTAATATACAATAAAATATAATAATATAATATACAGTATAGTAATAATGAACAAATTATGTATTTTACAGCACAATACTAACATATTATAGCGATTGGTGATGTTATACATTCGTGACCTTATGTTGAGCATTATATGAAGAGGAGGGAGCGAGAGAGCAGCACAGAGAGTGGGAAAGAAAAGAAGGAAAGAGATGTAAGTAGGAAAAAAAGGTGAAGAAATGGAGGAGGAAACAGGACAGTTCAGAGCTGATGGATGGATGGATGGATGAATAGAGAAGGTTGTGATGGTGGGAGCTTCCATATGGAGAGGGTGGTCTGTTGGCCGGTCGGTGGGGCAGGATGGTAGGATGGCGCTGGTGTCCAGGACTGCCCTGCTGGCCTGGCGTGGGCACATGCTGCCTGGGCACAGAGGAGGAGGGGCCCAGGGCATAGGGACAGATTTGGGTGTGGAGTGCCAGCTCTGTACCCAGCAGGGAGTGGCGGGAGAAGGCTGGCAGGCAGGAGACGGGCATATGGAGGGCAGGTTGGCACTTTGGCTGGCGCTGCGGCATGCACCTGCAGCGGAGCCAGGCTCATGCCAGGAGTAGCCCCGCCCCTCCACCAGACTCCATTTGAGTCTCTTTCTTTTCCCATCACCCCCCGCGTCTATTATTGGCCCACCAGCCTCGCTCACAGCCAGAGAGAAGGAACACTACCACACTGACTCTCTCTCTCTCTTTCTCTCTTCCCATCTCCATCTCTCTCTCTCTCTCTCTCTGTCTGTTTCCCTTCTGTTTCTCCCGCTCTCTTTTTTTTCTCTCTTCTTGTTCTGTTTTATTGGATGTACCCTTTTTGCCTCATTCTCCCTCTCTTTCTTATTTCCTCTGTTTACTCCTTCCCTGTTTTCTCTGTATCCCTTATTTGACACATTCTGTCTGTATCTCCTTGTCTTTTCCTCTTTCTCTGTTCTCACTCTTTCTCCTTCATCTTCTCTATTCTGTCTCATTCTTACTCTCTCTCTCTCTCTCTCTCTTTCTTCTCCTTCCTGTGGTCCTTACCTATTTCCCTCCATTTCTGTTTATTCTTCCTCTTTTTATCTTTTATGTATCTCTCACCCTCACCCCTCTCTCTTATCCTGTCATCCTCCCCCCAACCCCCAGCTACTGCCTTCACTCTCTCACTGTCTTTTCTCGCTCTGCCTCGTTCTGTGTCCTCTCCCACTGGCACTTCCCAGCCCTGCAGCGTTGTTCTGTGCTCGAATGTGGATTAGCGGCTGCTCTGTTGATGCAACTAAACGGGTGACTCAGTGAGTTAGCAGGAGCCAGGAAACAAAGCCTGACTGCATGCCATGCCTTTCATTACTACCCCCTCCCCTCTCTCTCTCTCTCTCTCTTTTCCCCTGTTTCTCTTTTTTCTCATTCTCTCCCATCCCTCTTTTTATTGTTCTGACTCTGGCTCTTCGCCCTACATCTCCATGGGCAGTAGTTGAGTACCTCAGTGAAGCACAATGTCACAAGGTTGTGATTTCCAATTAGTCCTGGATTGAACACTGGGCCTTAACAAGGTGCAGGGAAGTGCACGTGTGTTTGCGCTTGTTCTGTGTGGGTGTATATATATATATATGTGTGTGTGTGTGTGTGTGTGTGTGTGTGTGTGTGTGTTCATGTTTTGTATGAGCTTGGCCAGTTCAGAGGTTATGGATCCTCTGTGTAACGCAGCTCTCTGAAGGGCTGTAATATTAACGAGGAAGCTAAGTGCAGCCGACAACTGTGGGCGCGCTCACACAGGGCTCAGCGAGAAGACAAGGTGACTGCTATTGAACCCTCACTCTCGCCTAGACGAAAATAAACACTTGCCCAACACACGCGCTATTTGTCTTCTGCACCGACAAGCGATAGGAATAAAAAAAAAACAAGAAGAAGAAGATTAAAAAAATAAATAAAGCATCTTGAAAGCATTTGTTAAGTCTCAGGGCCAACAACAGCAGAAAAAAAGGGAAAAGCAAACAAAAGAGGCAATGTTTAATTGGATTGAACTGCTTTGGTACTAATGAGCTGTTAATTGGCTTTTGTACTCTCCTCTCCCACTTCTCCTCTAACCGTGCTACATTCACTTTCCCAGTGTTACAAACAAACACAGCAAGGCGTCAGGACAAAAGATGCAATCATGTCCCCATGTGTTACTGGTGAATGTGCTTTACATTAAACTGGTATTGATTAGGTCACATTTAGGTCAAAACAGGCATCCAGTATAAAACATAGCTTCATAGCAAGCAATATCCACCAAATCCCCACTGGCCAAAACATTAGACACATTACACTGAGCTGCACTGGATGCTCTGCAATGTCCTCTTGACCCCAGTGACTCGGTATGATTGCAGTCAGTCAAGAAGCATATACAGAGGTGTAACACTTTAATGAACAAATCAGAAAGCAACAAGTCTGGGGAAAAACAGCAATAACAATAAGAGTATATTCATTCATTCATTATCTGTAACCGCTTATCCAATTCAGGGTCGCGGTGGGTCCAGAACCTACCTGGAATCATTGGGCGCAAGGTGGGGGATACACCCTGGAGGGGGCGCCAGTCCTTCACAGGGCAAGACAGACACAC
Source organism: Hoplias malabaricus (assembly GCF_029633855.1). NCBI lineage: Eukaryota > Metazoa > Chordata > Actinopteri > Characiformes > Erythrinidae > Hoplias > Hoplias malabaricus. The sequence goes on along the minus strand of NC_089810.1, from coordinate 14,981,033 downwards.
ACACACACACACATTCACTCTCACCTATGGACACATCAATCCACCTACCAACGTGTGTTTTTGGACCGTGGGAGGAAACCGGGGAGAACACACCAACTCCTCACAGACAGTCACCCAGAGCGGGACTTGAACCCACAACCTCCAGGTCCCTGGAGCTGTGTGACTGCGACACTACCTGCTGCACCACCGTGCCGCCCCCCAGTAATACTTAAGTACTGTTAATTACAATAACCTTATTGTAAATGTTACCACAACAACAACAATTTGATTACATGGCCATAATATATGTAAAGTAAGCTAATTTAGTTGAAAATCATTTATTAGTTTTCTTCCGTAAGCCTGTGAGAACAGACATAAACGTTAGGCTGGATCTAAAACGCTGACTGCACGCCAGCTCATACAGCGTCTCATCAGTGGCTCAGTAAATCCTCTAGGGAGGGTGGTGTGTAAGAGATGTGTGTGTGAGTGTGTTTAGGGGTCGCAGCAGCGGGCCGCTCTGTACCCAGATGGCAGGTAGACAGAGCCAGGAGAGAGAGTATGACATTGCTGCGGTTCAGTGGAGCTGATGAGTGGAGATGGAGGAGGGAGAGTGCTAAGGTTCAGCTTTTTTTTCTGTGTTGAATGTCTGACATTTATTTATATATTTATTTGTCAGGGCCAGTGTGGCCTCTGATTGGCCGGCGTTTTGTGGGTGCCAGGCGTGCTGTGGAGTGGGCAGATCCCTGCTGGTGGCGTTCAGATGAGCAGATGTTGTTCTGGGCTGAGTGGCAGGCTTTCCAGGCCGCGTGTGTGTTGGCTGAGCATCCCACTGCACACGGGGGAGCCAAAGGCCAGCCGCCCCCGTTAAGCCCCTGTCAGTCCGGGTTTGTTCTGAGTGAGCTAAGCCCCTGCTGGAGGACTGGGCTGAGAGCTGGTGACACTATGTTAGAGCTTAAGTCCATTCCCCTGTCTGCTTCATACTCCTATACACTGGAGAATCACGTGGTAATAACTGTTATTATTTAACTCAGCAGGTTTTTATAAAGACGTGTATGGATAATAGAACCACCAAACATAAACACATACAGGAGTGCTTTGTAGTTCTTCATTTACAGACTGTAGTCCACATGTTCCTCTGCATACTTTCTTATCCCCATTTCACCCTGGTTTTCAATGGTCAGGAAACCCACAGGACCACCACAGAACAGGTACGATTTGGGTGGTGGATCATTCTCAGAGCTGCAGTGACACTGAGGTGGTGGTGGTGTGTAAGTGTTTGTTGTGCTGGTATGAGTGGATCAGACACAGCAGTGCTGTTTGAGTTTTTAAACGCTGTTCGACCCACTTACCGCTCTATTAGACACACCTATGTTGTTGGTGCACCCTGTAGATGTAAAGTCAGAGACGGTAGCTCATCTGTTGCTGCACAATTTGTGTCTGTCGTCTTCTAGTTCTTCACCAATGGACACCGGACGCTTCCCACAGGACACTCTTGGCTGGATGTTTTTGGTTTATTGGACTATTTTGTGTTCAGCAGTGACACTGAGGGCTTTAAAAACTATACCAGCACAACATACACTAACACACCACCACGTCAGTGTCACTGCAGTGCTGAGAACTATACGCCACACAAACTATACCTTTTTACAAGACTTATGGTTTATATCAACTAGATATGAGACCATTTAATGTTCTAAGAAATCTTTTATTTGGTTTATTATAAAATCATCTACAGCTCACAGTTTATCTACACATTCAATCTAACACACACACACACACACACACACACACACGTTTCCTAGATTAGCATTTCTTTACAGCAGTTAATGGGAGTAAATTTCTGTGTCACTCCCTCCCAGGGTTCCCCGGTTTTGACGGATGGTGTCAGGATTGGCAGAGATTCTGTTGGCCTTGATGTGCTCTTGTCAGTCTCTTGCTTGCAATAGTGGGCTTTTATGGCATCGGCTCAGTGTGAGAGAGATGGAGGCTTCCGTGCAGATGGCAGATGTTAATAGCAGTAAAAGGGAAATTCAGGCAGTAAAATTTGCCGGAGTTAATTCCTCCTCCCCCAAGGTGCGACCTCACACTCCTCTCCTCCGCTCCTCACACACCATCTGTGCACACATGCCAAACAGAATGCACTGATCCACAGAGCTGACCTGCCTCTAAACACACACTTAAATGCTCTGCTGTGTGCGTGGGGTCTTTTAACTGTGTGTGTGTGTGTGTGGTGGGGGTTTAGGGGGGATGGGGGGGGTGCAGGCTATATGCAGACGTGTAGTATAACCCAAACCTGAACAGCGATGGAAATAAAAAACAGTCCCTCCCTCACCTCAGTGTTGTGAAGGCTGAAGAACATTTACATTCATGGCATTCAGCAGACCCTCTTATTTTGGTTTGATCTCCAGTGATGCCTCCAACGCTGGGAGTCCAAAAGAGCACAACTGGCCTCGCTCTCGCCGGACCTCGCTCTCTCTGTTATCATCATGCGATCCCATGTGGGCATCTTTTATCTAACAGAACAGAATCGAGCTCTTAGTGTTCTTCTCAGATCGCAGTAGTGTGTCAGCAGCAGTTTGAAAACAGGCCATGTTTGGCTTCACATGTCTGAAGGAAACGTGCTGGCCTTCACACTGAGTAGAATAGTGTGTGACTTGAGGAGACATAACTGGGAGGAACTGGCTGTGATTGTAAAGGAGAGAAATTGGGTAAAATGAATAAAACAAATAGATTAAAAAAAAGTTATTCCCCCTCACAATGCTAGAAATGCTTCAGCTATATCCTTGGCTTCAGACTAGGCTACACCACTGGCTATAGATTAGCCTACTACTACTGTTTATGGGAGTACAGGGAAGATCAGGTAGCATGTCATATGTTTGATGACTCATGTGCATTACAAAAAAAATCCACGTAATTAAGCAAACATTTTCTCTATTTAATTTGCAATAGATGTAATTGTTTCTCTCTCTCTCTCGCTCTCTTTCCGTCTCTCTCTCTCTCTCTCTCTCTCTCTCTCATGCATCCTCTCTCTCCCCACCTTGGAGCAGAGAGGCTGCTAGTTGTAGTGATTGCAGTGAGCAGTGCAGGGTTGATTGCCTGGCTTGATCACTGTTATTCATTAACCCCTGCGCCTGTGGGGAGAAGCCAGTTCACAGAGCAGTGTGCAGGGGTGAGGGGTCAACCTCCATAGCCCATCATTAGCAACCTGCTCCAGCAGCACAGAACCCATGTTGACTCCCTCCACTTCCACCCACCGGTAGCAACACTCTGTGTGTGTGTGAGAGAGAGAGACTGCAAATTAAATAGAGGAATTGTTTGCTTAACCATATGGATGGTTTGAGAGTGGAGAGCATTTTTGTTTTCTGATGTTTTCTAATAATGGGTCATCAAACATATCACATGCTACCTGATCCCCTGTATATGACTCCAATAAATGCTTATAGTAGTATAATCTAAAGCCAGAGAGACAGACTATGCCACTTATTAATTATGGTTATTTATAGGCCGTTCTATCAGACTATAGTCTTCTGAGAAGGGTTTAGGCTAGAGATTTTTTTCTCTTCTCAGTGAGGGTATGATGGCATTCAACCCAAGGACATTAGTGGGATCTGGTGCTGATGAATAGCCGTAGATCACAAGCACCACTCAATATCACCCCAGGGGTATTGAATGGAGGTCCACCTCTCTAGAGAATGCAGTTCCATTGCTCCACAGCTCACTGTTAGGTGTACTAGTTCTCCTCTAGGCCAAATCTGCTATTGAGCATAGTGAGACTTGCTCATGTGCAGCTACTCCAGAGTTTCTCATTTTGCTTCATGCTTCTATGTCAAAAATGGATGCAAGTTAAATAGCTGAATAATTGTAAATGGTTTCTACAATACAAACTTTTGGAGAGAGAGAGAGAGAGAGAGAGAGAGAGAGAGAGAGAGAGAGACTGTAGTCACGACAATGAGAGGACATTTTGTCCGCTGGTGGTACGACAGCTGTTAGGATTTTGGAATCGGAGACTGAACACTTACATATCCGCGGCACCATAAAATAAGATATTATGATTTCAATATTTCTTGTTGTTCTGATATTGCTCCACCAGAATGAGCTGAATGAGCACTAATACTCCCTTATTATAACCTCATATGCTCTTTGCTTTTCCCTTTGAGCTGAAGTCATAAACCCTCTGTGTCCAAATGGCCTTTTTATGTCAAATATATTTAAGAAGGAAAATGAGCAGTTGTTTCTGTGAAGAGAATGGGGCGTTGACCTTGAATTGACCTAGTTAACAGCCTTGAGTGGCCCCAGAGGGGACTTAAATCCTTATGTCGTCTTCATCTTTATCCAGCATTCTCATGGTGGCTGGGTTTTCACTCCACCAGCCCGGATCCCACGGGATTTTCTCCGATTCAGGTGCTTTTCTTTCTCACTGACAAGTCATTGAGCATTGTAGGATTGTGCAGTCGGGCTGAGGGATATGGACTAATGGCTAGTATTATGATGTTATACCATTTTGAAACACCTATCAAAAGGTTAAATGTATTTTTCAGTCTGTATAGACAAACCTGGGTCCCTCTGACCCCATCATAATAATTAGATAGTGTCCAGAATACAACAGAAAAACAACAGACTTTCAGATTTAAGCAAAACGCGATGGTGAATGGCTTGTAATTCATTCTCACATCTTCATCTGACCGCAAATGCATTGAGAGACAGTTAAGGTGAATCCCATTTCACCTCTTAGCCCTACCACTTAGGCTTGACCCTTTGTGTTTCCTAGGGATAGGGGTGTCTCTATTCTTGTTGGGAAAAGGTATAGGGCTATATAACCGTTGAAACTGAGATCTTTCTGGGGTACACTTCAAATGAAGGGCTCTGAATGCCTTGTAAATCCCTGGCAAGGTGGCTACATATGTCTGTATCCTCCCCTTTAAAAACTATGATAACAGTTGTATTGATTTAGTTGAATGTAGTTTCACACGTTACGCCCCTTTACTTCATAACAAGCATTAAACATCGCTATAATTTGCCAATGTCCAATTTCCAGTTCATTCAAGCACTACATTCAAGTGCAACTGCAGCATTTAAGGTGGAACTAGAAGTTTCTAACAAAAAGTTGCCAAATAAGCAGCTGAATTCAGCTTTATGTCGTATCATGTGCATGTTCTCAGCATGTTTAGCTTGCTCTGTGTTTGTAACACTCAGAGAAGCCCCCTGAGCTGGTGCTTGGACCTATCCTAAAGCACTGAGCTGTTTTGGAGAGACCAGAGCCTCCCGTACTGCCATTGATCATCAGCTCCTTTTGTTGCCACTCTTTCAGCTCTGTCTACGTCTGCACCGGTGAGCCAGCACAAACCTGATCAGTTGTAATATTATAAGTGCCATTAGCATTTTTTATTATTAGAGGCATTTCAATGCATGCTCAGCTAGAAGAGAGCTATGACTGTTAAAGAGATTGAGATTAAATCCTACATGTTCTTAAAAGCTAGGGTTTTTATTGTTGCATTGACAGGCAGCAGAGGGTGGAGGCCCTGGCACATTAGAGCCGGAGCTCTAATGTCCTTTTGTCACCCTATGGTGCCTTTGAGCACTAGAGTGCTTTGAAAAAGGGGAAAAAAAGAGGAACTTTATTGAATGTCTCCTTTGAACTCATACTTTTTTCCCCATGTCTCACAATTACTCTTCATTATTTTTCTTTCTACTGCTCGGCCTGATGGTCCTGCATGCTCCTCATCTCCTTCCAGATATGCCATATCCGCTCCATGTGCCACATGGAGAGAGAGAGACTGATACTAATTTCCACTGAGAGGACAAGATGGAGTTTTGCGATAAGCTCAGCACAGACGTGATGGCCACACTAATGCAGACTCCACAGTAACATAGCTCTATATGCATGTATATATGTATAAGCATATCTAGCTTACAGCTAAGTGGAGCAGTCTGCCTCTATCTTCTGTCTCATCTCCACTTTTCCCCAGCCTTCATGTCTCCAGATCCATGGAGACCAATTTAGTTTAGGCTCCATTGTGATTTAAAAAAGAAAAGCATAACTGTGCAGAAAATGGATCTGGTTCAATTCAATTAGCCTCTATTCCATATGATCACCTCACAACCTCTGGCTGCTTAAGAGCCCTGTAATGACTTAATAAGGGTTTGGATTAGGCTCGCCTGCCAATCTCCTTTCTGAAAACATGAAAATAAGTCTTGTCAGGAACGGTGCAGCCAGATGAGGATGTCTAAACCACGGGCAACGAGGTCCAAGCATAAACGATCTTAGCAGTAGAGGAGAGGTTTGTGTGTGGTAATGTGAAGACATGGTTCTGAGTGTGTAGTGGGCAGGCTGCTGAAACAGTGAATGATGACATGTTGAGAGTATCACAAGACTGCTTTGGAGAGGCTTTAATACATTGCAGTGTTTTGGCAGGAGAGAGAGAGAGAGAGAGAGAGAGAGAGAGAGAGAGAGAGAGAGAGAGAGAGAGAGAGAGAGAGAGAGCACAACATGTCAGTGCTGTTAAACAGAAGGTTGGGAAGAGGTCGAGCCGGGGGGTGGGGGAGTCTTGGGTGGTTTTGTTAAACACGATAAATAACATGAGAGATGGCGGCTAAATGGAAATCAATGTGATTAGTCCATTAGCGTGGGCTTGAACTCGCCAGGCTTTTTAACATCTCTCTCTCTCTCTCTCTCTCTCTCTCTCTCTCTCTCTCTCTCTCCTCCATTAAGAGCTTATCAACAAAGAGGCCACTTTGGTCCTCTGTCTGACATGATTTTCTTTCTTGTTCTTCCCATCCTGCTCTGCTAGTGTATACTGGTTTCTTATTTAGACCAGTACAGTTCCCTCCTCTCCCCCTATTTCACTGCCTCCCTCAGACACCTCTCTCAATCCTCTTTAATGCCAGCGGGACGGTGGACAGGGCGTGGCGCTCAGCTGGAATTACCCACACAAATGTGCTATCTTCTCTTTTAATTGTTTAGTTCCCATTTGCATAACCCTCTAATCATCTTTAGTTGAATGATTAACTATTCTGTAGAAGATTATGCAGTTAAGTGGTAAGTCATAATTAGACAAATAATTGCATTGGCCAAGGCCACTTTCTGTCTCCGGCCTGCCATCTGTTCTGGGGGAGGAGTGAGGGAGTGCGCAGGAGGAATGGAGACATTTTTACCCTGCTATTAGTGTTTTTACACCACATAAACACACACACACACACACACACACGCAAACAGAAACAGATATGATGTGCTAAACTAGGTTACACTAGAGTATCCATTGTGTGTCTACGTGTGATAAATATAGTTATACCCACTTCAGTAAAGTTTCCAGAAAACAATATTTATCTTTATCATCTGAACTGAAGGAGTCTAGTGTCATTTTCCCAGATTCTTGGTGCCAATTTGCAGTGAAGGAGACACAAAGAGGTTTATAGAAGAAGCACTTTTGATTCCTTAAAAGAACATGCTTGTAAATAAGACATATGTGTGTGTGTGTGTATTACTGTTCTTTCTCCACACTGCCCTCAGTCAAAAGTCTGGTGTGAATCTCTAGTAAATAAAGTGGGGATGTAAAAACAATAATGTTTTATGAAGGGGATGAAGAGATCCGAGGATGTGCTGCTGACGGATTTGTGTTTGGCAGATGGGCAGGGCTTTACTGTCTGTTTAATTTCATTTGTTTGAAATGAATAGGTTGCAGCACTCATCAGTTGTATATACCTGTTGTGTCCCTGTCTCTTAGTGCTGGGATTTCCCACACAATATACTCTGTCACTATTTTCCAGGAGGAACAGAAGATGGATAGAGTGGCAGGGATGGGATAGGGTTTAGTGGGCTGTATGGAGGGAGTCTGAGGAGAAGGTTACCTCAGTTTCCTCACCAATGACGCTGTACTATACAACACAGAGCTGTAATATTATGTGCTACCAATAATGCGTTGTGTTGTTTGATCTTTTGTTTGCGTCACCAGAGCAACAGCGAATGAATGTATGGTGTGTAAGTGTTCATGAGGGCTGATGACGACACTGCCATGACACTCATACTGCACTGAAGATTGGCACTGATTACAAAGTACTTCATTTCCTAGTTGTCTGTTTTTGTTTTTTTCTCTCTGTCAAGGAGAACTGAAAATCACCAGAATGCGCTCTATCACATTTCACTGCCTCTTATCTTCATCATTCACTGATGCCACAACTGTTTTTGCAAAATTTTGTGTGTGTTTGAGAGAAAGAGAGAGAGAGAGAGAGAGAGAGAGAGAGAGAGATGAGCTACATTTTGTTGCTGAGGAACAGGATAAATGTAGGCCATGACCCTGAACTAAATCTCCACTGACAGCTTTTTAAGGTCAGGACTCAAAGGTTAACTATTTTACATTCACCTGTTTGCTTTGTACTTAAGTGACCTGTTCTCTGTCTCACTCCTGATCTATGAAGCTGTGTGTTTGGTATCTGTCACTGCTCAGTTGTTTTGAGAGTTGTTCATCCTTTTTACTGTACATTGTATTTGATACTGCTCCATATTTCCAAAAGTTCAAGACACCTGCTCATGCAGCATTTCTTCTGAAATCAAAGACATTAACAGGGAGTTCTCTGCTGCAGTAACTCTACACTTCTATGAAGGTTTTAAAGTTGGTGATGAAACATTACTCTGGGGATTTGACTGTGTTGAGGCATAAGAAATTTAGTGAGATCTCTTATGGATTTTGGATAGTTGTTTCTCGACCACAAACACCATTCCAACTCATCCAGTAGTTACTGGATGGTGCTCCATCCCTCGAGAGAATGCACTTTCAGTCAGTGCTCCACAGCCCAGCCATGTAATCTTTATAAACATCTATCTGAAGATTGCCACTGTGTTTTGTGGCCCATTTTCTTGGCCGTTGACTATGAAGATTAAAAGAGCTAGATTTGTATGAATTATCACCTCACAGTCCGAAAACTATTGATAATAAAGATACTTTAAGATACATGAGTCATTTCTGATATCGTAACTACAAAGTAAACAAGTGCAATACCAAACATTTCAAAACAAGTGCCAGGTTAGTGATCATTTACAAACTGTATAAATAGATGAAGCTCAAAGGGCTCAAAGCATGGATCAGATTCTGACTTTTGCTGTAATGTAGCAAGGGGCCAGTCCATTTATGGTTTTGTAGGCTAGAATCAGGGTTTTAATTCTGATGCAAGCAACTACCGGAAGCCTGTGGAAAGAAAGCAGCAGTGGAGTAACGTTACTGAGCTTCAGAAGACCGAACATACCATATAAATTGATCTCCACACTGAAATCCACAGTAAGTATCACTAGCACTGAATTCCTTTTGAAGCAGAAGGAAAACAGAGCTTGCCAGTGACAAAGAAAATTTGTGGGGACTGTAGACCAAGATTCTGAGTTTCTTTAGCTGCATCATTCAAAAATCAATACTACTCCATTTACCGAAGCAAATGTATGATAAATATCATCCCTGCTGCATTAGTCACTGTTATTGAAAGCGGAGTGTTCGGAAAATGTCTAGAGTTGATACCGACACTTTCTTTTTTCTGCCTGTCTATCTCAGAGTCCTCATCGCTCACACAGTAAAATAACCATTAGGATCCTCCAGGCTGGGCCGCTAATGACGGGAGCAGACGTTTTTTGAGGTTGAACATTCCATTTCAGCGATTAGTGTGCGAGGTGAGAACACTGGGGGCTAATTACTCTGAGTTATTGTCTATGGAGCTTTGGCATGGTGCTAACTGGCCCCCATCAAACCAGCTGAAGCATCCCACTCTGCTGCTGGAACAGTCCAGCTTTGTTTCAGGAGACGGTGGCTGTGATCTGAGAGCTTTCTTAATGACAGGTAATGATTAGCCATAGAGCACGCTGCTGAATGAGTGGAGGGTTTTTGTCGGTGTGTGTTGCAGTGCATAAGAGGCGGAATGAATATGAATGAGGATGGAGATGATTTCAAGGTTTGTGTTCTATCAGCACTCCCTGATTTTAAAAAGGAGTGTGTTCTATCTTTTATGTATGTTTGTTTGTGAGTGTGTCTCTGTTTACTTATCATATCAATACCTCAAAGCTCCTCGTTATTTTGGGTTTCGCGTGAATTTCACGATGACAGCACCAATAGAAATAGTCCGCAATGAGTCAGAGCATTGGTCTTCAAACCCAGGCCTGGAATCCATACTCCTTCTTATTTACTGGCAGTTAATTGAAGTGTTGATGTAACTGATTGGTCATGTACTGACATTGTCAGTGAGAGTAAACTCCAGGACTGGAATCAGATCTGGATTTGAGGACCCCCGGCTCTGATATTTTCAGAAATACCAGCTGTGCTTTTCATTTTGAGGACATTTTATCAAGAATAGAACAACAGTCCCAATCAAAACCCTCAGTTTTCGTTTTGAAGTTACAAGGTGGTTGTTGTTTTTAGTGGCGATGTCATGTTTGTGTGAAAGTGGTGGGCTGACAGACATACAGTGGGCTTATGTGAGAGAAAAAGAGGGAGGGAAGGAAGGAGAGTGAGTGAGAGGCTATAAGTACTTTGCTTTCGGTTGGTTTGCTAAATCAATGGTGTGTGGCGGTGTGATCGATGAAAGGGCTTAGGAGAAGGGAGCGGGCTAATGGGCAGGTCAGTGGCTCCAGCTCAGCCTCGCTCTCTCAGCTATTACTGCTACATCTGTTAATAGTCCCCTCTCACCCTCCTCCCCTCTGCACAGTGAGGAGGAGAGAAGAGGCAGTTTCTCCTTCTGTGTGCGTGAGTGTGTATGTGTGTGTGTGTGTGAGAGAGAGAGAGAGAGAAAGAGAGTGAGGTCAGTGTCATCAACCACAAATTCTGGTGAGAGTTACCTGAAAATTATTTTCATTAATATGATCTAAATAGCTTTTACCAACATATTTACCACAGATTAATATTAATTTTTTTTTTTTGTGCCAGTCCATCACAAGGCATCCCACACACACACACACAGTCTCTTACACACTCACACACATGCACACATTTGAACAGCCAGTCCACCTACTAGCATGTGTGAGGACAACAGCGGAAAACCTACAGAGACACAGAGAGAACACAGAGATTGTGACACTAGGCAGGGCGTGTACCCACAACCACAGAGCCCCGTGTTTTGCATCACAGTGCACAGTCCTTTCTATTCATCAAGCATCCAATTCATTGATCATTGATTCTCATGTACATTGCTTCCCTTCTCTTATGGTGTCAGATACAACAGCACAACGTACAAACACATAAAACAAAAACAGGATTGTGTATTGTGTTACAAAAGTATGATTCATTTCACTTATGAATCAGTGGAAGATATTTTTACCTGACACACGTATTTAAAGGAACTGATTCGTTTAATTTCAGTATTACTAGAACAAATGAATCATGTTGTGTCATCCTGCTAAAAATGCAGTCAACAGGACTTTAGATTAGATGCGCTGTGCTAACTTATTTGCTCTGGCCCCACCTTTCAAAACTACATTCTGCTGATCCTCATCAGGATGAAGAGGGGATAAGAAAAAAAGATGGAGGTCCATCTGTTTACATTTCTTAGTATATATTATATCTGCTGTCTTAACCTCTGTATCTTCTCCTGTTGGACTGTTATTATTTTCTGTCTCTCTCTCTCCCTCTCTCTCTCTCTCTCTCTCTCTCTCTCTCTCTCTCTCTCTCTCCCTCTCAGGGTCTATCGTTGTGCTTCTCTCTTTTTTCTGCTTTTTTTCACTCTCTTTGAGAGACAGCATATGGTGTCAGTATGGCTGGGTATTTACAGAGACATGTACAGTAAATATACACAGATTACTGAGCCACACTCTGATAATCCCTTCAAACCAGGACCCCTCTGTGTGGGCTTCTTTTTTCCTTCCCTCCCTCTGCAGCGTCTCATTGGTTCCTCTCTCCTTTTCTCTCTGAGGGTTTAAGAAGTGATTAATCATCTGCTGCTGTCCATCACCAGGCAGCAGCTTTTTTTTTTTCTTTGAACATCTGCCCTGACCTCTTGACCCTCAGGGTCAGACTGTGTTTCACAGTGAATACTTGTCAGGGCTTTATTGCGGTTTAGGAGTGTGTATGCAAAACAAATCTGTATTGTACCTGAGAAATCCCAATAAACTAAAGTCTGGTGTGAATTTAATGCTGTGTTGAGAATAGCGAACTGCCACTTTTCATTACACAGTGATTGCTTTATACTTAACAGTCTGGTGATCGACTATGAAATGACATAAATGTTTATTGTTAACTAAGCGATTTAAAGGAACACTTTGTGTTTTTCCTCCCTCCTGGGGCTCCCCCTAATGTAATTAATTTTTACAGGACTGTACTGAAATAAAAGGGGAGGGGGAAGGAGGGGGTGGTTTCCTACACTCCTCCAAAAATTATGTAGTGCTGTTTCTGCAGTCCTAAACCTAAAGTAGCAACAACAGAGGCTCTATTCTCTCTATTACAGCTGAGTGGAGCATCACAGTGACTTTAAAGCTGTAATTGTAAGGTAGAAATATCACATAGTGTCCCTTTAAAAAATACAAATTGGCAGAAGCACTTTAAATGTAAGTGTTTCTGTAATGGTGAGTGAATCTGAAAAGCAAATTAAATTTCATGATGCACTGAATAATTTCCTAAAGAACTGTACTAGAATAACAGATTTACTTTCATAACACCTACAGGTGCCACAGCAGTCTTGGTAGTGGTATGAGGTCAGCATGGAAAGAAAGAACTAAAAGTGTGTCTGTGTGTGTGTGAGAGGGAGTGAATGAGTGAGTGAGTGTGGGGAGAGAGAGAGAGAGAGAGAGAGAGAGAGAGAGAGAGAGAGAGAGAGAGAGAGAGAGAGAGAGAGAGAGCAAGGCCAACAGATCTTTGATGTAGTGTGGTGTAGTGGGAAATGGCTGCTCCTTCAGCAGCTGTGCATTAGTAGAGCCAGAGCAGTGGGTCAGAGAGGGAGGTTAATGATAGCAAGGCCTTCCTCCTCTAATGTCTGCATCTGCCTTCACACACACACACACACACACACACACAAATACACACAGAGAATCCTGTACAAGATAAAAGCACACAGATGAACACCTTTGCTCTCGGCTGAAACACCCAGCCTCACTCCTACCAATCCCTCTGGGGCTTTGAAGTATGTCACTAGCATCCCTCTTTTGTTATGATCTCTTTAATTGTAATTGCCCTCTGTGTGGAACAGCACACCGAGATGTAAAAGAGTATCTAAGTAAGAGCATATTCATTTGAAAGCCCATATGTAAAGTGCGCTAATGAACGCAAAATACTGTCACCCCGCCACTATTCAGTTTTCATATTCCTTGTTTTTTTCCCACAGACTTTAGCGAGATTGCTCATCCTCTCCAAGCAGCTGTAAATCAGACTCCCACCCTCACTCCAAATCTACTTTGCGTACATTTGATGCTTATCCGTGTTGACAGGCTAATATATCTCAGCCAAAACAAGTACTGTAGGTGGCCTGACTAATTGATTATTAGCCTGAAGTAAATTCTTAGTACTGAAACATTAGCAACAGATTGGCTAAGCAAACTCGGAACAAATAATTGATCCTCCCCTTGGGTGTTATGTTTCATGCACTTCTGATTAGACATCTATCACATGATAAAAACCCTCTACGTTTCTTACAAGACAAAAGTCAGCGTATCATCCATTTACATATCGTTCGAAGCTGCGGATCATTGCTCATTCGTATCTGTAGAAAGTGGAATCGTCACCTAAACCAATTGTGCATCACCACTGACAATCCATTATAATTTAGACTTCATCTGGGTCTGGACTGACTCGTAACCGCTGATATTCTTATGAGAAAAGAAAGAAGCATTTTTTAAATTTTGAAATATGATAATATAATCAGCAGAACCATTACTGAACATCCGACTGCTCTACATATCTTCCTTTACATGGGGCTCATTTCCCACCCCAGGCATGTTGTTTTATATTCAAGAAAGCATTAATATTCTATTAATTGTAATCAGAGGAAATGCTCTGATGGAAATGCAAAAGGTAAAGAGTTAATAAATATATTTACAGTTGGAATACAGTGTAAAATTATGTGCAAAATATTAAAGAAATGACAGATAAGAAAAACAGCTAAACGCTTTGTAATACTCCGCATACAAGTAGGGCCTTAAACAACTGCTAATACCACTCACCATAAATGGCCCTAAAAGATGAAATAGTAAATGTTTATTTTAAATAGTTACGAAAGAAACAAATGGACAAAATGTAAACAAAAGCATTCATAAATCATTATTTAAATGTATACATATGTGAAACACTCGGCGGAAGGCCTCCCTCTTATCCTCTTCTCATCCTCCAGCTTTGCATTTCTTTTGCATCTTAATTGCCCATTATTCCCACCCCTGCACTAATGTCGTAACACTATCCCAAGGCAGGAAACAGAAGCCCCTAGGGGCCTGTGGGAACCTTGGCCCTTTTTTATATACACAGACTATGGGGCCCTCTGAGGATTAGCCCAGTCTGGGGAGTGAGTCTGCAGTGGCTGGCTGGTATGATGGTGAAGTAGCACACTTGGTGAACAAAGCTACTTCCAAACCCCTCTCTCCACCCACCAGAAGCACTCTTATCAGGTTCAATTAAGAATGGACTCTCCGCTATACACAACCCTGTACACGAAGCATACAGTTGAGCCCCTCCTGACTCTCATTTCATATTTGACCACAGCTCAGGGGAGGGGCTCGGGGGGCCTCTTGGTGCCTGGGCTCTTTTCTGTCCACTTCTTTTTTTCTGTAGCGAGCCTGAAAGGCCTGATACTTGTAGCCTGTACAAAAGGAGAGAAGTAGGGAGGTGGTCTGAGCTGTGAGCTTTTCAGCACACAGGGGGCAGTGGAGAATAGAGAAGGTGAAGGAGGCATTCTGATCTTCAAAGACAAAGCAAGCAGGAGGAGGACTGTAAGAGGCCCACATTCTTCTGCTGTGCCTACCAATGTCCCATCTCCATGTCCCCTTAGACACTGTTATGTACACCAGGACTAGGGCAGTCACATAAAGAATTGCAGAGATATAACTAATTACAATCGGTGGTGTAATTAAAAATAAAAAACTGAGGACACTGGGTTAATGATGGTGAAAGAAATCTAACACCAAAGATTTGTAGTTTTATATTTAAGCCAGTTTTAAAAGTCTTTTAAGATATATTTAATCTAATCTTTGTTTGGATTATTAGACTGCAAAGTTAGACTTCTGAGACCATGGTAATTGGATCATATTTGGCTTTTTAGTACATTTCATACATCAAAGGCAACTTTATGTGTAAATCATAAATATTCTTAATTAATTTATTCATTCACTGTAACTGCTTATCCAGTTCAGGGTCGCGGTGGGTCCAGAGCCTACCCAGAATCACTGGGCACAAGGCGGGAACACACCAGGGGGCGCCAGTCCTTTGCAGGGTGACACATTCACACATTCACTCACACCTACGGACACGTTTGAGCCGCCAGTCCACCTACCAACGTGTGATTTTGGACCATGGGAGGAAACCGGAGCACCCGGAGGAAACTCACTCGCTCATCATAAATATTAGTAATATAAAAGCAAGTGTGGGTGGAAAAATGCAATGGTAATATTGCATTATTAAAACATGAGAAAGCTATAGAATGTCCAAAATAAACATGAGAAAATTAAATTGCCTCATATGTGGAAATACTGAAAAGAAATGACTATAGAGAATTACATTTTGTATTCAGAGTAATTTGCTATGCTTTGATGTTGATGTCTAGTTGTTCCCTATATCTTGATCAGTGAATGATGCACTCTGACTATTTTTTACTAGCTTTTTGAATTATAAAAGCCTCCTCTGTGTCCGTGCACCTACACAGATCAGTTTGTGTTTCAGTAATAGAGAGTAATTTAGTTCTATATTTGTCTGTATTTTGTATAGGATTGTGTTCTGATTAATCTTTATATTTTTCCATTATTTATAGATCAGAGCATAACAATTATTGTTAGGATGATAATAGTTAATTGATACATATTAATGAAGGAAATTGTTACCTTTGTTATGGTGGAGATCTAACAGAGAGGTTAAGAGGCTCCTGGAGCCCCTTTACATGGGCAGTAAGGTGGGATCAGAGGCAGAGGATCTCTCTTTGTTTTTGATTTATTCATTAATGCATTCATTTATTCACAGCCCACTCCATGCCCACAAGGTCCTGTCTCCTGTGGGTGATATATTGTAATGAATTTAACAGCACTGAGATCCTTCAAAAGCTCATCATAAGCTTAAGCCCCTTTATTGAATTAAGAGAAGCATGCCCAAGGCCAGCATGGAGCAGTTAGAGAGAGAGAGAGAGAGAGAGAGAGAGAGAGAGAGAGAGAGGCAGACAGAGAGACAGACAGAGAAAGAGGACACACATGGAGAGATTTAGAGAGAAAAGCAAATTAGACGATGAACGAAAGGGGGTATAAATGTCCCATAGGCATCAGACTTGTATTGCACCTGCAGCTTTGCACAGTTTGATAATTGCACTCCACCAAATGTTGCAAACCATGGATTATAACATATAAATGTGTTTTAATAAACCATATTTGCAGAAAAATGCAAAAGCATAAATGTCTTTTTTAAATTGTGACACTTCAGACTTTGAAAAGACAAGAGCTGTTGAAACAAACACACACTTCAGTGCATTTGTGTTATTTTGTGATAATTGAAGGATGGCCATGTAACACTTACAGTCTGAAAAATGTCTTTAAACCTATGAAGGACCACTTTTATCAGCTGCTTCATCACAGCAGACACAATAGGAGCTGTGTAGCTTTTTTATTAACATCATCTAATGTATGCTTGTAAATTAACAGTCCATGTGTTAAGGTGTGTCACATCCTCTACAGAGATTTGCTATACATTTTAGACTGACAAGAGGAGCAGTGTTTGGCTGATACATACATAGTACATATATTGTCCTCCAGTCAAAAAAACTCACAAGATTACAGGCATTTACAGTAATTAAGGTACTATAGACCGACAACAAACAGCTGGGACAGTTTATAAAATTCTGTAAAAAAAAAAATCTGTGATATTTGAATTCTCTTGAACTGATATCCAGTGAATTTTGAACGTGATGCCTGCAAAGTACCACGTGAATATACAAGTTATATATGGAGCGTTCAACAAAGGCTCAGCCTTTGCAAACAAGTCATTGCTCATCACTTTATGCCTGACTTAATAAGATAATTGTCAAATGGTTCAAGCACAAAGAACAGTTTTCAATGCAAGGAAATCTAGAGAAATACCGGTCCATATAGGGTAACCCTGGGCGCCAATGTAGAATGTGCATGACCTTCGTGGCCTCAGATGGCACTGCAAAAGAAACTGCCGTGCTACTGTGATTAAATATAGCAATATGGGTTTGGGAAAACTTCAAAACTTTCACTTACCATAGTCAGCCTCAGCATCAAGACATGCCACATGAAACACTGTTGTGCAAAAGCCATTTATCAGTTATATCCAGAACCACTAATGAATTCTCCTTACCCAAACTTATGTCAGATAGACCAAAAGACAATAGAAATGTGTGCAATGGACAGAGGAGTTCATGTTTAAGGTGTTTTCATGAAAAAAATAATAAATGTCAGATATAAATACAATTTCTGTGCTAATGTCAAAAGAGACCTTCCAGATTGTTGTTTGTGATAGGTGCAACCATAGCATTTATGACCTGCATGTGAGACGTTTCCATCCATGTGAAGCCTAATACTGGGTTTTTAGAAAGACATACACTGACATCCAGACAAAGTCTTATCCTGTGAAGTCCATGGTTATTTCAGCAAGACAATGCCAAGCCACATTCTGTGCATGCTACAACTGTTAAACATCTGAAGTCTTGTATTAAGCCAGAATGGGCAAAAATTCCACTTTAACAATTAGTATCCTCAATTCCCAAATGATTAAACACTGTAAGTAAAAAGGAAAGGTGAAGGAACATAGTGGTAAACATGCCTCGATCCCAGTTTATTTATTTATTGATTGATTGATTGATTGATTGATTGAATGTGTTTATGTATCAAATTTCCATTTTATTAACATTTACAAAATAGAATTATTTTGTTTAGTGAAAACAATGGAATTTCTTTGTGTTTTATCAGTCAAATAAAGCTTCAAAGAAATGAACAAATTACCAATTCTTGTTTTTATTGCATTGTATGTCCCACCTTTTGTGGAAATGAGGTTTGTACGCATTGCACTGTCCAGTGAGCAGATCATATCATCTGGATTTTAATACTTAATGTGAACAGGGCAGAGTTTATAACTGTTTGAAAATGCTGGTACACTATAAACATGAATATAAAATACTAGAAAATAATACAGTATGGGCCTTTTAAAATGACATTATTTCAGTGTAGTGATTTTGGGAAAGGTTTTAAATCAGTGACTTGTTATGGGATATTTCACTGTAATTTAACCTCTTAAAATTATGAGAGAGTCCATGTGAGAAATTGGGGCGGTATCTTTACAGCCTTATAAGAGAAAGGCATGCAGACAGCTAGATTAAAGCCACAGTGACATTCATGCACACACACACACACATACACACACACACACACAATGTTTGTACATTTGTCAGGATAATGTAGTCATCTTTACCTGCTCTCCCTCGGGGTCATTGAAAGTTGAGCACTAGCCTTTCAGATGGATGAGTAACCTGACAAACCTCTCACACACACACACACACACACACAAACACATACACTTCTAGAGTTGAGGTTCTGTTGTTTTGACAAGAGGAGAGTTTCCTAGGACATTCCTTCTTAGCCCCTTTCCCCTGTCAGATTCCTTGAAAAGTGAGGGTCAAGTTGCCGCGGAGACAGAGCATTTCGGAAGTGTGCTACAGCAAAACATATTTCTCCAATCCTGATTTCCTCCCTGTAATCCTCCCTCAAAACAGCCCGAATCTCCAGTGAGGCCCATCCTCCGCACCATCACACAAAGCAATTAAACCGCCATCTTCCAAATTCATCTGATAGCAGCCCTGCAGTGAGGTTATCTACAGTTTATCACTCAGGCTGGGCGGCTCACAGCTTTTACACCCTCAAGTCCATGTATGAATAAGCCTAAAAATATGTGATAAAGGCTACAGATCTTTCTTTTTGTTTTACATTCCAGTGCATGCATTAAAAATCATAAACTCTAAAGGCCTGTAAGTTGGCACACACACACACACACACACATTATTTTTCTCATCTTTACAAAACTTACAAACAACTCACAGTAGATACAGAACAATGATTAATAAGAATAATGACAATTTATATCAATTGATAAAGTATAAATAGTATTAAAACAGCTACTTTACAGTTTCATTCATTAAAGGTCTCTGTGAGTAAAAGGAACTGACTAAGTGATGAATTGGTGAAAGAAGGTGTTTTAAAAAAATATCATTGACGTGGGCAGAAGAGAAATGTCAGCAGTTCAGAGGAGAACCATTACTGTTGGACTAAAAGCATTTTTCCCAATCACAGTTCAGGTTTAACGTTAAAAGCGGCTATAGCCCTTGTTTCTGGAAGATTAAACTGATGAACAGTTTATTTTAAAAAAAAATAAACTATTTGAAAGCTGGCAGTAAATAACTGGTCACTCCCTCGTTTTACCCTAACAACAGATAATAGTTAAACATAGAACAACGGTCCTGATCGCTTAAATGAGGCAGCAAATCAGTTATTAAATATGTTTATTTATTGGTTTAATTCATTATTCATGACACCCTAATGCAACTTTATCGAACCAGAAATCCATGCTCACTGTGGAAGAGTTTGTTTGTAATTTGCCTTCTTGTGCCACGGCTGTTCTGTGTTTGAAGAGCTCTTTTTAGTTCAGCTGAGCTCAGTCAGTGTGTGTTTTCTTGCCCTCCTGACCTTTTATTTTCTCTCTTGTCTTATGGCTCAGAATGTATTTCCTCCCATTTGAATATTGAAGAATTCACATAGACAATATTAGTCACACAAGCACACAGAGATGCATTGCACAAGTGCCAGAAGCCAGGCGCCTTGCATGCAGTTCATGTCCCAGGGGAGTGATTTACTCTTTGTGATGTCCATGTTAACAAACACTGGCCTATTGACTGCTTGTCCACAATAAAGCCATTGATAGGGAGTGAGTGCTAAAACAGCCTTGGCTGTTTGGAGCAGTGACCTGCTTTTGGTAGATGGCTGGCCCCTAGTGGCTACTATGGGGAATGTCTTTTGCTCCTTTGCTGAGACAGAACCATTAGAACACTGTCATCTGTTTGTATTTTGTACGTGTTGGCTTAGGGAGGGTTTTTTAAATTGTTTTATTTTATTTTAATTAATTGATTAATTAATTAATTTAGGATATATGAACATTTACGTACCTCTTTTCATTCCTTACAATGTTGCTGTTTTGTTGCTATGCCTCATGACCTGTACATACCTCACTGGCTGCTCTTTAATGCACCTCATTCAGGAAGTATTCAGGGCCTATCTCCTATAGACTGAATAGGCAGAGAATGGATTTGTTAAATTTTAGTTAAACCAACTGCATTTTATTTTCATTGCACTGTGTAAACTAGGTGTACATATGTACGTCAAACTATTTGAGGAAAAAAATCAGTAAAACCTCCGAAACGACGGATCCTTTAATGCAGCAGTCCTGTCCAGTGCGGTTCGGTCTTTTCGTTGAATCTTCAGTGATCAGTAAGTGTAGGGTGCCACCATGCTGTGCAACGCATCATGATATTGCGTTTATTACATTAGGGGGTTTGTGTTGTGGTAAAAACCTAACTAGCCATGTGTAGCATAATCATGGTCATCCAAAGAATCTAAAGCCCCGCTCCTCGTCTCTCTAACAATGTGTTTGTCAGACCTCTGGGGGCGGGAGGCGCGAGCAGGTGCTTTTTGCCACCCTCCCCCATCTTACCCCCCCCTCGGGGGCAGGAAGCTCCTCCTCTCAGCGGGACAGCCAGCCGGCGTCGAC
Organism: Hoplias malabaricus; assembly: GCF_029633855.1. Lineage (NCBI taxonomy): Eukaryota > Metazoa > Chordata > Actinopteri > Characiformes > Erythrinidae > Hoplias > Hoplias malabaricus. The sequence goes on along the minus strand of NC_089810.1, from coordinate 14,960,139 downwards.
TCGGAGCTCCTTCTCCCGTGTCAACAAAGTCAAAGCTTACGGACACGAAGGAAGCCGCGAAAGAGAAACGATGGAGCTCCGCGCCTGCTTTTACAGGGATTTATAAGAGGGAATACGAGGACAATCACTCCGTTTGGCGGTGAGTTACTACTTGAACGGCATTTGAGGAGATCGAGAGTGGGAATATTGAGCCAAGAAGAGAAAGATATGTTCTCTTTCTCCCTCTCTGTGTGTGTGAGAGAGAGAGAGAGAGCGAGAGAGACAGAGAGAGAGAGAGAGAGGCGGTGAAGTCCGTAAAGACGAGCGCTGTTCTCGAGAGTGGCGCGAGCTTTTGTATTTTTTTAAAGTGGCTGTGGCCGTTACTAGTCTACCGCTACAAACTCGCGTAGTAAGCATGTGAGTAAATTTGGTAGTCTTTTTATAGCATGTTTTCTACTAACATATGTCTTTTGGTGCCCATATTTGTGCTTAGTAAGTAATTTAACTGTAATGTCGGGGTGACTGAAGTGGAAAATACCGAAAACACCCCCGTGCTGCCGGTTGTTTCGGTTCTCAGTTTCGTGCCTTTAATTGATATAAACTTATTAGGTCAATTACAGTGAGTTAGCTTACTGTAGCCTTTCACGAAATGTCACTTCGCTGGAAATTCGGCTATTTCTCTTTTGCTTTCGAGACCAGCAAGTTCATCTCTGGACACACTGGACCTATCTCGTTTTACCACGCACTGGACTTTAATAATAAGTTTCGCTAATAACTTAGCGAAACTTATTTGTGATATAGCCTAGCTGGCTAGCACAACGCTGCATAATCAGTTTATTTCCCTTTCCTAGTTTCTGTCATTTACTCTGTCCAAAATCCCCTTTCAGCTGAGACCCGTGTGAAATGATTCTCATGACTCGTTCGGCCACGCTTAGTTCGCTTGTCGTCATTTACTGTACTCTTACTGCCCAGTGCCTCTTCGTGTTTTAGCTGAAAGATGTGGGAAGTCTTTCCTCATTCAGTTGCTCACACTCGCCGAGCTAAACCCGCTGCCCTGTGTAGCTCTTTTGTAAACAGTGAAGTCGAGTAAATACAAGGGGGCACGGGGCCAGCTTCGCACCCTTTGCTGTGTTGTAAAGGAGGCCGTGACTTGTGTCTGCTTTTGTAACACCCAAAAAAGCCTGTGAGTTAAAGCAGAGGATTTAGCACAGGGTTGGTCTGGGTGACACGACATACGGGTACAGTATATTATTATATTTTACAGTATATTCTCCATACACAATGTTCAACACGACAGGCCCCTGCTATGATTTTACCAGGTTGTAGCAGACAAGAAAGCCCTGTTTGTGCCACATTAAGCAAATACAATCAGAAACTAGGCTTACAATATGGTCAATATTACACTGTATTAGATTAAATATGGTCTCTGTGGTCAGCATTCTTTAAGTACTGATGAGGTCCATCATGCTGATACTGTTGTATTGATTGTCCATGACATTTTGTGAACAAACTTATTACAATTAATAACAACATATTGCTCACTCCTACTGTAGAATCTGTCATTTATTCTGTGAGATAGGTTTCATGACTGTGAATCAAAACTGGATGTTTCCTATGAGTACATTATGCTCTTTTGGCCTGTCTGTTTAATATCACGTTCTACACATCTCCCATTCAAAGTGCCCTTTGTCTAATCTTGGCAGTAACCAATTAAAATAACACTTAAAAAAAGTAAGAATAAAACAGAACATAGGCTAATTGCTTTGAGTCACCATGCTTAAAACATGTTTTTCACACAATGTAATTTTAGGCTACGGAGGGTGGATACCGTTTTCCTTCGTTTTTGTAATCTTCACAACCCACATCTTCCAGAAAACCATAAATATTCATTGTTTGGCTTTGTCACAAGGCTGGCCCACACCACTGTTGCACGCCTGAGCCGGCCTTGATGTGGTGACAGTTTGTCAGCTGGAAAAGGCAGCTGTGGATTTTCTAAGAGTAATTAAGCCTGCCTCTGTAATCTCTGGTGTTTACGTTCGCTGCCTAAAGAAAAAGGTGACCCAATTTTGCATGTTCTTATCACAACCAAATGCTTGAAAAGCTTCCCATTAGAGCTGGCTCTAGCACACCCTGGGAGTTTGCATGTGTTCAAATGGCACATTTGCCTTCACTGAGACTTTATTTGACTAGCATTAAAAGCAATGACTTCCTCTCTCTGTGGTGGCCTGGGTGAAAGTTTTGAGAGCTACAATTTGGACCTGGGTACGCTGGTGTAAGTGTGGGCTATGGTGAGAAAAGTGTGGTCTCCTGGTGAATTGATCGCAACCACAGTCATAAGAGTGTTTTATTCCCAGGCTCTTTCGTTTATCTTTTTCTTTTTTCTCCTCTAATGCAACTTCTGGGGTGTTTCTCTGGTGCTTTTCTTTTTGCTTTGGACAGTCCTCGTCGTGGGGTTCCTATATTGGGGTCGTCGTGTGTTAGCCGATGCCTGTTTGAATCAGAGATAAACAGGAAGTGTCAGGGCAGCTGTGTAAACCACCTGTCTGTAGAAAGCCATTGTGTACAGACAAAATCACTTGGGTACATGCTGGACTATCTTCCTAGCACCCCTAAACTTTTCTTCCTCTCTCTCCTTCTCTCTAACCCTCTCCTTTCCTCTTCAGAGAGAAATAAACACAAGGAGGCCTGACCTATCCATAGCAAGCCCACAAAAACCTTCTTTGATTTCAGTTGTTAAGAAAGTTGGGCAAGCTTCACAGAACATAGACAGAAAGTCCATTCAACCTAATGAAGTATAGTTTTGGGTTTAGAGGTAGCAGTCAGTTTAAAATGCTGTGTTACAAAGTTGTAGCTAATCAAAGCTAGTTACATTTTTAATGCCAACACTAAGTGAAACAAACTCACATTCACAATTAATAAATTAGATTCCTCAGTGTTTTTTTTATATTGGTTCAAATAATGATTTTATTTATATTTAAATTCTTTCACGTGTATTTTCCCATTTATAAAGCATTATGATTAACCTCAGTGTCTGAAAGGTGCTATATAAAAAAACTTGCCTTGCCACTTCACATTGTGCATATTAAATATATTATTTTAAATCAGTACCCTCCTATACATTCATAATTTGGACAAAAAGAAAAATATGTGATAGAGGATAGGATTTTGCCAGTGTTCTCTTAAAACTGTATGTGAATGGAGCACAGACTTAATTCATAATACGTTTTTCTGCATATTAATACCTGTATTATAAAGTGTTATAAGCCATATCCTAGAAGCTCCCATATTATTCATTGTTCTCTTATTAGTGAGTGGAATGACTAGTACCAAATTCATACCTTTCTTATTTTTCCTTTAGAATTTGCCCAAGAAAGATTTGCCCATCTTCACCAGTCGAGCTAGCAGTGAGCACTATAAGGACAAATGAAAAGAGGACTATTTATGAATCAGTATCCCCAACCCTCAAACACAGAGGTGTCCTCTCCCCATATTTGGACCTTGTCTTTGAATAGTGTGTCCATCCATGAGTATGGGTGTGCACGGTAGAGCCCTCTGGGGGATGACGTGTTGTTGATATTCTGTATCAGCAAACTCCTCCAGATGCACAGTAGTGTCAACTGCACAGTTTGTGTGGGTACAAACAGGAAAGACAGGCCGAGGGAGCTCTTCCGCTGCCAGCCTGGTGACAGTCGCACAGCACACACTCGCACAATCGTCAGTTACACTTTGTTTGATCTCGATTTCACGCAGAAATGCAGCCCTGGAGAGCGGCTCTGATTTGCCTACCCTCCACAGTCAAATACAGGGATGGGTGGAATATGTAAATGGCCTGGTGGAATGGTAAACAGCTGCAGTGAAGCTGAGCTATGTTGATCTTATCCCTGACACCAGATAGGCCTGGACATGTAGGAACATTCAGAGGCCAGGGCCTGGAAACAGGACCTTTCAACGACCATCAGATTCCCCCTTTTATGCTAGGGATCAGTGGGACATGACTTAGCTTAGATATGTCTGATGATGTAGTACCATGTTTGATTTGAAGGCTGTGATGTTTAGTCTAGGAGTTTGATCATGAACCAATACGGTGCATAAACATTATGCAGTAGTTATTCACTATAGGACTGTTATTTACTATAAGAGAAGGCTTGTTTACTTACAGTATAAAATAAAAGATTGCTTGTGCACAGATCTAGTAGAGGTTGCTGTGAAAACACAAAATGAGATGAAATCATAAAATGCTTAGTGTGTGTATATATATATAGTGAAGTACATAAGTCATTAAAATACAATATACATGCAGCTAACACTAGATTTCAGATTCCCACATATGAATAAATATAAATGATGCACAGAAATGTATTATGCACTATTAAGATCTAGATACAGCAATTTTATGACTTGCGTAGTGTAATACATAGGGAGTAGGGGGTGATTTGGGATTAAACCTCTGTGTTACTCTCATGCGTCCTTGTGTTTTAATGCCTCTGTTTTAGAGGTACTATGGCCCCTACTGCACTGGCATGATAGCGCAGCCGTTTTCGTATTCGTCTGGATGGTGATACTTTCAAAACCTAATACGAACAGGAACATCTCAGTTTTAAAAAATAAACTGATCCATGTGAACCAATATAGCATTAGCCTTGCAAAATCTTTTGCTAATGTATCGTTTCCGTTCCATCCCGGTCTGTTAATTTTCTGAGATTTCTGTAGTCTGTGGGTGAGAACTATTTTCTAACTGTGGGTATGAATGGCTGGGCTGAGTGGGCTGTAATGTGTGTGGAGATGGAGTGGTCCAGTGTCCCTCAGTGAGCTTTCTACTTCAGCAACAGCAACAGCAGCACACACAGGCCAGGGCCTGAATGAGGGCATTAAGAAACGCAACAACAGTGTTTGACAGTTGCTCGGTCTAATCCCTCTGGAGCTGATAAGCAGTGGCTAAACAAACGTAGCGCTAGCAACACTGGGGTTGGAGATAAGAGATGCACATGCGCGCATGCACACACACACACACACACACACACACACACACACACACACCCTGACACACTCACCCATACACTGTCTTATCACCCTCTAGTTCACAGAACACACAGCTGAGTTCACAAAGCTTTTGGCAGGAAGCATTTATGTGCAGTGTGAGTTTGTGTTGTGTGTGTTTATGTGCAGTGTGGGTTTGTGTTTTTAGTGATTGTGGGGGGCTTTTTCTGGCCCTTTCACTGCATGGAAGTTCAGAGGCCTTACAGCAGCCGCAGCATGTGTGTGTGTGTGTATGTGTGTGTGTGTGTCAATGTGAATGTGAACCTGAGGCAGCTACCGTTTACTTCTTGTGTATCAATTACAGCTAATTCAGCAGGAATGCCAGCACTTTCAGTGCTGTCTTATTGCTCTGCAGTGCTTTTCTCTGGCCAGCGCACACTGTCTCTCTACCCCAGGAGACAAGCCCGCAGCAGATCACCCAAGATCTGGACGGTGTCGATAAGATTTGTTTATAAGGGTATCAGAATATCAGATTATATTGTCGCTGTAATACTGCGATTCCAAATGTCTTTTTTTTATTTGTTATCATCCAGATTTACTTCATCACATGAAAAATCTCACGATGCATGAACCCAAAAATTGACACGACATGACATAGTTATGTGGCTTTGTTTCCCCATGTTAATGTAGCCCGGCTTTCTGAATACTACTCTAAGCTTTGTTTATGCAGCAGCATGCTTGGTTGCATAATTAAACATTAAATCCATGATGGCGCTTATTTTCTATTTCCTATCAACACTGCTGAAACTGCAAAATGTATTATGTGACATCATAACCTGGTGTACGGGTACAGACAGTAAATCATTGAGCACTGCTACATCTCACACAGGCACATGCAAACCGCTGTTCATTTTACAGTGATCACACCCAGATTGTTTTGCTGCCTTTTAGAAAAATACACACACACAGAAGCATTGATACTGGCAAAAACGCATACATACACTTGCACACTGTCAGATGGCAAAGAGCAAGAGAAAGCCTTCATTATATGAAGCCTGTAAGTGCCACAACCAGATGCCAGATCAGCTGAATGTCATATGGTGTGTACTTGGTGAGTGAGTGAGTGTGTGTGTGTGTGTGTGAGAAAGAGAGAAAGTGTGACTACTTGCTCTGCTTGTTTGTTTGTATGCGGATTAGGCCAGCATAGCTAGAATGCCTCTCATGCATTCCTCTATGTTTCCACCAGTATTTTGTACTTAACGGTCTCATTCCCAGTGCTGATACTGCTGTTCACCATGAGGGGGGAGGACAGAGTGTGTTAAAACTGCATTACCCACAGTTCCCTGCAGCTTTTTTTTCTCATGATTGGGAAAGCATTAATGAGCTCCTGTTGGAGGCGGCTGTAGTTTGTTAATTGGAGCACGGGACCTTGTCGGTTCAGTGGGTCGCTGTATTCCAGTTATGGTTTCCGCAGTGTGGCTATGGAGACAAGCTCAGCATGTGTCTACAGATAAACCTGGAGAGAGAATTGAACTACCATCAGATATTTATCACACAAACACACACAAAGTTTCCCTCTAAACTGGTTCTTACCCTTCATAGGGATGATTCCATTCTTTTTCTCTCTTACTCTCTGTCTCTGGCTCTCTCCCTTTGCCAGGTTATTAGGTTGTAATTGGGGCATTCAAGTGTGTGTGTGTGTGTGTGTGGCAGGGGCTACGTTCAGTATGCTCTGGCAGAGTACAGGGAGCAGTAATTAGCAAACTGCAGGCAGCATCAGAGCTTTGATTAGCGATGGCTCTTGAACCATTAATGCTGGAGACCGCCGTGTCGTCTGCATCTCAGAGAAGACTCTGTAGAGAGAGGGAGGGAGGAGAGAGTGTGGGGAGAGAGGAGGGATGCACAGAGAGAGGAGGAGGAGGTGGTGGAGGAGGACAGCAAACATTACTGGTATAAAGAGAGTGCATAAGAGACCTGGAGGGAAAAGGAATAAGGAACAACTGAGAGAAGGACTGGGATGGGGTGAGCTCGCTGTAGGAAAGACTCTACTTGGCCCTAGTGGCAAATGAGATCACATTTGCCCTCACCCAAACCGAAAAAAAACCCATAGGGGCTCACACATCAACAGAGAGAGGGAGGGAGAGAAGGGAAGGTGCAGCACATTGCCCTCTTTCGAATAGGCCTGTAATCACCAGTGCATTATTCCAGTGTTCTGAAAGAGGCAGCTGGAGGATGCAGCTGTGCAGCTGAGGATGCTGCTAGACTCGAGTGTGTGAAGGTGGAGGCTGCACATGGTGCTGTCTCACCCCAAGCAGGTGCAACTCCCAGCCCACCGCTGCCTGCAGCCCCTTTCAGCCCTTGCTGCCGCAGCCCGGCTCCACCCCGTTGCCTCCTGGATTCAGGACAGAAAGCAGCTGGGTCTGGATTCTGCACTTATAGGACCATAAGGGAAAGACCCATGGAGCTGCAGACTCGGAGGCTTGCTTTTGAGAAATACTATGATTATTAATAGTTAATAAAATTGAGTCCTTATTATTTAATCAGTTATCATGGCTATCAAAAGAAATAAAATGTCTCCAATGCTGTAATTTTACAGGAAAAGGTAAAAACCTTCCTGAAATTCATTGTAAAAAAAAAAAATCAGGTAGGTTTGGAGTATTTCTATTGGTCCATTCTTCGTGGAATTTTCACACAATATGGAGGACAGCTGCTGTGTGCACATGATATAATAAATGAAAATCAACATGATTATTAAGTTAGTTGGACAAAATATAAAATTTATAGTCAGTTAATTGATTATAAAGTCATCATTAGTTATAGCCCTGCTTGTGCTAGGTGATATGAGCGCAAATCAACATCATGATTAATTGTACATTTTACTACGATTGCGATTAATTAAAGATTATTTTGTTTTTTTTTGTTTTTTACCCTCATTGTTTAGTGACTCCAGTATAAAAGCTTGGATATTTTTTCTAATGTAGCTGGGAGCTTGCTACTTTTTATTTTTTTTTTTTTTTTTTTTTTTTTTTTTTTGAGCATTGTTCATATTTGGTGTGTGATTGTGCTTTTTTTTTTTTCGATTTTCGATTAATTGCCCAGCCCTAGCTCTGCTTATAGATACTGTGCATAGTTGGGCTGTACCCTTTCCACACACACTAGTTGTTGATCTGATGCATTGGAAATCTCATTTTGGAATGCATTAATTGCAAACTTTCACAGGTCGCTAATTACACAGGCCAGAAATACCTTTTAGTTGATGTGTAGCCTTTCATGCCCTCCCCTGGAGATGCCTAGCTAGTGACTCGCAGCACAGTGTGTGTGTGTGTGTGTGTGTGTGTGTGTGTGTGTGCTTGTGGAGGTGCAGGTGCTCCTTCTTCTGCATAAATGGTATTCATTTTTGTAGACCAAAAATATCCTAAGATGTATACCATCCGAACGTCCTGTACCAGGGCGTGGACAACTGGGGCAGAGGAGAGAGTGAATGCGAGACAGAAGGGGTGGGAGAGGAGGAGAGAGCTGCTGTGGACCTAGAGAAAGAGGGATGAGGAGGCAAAGACAAAAATGGATGGAGGTGATTTAGCTCAGTGTGTTTTGGAAGGTAGACCTCCCTACTGCTCTCCTTTGTGCTCTGCCAGGCAGGTAGAGAAAGAGTGGGGGAGGTGGCTGTGTGACAGTGAGGGAGAATTACGGAACACCCCGCTGATCCAAAAGTGGAGGAGAACAAACGTGCGCCTTTGTCTCCATGTTACAGAGGCTTTCTCCAATTTGTGTGTGATTTTGTGTGATTATGTGTAGCATTGTAATGCTCATCTTTAGCCAGCAGAGTGCATTAGGTAGGATCTGGAAGGCAAGCCTCTGAGCCGTGTGTGAATGTGTGTGCGAGAGCAAAATGCAGTAGGTGGAGAGAGGCTATAATGGTTCCCCTGCTGTCTGCTGTAGCTCTTTAATGGAGCTGGATGCAGGCCTGGGGCATAATGATGGCACACACACACAGACACAAACCTCTGCAACTTTCCATCCTGAACTCACCTGTAATAAATCTCCCACCTGTCTCTTTCTGTCTCTGTAATATATAATGACATATAATACATAGAGATCAAGATAATTATAATTGGAGAACCCTGTTTGGTTTGTGTACCCCTCACAGAAGCCCTTCTTATGGTGTCAAACGCCCCATCTTGCTGTGGTTTGGACATGTTTGGCACTTACTCTTTGTATACAAAGTCCAACTCTTGTGTGAGTTTTGGGTTAAAATCTATTAATCACTAGCTAATTTGAAATCGGAACTGTACGATTTACGATCAGTACATCTCTAGCGTGTGCACACTGTGTATCTCCTCACATTTCATCAAGTAGCACTGACAGAACCAGTCAGTCCAGGCTGGCTGTGTGTGTGTGTGCGCTATCCTCCAGTTCTTCAGGGGTGTGTGAATGTGTGTGTGTGTGTGTGTGAGTGCGCGCATGTGTGTAGTCCTCAGGCTGAAATGCTGACCTTGTGGGCACAAAGATGCCTCTCCTTTTCTGTCTAATAAGCACGCGGATGCTGGCGCACACCCACACTTGCACGCAGAGTAATTTCCAGGTAAGGAGAGGCAGATGAATTACACTAGATAGCAGCATCCACAGCACTGTGCTTCTTTTAACAAGCTGATAGGCAAATCTGTTCCTGGTTAAAGATTAACGGCTCTCTAGGGCACCCTGCCTGTTATCTGCTCAGCAGGCCAGGCCACACCGGAGCCGCTGGGGATTACGCTGTGTGCCTGTGAGTGTTTGTGTATGTGTGTGCTTTTCTTTGTGTGTTTGTGTGTTTATTTTGTCTGTGTGGGCGGGTATGTTTGTGTGCATCTGTGTGAGTCCATGTGTACTTTTATGTTATCAGACAAGACATACGCAAGCCCATAACTCTACAGACATTCCACTCTAGATCAGGCTTGGCACAGCTGACCTGTTTTTACACAGCAAAGTGTTCCTGCAAATCGTTGGTAATATTTTGAAAATAAAACATCATGATGCTATAAGACATTTTCATTTTACTCAGTATGCATCACAGTATTAGGGTGTCTTATTTTGACGTGGACACAATCAATCTGCAGGAATGATCCCACCTTTATAAAGGCAGTAAAACATTGCCATGTTTATAATTACACCACAAGTAACACATCTTTATATGCCTTGTTTTAATACATATATTACAGCAACAATACTATATTCCGTCATAAATTCAGTCAGTTGCATTATTTCTGTAGCAGTTCTCAGCAGTTTTACACATCGTTTGTGGAATTAATTCTTTTGAATGTTTTCGGTTTATTGTGGTCACAGGGAACTGTTCTGTTGGTTTCCCAAATGGCACGAGAGAGAACAAAGTGAAAAAACTTTATATTCAGTGTTTCTAATTTTATGTTTTCCATAAATGGTGCCCACATTTGGAGCTCTCTCCCATCAAATAGCGACTTCAGGTAGAAGTGCAGAAAAGGTGCAGGTAAAGAATCCATGTTACATACCGCATTTGTAAATGGGCAGCAAAGGCTCAGGCTGATGAAGAGTTCATCAGGTAGTAGACCTCTGAGCGATCTCATAAAGAGTAGTAGAGCTCCCTCTGCTGGACAAAAGGATGTAGATAACTATATGATGTGCACTGGTTTTGCATGGATACCACAGAGATCATCAATTTCTTCCATTTTTATCTTTGTTAGACTAACATCAAAATAACTAATGGCTTGCTTCTGGCTGATGCTGTGATCCTTTGATATAAATTTTGAGAAACATGGGAGCAGAAATAGGCTCAGGAAATGCTGGGCTAAATTTAGCTTTTTGAATATTAAGTTAATTCAGATAAATACGTCTACCCAAGCTGTAATGTCAATTCTTTGTAGCCTTTTAAACTTACACTTAAAAATATTGTACATTACATATAATTCATATTTGTAATATTTAGGCTAATATATTCACAGCTTCTTTACCTCTACTATGTCCATCGAGATTAATGAAGTCTAATCTCTTCTGACCAGATCATAATTAATTATATTATTATATTTATTCTTTATCATCATTCACAAGTTTGTGAATTTCTGTTCAGTTTCAGAAGAGGGCACTCTGTGGTGTCTATGTCGTGTAATCACCAACCCTTCTCTGGAGATGTGCCTTTCTGAAAAGTCACGTCCTGTCCACATTATAATACTACACGTTAGTTGGATAAATGGTGACAGATTTGTACTGGAACTGAATTCTGTGACATTGCAGATCTTCAGGAGCAGTGTCGGTGGCCTATGGTCTACATAGTAGAGGGTAAACCCAGCCCTCGTGAGTTTTCACTGTGTGATAAGTGGAGCAGGTCTGGCTGACTGATGCATGTGAAACATGATCAGTTTGCATAAATTGCACTATAGTGTCACCATCTGTCCATGTGATACAGTGAATCAAAGCTGGGCCATGTGAGGGAAAGCCTTATCAAATGATGCACATGCTGTTTCTGGGTGTGTGAATGTCTTCATTTCACTTGGAAGTATATCATTCTCTTTCATGCCTCAACTAGTATTGCTCTAACGTTAAAGTCCAAAAGGTCTGTGTCTTACTTCTACTGGCAGTAATGCAGAGTATTGTTTGCCACTAGCTAGCTTCCTGAGTGTTTTGTATACCTGTGTGTGTGTGTGTGTGTGTGTGTGTGTGTGTGTGTGTGTGTGGTAATAGCCAGCCATGCTGAACTGAACTGAGTGTTGTCGTTGACATGGCCCTTGGCTCTCTGCGGGTGGTGAGTGGTTGTTCTCTTGGGTAATCTCTCTCTTTTTTTCTGCCTCCCACTTTTTCACTCCCTCTACTTCCTTCTACTCCCTTTTCCTTTCTTTTTTGCTATACATTTCTTTATCTCCCTCACTCCTCTGTCTCTCTGAGAAAGCTGTGAGCAATGAAAGGAGGAAATGAGTAAAAGAAACAAGTCACTGTAGCCCACGATGATAATGGCAGTGAGGGGGTGAGGAGATTATTCTCTTAAACTTTTTCATTAAGCGTAATAAGAAGTGGTAGAAGAAGAGACAGGATAAAAGAAGTAGTAGGTCTTGCATGTAGCACATTTGAAAACAATATATAGCCAATATGACCCACAGTCTCTCATTAACTGGCTTCCGGAGATTATTACGTTTTATTTCATTATTATTGTGTATATCAGGCATTAAAATAGCAATTCAAGTCGTTTGGAAACTCACACATTCCAACCACATTTTATTAACTTTTTAAGTTGCTTGTTTTGAAATACTTTTATTAGAAGAGAACAAAATCAAAGAATAAAACTAAGACATTTAAATCTGCTGAAGTGCCCTTCAAGTCCTATACCCTCAGTTCAGTGCTGTAATAATAGCTGAATTTAAGGTCATATAGGCCTCTTTTCAATTGAGATTTTTGTCTGACTCATAGGCTGTGCAAATTGTGTGTGTGTGTGTGTGTGTGTGGGAGGTGGGGCGGGACATGCTGCTAGTAAGTGAGAGAGAGAGAGAGAGGTTTGTGCAGGGCAAGGTCTTAATAGTGCACGCCAGAACAAGCCTCCACCTCTGCCTCAGGCTCTATCTTTACACACACACACGCACACACACACAAACAAACACACGCACGCACGCACGAAAGAGAGATACTCAAAGGTTGAAAACCTGAATTTGGGTGAAGAAGATGAGAAGCCGTGCAACAGCACACACACATATACACACATATATAAATAGAGTGGAGAGGCTGAGTACAGATAGACATAGAGTAATATGAAGAAGAAACAGAATGGGGACTTGGAAATGGAAAAAAAAGAGTGTGAGAGAATGGGTCAGATGTAGTGACCGTGTCAGTGTGGTTGAAGAGGCAGCTGACATCCAAGGCACCCCCCCCCCATCCTCCCCCTTGCTCCAACCCGCCCCCAGCCGCCCCAGCAGTGGGAGCATGCCTCTGTTATCTCCGAGAGGCTGAGGAATTATAGGTTGAGAGGGGAAGAGGAGGAGGAAGGGGGTCATGTGACATAGCAGCAGCTGCTAGGCTGAGAATTTCTGTTTTCACTGAGTGAGAGAGAGAGAGAGAGAGAGAGAGCAAATGAGCAAGCGCAAGTGAGATATAGGCAGAGAGAGAGAGTGCGCTCGTGTGGTGTGTGTGTGTTTGGTGTGTTGCTTTGTTAGATAAGCTACAAACGTTCTTTGTGTGTGTGTGTGTGTGTGTGTGAGAGAGAGAGAGAGAGAGAGAGAGAGAAAGAGAAAGAGAGAGAAACTGTGAGTGCGAGAGAGAGAGAGAGAGAGAGACAGACAGACAGACAGAGAGAGAGAGAGGGAGAGGGATAGCGGGAGAAACATGGTGATTCCCCCGGCTGCTCAGGCGAGTGAAGCTTGCTGGAAGATGCCGCGATGGGTGAGCGAGGCTCCACTCCTTTGTGCAGTAAGCAGACGCTGCTTTTTTTCTTTACACAGGGAAGGAGGGTCGAGGAACAGCCGGTGTGGGTGTGTGTGTGTGTGTGTGTGTGTGTGTGTGTGTGTGTGTGTGTGCGTGCGTCTCTTAAGTGTGAATTCCGGTATGTGTGTGTGGTAAGTGCTGTGTCTGTGAACTAAAAGCTGTGACCACAGTAGTAGATGAATGTGCTGTTTCTCAGAAGTTCTCTGCGCTGAACTGAAACGTTCTCCCAGAGAGCGTGTTCTACTTTGTGCTGCTTTTTCAGCTTCGCTGGTCTGGTACCATCTGCCTACTCTAACGTTCTGCACAATGTTGTCTTGAACTCTGTGTGTAGTGTTTGTGAAGGTTTTGTGTAATTCCAGTCATTTACCAGCACAGACTTAGTGTGTGTCTGTTCTATGTGTATGTGTCAAAGATTTCGCCTCGAGCACTTGTGGAGTAGCATTTTGTGTAGTGGTTTTGATGTGGGTGAGTTGGGACTATTCGAATGACTGTGTAGGGTGGTGTGCTGCATTTATGTGTTTGGGTTAGCTTAGCTTAAGCAGCTGCAGTTAAGGTGTAGGTGTGCATTGGGAGGTGTTGGTTTCTTTGGTTTGCGTTGTTATGTGCCATGTCATAATATACAGTTTGTGTTTTTGTTTTGCGTTAGTTACTGTGATGTATGGTAATATCAAACATATCAGTACAAGTGGACGCTTACTAAAACAAGTATGTTTCAGAGCAATATTTGTAAAGCAAACGTATATGAAAAAACTGGAGCTTGCCCTCTGCCCACAATTCTCATATTAGTGGTTTTGTATTATTTTATGATATTTTATCGCTGTCACATCTTTATTAAACTGGAAAGTTGATGTAACACTTATTTATTTTTCGTCCAATAAGAGAACAAACATATTTATAGTATATTTTACTTCTATCTTGTTTTAATTTGGCCCTATCTTCAGCGAATGGTTGGTTTGTTCCTCGGTGATGCCTCTGTCATCTGTACCTCGGAGTCAAAGAGAGCATAATTGGCACTTGCTGTTCTCTATCACTCACGCAGTGCTTGTAATCAAACTAGTCTGTTATGGTTCTTCTCCAAGCATGTTCAGCTTGCCTGTGACGTGTTAGCAGCAGTTTAAAAGTTTGAAGCAATCTATGGCTCCATCAGTTTCAGAGGAACTGTTACAGATGGGTGGCATCATTTGATTTGGAGAGATACAGTATGTTGGGTGGGAACTGGCGCTGACTAACATTGTTAAACAAAATAAATTGAGGCGTCCCCTCTAGATATTCAGTAGGTTATTGATTAATAATAAAGTGGATACTGATTATCACTCAAGGTCATTTGAGGTATTGTTGTGCCTTTGGTTAGGTTATATGCAATATGTGTTGCTGTATTGTGTAACTTGTAGTGTATACTCCTGTGGGTGCATGTGTGTTTTTTGTGTGCTATGCTCTATGTGTTTTTGCTGTGTAGGTGGTAGCAGAGGGATGCAGTAGCAGAAAGGGTCAGTGGTAGGCTTAGTGCTGTGTTTCGTTGCACTACAGCACAGTGCTGGTGACATTGTTAATTTCATTATTAATTGCTTTGGGAGTTCAGCTGGAGTGCAGTAGGTGAAGGCGAGGTTATTTTAACAGCATTCCAAATAGCAATATTGGGGTCTCACACAATCACACAATCACACACACACACACACACACTGCCCAAGTGACCTCACACCTCTCCCCACTGAAGGAGATTTTCTCTCCCTCTCGGATTCCGCTCGTCCCTCTGTGCCCCAGGCCTGGCCTATATTTAGACCCGCCTGATTTGATCACAAACTACATCAGTTAATGATGATCCGCTGTACAATATCAGCCTTGACTGTTTGCTTTAAGAAGCTGGACTTTGTGTAGACCCTTTTTGTGTGGACGCTTGTGTGTTTGGGCATTAATATTTATGTGTGCATTTTTAGTGTGTGGGGATTCCATATTGGCTGTCATCGTGGTGTCTTCTTTCACTGTGAACTGGGGAGAGAGCACTCGTAAATCCCTCTCTCTAAAAACAGAAGAAGAAAAACACCACAACTCACATCAGCCCAGCAGATAAATGTGTGTGCCTGTGTATGGTGAGGATGTCCAGATATTGCTGTGTATGGAAACTTTAAGCCACCTCAGTTAGCAGAGCTAATTTAAGAGCAGAGTTTGAATTGTGTTGAACATGTCTGGATAATTGTAGAAATCACAAATATGAATTACTGTGGGTTCTCTTATTCACGTCTTTCTCATGATGTTGAAGATCCAGCCATGGAAGAGATATATATTCTACATCCTAATTAGCAGGTACTGGTAATTAGTGTGCTTTCTGTAATAATGATGATTTATCACGCAGCCTATTTCATAATTTGAAGATGGTTTGGTGTGCACCAGTTTAGCTTTATCTTTCGGGATTTCAGTATCTCAGTAGCTCAGGGTAACACACAAGCTCTGTTAGGACACTTGTAGCATCAAAGTATGTAAACTAATCATGCAGCAGAGGCACAGGTATTGCTGTGTTCTGGTAACAATCTAATATCAACAGGAAATGTCCTATGGGATGTTGAAAAAAAAAACAACAACAAATCACTTTAATCCAGTCCTGTATCAAATCTAGCCTCATCAAGTTTTAAGGTAACCACACAGACATTGAGCGAACACACCTGACTCCTCATAGTCACAGAGGGAGTAGAGGCTCGTGTGATAGACAAGGGGTGATGTGACTCTTTTCTTTTTAGTAATTTTGTGTTTTTTTACAAACATTTACAAAATTTTATTCTACAGGTTTAAAAGAGATTAAGAAATGTGGAAAGAGAGTGCATTGACAACTGACTAACTGCTTTGTATAATAGGATAAATATCACTAGAGAGGCATCAATAATATTATAAAGACATTGACCATTTAAATGGTGGTGATGAATACATATCTGAAAGTTATTTTTCTTTTGTTTTATTTAAATGTATTATTTTACCAAAAATCTTAGCCTGTGTGGGCGTTCAAGCAGTGGGGACTCCTCTTCACAATGGTGTGGCCATGACTGACCTGGAGCATAACCCCTGACCTCTACCTCTTTCACTCACAGCTGTCAGTGGCATTCAGTGTCTTTGTGCATGTGTGTGTGTGTGTGTACATGTGCGTCTGTGTGCTTTTTGAGCTTTGACATACTTATAAAAGCACAATTGGTCTGTGCTTGTTTGTCTGTGTGTGTAATTTGTAGCCGTGGGCCTGTTCGCTTAAATACATGACTCAACAGCTACTGACAGAGTGAGTGTGTCACAGTCGACTCAAACCCTCCCTTAGTTACGAGCTTAAAACAGAACCAAACAACCCTTCATTATGCCTTATGTCTCTTATCGTCTCCTCGTTTCTTTCTGTTTTGTCTCAGGCATGAGCCATGAGCCAAAGTCACCATCGTTAGGCATGATCTCCACGGCGACTCGCAACACGGCGACGGTCAGTCCCCTCACCCCGTCGCCGCTCAACGGCTCCATCGTGCCCAATGGCAGCCCTGCAGCCCAGTCTACACACTCCGGATTCGCAGCAGCCCTACGCAAGCTGGCCAAACAGGCTGAGGAACCTCGAGGTAAGCCCCGCCCACCAGAGTGCTGACCTCGGTAACCCGCCGCCTCTGCCCTCTGACTCAAGCGCGGCAGAGTGTTACGCAGGGTCTACAGTGGGGGAGCCTGTGTCTCTTTGGCAGACTCTGTAATAGCTCTTAAGTAGAATTTACACTGAACTGAATTAAGTGCTGTTCCCTTGGGAGGCCCTCAATGACCCACTTACATGACTGATCAAAGGACTGGAATCCCTCGTCATATGATGCTGATACTGATATTTCATTCAGTAATAACTCATACAGCATAAAATGACGTATCACAAACTAGGCACCCAGAGTTATTTTTGTATGTCACAATAGGAGATGCGATATCAGAGTTCAGACTTTGGCTTCATCTATATTAAATCATTAAAACATTTTGGATTCATGTGTACATGTGTACTCTGGAGCTAACTTTGTCGTTAATTTAGATCGTGCTTTGCGTTGTGACAGCTTAAAGGAGCAGTAGGTTGGCAGTGCTCCACTGAACTGTAGTAAGATGAATAGAGCCTGTTGTTGCTACTCCAGGTTCAGCGCAGCAGAAAATGCACTATGTAACATTTGGTTAAGAGGATAAGTAGTAAAAATGTTTTCATTTTGCTTTATTTTATAATATTGAATAATACAGTATATACCTACCATAAATATATTTATTTACTATTATGTATTGTCAAATTACCCCTTTTTTGAATGTGTGAAGTTGCAGTACTTTCATATTAGATTAATAGATTAACTTTTGGATGGTATTGTAAACTGTGCGTCAGTACTTACTGAGGAATCTCCTTGACGGTGTTGAACCCGCTGAGCTCATTGCTGTTTGCCGGGCCTGTGCTCAGCCTAGTCAGGGGAGAGCCCCATTGACGGAGTGTGGAAATGGTGGCTTCATAGCATACGCTTTATTGGGGGTTATCAAGGTTAAACATAGTATGTGATTGATTTTGATATTATTGCTACAAGGATGCTCTTTTTTTCTTTTTTTCTTTTCTTCATCTGTAATGTACTGATTTTTATTCAATTATTTCCTTATCAAGGATTGTGGGAGGAGCTATCTTGGTGTGTGTGTGTGTGTGTGTGTGCACTTGTGAGAGAGTCAGGGCAGAGGTCTGTAGTTGCTGAAAGTAATCTAGAGGAAGCATGGTGCATTTCTCTCTCTCTTTCTCTCTCTCTCTCTCTCTCTCTCTCTCGCACTCTCTCTCTGGCACTCCTCCAACCGCCATCACTGCCATCATTTAACCTCGGCTACAGTGAGGAGCCACTGTATTCATAAACACACATTTAAACAGATCTGTATGTGTATGTGTAGCTCTTCTGACCGTGTGCCAAAAAGGGGTAAGGAGTGAAGAATGTTTGTGTATACTTTCACGTGTGTGTGTGTGTGTGTGTGTGTGTGTGTGTGTGTGTGTGTGTGAGTGAGAGAGAGAGAGAGAGAGAGAGAGAGAGTATTGTCTGTTGAGAGAAATTCTTGAAGAGTTTGCCAGGATCACTGATATACTGCAGGCCCCTTCCCCCTAGACAGAGAAAGAGAGGAGACAGGCAGACAGAGACAGTGGTGGCTCCGGCTCCCTGCTGAGGGTATGGGTGGCTGTAGTGTGCTTACTGTTGTTCTTTTGTCTGTAGCTTTTAAATTAATTTTGCAATTAAAATGTAATTACATATTTAATAGCTTAGTGAACTACTCAATAAGCGACGTCAATCAGTTTACATTCTGTATCAGCAGATTGGATTGTTCTATTTTTTTTTGTTTGTTTCAATATCAAGAACTGATATCAAATAATGTGTTTTGTTAAATATTATATGGATTAGTAGAACTCCTCCACTTGTTGTGGTGAGTTGTAAACAAGTGAAACAATATTGATTACACCATTATTTTATTATCACTGCTGAAAACTGTACGTTCATGATGGTGAACCACTGGCTCATGGCCTGTGATCCTTAAGGACAGATTTGTTTGTACCTTTATAAGATTCTCTTGTAGCATAACACCAGCCATGCACTACTGTAGGACTCTGCTGTTTTTACTGATTCACCTTCCACACACCCTTCCACCTACTGCTCCAGCCAAGCACCCTGAAACACTGCTCTTAATTCATCTTCACACTCTCTCAATTCATCTTCTCTCTCTCTCTCTCTCTCTCTCTCTCTCTCTCTCTCTCCCCTCTCTCTCTCCTCATTTTTTATTCCTCTTCTACCTTTTTGTCTTGCCCTCTTAACTGCACTCTCATCTCTTTCTCCAGGTATCCTTTCTCTTGTGCTTTCTCTCTCTCCCTCTTCCTCATTTCTTCCTCTCTCTCTCTCTCTCTCTCTCTCTCTCTCTCTCTCTCTCTGGAGCTGTTCTCAGGACTTTGATTTATGACTCTGAGAAGAGTGCACACAACCCCAATTTTTACTAATCCACCCTCACAGACACTTCTATTCCTTTTTCTCCTCCTTCATACACTAGTCCTGAACAATAAACATGCACTTTGTTCTTAAAAAAGCATACACCTCACATAGAGCCTCTCCCTTTCTTTTTTAATCCATTCTCTCTCTCTCTCTCTCTCTCTCTCTCTCTCTCTCTCTCTCTCTCTCTCTCTCTCTCTCTCTCTCTCACATTACGTACACCTCTCAGCCCTAACATGATGACCACCTCCTTGTTTCTATAATAACTGTTCATTCTCTCAGCTCCACTGACCATGCAGGAGCACTTTGTACTTCTACAATTACAGACGGTAGCTCATCTGTTGCTCTGCTTACTGTGTTTGCCCCCTTTCACCCTGCATTTCAATGATCAACCCCCACCAAGGACTACCACAGAGCAGGTATGAATTGATATCTGATGGTGGATCATTCTCAACGCTGCAGTGACACTGATGTCGTGGTGATGTGTTAGTTTGTGTTGTGTACAAGGGTATCAGACACATCAGTGCTGCTGATGTTTTTAAACATTGTGTCCACTTACTGTTGACTCCTACCTTGTTGTTCCACTGTGTTCAAACATTCATAGACAGTAGCTCATCTGTTGATGTACAGTTTGTGTTTGTCTTTCACTTGGACTTAGGATGTTGCCCACAGGAAGTTGTTGGCTCGATGTTTTATGTTGGTGGACTATTCTTGGATGCTGAGGGTGTGTGTTTGTGAGTGCGTATATATATATATATATATATATATATATATATATATATATATATATATATATACACACACACGCACACAACACATACACAAAAGAGAAGAACAGAATATTCACTCTCTCTCTCTCTGTCTCTCTCTCTGTGTGGGTGGTGTATAAAAACAGACCACTGAGGGAAGACACACACTATGATTAAGCCACAAGCTTGTTAAAAAGGGTAGAAAAGCTGCTTGAGACTGAGGGTGAGTTGATTCACTGTCCAGATGCCCCAGCTGAGCACAGGGCAGTCAGAGAGCGTTGGAAATGTAGACACCTGCTGACCCCAACACACATTAACACTTTCAAGAGTGCTCTTGAGTGTGTAGACCACTTTACTGTCTTTTCCCTGCTGTGAAAATATATGTTCACAATACATGATGTGTCATTTTCAGCTGCCTGTGAGGAAGGTTGTATTCACAAAAAAACCCTGTTTGTTTGTTTGTTTATTTATTCCAAAGTAAACTCAGAAGTTTATCATTTTCATATTCAACAATGACAATTAATATGAAATCACTCATTACTATGTGTGTAGTAAAATAGGCCATGAACCGAAAAGTGAATTATAGAATTGTACATCTAAAAGACTGCCAATAATATTCAAAAAACATTCCTTAACAAGCTTATTACACTTTGTTGGAGCAGAAGCCATAGTTTCATTGTCTATAGTGCACTCTATAGGAAGTAGGGAGCCATTTGAGTTTCAGCCTAAAATAATTGCATAGGGAGCTGACATCTGGTCAGCTACTTGTTATTATGCAGTTATTGTACACTGGATGCTGTTGTTTATGGGCTCTGTAATTGGTCTAAATGGAGTTTTTATGACACATGCAGTTGTTCAGTATTACTTGAAATACTCAGAATAGCCACAATTGACTCAGAAAGTGCACCGTGACATCATATATTACGATAACAACCGATAGCTCTCCTACTTCGCCCACATTCTTTCCAAAACCTGGCATTCATAGGTTGGTCTTAGAGGTACAAACAGGCAGATTTGTACAGTCATACACACACACACGCACACACACACACACACACACACACACACACACACATGCAGAGTCAGCAGTGTAATCCCCTGTGGTGCCTGGCAGGCATTAGCCTTTTAGAGCACGCTGTTATCTACCAGCATATGCACTGCATTCTGGTCTTACCGTGCCCTAGACTTTGTGTGTGTGTGTTTGTGTGTGTGAGAGAGTTTGTAGTGTAGTAATAAACTCCTATTAGTTTAAACTCACCATTCTCACACGCGCACACACACACACTTGTACACACTGAGCACAGAGGCCTTTACCCAGCGTTGTAACTCTGTTTGATGAAACACTGAATCACAATGCTGTGGCGACTGGTGACTAATGAACAGTTCAGACTAACAGAAATTACTGATGGTGTGGCTACTTTTTTTCTTATTAAAATAAGCTGTGTTTCCTGTGATATTTACAGGAAGTGTGCTGATTTCCTGATTCATACACTATTTTATACAATTTCACACTCTTAGGTCAACACATTAACAACAGTTTACAGCATGGCTTTCTCTCCCTCCGTAATGTTATTCTCCATAATTTCTCTTTTCTTTATTCTTTCTCTCTCTCTCTCTCTCTCTCTCTCTCTCTCTCTCTCTCTCTCACACACACACACACTCACACACACACACACACACACACACACACACACCTTCTGCTCTCTGTAGTTCTTTCAATTTATATTTTTGGTTAATATTTTTTCTCTCCTTCTCTTTCTTCTCTGGTGCTCTCTAATTTCTCTATCCCTCTGTCCCTCTTAGCAACCTAATCTGTTTCTACCTCTCTCTCTCTCTCTCTCTCTCTCTCTCTCTCTCTCTCTATCCCCACTATGGTTCTGCAGGTGTGCTGCTGTCTGATTAATTATCCTGTTCCTTATGAAGTCAGATTTTAGAAAGCACATCCTTTCTCAGAGGGAGAAAAGGAAAGGAGGATGAGACAGAAAGAGCCTTTGGCTGTAGTGGGGGGGATGGTGCTGTAGCCCTAAGGGCAGCCATGTTTTGTGTGGGCAGAGTAGACATGAGGAAAATGGTCAACATGCACTGACCCCTCCATCTGGTAAAGGGAGAGCTTGAGTACAGAAGGAACATGAACACACACACACACACACACACACACACATACACACACACACACACACACACACACACACACGTTGTTAGTATACATTTATCAATATACCTTGAGGACTTATATCTGTATGTATTACTGTATTTTATGTCCATCCCTATATGTATTTTTAATCTTAGTTTCGTATGTGGTACTGCAGATATAGAAATGCTTCTTTCAGTTCCAGCTAAAGCTACATCTGTGAGGGTGAATATGGTTAAAAATGCCATGGTTTCCTAAAAACCAAACCAGAACAACACACCCACGTAAACACCCATTGGTGTTACTATATATATGAGCACTTCTGCTGATATAAATACTTGCAATGGCTAAAGATACACCCAATTCTAACTTTAACTTTAAGAGAAAAAGATTTCTCTCCTTTGTGAAGGCCCCTATAATATTTTGATCTTCTTCACAATTGTCACAGTTTCTTGTCACCAGGTAGATGTTCAGTGCTCACAAATTATCTAAAGCAGCACTATGTAAGAATTGTATTTTGTGGGCTCCCCCTGCAGGTGTAGAGTGTAAATCCTTTTTACCGCACTTTCATTAAATCAAGTCTCCCCCACTCCCAGTAATTTAACTCACCTAGTAACTCAACTAGTAAAAGTCAGTCCAATTTAAATAACAATAATAATAATAATACAAATAATAATGATGATACATTGACTGGAAGGTGCTAAGTTGTCTGTGTGTATGTGATGGACTGAATGAAGGAATTAATTAATTTATATATCACTTTTCAAGACAGTCTGTTTGCAGTGAGTGTAAAACAGTACAGACACCAGTGGTTTGAACAGGTAGCCAGCCAGTGAGCAGCTCCAAACCACGTGCTTAAAACAAGCTCATTTAATCTGTAGTCATTGTGACAGTTACGTGAGATGATTTTCCTTGGTTGATATTAGTAGCCACTAACAGCTGTGTTACTGGCTTCTAATTATTGTTGTCTGTAACATGTGCTGTAAGGCAATATACACTGTTCTCAGGAGGGGTTTCCTGTCTGCCTCCAAAAATTACATAGTGCAGTTTCTGCAGTGCTAAGCCTAGAAGTGTAAACTTAGAGGATCTGTTCTCCCTATTACACTCAGTGGAGTAAAATTTCTACATATTATTGGTTCAAAACAAGAACAAACACACACATACATCCTTCACATCCAAAACAAAAGAGACACTGCTAATCACATGATGCAGCACAAACACACATACATACACCTCTATTCCCCCCCACAAGGATCAGGAATCCACGTAGAGAATAAACTGATAAATGCAGAGATATGATCGGAAACACAAATACAGGCAAACACTCGTCCTCTGTGTGATTCTTCAGAAGACCCACATTATCTTCTGTTCCTCTTGTGAAAACATGCTGACAAACAGTCACGTAGTCACATCTCCCAGCTGCTGTGTCCCTCTCTCTTTCTCCCTCTCTCTCTCTCTCTCTCTCTCTCTCTCCCTCTCTCCCTCTCTCTCCCTCTCTCTACCTGTCTCTCTCTCTCTCTCTCTCCCTGTCTCTCCCTCTCTCTACCTGTCTCTCCCTCTCTCTACCTGTCTCTTTCTCTCTCTCTCTCTCTCTCTCTCTCTCTCTCTCTCTCTCTCCCTCTCTCCCTCTCTCTACCTCTCTCTCTCTCTCTCTCTCTCTCTCTCCCTGTCTCTACCTGTCTCTCTATACCTCTCTCTACCTGTCTCTCTCTATGTCTCTCTCTCTCTCTCTCTCTCTCTCTCTCTCTCTCTCTCTCTCTCTCTCTCTCTCTCTCTCTCTCTCTCACACACACACACACACACACACCACCCATTTCCTCAATCTCACAATGGACTTCTCTGAAGATGAACACAAATCTTGCATAAACACAATGCACACCCACAGCGATTGCCTCTGTGTATGCCTGAGCTTGTGAGTCTCTCTCTCTCTCTCTCTCTCTCTCTCTATATATATATTTTTTTTTTTTAAATCATTTTTTTTTATTTTTTATGTGTGTGTGTGTGTGAGAGAGACTTTCAGATTAGCAGGGCTTTGTGTGGTGTTGGCAGTGCATGACCAGAGGCAGCATATGGAGGCAGGCTTGTCGGAGCACTGCTATGCACACCAGGTGTGAAATGGCCTGTTTAATTAAGTGCTGATGTTGTTCTAATGCAGGCCGGGAGCACGGAGGAGGGTAGGGGAGGAGGGAGAGAGGAGTATGTGTGTGTGTGTGTGTGTGTGTGTGTGTGTGTGTGTTGGGCAGGCAGGCTGGGCGGTCATGCGTGTAGGCAGTGTGAGAGAGAGGCTGGGTTAATGGGGGAGCCCACAGAGAGCAGAGCTACACATTAATCAAAACGACACACATACATACTCCACTCCTCAGCTCCCCACTCTCTCCCTCTCTCTATCTCTTTCTGTCTTCTGTCTCTCTCTCTCTCTCTCTCTCTCTCTCTCTCTCTCTTTCTTTTTATGTGCTCTATTTTCTAACCCTCTCCCTTTTATCACCCCACCCCCATCCCCTTTCTCTTCTCCTGTTTATTTTAACACCTCATCGAGGACTCCATTTCTGGCATGTTTTTTTTTCTTTTTTCACAAACGAAGCTGTGCTTCCTCTACAATCACAGTCGGAGATGTCCAGCTATGGGTATTACTTCCTTTTTCAAGCAGCTTGCACAGACCAAGCCACGCCGAATAGATTTGAATGCTATTAGCATATCATAAAATGACACCAGTTTGCAGAGCCTCAGATGGTGTGCATGTCATTGAGAGGCCCATCTGCCTGGATGACGTTTTCTGGGGTTGGGTGAGGGGTGGCTCGCGGCCATTCAGGCACGGACCTCCAGGAATTCAACGAGGATGGGTGGAGACTGGCTGCAGGCAGCAGGAGCTTTGTTTGGGAGCTGGTCTTTGTATGTGTGTGTGTGTGTGTGTGTGTGTGTGTGCATGTGTGTGCACGCTGGGGGTAGAGTTCAAAGAGAAGATGAGCAAATAAAAATGCCACTTGGGAGTGTGTTTATCCCCCCACCACCGCATCTAGCTCTATCTATTTAAACCCCTCCCTGAATGCCCACTCTCACCTAATCACATGCCGGATGTACTCTGAAGCATCCAGTAGTAATTCCCCAGCTTTACCTCACTGTACCTGCTGTAAATGCACAGATAAAAAATAATGAGCATACCTCGGTTAGCCTAACAGGAAGCAAAACACCCTAAACATGAAGGGAGAGATGGACAGGAGGGTGTTGAAGGAAGGATGCTTTATGGAGAAGTGCCCACAGGAACATCCAGAAAAGTGGAGGGGCTGAGGAGCACAGCTCGAGGAAAAACAGCACGAGTGATGAGATGAAGGAATAACAAAAGAGAGGGATGGGGATCCTCTCACGTCTCACCTGCCTGTTTTTCCTGGTCCTTCTGAATTATTCATGGTGTCCTGGCTGGCTGCAGAGTGGAGGGAAGAGAGAGTGATATGAGGAAAAACAAAGAGGGCTAACGATGTAAAAGTAGACTCGAGTGATAGAAAGGGTGCGGAAGGAAAAGATAAAGAGGGGCTTCTAGTTGGAGATGAGAAGAGTGGTCATGATCTCAGGCTTTCATTATCTCTTTCACTGTTTTTCTCTGCTTGCTCTGTTTAAAGCATAATGCGTTTGACTCAGTTCTGTTGTGCACTAGAGCTGTCACAATTATTTTATTAAACTCATTTACCAAACATTTGGTCAAATTAAATACTTTTACCTATACTGGAATTTGCTTGTAACTCACTCTCACACACATTTTATTTATTATTTTATTAATGAGTTAATATTATTCATTCATTCGTTATCTGTAACCGCTTACCCCGGGGGGGGGGGCAGTCCTTCACAGGGCAACACACACACACACGGACACTTTTGAGTCGCCAATCCACCTACCAACGTGTGTTTTTTGGACTGTGGGATGAAACCAGAGCACCCGGCGGAAACCCACGCAGACACGGGGAGAACACACCAACTCCTCACAGACAGTCACCCAGACCGGGAATCGAACCCACAACCTCCAGGCCCCTGGAGCTGTGTGACTGCGACACTACCTGCTGCACCACCGTGCCGCCCCTGAGTTATTATTATACTATGACAAATAGAGAAATAAGGACCCAGTCTCATTGATGTGGAACATTTAACTAAACACTTGTGTGAGTTATAGGCCAGTTTAACCTAGAATTATTTTACCGTAAGTACCGTAACATAACTGTATGCGTTTTAAGTGATATGTTCAACAGGCCCGTCAACAGTTTAACCATTTCCCTTTTCTTTCATTTCAAGTGTTCATGCTACTGCCATTTATTGTTTTTCCTCATCTCTCTGTCCCAATCTCTCTCTCTCTCTCTATCTGAGGTATGTTGGCTGTATTGAAAGGCTCTGTGCTTTGAGTGTGTATTGATTGCTTGAGTGAAGGAGGGCAGACTAATGGCTGTCCATGCTGGGAGCAGTCTACTAATTGCTGTTGTGCAGACACGACACACTTCCTTTTTATCTCACCTCACAGAGTCCTGTCGCCTCATCTTATCCTCCCCCCTCTTACAGTTGCTCATCCCTCTCTCTTCTGTCTTAGTCGGGTCAGTGGTTCAGTGATTATTTTTTTTTGTCCTGCTAAGCTGACCTTAGATCTTTCTCTAAAGAAAAACGACTTGACCATTTTGATCTTGAATAAGATCATTGGCCATTTGTTACTTGTGTACATTTTAAATAAAAATTAGCAGGACCCTTATCTGTTTGCTTTTAAGTGTCAGAACCTGCAAGAGCAGGTATATTTCAGGATTATGCGTACTGGGCTTAATCCTCGTCTGTGCCATATGTCAATTCACATGACCGTATTGCAATATCTGTTTGGGTTTTTAACGTTATTGATACCAGTAGATTTTAAAATATGCATGCAATCTGCTAGCTAATACTAGCTTGCCCTTTTTCATCAAGTGGAGTAATTGTGCAGGCCTACTGAGGAGTTTTTAATTCAGAAATCATAGCAGCCTGTAGGAAGATACTGTAGATGAGGTAGATCATTTGAGCCTGTGATCCATAGAGAGACAGTTAGCTACTCTAAAGGGCCTGTTCAGTAGCTACAGGTGGAGTCCAACCTATACATCATTAATGACAGCTTTTAGTCAGCAACAGCTCTATAATTACTCCATCCAGAAGCCTGGCAAATGCCACCTCTCTTCCTCCACCTCCTCCTCTTCTGACTTGCTTTGTCCTTATGCCGTTAAAAGCCTTCCTCAAAAATGTCAGCTTTTAATGGCCTTCCCCAGGACAGGATGGTTTTAACACATCATGCATTGTACTGCATCTTTATAGCAGCCTAAGTGGAAACCAGTCTTGTACATTACACAAGGCAGATGTGTGTACATTTGATGGCAGCTCTTTCACCATACGTTTCTGGCTTAGTTTCATTCGCTCCACATGACTGCATTTCTAGGACGACAAGGACAAAATTCAGTCAAAATGCTGGCATAAGGGCTTTTCCAGTGAAATAGGCCCTAGGGTTTGGAGTTCAGTGGCCAGATCTGAAGGTTTCAGAGAGTAAACAGTCCCTATGTGAGAAAGATATATGAGGAGTCAAGGAGAAAACGGCCCTGCCAAGATATTAAGTGCTCTCATCCATTTAATGAGTTTCTGCGTACTTTTTTAGTGCGGATGATCCTGTGTGTTGAAGTGGGCTAATGGTCATAAGCACTGTGTTATCCCAGTTACCTGACAAGTGCTTCTTCTCTTCAATATAAATGTTTGGAAGTGACTCTGAGTCTTCATTTTTTCCACTAAGCTGTTGGAAGACAGTGTAGTGTGGAAAAGTTTTAAACAACCATTTGTCTGAAAGTGAGATGTTTATGAGTATGTGTATGTATGTGTGCATTAGAGTGGGCTTTTTGAGAACTGCTGTGAACAACTGTAAAGCCTGAAGTTACAGACCGATAGGAACTGAGTGACAGGGTTAATGTGGAGAGAAGGGAGCTGAGCTGTGTAAAAGTGCTGCTGCTGCTGCTGATGATGATGATGCTGCTGGCTCACTCTGACCATGACAGCTTTTCCTTGCCAGGGTGTATTAAGGGAGAAACATTCTCAAAACAACAATTGGAGGAGTTAGTCCTGCATACATGAGGGAGCCAGAAAAGTTAGAGAAATATCCTGAAATGATATATACATTGTGTGATTTCAGGAGTCCGAGCAACGTGGTCTAATTTTAAATGTTTCTTCAAAATTAAAAATTCTTCAAAACAAGGAGAAATATTTAAAGAATAATTATTGGATTCCTCTTGGTAGTGGCTAATAGTTAAGGTTTTGGTTTGAGAATTGGAATTGAAACAATTAAGTCATGCCAGCTGTAGCTGTGAGAATATCTTTGCTTATTAAATGATTCATTTTGGGAATCATGTAGTGAGCAACACAGACAACATTTTGTAACTTAATATGGATTGCTCTATTACAGCCTCCAAAAATTACTGTTGTTCAGCATATTTCTTCTGGTAAACTCATGAACACAGACACTATTATGTGCAGCAGATGCCTGAAGATTCTTAGCTGTCGACCTAGGGTTCTTTGTCACTTGTTTGAAGAGACTTATGGACCTCTCCTACTGGGAACAGCCATGGTTTCTTCCATTTACAGATTATTGGGCAGATTGCAGCAGATGGAATTGCAGGGAATGTTTTTTTGTAATCTTATGTCTGAGCATAGTTCACTAAAACACCTAAGCTCTCTGTTCTTTGGAGTTCCTTATCCTAAGGATTCTATAACTTTGTTTATTTCCTGAAGAAGTAAAAGTTTAATTTGTGTTAAATATAATTCTATTTATTGTTGGGTTTATTCAGAGACGATCGAGATGTGAAGAAATGTGTGGTTTTTCCTGCTTATCACTCAGATGTTAAATCAGATGTTTCTCGAACAGTTTCGGAACAGTTTTTTTTTTTGCTGTGTAGCAGGGAGTGGTATCCTGCTGAAAGAAGCTACTGCTGTTAAGAGAAACAGTTTTCATGATGGGGTATAACTGGTCTACAACAATATTTAGATACGTGGTATGTGTCAACGTAACATCCATGTGAATGCAAGGACCCATGATTTTTCAGCAAATTCACCTGTGATTTTAATGTCGTTGTGGATCAGTGTATATACTTGCATTTTTTTTTACTGAGGAACACAAAGAGCAGTGATGAAGCACTGAACAGATCCGACAGTCACTGTTTCGTTGGGATTCTCAGTGGGATGAGCGAGAAGTTAAAAGGAAGATTGAGAGAGAGGTTTACAACAATTACGCTTGTGATTGGCTAAGCATATGACCAGACTGTGACCCAACCCCACAGGCTCCCTGAGGGAGAACAGGAGTATATCTCTCTCTCACTCTTACTCTCTATATATTCATCTTTGAGTGTGTGTGTGTGTGTGTGTGTGTATGTGTGCATGTGTGCATGTGTGTGACACAGTAAGAGTGAGCAGCAGATGACTCTCACAGGGCTGCTGTGTCTCCATGATCACTGTCAGTGTCTAATGGCTGCCCAGGGCCGTCCATCTGTGCACTGTGTGTGTGTTTGTGTGTACAGGAAGCCTATTTAACCACTGCTGATCTCTGTCAAGTACTGCACTGCCTCCAGTCATGCCACAGCAGCCTTCTCCTAGTCTTCTGCACTCAGCTGCCTGCTAGGCCACAGATACACAAAGGAGAAATCTACTGATATATCTTTTCTTTGTTGTTTGTTAATGCCTTAATGGAAAAACACCATACAGCTGTATTCAGATGTGATTTTGTGGCACGTTTATATATGCATTTTTCAATCTGTTTGATTCAAATCCTTGTGCATAGAGTTGTGCAGAAAACAGTATATAATATCAATTCTGTCATGTCACTTTCTCAGTACTTAATATACATCACAATATAGAGTATGTTTGACTAAATATTTTTTAAAACACAGTTTTAATGACCATTGATGCCATTCCAGGGCTCTTTGCAGGGGGTTGTTTTGGGCTTGGGTTATTGTGAACTCTAGTGCTGTTGCAGTGACTACAAGATTTAACCCAGTTGCAGGAAATAAAACAAACGTGCAGTTTTTCTGAACAGTAAATGAAACAAAATGTCACTTTCTCTTTATTATTCTGTACATATTTTCCTGCGTTGCTTAAATTTGAAGTGTGAAATACAGTCAAACCAAATGGAAAGAAAACAATCAATTTCACTCTGAGTCAAACAGCTAAATAGGTGAGAGAGCAGCTTTGGCATTGTTGGTTACTGAAGCATTTTCATCGACTTATAATGAAAGTATTGCAGTGTTGTTCGTGCTGTAGGTGTACATATGGCAATATCGGTTTGAGAGCATGTGGTTTCCTGTGGTTGATCATACTGACAGGCTGCAACAGTCATATAGCATTTAAAACGAGGAGTAGCCTCCTGAAGGAACTTTCATATTTCATAAATTTGTTTCCTCTGACCAAAGTTCTGAGAAACACAAAAGAAGAATCTCAAAATAAATTCTTTGTCCTCTGTCTCCCCCATTTGTTTCTTCACTCTGCAGGTTCTTCTATCAGCAGTGAGTCATCTCCAGTCTCATCTCCTGCCACTAACCACAGTTCTCCAGTGAGCACACCCAAGCGAGGCCCCCTGGGTCCAGTGATAGTGCCCCCTGGAGGCCACAGTGTACCCAGCACGCCACCTGTAGTTACCATCGCCCCCACCAAAACGGTCAACGGCCTGTGGAGGAGCGAGAGCCGTTCTGTGCGAGAGGTAACATACTTAACAAGAAGCAAAAAAATTGTGCCCACATCCCTCTCATTTCTTCCTTCTTTTCACCTCTCCTCTTCTATGATTTATAAGCCAGTCTTAACAAGTCTTGCTATGGTGAGGATTTTATATGCTCAGGGCTGCAGCTGCTATGTAATGCGTTCACACACAGATATTTGTTGGGGGATTAGTGGATTTAACGGCTGGCCTGTAACCCATGGCATGGCAGAATATATGTGACATATGTACATGTGTCACAGCCAGCAGCAACACTCCCACCCCCAACCCGCCCCCTCAACACGCGCATTAAACAATGCCAGCAGGCCACAGAGCTGACCGCTTCAACGGCAACCAACATCTGTGCCCTCTCCCCCTGCTCTTTCCCCCCACCAATGTCCAGGCCCCAGTAGTCAAGTGCGTCCCTTTCCCAGACTCTTCTATCTTTCTCTTCCCATCTCTCTCTCTCTCTCTCTCTCTCTCTCTCTCTCTCTCTCTCTCACTCACTCTCAGTGTAAGAGAGGCATGCTTGCTTTGATAAGGGGTAAAGGATTATGGCAATCCACTAATCCTTCTTATCTGCACCCACTGGCTAATGGTGGCTGCTGCTACACAGCCACAACTCGTTACTTTGGAGACGAACTCACTGCTAGTGACAGCCATGGCCATTGTCCTCCCGTCTTGTTTTTGCCCTTTGCCCCGTGTGACCGGCTCCATTAGCCTAGTGTTCTAGAAGAGGTCAGAGATCAGCTGGACCCCTTGGGCAAAAAGTGGTCAAGGAAGTCAGTGTGAGCTTGTGCTAAAAACTGCTAAGCATAGCTGCAAATTCAAAACGTGCACAGAAGTATAAAGGCTGAATTCTCCTTTTGCTGGAAACTAATACGTGTTAATCGTTATTGTGGTACTGGACTTTTGGCCTATGACAAAATGCTACACAACAAACACACAAACAAACAGATAGATAAATAGATACAAATGGAGCACCTGACAACCTTGCAAGACTTGATAGACCAAAACAAAACTGACACCATCAGATGAACATCTTTAAAATTTAGGAGAAAATTTCCATTCTTGCTTCGGATACAAAATAAAATTCATAGATGTTTCTGTCCATACTTTCACTATATAAAGACAATTCAAATTTTTTAAAGAAGAAGCTAGTGATGTTCTCAGGGCAATGGACTGTACATCTCAGCGCTATCTCAGACTTCAGCATCACTAAAATTGTTTGGGATTCGGCTGGATTGTGAAAAATGCAGATTTCTTTGAAAAAAACGGGAAGAAACACAGTAAAAAAGTGGACACTTAACATTTAACAGACTTGTGTCTCTTGTGCGTGGTTTCTGACTTTTATATGCCAACAGATAAAGTAAAAAGTAAATAGTTCTCCCACACAGATCGAATACTGTGGTGATGGTCATTGTGATCCTAACGTTCTGCAGGGGGTCAGTTTCCTATCTTCAACACACTGTAGTGGGTCAGCCAGGCTGAGGGCAGTAGGATGGGTTTAGGGCAGCGTGGGTGTATCAGGCCCAGCCAAACTCCATTCAGTTAAACCTCAACTCCTACACACTCAAAAACACACACATACACACAGACTGATACACACTCCTCACATCCTGAACAAAGAGCTCTCTGTCTGCTCTTCACTCTTAATCAGCACTGAGTGAGGAGGTCACGCTATCGTTTGAGTTGGTCCCCCTCCCTCCCTAGGCCTCCCCCCAGTGAGTGTCCTCTCCCCCTCCTAAGCTGTCAATTCAATTAGTGCTTAAGCTGGGGCTTGGTTGCCTCTTCTGGACCCTGACCCAGGGCTCCGCTTGCATAAGCATGCAGAGAGAGGCAGGGAGGCCATGCGATATACTTGCATTTATATGCAGGGGCAGTCGCCCCTTCAGTGGCCAAGCCCTGTCCAGGACCTAATTTACTGTGAATGGCTAAAGCGTGTGTGATTTTGTGTGTGTGTGAGGTTACAGCAGTCCCAGGTGTACCTCAACAGCATGTGTTCGTCTGTTGGGGGGGGGGGGGGGGGGGGTGGCAGGTGGAATGAGATAGAAGATGCAAAAGATCGTCTTGGTGTGTTGTTTTGCTTTTAATGAGAGGGCGTCTTTTTGCTGCTGCAGCTTGTAATTGCTTTTTAATTGGCAATTTGAATTTATCGCTCCATCTGAGTGACGCAAATGAATACCATTCTGATGCATGGAGGTTTCCCACTCCCTCCCCACAAAGAGGGCAAAGGACTAAGCCTTTACACAGCATGAAACGTAGACTGTGCATGCAGATGCTTTCTTTTTAAGTGGAGCATGCCTTTTTTTCCCTGTGAGTCCTCAGGTCAGAGAAAGGTGAGAGTTCCTGAACCCTTTTTTGTATTTTTGCTGGGAATAAAGAATACACACTCATCCAGTGAAAGAGTGGCTTTCAACAGTGTGTGGAGAAGCTTGTGAATTATAGTAATTTGTAAAGGAACAATGCATTTCCTTTCAATATTTGAAAAAACAAAAAAACAACAACAACAACAAAACATTTGTGGATTCTGTTGCATTATAATAGAAGTTACACCAGTAAGAATCGTATCATGCTGGGCTTCTTCAATTGTTGGTGCTCCTGTGGGAAGGTAAATAATCACCCAGCTACTGTGGGGGTCATGTCTCTTTGGAGGAGTCATCTCTTGTTTTGCCCGACTTGCTGGCAGACAAAAGACACAAAGGCAGAGCAGGGCCAGGCAGCAGGCAGCAGGCATGCCCCAGGCTCCTACACAACACGCAGCCCTTTCATTTTTAATGTGGGCTGGCCCACCACACACCTGCCAGTCTTATGAGGCAATCTCTCTTACACACACTCACACACACATTGTGGATAGGTTGCTGAACTGCAGTATAACTAAATGGCCGGCAGAGGGCAAAAAGGTCAAAATCTATGCACAGGTTGAAACTGAAAGCTAATCCATAGACAATAACATTGTCAACAATATCTACCCTCGGTTAAGGATTTTTTTTTTTTTGAGACAAACAAAGCCAAAGTCCTGACCTGTGCTGAGATCATGGGTGCCATTTTCCAATTTGTATTTATCTCTTAGAATTCAACAGGCTGTTTTTGTTTCTGTGAGTTTAACACTAATCATAATGTATATGCAAATGACATCTATTCTATTTGGCAAGTACTCTGCCTTATTCGGGAACCCTATTCTTAATCAATGAATCCTAAAGCTTAATCATTGTTGGAACAGTGTTTACATACAACATCCAAAATGAATGAGTTAAAAGGTTGTGCTGGAATACTGTAATGCTGGGGTCAGAAAAATTGGAACCAGCTCGAGGCAGACAGTCACCATGCAGCAGAAAGTCGAGCACCACCATCTTAATGAGGCAAATTAAAAAGCAATCAAGACTTTATTCGCTGCTAACACTTCGTTGTGGGGAGTGATTGAATCAGAAGCAGGCGCACGCACGCATGAGAAGCATCAAATCATCTTTTTCCCCTGACTGTCTTTTAAACAGATGTCGTTTAAAAATAGAAACGGACGCCCTGTCAATTTCCAGCGAAGGAGAGCAGGAACGCACAGACTCATGATCCGAGGCAGCAGCAGCTTGCTAACACCCCTCCCTCAATTTCCAAAAGCCCAAACTCCTCTAATACTGCTTTATGGCGTTCATTGAGCCCAGGGTGCAGTGGCTAAATGTCAGTAGCCGCACCACCAATAGAAGAAAAGCAGCACGGCTTATAGCCTGGTGTGTACCGTTTCAGTCTGCATTGATCCCTTTGGTCAATAAATGCAGACAGGGGAGGCATTGGGAGGTGGAATGGGGGGGGCTCTGTCATTTTAGTTTGGAGATGTGGCTCAGGTTGTCCTGCTTGCTCTGTGATTTTGACTTCTTTTGACATATCTGAAGCACTTTTCTGGCTGACTGCACATTGGGATCCGGCCCTCCCTCCTTCTCCCCGCCAGCGCTTACAAAGCCATTAGTGGAAAGGGGTGCTCAGGAGAGGCGGAAGGGGGTCAGGGGGCACATGTGGGCCGCCTCACTGCTAAGTGAAGCGCGTTAAACAACACGAAGCAAGCAAAGGAGAGGTGGGGTAGGGCAGCCTGAGAGAGAGGGAGAGAAAGAGAGGCTGACAGGAAGGAAGTACAAGCAGTGGAGGCATTTAATATTACATGTGAGCAGTGTTGAGTGGGGACGGGTCATTGGCTGGGACAGGAGCACAGAGGTAATGGTGCTCTAAATGGGCTTTTCTCCAGCACAGTCAGCTGAGTGTCACTCAGACGCATTCCTCCAACACAGCATCACCCCTTAACTGTTCCACAGCTTAACTCTTCTTTCTGTATCGCTCCCTTTAGGCCAGATTAAGAAGGCTGAGGGGTAAAAATGTGCCAAGGTTACAGCAATCTTTACTTTCTTGAATATGAGAATATAGGTTTTGCTTTTTTTATTGAAATTTGCTTTACACTATGGCTCCTTTTTAAGCTTTTTTAGGTTCAGTTGCCTCATGGAGCAGGTACAGCAAGGTTTAAAGACATTGAGTTTGCTAGAAGCAGTTTTTGTTTATTTTTATATTACCTATCAGAACCTTACATCTTTAAACAGTGAGGACATAATGTTTGTATTGTAACCATTCCTGTATTACTGTGAATCAGGCTGGTGCTTTTGTCAGTGTCCTTTTTTTACAGCAACACCCCTCACTGAAGTTAATTTCAGCTTGATTATTTGGCAGTTTACTAGATGCAGGACAGTAAATTTCATGGTATCTTTTCAAACACTGCCAGGATTTTCCCTGTATTGCAGCATACATCTCAAATGAGAGTGCCCCTCCTTTCCAATCCCCAGTGCCTCCCCTGTCTGCATTTATTGACCAAGGGGATCAAGCAGTTTGAAGCTGTGTACACTAGGCTATTAGCCGTGCTGCTTTCCTGCTACTGGTGGTGCAGCTAGTGACATTTAGCCTCTACACCATGGGCTCCATGAAAGCCATGAAGAAATAGAAAAAAATCATTATCTGTGGCAGCTGAGGGAGCTATGGAAAAACCCGATGCCTTTGTACATACCTACCACACAACCTGCCTACATGCATGTGTTCTGCAGTCTGCGTGTGTAATCAGTCCTTCACATAGCTCTACACACACATTGCTGAAAGCTGGCAAGTCTAAAACAGTTGGATGAAGAAGGATGAAGTAGAAAATGCACCTTTCTCCAGAGATTTCTTCTGGACTTCCCCAGCTGTAGTCCTGAAGTGCATGTTCATTTGTTTGGGGGAGTGGCTTTGGAAGGAGGGCTGAAGGTACGGAGTGGAATAAATAAAAAATAAATAAGTAGCTTACACTTGCTTTTTGTTTCTACAAAATTAACATCACCAGCATTAATACTGAGATATAAAGCTTTAGATAAATCTAAAGGAAATGAAACAAATTCACATGGTAGTATGCCACTATATCTCATATATTTCAGTAAAGCTATAGATATTATATTGGCTAATATTCCTCGAAAGAGAAATTGCAGGTTCGCCTAAGGTATACAAATAATTTCTGTGAGTGCAGTTTGAAGTGTAGGCTATTTTGATTGACAATGTAGAAACCAAATGCTAAAATGCTTCTTCCTACTCGGTGTGAAATGAGTCTATGAGTCTCTCTCTTTCTCTCTCTCTCTCTCTCTCTCTCTCTCTCTCTCTCTCTCTCTCCCCTTTCTTCCTCCCGCTCTCTGTCTCTCTTTCTCTCTCTCTCCCTCCCCCCTCCCTCTCCCCCCCCCTACCTGACAGCAGTCTCCCTGTGGTGTTGAGACAGCAGCTCTTTGCTTCATCAGCTCTCACTTCATCTGTCTCTGCCTCTCTCCCTCTCCATAGCCTCTTTATCTTCTTCACCACAGCTCCATGGCTTCTCATTCTTCTCAGAGCATCTGCCAGATCTTCACTTTTGTAGATAAAGAAGGCACAGCCTCCTGTCTTTGGCTTAGGCTCACAAACAAGCACTGTGTGAATCTGATGAGGATGAACCCTCATCACTTGCATACATTATTCCGACCACTTAGAATTACAATCCCCCTTTCACTTTCTCTTCCCTTTTTTCTAGCAAGGTTAACTTCACGGTTTGAAACTGTGTCTTTCAGACCTACATGGCTCTTCTTAAAAGTCTTTTGAGGGAAACATTCCTGGAGAGAGGAGTTGGTTGCCAGGCAGCAGGTGTATGTTTGTGCATATGAGTGTGTGTCTGTGTCTTCAAACTCCTACTTGCTGTGAGGCCAATCTAATCAGACAACCGTGTCATTCCCAGTATCTCCACAACAGTAACCAACTTTCTTTCTCTCCATCTCTCCTCCCCCACAGTCAGAGCCGGGCCCTCGTGGGGTCAGCAGGGATCGGCTGGGGCCTGAGGCAGTTCCGGCTCAGGAGAAAGGAGGGCCCTCAGTTGCAGCCCACCTGATCGGAAACCCATACGCGTTTGGACTACCCCCAGGATCCGTAATGCAGGACTCGCGGTTTCAGCCTCTAAAGTGAGTGGTTTTGTTTCACAAAGCTGATTATACTACAGCACTTATATTTATGGAGACTGCTAGGACTCTTCAAACATTATATTCAATATTTGTCTGTAGCAAAATGTTGATTACAAAAAAATTCACTGAAAGTAATGGTGCTTTTCCATTGCATGGCATCGGCTCAACTCAATTCAGCTTGGCACCTTTAAAGGAGCTTTTCCCTGTTCTCTTTTACACTAGCGGACCTCCCCCACTAAATGTAACCGGTGATGTCGCAAACCCTTGTCTCTAACCGTAACCGCAGACTTTGAAAACCGCAATGGCAGTAACGTTATGTGCTGTTTACTCATTGTGTACTCACGTGTTGTTTTTGGTTCTTTTGGACTGAACATGGCGCTGTGCCCCAATTCTCACAATAGAATTTTCCTTGTTTGTTGGTGATTAACAAGTCTCTTTGGCCAATCTGCGCTGTGAAATTTACATGTCACATTCAATATCTGCTCTGCTTGTTTCGTAGCAGGTGCGAGCAGAGACTAAATAAGTACAGGGTTCCAAGTTTATATAAAAGAAAAAGTACCAGCCAGATTTGGCTAGTGGAAAAGCAAAAGAGCTGAGCTGAGCCGAGTTGAGTCGAGTAGATTCCATGCAGTGGAAAAGTGCCATAAAACACTACTTTGGAGAGCTGTGTAGCTTTTTTTATGTGCTGCCTGTCTTTCTTTAAGTGTCATTCTACATCTCCACTGATCCACTCTAACTCTTCTTCCAAACTTACTTAGCTTATCTGAACACTCTCTCTTCCTCTGCTACCTCTCTTAAAAGCTAAATCACACATGCTTCTCTTATCATACCTGCTTATACCCAGTCTAATCCCGCACCTTTCCTACTTTATGTCCTATTTATTATGCTCAGTGAGACATTTTGGATATTATTTTGGCTGACAGAAGGGTCTTCTCTCTGTGTTTGTGCCAGTCTGCCCAGGCAGATAGCTCATGCGGTGCCCCCTGCTGGTGTGCCAGAGGAATACCTCCGGGGTTTCCGGCCCTATGCCACAGCGGATGAGCTGCGAATGCCCTCCCTGCCACTGGGCCTGGACCCAGCTACTGCTGCAGCTGCCGCCGCCTATTACCACCCTGGCTACCTGCCCCACCCTTCATTCTCCCCTTACAGGTAATACAACAGCAGAAGGTTTAACTTTTATTGAAGCAAAGATAGGCAGCATAGTTTTTAACTAATCACTCCTTCTCTGTGTTTCTGTCTTGCTCTCTCTCAGGATGGATGACCCCTTCTGCCTTTCAGCCCTGAGGTCTCCGTTTTACCCCTTGCCTGCAGGGGGTGCTCTGCCCCCACTTCATCCCTCTGCTGTGCATATGCACCTCCCAGGAGTTCGTTACCCTGGTGACCTTACTCATGCCTCACTGTCCAGTCTTCAGTCCGAAAGATTGTCTGAGAGGTACACACACACACACACACACACACACACACACAGATAAATATCTATACAGAGACAGACAGTTTTATATAAACAAACTTTTTGTGTCCGTGTCAGTAAAGCTGTTCCTCACCTCCCTTCCTCTCTCTCTCTCACTCTCTCTCTCTTGTTGTGTGTTTCCTTTTCACAGACTCCAGATGGAGGATGAACTCCGTCAAAGAGAGAGGGAGCGAGAAAGAGAACGGGAGCGAGAAAAAGAACGGGAGCGGGAGGCAGAGCGAGAGAAGGAGCGAGAGAGGGAGAGGGAAAGAGAAAGAGAGAGAGAAAAGGAACTTGAACGTGAGCGGGAGAGGGAGAGAGAAAGGGAGCGGGAGAGAGAAAAAGAGAGAGAGCGGGAAAGGGAGAGGGAGCTAGAGAGACAGAAGGAGCGGGCAGCACGTGAAAAGGAGCTCCAGGTGTCCAAGGCTATAGAAGGTCACTATCTGGCCGAGCTGCATTCTCTGAGAGGCCAAGCTGAGGACAGAGTGAAGGCTGGAGAGAGACTCACCCCTAACAGAGCTGGTAAGATGTGCTCTCTGCTGACCAGTGTACTTCGGTAATGCACCTACAGACTCACTAACAGCTCAGTTTTCTTTGGTCTAGAGCTACAGCAAAGTCCAGTCTACCCTGTAATTCTTCTCAGTTTGGTGGATAAAATAGTGTAAACCCATAGTCAAGCTGCTCATAAAGAATGATACCCTTTGATAAACCTCTTCTGGGCCACATTAATAATGCAGTCATTGTAAAAGATCTATAAATGAGCTGCAGTTAGTTATAGAAATAGTAAAGGCTGGTTCCCCTCTGGTTCTATGCCTGCTATAACCTCTTGAACAGCACAGCGGCCGCTTCTGTCTGAACCTTATTTTCCTCATTGTTTTTTTCTTTGTTCTCCAGATAAAACCAAAGAGCCCACCCTTGCTGCTCCTAAACCAATCCAACCAGGTCTCCACCATTCATTAAGCTCCACCCACCACCCTGTACCCAACTTGGTCTCTGCTCATGGCATGTATCTTGGTCCTGGAGGACCGGGGCCTGCCGCTCTATCATCTGCCTTGGCACTGCAGCGCACCAATGAGGAGGAACGGTGGCTGGCTCGGCAGAGGAAGCTACGGCAAGAGAAAGAGGACAGACAGTACCAGGTGTCTGAGTTCCGACAACAGGTTTTAGAGCAGCATCTAGACATTGGCAGGCCGGGAGAAGCAGCAGAGCTGCGGACAGAGGGACATAGGTATGGATGCTAATCATAATGCATAAAATGAATTATAGTGAGAAAGATTTATTAAACAGGACCAGTAATACAATTTGCCGCTTTTCAAAAATGTGAAACAATCTACTTGGCCATATAGGAGCTTCATTTAGACCTCTTTGAAATGAAACAGTTTGTCAGCATTTTGATTAACCTGAGGTGTGCTCAGAGAAGCGTATCAATATATAATTGTTCATGCTATTATTAGACTGTCACTTTGCCCCTCCATATCCACACGTCTCTTAGAAATGTTTGCAGATATTTATTTTCTTGCGATTTTCCCTGATGTCCACACTATCCTCGTTTCCCTTTAGTCAGAGACACACTTTCCTCTGTGTGTGATGTTATTCTGTGCTGTAAATCAGCTGCTGGGATGTGACTGGAGGGACTCAGAGCTCTTGTTTATCTGGGAAGTCTGCCTTATTCTTCTCATAGACACCTTTGCTCATTGTCTCATTGCAGGGAGGCTTTTTGAAGTGTGTACAGGCACGAAGAGAGAGACTGTCTTTTTGAATTCAGTTTGATTATGAAATGACTGAGCTGTCA
This sequence comes from Hoplias malabaricus, assembly GCF_029633855.1. NCBI lineage: Eukaryota > Metazoa > Chordata > Actinopteri > Characiformes > Erythrinidae > Hoplias > Hoplias malabaricus. The sequence continues at coordinate 14,919,491 of NC_089810.1, read as the reverse complement.
GATTGCGATGTGAACTGTTTTGCATTCCCAAAGGGTTTTCTAAAAGATTTTGCCAAGTGGCAAATAACTCTGCATGTTTTTCAAATCCAACCTTTGTTGTCTGAATATCAGGAACTGAATGGCCTAGGCTAGTGTTGCATTAAAGAGGTCGGTTTTAATAAAGGCTTTGGAGCTATGAGTACATGTGTGTGTGTGTGTGTGTGTGTGTGTGTCTCCATGCTGATAATTACAGTGCTCCTGTTGTCCCTGCCTGTGGGCTTGCAGATGTCAGATAGCCAGCTGGGCCAGAGGGGAGTACGCTCTGATCAGATTAGCTTATTTGAGGGTTAGAGAGAAATTTAATGAGCCAGTTCCTCTCTCACACACACTCATGAAGAGATGGAAAGAGGAGAAAAAGGGAATAAGGTGTGTGTGTGTGTGTGTGTGTGCGTGTGTATAGATATAGAATTTCAGATCTATTTCAAATATCTCTAGATCCTGAGCACACTGGCTCTCTGTCTGTTTCTGCCTAGGCATAGTCTTTCTGTCAGAGGAAGAATATGTCCTGTTCTAATAGTGGTCCCTGCAGTGGGAGATGAGCACAGACTTCAAAGGCCTAAAGCTGGAGCTAGGAATCACAGCACTGTGTGGTCTGAGCCCAGCAAGTCCCCACTCTAGCCACAAACCACCAGACTGCCCCATCATTAGTCTCTCCTTTGTCTGCTGTACCCCAAGAGAAGAAAGTGTATCATGGAAAAACAAGACTTTCTTTTCTCTTATTTTTGATAGTATAGCTAAGTTTAGAGCTAAGTTGTATAATATGCTCATTTAGAACTTGTTGTTTTGTGATGTAGGATGTTTTTGAGGACCTTTTCTATTGTTTGCACCTGTGCTGATATTTTATTTAGAGCATAGTGTTTTTATTGTAATTTGAATTATGTTTCTGTGAATGTCATGTGCTGTATAAATTAAAATTAATATATAAATGCAGATAATCTGTTTTTACATACTCTCTTTCTCTGCTTTTTATCAAACGAAGGCCTGTTCTGAACCATCATGAGACCAGCAGCCGAGAGCGTGAGCGCGAGCGAGACATCCACTCTCATTTGGGAGCTCCACCTCCTCTCATTTCTCCTAAGCCCCAACACAGAGACCATATCCCTCCTCCACCCACCACTCTCTGGAACCCTGCCTCACTTATCGAAACCTCCTCTGAGTCACGCCGCCCCATGCAAGACCCCCCAGGCCTGGGCCATTATGACATCAGCCGGTTGCCTCCACCTCCAGCAAAACTGGAGCGCCACTATGGCTCAGAGAAGGCAGATGATGGGCCTCGCAGAAAGGATCTACTGGATAAACATCCCCCCATCCGGCCCACAAGCTACCCAGAGCCCAGCACCTTCCTGGCTGAGCTGGAGAAATCTACTCAGTCTTTCCTCAACCAGCAGAGGGCAACTCTGAGTCTAAGCAGCCAGTATGGAGACCTGAGCGGAGCTCTGAAGAGCAGTGGAGCCCATAAGCTAACCCCTCGCCCTTTGCCTGAGTCTATGTTGGTGTATGATGAGTTCCTGCAGCAGCACAGACGTCCCATCAGTAAACTGGACCTGGAGGAGAAGAGGAGGAGAGAGGCCAGAGAGAAAGGTTGGTTTTAGAGAAATATTTTTGTGTGTGTGGTGATGGGGGGTGATGCTTTGCACCAAGTAGTTATCACATATAGTAAAATAATGACTGAATTAAATAAAGTTATTGGCCCCATGTGAGTTTTTACAGAACCCTTAGGGATGGATTGGCATTTATTCATTTGTGCTGTGATGTGCAGGTTATTACTACGAGCTGGATGACTCGTACGATGAGAGCGATGAAGAGGAGGTGAGAGCTCATCTGAGGAGAGTGGCTGAGCAGCCGCCACTCAAACTGGACGACTCCACTGAGGTATTACACCGCTGCACACTCCAAACCCTCTCTAAAACACTTCACACACTTAACTCCAAATAAATTAACTGCTAATAATTAGAAACCCTGAGAGCTATGTCAAAAGAGGTTATTTTTTTCTCAGGATGTCAGACCTCTGATATCCTGTCAACAGAGATAACCTCGGTTTTCTCTCTCTTCCTCTTTGTAGAAGTTGGATTTTTTGCGGATGTTTGATCTGACCACTGTATCTCACCGTGATGATCTGTTGGAACAGAAGAGGAGAAAGAGGAGGAGAATGCTGAGGGAGCAAAGCCCCTCCCCTCCAGTGGTGGCCAACAAGCGTCCAGCACCACCCCCCCTCAGCACCCGCTTCACACCTGAGGAGATGGACAACAGCCCTGAGCTGGAGGACAAGAAACGCTTTCTCACCATGTTCAGCCTCAACCACCTCACCACACAGCAAAGGAGAGGTAGTTACTGCATGTAAATATGAGGGGTGTAATGCAACATTGTGTGCACCCTCTGCATCACTCACCTATGTAGCTTGGAAAATCGTCCAGCTAATGTAGACTTACCAAACACAATTTGAACTGTATTTGATCCACAGCACATATCATATAGTCACCTAGGTATCTTACGAAACAAATGCAACCATGCATGTTCTGATCCTAGTAAACTGGATATCAGTATATTGGATATAAGTCCAAATACCACTGAATTTTAACTGAAGTTCAAAATCTCAGAAGAAAGTGATGATACATATTGTGTATCATGACGTCACCTGTAGGGCCATGGTGCATGTAAAATTATGTGTTTGTTCTTTGATTGTGTTGATGATAAAACGTGCTGCTCCCTATAGATTCTCCTGAAACTCTTTCCTATACATCTCTACGTCTTCTAACATGGCTCTAATTTCTTCTCTCTCTGTCTGCTCTCTCAGAGAATGAAAGAATGGTGGAGTTGCTGCAAGCCATCAAACAGAAGAACGTGACTCTAGACACTATCAGACATAACCCCTACCCAATGTGCAAGAGCCCCACAGCCCATCACTCTGGTAAGTTTTACACGTACACCCACAGCATCATGTTCACATACCCAGGTTTAGTGTGAATGTTCATCCTAAATATAGTCATGATTGGTGATGAAACCTGTATACTTGTGTATGTGGCATTATGCCCTTCAGATGGGATCTTGGCAAATGAAAAACCATTACTTAAACCAGGTAAAATACATGTAATAATCATAAACTAAAAGAATTATAGGCGGCACGGTGGCACAGCAGGTAGTGTCGCGGTCACACAGCTCCAGGGACCTGGAGGTTGTGGGTTCGTTTCCCGCTCCGGGTGACTGTCTGTGAGGAGTTGGTGTGTTCTCCCCGTGTCCGCATGGGTTTCCTCCGGGTGCTCCGGTTTCCTCCCACAGTCCAAACACACGTTGGTAGGTGGATTGGTGACTCAAAAGTGTCCGTGAGTGTGTGTGTATGTCTGTGTTGCCCTGTGAAGGACTGGCGCCCCCTCCAGGGTGTATTCCTGCCTTGCGCCCAATGATTCCAGGTAGACTCTGGACCCACCGTGACCCTGAATTGGAATATCGGTTACAGATAATGAATGAATGAATAAAAGAATTATATATTTTTGTCAGTGATGCATCTTGTATTTCTGCTCCTTGAGATGTAGTTTATCATTATGAGACATATTTACACCCTTTGAGGCGTTTTCTTGTGCTAATCAAATCATCTAGCCCTGTAGGAAGCAGGCAACAGAAAATACCTGTCTGCTCTTGTGTTTTGATTTACTTTCAACTAATAAAAGAACATATTAGCTTCTCTGTCAACTGTAGCTAGTTAACAGCATGATGTTCAACAAGCTGCTGTGTGGCTGATGTGCAAGGCGTATCTGTGGCTCTCGTAGCTCATCCTCTGCCGACACAGCGTCCCACAGAGACACGAATATAACACAATTTGCCATCTGTGGGGTGGTGCTTCAACAGCATGAATTCCCTCTGTATCCTTGCTTTTTTGATAGTCAAAATGTAGCATGTAGGTGAGAGAGAATTTGAACTGCAAAGTGTTGATCTCACAGTGGCTTATAATGAGGTGTAGTTAATTGTAGAAGAATATGTTCACATCTATTGTATGTATGAAAATTCTGCTTTGGCATAATCACACCCACAAACCAGCACAGAGTGGCTCACTCTGTCAGCTCACTGCAGTGTCATCAGTCTTGCTGAGCCAGATGGTGCGTTTTGTGGAGGAACAGTGACAGCTCCAGATGTTCAAAACTGAATAAGAGTTTCTAACACTTCATTACGTGTACTCCTCTCTTAGTAAATAGTGGCAGGGAAATATATTAGGAAATGCATGTCCTTCAAGTGTTTCTCAAACCTGTCTCATTTAAAATCACTAATAAAGTGCAGCCCATGACAAAGGCTCAAAAGGTCAGTTTGATATGGTATAATGAGTCAGCATGAACTAACGTATAATCATGACGTCATGTATTAAAAATGTAAAAAAGAAAAAAAGAAAAAGGATAATTAAACAGCTTATTTGTCTGCTTTTTCAGATGCTTCCATATCATCATCTCCTGGCCAGTCCACTGACCCAGTCAGTACCAGACCCCCAAGCCCCCCAACACCAGCCACTGCACTTCTACCCCCTACTGAGCCACCTGCTCCCCCTGACGATCTCCGGCCACTCCCAGACCCTCTCAGAACCAAGGAGACTCTCTTGCCACTCTCGTATTCAGAGAAAGGTAGAAGTACTGATTCACTCCCTGGGAGGAAGCCCAGCAGCTTGCTGAACAGCGTGCGTGCTCCTCTCCACACTAAAGACAGCTCCAGCAGTCAGAATGGTCAGAAGAAGCCCTGGGAAAGCTTCACTGCAGAGGAGTTTGCTCAGCAGTTCCATGAATCAGTGCTGCAGTCCACTCAGAAAGCCCTGCAGAAGCACAAAGGTGGGCTTAGTATGTTAATGAAACAGATTTGTTCTTTTCTGGAGTTCACTGCAGAATGTTGTAGGACACAGTTGCCAGTTTGATTTTTCTTTTTAAATCGAGAGATATATCTAATTAATTAAAAGAAAACAGAAGTTCAGATATAATTTCAGACAACAACAATGTACTGAATGCCTCCTGAGTGTATGCGTTAGATAAGTAGAGCGTAAGACAGTTATACCATGTCTAGAACTGATTAGACATTCAAGCAGGGGTCATTCGTCCTCATTCTAAATGCACACAGTAAATAACCACAGTTCAAGGGTAGCATGTAAGTAGCACACGGACACATGACACAATCCCTCTTTCCTTTTTTATTCCAACACGTTGTTCCTCCTTATCTCCACCAGGTGGTGCCGCATCCCTCTCTGAGCCCAACCACACAGTGGACTCTTCAGTGCACTACAACATTCCGGAGCTGCAGAGTGGCCCAGGACGAACCACACATCCTCACATACACACTGCACACCAGCCCAACGGTCAGCACTGTCCACCTGGACCCCGCCGGGAAGGGCCGGCCCTGACCACACGGCCTGACCTCTCCGCTGAGGAGGACTCAGAGGATGGAGAAGAGGAGGAGGAGGAAGAGGAGGAGGCAGCTCAAGGATCGCGGTGGCAGGGAATTGAGGCCATCTTTGAAGCTTATCAGGAATATGCAGAGGGTGAGCTGTGTTTTTGGACGATGTTAGTGCTGAATGAAAAGGACAATTTAATTTTTTGTATTATTATTCTTATTTCTAATATGTATTTAATATTCTGAGCGGCAGATGGCGCTGTTCAGATCATTTTATTGTTTGACATATAGCCTGAAACTGCCCTGCTGTTTGGATTAAAATAATGACGTGAAAATTATAATAATAAATACAAAATAAATTACTCAAATATTTTGGAACAAATTAAGTTTCAAGGCAAAATATATTCTACTTGTATTAGGTAGTTGACTGCTTTGTGGAAGTTCATTACCCAGTGTTTATTCCACTGACCACATCTCATACCAGCACTTCATTCCTTTTTCTGTAATCAAGCTTTGTTTTATGTTGTCGAAAGTAGAATAGACCTGCCCTGTCACATTAATGAGGCTTTCTCTAGGGAGGATGATGATTGTGGTGTGTGTGTGTGTGTGTGGGTGGGTGATCCCAAGTGGCTGCATGGTTTAGCTATCTCCAAGGCGATTTGCTGTTAGTGTCCAAGTGCTAATGAGAGTCAAGATCATCCTCTCACATATTCTTTCTTCCTCTTTATCTCCTTCCGTTTCCCCCCATTCTGATCTCAGAGCAAAGCATTGAGCGTGAAGTACTGCATACTCAGTGCAGGAGGCTAGAAGCCCAACACTACAACCTCACCCTCACTGCTGAACAGCTCTCTCGCTCCATGGGGGTAAGTGTCCATGTCACAAACACATTTACTTAGGCTTATTCTCTCTGCTGGTCCACTCTCATATCCCACCTCATTGAGAGCGCTTAGTCTGTTAATCCCATTTCCCCCTTCAGCCACATTAAATCCTCTTTGTGAATAGCCTCTCTGTGCATTAGCTTTCCTGTGCTTTTGCCACTCAAGCTGCTTAGATGCTCCACGTTTAACTGGGGAAAGAGGATACCTTACATTTATGCTTTTAACCTTTAAAATACCTTCAAGTCTCAAGCAGCGTAAGGGTGCCGCCACCACCATGTCAAACGGATCAATACAAGTTTCATTTTAATCATTTAATATAAAGATTATCTGCTGCAGCCGCCTACAGTTTGCAAAAAAAAATATTCTGTACAATAACAAAACTACAACTAAAAATAGCAGAATCCCTTTGGGAACTTTCTGTCTTAGAGAGGAACCTTTTTGTTCTATATTTAAGAACATTTAAAGAAGGCTTCACATCTTGTGGGTGTTTGCTTGTCTCCTTCATGATCTTTAGGAGGACAGGCTGTTTGTAACATGTCTGTATTTTGCCACAGGAACTGATGGCTCAGAAGCAGAAACTAGCAGCTGAAAGGGAGAAGCTACAGGCTGAGCTGGAGCACTTCAGGAAATGCCTGACTCTACCACAGACTCCCTGGTCCAGGGCTCACTTTAAGGGCTATCCTCCCAGGTGACATCTCCACTGCACCAACGAATCCTTCCCTGACCCCCGTTCCCCTAAAAAGCCCAAACTCCAGAGCCCCATGGTTCACCAGCGTGAGGTTGAGTCGCCTGACTGCCCTGTGTGGAGAGAGATGAAGAGATGGTGCACCACAGGCACATGAGAAAAACTGATGCTGAGAGACCAAGGCCAAAAACGTGCCATGAGTGAAGGACTGGTGCCTCCCACCAAGACCCCTACAATCTGGATCTATTCAGCGCCATCAAAATATAACAGCCCCCTGTTCAAGCATAGACATAGACTGAGGAATCAGACAGTGGTCCAAAGCCCACATTAGCTCTGCTGAATAAAAGCAAGCTTCCCGCTTTGAGCGAACTGAATGGTCCTAATGAGTGTTACCTACAATCTCAGCTCCTGCGTCTATTACATATTAAAACGAATTACTATCAGCATGTGGCAGCCACCAACTCCATCACCGTCTCACCTGGAGATCCAAGGAGCTTTTAACTGGAAATGCACTTAAAAAGACAAAGAAAAACCCAGAACTACCTGGAGGTACTGTGTTATAACAAGGAACTCCTGAGTAAGGGAAGAACTTAATAACAAACAAATGCACATTTTGTGAGGAAAAAAATAAAGGAAAGTTTTATTCAAGAGATGATTGAGAATAAAGTTTTTAAAGAGGTGCTTCAGCCTTGTATTGTAAATATCAAAACAAAATGAAAAAAGAATTTTGTATGTTTTTATTACTTAAAATACAGTAATTGTTCTTTGAAAAATTAGCCTGCCATTTTTTAACAATATGCTCGTGCTTTTTAGGGCGTTAAGCTGAAGCCTTGCTTTTAGTGTTTGTATTGCTGCTGGTCAGGATAAAGATGTGAGGAAGCGCTCAGTGCCCCCTCCTGTGTGTGTGTGTGTGTGTGTGTGTGTGTGTGTGAGAGAGAGAGATTGTGTATGCTATAGTAGAATCCCTCACCCGGGGGAGCGCCAGTCCCCTGAGTATAAAAGATTCCTCTCTGGCTCCTCCTGTCCACACTATGAAGTACAACCATAAGTGCATATTTTCCCGTGTGTCTGAATATTTATCAGTATTTTGCTGGTCCACGTTTTGATCTTTATTTTCAGACAACCTGCTTTAATTTTGTTTTTAAGGCATATGTAGAAATATATTTTTTTCCAAGCTTAGAAATGCAGGTCTTATATTTCAATTGCATTTTCTGCTTTTCCTGATCCTAATAATCTCAAATCTGAAGCAAATATTGGCTTCGAAATCAATGACAACACAAATTATATAAAGAAGAAACTTGCTCATTCACAGCCCCCACCCCTAGACGTTCCCCTCTCTTATGTAAATGTTTTATAAATAATCTCAACAATATCTCCTTGAAAATATGAAATTAGCCAAGGTATTGTACTCATCCAGTCCATGTCCAGAACGCTTCCTGTGCCTGTAAAGGTCATATTCTCATTTTTCAGCCAGCACTGTGCCAAAGGTACCCACCAAACCACAATTTGAGAAATTATGCCAAAAGTTGTTTGATATCTCGATGAAGGAAGCCTGGTAATCTAAAGAAATTTCAAAAATGTATGGCTGTGTAGTGTAGTGTCAAATATTACGAGAGACAACTTATTCTTAATAAAAGGATTTTTGCCAAGATTAAAATTCATTGCCTGCGTTCAAGCCCAGATTCAAGTTTCAGAATTAATTCTTTTTTTTTTTTAAAGGTCTTTCAAAACAGCTAGTTTTGTTTTTTCCCATCAATCCTTCACCCGTCTCCTCTGCTGCCATGTACAAGCTGCGTGTCCGTATATCATATATACATCCATCTGTTTCACCACGTCCAGCTGTTGCCATGTGTAGCACTGTCCTGTCAGCGGTAGGCCAAAACAGCAGTAGTCTCTTTATATCCATGGACTGACGTAGCTAACGCTTCAGAATAGCACACTGCAATGTGCTGGTTCAGCTTTACTCAACTGGGCCAGACCCTGAAGTGAAGCTGTGACATTCTACTTGAAAAAAAGGTTGTGCTTTATGCTTGGACCCCACACTGCAGCCCATGTTTGGCGTCATTACTGCGCTCAGAGGCCCGCAGGATGGGCAGGATTTGAGGTTATATGTTTACAGACCCAAGGCTGGCCCTAAAGAGCATTGACTGTGTGAATGTGTGTGTGTGTGCGTGTCTGTGTGTCTGCTTCAGCAAGTACTACCACTGCCTGTCCAGGAGCAGAGAAACGCCCTCTCTCCCTTTGCCCAACTCACGCACGCACACGCAATAGCCCCTGAATTCAATGGAGGATGTCTAGATGCTGTGAAATCATGTTTTTAAGAAAAAAAATGTACTTGTTTGAATTCAGTGTAATGTAATATATTCTTTGTTGAATGTAGTAATTAGGTATTTATGAATATATTGCTGTAATTTCAGACAAAAAAAATAAAATATTTCAAATTTGTTTTGCCTTCACATTTCTTTAAGGAATGACTCAGCATTAACTCAAGTCTCTGTATATTCACTGTACTCATGAAACCTTTTTTAAAAAGAGGAAAAAATATTTTACAGTGGTAAAACCATGGTTTCAAAATAATTCATCTTTCAGTGGAGACTGATAAGGGATTCCATGCTGAGAAAATATCTTGCTGTTCTCAAACATTAAGCTTTTTCATTCATTATCTGTAACCCTTATCCAGTTCAGGGTCGCGGTGGGTCCAGAGCCTACCTGGAATCATTGGGCGCAAGGCGGGAATTCACCCTGGAGGGGGCGCCAGTCCTTCACAGGGCAACACACACACACACACTCTCACATATGGACACTTTTGAGTCTCCAGTCCACCTACCAACGTGTGTTTTTGGACTGTGGGAGGAAACCGGAGCACCCAGAGGAAACCCACGCAGACACGGAGAACACACCAACTCCTCACAGACAGTCACCCAGAGCGGGAATCGAACCCACAACCTCCAGGCCCCTGGAGCTGTGTGACTGCGACACTACCTGCTGCGCCACCGTGCCACCCTTAAGCTTTTTTTAATCTTAAAAATACATTCACTTTTTTTTCCAAAAACCTATGGTTTCTTCAGCCATACACCACTGTGCAAAAGTCTTAGACATAAAAGATTATTATCATTTATAATTTAGTATCATGCTTGTATAAAAATTATAATTACCTTCATTCATTGTCTGGAATCACTAGGCATAAGGCGTGAATACACCCTAGCAGGGAACACACTCACACATCCCTATGGACATGTTTGTTGAACCAGGCCCCCAGGATTTCCCTTCCAAATTGTGCCACAGGAAGCGAGCGGCAGCGCTACGAGGGTAGCATTTAAGTGTAGCCCTCCATTCACTCCCATTCATTTCGGGATGTCTTTAAAACAATACCAAAAGGTATCTCTGGGCTGTTTCCAATTATGACACACCCCAGGTTCTCGTCTACAGTGAATAAACTTAAACTCTTCTTCATAGCTTAGGAATTAAATCCCACAACAATATGCTAAAGACGGTGTGATGAAGCTGCGACACAGTACACTGCTGTAATGTTTGAAAAAGCTCAGTAAAATCCAGAAGCAAAGCGATTTGCTCAGCACTGCTCAAAACTCAGGTTTGTGTCCATAAAAAGCAGTGTCTTGTTAATCATGGTGAGAAGTGTACACAAATACACACCAACCAGCTGTTCATGTAATAAAACTGGTTCTGTGATAGACGTCTGCTGCTTAAAACTTTTTAAGCCGATGTCAAATCAAACCTACACATTTGGAAAAGTGGACAGTCAATGTCTGACTCAAGTAAACAATAAAAAAACTCGTTAAATGCAGTGAGAACGAAGAAAACACCACAGTGAGAACAAGTCAGGATTATATGAGAATAATACATTATGATTAACACTGTAATTGATATGATCGTATACATTTATAGAGTTTCAGAATGCATATTACACAGTTTATGACCAGAAGAGAAACATTCTAATGGTGATAAAACCAAACTGAGCACAGCAGGCTCTCACTAATGTTAATCTGTGCGTACACCTGTGCATCAATGCCAAATATATCTCCATTCTGGGAAAGCTTTTTTTGGGGGGGAAATTTATTAGCGACACAGTTGACCAGATTTCCCTCCTTGACAACAGCGGGATCACTGGGTCCAGTTTATACACGGTCAATGCCACCTACCCATGTGTGTTTTTGGACATCAAACTCCTCACAGACAGTGGCACAGAGCAGGGCTCAAACCCACCACCCAAGATCCCTGGAGCTGTGAGACACCATGCCACCCATTATAAGTACAATGAATATAAAAACAAACACAGTAAACGTACATGTGCGCAACAAGCTGTGTTTCCAGATATTCTTGAGTGTATGGATTTGTGAAATCAACAGCACATGATTTAACATTATTTAAGCTATTTATTAACTGGTAAAAACCTTGGTATTGGATGATAACCTCATAATACTGATTAGCAAGGTTTTTTTATTTGAGCAAATAAACTCATTCCTCAGATAAAAAGCTTTAGAAATATTTTTTTCAGATGCCTAAAGCCTTTGCACACTAGCATATAGCTCACTGACAAATTTGTTTTCAGTTAAAATCAACAGAATTACACACACTGTGTGGCTCAGAGTGAAGTGTTCAGTGGAAAATGTATCTGACAAAGATCTGCCCATTATTTCCACAACACAGAAATTTTAGAATGAATTTAATAACTTGGGTTTTGTACAAAGACACAGCATAAATTATTAGCAAATATTACTAACATACTCCAAAGTTCATACACACACACACACACACATATATTCAATATCCAAAATCTGTATCCAACAAATTAGTCTGTAGTCATACCTCCAGTCATGTGTCTGCAATGTTCATGAAAACGCTGAAATCACACTCAAAGGAAATCTGTCCATTCTGGTTTTTGATAAGACTGAATGACTGCTGCCCAGTGCCACAGCATGAAATGCACAGTTTGTAGTTCCATGCAGAATCACAAAGTGGTCCAGCTGCAGCTCAGTAATCCTGAGACTTGCCCGAGCCAGTGCCTGGCTGGAGGTTGGAGCGGAGTTTGTACATGAAATTCAGAGAGTCTAGCAGAAAACTGCGTGTGGTGTTGATCTCCATCAGCGTGAGATTATCCAGCTAGAGAGAGATAGATGAAAAAACACAGAGGGCAAGAAGACCATTTCAGTTCAGTGAACAGAAGAGATGGATACAGTTTACATTATGAGACGTTTGAAGTTATATATTTACAATGTCCTTTTTATTCAGGTTTAAAAGACAACAGTGCAAAATGTATGAACATGGGCTTACATTATTTGTTGGCGACATTAGCCTATGAATTAAACTAAAGTAGAGAATTACCTTGATTTTCTACATTTTAAGACATGAATTAGTACTTTACCCTGGCATGTGCCTCCTGCTGGCTGATAAAGCTGTCCGCGGACAGGCGCAATTTTGCAATGCGAGTGTCCCAAATATCCTTAACTAAAGTCCGGATCTCGTCAGCCCTGGGGATGTTGTCTGCAGCGCTGCATATGAAGTTTTCAAAGATTAAAACATGGACCTGCAAAGCTTTGAAAAACCTACAAACTTAAATGTGGTTCATCATCATTTCACAAAATGTGTAGATTTACAGGCGGCACTGTGGCACAGCAGGTAGTGTCACAGTCACACAGCTCCAGGGACCTGGAGGTTGTTCAGGTCCCGCTCCGGGTGACTGTCTGTGATGAGTTGGTGTGTTCTCCCTGTGTCCGCGTGGGTTTCCTCTGGGTGCTCCAGGTTCCTCCCACGGTCAAAAAACCCCACATTGTTAGGTGGATTCACGACTCAAAAAAGTGTCCATGGGTGTGAGTGCTTCAGTGAGTGTGTGTGTCACCCTGTGAAGGCCTGGCGCCTCCTCCTGGGTGTATTCCTGCCTTACGCCCAATGAATCCGTGTTGGCTCCAGACCTACCGTGACCCTGAACTGGATAAGCGCTTACAGACAATGAATTAATGAATGTAGCTTTACAACTTTAACTCTTTATATTCGATTAGTAAAGACCACAAAAATCACATAAATAGCAAAATATTTTAACGAACCACTGTACTCTCTATGTCTTACATCTGGTTTTATTTATAGATTTGCTACATATTTACCCAATTTAAATTGCCAAACATTCGAATAACACTTTAAACTTGCTGTTCTATTTATATATATATATATATATATATTTTTTTTATTTTTTTTTAAATCATAGGGGTATCATGATTTATGTATTTTAAATGTCAATAGAATTTTGAATTCTAAGAGGATTTTCAGTATTTTGTGTGTTATTCAGCAGAGCTCCAATATTCTACACAGAATGGTTTAGTTCAGTTGTTTCGTGCTGCTGATGTAGACAACTATCAACAGGACTTTTCAACTTCAATCCATGAAACAGATCCTCACTGGTTCAGCAGCAATTTGGTCAGCTCCATGTAATACGGACTGGGAATGGGAGTGAAGGTGTCCTCTTTTCTCTCCTTTTCTCGGATCTCCTCGAGTTTATCTAAAAGTAGAAAAACACAGAAAGACATAGAATTTACGTAAAAGAAAATGCCAACGTACAAGATGTGAAAGCCTAAAGACACACAATTTAAAAAGTGTTGCTCTCTCAGTAAAACAATGATTCGTGTAAACAAAAAAAAAGTATGTAATGTACAAATGTAGCAACAAAAAAAATATTAATTAAATACTGAGGCACTTAAAGAAGAGCAGGGGAAACGTATATAACAAGCACCTATCAGCATAAGAACTGTGTGTATATGATTCTGTCCTTGAATAAATTATTATGAATTATGAATAAAACAAAATATTAATGCTTCAAAGTCAGTGGTGTGAATCATGGTCACAAAGCAGCACAGCAACAAAACAGAGTGGAATAAATCAAAGTAATAAATGACTAAATAATTGAATAAATATAATCAGGAGTGATGTAAATGAGCACAAAGTAGATTCCTTCCCTCACTGATATAACATTAGAAGTAAAAGTATATTGATAGGAAGCATGAAGAATCCTGTCAGTCACCTTTTTAATGTATTCCTTGTCCCTAATGCCCTCAAACCCTAAGTCATAACTATTTTTTTTTTTTTTTCATTTTTAAAAAGCCTTGTCTAAATGCAGCAGTGTCTTCCCCTTTCTGTCCAAACTGTTATAAAAGGCTGTAGCCTCTCAATTACAGTCCTCTTAAAATCCCAGAGTCTTTTTTAACCCTTTCAGTCTGGCTTCTGAAAAAATGCACAGCACTGAGACAACTTTGTTACGTTTCCTTAATGTCCTTTTAACTGACTCTGGTGCCCCCTGCATTCTCCTCTTTCTGGATTTAAAATGCTGCTTTTGATACTCATCTCCTGTCCCTCAGCCACTGGAATTACTAACACTGCACTCACCTGGTTCACTTCAAACATGTGTAATGGATTATACCGCGTTGCCCTTTGTAAAGAAAAATCTCTCATAGATAATCTTTCTCATGGTGTACCCCAGGGATCAGTCACCTTTTCACTATTTACCTCTTAGTCAGATTATTTTCAAATATTGGTCTTCATTTCCACTGTTATGCAGATGACACATATCTATTTTAGCACCAAAATTATCACATTACCACCCCCTGCCCTACTGTCCCGTATTCAAGATCTTAAAAGGTGGATGTTCATTCATTTTCTAAAATTACATCCTGAAATTCTACTTTTTCAAAAAAATAAGCTCTCAGAATTCGTTTACATTCTAAAAAAATATCCACATTTTCATTCGCTCCATCCTGTACAAACCTGCAATACACAGTGTTTACTGAAAGAGATGTTCGGTCTCACCTGCGTCCATCCACTCAGGAGGAGCGATCCTGCACTTCTGCCTCTGTTTGAGGTTTAGAGCGAGCCACACCGGAACCTCCACCGGTAAACCGGGGTTAAACGGACCCAAGTCTCCCTAGAAAACGAGTACACGACAACTTTAGAAATCAATGGGCCACGGGAGACCTAACTGTGCAGGGTGTCCTTTCGGAGACCCTTCAGGGCCGTGTTAACGTTGCATTAGTTTGTAAACAACGGCTGCGCAATAAAAATAAATGCGCACTATCAAAACACAAGCACTATCACTATCACTACCGTTCTTCAGGAAAGAGACAACAGTGCAGTCCTGGATTCGGACTGTAGCGCGAAGTAACGCGACTGTGTACATTTAAAACACTTAGTCCGTGCAGACGGTACTGTACTCTCTTTCCGAAAGTATTTATTCAACACCCAGCATTAGACTACAGTCACTCACCCCGATCAAATAAATCTTATCCAGACTGAAATTTGGGATAATCTTCACCATCTCCTTCTCGGCGAGGAATTCCACTTCCAACGGATCCATTCCTCATGAAAACACTGGAAATACGGATGAGTTCCGAAAAACCTGAAAACACACAGCGAGGCTTTTCCCGCGTATTATTCAGACATGTTTGATGACGTCACTCCCTCGTGGTTTCCGTGACAGCGGGCAGCTTCAACAGCAGGGGGTGCTGTATACCACCAGAAGAAACTTCATCACCGTTAATGAACGCGCTAAAACGGTTTTTATTTAACATTTTTTTATTGTAAATAAAAAGTGTGTGATATTCTTTTTTAAAGTTCAAGTATGGAGAATATTTATACACTAAATGTACTACCCCTTGTGAAATAGAGTGTACTTGTACTACCTTGGAACCACTCATTTGTAATAAATCATTAATAAGGTGTCATTTATTTTGTTACACTTAATATATAACGAGTGTACTAGTCATATGTTATTTCTGCAACTCTGTACACTTTAAATATATTTATATGCTTAGTGTTGCAGGTCAAACTCTTATAATTCACGAGTATTGTAATAATACTGTATATTAGTATATTTTGTGATACTGCATAATTTTTATTAGTGATTATTTTTGACATAGTCTTATTGTTTATATTGGTGAATTTTATTTTATGTTGTGTTTATAATTTAAGCTCATTTTAATGTGTTTCAGAGTTCAGGCCGGCAAATATTTCAGTTGTATTAGAAGAGTAACAAAAATAACATGTGGCGAGTATATTCAGTATATATTAAGTGTAATTTAATATAATTTCATTTTTATTTAAATTACATATTAGTGGTGATTTAGCACAAATTAGCAGTTGCAAAATAACATATATATATATATAGTTTCTTTTTACAGTTTTAACCATGTTCCTAAAAAGGAAGCCTTTCTGCCCACTAATCAGCCCTGACTTTTCCTTCTGCTAATGGGGAACTGATAAGAATATATAATTGAATGGTAAGACATATATCAGATATAAAACTGCATTTATTTTTCACAGTAAAACATAAAATGAAAAGTATCTTTCCACAAGCACACAATGACAGCGAATGCAGACCTAGGGTGGCCAGCACCCAGTAGTTAAGAGTTAGGGGCTTTGACTCGCATTGCCACTCTCTAGCATCAACTTGTGGGCAGTGTCTGTGGCTGAGACTAGATGCCTTGCTAAGGGCACATCCATCTGTGGATTGAGGAAGGAGGACAGCACTGTTCATTCTCTCCTTACGCCCCAAATGTTCTTGCCTCTCATGAGGATCAAACCAGTGACCTTCTAGTCCCAAGCCCACTACTCTGATGGCTTTAATCCATTGACCTCTAGGTTAGGAGCCCAGCACATTTCATGACTGCCTCCACTAGTCATGCCAAAATAGCTGATTGGCCCTTTTGCTTGTTTGTCAAATTTCTGTTCTTTGTGTACAGAACAACAGATGGTCTCCAGTCTGTAACTATAGACCTACAATGTGCTCCTGTTATGGTTGAATGGCTGAAATGTTATTGGTCGATTAGTGTGTGTGTGTGTGTTTGTGTGTGTGTGTGTATACTTAAAGGCAATAAATTCAAACCAATAATAATAAAAACATTTTATTTGTCTATTTAGTTTTACAAAAGCTAATTTTGATCTTCTCCAAATAAATTACAATTAGGAAATTACAATATATTTTAATCTATCATAAATGAATATTACATCATTTAATTTCCAAATCAGTTTGTATCTGTTATTAAAATGTGCCTTAACAAGGCGGAATAATTAGGCAGAACTTTTTTTAATATTAAGACTAAACAGTTTATAATGTTGCATATTTAAAGATGTATATACATTTTAAAAATGCATGAAATGAAAAACGCCTTTAGGTGACCTCTGAAAGATTTATTAATTATCTCTGTAAAGCTACAGTAATTCAGGAAATAACTAAAAAGCATTTACGTTAAAACCATTTCAATCATTCTCTAGCAGTTACATTTATATTGTTAATGGATATTAAAAAAAGGAAAACTTAATTCAGTATTTAAAGATGCACTAGATGGTTTTTCATTTAATTTTCTAACTTGTAAAACAAACTACAAAGTACAAAGAACATGATAAAAAATGTTCTTTTAGCAATGCCATCAGCACAAGTGCAAGTGCTGTCCTTGTTTTTGTGGTTCTCCTGCTCGGCCACTGGAGGTCACCTTGATTAATGCACTTGTGCACTGCTGGGAATTCATCATGCGTGACCCCTGGTGGTTATGTAAGTGAACACAGAGATGCCCTCTGGTGAAATCACCTAGTGCACCTTCAAATCCAATTAATTGGCAATGAAAAGTATGTAAATGACCAACCATCTTAACTGTTGAAACCGTGTTGAAAGCAGGTACAGAGCAATGTCACTTCCATTAGAATTTCTAAGTGAAATAAACATCTAAATAGTTGCTCCGATGTTAGGAAAAGAAAATATGCAGAAATTTGCAAATTCAGACACCGTTCAAAAACAATCAATTTCATGTTGAAAACTGAAGTAGTAATTACTAAATTTTGGCTAATTTATATTTTTCTCATAACTGCCCATCAATCAACGTGAAATGCCTTATAAAGTTTGTGTCAAAATGATAAATTGTTGCCTAACAACAGATGGAGGAACAAAGAAAAATCCATGCCATGAAGAGCACAATCATCTCAAACCTTAATGGCACATGCTGTACCAATGTCCTGCTTACTCTTCAGAGTAAGAAATATTTCATCTGTGAGTTTTCCACGAGGAAGAACTTTTTCTATAGGACTGAATACAGTGCGACTATGAAACCCATTTTTGGCATTGATGGCTTCTGCAGGTAAAGCAGACCTCTTGGAGGGCTTTAGCATAGATGCAACACTGATTTGTTGATTTCAGGATTTGTCCAATCATTCCTGAGGTCATCCAAATGGTTGTCAAAGTCTATGAGGTTTTCATAAGATCTGCTCTCCAGCAAGGCTGACGTGATCTTCTGAGCCTCGGTCCAGTCTTCAAAAGAATCTCTAGAACAGAATCAACAGCCATTTGTTGCTTTTTTACTTTGTGAATGTGAACAGTAAATATTGATGTCAACAGAAGAAATCCAGCATTTTTAATAATAATAAAAAAGAAATATGAACTAACAAACACTTATTAAAAATATCTAGTCCCAGTCCTAAACTGTCTAAAACTGCTAGCTCGGCTTCACAAACCTGAGTGTTCCATTAAAGTCAGCTTAAAATTAAAATAAACGGTGCTGTTTTACCATATTAGTTCATATCCATTGAATGAAGCTTTGTTATGATACATTTTTTTTAGATTTCTAGTTATTTTCAATTCATCAGAATATATCTTTTGAGCTTCAAATCATTGTAATTTTAATTACATCACTATGAATCAGAGTGGGGGAAATTTCTATTCTCTTCTAACAAAGCAAGTACTCACATGCTCGGATCTCTGCACTTCCATTTATTGTCAAGATGATCATAGATGGAAATGACTGGTGCAAAGCATCCCATGGTAAATCTGCTGTTGTCAAACTGAACAACAAAAAAAATTTTATTAACTTTTTAAAAAGTGTGTGTGTGTGTATATATATATATATATATATATATACACACATAAACACACGCATTTATTATAAATGTACTCCATCTCACGGTATAATACAACTTACGATTATCATTGCTGCTTCATTGAAATTTTCAGAAATTCTGGCTGCTACTTTTTCAGCAACTTGGTTTGGTCTGAAAATGTTTGAGACACACATCATGGCAAAATCAAATCAAAAGACTAAGCACCAAGCATTCTCAGAAAAATGAAAAGTACATATATCTTACCTTGCTTCCTTTATACGTTCATTTGCTTGATAGTAACCAGCTATGACATATCTGTTTTCTTTACACCACGTGTCAATCTGAAAACCATGCAAGATAAACATTACCACTTTAAAAGAATTAAATCAAATGTTCTGAGCTCCCTAAGATGTGCCATTAACAACCGAGTCTGTTCTATTCACCTTTTCAACTTACAGGTAGAGAAATGGTTCCCTGCAAAATCAAATATATACCCTAAAATTTATACCTAGTCACTACATCAAGACATGTTTAAATTTGCTTCATTAGTATTTTAGCTACAGGTTTATCACACCAGCTTGTGTTTTTTTTTAGTGACACTAACAACTCTAGTCCAGTTGACTCATTAAGCAAATACTTTGAAGACATCGCTAACTGGATGGAACACAACCTTCTGCAGTTGAATAAAAATAAAACTGAGATTATACTATGTGGGAACAGCAAAGAGAGACACAGATTGGCTGCATATGTGGATTTTAGAACCCACAAATCCAAAGAACTGGCTCGCAACCTTGGTGTAATGTAATGGACTCAGATCTCAGTTTTAGTCTCATATTAAAGCTGTTACTAGATCAGCATTTTTCCATCTTAAGAACATCAGTAAGATTAGAGATTTTCTGACTAAACCAGACCTGGTGAAACTTATCCATGCTTTTATTTCTAGCATTGATTACTGTAATGGTCTTTTAACTGGACTTCCAAAAAAGACCATTAAACAGCTTCAGCTAATTTTTAATGCAGCTGCCAGAGTTCTCACTCGGAGCAAAAGAATCACACCATCCTCAAATCCTTACCCTGGATACCAGTCTGTTACAGAATAGTCTTTAAGGTGTTATTACTGGTCTATAAATGTCTTAATGGTGTAGGACCAGCGTATTTATCAGATCTGCTACAGAGATATGAGCCGAGCAGAGATCTCAGATCTTTAGGAACTTGCCTCAGGTGAAAACTGAACATGGAGAAGCAGCGTTTAGCTCCTAAGCTGCCCATAAATGGAACAAGCTGACTGAGAATATTAGAAAAGCCCCGACTTTAGACACTTTTAAATCAACACTTAAAACATCCCTGTTTGAGCAGCTACAGCTCAGTTTAAAATACTCTGCACTTTTATTCAGTAACGGCACTTTAGTTTGTTTCTTTTATTGTATCATTTAATTGTTTTAATCATGTTTTCTTTTACTCTTTAAGTATTTCCTTTTACTGCAATATTTTAATTGTTTTATTGGACTTTAATGATTTTTATTCTTGCTTTTAATTTAACAGTTTCTTCTGTAAAGCACTTTGAACTGCTTTTGGATGAAAGGTGCTCTATAAATAAACTTGCCTGGCCTCATAGCTACAGCTCAAAACTAATAAGCTAATTTAAATTAGGTTAAAGACAAAAAAGTATTAGATTTTTAGATGAGTCAGGCAGCTGCAAACCCAACTCTGCACCATAAACAAATGGCTTCTATATTAACCAAAGCCTTGTTTTGTCTTCCTAAAAGCACATTTTAAAATTGCACCAAAAAAGGGTGCAAATAACAGTCATGCGGCAAAGCAGACTGCCCTTGGCCAAACAACATGATTTATTTATTTTCTAAATACAGTTTGTGTGTGTGTTGACTGCTGTATACATAGCTACATATAAGTGCGAAGTTAACCCTATTTTCATTAAAACACTAAGGTAGATATAAGCATGATGAAACGTTCAGATGAGAAGACAATAAGTAGACAGTTACTTTGGGTTTCTTACCAGTGTGAGTGCCACCTCCAGCATTGGGGCCAGCGCTAATGTGCCATGGAACAGAGGAACACAGTCCACACAGAGTATGGGGCCGGTGTGGCCCTCCTTCTTCTTGTCTTTCTGCTTCTCGGCCACTAGTAGCCCATTTACAGCGCAGTGAGGATACTTAGCAGCGTGAAGCAACATCTTACAGTACGCCTGGGTTGTTAGTTTAATAGGCATTTTCTCTCTAACACGGTCTGCTAACAGACATATAAATATTAACCCGATTTAAGAAGCTGAACCGAGCTACAAACACTAACCACAGCACAACGTCTAAAACACACTCAGTGTAGCTAACAGGTCTAGTAGCTCGTTAGCTATCTTTCCGATTTCATACCGATTTAAAAAAAAAAACCTCTCAGACTTCTTCTGCTTCAACAAAATGCCTCAAACCATGGACTAGGTCTTCACTGTTTTACTGTCGTCGTTGATTAGGAAAACCAAGTAGCTTTATATTGTCCTTTTAATAAAACCAACAGACCGAAGACGACAAGCTGGACCTTTATGTGTCTTCTTCCTAATCACACGCTGTTTTAAACGGGCTCTGCTCTGGACGCCGGTAAAAACCGCAAACCATTATTAACCTTTGCGACAGGGCAGTACAACCTCCATTTTGGCTCCGTGGTACTGAGTCTTTAAACTGCAGAACTACACCATCTGCTGGTTTGCCTTAAAATCATAACTTAAAAACCGTATAAAGCACTGGTAGATAATTAAACTATGGCATATACATCAAAACCGTGTACTAATAGCATACATTTCTGTACTGAATTTATATTTTTCTCAACCTTTATATATTTTATAGATTAAACACCATAAACAGAGGAAACAATACCATCAGTTTAAAAGGTGTGGCTTTTGAGCTGCAGGTCAACATCGTAAGGGTATGTGAAGGTAGAGGGGATAATTGAATAAGACATTTTGTCTTGGAAATTGCTATTAAATATGTCATTCTTATTAACAGAAAAAAATAGTTGTTATCAATGACTGCATAGAGCCAAAATGGCCGATCTCACTGTTCAGTTTCATGGTCTGGGACTGTCGCAAACAAGAGAAATAATATAACGATACTCGTATTTAATTTATTTGAAAGTGGTGTAATATAATTTGTGTGTGTGTTTTAAATTAAAATCAGTTAGAATATGTACTTTATGAAATCCTCTTCATTGTGAGTTTTTACCCACACTGCCCGGTGTTTCCTGCGGTTGTACCCTCCTCCTCCTCCATCCTCCCTTCACAGGAACAGTGCAGACGGAGAGGTGAGTGAGCGCAAAACAGGGATTAAATGGAATAGTTTATGGGCATAATAATCACTTTCTCTTCGGTATAGTGGTTTTAAAATGTCTTAATGTGGTTATGGCGTCCTTAAGTATGGATATTTTCAAAGCGGGGGGTTTTAATCGTTTGAAAGCTTTAGAATGACATTGAGGTGAAAGACGGTGGCGCTTCCTTCCGTTCTACAGTGCCGGAATCAGTTAGCACTGTGGCTAAAAACGTTTCCAGTAGGGTATAAATCTCTCTTTCTGATGTGTAATGCACGCTGGAATGTGTTGTCACATTGAGCCCGGCTCAATAAATGATTTTTTGTCTCTTTATCTCAAAATTAATATGACCTTGTGATAGTTCCTGGAGATGCTAGCCGGCTTGCTATGCTAGCTATCACTAACTGTCGCAGAGCTTTAGCGGAATCCCGGCTCTATCCCAAATACACAAGTTATCCCTATAGAGTGCACCACATATGACCTGAAACTATCGATTCTACACCCAAATACTTCGCTCCATCGTGCAGATTATCACTGACTGTAACATATAACCGGCTTTCATTTCAACAAATATTGGTATATTAAAACTGTTGAAGATGTAGTTTCACTTATGACCTATCGCTAGCTACACAGTGCACTACATACGGAGCTGGGAGAGATTTAGGATTCAGAGCTGGTATTCATGTTCTCTAAAGTCAGTGGCGCATTTTTTCGCGACAAGGTTAGATGTGGTTTATTAGTGTTGTTTTACAAATCAGACATTACAGGAAGGAGTAATTGACTATAGTTATGTTCATCTAATTTGTGACCATTCTGTTTAAAAATAAAATATATAGAGTAACGGATGTGGCTTTCTTCTTGTACTAAATTATGACCTCCTATTCTTCACAGAATGCTGGCGACCAGGGCATTTCGTCTTGTTGGAAAACGAGCCTTGTCCACTTCAATCTGCCTACGTGGTGGACATGGTAATTTGTTTTTATTTTTTATAAAGAAAAGAAAAAAAAACGTACCAGATAAAAAGACATCATAAACATCATGAGGGATCGACAAAAGGGCTGTCATCTACACACCACTAACAGTGAACTTGTTGCTTTAAATGACACTTCTAGTTTTACTAATATTTTATGGTTGCTTATTTCAAGGGCATTTAGTGTTTGTTAAAGCAAAATCAGAAAAAGTAAAACCATGATCATCTTGCCTCTGCGCAATATGTTTCCTGATGGAAGCTTCCCCACAAGGCAAAAAAAAAGATTTCCCATGAGTTTACAGTTTCATGTTAAGAATTAGGGTGAGGTTAGGCGTCCATTTTTCTTGAGAAATATATAGTTTATCAGTTAATTTGGTCATATGATTTTACTATTGTTGTCTATTAAAGTTCATACATAATCTTATGAATTTATTAAGCATGTAACATCTAGATCAGTTACCCGATTAAAAATTATATCACACTATTTTTTTTGAGCCTACATCTTCAGTGTGAGAAATGAATAAGATATATATTGGTTTGATACCTGTCTTATTTATTGATGGCCGTATAGTTGATACTACTTATTTCTGAAGTTGTTGCAGGTGTTTATGATTTCATTTAACATTGTACCTTTTCTCTTTTTTTTTTATTTATTTATTTTTTTATAGGAGTTGCCAAAGTTGACGACTACTCTCTCCCAGCATACTTTGACCGTCGGGAAATTCCCCTCCCTGAGATCAAATATGTCCAGCAATTGAGTGCAGAACAGAAGTCCCTGAAGGAGAAGGAAAAAGGGTCCTGGGTTGCATTGTCCAATGAGGAGAAAGTTGCATGTACGCATCTGAGGCAGTTCAATTTTATTGTAATCTTTTGTTCAATCCATTTATTATTTCCTGCTGTAAAGGGATATTGATTGTTTGTTACAGTGTATCGTATCAGCTTCAAGGAGAGCTTTGCAGAAATGACTAAAGGTTCAGGCGAGTGGAAATCTGTGGTTGCTGGTATTTTCTTCTTTTTTGGCTTCACCGGTCTTCTTGTTCTGTGGCAGAGGAAATACGGTATGTGTTATAGTCACATGTATCTTTACTAGTTAAGACATTCCAAAACCATTTTTTGTGCATTAAAGTACTAGTATTTTGTTTTGCTTTGCAGTCTATGGACCTATTCCTCACACCTTTGATCCTGAGTACAAGCAAAAAGAGCTTCAGAGGATGCTGGACATGAGAATCAACCCTGTTGAGGGCTTTTCCGCCAAATGGGACTATGAGAACAATGCTTGGAAGAAATAAGATCAAATTCATCTGATATTGGACCATCTTACGCAGCTTTTTACTGAGCAGGCAACACATAGATCTGAAAAAGTCTGTATTTATGACTTGTCCACAATACCTCAGTGAATGCATTCTGGAAGGCCACTTCCTCTTAAGATATTCATGTGTAATAAAGAAAATAAAATTTCAAGTGTCTACCAAACACTGATGTTTGCCCTGTTTTGGACATTCTGGGTTAAGAATCAGCTGTTATAATGTGGTTCCTTTCTGACAAATTAGCTGTGTTACAAAAGAATGGCTTTTGCATAAGTTTCTGTATTTAAAACTACATAATATATAGCATAGCTATGGTATCTTTGAGGCAGTGCACTGGGATTTATATTGTGCAGTTTCAAAAATATAAAGTTTATTTTCCTGATTGTTTTTAGTTTCATACTGATTTAAGTTTACTGTTTACTTGCATGTGTCTTATTCCATACCTTTTGAAAACTGTTTTTTATTTCAGGAGATGAACAGAATAACACATATGTAGGCACACTTTTTTTTATTGCATATTATACCCAGAATAGTTCCTCTGATATTCCCCATAAATCACCAAGGCAGAAATATTAAACTAAGCCTATAAGCTGCAGGGCACAGCTGTCATTAGAAATAAATCGTACAATTAACGCAAATAGACGGTTAGAATAAAAAACAAATTATTGTACAAATAACATGTTTAATAGTTATAATAGTATTATATTAATAGTTAATAGTAAAAAAAAATTCCTAAAACCATATACTATGTTCTAATTTCCTGTTTATACGGTTCTCTTTTGATGTAGATCTGGTTTAAAATACATATTCAATATGTTAAGACTTTAATGTCTTATATCAGTGTATTTTATACATGTCTGTTTATTTTGTGAGTGGATACTCCAACATATATGATTTTTCCTTATTTGCCTCATTAACTACAGAAATAAATACAGATTGTACTGAGTCAGGTTTTTACAACAAAGTTTTAGGGCCAGTGCATTGAAAAATAAATAAGATTCAGAGAATAAAGTCAAAATTCTGAGAAAAATCTCAGGAAAAATTCTGAGAATAATGTCGGAATAATTCGCTGCATGTATAAAGCAGCAGACAACTACAGTGTATTTCTGAAGTCATGCTATAGTATAGATTTCAGAAATAAATACTCAGTCCTCTGCCATATCAGGACGAGATTATGATTAGCATTTAAACCCTGAATCGGTTCTACAAGAACCTGTATATTGAGAAGTGGGCATGTAGATTCACAGGATACAATTTATAATCACGAAAATGATCGATCCAGAGGGAGTGGAACTCCGGCATGCCCACGTGGATCCATGGCATTACAACATATGGATTCGTACAATAAAGCCGTATGCATTGCAGTCAGGGCCTGTCACTGATGGGGTTAGTCGCCATGATGTATGGATGCGTTTAATAAATAATTCTGTTCACTGAAAGCTTCTTTCACAAATCGGTGCACAGACCAAGCCTGTCTGTCTATATATTATAAAAATATTAACTCAGAACACTGTTTCTCTAAATATTCTGACTTTTTTCTCAGAATTATTCTGACATTATTCTCAGAATTCTGACTCTATTTTGGGATTATTTTTCCAATGCCGTGGCCCTAAAATTCGTCATATGTTTTCCCTGTAGATTTCACATGGCGTTAAAGAGAAGTTGTGTTAGTGCTGTTCTTTGGCCTGAGTTAGTTCTCTCCCAGTGATGGTGGGGATGAGTAAAGCGCTTGTGTTCAGAGGGTTAAACCCATACCCTGCTGTGATGTCATAAATTCGTGTTGCAGGAATATCCGCTCAGTGCAATCATTTTTAGTTGAAGTCCGGAAGCCGCAGTCCGGTTCCGTGGTTTTTGTAAATAAAGCGTTTTATAGCGGACATGTCCCTGAAATAACCCGTTCAACAGTAGTAGAGCCCAGTTTACTCCGTTTTGTTCTCCGTTCAGATGTCTGAGCTCTGCAGCCCGCGTTTTCCAGTGTTATTTGTGTTAATGTTAGTAGAGCTAGCCTTCATGTGAATCAGAGGGAAAACGTCAACACCGACTATAGCCAAGCTGTTGATGTAAAGAGTCTCGACCACAGTCATGGGCAATGGAATGAATAAGGTAACTTCAATAAAACGACGAAACTATGTTTTGGCGGTTTTGGAAATGAGTGAAGCTTTTTGGTGTGTAAATATGCCTGCAGTACAGTTGTGCATGGGTAATGTAGGTCACAGGGAGCAAATCAGTGTTGCTTTACTGTGTAAAGGAATGAGAGCCGTTTGTGTGAAGGCACACAACTGAAATAACTACGTTGTGAGTTTATTCGACAACACTTATCTTTGCCCATCCAGCTCAGGATTAGAATGATTTATTTACCCACCTGAAATACTGTTACTGACTAGGTCAGTTCTGTAGAGTGCCCTGGCTCTTTCACAAGTACCAGATCCCCAAAATATGAGGTGAATATAATTCATAAAATTCATATTTACTGCAAAGAAAAATGAAATGTGTCTAAGATATACCTGGCGACACAGGTACAGATGAGTAATTTGGGTACTTGGTCCAGGACCTAGATAACTTGCAATCCTTGGGATAAAAACAACATGAATCACTGGTCAATGAACACTTTTGCATAATGTAGGCCACATGTACAGTTTCCTGTTTCTTTTAGTGAACTTACTCCTTTTCTTGACTGTCAAGAATCATAACAATCTTGGTGTACTTCAGTATGAAGAAGGCTGTAGTTTGCTTTCATTGAAAGTTGTACTGAATGACTCTTCTCTTTTCACAAAGGTGATCGATGGTCTCTATTTAGGGAATGTAATAGGTAAGGTATTACCCATTCCTGTCATACTCCTCTGTAATTTTTTTCCTTTTTCTTATTCTTCTCTGCTTTTTAACTAAAATCTGAGTTTGCTGTTTTTACTTGCAGCAGTCATTTAGTAAAACGTAACCTTCTCCACTGAAAAGTGAACACTATTCTCTCCTTTGAATGCACACATTCTGGTTTCTTGCAGTCGCCCATTGCAGGCACTGTCTTGAGATTATCTTTACATGTGCAGAATATGAAGCGACTATACCTTTGATTTAGTATATATATATATATAACTAGTGTTAATGTACTATCATTTGATTAAATAATTTTAAATTCTGCTCGGGAAGACACAGTGTAGTATGGACATCATGTCTGCTATTGCACCATGTCCACATGGAGTGTTCTATTTATGCTCAACTAATAAAAATAGATCTAAGGAAAATACCCTAATGGCACTCATTACGCTAGCTGTTTGAAATGCCATATTACACCTTTATAATGGTAAGAACCCACCAAAAAGAGAAAGAACAAAAAAATTTGTACAAAGCTCTTCAAAGTTAAAAACAGCAACAACCAAGAAATTCTCTTTTATCTACTTTACCCTTCGTAACTCCCTTGAGTTTTTAATGTAATGTAAACTCTTGCGCTCCAAGCACTCGACTGCCAGCCAATGTTTGAGTGACATCTAACAGCTGTCGTTAATGATACTGGCTGTGTGTTCTGTGTACCAAGTATGGTTGATTTCACAACATGACCAGTAATGAACAGCTTTAAATATATTTCACTGCTGAATGCTTATGTACAGGAAAGTCATTGACACTAGACACTTAGCACAATGTTAATGTGAAATTGCTGTGTCAGGAACGAAAGTTGGTGTGTTCTGAATTGAATATTTCCATCCACAGACTCAAAGAACAGAGAAAGTCTGTCCCAAAATGGGATTACCCATATCCTCTCTGTGTACAACCAAGCCAAGCCTGTTTTGGAGGTAAAAATCATGGCTTTCCACATGAATGGAAGTAGGGGGAGGTCAGAAGGACCTCTGTTGTATGTAATATTCACTGGCCCTCATCCATAAAGGTCCCTGTAACGTTTATCAGGTCAATTTCCTGATCATTTCAGGCTTAATACAAATATAGGAAATTAGGTTTAAATGTTTTCATGATGACTCTTTATTCCATTTTCTCATTTTACTGCATCTTGTAATGAATGTGATAGGACTGCACCAGCGTAAATATAATTTCTATAGTGTTTAGGAAGTTTAAGTTACTTAAATTTAAGAAGGGTCAGTTACTGCTCAAAAGCAAACACCCACACTCACCTCAATCACAGAGTTTAAGGTGTAATATTGTGCTCCACTTTGAAAGTGTCAAGGAAATTTACCAGCATATTAGAAAAATTACTTTGCAATATAGATTTGATTATTTTCTAATAAATAAAGAACCACATGGGGGCAGTAATGTCTAATAATTAAACCTGTCCTACAGACTTCTACATTGTATGGGTCAATTTTAGGGTAAATTTGGATTTCCTCAGGTAAAGAGTAGATTAGTAAAATAAAAATAATAATAAATAAATAAAATGCAGATTTAATTTTTATACTTCCATTCTATGTCTTACAACTTTTAAATCTCAAGACTTATTTTGTTTCCCTCTTTTAGGACATGACATACCTTTGCATTCTTGCAGCTGATTCTTCTAATCAGAACTTGTGAGTGATGCAAGCACACACACACACACACACACACACATTCATTCTCTTATCATTATATACATACATCCTGTGAAGTATTTGCTCAATATTGTATCAGCAGTCGCATACATTTGTAGCAGAGACGACACAAAGGATGAACTCTTACTCTGTGTCCAGCTTAAGATAGACACGGAGATATTTTAAAAAGTCTGAACCAAGCGAAATTTTAAATTTTATTCCACATGTTAGGTTCATGTAAATTTAACAGTCCACATTATATTTTATTACACTTTCAATTTTGCCCACATTCACAGTGAGTGAGAGATTCTACTGTGACTGTCTAGACATTCTGTCTGGAATAGAATATCTTAAAAACACAAACATCAATAGACTGACTGTTAAACAAAGAGTAAAAACAAAGTAAAGTATGAAACATGGAACAAAAACTGGCTTACAGTTGATATGTTCATATATCTGTGGTAAAAACCAAAACCCTGTAGAGATGTTCCACTTTGCTGATCATGCTGTGTTGTTTTTGTGTGGTAGCAGCCAAGCTTGAACAAAAGGCAAATATTACTGCTTCTATTGAGCAGTATGCCATTAGACAAAGAAACTCATAAAACATGTAATAAATAAAAGCTTGTTAAAAATGTTTAACAACTTGATGTCATTGTTGTCATGGTCAGGTAAAAGATTACACATAAAGTGTCCTGTTAATTTGGTGGGAACTGTACTGTTTGCCACACAAGTTTTGCATGCATTTTGACTCCAGCTTGGTTTCACACATTGACGCTTTCTGTTTAATTACTTTTTTATTACTTCCCACATAAGAGAGGAGCACTTTAGTTTCTTCATAAAAAGGTATATAGAAGGGTTATAGGTGTTTATTTTCAGAAATGGGAAATATATTATAAAATAAATAATTTATAATATTGACAAGATCACACATTTGGGATAATTGGTTTACGATTTGACTAGTTTTATTTAAATGTATCGTAAGTTATTGGTCATTACCAGGTTTGTAAAAAACACATAAAACCTGCAATCTAAATTTAACACAAATTAAGATTTTCTTATGTCATTTAATTAAAGAAATAATAAAAAACAAAGTTATATTTAATGGTAATTAAAATAATTATGTTCATGAACAAATGTGGTGAAATTACTTTTAACAAAAATGATACGATGGCTTGATTCCCATAGGCCTTGTATGCAACCAGCCAACATTTTTTGAAAAGTTTGCCTTCAAGTTGTTGTCATATTCTGTGGTTCAAGCAAAAAAAAAAAACTGCTAAAAGGAATACTCAGTACCATTTCTGTCAAGTGAGCACATAGCTGTGGCTGATGGGATTGAATTATTTTTGTGTGAAATTTGTCAGCAGTAATTTGTAAACCCTGACTGTTCCTGTTAGGGTCACATGCATGTCCTGTGAGTGTTCTGTACACCAGATATCACTGCATTGTACCAGACTTAGACTTCCTCACCTTTTTTGTGTGTGTGTGTGTGTGTGTGTCTGTGCGGGTCCCAACGTATATGTGTGTTACACTCAAAGTGAGTATGTGAGTGTTTGTAAAAGACAAAAGAGATGGAGAGGGTGTGTGTGTGTGCGCGTGCATGTGTGCGTGCATGGTGTGTGTGTGTGTGAGAGAGAGAGAGAGTTTCTTACTTTTCTAAATGTGTGAACTGTCAGTGCAGGGGTGAGGTGAGGTCTGCACTTTACAATTCTATTGTGTATTAAGTATTGCTATGTGGGGTTGGTTGATTCTTATTGCGTTAAGAATTATACACTGTTTTGTCTTGACACACTCAGCCTGTGTTGTTGCTGTGTTGAAAGTGAAACAAATATAAGTACATTTTAAAGTGTGAGAGTTTTTTTTCTTTCCCCAAAAATTGCAAGTTATACAAATTGCTGGTATGGCTGACTCAGTGAAGTGATTGTTTTACTTTGGGAAATAATACAAAAATCAATCCCAGCTACAATTTCTAACTTGCTATACAATTCTTTATAATATTGTGGTGTATTCTAGATAGATTCTATATAAACTGAATACAAATATTTGTTCACATTTACAAGAATAAACCTGGTAACACTTCAAAATAAACTTGTAAAAGTTGTAAATGGATTCAAAATCTGTTTAGTACATGGTTATTAGGCTGTAAATCCCAGTTAATAATCATTTGTAACACAGAGATAAAAAGGGAAAGTGACCTCTTTTTTCATCTAATAGTGAAAGTGTCAGAGAACTTACTGAAAATGTTAAGATACAGAATAAGCTGAGACATTAGAATGTGAATTTAGTCATTACATATACAAAGGTGCACCACAAAAAGGGGTTCTATCCTTTGTTCGTTGATTAAACGTGGTTGTTAAATGGTTAAACTTTAGCACATTAATAAAAATGTGCTAAACCTCTGACCAGGTTAATATTCACTGATGGAGAAGACAAACTAAGGTAAGTATCCAGGGATCTCAGACTTAACTGTAGATGGATGTGGGTTCACTATTTGGCAAACAGCAGGTCACTGTTGCACTGTATATCTTTGTGTTATAAATGATTATTTATGACTTTTAATGCATTCATAACCTTATTAATAACCATTAATAAACAGATTGTAAACTATTTATAAACTTTTATTATTCTTATTTTGAAGTGGTACCATAAACCCCATTTAGAGAAAAATGGGACATTTTGTAAAATGCTATTACAACAAGAATCTGCTTTGTTAATTCTCTTGACTCTTTATTTAACTGACAAAGCACAAATAAAAGGTGTTTTCACTGAACAATTTGATTGTATTTTATTGCAGTATAAAAAAAATGTAGAATGTGACTTCTGCAACATACTCCAAAAAAGTTGGGACAGAGGATTTTTTACCACTTTGTTACATCACCTTTCCTTCTAATTGCATTGTTTAATCATTTGTAACTGAGGATACTAATGGTTAAAGTTTTGCCAATGCAATTTTTGTTCATTGTTGCTTGATACAAACCTGCAGCTGCTTATTAGTCCATGGTTGCCGTTGCCTGATACTCCTATTCATGATGCTCCATAGGAGAAAAATCTGGACTACAGGCATGCCAGTCAAGTACACACACACACACTATGTTTACGACTACATGTTGAACAGCACGAGGGCTGTCATTGTCTTGCTGAAATAACTATGGACTTCTCAGGAAAAAAATTTGTCTTGACAAAAACCCAGTGTTCGAAAACCCATAGTTCAGTACAAAGAACATATATCAAAGTCATCCATGTCATGGTCCGATGAACACCCCCCATACAATGAGAGATGTTGGCTTTGCACCTGTGCCTGGTTACAGTCTGGATGGTCCCTTTAGTCATTTGTACATTTTATCAAAACAAGCTGAAACTTGGACTCCTCTCACAATAGCAAAATTGTTTCTGTCTTTTGGACAATCTAAGATGAACTTGGGCTGAGAGATCTCATTAGCATTTCTACAGATAGATATGGTTGCATTTTTTTTAGTGTAGCAGTGGACTGTATTTTTTAACAAGGATTTTCCAAAGCGCCTCCAAGTCCATTTGGCTATATTTATCACAGTAGCATGACCTGTCCCAACAGTGTGTTGCAACAATTTTAAATTTGTTTATATTTACAAAATAAAATAGTTGTTCTGTAAAAACTCTGGAATATATGCTTTGTATTTTTAAGTTAAAATATTTTAACAGATTCCGGTTTGTATTGCACTGTACAGAGTGCCCCAACTTTTTGGGGAAAGAACTTCTCAATTGTCAACTTAAAATGATAAATGTATATTAAGTTACATTAACAACAATGTCTGTTTTTACCCCTCGCTGAAACTTGTGAATGCTGCAGTAACTAAAATATATTTCTGAAACATTTGCACATTGGGCATTGTTCACACTTGCAATGTCTGTTTCAGTTTCAGCAATGTGAGAGTGCAGGTATATACAAAACATGACACAAATAGAAGGCTAGGCACTAAATTGAGTGTATACAAGATGCTTCCTGAACTCTGACTCTGTGAAGCACACTCTATTTTTGAGTTTACTATCACTACTTTTATACACAGCAGATACAAAAGATCTGTTAATCTTACAGAAAGAAACTAAATAACACTATAAATTTAATAAAATCTCTATAAATAGCAATAAAATTGATGGACATTGGTTTAGTTTTTAGATATTTAATGAACATCTGAAATAAGTGACATCGTTCTAATACTAGAAATCTTTGACGTCGTGGACAGAACAGTCCACAGTGCAGTTAGATTAGAGCCTCTGTGAGAGTGTATACAACATAACATATGATGTAATTTAATTAGGCACATTGCTTAAAATACATAGGTATAGCTTTGATGTGATTTCTGGAAATAATTATATAATACAGATGACTGTTTGAGGGAAGGCACCCCACAACTGAGGATGATGAGGGTTAGTGGTATGTAACAGTTGTGAAGGTTACTGGGGGGCTTTGGCCCACTGTCGCAATCCAGCAGGAGGAAGGAAGTCAGCAGTGGCCACCAAACCTATTAAAAACCCATCTGTCACAATACTACAGCCTTTAAAATAAGGATAACGGTCAATCTCCTTGTGTCATCATCATCCTCATAGCCTTTGTGAAGCTAATGTGCATAGACACATGTTCCCAGCCAGGTGCACATTGTGTAAACATTGCTGGGTAAATCAGTGTGGTTTATGGCAAAGCAGTTACTTAGTTACCGTAATTGAAATGTAACTAGTTGCTGAGGAAATAATTGAGACATCTCAGTTGTGTGTAGTGTAGGCAACATAAGTCTGCTGCTTTGGAAAATTCATTTTCATATGTTTAGTAAGCGTTTTGAAGGACATTTAAGGTCCTTTTGCAGCTGAGTCATGGTAAGAGGCTCAGAGCTTGGATTTAGCTGATGGTGTCATGCTAAACTGTTCCTTCCTCATTTTCAGATATAAGATGAGAAAAAGTGTTTTGGATCAGTTCTCAATTGGTTACTCAAGTGATGTTTTTTCCACATATTTATCACCTGGACCTTGTCCCTTGATAATTAAAAGTATACTGTTTTTAGCTTGATTTATTGACGCGAGTAACAAATGATAAATATATCAAAATGCTTGCAATTAAATTACATAGGTATTCAGCTACTTCTTATTACTTTAGATATTTTTGGCATTCCCACCTATGGTGCATTATATTTTGGTTTATATGGATTTGTAAGGATATAATATTGTGATTAGATGTTCAGTGGCCATAAACAAGTGGATCTTCCTAACCTCTGTGCTAATGGTGTTCATTAAAAGAGTTTTAAAAAGACTTTAAAAAGTGGTTTAGTTTAGCTTGACTGGGAAATCAGACCTTTAAAGCAAATCTGCAGAGTCACACACACTCACACCTACGGACACTTTTGAGTCACCAGTCCACCTACCAACGTGGGATTTTGGACTGTGGGAGGAAACCGCACCTGGAGGAAACCCACGCGGACACAGGGAGAACACACCAATCTCTTCACAGAAAGTTACCTGGAGCAGGGCTTGAACTTACAACCCCAAGACCCCGGAGACCCTGTGTGGCAGCGACGCTACCTGATGTGTCACTTTATAACCTCCTTAACGTTAAATTTAAAAGGCAGACTTCAAAAATAAAGAAATGAGTTATGCTTGAACATGACAATCTACAGTATTGGGCAAAATCAGAGAAAAATTCACCTTGCTTTTATTCAATTTTCATTATATTTTCTGAGGAGATTTTATATAAGCTATTCTACGTGCATTCACAAGGGTAATATTCCAGGGAAAGAGAATATGAGGCAAAATATTGTGTGTGTGGATTGAGCGTTCTAAGCAGTGTGGATTGTAAAGCGTCCTTGGGTATCTAGAAAGGCGCTATATAAGTGTAACGATAGAAATATTGGTGCCATAATCAAAAAACAAAACAACCACAAACCTGGTAGACCACCAAAACTGTCACCGTCTGTTATTGAAGACATTTTAGAGAGACACTTTCAAATTGATGTCCTTGATAGTCATGTTTTGCCAACTGAATATTTTGTTTTGTTTGTATTGAACATTCATTTAATATTTTTTCAGGTTACAACATTTTAAAGAGTGTATCCGTTTTATCCACGAGTGTCGGCTGAATGGAGGAGCCTGTCTGGTTCACTGGTGAGTGCTTAAAAGCAATGTGAAAAAACCTAAAAAGAGTCACCTCTAATTTTTATAATTAGCTTACTGTGCTGTTGTGGACCTACATTTCAATTTCAGGAAATCTGTGTTAAATAGTTGTATGTGAAAACAGATGGATATGTTGTAGGATAAATGTAACATAAATGTAACTAAGGCTTAACACTCACCTCTGGGTATAAGCAGTGACACACCTTTTCTCTGAATTCCTGGTAAAGAGAATTTCACTGGAAGAACACTTTTGCCCTATTACATCTGCTGTGCTGACCGTTGCATAATTTGCTACTATTCATACTGTCCTGTCTAGACAGACATGAGTGTATAAGCAGCAATTTATGACCTAGTGTTTTGGTTCTAGCTTGTACAGTTACATTTCCCTTTGATGCATTTTAGTCTTGCTGGAGTGTCCCGCAGTACTACAGTGGTGGTGGCCTATCTGATGACTGTCACTAACTATGACTGGGAGGAGTGTCTGTCTGCAGTTAAGGCTGTGCGCTCATATGTAAGCCCTAACTGTGGATTCCAGCAGCAGCTACAGCAGTTTCAGATGACCCAGGTCTCAGAGGTAGCTGTCTTTACTACTATATCATGCTAATTACAAAATTGGTCTTCGTCACTTCCAATAAAAGTGCCCTGTTTGTTGGTCATTCTATGACATAATAAGAAGTTTTTATATTGTCTGTGTGCTGAGTAATTATAGACTTTAAAGTAATTACCATTGCTTTAACATGTTTTAAGTTGGGAAATTGAATAGGAGCACATATTACATGGTACGTAAAATAAGTAGATGTACATTTTGATGATTTAAATACAATGTTTGCAATCCCTATTTAGAAAAAATCGAAGAATTACTTCAAAGTACATAAATTACATGACCAGGGTTCACCAATAGGATGCTTGCCCCGGCCAGTGTCATAGATTTGCTCTTGACATTGGTAGAGATCTATGAATATACCCTGCCACCCCAATTCCATTGCCTCTTTGTTTTTTTTGTTTTTGTTTTTTTTTCCCCTTTGCTCCGTGATAAAACGACACAGGAAGAGAATGGGCAATTAGAAGTTTGTTGGGCAGTTAATTTCCAAACCAGGTACTTCATAGCTACAGACAATTTTAGCCTGCTGTTATTATGATTATTATGATGGACATTTCATTAGCGAACTTGACTTTAAATGACTTACACATTTCTTTGAAAGATAACTAATTTTCTCTACCTTCTTCTGTTTTTGCTGCCATCCTCACTTACACCCATGTGTCACCCACAATGTACCTGAGCTTGCACAGTAATACTCGCTTCTGACTGGAAAGTTTTCCTTCCAGTTTTGGCCTGGCTCACGACCAAACGTAGCTACAGAGTCTCACGTGACAGCAGGGGAAGGCACAGCCAATCACACTGGCCAAACCCATATGTGTTACGGGGAGGTAGGACTCGAGTAGAGAACGTGATTTAACCCTTTCTTCACCACTAGGTCTGCACCACTTTTTTTTTTGTTTTTTTTGTTGAGGGGATCAAATTATTGGTGGGGACAATTCAGTAATCGCTGGATATTGGTGGGGACATGTCACCTAAGTCCATGCTAATTCTATGACCTTAGCCCCTGCCAAATGTTGCAATTCATCTTGTATAGAAGTTAACCCTCTTTTGAAAGCCTAAGTATGCAGTGCTCTTTACAAATAACACAGAGGTTTTCAGATAAATATTATAAGCAAATAAAGAAAAAGATTTCATTAATGACGGTTCAGCATGAGCATGCCAGGTGTTAATATTATTCATTATGTTTTCTCAGTGTTGAGATATGGCTTTAATATGTATTCATTCTTCACATTCACACGTGTGTCTGTGTGAATGTAATGCATTGTTGCTTAAAACTGCAGGCTACCTGAGGCAAGAAAAAAAAAATCAATGCAGAGCTTCCTTTGGTTTCCTGTACAATTGCTTGCCACCACAGGCTTAACTCGCTGATGCAATCACTTAGTTTTCTGAAACAAGTTGGGACTAAGCTGTATTCAGAAACTTTTCGTAAATGTTTAGTCATGAGCTTGACATCATTTGAGGCAGTAGAAAACTGACCTATCATAATAATCAAAAGCCTGAACAGGATTTAAATACACAGAGTGCCATGAAATATATAAGGGCTGGTTTAGCTAAACAAATATAAATAAAAACACAACAATGCTTATGTCATTAAAAATGCAGTGTAAGTCTGACACCCAGAATGTTTTTTGGACACGTAAAATTATCTTTGTAGGTCCAAATAAAATCTCAACAAGCTAACACCAGGCACTAAAATGACTTGTGGCTGATGGATTTTTATTTATCAGAGATTTTTTTTGATACCAGTTCCTAAAATGTAATGAAAGAATCTCGATGTTGAGCATTCTATCAATTGCCTACTGACAGTTGCAAGTTTTTTGAGTTGTGCATTTCTGTGTCATGTGTGAGAGTTCACACACAGACTGGTGAAGGTGTGACAAAGGTTTTCCTGTTTTGGGGCTCCATTCTCTCATTGCACATCTGCCATATGAGAGTCTGTCACTTTATATCAGTAGTAGGTGCTTAACCCTGCAGGGGAGTTGTGCTGGGTTGTGGACTCACTTGAGTGAGTAAGGGGAACTCAGGGGGACTTGCTGAAATTGCATTAGCCATGTGCTGTTCATCACGTGGATGTCATTTGTGCCAGAGGCTTGCAACATTTAACATTTCTCTTTGAAATATGTTTTTTTTTTTGTCATTATTAAGGTCTGGACATAAGGAACTGATGGCTGGTTTGGGGGATTTACATTTTTACAATTTCACCACAAATTCTTCTCATGTCGAAAATGCAGTGCCAATGCAATATCATTACAATGACTGAAATTGTTTGCTAGTTGCCAAATAAATTATTTTACCAAATAATTATGCCACGTTACCCATCACTGACATTACCTTATAGTTAAAGCCAGATTTAAAATCAAAGGTCAGTAAGTTATTCATATTTCATAAATTCATAATTATTTATGAGAAGTATCTGGGGAGATTAGGCATAAATCGTCTGCTTTTAGCATAAAGGGGAATATCAAATATGTTTTTAAACTGAAGATAAAAATAGGACAAGCTGTTAAGAGTGTGTGAAAGTGTATGTTGCAACAAAAGCAACTAAGGCTTGTGAGGAACTAGTGTCTTTTCTTATTGGTGAGAATGATTCGATTTATTGAATTATGAATTGTGAGTCAAAGGGGCCCCTCACTTTCTAGCAGCACATTACAGAGGATAATGGGTATAAAGGACCATGCAGCAAATATTTCTCTCAAGCCACGTTCACGTGGATAAAATGACTAGAAAACACTCAAATATTGTGCATGTTTTAAATGAAATGCCACACTGCCATTCTCTAACATTAGGTGTTATGTTTTTAATTTTTTGGTTTTTTTTTTTATCTGTTCTGGGAAATGATGTTGTTAATAACTTTGGTTTTATTATGTAGATTAGGAAAAACTTGGACCAAATAAGACTAAATTAGACTAAATAACATGGATGCTAAAGATGAATAATAAAAGGAAATGGTGGATTTGCTACCAGTACCAGTTTCCAGAAAAAAATGTATGCTGTTTAAAACAATTCAATTTGTGACAGAGATTTCAAGAGATTTCATAAATCTTTGAATAAAACTATGTATGTAGATGGTGAAAGACCTAAATTCTTTGCAATCTTGAATTCAAAAAATGTCCTTTTGGAATTTTTTGACTGTCCTGACATACAGCTTTTATTCTCAACTTATATGAGACCATGTCAGTTTTGTATAAAAGAATTTTTAAGTTGATTATCCCGTTGGCCCTGATCTAATGACAATTTCTGATCAATTTTTATTTACTTCTTGAGTTTAACATATTTAAAAAACAGTATATCATAAAATATAATTAAGTACCAAACATTTGACAATCATGTATTAAATGGGAGTTGTCTAGGTTGTTAGCTTGCATACTTTGAAACTTAGAAAATCAAGAAAATGTATTTTGACCAGTTGTGCCCAAACATATGCATATGACTGTATATAAATATGTGAAAATATGGTGTTGTCCAATCAGATTGTACTCTATAAAATTGTATATATATATAAATCAATATATATATATATATATATATATATATATATATATATATATATATATATATATATATATATATATATATATTGAATAGCAATTATATATGTTTGTAATAGGCAATGTTACCAAAGCTAGTCTTTGGATTTCAATGAACTAACACAGCT
This sequence comes from Hoplias malabaricus, assembly GCF_029633855.1. Taxonomy (NCBI): domain Eukaryota; kingdom Metazoa; phylum Chordata; class Actinopteri; order Characiformes; family Erythrinidae; genus Hoplias; species Hoplias malabaricus. The sequence goes on along the minus strand of NC_089810.1, from coordinate 14,880,184 downwards.
ACATCTTTGAATATTCAGAAGAAAATGAAGAATAGTCAGTTGTGGTCCGAGAGTGACCTGTTGTAAATGTCATTACTTGTTTAATATCCCCACATTCTCAATGTGAGAGAGTTTTAACTTCTTGCTGGAGGGAGCTGGAAGGGGGAACTGAAACAAAGTGTCTGTCAGCCTCTGGAGCATAAATGGCATTCACTAATATTCTTTAACTGGTTTATCTTTAAAAAAAATTGTGTCATTTGCCAAATTATGATCTGTGTAACTGAACTGTTTGGAATAAATGTTGTATGCATTAAAAATGAGCCATTGCAATTGGCTGTCACATTGCAAAATAATAGTCCCTTTTTATAGAGTAATTTAATTCAATTTAAACATAGCAGACGATTATCTCCATGGCGGAATTTAAGGAAGTTAAAGGTTTATTGCTACAGGTCTCACCAGTTGCTCTCTCTTTGTTCTCTGATGCAGTCAATCATTTTACTTTAGTGTAAACACACATTTATTTATTTACAAATGAAAAATAAAGGACCATTACATAATATAATAGCGAGCAGACTACTGAGCAATGTTTTCCACATTTCCCCTGTAATTATTTTGCTGAAACTTTACTATAGGTTTTTTCAGTTCTTGTTTACTTTATGAGGATTCTAGATTCAGTTTCTTACAGCACAAGTTAAATATGTTGTATACTTGGCACAAAAAGCAAGTGGTGGACATATAGTATTTGTCAAGTGTTTATATATTTACCAGGCATCTTATCCTTAAGTGCACTAATGTAAAGGACATTTTTTGTATTGTTATTGTTTTTTATGTAAATAATTGTACAAAATGTACCTCTACATGTCTTGAAGTCATTGTGTTAATGCTGTGATTGTTGCATCATCAGTAAGGATGTGTGAGCCAATTCCAGATACTGTCACACACACCCAGAACATGGCCTCCTCATGACTGTTTATTTTTGTTCATATTGCTCCATATGCTAACCCATCCATCTCTTGTTTTATTACTGTTTGTGTATGGTGATTTACATCCTGCTTTAAGCTGCTTTTCTGAAAGATAGGTTGTCTGCTTGTTGTTAAAGCGATTGTTGATTCATGTTTTGTCATAACTCTGTCATCAACCACAGTAACTATGATTAATGAAAAGTGTATCAAAGATGGTGAAAATATCTTTCACCACAAAGCAGAATAGAAAATATTAGCATAATACCATTGAAACATTTTATTGATGGACCAACTAGCAAGCCTAGAAGCATTTTCACTGACTGACTGACAGACAAAAAAAACAGACTTTTTCAAACACACAGGTACAAGGACTACCTCTTACCAGGAAAGTGAAGAATGAGGGGTAACTTTAGCTTGAACCCTTTGTTTCATGGGGGTTTGTATCTTTGCTTACATAATTATTGTGTAGGGAAATAGTGTAAAGATACAAAGAGGTATTAATGTATTTGTTAAACTCAGCAGTCTTGGTAAAAAATGTCTAACTCACAACTATATTTGAGATCAGATAAAACATGATCCCCCTTAGCTTGGTGCTGCTGCTTTTGGGCATGTGTCTGAGCTCATGACTGTAACTTGACAGCCACAGTGCTGAAAATTTGAAAACCCCTTTGCATGGAGACTACTTCAGTCCAGCTCGCTCTCAATATTAAATGCTGATAGATGTCAAATTAAAGAAAATGCTGCTGAAAAATAAGAAATATATGCAGGTCCTACTTAAACTTGTGTAACTACAAGTATATCCCTATTACGTTATAACTGTGACTGTTTGTGCTCCATGTTTTTATTCCAAATTAATGCATCTTATACACACAGAAATACAGAATACAGACATAAGATGAATGTGATTGTGTCAGTGACTTTTCATAAATGCTATGTTAAATTAATTTGCCCTAATACAATACATTGTTTACATTTTCTTAATGTTTAAGTGCTTACAATTAACTCTTTGATTTAGTAGCTATAGTTACATGCTCCTTTCCTATAGTTGCAGACAGTCACTGTAGTCTTTACAATGTTACATTAAGCTAATGATTTTATTTTGTGTAGTTTTGAGATGCAATCTTTTCACCTTGAGAGCTCTACAGGCAAAGCACCATGACCAAACCAACAGTTTTAAAAATGTCTAGAAGAGGGTCACACAAGCTTAATGAGCTATAGTGATTAGTCAGGATATTGAGTATGTTTCCAATAATAAGTGTCAAGTGTGTGCCAACCAAATATTTGGATTTTTTAATGTTTATTTTGTTGGTATTATCAGGTCCTATGTCATTTATTAATTCATTCATTCATTAATGACAATAAATTAATTCAACAATGTGTACCTTTTTTAAATTATGTGAAGAAATAAGATATAAAAAGTAACAGGGAGCAAAAAAAAAAGGTCCATATAAGTCTGCACTTGGAAGCTCAGTATAAGTAGTTTGGAAGGCATCATCTGGCTGGTTTTTTACTTTTTTTTCTTTTTTTTCTTTTCGTCCGGGAAAGAATGCCTGCTTGGAAAGTGACGGGAAGTCCTTCCTCCCACTAAATTCTACCTTACTCCCACTGCAGGGCTCCGTGTCAGGGGAATCCCAATCTGTCCCTGTATAATTTCACCCCCTCCACTACCCCAGCAGGCAAATCCTAGCTTTTTCTTTTAGCCCTAGTGTGGGGAACATAGATTCATTAACCAATTATGTCCAAAAGTGTTGTTAATCTTATATATGTAAGTATGTTAAAAGAGAGTATGGCTGAGACTGTAAGTATGGTTAATGACCTAGAAACACATAGCAGTGGAGTACAAATGGCTCTGGTGGATTATATTGAATACAGTAATGTGACAGAGGGGTTTCTATAATCATCTGCTGAATTTGGAAGACAGGAAAACAACATTGCTTAAGATGGCTTGCAGTGTTATAAATATGTGCTAAATACAATACTGTGTGAAAGTTAGAGACCACCTTTATTTTATTTTCAGTCACAACTACAATTACACCTTTTATTTCAGTAAGAGACAACAGGAGTTAGCTATTTTTCCTGGTTATGAAAGATATTAAGCATTGTGTATCTGACACGGATAGTTTTGGGATCCTAATTTTTTTTAAGTATCCTAATTTTCCATATTTTTATAACTTATTAATCCACAATATTGTTTTTGTTGGCTTTGATTCAGGTGGATCACAGTTGTAATGGTAGAGTATCATCCTGATGTAAACGAGAGACCCTTTGTCTTTGTTGAGAAAGTGTTTAATTTGAACAGGTTTAAAATGTTTTGGTAATTTCTCTTCCTCAGTACCGTGCTTGGCTGCAGATGAGTTACAGACCCAGTCCGTTTAGAGATCAGGAGCAGGTGGCAGCGCTGTTGGTGCAGTATGCAGATCAGCAGGCTCAGGAGCGGCAAAGAAGGGGAGATCCCGACTAGATGAACCAGTCCAGCAGCAGCTATTCTCTGCCATACAACCGCTACAACAGCTCTGGCTGCAACAGATAAGTGACCCACACTGACCCCACCAAATCACCCTTACTAAGAGAGCTATGGGCTCTTTATGTTTGCTGCTCACCTTTGTATTGAAGTACAGTAAGATTATCTAGGGACAACTCGGCCTCTTGCACTCTGGCCTTTAGCTCAGGCCTCTGAGTAGATACACTAAGTCCTGGATGTAAGAATGTAACTGACTGACCTCCTTATGACACGTTCTTCATTATATTTTAAAGATTGCTAAAATGCAGTAAGCTTAAATAATAATAATAATAATACAATTAATATTGTTATTATTCAAAACATATATAATAAATGATAATGAAATACATGCCCCTCCCCCTTTTTTGTGACCTCTGGTCAAAAAGTAATGTGAGAAATACTAAAGCCATACCAAGGGGGATTTGTTTGTTTGTTTGCTTGTTTTCACAGTATAAAGACTTTGATCTGTTAACTTTTTCTTCTATTTATAAATGAAAAAAATACAGACTAAACGTGATATTTAATTCTGAGCTCATACAAGCTCAGTGTGTCCGACTGTAAATTGTTCAGAAATTTCTATAAAAATGTATACCTGTGTTTTGTTCAAATAATAAATGTTATTCATGAACCTTATTTATTAAGCAGACTTTTCTGTTGATTGGTCACTTTTACTACACAATACTCTCACTTTTAACCTCCTGTGTCTTTGCAGGAGTTTTACCAAAAAACATATAATGGTTTAGGTATCTGAATCACATTTTAGGAGACCATGTAAGGCCACAATAGAGGACCATACTGTTTATTATAGTGGATGCCATCCCCAGCTTCCCTTCACAAGCTCTGTATAAAGAAAACACCTCCACCTCTGAGATGAGCAAAACCTCAACCTGTGCTCACATCCTGAAATCAACCAAGGACATGTGACCCCTCTTTTCCAAGATCCGCTTTTCGTGGTTTCCAGATGATATTTAACTTCCTGACAGCAGGTTAGACTTTTAGCTGGCATGAAAGATTAACTATTTCAGAACATGATCACCTAGTCAAACTCCTGTCCCTTCATGTGCTCCATATGCACACTGGTGCACGTAAACTCACTGACCACTTTAACGGGTACATCTATCTTCTTTCTACACTTACTTTCCATTTTATCAGCTCCAGTGACCATAAAGGAGCTCTCTGTAGTTCTGCAAATAAACACTGTAGTTCATCTGTTTCTCTGCGTACTTCTTATCTACATTCACCCTGTTCTTCATAGGTCAGGACCACCACAGAACAAGTGTGATTTGTGTGGTGGATCATTCTCTAGAGTGATGGTGATGTTTGTGTGTCTTGCATTGGTATAAATGGATCAGACTCATCAGTGTTACTTTTTTCAAAGTTTTTCAACATTGTATCCACTCACTGTTCACACTGGCTAGATATTTACACACACTAATACACCACTATCAGTTCAATGTCACTACAGCACGGACATTTATCCACCAACCAAATAATACCTGTTCTGTGTTGGTCCTCTTGGGGACCTCCTGACCATTGAAGCACAAGAGGAAATTGGGATAACAAAAATGTGCCTAACAACAGATGGGCTACAGTGTGTAATTGCAAAAATTCAATGTGCTCCTGTATGGACAGTGGGGCTGGACAAGAGTGTAGTCTTATAATGAACAAGAGTGTAGATAGGTGTATTTTGGTTACAATAACAAAGGGAAAGTACTGGTTGTTCATATCAGTGCAGAGAGCACAGACACTTGACCTAGAAGGCACATCCCATTTCCAAATGATAGGTCCTTTATGGTGATTATACAGTTTGTGTTTGTACAATGTAACACTTTGTATGTATATATGCACCTTACAATAGCTCGGCCAATAAAATGTCTGAATACTTTGGACAGTACAGGACACTTTTATATATAATATATATGCGGCACGGTGGTGCAACAGGTGGTGTCGCAATCACACTTGTGGCTCCAGATGACTGTGAGGAGTTTGGTGTGTTCTGCCCATGTCCGAATGGTTTCCTCCGGATGCATATGTATATATTTATGTGTGTGTGTGTGATTCATTATGACAATTTCACACAATTTCACAGACAGCTGCTGTGTTCAGCTGGTAAAAGATGTAGATAATTGATGCTGTGTAAATTGTAGTAGTAGTCTATTAACACAACATAACATAAAACCTTTATGCAGTGTATTGTATCGTGCTTAAACATTGCATAATGGCTGATGGTGAAAGAGAGGCAATAAATGAAATTTATTTTCATGACCTTTATATTTAATTAAAGGAGGTATTTTTATATAGGTCACAACGCACAAAGGCACAGTGTTAAATGATTAGGAAATGTTGTGTCATTAAAAATTTGGGAAGGAATGAAAAATAATAATGACTAATACTGTCTAGCGTGGTTTAATTGATGGGTTTTGAAAATATTGATCTACGTCCAAAACTGGTTATGTGAGCACAACGCAGCTGTAAAGTCCCTTTTCCATGTGAGTATAGCCCACCCCACAGACTTGTGAACACCTTCATTTGAAGGGAAAGGCGATTTCTTGTAAATGCCACTGCTTCTAAGAAGTTTTCCGAACTGGGGACGTCACAACTGTGGGTGTGTTTTGATTGGACGCGTGGGCGCAGGGGGCGTCACCGCAGACACCATTCACACAAAACAAAACGGAAAGCCTGTGCTCTAATAAATCGGAGAGCAGTTTGACACTCGGACCCACTTGATTTAAATTCCGTGTTCTCAGCGGCTGCAGGAATTACAGCATCGGTAAACAATAAGGTGAGTTACTGAATATAAACACAACTTCAACATAGAAGGGGCGTCGTTTATAAGTTCTGCTTCAGTTCCACTCAAAACGTGTTCTTATAAATGTTCTAAGCAATTGTTTACACATACGAACAGAACGTGAGGTCTGTAATTTAACGCCCGCAGGACACTGCACTGCTGTTTATACGCACATTTTCAACTTAAATCGCGTGTTTAATCACTCTTTAAGCGTATATTGTAACGTAATCATTTTAACAGCAGAACTGTGTAAATGGTGCCACTGGAGTTGAACAGAACAGTTTCCGTACTGATTCATTCAGAGGTGTGCATATAACACCTGATTATATTAAATATATATATATATTAGTCATGGTGTAATAATTAATAACACTTGACGCAAGTGAGAAGATTAAATGGGTTTTGGAGAACAGTTTTTAGTTGTTAGTAAAATCTGGATGATGATCTATTTCAGATGAATCCCGGGGGACGCCGACTAAAGCAGTGGCTCATAGAGCAGATCAACAGTAATATTTACTCGGGGCTGCTGTGGGAGGATGAGAACCGCACCATGTTCCGAATTCCTTGGAAACACGCTGGAAAACAGGACTACAACCAGGAGGTGGATGCCTCCATCTTTAAAGTAGGCATCTCTGTGTATTACAAGGTTACATTCACCAAAAAGAAAAAAAAATCATCAGCGCGTGGCTGAAGCTGCGACAGTGCAGAAGCGCTTGAGCTGGCGAGCTCTCACTTTTCTGCACTTCAACTACAGAAAACTACGGCAGCAATCTATAACTACATTAATTATTAGTGTTTAAGAATAATACAGTGAGTGTATTATGTCATATCTGAACATGAACTCATTTTATACAGGCCCATCCAAAATATGGGCACACCAGAAGATGTGATTTTCTAAGTGAAAAGTGAAAATGTATTTGTTAAATTCAAGTGTTGGCTCTATAATCAACAGATCTCCAGTTTGATCTCCATGATGCCTCTGCCATCCAAAGCCTGTAGTCGTAGAGAGCTCAACTGATCTTGCTCTCTGTGTCACAGAGAAATTAAACAGGCATTTGTCAGTTAATGTGACGGATGTGGGCAGTTTGCATCCTCTTCTGACACACTGTTCTGAACTGTTAATGTAGCAGCAGCTTAAAAACAAACAGTGGATTTGCCTCTTGTTTCCCAATGCTGCTGGCACTGTGCTCAACTGGGGGAGATTCGCTGATGGAGTGCAATTGGCAACATTTAACTTTGTATGTTTGCCAACAGCCTGAGAATTAAATGAATAGCTTGAATACCCCAATTATACCCACTTTTGATGTTTCCAAATGAATATAATATACAACATTTTATATCCTTCAGGCTTGGGCAGTATTTAAGGGGAAGTTTAAAGAGGGAGATAAAGCTGAACCGGCTACATGGAAGACCAGACTGCGATGTGCCCTCAATAAGAGTCCAGATTTTGAGGAGGTAACGGATCGCTCACAACTGGATATCTCAGAGCCGTACAAAGTGTACAGAATTGTCCCTGAGGAGGAGCAGAAAAGTGAGTCTGTTTTTACCAATTTCACATTAAATGCACTAATTTAATACTACTACAATATTACTAAAAGACAATAGAGCAACAATGACATATTGTACTTTACAGGTTTCAGCTCTTTAACAGAAATAAAATGAGTGATTTACTATTTTTTCTTCAGTAGGTAAAAGCACCACCACTGCCCTGAACATGAGCTGCTCAAATGATGGAGCAGAGATGGAGTGCAACTCAGCAGATCTGGACCAACTCATTAAAGATGTGAGTTCATCACATTTCCTCTCGTTAATTGAATTATGTTTAGACGTCTAATTTTAAATTCATTACGATTTTGTACTTATGCACAACTGTGGATGCTCTTGTTTGTGCAGTCATCAAATGATGAGTACATTAGCATTATCAAGAGGAGCCATTCTCCTATGGATGAGAACAGCAATGTGCAGACGACACAAGAGTGGTGGCACCAGAACACACACAGTGGTAAGATTATTTTTCTCTGATCTACCCACCCACACTGAGAGACACACACACACACACACATTCTTCGTGGGAAAACGGGAACAATGACCCATCACCTCTGTATCAGTTCAAAGTAAACAGGAAAAGACACCCTTTCCTATAATATTTAAATATAATGTTCTTCTGCTTTATGTTGACATTTCACACCTAAAGAGTGTCTTAATCCCTTTGTAATTTTGCAAATCTTCACAGTACATTTAAAAAAGCCTGGTTTGTGAAAGCTAAAAAAAAATGGCTTTGAGCTCAGCTTTGCATGCTGATGGGAGCAAATTGGCTAATTTCCGTTTGAAGATTGCTGACATAGGTTTTTTTTAGTCCCATGAGTATTAGCCAGAAGAGCTGAACAAGGTTTTGCTATGCAATTATTTGTGCTAAAAGTTGACTTTTAGTCATTATGTTGCCTTTTATAATATATGTGTGCAAAGCAGAAATCTAATTCTTATTCATGTTTTTCTGCCTTTTTAAAAACTATAGTCGTCCCTATGCTTCCAGATCCCTCTCCAATTAATACATTTAATGCAGGTAAGTGGTGTCTAATCTGTCACTTGTTGTTTTTTTAATAAATCTGTAATTTCCCAACAAAAATATGGGCAATTTATATATTGTAAAAGTCCCTATGTGGATGTGTTAACATATTTAGAATATACCAAGACTTCAGCCTTACATTCATTTAGTGTAGATACAGCACTGTCTATTGATACGTTTTCATAATCATTAGAATAAGTTACAATATAGTAACACATAAATCTTGTGATGAATCTTTGGTGATAAAATCTTGTTTTGTCTCTGTGTCTGTGAAGCTTTCTCCCAGATGATGATTTCTTTCTACTACGGGGGGAAGTTAATGAGCAGCACCCTGACAACTCACCCAGAGGGCTGCCGAATATCTCCTGGTCAGCCTCCTGTGGTTAACCCGATGCCATATGGTTCAGACAGTCTGCAGAATGTGCGTTTTCCACCAGTGGAGCTCATTGAGAATGAGCGCCAGCGCCATGTCACTCGCAAACTCTTCTGTCACCTGGAGCGTGGTGTGCTTCTGAGGGCCAACCGAGAAGGCATCTTCATAAAACGCCTGTGTCAGAGCAGAGTGTTCTGGAGTTGTCCGGATCCCCACTACAGTCCCAGTCCCAGCAAGTTGGACAGAGATGCCGTAGTCAAGATCTTCGATACAGGCAGATTCTTTCAAGGTAATTTCACTAATGAACTGTCACTGCTAAAGATCTTCTGGACTGGTGGATGTGAATGAATTACATTGTCATAGACCTTCAACTGACCAAGTATGCCCTACGTCTCTGTTCCTTAGCTCTCCAGCTATATCAGGATAATCAGTACCCAGCCCCTGACGCCACTGTCTCTTTGTGCTTTGGAGAGGAGTTCAGTGACTTCAGCACTGCCAAGAGCAAGTTAATAATTGTGCAGGTACGAATATCAACATTTTGCTATTTTGCTAGATGACATGTTTGGCTGATTTTACATATTCTGTATAGAACGTTTTTCTCAGTACTACTGTTGAACTGAACATTTCCACAAAGAAATTATGTTACATCATTTCACCAGGGGGTATTCAAAAAGCACATGGTAATAATTGTCCAGTCAAACTGTGACTCCTTACATTCACTGGATTACTGGATGATATGATTAATAGTAGAATATTATGCCCTATGTTAATTACTATTACTACTTCTAATCTTCAGATATTGTTCAGCATCTCCTTTAAATTATTCTGTTACAGCAAATATACGAGAATCTTTCATATTTGTGTAGTTTGGAGAGCCTGAAATGTAGGCTCACATATTCATCTGATGCTAAAAATTTAAGATGATAGCAAATAAAGTTCCACATTGTGTGTAATTTTCAGCATCCTATAAATGTTAATAAACTGGGTGTTTTTGGGTTTGTACAGATCACAGCAGTGAATTGTCAGCAGCTGTTAGATGCAGTGACTGCCAGGAAGACTCAGTACAGCAGTGGAAATCTGGAGATTTCTGACGAAATGGCCAGCGATCAGATGGCACGCATTTACCAGGATCTGTGCAACTATCCTACCCAGCGAGCCCCCTGCTACCGAGACAATTTGTCCATCACGGCCTAAACACAGCTACAAATGAGAGGAACTGCAGAAACTGACTCAGCGTGATACTGATTGACAACCAAGACGTTTCCATTATTCTACAGCATGTCTATAAAGCACAACAGCAGTAAGCATTAGTAGAAAAGAACACAGTTAGATAAAGCTACATGTAGCATAATGGTCTCTCAGGGTTAGGGATAGTTGTTGTGATACATTCTGAAAATGTTCTCAGGGAATTGGTATGATAATTTTTTTCTCAGCCCCAAAGCTTATCTGACAAAAATTCCTGCAAGATTTTTGTGGAATTGCTTTTGTATTTTTTTTTCCTTTTTTTGTTAACAGCAGTTTTTAAGATGAATAGTCTGAGAGAGTTGTTTATATAATGTATATTGTGAGACAATTAGTAGATAGGTTTTACTATCCCAAGTTTTTTGTATTAATACTCTTGAAATAAACATTTTTGAATAAATTATGTACTGGTTCTATTATTTGTACCATTATTTTATCAAATACTAAATTTAAATTAGTGTAATTGATGAATAAATAAATAAATTAATTCACATGCCCCCACCACCATTTCTACTACTACTACGAGTAATAATAGCAGCGACTTACAGCAGAAATCTCTTTATTGTACAATACTGTGTTCAAGTTAGAGCCTGACATTAATGTCTACTATTGTGGGGAAGCGCTGTTCTCTGATTTGTTTATGTTTAGAAGCGATGTTTCAGAGGAAAAATCTGTTGTTTTTTTTTTGTGTTTTTTTTTAAATGTTTTACAGATATTTCATAAAGACATTAGACTGGTTTTGAGCACAAAAACAGGCTGGAGATTTAGCAAATGGTAAGGAAACGTCCTTAGAATTTAATAAAAATTATTTTCAATTAAAATTATGAACATAGTTCTAAGCCTCTAAGTACCATTTATTTCAATTTTAAGCATCAGAAAGAATGGAAAGGGTAAAAAACTACAGAGAAACACTGGATGGGATGGCCAATCAATCTGACTGTATCGGAGTTAGTCCCACCCACTGACGGATGATGGATAATGTTTACAGATTTAATTATTTCATAGTGCAAGGCTGCAGGGCACATGAATTCAATAAATATATAATTAAATTATTATTTAAATAATATAAAAATATTTTAAATACATATTTAAATAAAGACTAAATAAATCACATACATTTTTTTTATTTCTAAATGTAATAATTACATGAAATGTTTAATTAATTAATTCGCCTTTTATTATTAATTACGTAGTTGTTCATTTACTTATATAACATTGTCACAAAAAGCCCTCCATATAAAACCACTGTTGTACCTTTAAAGGCAATGTACTGTACTACAGTTATCTCTGATGTTATTTTTTTATGTTTATGTTCAGAAGCTACATGTCTTTTAAGGTGGAACAGTGTGTCTGGGGCAAAAAACACGTAGCTTTGTTTGTACGTAGCTGTTTAACTTGTCTGTAAGTTTTTATTCACTTTTTAAAATACCAAAGAAACTCATTTGTAACTAGATTTGTTTAGTGTTGCAGCACTTTCACGCTATGTTTACTTATACGCAGTTAGAAGTCCTGAATTTAAATAATCTGAAGACGCAAAAATAAGTCAGTATTTCCCATGGATGTAGCAGAAATAAAGCAATATTTCTCAATGTTTGGAGGGCTCTTCGCCGGTTGTCAGCAGAGAGAGAGGAAGCCTAGCAAGCTGTTGTCCCCCCCCCCCCCAGTTTACTGATGGTAACCTCTCGTAAACACATTAGAAATGTTTTCAGTGAGTAAACAGACTGAAGGAAATATCTTCTGAGATGTATTATTATTATTAGTTTTTAATCATAAAGGTATATTTACACAGTTTGTACCTGTAAATGTACCATCCCTTTCTTTTCCTGACAGTCTCCTGTCTCTCAGTTAAAAGGTTAGGTAATGTTTATCGGATGGGGACAGGTTTGCTGGTCTAACGGGTCTTACGCATCTGTCCCATAAGTCCCATTTTCTCAATTCTTTGATGTTGATTCTGGGTGAATATTTTTTCACCTTTAAATATCTGCTGGAAATCTTTTTTAATAAATATATTAATAAAAATAATAGCTCGAATGTAGGCAAAAATGTGTGTTTTGTGTCCCTAAAGTAAGTATAGAGTGCATACATAATATTACACAATACAAATGATGAGAATAATACTAATACCACTATGACCATTATTACTACCACAAATATTAATATTATTATACGGCATACCTCTTTACAAGTCTACCTGTGTATATTTTTACATGTCCAAAGAAACAAGGAAGGAAGACAGCTGGTTACAGTGCAGTCAGGGGATAATAGTGAAAGAGTGAAAGAAGGAAGAGAAAGGAAGCGAGGGAGACTCCTTGGATAAAGTGATCCCTGTTGATGATGCACTGTCCACATCCCCATTTCACTTTCTGTCTGCTCTTCTGACACACTCAGGGCTTCCTAAGGGCAGAATCCTTCACTTTAAAGGAGGCCTAAACCTTACATAATAGCTAGGCTACTGTACACTGACAACTGATTCTACTGAGAACAAATACTGAACATCGGTGTGGAATTAATTCACCCTTTGAACAAACTAAATGTTCTCATTATATTTTTATCTTTCTTCTTAGGTACTTGATTCATATTTCCTATTAAAGACATACATTAGAAAAAAATCTCTCTCTTTCTCTCTCTCTCTCTCTCTCACACACACACACACACACAAACACACGCACACACACAAACACACACCCAAAACCACCCACACACATACACTCACTCTCTGTTCCTCTTACATGGTTTGTAGTCTTTGATGAAAAGTCTGGGTTTATCTGACAAAGACTGAGAGACTATTAAATGTGTGGGTGAATTTTTACAGTCCTGTGTTTCCTTGGAACATGAAAAGAGAAGGTTAGATGAACAGAGGGGATTTCTACCAACAAACCAAACAGGCTCACAAGACTGGTAAAACACACCAGAGCAGAAGACAAGCAACCTCATCTGGAAAAATTATTCAAGCTTGAAGTGATGAAGATCAACTCTGATCAAATCACCTCAAAAAGATTTGGTCTTAAAATAGCATATCGTAGCATACAGAAATATCCAGGTATAGCCCCCAAAAAGCCTGGGGAGTCTTCGATGTAAAGAGGAAGATCACGAGTTGCTTATTCACTCCCCCAGCCCCAAATTTGTCTTGCTGGGGGATCAATCTAGCAACCTAGTTCACCAATTTCCCTGTCCCAAGCACACTTCCCTAACCCTCAGAGCTAGTGGTTAAATGGCAAATAGCAGTCATATATAAACTATTAAAAACTGAGCAATTACTGAGCAAAAAATGCAAATTGTCATTACAACATGTCGTACAACAATTATTCCCGTACACGGTGACAGAAAAAGCTTCAATTCTCACATGACATTCCATGCTACAATTTAAAAGAAAACCTTGAATGATGATTAAAAAAGAAAAAAAAAAAAAGCAAAATAAAGAGCTTGCAGTCACATTTTGACTACCATCACACAGCAGGTAAAAGTGACCCAAATCCAAGCTCTTTCTTAATGTGACACAGATGTGTCATTTGTGAGTCTGTGTGAACAGCACAAATCATGATGAAGCTGCCTTTATAAAACCAGATTTGGGCCAGATGTGGTCTCTGTGGCAATGCAGCTCTGTCTGAATGGCCAGACTGGAATTCATGTGACTTTTAGGTCACTCTGGCCATTGAATTGTCTGTGGACTGCAATGAATATCTATTTTAATTTAATATGTTTAATGTGACATTAAATTAAAAAATTTAATTAAATTAAAAATGAAAAGTTATGACATGATCAAAGCATTTTCATTTTGTAAAAATATTGCGAAGCAAAAAATATATTTGAAACTTCGTCATACAGGTTCCTGTCAGTCATTTATGAGAAAATAAAACTTGTGGAATAAGGTAAGTGTTTTTAAAAACAAACACAAGAAAAGCTTCTTTGTTAGAAGTCCTTTATCAGTTTTATGTTGCTCAAGTCGCTATAAAGACTGCTCAAATATGGATCAGGGAAACATTAAAATCATTTTTTTGCTCAAGTCTTATTTAGAGACTCTATGATTGCAAGAGACCCATCAACATCAGGTCATGTTTTAATATTCTCTTACGTCTTTAATCATTCATTCATTATCTGTAAGCGCTTATCCAGTTCAGGGTCACAGTGGGTCCAGAGCCTACCTGGAATCATTTGGCACAAAGCGGGAATACACTGTGGAGGGGGCGCCAGTCCTTCACAGGGCAACACACACACACACATTCACACCTATGGACACTTTTGAGTCACCAATCCACCTACCAACATGTGCTTTTGGACTTTGGGAGGAAACCGGAGCACCCGGAGAACACAGCAACTCCTCACAGACACCCGGAGTGGGAATTGAACCCACAACCTCCAGGCCCCTGGAGCTGTGTGACTGTAACACTACCTGCTGCACCACCGTGCCGCCCATGTCTTTAATTTATACCCTATTTTTCACTCTCACTGGAATAAAGTAATGGGTGGTGATGTGATGCAGTGCTGCAGGAAAGTGCCAATCTGGTTCCATTCCGTTTAAAAACAAAAGTGATTTGGATGGAACAAACAGACATTTCCTAATAATCAGAGCCTGAAGCATTGTACTTCTGCACATGTGGGTCAGTTTAAGAGTGGAGTCTGTTCAGATTGATGTCAGATATAGTTCACATTATATAGACAGTGTGAACAGCAGAACAACAAAATCAGATCTGGGTCACTTTTACCTGCTGTGTGAACATAGCCTTTGAAGCAGCACCTTAATTTTCTCTGGTCATACTTTTCCGTGCGCAGTGGCATGATTTGCCAAGTTAGGAAGTCTGACGTCTTTCAGCATTGCTTTAGTTGAGGACATTGAAAGCTTCTTCTCAAATTGAGCCTACTGGCTTTACTTTCACTTCAACCCAATGGAAAACCATTGTCCATTTGTCCTGAATTAGTGACACCTGTTACTGACTATTCACCTTACAGACATTATTAATGCCAAAGTTTCAAATGCTTTTGAATTAAATATCAATCATGGTTCTCACAGACAAAAAGATCATTTGAAAATTGTAATTTTATATGCATAATTACACGGGCAATTGTAGAAACATACAGTGAATAAAACTCAAAACATATCTGTAGGATAGGAAGACTACATACGCTCTGCTGGCCACAAGATCCTCACTCCTAACTTAGAGTGAAAGATAAGAATAACCTTTGCTTCTGTGAAGTCACTGCTGTTTTGGAGATAGAATGTTTTGTTTGGACAGGGATGTTATACTGGTATTAAGTCCTGAAAAAAAGTGTCCACACCGTGAGAGGATTAAGCAGGCTGGGGTTTGTGGGTTTAGACCAATAAACACGTGAAGTGTTTTCTGCTAACTGCTGCATTATCTGTTGCTTTATCTGACTTGTCTGACTTGGATTGCAACACTGGTTTGTGGTGACAGTGGCCTTCCACAAGAAATGGCAAAGCTGAGGGGAAAAAGCAGTGCATCCATTGATGTTTAGCTGGACACCCAGCAATGAACCAGTCCTGCCAGTGATCTGCTGCTCAGTAAACGTTAAACTTTACAGTAGTGTGAAAATGTGAATGGGCACGTGCACTCATTCTTGGAAAGGAGATGTAAAGTGATTGAAGAAGAGAAGTAAAGAGTTAGTGCATGCTGTCTGCTCAGTTCCTGTGGCATGCACTGTTTGCATCACTCTATACTGCTGATGCTAGTGTTTGGAGAAGAATGCTGCTGGACGTGGCTGCATTGTCAGCATTGATTTCCCCAGAATTAAGCTGAAGATGTAAATCCCCTTGACCAGTTGCATCACAATCACCGCAAACTCTGGAACTGCACCATCTCTCCAGCTCTCTTTTCTTTGAAATGTTTAAGACTGGTATAAATGAAAAGAGGATGCACTGTTGAATGATTTCCATATTTATCTAAAAAGCTAAACCGGATATGATCTTATAGCCCTAGAAAAAAAAAACCTTTCTGGGAAAATGAATTTTCTAACTGTCTCTTTATTAATTGGTTTTACATTGAAATGTCTTTAAAAGAATTACAGGAAAGTTCAGCTGTAAAAGTACTCCACAGAAAGGAACACATTCTGACGGATGACGCTGAGATATCTGCATACGCATAAAATCTGTGACAAAACTCTAGCTAATAATTATATTATTTTGTTTAATTTTTTCTCAGCTCACCGAAAATCCCATTTAATAAGAATTATTTATATAAACATAAGGATTTACTATGATTTGAAACAGACAGAAATAAATGACACCAATTAAAGAATTAATGACAAATAAATTATAATGTAATGTGAATATGGAGTATGACAAAATTATGTTGTAATGGGTACTAATGGGGAAAGATGATTTTATAGTTAAACAACAATTAGGAACACTACACATTTAATGGTTAATGTCTGAACTGAAAGTGGGATTAGGGCCTGCTTCAGTCATACAGATCTGGTCTTGAACAGTGCTGAATCCTTGGGGAAAACAACTGTGTGATTCATGTAATAAAACCTGAGAAGTGGGGGGCTTTGGGGTCCCTGGGGAGATTGGTGTGCATGTGAGGACAAGAGAGGGGAACTGTGAGAGTGCTGAAGAAAAAGTGTGTGTATGTGTGTGTTTATATAAAGTGCTGCAGGTGGAGGAAGAGTGGGGGCTTCCCACAAAACACCTGACCACACCCCCACACACTGACCAAAGGTACCGAAACATTTCCTCAAATCAGTATCAGTTCAGTCGAAACCCCTTCAAACCCAGTGCCCAAATTAGACCCTGAGGGTCCACAGTACTTTCACTGTTATACCTCAGTGTGTGTGTGTGTGTGTGTGTGTGTGTGTGTGTGTGTGTGTGTGTGTGTGTGTGTGTGAAGACTCATCAAACCTTAATAAAAGTTTTCATTTTCAAATTTAGAAATGATTTACCACCTTTCTTCATTTCTTCATGTAATGTGAATGGCGCTATGTAAGTGTAACATAATATTATTTACTGTAAGTTAAATCTGACCTTTCCAGAAAAGAGTCGTCTTGCGCCTTGTCTACACAGAGGGTCAAAATTCCCTAATCCTAATTGTGGGAGGGAGCTGTAATGAACCCTGCATCAGTGAAGTCCAGGACAGCCAGACTGACAAACAACTTCCACTCCGAAAGGCTTAAACTCTGATAAAAACTCTGATAGGAACTCTGACAGGCCCCATAAATAAGAGCCCACTACATATTGCTGCTATTGTTGCACCAACAATGTTTACTGTTTACTTTTCTTGTACTGCACAACGCACTTTACACCTGCATATGCACTTTACCCACAAATTCGCACATGCATCCATACCACTGTACTCCTTAACTTTCTCTTCTTAGTGTCTTTCCTTAATTAGCTTAACTTTTAGTATATATACATAGATATATATTTATTATACCCATTCTTATGTTTCTTTACATTTATATTGTCTTTTTACTTAAGATTGTCTGTAATTGGGGGAACAGCAAAGTAAGAATTTCACTGTACAGTGTAACTGCTTGTTTCTGCTGTGCATATGGCAATAAAACTCTTGAATTATCCTGAATTATCAATTTGTTCTACAGAATGTATCATTTAAATATCAAACCATATCTTGCACATGTACATAATCAGCTATAACATTAATACCACAGACAGAGAAGCGAATAACATTTATTACCTCATTACTGTGAAACCTGTGAAGTTGATGTGTTGGAAGCAGGAATAATGGGCATGAATGAGGATGTAAATGACTTAGATAGGAGCCAAACTGTTATTGCTAGAGAGCTGGGTCAAAATATCTCCAAAGCTACATGTCTTATGGGGTGTTCTCAGTATGTACTTACCAACTGGTTCAGGAAGGATATTATGTGAAATGGTGTCAATGGTGATAGTGTGCAGCACAAAAATTTGCCCATTTACTCAGATCCCAGGGAAGAGCCAATGCATCACAAACTACTGGAAAAGATAATGCTACGATTGCATGTATATGGAGCAGATTGCTGTATAAGGGGCTGCATTATCACAGGTTGATCAGAAACCTCAGGTCCTGGCATTCATGTGGATGTTACTTTGAGATATAGCACATACCCAACAGTGCACCTCTTCATGATAACAGTATCCCTGGCATATTTCAGCAGGATAGTGTGGCCTGCCACACCACAAATATGTTCAGAAATCATTTGAGAAACACAAAAAGGAGTTGACATCATCTGTGGGATGTCCTGGAAAAACAAGTCTAATCCATGGAAGCCCTACCTCATGACCTACATGACAAGATCTGCCATGGAAGACTTGGTGCCAGGTACCACAGGACACCTTCAGAGATCTTGTGGAGTCCGTGTTGTTTTGACAGGAGGAGAGAAACCTGCACAATAATAGGCAGATGATGTTTTTAATGTTATGGCTGATCAATATATATTTTAATGATTCCCCTAAATTTAATTCAGTAAATGAGCCCTTCCAGTTAAAACACTTATATGAACCATTTCCCCTTTTTAGAAGTTGCTTTGCCTTTCCATTCTTGGCAGTGGAAATTAATGTATTTTTTCACCCACATGCGCATACACTTATATTTAAATATATTGCCTAGAAAAAACCTTTAGTGACCGGTTTATTTTAAACAGAGGACATCATAGGAAGTCAAGCAAGACTACTTTATTTTTTATTTTTTTGGGGGTGGGGTGGGGTGTGGGGTGATTGTTGTTTTTTCCAAAAAGGCTTTTGTTGAGAGCACACTACAGGTTGTGATACCGCACTATCCACATAATAATATTAATAATAATCATCATCATCATCATCATCATCACCATTGTAAAAGTAGTAGTAAGTCTTGAAAACATTTACAAAGTATTATTCAGTGTTTCTTAAGATTCTCACTTTGGTTTTCATTTTAATTCTGTATTATTGCAGAATACTCATCATATATATATTCGGGTACACTGTAATTATAAACCACTATTATGGGGTTGAGATAGTGTATAATGTATATTTACTGCATAACAATATGGATGATACAAAAATAAATTAAAAAATGTAATAAGCCACTTTTTAGGATATAAGAATATATATATATATGTGTGTATTTTCTTTTTTACTAATAACGTTGGCATCTGGCAGAAGGAAAATCTCCTGCAATATGTAACTGACCACACTTCCACTACAAGAGGAAATATAATGAAATGTCACTCACACTTACACCATCAAGCAATGATTGCTTGCTTGGTGATAAGCCTAATCACCAAGCACCAGGACTAACGTGTGTGTGTGTTTGTTTTAGAAAGAAAAAGAATGGAATAGCAGACCTACAACAAGTCCAGAGATCAAATGTAGTCCACCCAGGGTTAAAATGTCTGTAAAGAAACAGTTAGTAACGACAAGAAAATTAGTTTGATTTCTTAGTTTTTCAGTAGGACATTTTGGAAAAGAATAGCAAAGTAAGCAAATAAAATATTCTAAAAAATGTTCACATTTTATTCCATTCTTAATATAAGGTATAGAATGGACAGCTCCATTTTTGTTCATTTTTAGTTTAAAACATAATTTGAAAACAGAAGCTTTCTGTTGGGTGAAAACTTCATAATGAATAAACACATTTCATAATCATACAACACTGCACCTTTCTGCTTTGTGATCTATATTAATAATTGCTCCTTTAGATAAAAAATAAAGCAGGTTTAGATTTCATTCACCATCACCGCCAGCCATTATTCTTGTGCATGTTTAAGCACAATACAAAGCATTAAGGTTTTATGTTTTTAATTCACTAGACTACTGCTACAGCTTTAATATGTGTATGTCTGCGTATCATTTGAACACAGCCACTGTCCTTTATATTATGTGACAATTTCCTGATTAATTGATCTATAGAATGCTCCAAAATTAATTGGAATATAATCTTTTTTATGGAGAGAGATTAGTCTCATAATATTTCACAAATGCGTAAATCCACAAATTATACACAAGTCACAAATATGTTTCATCATTCACAAATAAATACACCCCAATCTGTGTCTCACAATCTGCAATTTGTACCAACACAGTTATATTTATAAATATGTGTTTAATTTTCAAAGATTTATCATGATTTTATGCTAAAATAAATACATTCATTCATTGTCTGAAACCGCTTATCCACTTCAGGGTCACGATGGGTCCGGAGCCTACCTGGAATCACTGAGCACAAGGCAGGAACACACCAGTCCTTAACAGGGCGAAACACACACTCACTCACACCTACGGACACTTTTGATTTGCCAATCCACCTACCAACGTGTGTTTTTGGACTGTGGGAGGAAACCGGAGCACTCAGAGGAAACCCACCGGGAGAACACACCAAACTCCTCACAGACAGTCACCCGGAGCCGGACTCGAACCCACAACCTCCAGGTCGCTGTTTGAATGCGACAAAACATGCTGCACCACCGTGCCGCCCTGCTAAAATAAATACATTTGTTTAAATTTATACTGCATATATTAGTAAAGTCACAGTCTCGAATTTAAAATTTATTTTAAAAAGTGCTGTATCTGCATTTGTGGACCAAGTCACTCGCCTGTTCTCCGTGAGGAACTGTTAATTTCCTCTCATGGGATCCACAAACAGCAGGCGAACAAGCCGCCGCAAGATGGCACTGTTGTTTTTCCCCAGTGTTTCAGGACTGATTTGTTGCTCTCAGGGCCGCCGCAAAACAACCCCATGTAGGCGGGACTATGACTTCATTGGCTGCCGCATTAAACGATGAATCGCTAACTCTGGCTCCTGATTGGCTAAATAAAAGTGATGACCAAAGAGAAGTGCATTTTCTGCAGAGCCTTTCATAGAACAAGCACAAAATGTCCTCTTTTTTCCTATAAAGAGAGTATAATATTGGGTCCTTATACTGTGCCAACGCCAGCACTTTATAGATACAACTATAAATGATGACATTAAAACTTTGCATTGATCCCTAAATTAAATGTATGTCAATTTCCAATAGTTTAGGGTGACCAGACGTCCTCTTTTACCCGGACATGTCCTCTTTTTAGGCTTAAAAAATGTCCGGGAGGAATTTCACACAGGTCCGGGATTTTATTTTTCTAGAACTTACAAAGAATTTCGAGAAGCGTTTCCTTCACAAACTAGTCCCGCCCTCTACTCCGATTGGATCGCTTGAGTGAAAGGGGTGTGGTGAAGTAGCCTAAAATCGTTTGATTGGACAGTCTCACTGTAGAGCTACCGTTATTGGTCGATAACGTTCTCTCTAAACATTTAATTGGTCAGTCTGCAGGTCAGTAGTCCTTGTTTACGTCAGGCAAAGCTCCTGTACCTACCCTCATCTCGAGCAGCTACACCGAAACGTAAATGTAAGTTCTCGGATTAATTAAAAAGGAAATTCCCATGTTTTCCTATGTGTAGCAAATAAAGGTGTAAAGGACCTAAACGCATACATAGGTCCAGTTAAGCATACAACGGCAGCAGTAGTTATATAAATACGAATTAAGTATTTGTTTCTTTAAAAGGTTATTTGCGTTATTACCACAAAAAAGTCCTGCTGCAATGACGTGGTAGTAGTGCTGCAAAATCCTCATTCACTTGTATCTGCATTGTTTCTAAAATGTATTAATTACCTGAATTATTGAGTACAGTACAGACAGCTGCTGACCTGTGCTTTAGCTGAGCAGGGTTTCAATCCCAGATTATGAGTTCTTACTGATCTGTCCTTACTCAAACCTGGAACTGAACCTTCCTGTTCTATGTTGATGGCAGTGGCTTTACCCGGCCAACCACCTGCCCACTGGACCCCATCCCATCAACACTACTCCAGTCAATCTCAGTGGACCTGCTGCCTCTCATCACATTCATCATAAACTGTTGAGCTGCTTTTCATCCCGGGAACAGCCGGTCCTCACCAAGGTTTCGCTATCTCATTTGAGAACTCCTCAATTGTTCCATCTGGAGATGCAGGGAGCCTTGGTGTGATTCTGGATGGCCAGCTATCTTTCTCAGGAGGCTGCCCACGTGCTTGCCCCATCTCTATTCATTTCAAGGCTTGACTACTTTCAAGGTTCCTCTGCAGGCTGCAAGGTTTGTCTTCAGTCTTCCAAGGTTCACCCACATCACTCCACCGCTGCGCTCTCTTTACTGGCTTCCTATAGCTGCCTGCATTAGGTATAAAACTCTCATGCTTGCCTACAAAGCCAAGAACAGACCAGACACTCCCTACCTTATGGCAATGGTCAAGAGCTGGACTTGGACTGCACTTTAGCCCTTTGAGCTTCAAGTACAGCTCGACTTAACCTGCCATCCCTAAAGTCACATGGAGGACTAGCGCAGAGACTCTTCTCAGTCCTGGTGCCCAGATAGTGGATCAAACTTCCACTGGCTGTCCGAACAGCGAATTCTCTTGCGGTCTTCAAACGCAGACTGAAAACCCATCTCTTTGGTGAGCGCTAATTTAAGTGTTCACCGTAACATGTTTTTTTGCACTTATACTGCACTTAACTCTTTCTTTCTGGGTATGAGCACTGACTAATTTTTCCCTCTAAGTTTGAGCATGGACTAGATTGTATTGTGTATTGCACTAACTACATTTTGTTCTTTCTAGGTATCAGCACTGACCCTTGTTCTGACAAGTGTCTGAGCTCAGAGGGAATTTTACCTTTTACTAGCTAAGATACACATTCTGTATGACCACTAAGCACTTAAGAGCGTCTGCTAAATGCCGTAAATGTAAATGTAAACGTACACACTAAACCACCCACACAATACAGCATTCACCCACATTAACTGAGCAGTGACTGAGAAACAAGATGGAAAATTCATTCAATGATGATTTCACAATAATAAAAAAAAATCTTTTAATAGTGAAACCTTCACCATCCTGTAAACATTATTGAAGCATCCATCTTGAGAGATGTCCTTCCGCTCATAGAGGAACACTAAATGATGTGCGTCTGAAAGGATCCATAAGTCACTACTGTGAAACGAAAGTAGCCCAAAATAAATAGCAAATCAAAGCAGAAATGCACAAAACTGAACATTGGTGGTGTGAAGTAATACATGTGTAGATTTGTATAAATATTAAATCAAGTCTCTGTACAGTGTTAGTATATAAAACAATCAAACAACAAAAGCCAAACATTTATCACCATTCTCTCAAATTGTATTCTTTCTTATGTTTGTACAGAGCAACTATCATTTACATTGTTCAAACATTTCCTGATTGGACAAACAGAAAATGACCTGGAATTATAATCCTTTACATAGATGTACATTAGACATTTTAGACGTCCATGTTTTGGTAGAAGTAAGTGTTTTGTTGAAGTAAGTAAGTGTTTGTTGCCAGTTTACTAAAGGAAAATGATCTTTTGTTGTTAATGAAGCATAAGGCAAAAACCTAAGAACAAATGGAGACTTCCCTGGCAGACTGATGTGATCCTTGATCATGTAATCTAGCACACAACAGGAAAAACCTGTGGAGGAAAGACTTCTCTAAAGAGGAGAAAAAGAGGAAGGAGGGTGGTTACGTGTGCAACTGGGGGTTAGTCATGGAGAGCAGTGTCCACTTGACCAGGATTCATGAAACCACCCTGAATGGAAAAATGCCTGATCAAAACATGACAACGGGGTGCGAACTGCTTCAAAAGCCCTGTGAATTCAGAGGAGGTTTAAAATGCTTCAAACAGCATCAGTTCATAATGCATTTTATTATGTTTACGAACAGACTGAAAGTGTGGATTAAGGAAGAGTGTAAGATGGAACAAGCATTACAGTGTCTGGGTTTTTTGTAACTAGGCTTTTTTACTGTCCTAAAAATACAGCATTGCTCAATGTGTGATTGCATCAAGCCCTCACTGAACATAGCCATATGATTTGTTGCAAATGAACTATGAGCAGTACCCATGATTATGTCACATAGCGTTTGCATTTACCTGTAGAGTGTAAAGAGTAAAGTCAAAAGAGAGAGAAGAGTCCAAAAATATCATCATTACATCTTTAATAAAAACTAATGCCTGGTTAACCAGTCAAGCACGATTCTACCATGCAGCACAAATGTAAAAATAGCCACAAAGCTTGAAAAAGTCATAAGACAATATTTGGTGATGCCGTGCAGAAACGGGACTGTCCCACGCAGCCTATGTTTCAGATTCTGAAGAAAATTTCATCTCTAAGCGTGCATCAGAGGTCATGGACGGGAGATTTTTGTCACAGGTGACTGGTGACCGTCACACACAGTGATTATATTTTTAGAAATATTATGCACGCATCTGACTCAAAATATCAACCAGAAAAAAAAATCATGAAAGAACTTTTTTAAAAATACAAAATACACCTGGCTAAACAGGAAGAGATTAAAAGTGAACCAGGCTAGAGGAATAAAACATGTAATGTATGTAAAGCCCGGGGGTGTATTGGATGTGCTTTGACGTATTTCTGTTTTATGAAAATTTGATACTATTAAAAATGAACAAGGAGCCAAATTTTGACATGAAACCTGTGGCGTCTTTCTTTCGGACTCCTAGCGGGGGTTTGGCCGCAGATTTCTGATTACACAACCTAATGCACGGGTGAAACCACAGGGGCCACAGGTGTGGAGCTCAGGATATTAAAAGACAACTAAAATAATCTCCTGCAGCTGAGAGGAGGCAGTGGTCAGACCTCAGCAAATCTGCGCCAGCACTCAGCTCTCTGACCTGCATAACCACACACTCTTATTTCTCTTTTCCAAACACACTTTCCTTTACACACACAATAGAGAATACTACACATTTGCCATGTCAGAATCAGATACATATCCAACCAATATGAAAGTGATTCAAATCTGATTGGAAAAGATCAGATTAGACATGTCCACACATCATTCAGTATTCTATAATATTCAGGTGTTCTAATAAACAGTCATATTTATCACTCTATAGTGAAACCACTGCGCTTGTAAGCACCACTGTCCACCTTAGATTCTAGGGCAGTGTGTTCTTGGGCAGGATTGGAAGCTATCAATCAATTTCATGTAAAAAAAAATCTCACAGGGTTAAAGAAATTTCTATGCCATGAATTTGCCACTCTTCCTTGAAGAACAATTTTATTTTGATATTCTTAAGGCATGTCAAAGGTTTTCAATCAGTTTTCAGGGAGAGAAAAGGGTTCTTCAGATATATATCTCCAAGCAAATCATGGTTTTTGAGGTGATGGATTTTGAGGAATGCCTTCAGTTTACTGTCACCTTGTAAAAGATGTACATTTTCAGTTTCACCTCTTTATCCAGTATTTTTTTGTTTGTTTGTTTGTGTAAATTCAGTGCAATTACTGGTTGTACATAACTCTAAAACCTAATAGATGTCTGCATTACATTTGGCAAAATGACTGTTTAATAATATTATTTTCACACTTGACATTTGTGGTTAGGTCAAAAGTATGGTTTGCTTCAGGCGACTGTGTTGGAGAGCATTAAAAGACAATGCTGAGCAGGAGTTCGGTGCACCCTTGTGCAACGTTTCATTTTGCATTTCTATCCTGCTGTTGTGAGACTTTTCTTGGTCATTCAGATTTTGCTTTGACTACCATAGTTCCTCTTAACTCCCATTTCTTAAAAAAAAACATTTAGAACAGCAGATACGGAAGTGCTTCGGTGTGTTTTTATAGCCTTTTCCTGCTTCATATGCATTAATTAGCTTCATTTTCATCTCATCAACTACCTGCGTAGAGAAGATTGTGTTGCTGAGTGCTGGCAATGACCTGAAGACTCAGAAATGTCATTTGCTTATGACCAGCCAAAACTGTCAGATCAAACAAGGCTTAATGTGTTAATAACATGTACAATTTGACTTGTGTGTCATTTTGCACATGCCAAATTACTATGGAATGTAGGCTGGAGTTGTGTAAGAGCTTGTGTTAACATTTGACCCCTGTTTATACATGCTTTTAAATAGTGTTGTTCACTGAAGAAAAGTACATTATTTAGTTATTTATCACAACAGTAAAAATATATTTGCTGTAAAAATACTAATATTACAACAGTCATACATATAATTAAGACAATATTAGATATTTCATGTATGCCCGTGTGTTTATTTAGTTCTTTCAACCCTGGTAATATATATATAGTTATCATGCAATATGCAGTACCTCTAATATGCATTGTTTTTTAATATGTTTAGAGATTTAACAAAAAATAAACAAAATCCAGGTCATGGCACTGAGGTGAACTATGTGAACAGGTGTGTTCTTCAAACCAGCTCATTACGTATGGTTTTGGTAGAATAAACAGCATAAATGCATATATTGCTGTAAATATAAAATGCACAAATATATTATTTTTGCCTTTATTTGCTTTTAAGACGAGGAGTCCACTTGTTGTCGTTGACAGGATGTTGATATTTAAATAATCTTAAAATGGCATCAACACAAGCTTAAAAGCAATGCAGTAACATGCCTCAGCTGCTTTTATTTGCATAAAGTCCTTGCCATGTGGTGTCACAATACTGCTTCGTGTTTCAATAATGTTGACTACTGTGCATCATTCCAGAACATATAAACAGTTGTATACGAAACAGACGGGAGGCGAGAAGAGACTGAAAGCTTTACAGCTGTATATTTAAAGTGAAAACTTTTTTATTTTATGTCACACTTTTTCGAGCTCCTATACATTCTGTAGCATGGTCCCTGAGAGGAATGTTCTCATCCTCACAGTTTCTGCTCCAGCATTGCCCTCTACTGGTTATTTGTTCACACGCAATACTGTGTATTTAATACATGGCAAATACCTGCCACCAGCACAGTCTTTGTTATTTAGACCTAAAAAAAGGGGGCACATACTTTTTACTTTAAATGATTCATTTTACTTTAATTTACAAATTTTACCAACACACAAACGGCACTGAAACCACACACTCATTATTTTATTTTGCAACAAGCTGATGAAGAATATGAGTTATTCATTTCAACCACTTCCTCATTCCGGCAGTTTCATATTTACGCAGCAAAATATATGACATTTACTCCATGACATGAAAAACTCCAGTTGAATTCTTTAAAATATTAATTATGAATTGAGGAAGAGAAAGAGTACTGCGTGATAAAGAATGAGTTACAATGAAGAAATTTGGTGAAGCACACAGCATCATCACAAGCCTGAAATGTAAAATATATATATTCATCTAGTATGACATTTCCTATATTTAGGACTCTAGATGGAGGAAGAAAAGAAAAAAAATCACATGCACACTAATGCTCTGCGTGTATACGAAAGGCCCAAATGCCTGAGCTTCTGACGCATTTGAAGAAATCCATTCCATTCCCTAATTTTCCAGATCCAAATGATTCCTTCAGGACAAACAGATGGTATCTGGTAATTTGCATCTAGCGCAGCTCACAAAATTGTTTACTTGGTTTTGCCCTGCAACACTGAACAATAATTTGAGATTTAATTTTTTTTTTTTTTGAGTGGGTGGTGTAGTGATTTCAGAAGGATTTCACTTAACCACTGACTCACAAGTAAGTGATACAGTATTTAGAAATATTAAAATGGTTGACTGTTCAGTTGATTTTATAAGATTTTTGCCATCGAGTAAAGCCAATTAATTAAACTAGTTCATTAGCACATGGAAAAGAACTTTATTTTCCTTTGCAGCATCTGATAAACACTGGTGCCAGTAAGTGCTGTTTGATGGTCTGTCTCTAGCTCAGAGTAGTCAAATGATATAGCAGGAACATCAGAAATATAAAAATAAACAAGAGCCCTAAAGCTGAATAAAATATTAAAAATGAACATATCAGCTGTGTACACATTTTGGCCTTTATTTATGCTTCCATTCTTTTTGAGAGGTTTACTTTTAATTTCTAGGGATTTTTCACACTTCCAAAGTTCAGTCTCAGGAGGTGTTTGTAGTTTCTACTACTCACCCGAGTATTCTCAAACACCTTCACTGATGCTGAGGTCTAGGCTCTGGAGTGGCCAGTCTCTTATTCTGGGATCATCAACAGCTTTTACACCAGGAATTATTTCAAACTGCTTTTGGAATTTTCTGGGTTTTTTTTCATTATTTAACTTTGACTTTCCCCTTGTTTAGTCAAGAGTCCTCATACAAGGTCCTCAGAAATATCTCCAGAAAATGATATAACTATTTATTGGCCATATTGCCTTGAAAGTAAATCAGTGAGGGGTGACCTCTGGCTTATAATATACCTATCACATGATATAAACAGCTTTCAGTGATTACATTTTCATTAGAACTGTTTCCACAAAACACCTTTCTTATACAAGAACTTATAATCTATAACTCAAATAAATAAATGTTTAGCAGTGAATTTCCTCCATTTGTCTATCTCTGATGGCACAAGAGAAAAGTAACAGTGCTTCAGTATGACACATAGTGCACGGTTACAGCAGAGAAGGAAAGAGAAAGCGAGAGAGAAAGCACGAGAGAGAGAGCGAGAGAGAGAGAGAGAGAGAGAGAGAGAGAGCAAGAGCGAGAGAGAGAACAGTAGCAAAATTAAAGTATCAGGGCATTCCCTATTGTAGAGTCCCTTCAGTTCCAACTGTTATTCCACCAATTACTGTAATGTGACAGGAAACACACACAGGAAAAGCTGCAGCAGATAAGGGATGAGTGTATCACAGCCTGGGCAACATGAGGGGAAGTGGAGGGAGAAGTATGATCATAACAGTCAAAACGAGCCATGGACTTCTGAACTCTACAACACATGCTGTTAGTCCACGTCTCACTAGATTAGCATATGACAACTGAAACACAAACACACAGTCAAACCGTTCTTAATCAGGGCCAGGAGCAAAGGTTAAAGAGCTTCAAATTAGGCATAAAATACTGAGCAGGAATCAGATATAATGCTCATCTCCCAAACTACAAACAAACAGCTTTCAAGCCCATCTCGTTCTCCATCTTCAGATCCAGAGAATGAATCCTTATTACAATAACTTACATAATTATATAAAAAACAAAATAAATTACAAAATAAAAATAATATGAAGGTCAGCCAATACTTTTAAACCACCTGCCTTATGTGGTTTATGTCTTCCTTGTGTTGTCAAACAGCAATGACTCAAGGAGGTATGGACTCCACAAACACTCTGAAGGTGTCCTGTGGTATCTGGTACCAAGGCATGAGCAGCTGATCCTTTATGTCCTGTAAGTGGCAAAGTGGGTCCTCCATGGAGTGGTCTTTTCCAGCACCTCCCACAGATGGGACTGAGATCGGGGGAATTTGGAGGCCAAATCAACAACTTGAACTCTGTATCCTGTTCCTCAAATTATTCTGAACAATTTTTGCAGGGCGAGTGGGTGCTTTCACCTTAAAAAAAAACACAAATAAATAAATAATAATAATAATTAAACACTTTGATATTTGTTATTGATATTTTGACATTAGGCCATTAAGTCAGCATGGGCACACTGATCATGCAGAAAGCAGCAAAGCGCTGTGTTCTAACATCTTTCTATCATACATTTTTCAACAGTTTGTACCACAGTTCCTCAGTAGGATCTGACCGGACAGCCTAGCCTTAGCTGACCACGTGCATCACTGACACTTGGGAGTCTATGACCCTGTCACAGGTTCACTGTTGTCCTACCTCAGACCCATTGTGGTAGGTATTAAACACTGCATACTGAAAAACCTCACAATACATGTCATTTCTGGAGATGCTCTCACCAAAACATGAGCACACCATGACCATCAGTTTTTGGCTCTTGTAAGTACCTTAGATTCTAACACTTCCTAGTTTTCCCTTAACTTCAAGAAATGACTGTTCTCTTGCTCTCTAATATATCCCACGCTGACAGGTGCCAATGCTATGAGACAATCAGTGTTATTCACGTCATTTGTCAGTGGTTTTAATGTTGTGGCTGAATGGGGTCTGTATATAATATTTTTGTCCTTTCCTCAAGAACCAAGTATTGTATTAATCCTAAAATAACAACTTGTTAAGGGGTGTTTTGTGTGTGTGTGTGTGTGTGTATATATATATGTAATCATTAAATAGTACATAAGGTCAATAAAAACCATTGGGATTTTTTTTTCATTTTATTATTGCATTATATTTTATTATTGTCTAAAGAGTATACTTTAAACGACCTTCCATATTGCAAACAGACAACCAGATCATCAAGAAATCACTTTAATTCCCCTCTTTCTTAGAGAGGCCCATGACTGCACTGACCACCCCTGACGATTTCATGTGGACGGTATATACAGTTTATTTGTGCGTCATGTGTTTAAAAAAGCGCTCCCCACCAAGTCGCCCAGAAACCACGACAGGGCAAGACCTTTCCCCATTCTTTCCACAGGCCGCCTAATGATGCTTTCTCATTTATCTCCACCACCCAATTGCTCAACGCTCTAATTGAAGAGTTGGCAGAGTGAGGCTCATCTCTGCTGTGTAAGGCTAAGTGCCTGCCAAGGCCTCTAATACTGGTCGGTCACGGCCATTCCTCTTCCATTAGACGCTAACATTGACCTATGATGTCATTATTTAATGGACACACACTACATAAATGTGCTTTAAAAGCACTGTAAATCCAAGGTCATTTTTATCCCCAAAAGTCCAATGTCAAGGAAAAGGAACAAGCTGGAAGCAGCTATAGAGAGTTATGTGTGATAGGTCCAGTAGAGGGAGCTAAATAGGCAGATATTCATCATGAAATCACTGCACAGAGCCAGGTGTCTAGTAGAAAAAAGGGCAATGAGTCTGCTGAGGATTTTGTAGCTCTGAGAACCAGAGAACCACATTGACTATGCCCCTATTATATATAGCAGTACTGTTATTTTATCTCTTTTTTTGCTTCTCTATAAAGCTTCATCTCCTCAAAAGAGCTACTGTCAGTCTACCAGCCTTCTTACCTTTTAATATTTAGGCATGACACACGTAACTAATTATCCATTAAGTGTTTAGTTTAATGATGAGGTAAAGTAAGTGTCGGTAACAATGCTAGGAAAGCTACTTCTCAAAAAAAAAAACGTACCAGTCATTTTTATCTCACTATTGTACACTGCCTTCTCACTTGTATCACTAGCAGAAATCTCCTCTGTGAATCCCACTGTGAGGCATCTGTCCCGGAGGCCTAGATACAGATCACCAACCAGGGACCTGCCACACCCAACTTCACTCTTTTAAAGAACCATACAACCGCATTCAACTTGCTTGTTTTTGCTTGCTCTCTTCTCACAGTGGGTCAAATACAATAAGACACTTGCCCTCTGCATTTATTTTAATTATTCAACACTCAGATTCTCAGTTCAATCATTAACTGACCCAAAATCATTCAGTCTGCCTTTCACATTTATTTCAATAAAATGTCCAAAATGAGTTTGTCTTCAGTTTCACAGGAAATTGTGCCACTGTGGTAAATTAGTTTTTTTATTATTATTATTTATTTTACTCTACTTCAAGAGCTCCTTCTGCTCGGTTAATTTTAGTTGAGGCGCTGTTGTAGGTGCTACAGTCCCCAAAAACTTGTCTTGGCTTTTTATTTTTAAAAAGTGTTAAAGTGATAGATAGGGAGAGAAAAAGAAAGATAGAAATGTATTTTACATTGTATTTTGTTCCTAATTCCAACAAGTGGTGTCTGGTGAACAGAGGAAATTACAGAGAGCAAATTGGCCATCCCATATAGAGACAGACAAAGGACAATTTCCTCCCCAATCACGAGTCATGAGGCTTTACCCTGGTTAGAATCGCTGACGTCCTAATGATAGAGCCAACAATTAAATCGCTTCATCACTCAGGGGTCCAAAAGATATATGTTTTAATAAGCCGTGCTTAACTGCTTTAAAGATTGGCCCTTCCAAACCTCTAAGAGATCCTAAGCCATGGGGTTACTCTTTATTGTTAAATATATAAAAAGATTCAAGACAAATTCATTTATAAATACTTCAATAAACAAAGCAACAGAGAACGGTAAAATACTACTGTGACTGGCAAAAATATTCAAAGAATACCACAGCTTGAGGGTGAGGTTGGGTGCCAGCAGTGGCTCTGGTTTTTAGTGCAATGCAAATAGTTACACAAATATAGTTAATATATTCACAATAATCTTGTTTATATACGTAGGACTGAAAGTGTGTGGTTACATGCGTGTGTGTGTGTACTGACTGATTAATAGGCTGATGTATGATGAACAGTTTTAAATGCTTTAAACTGAAATTTACCATGGTCACACCAGTCGGAGAGATATTGAGGTAGTCAGACAGACAGAGAGCTGTTAAACCCAGCAGCAGTGTAAATTCATCAGTGGCCTTCTCCCTCATACTCTGGCATATTTATGAGTCTAATCCAACCTCCATCCATTCATAGAGAGAAAGAGAGAGAAAGAGAGAGAGAGTGCGCAGCATGTTTTAAACACTCAGACAACTGGGATCCCTCAGGATGACACTGCCGGCTGAGATACCCTACAGGACCCTCTCTGTGTGCGAGTGTGTGTATGAATAGACACATTTATAGAATGGAATTAATGTCCAAAGGTGAACATGTCCAACAGGATATGTATATATGTGTGTAGGTGAAATTTTGTGCAAGTCAATGTGTTTATAAATGGGTATTTATGTACCTATGCAAGTGTGAATTCCCCTCCCAAGCCACCAACATCCAGGTCACTCTATCGCTGCCTACACTCACACACTTGGGCAGGCACGCAGACACAGACACAGACACACACACACAGACACAGCTGCACTGTGAGGCTTCACTGTCACGGTCAAGCTGCAGAAAAATCCTACCAGAGCAAACCATCTTTATTTCTTCCTGTATCCAGAAATAGAGCGAGTGGGAAAGAGATGGAGATGGAGAGAGAGTGAGAGAAGAGAGAGGAAGGTTCTGTGCTGTCTGAGTTACGGTTTCCTGCTTCTACTTGCTCTGAGAGAAGTATAGGAGCTCTAATTTATCAGAGGCTCTGTCTAGTAGGTCCTCATGAACCAAACATGACCTTGAGCAGTGTAGCTGTAATAGAACCAGGGTTCATCAGACAGAGAACCTTCATGATTATTCAATTAAACCATAATATTCCATTAAAGAAAATATTCAGTTAAAAACAACATTGATAAACCAATGTAAAAAAATTTTCTAAAATAGTAAAGGTTTATAAATCTCCATCTATTTCTTTATGAATTTCAAAGGCCTAAGTCATTTATTCATTCATTATTTTATCACCTTCATCTTGATCAGGATCAGTGGACTTAAAGCATGAACACATTTTACACAGGGCACCAGTCCATCACAAGGCACCATACACCCACACAGTCATCCACACACACACTCACACCCACACCAACGAATATTTCACCAACACAGGTCCTTGGTCTGTGGGAATAAACAAGAGCACCTGGATGAAACCTGTGCAGACACAGAAAGAACACATCAAAATTTCTCACAGACAAAAACTTAATGCTCACATTACAGGTCTCCACCAAGTCATCCATTAAACATTTCATTACTCAGCTATTTTCAGAAGATTACAAACTGAATGAGATGTGATACGAGGTCCATCACACCTCTGTAGATCAACACACTGTGCGTAACTGCTCACCATTATTAAGTAAAGAACTACTAAACTTTAAAATTCTAATTCAAATTCTTTTTCCATTTGTTCATTAATTCTTTCATAAAATTTGAAAATGGCAGGTTCCATTCAAAAAAAAAAAGAAAAAAAAAAGAAACAGGAGACCATTAGAACATTTTTAAAACATCTTTAAAAACATTTCATGTTTTAGACTAAAAAACAAATTCTAAATTAAAAAAAATGTTTTTCTTAATACAGTGATGATATTCTCTGCTTAATTTAAAATGCTCATTACTTACAATAGACTCAAAAGTGTCCGTAGGTGTGAGTGTGTGTGTGAGTGTGTGTGTTGCCCTGTGAAGGACTGGTGCCCCCTCCAGTGTGCATTCCTGCTTTGCGCCCAATGATTCCAGGTAGGAATAAGCGCTTACAGATAATGAATGAATGAATGATTACTTACGATATTCAATACCTAACATACAGTGATGAATGCATGTACAGGACTGAAATATATTATCAATTTTGCCCTGTTCTCTTGAAGCGCTAAATGTACCACCAGCTAATCTGCCATTCTCCTTTTAGCCCCATCTTGGGAACATGCAGTATGTTCAGTGTCTGTGGTAATCGCGCCCAGCAATCATTGTGACTCTGTCTGAGAAGCTTGTTCCTCTTAAATTTTCACGGAGCAGTATCTGGCTTCAGTCTGCCCCAGGCCCCCCAGAACTGGCCTCTCCCCTCCTTTGCCATAATATATTACTGTCATCCACATAGACAGACTTCTGTATATACTTTTGCACATCACACTTTTGCATATCCCATTTGAAAATGACATGCAGATGTGTTAATGTGTATAGATAGATAGATTAGACAGATGTATGTTGTTACACACACAATACCGCAGCATACATGTGCACAACCACACAAACATACCCATGCACACGGACTCTTAGTAACGATTCCTAACTCAAAGGAGAAATAATGAACAAGAAGGAGAATGAGGAATGAGGTAAGAGTGAAAAAGAGAAAGTTAAGTTAATAATCAGTAAACCTAAGCAACAAGGTTCTGATGGTATTATGAAGGGGGATGTGGGCTTTGCAGGATGTTATCGGCATCCTGTCTCACTGACCTGGCGACCAATAGCATGTAAGGAGTGTGACCTCTGTCCAGGCCAAGTCCTCTGGAGACGACCCTCTGACCTCGTCTGGAGGCCAGCCTGCTCTCTGACAGATAGATGTGTGTCTGAGAAAGAGAAAAGAAAAAACCCAGACTTAAACCACTCAAGCCCACCGGATGGGAGGAGAGAGAACCACCTCAAACTCACTCCTGCCTCTTCCAACATATGAGCATCAGCTCAATGACATATATCAGCCGGAGAAAAAATATCATTATTTTAGCTTAGAAAAGCAGATTGGTTTGATTTGCACTTAAATGAGGGTCTTGTTGATGACTTGATGTCCATTTTGTCATCCCTCATCTTTCTTTATGATGAATAAGAGATGGTTTGTAGTGAAAAATCTCCTCCTAGAAAAACACTTGAAGATATTTTGACAGAGTCTCTATATTTGTCCATGCTGTGTGACTAAGGTGGTGTACTCTAAAAGCTCCTGGGCTGAAAGTGCTGACTGGCTGGCCAGCAGTTCGCGACCCCCTGTCTCTTTACTGTAACTCTCCCTTACATGCTTCTCCTCCAGGCTGCAGTCTGCGCTGCCCAGCCAAACAGCCGTCCTCACCGCACACAATAAATTAGCCCTGACGCTCCCCTCTCTGCCAGAAGATGCTGTGGCCTTTCAGCAGTAGCAGTGAAAAACACTCTCTGCGTGTGTGTTGACTTAGAAACCCCTCAGGGCTTATCTGTATGAGTAGTAAAGGAACATGCTGAGTCTAAAACAGCCTATGACAGCTTTGAGTGTACGCTGTGCGTGTGGGTTTGATTTAGTGTGACTGTAAATGGGGCTTGCTGATGAAAAGCATTTATAGGCACTTTATTTGAAATGGAATTGATATTAAACTCCACTCATGGGTGTTGATAAACAAGCACAATCATAACATGAATACTCAGAATTTCAGCTTTTAAAGGGCTGTTAAATGAAGACTTTAAAAGTTATATCTGAAATTGACATTGTTATACATGCTCAACTACTCACATAACACCATGATCAGATATACAAACATATGAGGTAACTTTGTCATTGGTTAAGATACATTGTGGCAAATGTATATATTTTTATTTTGTTTTAGACGTAAGCTGATAAATCTGTTCCAAGACTATAGGTAGAATTTTAGAGGATGGCTTTAGAACTGACTATAGGAAGATACAGAAACAGTGTGTAGTATTTTCTCTGACCAATTGAAGGTGCTATATAGTGAATATAACAGTTTGCCTTCAAAAAGACACTTAGAAATAGACACCTTCAAATACAGTACCGAAGTCAAGACTTAATTTGTTCAAGAGCACATTTATATCTCAGTCAGTCAACTGTTTAGATTTGCAGATATGTAGTACTATGAATTTGTATCAAGGGAAACTCTCATATCCTCACACTTTAATTAAAAAAAATATGTACCTCCATTTTTAGTCTCATTTGAACACAGCAGATGTCCTTTACGTTGTTTGAAATTTTCATGAAGAATGGACAAACAGAAATGCTTAAATATTACTTGGAATAAAATCTTTTTACATTGATGTAAGGTGTTTTTCTTTCTCCTGTAAAGTTACTATTTTGGAACAAATTGCAATAAGTTCATAATAAATTAAGCAATAAAAATAATGCAGTTTACATGAAATAAATAAAGTTTCTTCCTTTAAATTTCATTCAATAATGAAAATGTTTTTTCCATAACTTTTCCCATATAAGCCATTTTAGAGTTACACATTTTTGTCCTGACATCAAAGGATTTGATCTATTTTAACTATTGCTGTTACATGTGTTCGTAATAATTTAAGAATGTTGGATTGTAAGCATGAGCTATAATTTATGACAATGAAGACTGGATGTTTTTGACAGTTTTAGACAGAGCGGCGAGCAGGAAGACAACAGTACGGAGCATGAGGCTGATGTGCGTGCAGGCCTGGTTTCCTGTCCTTAGCACTTGCAGACGTGAGCTGGTGTGTTTGGGCCTAAATTAGAGTGGACCACAGTCCCGGTGCTGCACTTCCATGCCTGTTGCTGGGGTGATTCACGTGGGAAAGGTGAGTGGACAGGCCAGGCCAGGGCCTTCAGGCAAACCATTGATGGATGGGGCAGACCGGGGAGAAAACAGGGGGCAAGAGGGGCTGACTTCCTGCTCTTTATTTAAGAGCCACAACAATCCCATCTTTTTCCTTCAAGTCCCCAGCTGCCAAGGGGACTCACTCTCTCAGAGCACACCAACTTCTGTTGTGTGTACAATGAATAACAGCAGCTGATCCTGAAAATGTAGCCTAAGATGAGCATGCATGTGTATACATTAATAACAAGTAACATAAAATGCAGAAGAAAAGTGAAAATGACTTAAAAAACACAAGAGCCTCACTTTTCACTCCTGGGCTCTTGTGCTGAACTCAACTGTGGCTCATTCTCCTTTAAAGGAATATATGCTGAAAACAGTACCTTTTACTGTGTCTTTGTGAACAGTCTTGTTTCAAAATGGAGAAATGTATTTTGGACCAAAATATGTCATCAAAGAGGGCAGTATCCCCTTTAAAACTAATTAATATAAAGCATATACCAATACCCAATACCACTGACCTCCATAATCCATATTACACATTATAAAGAAAGTACACACACACAAAGTTTTTGGACTCATTCATTTTTTGTGCTTAATCTTGATCAGAGCTGCAGTGAGTCCAGAGCTTATTTGGAATCATTAGGCACAAGGCAGAAACACGCCCTGCACAGGGCATCAGTCCATCCACTAAAATCCTCATAGACAGCAACCCAAGGTGAGGATCAAACCCAGGGCCCCAAAACTCTGGAGATGTGAGGCAGCAACACTAATCTTAGCGCATCTGTGCTGTCCCTCATCTCCCTTCTTGTTAATAAAAAAAAGTTCTACAACACTAAAACATGTAGTTGTTTAAATTGCTTGAAATAGAATATATATAGAAATATATAGAAACTCATAGAAATGTACTCATCCACTGTGTTGTGAGTTCTCACAATGCACCTCATGTTGCTACAGAGTGTAATAACTAGCTTCTGCAGCCAAACCTTGTTCCGGTCATGCAGTTTCCTTTTTTTGAAACCAGCAAAAAAAAAAAAAAAAAAAAAACTTCCATCTCCCCAAAGCTAACGAACACAAAACAGAGAACGGCAGAGAGTTTTGTATGTTTTTAAAATGATGATTTGAGGAATTTGGTTATGATTATGCAGCTATAATTATCATCATGTTCTCAAAATAACACATTGTGCAGGCATTAAAAACAAATGCTGGTCGAGCTACTTTTGAGTGAATCACCTTATACTTGTTAAGAAATGTTCAAATGTGTTATCATTTAAAAGAAAAAAAAAAACCTATGCCAGTAGCAAATGATGATTCTATGAGATTCTTTTGGAGATTATCATGGTTTTGGAGTCATTTTAAAAAACAAAGTAGTTTTGAAAATATTTTTCACAAAATTATGCATCCCTTAATTAATATTAATTATAATTATAACACTGAACAACAGTCTTTAATGCACTGATGCATTTTTCTACATTTTAACAAAGCACCTGAACAAAGTAAAAACTGATGGAAAATAAATTAAAACATTAAGAGTCTAAACCATTACAGATCTGCATCTACGGTCCTATTACATGAAAAATGACTGAAGTGTAATACTCATGTTAAGACACTGCTCCATTGTGACTCATTGTGGTCATACTTTGATTACATTGCTGTCTCTGAAAGACCGATGAGCTACAGAACATGACATGGGTCTCTGCTCAACTATTCTTAGTTCAGAGAAAGAGAAAGTGAGACAGGGAGAGAAACCTACTGTCAGTAAACAAATTAATAAACACAAAAATAAAATAAAAAAAACACAATCCTCCACTAAGCCTCTGTTTTGCAGGAAAAATAATTCATCTAAAAGTGCTGTCACTGTGAGGAGAGCTGCTTCAGATGGAGGAGTGGACAATGACTGGACAGACTGGTGGACGCTGTGCTTGCACAAAGAGGCACTCACTTGTGCCAACAGTCCTTGGTCCAGAGTCTGTCATGTGTGACTGGGGGAAACAGAGAGGTGTTTACGCTGGCTCTCCTCCCTCTGTCTCTCCTCTCCTCTGCCCTGTGTGTTGCTTTAACCCCAGTGGGCAGTGCACTGGGCAGAGGGCGACGGCTGATTTATGGCCAGTTCTCAGCAGCAGGCCGTCACTGCCCCTCTCCCCTCCTCACA
The DNA here is from genome assembly GCF_029633855.1 of Hoplias malabaricus. Classification (NCBI taxonomy): domain Eukaryota; kingdom Metazoa; phylum Chordata; class Actinopteri; order Characiformes; family Erythrinidae; genus Hoplias; species Hoplias malabaricus. The sequence continues at coordinate 14,840,959 of NC_089810.1, read as the reverse complement.
AACAAAACAGCAGCATGTTAATGAGAGAGGCCAGCGCAGAGGATGACCTGAAGGTACATACAGTGTCTCTGCAGAGGAGTGCGCTGTGAGATTTTGGGTGATTTTCTAAGCTCATATTTGTGGCATATTCCATAACTGGTTTTCATTTCAATTACTCTATATTTTAAAACTTTCAGGACAAATCCTTAGAGTTCATATATATACAAAGCTCATGGAGAAAATAAGGGAAATGTGATTTTTTTTCTGTCCCACTTTCTGACATTTTGTGTATGTAAATAAAAAGAGGTTGGATATAATTTGGGCCATTTTCGATACAATTTCTCTATCAGTTATTTCCCAGCTCCTCAATTCAGCTATACCACTACAAACCATTAGAGGGAATCCTTCCCAATGGAATATAATACAGCATAGAAATTACACTGGCATTCAAATGTTCGGAATAAATATTAAAATAAAGCCAATTTATTTATTTATTTATATTTGAAGGGGGGAGTTTTATTTTTCAGGGTGTGGATTCAGTACTGATTTAACAATGACTAAGAAATCTGTTCAACACAGAAAGTGAAGACATTGAAAATTAAGACATGAATAATTAAATTAATAACACGAATGCCATGTGTTTGAAAAGCATTAAAGTTCAGACATTAATTATAGAGACATTAATGTAAATACGTAATATAAAAACATTATATATAGTGTAAAATTTTATATAAACTATTTATTCAGCCAGTAAATGTATATTTGTGTAAAATATGTAATAAATAAAACAATAGAAATAAATAAATAAACAATATTTGGTGATTGTATGTGTGAGTGCTCTTCTCATGGAATACCAGTATTTACAGTTATCAAGTACAAACAATATATCATTAATCCTTTATTAAACTATATATTTTTTCAAACTTAAATTAAATTCTAAAAACATTTTGAATTTAATGTTTATATTTTATGACTTCATTATTTATAAATATAACAAACCATTTAAAACTTTATATTATATTAAGTAATAAATTAACATTAAAAAAAATAATTTGAACAGAAGAGATTTAACTTGCTGTCTTTGTTTTTCATGTTCTTGAACACACACACACACACACACCAAAAAAAGAAAGAAGAAGCCTGAACTTTGGCTGTGTGGAGCTGCACCGTAAGCAGAAACGGCCATCATAACCTCAAGTGCTATGTGCAGCAAAGCTTCAGTCTAAACAAATGGACTGAAAAAACAGTAGTACTTTAATAGTAATAAAGGTGGATACATGACGCAACCCATGTGAGGGAAGTTCCATTGAAATACACCTGGTGCTTCCAGCTCAAACAATATGAGCAATAATTTTATGAGATGTCTCCCCCGAACATCTTTAAAAACAAACATTTAGCAGGGATTAGCAGAAATAAACAGAGCTCTATTTCAGTTAGTATGACACACTAGACTTTCCCTGGAAAAGAGGAACATGGTCATGAAACGCTAACAAATCAGGCCACACAAGCACTGGTGGTTGGAGAGAAAGGAATTTCTGTTGAACATACATATGCACACACATACACACACGCACACACACACACAAAAATACACACACACTAACTGGGAGGAAAAGATGAGCAAAGAGAGATGGACAGTACAGAGGTGTGTGTGGGGGTTGGTCAGGTTCTGCTGTGCTGAGGGAAGGATATAGGAGTCAGCTCAGAACGCCAGCAGCAGGATTAGATTTCTCAGCAGACGAAAACCCTGCATCAACCACAACAAAAATGAACAAAGAATTCTGGGTGAGATAATCACTATGAAGAGTTTTGTAAGACCCTCTGAATAAGAGCATTTGCTAAATAACTTGAATATAAATGTAAATGTAAAACATTTTAGAACAGTCCATAACAGAACAGGAGGTCTGAGGGCCTTTGCATTTGTGTAAATTAACTCTTTCCAGTCAGATCTTTCTCATTAAAATAAATATCTAAATAATAACAGACCCAAAGCGTTATATCACAGTCATTCATTTACAAAAACAAACACACACACACACACACACACACACAAACCACAGGTTATGTGTTTTTCTCTTTTAAAGTTGATAATCCTGTACAAAAGCATGCAACAGCGAAAGTGATTTATTTATGTTTCAGCGAGTTATCCGATGCTGAGTGTCTGATTAATTGCATAGTGTTTGTTCATGTATTTTGTATTCACCATATTTTCTGCACATACAACTAATTATGTAAATCAAGCTTAAATATATAACTGGTTTCTAATATAATTCATTAAACATAAACGCATAAAGTTAAACTGAGCACATTAAAATCAGTTTGATTCACTTGAATTCAGCAAGAAACATTTTTGTAACACTTTAAGGGTAGATTAATTATGGTACTTAAGCATTAAGTTATAAGATAGTAATAAGTAATTCTAAGTAAAAAGCCTAAAAGAATGCTAGTTGTTCTTGTTTCTTATCATTATTTAATGATTAATTGTGACATTATCTAATTGTATAGTAAGGCTTATTACTGTTATAATATAATAAATTAATGTACCCTTACTGTAAAATGTTACCATAATTTCTTTTTAAACTCAGAGCCCATGTGTTTTATTCCACAATTTCAAACTACAAACGTTGTCACATGTAAATGGGAACAGGAAAGATGTAGTGGATTTTCAATTTTTTTTACAAATTATAATTCTACATGCATATCTGATCTTTGTTTTAACAAACTGATTTTAGTCTCTGAACATTATTTGAAATAATCTTAATGTCATACTAAAAGTTTGAAAAGCAAAACAAAAATATATTTGTCTAACTACGCAGCATGTAAACGTGTTTTATTGTAAGTGCAATACGTGAATAGGGCAAATGTTCTACATTTTTGCTATGTTTATCATGCCTCATTCATGTTTTAATTAGACAAATATCCTTTATCTAAATCTACAGTAGGCAGATATTCCAAGAGTGTTGTGAGACTGACCCCTTATTAACCCAGACAACTGTTACACACACTACCCTCCCCATCAATCAAAGGATTAGCGCCAAACCGCCTCCACTGCCTCAATACACCCATCATCCCGCACCAGTGCACTAATGTAGCAAAGTGAGTGTGTGTGAGTGTGTTTATACTAGGCCACTAAGGTGAGGCTGGTCATTTATCACCCAGGGTCACTGCCACCCGCCACCAGCATCCTGACCAGACAGACACTATCATAGAGAGAGAGAGAGAGAGAGAGTGAGGGAAAGAGGATAAAGATGCTGTAGACATTGGGGTAGTTTAAGCAAATACTGTAATTTTTGACACATTTTTGAAAATAATATAAAATACACTCATAAGCAAAATTGATCTACCTAACGGCATTAGACATGGTTGAAAATAATTTGTTAACATTAGTGAGCCTCCGCATCTGTAAGCAAAAAAAAAAAAAAAAAAGAAATAAAACTGACCAGGACGGAAAAAAAATACACACACACACACACACACACATATATATATAATGTAGGGGCCTTCAGGTAGCTTTGGGGACCTTAAGTGACTGCTCATACTGCTTCTTGCAAATCCCTATGATGTGTTCTAAAACAAAAAAAGTGAAATCTATTTGCTGCACAGTAGATTTCTGCAGGGTCACAACATTATAGATGCTGGTCATAAAATTAGAATATCATGAAAAAGTAGGTTTATTTCAGTAATTCCATTCAAAAGGTGAAACTTGTATATTATATTCATTCATTACACACAGACTGATATATTTCAAGTGTTTATTTTTTTTTTATTTGATGATTATAACTGACAACTAATGAAAACCCCAAATTCAGTATCTTAAATTTAGAATATTATGAAAATGTTCAATATTGAAGACAGCTGGTACCACACTGTAATCAGTTAATTAACTCAAAACACCTGCAAAGGCCTTTAAATGGTCTCTCAGTCTAGTTCTGTAGGCTCCACAATCATGGGGAAGACTGCTGACTTGACAGTTGTCCAAAAGACGACCATTGACACCTTACACAAGAAGGGGAAGACACAAAAGGTCACTGTAAAGAGGCTGGCTGTTCACAGAGCTCTGTGTCCAAGCACATTAACAGAGAGGCGAAGGGAAGGAAACGATGTGGTAGAAAAAAATGTACAAGCAATAGAGATTATGTGGTACAAGCAATAGGGATAACCGCACCCTGGAGAGGATTGTGAAACAAAACCCATTCAAAAATGTGGGGGAGATTCATAAAGACTGGACTGCAGCTGGAGTCAGTGCTTCACGAACCACCACGCACAGACATATGCAAGACATGGGTTTCAGCTGTCGCATTCCTTGTGTTAAGCCACTCTTGAACAAGAGAGAGCGTCAGAAGCGTCTCACCTGGGCTAAAGACAAAAAGGACTGGACTGCTGCTGAGTGTCCAAAGTTATGTTTTCTGATGAATGTAAATTTTGCATTTCCTTTGGAAATCAAGGTCCCAGAGTCTGGAGGAAGAGAGGAGAGGCACAGAATCCACGTTGCTTGAGGTCCAGTGTAACGTTTCCACAGTCAGTGATGGTTTGGGGTGCTATGTCATCTGCTGGTGTTGGGCCACTGTTTTCTGAGGTCTAAGGTCAACGCAGCGATCTACCAGGACGTTTTAGAGCACTTCATGCTTCCTACTGCTGACTTTATGGAGAAGTAGATTTCATTTTCTAACAAGACTTGGCAACTGCACACAGTGCTAAAGCTACCAGTACCTGCTTTAAAGACCATGGTATCCCTGTTCTTAATTGGCCAGCAAACTCATCTGACCTTAACCTAATAGAAAATCTATGAAGTATTGTCAAGAGGAAGATGCAATACGCCAGACTCAACAATGCAGAAGAGATTTCTAAAAATCCTTTTTTTGTATTGGTCTTAAGTAATATTCTAATATTCTTAGTTGTCAGTTATAATCATCAAATTAAAATAAATAAACACTTGAAATATATCCGTCTGTGTGTAATGAATGAGTATAATATACAAGTTTCACTTTTTGAATGGAATTACTGAAATAAAATAACTTTTTCATGATATTCTAATTTTATGACCAGCACCTGTATTATAGTATATAAGACTGAATAATACATAAATTACTTAAAGGATTGATATTTTGCAGTACCGAAATAGCATAAAGGCAAAATACAGTTCAGTTTTGTAGTTCAGTCAGTTTACCTATTAGCAAAGTTAGATACATGGTTCATTATTTCAGTACTGACAGCTGAATCCAATATGCATTTTATTACTTGCTAAGAAAACAGAACCTTGGGTACTGAATTTTACTACTGCTAGGAAACCTTGGAATTTCACACAGTTATTCTGGCAAGATGCTACAGCTGAAGCCTTGTAGATATGTATTTGTGGTTCATTCTGATCTACAAATATTTCAGTGACTGTATGGTTTATCTGTGCCCTTTAGAGTCAGCCACTACACTCACTTTAAAGCTGTTCACTCTAAACTGCGGTTTTCAGGGTCTTGAGTGGAGGTAACCTGCAATGGGCTCTAAATGCATTAATGTGTATTATCTGGATTCAATCAGATAGGAGTCCCCAAGTGACGCACGGCATCATCCTCTGGGAATGCAGAACACATGATGCGTGGCCTGTTGCTCACAAAAACAAACAGCAATGAGGCAGATCCAGAAAGTCCAGGATGGTGCATACAAGACTAGTGTGAGCAAGGTGGCGTGGCGTGGGAGGTGATAAATGTATGTATTACACATCCATTAATGAAAAGAAAAGACAAAGAGCAGGAGACAGAGAGAGAGAGAGAGAAAGAGAGAGAGAGGCAGACAGAGAGTTCAGCCACAGCGTGGGATGCAGTTGCCCTTCTTTCCACATCTCCTTCATCATCGCTGGTGATCCAGTTTCAGCTTTGAGTCATACCCCAATGGGGAACCAGTAAATCTGGGGTTATAGGACATGTGAGTATGTGAGAGCTTACTAAACTAAGAGGGAGTAGCTGAACCTGTGAGCTTGAGGGTCACTATGGGCTATTAGTGTTTACTTCCACAGGGGGGCACCCATGTAGAGCACAGTGACTTCAAGAGACAACTAACAGCTGGGTAACTTGGGAATCTATCTATAAACAGCGTCAGTTTGTGTTATGTGATTATGTGGTTGCCAGTCAAGTTTCAGTGACTGATCTTCTGTCCCACACGCAAAGGCCCTGACATGATGTCAACAGATGAGGTCAGGAACAGACATAATCCATCTTTTACAAGTTATCTCCTGTCATTGTGGACTGTGAGAGATAAAGAAAGTGACAGCAGTGGCAGCACAGCTGATTCACAAATGGAGGCTCACATATGGAGTATGAGATATTAATCTGTTAGAAAACTCCTCAGAAACTCAACCTGACTGAAACATGGTCTTGTCCCCACTGACATCCGTCATTATTACTGTAAATACTGTAATAGAGTTTATTAACCCATGCATTCCACTGCAAAGACAATAAATGTGAACCCACACTTCTAAATAAGGATTCACAATGATATTGGAATAATAATAATAATAATAATAGTATAAACATTCATTCATTCATATATTGTCTGTTTTCCAATTCAGGGTCATAGTGGGTCCAGAGCCCACCCAGAAATACTGGGAACAAGGCAGGAACACACCCTAAAAACGGTGCCAGTCCTTCACAGAGTGACACACACTCACGCATTTACTCACACACTCACACCTATGTACATTTTTGAGTAGCCAATCCACCTACAAACATGTGGTTTTAGATCATGGGAGGAAACTCACGCGGACACATGGAGTACACCCCAAGTCCTTACAAGCAGTCACCTGGAGCAGTGCTTGAACCCACTACCCCAGGTCCATGGGCTGTGTGACAGTGACACTACCTGTCACTACCATAATATAAACAATTGTTTAAAAAATGTTTTTTTTTATTTGTATTTTTTTTACTGTTTTTATTTGGATTTTTCAGTAATTGTACACTGGAAATAAAGATTTGATGACACTGAAATGTCTGTGTATCATTTGGAACCCTATAGAAAGAATCATTCATTATAGGGTGACAATAGTCAGCATTGGCCTACAGTGTGAATACCTGCCAGTGGCGGCTGGTGCTAAAATATTTGAGGGGGGCGCAAAAAAAAAGAAAGCCTTAATTAACACTATTTGAACCTGAATTTTGCCCTCCTTTCTTTCTTGCCTTCTCAATGACATTCTGTTTAAAGTCAGTAATCGCAGTCACTAGTCTCCATTGACGACATGCCAATGCATTCAGCCTGTCCTGGGTCATGGAGTTTCTCAGAAAAGTCTTAATTCTTTTCAAGGTTATATCGCATCCAGCTAGCCAACTCCGTTTGTCATAACAAGAGCTGGAAAATGCCCGGGTGTAAGCTCGTCCTCAATCACTTGCCTGCTGCTGAATTTGTAAATTGGGACGATCTGGTCCAACCTCCTTTATATATTTTTTTCCTTCAAATGAACGCTTTGTGAAAATGTGTTTTTCTAAAGACAAAACTGAATTTTCTCTCATTTTGAAAGAAATGCTGCTTCAACCTGCAACTGTTCAACGTGAACCGAGTTGACGAACGACATCTGATTGATCAGTTGAGTCGACTCAGGGACTGTCCAATCACACAATGTTTTAAAAAATTAAGCCAATACTGACACATTTTTAATAAGAGTGGGTGTATATGGGGTGCAGAGAGCTGTGCCATGTGGAAAGTTTTAAACAACCAATTAAACAGCAGTCTCAGACCACCTGCTTGCCAAATGTACTCTGATTAGACCAGCGCCCTGCACACGGGAAGTGTGCACAATGTAAGCAATTAAATACAATAAAAAATTTTATCATGATTATTTAACACACATTATGACTAATTAGTTTAAAAATTTTGCAGTATATATTTTACAAATTTTAACATCTCTAAATAATTTTTAGGGGGTGGCGCCACAGCGCCCCCTATTGGCCAGCCGCCATTGATACCTGCTTGTAATTTACATGCTCATAAAAGCAACAAAATATGTCAGTTGCTTGTATATAACACTTTCTAAACACGAAGAAAAAAGTAAAGCAAAAAGCTCTGAACATGTGAGCATCTTCACTCAAATGTGCTTTAATAATGTGGCTCAGTGATGCAACAAGTCACATTAAACATGCTAAAAAGGGAGTAAAAGGAACATCTACGATTACGGGAAAATTAAGTTCTCTTTGGTTAGTTAATGGTCAGAAGTGCAGAAGAGTCTTGTGGAACGGAGGTTAATGTGGAACGGTATGTTTGAGTGGAAAAAAACCCCATCAACTGTTGTTTGTACATGGCTAAAGTTTAACATTTTTACCATTTTAGAATTACCACAGAAACCCATTTTAACTTGAGTTGTTTAGTTTTGTAGCACTTCCAGTAAAGCAGTTAGCTGTCTCCCGAATTTGGAGACATTTCCACCTTAAAGACCCATTTTGAAATTTTAATTTTTTTTTTTGTATAATTCTAAACTTCATGTTTATGTTTATGAAATGTTCAGAAGCATTTAAATAAGAAACACAAAACAGAAATATGATAAATCTTTCCTCAGAAATGACCAGTACTGCTTTCCTCTCTATGTAGAATGGGCAGTCCTAAAAGTGGGTAATGCTTATGTCAGTATTACCCTGACCAATCACAAGGCTACTGTAGCCACGCCTCCTTTCTGAGTCAAAGAGACTGGTGAGCTAAAGCTTAGGAGCCATTAGTAAACGAGCTAGCTATCCAGCTATTCACCAAGATATGAGGAGGGAGTGAAAGACTTAAACAGAGCAAACAAAACACAAAACAATACAGAACAAGCCTGAACAGTATGGATAAAGTCTGAGTACAGCATTGATAGCCACAACACTTGGTTTAACGTCATATCAGCGGGTAAGGCAGTAAAGCAGAGATAGTGACCACACTGAGTCGGCGTGTACAGCAACGTAGCAGCAGGGGAAACAATATGGAGACACTCTAGAAAGTTACCAGTTCATACAATGATATAACATATATATAGTAATGTAATGTTAACATATAGTATAGTATAGTAATGTTAACATATATATAGTAATGTAAATAATCACATGAAACCACACCACACACACAGAAAAGACAAACGAGTTTTCAGTTCAGAGTAAACACCCAGTTCAGAGTAAAAACCCAGAAAAAAATCTGTGACCGCTCTGTCTTGAGGCTGTGTGTTGCTATGGTAACGTAAACAGCATTCTGTTCTCCAATGATAGACAGTTGTCAGTCACACATGATCATTAATATATTGGCCCATATCCACACCGTTCTCAGAGAGCGCTGAGGAGCATATTTTTGTCATTTATGAGGAGAGATTTCTGTTTAGTTTTTTTTATTTAAACTTTGCTGAATATATCACTTAACACCCAAGTTTAGAATTATACAAAAATAAAAAATAAAATTTCAAAATCGATTCCCAAGGGCTTTAAGATATATACAAAACAGTAAAGATAACTCAATATTACCCACCTATGGAGCAAGAATAGAGCAAAATCCTCATCTCAGTTTTCAATGTTTGGAGTTCTCTGTGTTGTCTAAAATACTCCAGATGTCTCTACCATGAGCAGAGAGAGTGTGTAAATCCTAGCATACTGGACCAAGACTGGACCAAAAACAGGGGCTTCTTAAACACAGCAGATTGATTTTGAGCATGCAAACAGACTGCAGAACTAGCAAAAAGTGAGAAAAAATGTCTGAATTTTATAGTGTTTACAGTCATGAACGTCACCTTTAACATTGTTGAGTATCCATGCTACATGACACCTATGCAAACTCACACACAAAAACACTGTTTTATTTTCACTGTCTCTAAGCACCATATGACGCACATGACGCAAGTATAATTGGGAAATGACCATGGCTTTATTATGCTGTGTACGTCACCATGTTAAAAAACACCCACAAAAAAGTAATCATCTGATTCAGACAGGAATCCTGCCTGGTTGAGCTGGATGACTCAAACACAGCAGCAGGATTCCTCCAGTTTGCTCCACTCCATTTCAACAAGCATAGCGCAGCGCTGGCCAAAGTGAAGCTGACATCTCAAATCGCCACTTCATTTGGCCAGCCAGGCTGTAATTGGCCTTATGTAAAAAAAAAGGGGGTTAATAGGTTCCCCCTAATGCAATTTCTATGAAAACAACAACACTGACACACAATATCAGCTTCAGGGCTGGGGCTGGCATACAGTGCCTCTCTGCAGTTCGGCTTCCCCCTGCAGCTTTCTCGATTAGAACTCCAGATAAACTGCAGATCCATTTACAATCACAGCTCCTGTGATTGAAGCTTTTTTTTTTTTTTTGCTCTAAATAAGTAAATTACCTCTAATACCCCCACTCCAGCTCTCAGCCTACTCTGCTCTTATGCAAACCAGATGTTTCTCTATCTCCATGTGCGTGCGCACACACACACACACACAGACAGACATATGTTAAGTATGTACAGTAAAGTTTACATTAAATACAAAAATGAAGCACAGTGTACACTGCATTTGAGAGTCTGTTGTTGTTGAAACCCTTAAACTAACATGTTATACAGTCTCAATTAACTGTAGCCTTAAACTTAGCAATGAAACAGGAAATTTCATACACACCCATCTCTTACTTATTGTTTTTTTGGTTGCTTAAGGTACTAATGCAATACCGTACATACTGTGTAACACAAGAACCTAACAAGTAATACACCCATTGTTAAACATTACAGTCCCTCTAGGAATTGTTGAATTAATCTAGCAACCGAGATCATTACTGTGAGTCCAGTAGCATTCAGCAGTAAACATCAATGGCGGCATGTAGCTTTAAAGACACTTGACCTGCGTTTGTACTGGACAAAGATTTGGTCTGCAGAGTCCAATAGTTTAAAAGTGTGCCAAAATACTAATTTCCAAAAAGCGCATATAAATCACTGTAATTTCGGTGTGTAATTTTTTAGAAGTTACAAAAGAAGAAAATATAGGGGTCATTACACTGTGCAGAATACCTGTGTCTATTAGTCTTGCCCACCATACTCTGAACTGCACTGGTGTGGTGAAGTTCACCAGCGCTTGGTCTCATTTGTCAGCCACAATAACAAACACAAGTTGTGTGATGTGACAGGTTGGCCGAGGCACAGCCTAATTTCCATCACTCAGTACAGGGGCAGAAAAGCTGCCGTCTGATGATGTAACATGATCAATAGTCCTCAAGAAACACCATTCTCTCCACTGTGTATTTGACAACACTCAAGTGGCCCCATTCAACACTGCCATGGTAAAATGACAGAGCACTAATTTGCTCTCAGTAAATAAAATAATCATTACTGATCTATCCTTTTTACTGACAGATTCTAATAATTCCCGGACGGTAGTTGTATATACGAGGGAGACGAAGGTTAATGTATGTTAACAGAAACAGAAGTGCTGAAATCTCGCAGTGTGTGTTTGGCTCAGAAGGGGCTGCCTCGTCCCCCTCCCCTAGAACTCTCACGTCACTGAGGTGAGGAAAGAGTCATGGGCTAAAAAAAGACTTTCACCATGTTTCCCCCACAGCCATTTCCCACAGACAGCGGATTCACACCCATACACATGCACAGCGACACTCCCCATGCCCAGACCAGGTGTGTGTGTGCATGTGTAGGTGTGTGTGTGCGTGTGCCTGTACGTGACCCGTACCTGAGTGGCTGGTTTTACTGGCCGTTTCGTAGCGCTGCGTTCCGCGCGGCTATGCAAGAGGGCTGTGAACACTGCAGCCTTTGTGCCGCCACAGCGGTGCGTGGGAAGGCACTGGGGGGAAGGGAGATAGTGTCAGGGGGCAGGAGAAAGGGCATATGGACCTGGGGTGTCCATTTTCCATTTGGCACTGTGTGGGTTGGATTTCAACTGGACGTTTTTGTAGGTTTTAGACCTTTTCCTTATGTGAGTTCTTAAATGGACAGAAACCACCTGAACCAGACTAGAACAGGGCAGACCTACAATATCAAGACTGACAACATGGTGCTTTTTTCTTTTCCCCTTACTTTAGAAATTGATTCTGTAAAATCTACTTAAATATATCACAGTGGAGTCCAATAGTCTAAAAACAAAAGCATATTTTGTTTTTGTTTCTCTAAGTCAATGTAATTGCTGCCTTTTTTCTATGTTTTATTTTTTTCTAAATATTACTGTTTATTTTCAAGTAAAAATATTTTTAAAAATAGCAGACTTTTGGAAGAGGGTTTTGAGGGGTAAAGGGGTGATTAGGATGTTATTTTAATGACACTGATGCCATAAAGCAATAAAACAGTGAATCATAAAAAAAAAAAGTTTCAAAGCAGTCTTGAAGTTCTGGACCTGAGTATTTCATAGTCTCCACAAGAGGATGGTTGGATGGTTGCAGGATGGTTTATTAACAGGCATCTGGAAGCTATTGGTGAGTTTAGACCCCTGAAGCAAAAATGTTGCTCCTGTCTTTTTATCAATCTAGTGCACAAAATCAAACACACACACACACACACACACACACCTATAATCATTATCAAAAATACTTACAAATTACTATAAGACAAACTCTAATACAACGTAATCCATAATCTGTTACTAAAACCTCTAAGTAGAAATAAAAATGTAAGACATTTTTCACTTTACATGGCTGAGGTGCTGCTGCTGAAAGAAGATGCCTATCAATGCCCTATCTGGCAGCAGAGAGAGAGAGAGAGAGAAACATAGATGGCCTCTAACAAAGGTTTATTGAATGAGACAGGCCCCAAGGGCCAAAGGAAGTTCTTTCTGGCTCGCAAAGCTCTGTCTCTTCTCTTGTCAATCATTCTCTGTGATAAAGAGGGTAGATGAAGGAATGAGGGTACTGGAGAGAGAGAGTCTAAAAGGGACACAAATTCCAAGGTTAGGCTTATAATCAGGCGAATGCTACCCCTTGTCTATAAGCCACGGTCATCCATCAGGGTTCTGCTGGACTAGCTGAGTCTTATCACACTTAAACCTGGTTCGACCCGCAGCTATGGCAGTGATCCATGATTGTGGAGCCAGAGGTGAGGGCAAAGATACCGACAGGTCCAGAAAAAACACCGCCACCCACACTTCAGTAAAAAGAACAGCAAGACGAGACCATACCAGAGCACCGAGCACTGGACACACAGAACAGGAAGACTTGCAAAAGGCAGACCACAGCAAATCTTCAATAAACAGACAGATTTTGGGCAACAATTTTTCCATCAAAAAAAAAAAAGTTTAGAAACAACAAAAGAATATACTGACGTTTGTGACTTTATTTGGTTGCTTGCACCACCATCTTGATGATTCACAAGGCATTTATAGCCCGTTGTTTGAAGTGTTCCCCTGAAAAATCTCAATTTCAAGGGCTATATAGCCCTCTCCCTTTTTCCAAAAAAGAATTGAGACACCCCTACCTTACCCCTAGAGCTTAGTAGTAGGGCTGAGGATGAAATGAAATTCACCCTTAGAGCTTCGAATTAAATCAGTCTCATCTAATATTGTATGCTCAGGTTTGAATGAGTATTGTGTGTAGCCAATACATATTGAGGGCACAGGGAAAAAGCTTTGAAGTTTTGACGATGTCACTTATTTTTTTCTTAGCGATTATGATTTAATTTATTTAATATCCAGCCAAACATTTTTTATACAAACATTGAAAAACATAAACAAAATGGTGGGAATTTGCCTGGAAACAGATTGTTTTCTGAGATCACTCTTCCATTTATTATTAATGCTCAATTATAATTGAAAGAAGAAGGGTGAATCTCTGTGAATCTGATTGCATTAATGAGGAATTTGTATGGTTAGGTACTGAAGCTGGATATTTAGTTCTGAATCACAAACACCACTCCAACTCATTCTAAATATACTGAATGAGAGCATAATTTGTGTGAATTTGATGAGCTTAGTTTGATATTTGGTGTGTGACCTCCAGTTATACAGTGACATAAAATCAAGGACTGCTAAGTAATAAAGAGTTGCACAGCTATATTAGTGTGCGCTATGATGTTTTTATCATCTTCTTTAATATGAATCTGAGCCAGTTCTGTACTCAGCACTGTTCCCTTATGAATTGTGTATTCACGAGGCTTGTTTAAGTCACTTGGGAAAAGGGAGTTAGTAACTAAAATGAATGCCATTTAAAAAGCGTGTATAAAAACAAAAACAAAAAAAGAAAAGCAGGACTGAGCAAAGGTAGGATTGATGAGCTATGTACAAATGGGCTGTGCTCTACCTGCCCCCAGACACACATTCATTTAAATCTATTAATGCTTTATAATGCAGAAAGCAACAGGCCTGTGTGCATGTGTTTGCTAGCTTATGAATGTGTATCTTTGTGGAGATGAGGTGGGCTTTGCAGCATGGCTGCCAGTGACTCTGCCTGAAGAGGCCTTGCTGGGGTATGCCCCCCCCTTCACTTCCCTGTGCTCCTCTTTGGGGCTTTCAGGCCAGGACCCAGGCTGTTGTGATTTCACTCAGCCTTTTCCAGCGGCCTTCAACAGTTCAGTTCAGACTCAGAATCTATAAAGCTGCACTATAGCCCAGCACAGCTCTCTGTGCCCCACGACCACCCACACCCACTGAGTTGAAAAAACAGCATCCGTCTCTGTCTTTAGCACTCTCCTGGAAAACACACACAAAAATGCGTGTGCACATGCACAAACCTACACATCTGAGTGAACAGAGACACAAAAAGTAATGAGAAAAGACATTTGGCATGAAGGCTCCCAAGTACAGTGGTATGTACAATATTAGTACAAGTGCATTTTATTTATTCCTTTATTTAATTTACTTTTTTTTTTTAAAAAAAGTGAATGTGTGGCAAAGTGATTATATAATATTGAATGTTAATAGCAAAGAGTGTCACACAATTATACTTACACACAATTATAATTATACTATGGCATTCAAGGTTGTTCAGATCTAACATTTAAAGGTATTTTATATCTGGAAACTGATGGAATGGAGTTAGACAGCAGTGATGACTTGGGAATATATTCAACTTGCTGATTTTATATTTAATTTAGCAGTTTAACTAAATGCAAAGCTATACTCATGCTGCAATCTGAAATAAGGTCAGCAAGATTTATTGTAATCTCATAAAACATGAATCTCAATTAGGGCTGATGGGTCAGCTTGTTTTTCCAGTGACTGATAAGAAGTAAATCTGTAGTTTTATAGAGATGATATTTCATATCCTTTAGCTAAATCTACCTTTATTTTTAGAAAGCTAAATGTGTCTCTGGTATGCTGCCATGTGGCTGAGGATTCTATTAGTTTTGAATGTCAGTATTACAGGTAAATGTTTTCCTTCTTTGTGGTATATAGACTTTTTTTAAAACAATGTAATTGTGAGTTAATAAAAAGGCACATACTATACCCCATTTTCCACAAATGATCACAGTTCTCTTTGGTGTCAGTGACATGTCTGACACACTCAGACAAGGATACAAGGATCAAACAGCACATTTCTTTCCCTGTCTGAACACCCCTTTTCAGCCCCTGTTGAGGAATAGACTCTGTATATACCCAATAGTGCCCAGCAGTGAGGTGCAAGAAGCAGAAAGGCAGGGTTTAGTCACTTCTGTTGTGCTCTGTTTCTTATCTGTTTTCGTTTTCACCATATTAAATCAGTACATGCATATCTCTGATAAGGAGGCAGGACAACTCTGAAGCGTCGGTTCACATTCAGTTACATAATGTCTGACTCACAAAACAGGATTTTAAAAATCCTACCCGAAGTGGAAAATCGGAGACACCCCACACACAACATTTTTCACCGACTTTTCAGTGTTTAATCACTGTTAGTCCTCAAGGTCCCCACATTATACGATCCATCCTGAAAGATCCACCACACAGTTTTTGATTACACACACAAACAGACATCTCCATTCCTCAAAACCTTCCGGGAGTTTCTCGTGAACTGCTACATCATGAGAACAGGTGGGAGTTTCTCATACATATTTCAGATAACTTGCATTCTCACTATCTCACAAGGCAGCATTATAAAATGGGATTGTTTCTAACTGATTCATTTTAAAAGCAGCAATATTTCAGGGCACCTGTACACTAACGCTCCTTCACCATAATAATTATAACTTTGATGATATTCGCACAAAAAAAGCAGCATTTTAAACAGGTATTAAATAAAGACATGACTCAGCACCTTCCTCCCTCAGAACACTCGCTCAGTAGACAGCATTCCGGTCGTTTCGGACAAAGCCTAGATGTAAACAAACATGGCGAATGGTAGTAAAATAACCCCAGGTCGTCTCTCATTGGTTTCCGATCTTTCAGGCTCGAGGTTAATGTTACTTTTCAACACAAGATAGTCGGCATCCACATCACACGATAGGATTGAACGTTTCATATTTACGATTTGCAATCGGGGTGGGCCCAACTGCACTGGGAGAAGATCAGAGAAGTAAAGATTGGACTCTGGACTCCCCACACTACAAGATAATCTGGGCAGATCACCCTAAAATCCGGAGACCTGTGACTGTCGACAGGAGCAAATCAACCTCAAATTTGCCCCATTATCTTTTGTGTGGGCCAGGCCCACAAAACTAAATCAGAACAACTAATTTTATCCCATGTCCTGAGAGGGTGCTTATGCACTTTTTTCCATAATATATACTTTATTATTAGGAACTGTTATATGTATGAAGGCTTAATATATGTAAGTTTCAATAAAAATGTAAATATTTAAAACGTTATGTTAATAAAATAATTTACATGATTGGTCTTTAAATTTGTTATCAGTGCTTTACCAGCAGGCATCACTTTAAACAGTAAAACGTCAAATGCAAAAAAATAGAAAGCAAAGAAAAGTAGAAACTGATAAAGAGAGAAATGGCGGTGTAACAGAGGCCTACAATTCCAAGCATAGAATCTGAGAGGAGTCATGGCATGACACTGAGCCATGCACTGTCCCCCTCCCTGTGAGCCTGCCTCATCTCTGTCTTTAATCAGCCCAAGCCTGCATTTTCTCTGTGGGTTAGCTCACTAAAAGCTCTGCTCAAAAAGACTTTAAGAGGCAGTATTACACCCACCCCAGTGTGTGTGTGGGTCCTAATCCTTCACTACATTATCTGCAGGGAGCCAGGGAGCCCTGGGCTGTATCTCCATCTATCTCTCTGTTTTACCCTGCTCCCTCCTTCTGAAGACACACATACACACGGCATGGCCCCTCCCTGCTGAGCAGTGGTAGAGTTAGAGCAGAGATCAGATAGGCAAGTCTTAATCCACTCCAAAGCTCTAAAATACAGCTAACAAATGACATGCACCGCCCACACACTAAAACACACACTCAGCTTCTCCTGCACTCCTACACATGCACAACCACTTGTACACACACACACACACACTCTCTCTCTCACACACACACATATACACACACACAAATCAACGTATAAGCCAGAATTCTGGACTGAAACTCTAAATCTGAACTAAATCAAGACTGCATTATGACCTCTAACCACATTAAAATGCAAGGATCTCTATGTATAGCCCCATATTTCAGGTCTGCACTTGCATGTTAAGTTATATTTAATTATTATAGTGGTGCTTGATTTTCTGAATGAGACAGAAATTAGTCTAAATGAGGGTTCACATAAGAGAAAACTGCAAGGAGTTTCTGAGTATTTAAATGTGTGAATGATAGTGTCTCTTTGGCGAGTAAGGTAATTACACATTTGAGTTAGTAATTTTTGGTTAATAGGACACAACTATATGGATAGAGGAGCTCAAACAGTAGGGTGCTCAGAAATATATAATGAACAAATTAAATATATACAGACATAACAAATTGTGCAGTACATTATCTGTGCAGTAATGTGCCTCATGCTTTATTCTGTCCATAAATATTTATGTTTTTAGCAAAGGTGAATTTGAAAATGGTGAAAAAGTCACAATTATACTTTTTTTTTATAAAAACTGAATTTTTAAAAAGGGATGGTCTCTGACTTTTTCACAGGACTTTATCCGACTTCCAAAAGGGCACATGAGTCACATTTCAAATTATATTCCCATACAAACACACCTATTAACCACTTCATACAAGGACCAGCCCCATTCTAGAGTGACATCAGTCTTTGTGTACAATAAACTTTTTAGCTGGGAGGAAATGATAAACAGGATGAGTGGTGAGCTGTGTGTGTGACTGACATCCACATAATGCCGTTCCACTGCATCCTCGCATAAATATTTAAAGTGGAAATGCTGCCACTCTGCTAGCGACTGCAGGATTAATGTCAAAGTGATTGAACTGAGGACAGACACATTAGCTCTGATACACCATGCAGAAACCACCCACGACGGCTACGTGGCACACTCTCTAAGCTTTCAGTTTAACAGCTCGCCTGAAGTGACAGGAGGTACTTCTTAAGCTGCAATTATGTGTTCCATTTCACACTGAATTCAGACAAAATACCTACTGTTAAATTACATTACTTTGAGGTTTTAATAAGAAAGTCTACCTTACGTTTAATGGAATAGTACAGAAATGTTCATTCAAATTTACACCTGATGCATCTATTGCTTATAGAGGAATCTGGGACAATGATTTGCCAGTGCATGGAAATGAACAAATTATCTGTTGAGTTCAGCAATCATCAATAGTCTTCTATTTCTAATTCTATTGTCTTTTACTAAGTAACAAGAAATTAATTGTGGTAATCAACCAAAGGCTATAAATGTGGCAAATAGAGATTAAGCTTAAATATCAAACAGACTGTATTTATGGCACAGCCTCATGAATACTGTCGGTATAGATTGGTGGTTTCACCCAGCTGCTTTTGCTTGGCACAGTAAAAGGGAAAGCACAAAAGGCTCTTTAACTCTTGGTGTGTGGCACATCATTCTGGCAGTCATTTGGTAAATATTGTGTTTCCTGTCTCCTCCTTAACTGTTTTGGTAATTGGCTTGTGTTAACCTGATGACCCGGTGAGCGAAGAGTAAGGGGGAGAGGAGCACTGAGTGTGTGTTGTTGTTGTTGTGGGGTGCAGTGCTGCTTTGGGGGTACACAGTGTTAGTCAGGAAGCAGGGAGATGAACTCTGGACCCTCACAATGGCCTATGTTGTTCCCCTATGCCCCCGCTGCAGTCCGTGCCCCAATGCCTGCAGGCAGCAGCAGGCTGGACAGCCCGCCGACGACATGCTTCATATTAAGAGAGACAAATGATCCACGCTCCTTCGGTGACAATATAAAACACACAGGCACGGGGGGCAAAGATAAAGAAAATAAAAAATAAAAAAATAAATAAACCCACTGATAAAACACTGTGAGGCATCAATCTAAGAGTAACAATTTAATTAAACTGAATTCATTATATTGCGACCTATTAAATTACACAGCATATCAAATATTTAGAATATTCAGTGTTTATTAGATTCACTGTACACACACACACACCTCCTTGTTTTTACACTCACGGTCCATTCTCTCAGATCCACTGAACAAACAGGAGCACTTGGTATTTTTACAATTACAGTGTGGAGTCCACTTGTTGCTCTGCATTCCTTTTTTGCCTCCATTTACTGTTCTTCAGCACACCCACAGGACCACCACATGCCAGGTATTATTTGACTGGTGGATCTGGTTTTGGTGAGTTAAAGTGAGGGAGCCCAGTAGCCCACCGCCATCGTGTTTGGATTTAAAGAGAGACGATTGAAGCAGAAAACAGACAAAATACTCAAAAGACCCTTCACTGGACTTTGTGCTCAGAGATATGAGGCTTTATCCTCTAAATAAGTGTTATTTGAACTGGAGTTTGCTGGAAAACTCCTGTACTGTGTAGTACTTAACCACAAGTGCCTGCTAGCTGGCCATCTGTGCTTCTAAATAGTGTAGAACCCATCGTATTTTGCTTATTTTCAAACACCAGTCGCTGAAATTTGCTCTCTCAAAAATGGGGTAATTTTTTATTGTCACCATATGTGCACTGTCAGCCTGTGATGAGCTGAACAGCACAGCACCAAAAACCCTTCACTTGAATTTGTACTCACATATATGAGACCCCCTTCCAGTAATACCATATACCATGTTAATATTTGAGCCAGTATGACGTCATGAAAAGTGTGGACTCTGCCCTTCCCTAGGACATGGTGTTTAAAACCTCCAGCCGTCTTGCTGTTTCTGATCCACTTGTATATAAACAACCCACCTAACACACCATAATCATATCAGTGTCACTGCAGCACTGAGATCCACTACCCAAATAATACCTGCTCTAGAAAGGTCCTGTGGTGGTCCTGAGCATTGAAGAACAGGGTAAAAAGGGTATGCAGAGCAACAGATGGGCTACAGTCTGTAACCACTGAACTACAAGTAAACCTGTATGATCAGTGAAGCTATTGGACAGTGAGTGTAGAAACAAGAAGGTGGTGTTCTGGTTATTGCTGATTTGTGTGTGTGTGTGTGTGCGCAGTGTAGTTTCCTCACTTGGTTTTAGCTGGTCTGAAAACTATGTAATGCAGCAGCAGTGCATTTAGGGCCACAGGAGAAGTGTAATCACACATTTGTTATCTCCTCCTGTGTCTCTATCATCCACAGCTGTTTATATGTGCAAACACAGAGGGACAATAAGCGAGGGAAATGTTCAGGCAACTCTTACTGAGTTCCGACCACACCTCTGCTTCTTACACACCACACACTGTTTACGTATGCAGAGACCTCTGTGAGGGATGCCTTAGACCTACTTTCATCTGTTATTAATTCTGCAGTAATGTTTAAATACGGAGGTTTGAAACTGGACAGACTGGAGTTTATGAAATCCACACATGTGACATAATACCTATGTCTAACCTTACTGAAGGGTTTAGGAAATGTTGTTATTTTAACTGAAGCACCACTGGTAACTGGGTGCAGTCATGGTACCAATCAAAACTGATGTCAGAATAATGTGCATTAATATTAATAAACACCTCAGCAAATGAAAAATAGATTTCAATGAATTTTTGCTGTTGTATTTTTTTTATAATTTCATTTTGAAAGCAGTTTGAAAATAGTGTGTTTAAGGAAAAGAGTCCAATTTAACTAAATCGTAAATAAAATCATTACATAAATAGCAAATATAGAGTCTGGATAAGAGGTATTTGGGTTTTTTTTTTTTTTAGGACAGAGGATACATGGTACATTTTGTACAGTATGGTACACAAGTCTTTGGCATCTAATATTATTTAAATTATTTTTATCTTCTCAATAAGTGTGTAGTTTTATAAAATCATACATAAATACAAAACAATACAGAACAATACATTATTTTTTTTTTTTATTTCATTTTTCTAAGATAAATAACTTTCCATATGTGCCTACAATTTTTGCACAGTACTGTATATGTTTTTTTGAATGTTTAACACATGCATAGGGACACATTTGGATTCTAGAATGTTATAATGGTACCTCATGAGGCAAAACCATAAAAACCACCATAAATGAAAGAAAAAAAACTACAATCAAACAGACAGTCAGGTCAGGATCAGACTTACAGATCTCAAAATAAGAGGCCGGGGGGGGATACGTTTTGTGATGACATCAGACACGAATCAAACATCCAAATATGTGGAGTCCAATTAAGAGATCTTCAACCCTTCTAGAGCACACACACACAGCAATGAAAACAACCAGTGTGCTTCTCCTGGCACAGTGCATATTGTAGTGCTCCCAGTTGTTTCTTCAATTCAACAAGGCAGTGAAGGTAACCCATCCAGCAAGTTCACTACTCACATTACTCTTTGTCAAGGCCTTCATTCAGAATGAAATGCTCTCATGTGCAGCACAACCTCAATATTTCATAATAAACAAAAATACAGTAATGCATTGTTTGCGTGTGCAGACTGGAGGGGACGCTTCTGTGTCTTGTTTCTCTGCTACAGTTTAGAAGAGGGAAGTCTGCTTAGAGCCCAAAACAATTGCTGGGAATTGAATGTTTTTTCCATCCCCAAAGGAACTGCCATGCCAGCCTTGATGAAAGAGAAGCTAGCTAAGTGATACCAGCCTTCTGACAAGATAATGAAAGCCTACCTGCCACACAAACCCATAGCTAGACACAAGCAGATGCAGTAATAGCGCAGCAATAACACGCAGAAATCCAGCCTTTCGTCTCTCTGTTTACAGCACTCATTTCTTCCATACAGATCATTATACCCAGCACAGTGTTTGGGCTTTGATCACTTTCAGATTATGTAGGGTGTTATAGACCAACGCTACTCTGTTCTGTCAGACATACAGTGCATTTTAAAAAACAGATGATTCTGGTTCAGAAATCTGCCTCATCAATCTTTAGCGGTATCAGAAAAAAACACAGAGTTATGACAGCAAACTGCACACTGCACTTTATCTTGTGACAAGTTCATTCATTCATCTTATTTAACCTCTTCATCTGACTCAGGGTTGAGGTGGGTCCTAAGTCCACTTGGAATCATTGGGAGCAAGGCAGGAACACACACTGGAAAGGACAAAGTGACAAGTAATTAAGACCAACCTTCTACCACAGGGATGATGAAACTGCTGAGAGGAGTCAGTCACAGCCCCTCTAGCATGTTTCATGTCCCTGCTTTTGTAGATGTGCTAAAGCACTAGAAGACTGCATAGAATGATCCTCTTTATAGTCCTGATTATGCTCTTAATTTTGGTTAATTTTTTACTGGATTATTCAGGACTTCTTCAGATGCCTCAGGATTAACATATTCTCTGCTGTGCTCTCTTTTTGATGGAGAAAAAACAAAAAGCAGAGTCTGTGATGTTAAGGAGTTTTGAGGTTAGTTGGATGTCCACCACTATCTGTACAGTCTTTTAACCATTCAGAATTAGGTAGTTGTTTCTACAACAGGACTAACACCAATACTATAGCTGCTAAATGCCGGCTATGTAAGAAGACTC
Source organism: Hoplias malabaricus (assembly GCF_029633855.1). NCBI lineage: Eukaryota > Metazoa > Chordata > Actinopteri > Characiformes > Erythrinidae > Hoplias > Hoplias malabaricus. Next base: position 14,818,142 of record NC_089810.1, on the reverse strand, counting down.
ATCACTGTTTTGTTATAACTTCAGAAAATTCACAATTTGTGGTTGTAGGAGAAAGAACACAACCTTGCTGTCCTCCAGTCCTGAGGGGCTGTGTGTGACTAGCTGCACCTGCTATCTCCTGTTTGTCAGGAAATCCATGATCCACCAGCAGATGGGATCTAGCACGGACAGGTGGGACACTTTGACTTACAGTAGTTTCAGGACTGGGGTGTTAACAGTTGAGCTGAAGTCCAGAATCACAACTCAAGCCTAGCTCCCTGCATTATGGAGATGCTATAGCATGAAGTGCACGGCTAAACTGACAGCATGACCAACAGATCTGTAAACTCAGTGTGCAAACAACTACTACCTTCTTCATTAAGTCTACTACAAAACATGTCCTGGGTCCTTAGTAACACCTTTCAGTAATGCTAAACTAGGCGTGACTATATGATAAAGGAAAGACCTTCATGGCTACAAAGGGGAACCAGCAGTTAGTTATTATGAACTGTAATGTTTGTTTTATTAAAATTCTCACTCAATGCATTGATAAAATCCTATACAAAAGTACTCTCTATAAATCAGCATGACCAATATAGAACTTTTAAAAATGCCCTGATTCTTTAATAATGGCCTCGCTATACCACCTTCACCTTCTCTCAATATGCACAGATCTATGAATATACAATTAGTCCCCACCACTGTCTCCACTCCCACTGTGAGATTAGTCCATAGATTTGTGTTGTAAGAAGGCTTTCTGAATCTGAATTAGAGACTTGTCTTAGGAGCACTGAAATTACAATTGTAGATGCATTTATTTTATAAGTAAAGAGAAAAGCTAATGTGTGTTTAGTTGCTATTTTTAAGGGTAGTGTACAATGACAGTAACAGCATTTGGAAAAGTCTTTGTCAGAAGCATACTGCAAGGATATTAACAGTTTAAAAAATGTATTAGAGTGCACTAAAGCAGAAATTATTTAAAATTATTTAAGGAAATTTAATTAGCACTAAGATGACCTCTTTGCACAGTATTCTGCTGAAACTATACCATATCACAGAACCATGATAAAAAAATCCCATTTGCCTTAATGCTTTTAAAAGAGCACATCGTGGGCTGGACTGGCTGGACATATGTAGGCTTGTTGGATGTTCTCATGAAAACAGTGGCGTGGTTAGTAAAAGAGTCCACTCGCTGAGGCTGTAAATAAGGCAGTAGATAAATGGGAGACAGGCGGAATGAAGTGAAGTTCAGTGCCGGGAACTCAGTCTTGACATTCCACGCATATTCTGTGTGTTCTGTACATGGCAAAGGCACAGTGCACAGAGCCCAGGAATCATGAATGTGTGACAGAAACACTGGCAAAATGAAGAGGTACATAGCGCTGTATTGGCCACCAAGCCACAGGATCACTTCGATATGACTTATATCTGTAATTTCAGAGTTCAGGAACTCTACAGTGTAAACATGGGTGCAGTGTTAAGACAGGACATGGCCCAGCTCCTGCCAAAAAATCCACACTCTTCTGGGCAGAGGCTCTCCTCTCCAAACCAATCCTTTTCCAGTGAGGGAGGATGGAGGGATGGAGGGAGATGGGGAGAGCTTTTTGGCCTGCTTATCCTCTTGGGTGGCCTCAGTTCAAATGCTAGTATAAAAGCAGACAAATGGGAGGATTACAGATTGTAAACCCGACCCATCACCATTACTTCGACTGAGCCAAATCCACCCCAGACGCCACGCTGAGGTCAATACCTGTCCACTGAGAGAAATGGCAAGAGACAGGAGACAAGGGATAAGCAAGAGAGAAACAGAGATAGAGCAAGAGAGAGAATTTATGACTGTTGTGTTCTGAGATAATGATCTGCCACCAGCATGTTACATGTCATTTATTGGCTGAGCAGAGTGGACACAGAGTTGTGTGGGAAAATTGGGTTGTTTGGTGGTATGAGTTTAAGGATCTCATGGAAACTTAAGTTTACTCAAATGGTCAAAATAGAACGGCGATTAAAATGCTTTTTATAAACCACTTCAAACTTCTTGAATTCAAAACTTGGTATTAGACTTTAAAACCCACTCAAATCAACACATCAGCAGAATCCTGTTTTAATATGTTTAACTGCAGTGATTAATCCATTAAACTGAGGTTCAGTCAGTGATGAGTTTATTATTATAAAATTTGAATTTAATTAGAATAAATACTACATTTAAACAAACCAAATGTGCAAAATTTGTGCAGGAAATACACAGACTATGTACTGAATAAGCTGTTTCTGTCTTCCCTCTCCCTGAGGGGTTTGTTAAATCAGGCCTAAAACTAAGAGGCCGCCAGTTCCATCAGCAGTGAAACTGAAGAGCATGCTGGCCATCTACATGTCAATTAAGAGGTCTAAGCAGAGGCCAGGTTTGGATGACAAAGCCCATCCTAATCTCTTAACAACAGAGATGTATGTCCCTCAGTCTGGGCATGAGATGCTTTTTTCCATTCACAAATGTGTAACTCTCATACCTCTAAGTGCACAGTGACATTACCCAGGGACTTCTCTGACTTCAGTGAAATGCTTCTGACTCATCTGGAAAAAGGCAGAAAGTGATGGAGACACAAGAATAGAGAAGAATGTAGAGATGAGGAACAAAGAGAATATAAAGAAAGAAAATAGAGAAGCAGAGAGAAATAGAAAGAGAATAGAGATCAGAGAGAGAGAGGGAGAGTGAGAGAGAGAGAGAGAGAGAGAGAGAAAGAGAGAGAGAGAGAGAGAGAGAGAGAGAGAGGGAGAGCGAGAGAGAGAGAGATGTAAATCAGGAGCAGACGCTGTAGTGGGACCCTCTAGTTCATCTCTTTTCAGGCAGGCAGCCCCCATTTCCTCGAGGATACTAAAACAAACAATCAGCACACAAGCCTTGCTTCCTGCCGCCCTCACAATGTTCTGCCACACAAAGAGGAGGATGAACAAATGAGAAAAAAAAAGGAAAGAAGACTGAAGTGACTGAAATTCTGTTAAACTAGCATGGAGAGGGATCCTGTGTGGGACAAGGACTGTTCCTCCGTCATAGTGGGTCCCAGGGCCACCATAACAAACAAGTCCATACTGTCATCATCTCAGCCTGCACGACAGCTGGATACCATTCTTTGCACTGCCACACACACACACGCATTTGCACACATACTCTTCCACCCAGGAGTGTGTCTCAGAGAAAAGGAATGAAGGACCTGACATTGTGCCACTGTACTGTCCTTCAACAGACCCTGTAAAGGGCCAACTGTCCATTACTAAAATCAAGCACATCGAAAATTAGACCGCAAAACCTGGATATTTATTTTATGCAGTTCAGATATTTAAAATGTGTGACACTTTTAGTATTAATTCAAATATTGATATAATGTTATATTGCATTTATTAAAATATTATAGTGTTATATAGTATTTATTAGAATATTTCTACAGTGTTGTACATATTTATTCAGTAATTGAAACACTATAAAGACAGAAAATTATTTTGGGTGTATGTAAGTGGCAGCAGTATTTCCTGTGCCTCACGCTCCAGCTCTGAATCAGTCATAGAAATGTGCACAAAACAACCAGGAAGGAGTCTGAGGCAGAGCATGAGAAATCACATGCAGATAATTAAATATGGCTGGATTAGCCTTGGTTCTCTCTGGGAGACTAGAGTCTTGAGCATTGAAGAACAGGGTGGAAGAGAGGTAACTGAGTATGCAGAGCAACACAAGGACTCCAATATGTAACTACAAAGAGCTCCTGTATAAACATATGTATTATCATATCAAGTATAATAATAATAATAATAATAATAACATAATAATAATAATAATAATAATAAGAAGAAGAAGAAGAAGAAGAAGAAAGAAGCATGATAAAGGATGTGGTATGATCTTTCAAATGTTTTATTCTGCTATATGTTATATTTACTATTTTAAAAAATGATCTGAAATATTAGTAATTCATTCTTAAAATACATTACATACATGAATAATACTTTTTTTATATTATCATGAGTTGTAAATAAAGAAAAATGGACTAAATAAAATATCACGAGTGAAATGTTGTTAAGCCTGAGGTGACAACTCTTAAGTAAATTCTCCGTGGGGTAAATTGTCGAAAAAGGTGAAGAAACAAATACCTCCCACCTCTCTTTACTAGCCTCCCAGCCTATCAGCACCTACACCCACGTCTCTCACTCTCTCTCACACACACACACACAGATCTGTTCTCTCTCTGATAACTAAGCCTCCCACCTACCTACAAATACACACATCACTAAATGGTGAGAATGATGGACACCCACCACAGCCACATCTAGAGAGCTCTCTGCAGATGTTGTGCAATGTTGGCTCCAGGCCAAGACTATCTCTATCATGCCATAAGTGTAATTAGACCTTGAGCATGACTGCATGAGTGTGTCTCTTTGTTTTTCAAACATTTCAAGGGAAAATAGGTGGAAATTCAAACCAAAGTAATTGATTTGAGTTAAAGTTGAAGTTAAATCAATAAAAAATTATTTTCATCTAAATTCCTAATCTGAATATTAAACATTAATATTAGAACATTATAATTTCAAGTGTGAAAGCCTTCAGTTTTGTTCATTATTTGTTAATGTGACAGACAGACTTAAGTTTTAAATATACACATTTGACATACATCTTTGTCAGGTTTTATATTTTATTATTATTATTTTTTTTTTTTTAGATTTTTAACAATAGATCTATACACCGATATTTATACACTTTCATGAGTGAAACAAACTCTGTGTATGCCACAGTGACACAGCTTGTCAAGTCTGATACATTTAACAATTATTTTACCATTTACATTACTTTAGCTATCCAATTTAATCCTAATGCCACTGAAAAATACAGTAAACTAAATATGGCATATGTATATTTGTATCAAAATGTGTCAAGTTGAAAAAATAAAAGTCAATTTTAACAGCTATTACAGAAGCCGTTGAAAAAAAAGTTTTTATAAATGTTTTTTGAGAAGTTTCACACAAACACAGTGTTCAGTGCACACTGATTAATTCTAGTATGGTGTGCAACCCACAGCATGCTTCATTATTTAAAACTGAATGGACATAATCCTGTCGTATTAGGTAATGTGTAATATTTAGTATTTACTGTTAGGTGAAGAAAATTCTTCCATATATATATATTATTATTTTTTTTGTGTGTGTGTGAGTGTTTCAGAGCATTAGCTAAATGAGTCCTCATCCTCCTCCGGGGAGCTCCAGTTACAGACGCGTCAGAGGCCAGACAAGCTGGGGATTCTTTCAACGAGCAAATTACAAGCAATTAGGGAACGAAAAAAAGGATAACATTGAAAAGGCATGGAGGAGCAGGCGGTTCAGGGAAAAGGCGCGGGTTAAGAGGAGGGCCGGGTGGCTCCTGGGGGTTTATGTGGATGGAAAGGGGAGGGAAATGTTACTAAAAGGCCAAAAAACTCGGCTCAGTCCAGTGCCCACTCTGTGGCATTGCACTATGAGTAACCTGCCTTGACCTCCACCCAAGCCCTGAGGGCCCCGTGCTCAGTCTGGCTGATGACCCTGAAGTGGACATGGTTAGTGCCAGAGTATGATAAGCTAATGAGCGCCATCATCTGAGCAGGGAATATTTAACAAGCTGGGGGCTGAAAAGGAAAGGCTGATGAGATGATGGGTATAAATACTAGCTTAGACAACTTCGCCCAAATGAGCACATAACAGCAACAGGATCAAATATTCATAACCTCTCAAGTAATAAAAATGTTTTCGTTGGGTGATGAAAACCCAGCACATGTGTGTGTGCTGCGTAATGACACCTACACACACATTTACTACCATGGACGTATGTACACAAACAACCACAAGCACTTCAATTTAGCCACTCACGTACCTTCAAACACGCACACACACAAGCATGTATATACAAACGCTCGCACAAATCACGCCCACGCCAGTCACCAGTTTCATGACCTGCTGGTTGCTAGATCATTTGCACGCAAAGCCACCCCAAGATGATCAATTTTACTGAGTTAATGTTTATCCAGACTATTTTCACCAAGCTGCCATTTCTGTCAAATGAAGACTCTTAGTGACTGACCTACTTCAAACTTCTCTAATGAGGTTATGCTATTTGCCAAAGCGGGAGATGGAAAAAAGGGCCGGCCAAAAATCTCTGTGCTACAGCGTTCTTACTCTTCCACTGCAAAGCTCAACTCTGTCTCACCACAATAATCAAAAGGCCAGAACAAAGAGGAGACAGAAAATCTGGCAAAGGCAAGCACCAGAGACAAATCTTGAGGTTTCTCTCCAGAAGATGTTTTAATGTAGCACCAGAAAACTTTTGAACCACCCAAGAATAATCGCAAAGATTTCTCCCAGCTGAGGGGCACCTCTCTACTTTATGGTCAAAATGTAGGCTTTTCATCACCAGCATGTAGCGTAAAAACAAAAAAAACAAACAAAAAAATCTATGACATTTGATCAGTTCAAAATTTGAAGGTCGTGGGGAGAGAAAAATGGAAAAATGTATCTTAGTAAAACCGTTTTGAGGGAAATTCAGGAATTCTCAGGTGAGCAGAACAATGGTATTCAAGATTTAGAAAATCAGTATTAGCCACTTGCTTTACAAATGTGCTGTGGTAAGTTATATTCATTAGTTAAAAACAAATCATTCAATGAGAATGACTTTCGGTGTGTGCCTCACAAAAATTGAAGTATAGTCCCTGTTCATCATCAACTGCAATAACTAAAAATACATAAAATACATAAAGGTTTAGCCAAATGCAAAAGTCTTTTTTTAGCACATAACAGCAATAAAGCATATGTATTTCCCATAACAAATATATAAAAAAAGACTGGGCTATAGATTGAGGTCATTTAGTGTAGTGTGTACGTGTGTGTACTCTCACTCTCTGTGTGAGAGATGGTGGACTGTACAGCTGTGCATACACTGATCCCTGAGGAGCCAAGATCATAACTCCAGGGCTATCACCCTAATCACAACTTCATCACAAAATGGATTTTGTCAGAGTACGCCAAGTCCACTAGAGCTGTCCAGGCAAGACACTATGCAGCTGTGTGCTCTGTCTTACGCACTCTCTCTCTCTCTCTCTCACTCACACACACACACACACACACACACACAAACACACACATCTTTGTTCTTTCACTTTCCTAATGCTATCCAGTGTGTACACAAGGGTCTAGAGAAAGAGAGAAAGAGAGAGAGAGAGAGAGAGAGTGAGAGAGAGAGACCAGAATTCAAATTACATATACATATATATAACAAAATTAAATACAAATAAGCAAATACTATTAAATATTGTATCATATACATAGACAATAAAAATGTTAATATGTCATTTATAAATATATATATAAACGTTTTTTTTGTGGAGTTGGCAAAAAAAGCAAGAAAATTGCTTTGAAAAATAAAGGCAGAGAGAGAGAGAGAGAGAGAGAGAGAGAGAGAGAGAGAGAGGGAAATGAACTTAGGTCTGCTTTAAGTTAGCTCCATGCGTCTTGTTCAATCTGACAGTGATGACATGAGTGAGGCCCCTGGTGGCCTGGGCCACACCTCTTCTGACCAAGCTGCTCGGGTCCAGCTCCAGTTGTGCAGGAGAATGCGAGGAATGCCTGCAGAGCTGCTGCAGACCTGCTCCCCTGATGCCCCGTGGATCAGTCCACTCTTAGAAGCACCAAAGGGGTTTGTGTGTGTGCATGTGTGTGTCCTGTGACAGCTCTAACACTTACCAGAGCCCCTGTGTCCCCAAGCAAGAATGGCACAGGCCACCCTCACTGCCAGAAGGCAGAGTTTATTTTTGTAGCTCCCGCACTCTCCTGCACCAGCTAAAGCAGACCACCGAGCGAGGGTGCAGCACTCTTTACCTCCCCTCCATCCTCTGTCTCAGGTTCTCTTCCACTGAAGAGATTTTTTTGGCTGAAATACAGGAGGGGAAAAATGAAATTATAAAATTACCGGCACTTAGCTGAGGTAAACAATGAGCTTGTGTGCTTTAATCAAAAGTGGGAAGCATTTTCATACGAGCAGTGTATTAGTATTACAGCATTATACAATATGTAACTCTGAAGTGTAGGTTTGAGTAGATCTAAAAGAAAAAAATAAACATAGTAATTAAGTGTCATGACTTGGGCAGCATCACCTGAGTGTGTGGCTTGCAATTAAAATATGACAGCAGCACATATAAGAGGATTTTCATTATATACAGTATTGTGGAAAAATAAAACACCCTTCATTACTCTTCAAAATGCCCATCAGCACGAGTTACTGTGTATTTAGAAGAAATACATGCATTGTTACAATGCATATTCATAAAGAACAAGAAAGTCATAGGGAAAAAAAGGAGGTTCAAAACTACAATTCTTTTAAAAAAGTGGGAACTTCTAACAAAAATGTGAGACCTAGGAGACCACTAAACCAGCAACATCAGTTTAACAGCACTTAACTATAGCTTTCTTTTTAAGAAACAGGAGACAATCAAGCTCCAATTTTGCTTACGATCTGTGCATCCTTTCACTCTTAAAAGTCATTATCTGAAAAAAATAATTAAATGTCAAGAAGCCATTACAGACGAAAGAAAACTGAAAAAGCTAGTTTACAAAATTGATGTTGACACAATAAAATATATGTGTGTTTTCAGTAGTTTTTTGTAAAACGTGTTCGGCCATGTTCCAGATGCTGAAAAATGAACGAGTTATGCTAAATCGAATTTTTGACAAGGAATTAAATAAAAGAAGCATGTTCCCTGCCTCTAGAACTACTTTATATACATGTTTTAATTCTGAATTAAAGTTTAAAAGTTTAACAAGACTTGTAAAGGCTAAGGTATTTATGTTGTATCTCACTTTTAAAGCAGGAACAGAATTTCAGAGTTTCTTTGCAGTAGAACACTCTCCAGAGGAAGCAAGCCAAAATTACAGACCACAGACCAGTTCGACAGTAATGGAAAGGGACATCTAAGTGAAAGACGCTTTGCAGACACTATAAACCTCATTCTCTACGTTCTAATTTTAGCTGCATTTTATCTCCCCTAAATTTTATTTTACAATAAGACCGTACTTAAAATTTAATTTCACGAAAAAGTGTTACACAGAAATCAAATTACTTTCCAGTTTTACAGCAGGAATACATAAAAAATGCATTTTGACAGCGTAGAGACATCATATGATATTAATAAGCTCTTTTTTTTTACTAATTCCATTAGTTTTGTCCAAAAAAAAGTGTTTCTGAAAACAGTTAGGACATGAAGAAAAGCTTCTTTATTCATTTCTTGCATACCTATGCAGGATGGATCCAATTCCAAATTTGGACTTTTACTGATAAAAATGCTCCAACCCTAATCCCATCCCAGAACAGCTTGATGGTAAACATCCTGAAGTAAAGTACAGAGCTTGAGAGTGCTGGCTGCTTGAGAGTTGAGCAGAACACACAGGCATGCTCCAAGAGAGACAAATATAATTTCCTCTAATTCAAACATTAGGAACCACTTGCTACTTCAATAAAACTTCAGGACGGCACATAGGTGCAACAGGTAGTGTGTTTGGCTCCAGGGTTCTGAGGCTGTGGGTTTGAGCCCTGCATTGGGTCACTGTCTGTGTTCTCCTCATGTGTGCATGAGTTTCCTCCGGGTTCTCCGGTTCCCTCCCACAGTCCAAAAACTCACACTGATTGGAGGACTGGCCATGTAAAAATTATCCAAAGGTGTGAGTCTGTGTGAGTGTGTGTTGAGCCCTGTGCCTCATCCACGGTGTGTTTCTTCCTTGTTCCCAGTGATTCCCTGTAGGCTTCCAACTAACTGTGACCCTAAACTTAACATTAGTCGTTACAGACAATAAACGAATGGATGAATGAATGGTTATTCAGATGAATTTAAAAATTAAATTTTTTTTGGGAACCAATTGTAACTAAATGATAAATAACTTTTAATATAAATTTCAGTAAAATTATTTAATTATAACATTACCTCAGTATAATTTTTCTCAGTACTAGATTCCTTTCGAGTTTCCTACTGTATATTTATAACTGAAGCATATTAGAATACTTTTTTCTTAATTGTTGGAAAGCACGAATTCCAAATGTTTGTATTGTGATTCCAAATTTTTTATGGTAGTGTGTATATGCTGAATACGTTAACAGTCGGCTATAACCTGAGACGCAGTGGGCCGACAGTAGCTGTGGTTGTTCGTGGCTGTTACAGGCCCTTCCTGTCTAGACTGGGGGAGATAGGGTTAATGAAAATGTGGCTCTGCCCACTGAACGCTGTCTGCAGTATCACTCCTCAGGTCATTCTCTGAAATCAGACCTAAACTCACCAGCAGGACTAAGTGTAACACCCTAGAGACAAACTGCATACATACAGGCACACGCAAGTGCACACAAACACACACGCACATACACACTCCCCATCATCCTTCCTACACCTCACAGCGCCCGGACTTACATTATGTGTCGTTGTGGAATTTCAGCCCCTACTGCTTCCAGCACTTTTTTCAGTGGAGAAGCGCCATTTATGAGACGTTCCTAGAATAAATGGTGGTCAATAGTTCAGCGTATTGGCACACAGCACTGTAAATATAGATGACTGCGCCCAGCCTCAGAGAAAATGTGCAGCCTCTAAAGCAGCGGCAGACGCCATTGCCAAGAGAGCACCTGGACGGTGTTAATCACGCTCTAGCATAAACATTTCCCCCAAAGAACATACGGCAGAGTTATTCACCTCCACGCAACCACACACATCACTTTATCTCTCACACACGCACTACACTGCCTCACGCACTCAAAACACACTCCATACACACCCAGCCTCAGGCTGTTCATCTCCTCAAGACAGGCAGAGAGAGAGAGAGAGAGAGAGAGAGAGAGAGAGGAAGGGAGGGAGTGTGTGTTTAAGCTGCAGGAACTGTCTGTCCCACAGACAGTTCAGTCACCCCCACATTCACACACACTGCAGTTTAGCACTTGAGTATCATGATACACACAAGGTATAAATATAATGCACCAATGCAGTTTATTCCTCTCCTTAACTAACTTACCTCCAAACATCACTAGTAACCAGTCATTAGCTGAATCACACAGCTCCAGGGTTCCTAGGATGTGGGTTCATTCCCTGTCTGTGTGGTGTGTTTTGGTTTTCATCTAAAGCCTAAAATCACATGTTGATAGGTTGATTGGTTATTCAAAAGTGTCCAAAGACAGTGAGAGTGTGCGTGTGAAGCTCTGTGTGTGTTGCTACCTTGCACACATTATTCCAGGTAGGCTCCATAAAAAAGAACAGTAGAAAGTGAGTGAATGAATAACTGAATGAGCTTTCAGTCTAAGAAACAATGTAGACCGTTGAATTATCAAGAGCTGAGCACCTGACCCATTTACTGATCTGTACCATAGCCAGTAACAGTGCCAACACACGCACACACACATTTTTGTTGATGAACTCTAAAGTGTAAATTGCACAGTTCACATTAGTCTTTATACCTCACTGTGATTTTTTTTCACAAAAACAATTATAGGTCTTACAGCTCTTAGTCAATCATTGGATTTCACAGAGTACTTTACAATCAATAAGGCACTCTTTGATGATTCATTTCACACATAATACAGCCTACATAACATGCACATATCATACTATATTTTACATATTAAACATATTATTGCTCAGTTTAAGTGAGGTTTACTGTTCATATGACATTACTCTTAATAACTCTTAAATCTTACATGATAATGTGGATCAGATCTATACATCACAAAGATTAACATCACGATATAAGGCAGTTTCATAATACACATTATAATTTGTCATTCTGAGTTTTGAAAGAAGGCTGTCAAAAAATAATCTCTAAAACAACCCAACAACAAAAGGTCTAAATTCTTTTCTGTGATGTGCATGTGGTTTCATGTGCTGTGATGAAACATATCACAATTTATTCATCCATCTATCCATCGGTTCAAACATTAATTTGTTTGTTTGTTCATTAATTCATTTCACGGTGGAAATGGGCACAAGGCAGGAACACACCCTAGACAAAGGGCTGGTCTAACACAAGGCATCACACTCTCACTCTCATACAGCAAGGGTCTTGGAGTTCAAATTATGCATGAGGTAAATCTTGTTAAAAAAAATATACTTTGCTTCTCATCTCACTTTTGATATCTGGATGCACAGATGTATTGAACTGCACGAACAATGATTATCCAAACACTCTCCAAGCATGCATGAGGTTTTCAAATTTCAGGGATGTGACACATCTGTCTAGAGCTTAAAGTGCAGCTATCTGCGTATCATTGTGTCACGCACAGTGTTTTCACAACGCCCTGAACTCAGACATGGTCATCACTCACAATCATCATGGCCACTTGAGGTACATTAGAGTGAAGCAGTTTATAATATTCAAGGTGTAGATAACTAAATGCTGTAGCCAACACTTAAAGTTCCGTTCTGAAAACAGAGCCACTCGAGAGAAGTTTCATTTAGTAGCTACTTAAGGCAAAGCCTTTTCCTCCATTAATGCAGACCTTTCATAAACGTTCAGGTTCATCCTGAGAGCAGTGAGAAAGAACTTAAATGGCATACTTATTATTCAGTGAGTAATCTTAAGACTAAAATACAATTTAGTAATAAAAATGATTTTGGCACCTTCTGTCACATTAAAACTTTTTGCTGTATAATATTATAATTATTGTTTTAATATTAAGGACCAGAGCAGTTAAAAACATGTTAAATATTGCATCCAAGTTATTCCATATTTGGTTTTACATCTTGAAAATGCAGGTTCTCACCTGACACTGCTAGCTATGTTCTCAGCAGCACCTGTATAAGCGTGCTGGACATGCCATTTCATACAATGTTTTTAAAATTAATATGAAATTTGACCACATTTAACAGATGTTTGGTCCAGCTGTCTCACCAGCTATATTGCTAGTGTATCACAAACCAGATTTTAAACTACTGCTTAGTGAGGCAATATGTTTATATCATCATCTTGTTGTGCTGGAAATATTGTAATCCTTGTTTCACTTTCACTTTCATTCAGGGAAATCCATCCTTACAGCAGGTTTTTTTTTAAAAGAAATGTCCTGACCACATTGTTTTGCTGTAAAATCACTTCCTTCCAACACTATCTGGAAGAGTAAAATTTACTGTGGTATTTAACACACACAAAAAACCCTCACTCTCTTAGTCTTCTTTAGTATTTTGACCTCCAGAGAGCAAAAACTTTAAATTATTTTGGTGGCACATGGCATTCTAGCTTCTTATCTGCGCAAACCTGGAAAAGGTTAATAGATCATAATTACTGTCACTTTTCATAATATTAACGTCTGCACTTTTTAAATAACTCACTCTACCCTCACACTTAAAGAAGATCCTGCAAAGAAAACGTCAGCCATGTATCTGCAGTGTCAAACTGCTCCCTTTGCCCGAGAGGCCAGCTAAAGAAAACTGATTTATGCCCTGAACTCCTATTGTAAAAGCTTTCACAGGTGAATTGCTTGCAGCTTCCACGCAGAATTTGGGGGAATCTGCTCTGACATCTGAACAAAATGAACTGAATTCATGATAGTAACATTTTTTAGAAGGTTTTCCTAGCATCAAATTTAAAGTGGCCAGATATTTACAAAGAACAATAATCTGTTACACTTTAAATTAAGTCTTTGTATTGTTTTCAATTAAACACAGGATTTAAATTATTTGAACTTGATTGTGTTTTATTTTTATTTGCATTATTTACAAAGATTGCCAGCTTTTTTTGGAAATGTGGTTAGTAAACTGACTATTATACAGGTGCTGTCAGATTATTCTCTTCTTTGTAATTAGTTGTTGAATACTTATGGATTCAGCAGGTGAAAAGTATTTAGGAAGGCAGCCTGTTCTCTTTTGTAAACATTAGGTTTTACTAAGCGCTTTGGGTGACACTGAGACAGTTTGGGTCAGTTTTAGAAACACATTTTATTAAACTACATCTCAAAATTGATGATGCTGTCCAGGTCTTTTTGAGCAAAAAGTTGAGATGCTCTGTTTAGGTTTAGACCCTTCTCCCTAAAACCTAAAAATGTCCTCATATTTCCAGAATGGGAACCTATTCAGAGGGATTTTATTTTTATTTAAAATGTGCATGAATGTAAAATAATAATAATAATAATAATAATAATAATAAAAGCAATTATGCGCTAGTTATTACATTATACCATTTTATACATCTATTTTCTCACAAAATACTCACATAAAATTAGAAAGTCCTTGTATATGAAATTGTAAACACCTAACAATAATAACTGAGATTTTACACCTAAATGATTTATACTCAATAATCTAAACCTCTTTGTACTTTACAGGTCTGTGCATCCTCAGGTGAGTCATTAGTTTATACAATTTTTTTTCACCAAGAAGCCACATAGGTACATTTGCAGAGTTTTCTTATTACACTCTGTGGGATAAGCAGTCAATCTGGCAACCACATGATCCCAGCCACAACCACAAGTAGTGTTGCCAAATTCAGAGAGCCAGAGAGAGAGTGAGAGAGAGAGAGAAGCTTAAAACAGACCAGGCACTCAATGACAATTTTAGCAACACCTCCAGTGGTCAGCAGATTCGCAGATTCAGTACTCTGTGGAAGTGCTAGTGTGGCTAATGCTAATATGAAGGAAAAGGGAGGCATTTATAGGAGTATGACCGAGCTCCCAACCTCAAACTGCAGCCCGAGAGAGAACAGCCAGCACAACTCCTGTAACAGCTCATTACAGCGCACGCCAGATGCAGCTGCCTCTTGGCATACAGGACCACCTCCAAATGAGAACGCATCTAGATCTCATTTTCACACTGTTTTTCAAACTGGATTGAATGTAGAACGTGCTGTGTGACCTCATATACACCTGGCATGTTTCTCTGACTCCCTCTCTCTCTTTCTCTCTCAATCTGAATGAGGTGTTTACTGCAGTGGAGTGAGTCAGTGGGCGAAATTCCTTGCCTCTGCTCTGACTAAATCCCATCGCTTGAAGCTCTCCTGCCAACCACATGCCTGCTAAACTCATTCCTCTGCATGCAGTCACAAATTGATTAGCCCTTTGTGTTCACAAATTAAAGCCCAATCTAGAGCAAATCAATGCAAAATGGGAGCTCTATAATTAGTGTCAAAAGCATTAACATGCCACTCACTCAGAAACAAGAACCCTACACATTCTTTTAACATACTGTATCTCTGCAATAGGAAAATTATGCCACAACACTGTGTGTGGTGAGGGGGGAAAAAGAGTGTTAAGCCTTATCACTGTGCATCTTTTTCCAACCACGTTTTTTTTGCAACTGCTATGAGGTGCTCACAATCAGTTGAGAAAATATTTCTCCAGCATAAAAAGATCCATGGGGAATTTGGAGCAGCATAACTACGCCCAGAGGCACAGAGGGCAAAGCTCAATGCCATACCTGCTCACTGAGCTTTACAAGAAGACCTCCCAGAAATCTCCAGCCATTTTGTACCTGTTAAAGACATGGGATTCTACAAAAACATAGACGGAAAAGTTGTACAATGCGGGCTTTCTTTGTGCAGACTTTCTCTCAACCTGGAAAAACATTTTCTCATGTCTTTAAAAGCACTCTCTGAAGGAAATGGAAAGACCCTCTCACAATGGCTTCAGTGAGGATCTTTCCGGAAGTAGCAGCACCGCATGCGAGGATGAGGACACAGAAACTGCACGACAGCACACGTTGGATGTGTATTTTCATTGGACTGAAGTCGTGTTTCTGCCTCAGTGTGAAACAGGATTGGAAATGGCACTGGCATCATATTTAAACTCTAAATCCAAGTTGGGGTAAAACCAGAAGCACACCTCTTTGCACAGCACAACATATCCCAATGTTAAAAAAAAGAAAAAGAAAAAAAAGGCCAGTGGTTGCGTGATATGGGAATTGGGACCTCTGCTTTCATTGCAGAAATTCTAATTGTCAAAATTCAGAAGCAAGGAGATAATATCCACCTACCATTTTAACTGCTTGAAGGAAAGGGTTTTAGTTGAAAAGGAAGGGAGCGATAGCAGCACATTATCACAAGGAAGGAAATGTTTTAGTCCAGAAGGATGATAGTGGTTCTCTGGCTACATATCATACAAAGCAATTAACTCATTCTCAAAGCAGGGTCTTTAGATAAGAAAACTGTGCTACTTATCATCCATACTAGCGCATGTCATGCAAAGGTCATGTAAAGATCATGATGAGGATCTGACACATTTAAGATTGTATATAGCTGAAAATGTCAATACATAAACCTACATCCCATTTGCTGACTCATTACAACATAATTTACATATTATTTTCATAGTAAATAAATAATTATTTAAAAGGCTGGTGTTTAAGATGTAAACAGTTAAGCAGTTGGATGACGTAAACAGAATAATTTTAACTGGTACAGTGTTTCCATTTGTGATTAAATATATTTTGTTGGATTGCTTTATAGTGGATAATCACAATTTTTTTTTCTAAACATAATAAGGGAATGAAGTGACACCTCAGATTTTATATAATTTTTTTAAAAACTAATAACTAATTAAATCTTCTACTGGATGCAAACCAACTGCAAAATCTGTACATACCTTGTAAACACACATCTACTAATGTAAACACTGTTCATGTGGCACAGCAGGTAGTGTCGCAGTCACACAGCTCCAGGGATCTGGAGGTTGTGGATTCAAGTCACGTTCCAGTTGACTCTCTGTGTGGAGTTTGGTGTGTTCTCCCCCACTTCCGCATGGGTTTACATGGGGGTGCTCCAGTTTCCTCCCATGGTTCAAAAACACACAGTAGGAAGGTGGATTGACGATTCAGAAGTGTCCATAGGTGTGAGTGTGTGTCGCCCTGTGAAGGACTGGCACCCCCTCCAGGGTGAGTTCCTGCCTTGCGCCCATTTATTCCGGGTAGGCTCCAGACCCACCGCGACCCTGAACTGGATAAGCGGTAACAGAAAATGAATGAAAGAATGTTCATGAAAAGTCATTGCGGAAGTCTAAAATGTTTAGTTGCTATAGCTGCACTTGTGTGCTTGAATTATACAGATTTATTCATCCACTGTGTGGCTGGCATTTTCTGGTTGAGGGCTCCTGCTTGTGTTGCTACTCGTTAAGTTGTTAAGTGACCAAACAAAGTCAGTTTGCAATGTGATCTGATAATGAAATGTCTTTGTCTGAATCCAGTATGGATCTGCATGTTTCACCCCAAGCACCCCACCAGCCATGGAAAAGAGAACAGACTGAATAATGGCAGGACACATAGCAGCACAAAGAAAAATAGGTCTTTGTTAGTTTTAATGTTTTATGTATTTTTATTTATTTATTTTTTATTTTGTTTAGGGAGTTATTGCAACTATTCAATTAGTATTATTAGACTAATTAGACACTTAATCTGATTATATATTTTTAGCCAATAGCAGTAAAATAATAACCTTATAACTGGAAAACCTACAATAAAACTTTTAAGACACACAACAGTGAACGGTATGTTCTAAAAACACTATAATGAACCAAGTTCAAAAATTTTTTTTTAGAAATTATCTACACACCAGATTTACAGAGATGCAAACACGATGGTTCAGCGCTGATGGAGATGGAGCCATCAAAAAAAAACATTAATGTATAAATTCACACATCCTCAAACTTGTCAAAAGGTAAACTATATTTAACACACTGGCTTGATGAAGTACAATGAGTACAATTTTAAACAAGATATTTTAATAAGGCTGCTGCAAATTCCCATTCACACCTGAGGAAAACAAACAACCAAGAGCTTTCCGAGGCACGTTCTTATGCCTTACAAAAGAACACCAATTATAGGAACAAACCTCTGGGTACAGAAGGGCAAAACCTCTTACGTCCACTGCAGGTCTGTGTGAAACATGCCACTGTATTCACAAAGGCAAAAGTGGGCACAGCGTGGCTTGGCTCACTGCTAAGTTTACACAATTTATTCAGGTTGACCTATGGTAGCCAAAGCCTGATCCAGAACCTAGCCTTTACGGTCAAAACACTTCACGTATGATTGAACCGAACATCCTGACCCTCACCATCTTCCTACCACAGTGCCAGCCTCCACAGACATTCTCTCCACACCACACAGGGTGGGATGCTGGAGCTGGACCCACAAAAACACCATGCCAATGGCTATTTCAGCAACAGGCGGGCACCAAAATTCCACCCAACCCAAGTGCTTGATTAGACCCCTTCTGGATAATGGTGATCATGGAGCCTGCACTTTTTGTCACAGTAAAATGTTGTAAGCTGTTTTTCAAATTCATTCCCCAGAAGCAGCCAGCACGATGATGATCTTAAGGTTTGCGTTAATTTACTTAGAGTTTCAGAACAAAAGAGGACTTTGAAAACTTTTTTCTACCCTTTCCCTGGACCCTTCCTTTACCAAGTGATGCAACATTCCAGCCTTATTGACAAGTTTTGGTTGCTAATGGGCTGTGTAACGTGGCACGCCTGGGTGGAAAGGTGCACATGTGGGCAACAGGCCTGTGGCTGGGACTGGTGGCTCCAGACTCATCTCTACACAAACATACATGTAGACTGTGGGCCTATGCACCATTCCTATGGGCTCTACAATATTTAGTTGTCACTGTCGATAGTGCAGTAAACTCTGTACCACACTCAAACTGTATAATCTGATTCATCAATAGGTACATGCTATTACATGTGTGGCCGAACCCTCTGCAATGTACATTTTGTTGCCATGGAGTCATGACACTACAAAACCTGTATATGATGATGATGTGAACGACATATATATCACAATATCAGTGATATTCAGTATATTGTGATAAATATAAGGTCTGGTCCTTGTATAGAGTTTGCTTGTTATGTGTGTGTGTGTGTGTGTGTGGAGTCAATGAAAATTTTTCTGCTCTTTTGGTACTAGTAATGAGCTAAAGATGCTATTGACTAAGATCAGACTAAGGGCTTAGTTCTAAGCTATAAGCTTAAGTTTCAGAAAAGCCCAGCACAGGGCTCTCAGCCTAGCAATGGAAAACTAGGCATGTGATAGGGCCATGTCCCCAGCGTAGCTAAAATAAGGGATTCAACAATCCTCAACAGTGGTTTTAAACCATGTATTTAGAAGTGCACTATATTATCTGTTTTATTGTAGTTTGCCTACCAAGCCTCCGGAGGTCTCACATTCCAAACCCTGACCAGAGCCTTAGTTCATTAGTCAAGGCAATCTTCAGCATCCAAGCAAGAGAACCACAAACTAAATGCCATTGTTAAAATATTTTTATATTTTAATATGTTCATCAGGAAGCGGCATTGTGGCGCAGCAGATAGTGTCGCAGTCACACAGCTCCAGGGATCTGGAGGTTGTGGGTTTGATTCCCGCTCCGGGTGACTGTCTGTGAGGAGTTTGGTGTGTTCTCCCCGTGTCCGCATGGGTTTCCTTTGGGTGCTCTGGTTTCCGTCCAAAAACACACGTTGGTAGGTGGACTGACGACTCAAAAGTGTCCGTAGGTGTGAGTGAGTGTGTGTGTTACCACGTGAAGGACTGGCGCCCCCTCCAGGGTGTATTCCCACCTTGCGCCCAATGATTCCAGGTAGGCTCTGGACCCACCGCGACCCTGAACTGGATAAGCAGTTACAGATAATGAATGAACATCAGATTCTACAGTTTACTTGTACCAGTCAAAGAATTACAATCACTTAATGCCTCTTTAAGACCACCGATAATGAATCTGGAAGGGCAAAAGGAAAAATTTAAAAATTTCTCTATCCAAACACTTAGTCAAAAAGAACATTTACTCATAAGTGCATCCCATATTTCCAGTATGTATTCAAAAGTAGGCAATATATGCTGGTGGAAGAGAGTGAGTTGAGACAGTGCCTCAAGCCCTAGGTCACAGTCCACTCACAGTTCACCTCACCCAAACTGCCATGACAGAGCAGAAGCAGCAGAATAGCTCATATTCCCACACGCACTACATTTTCACAAAGTTTGGGTAGGGTACAACACCATGAGATTTTAAGACAGTTTCACATCACAAGATGTTTCAGAGCATTCCATTTTACTGTGGTTTAAAAGAATATGAGTACGCAAAATAACATTGCAGCATAATAATGAGAATGATAGGTGCTTTTAGTATTTGCAAAAGAGAACAAAGTAGTATAGAATAGAATGCCTTTATTGTCACTGTACACAATACAAAGGAATTGGGAGTCCTACTCCTGTTCTGTGCAAATTAAAACAATATACATGTTTTTAAAAAAATAAATATTGCACTGGAAAATAGAAACAAAATATATTATAAAGATTAAAAAATATAATAACCAATATATAAAACTAATTTAAAAAGATGCAACGTTACACTAAATTATAACAATAAAATACTAAAATAAGATAAAGAAAAAAAGAATGATAAAAAAACACAAGGAAATCTACACATAAGAAAGACAATGACACGGTGAGTAGTTTTCAGGTGAACTCTTATTGATCTGAATCTAAATCCATGCTCTAAATGTACTCTTTCTGACTCTCTGAAATAATCACACAGTCTTTGGTCTTCATCTACAGGGTCACATGCGTGCTCTGCTGAGGATCCAGGCAAACATTTCAGATGTCTCAGCTTCCTCCTATTCTATATGTGTCACCAGGCTTGTACACTGGAAGTCCTATAAGAATGCCAAAGGGCAGAGATCTGTCTGCGTCAGGAACAAGGCAATGCTTCCATACGCTGACCTCGGTGGGGAAAAAGTGACCAACCACATAGTTGCCCCAAGTCTGCTGTAGATTCTGGCCCACAATTATAAGGCCTGACCGCATGACCACACAGTCTCTGTACTGGTCAAAGCATGGAAAAGGGCAGCTTGGGAGGTCTCTTACTGGAGGTACATGTCCAATGACAGGATATGTTTCCATTTGCTGGGTTTTTAACCCTGTAATCATTGTAAGGACCAGATACATCGAATGCACGCAAGGAAACTATGCCTGTGCTATGACTTTAGGTCATTTTAAAGAGGGAAAAAAAAAGAATCGACAAAGACACCGGATGAGAAGAAGGAGCAGAAGAAACACTTTTTTCATGTACATCACTACGTAAAAGTGTAGATACGTGTCTGAAAGGGGAAAAAACCCTAGAAGCTGTCAGGAAGTGATTTACAATCATCATTTACAGAGCAAACACTTGTGCTCCCCTCGTCCACTCACAGGACACAGGACACCTATACACATTAATATGACCACAACACGTGCTAAACCGCCAACCCTGAGATGGAAGCCGTACAGTTTTTCTTCTCCCCTCCTCGTCACAGTCCATAAACCATATCCAGTGATTAATGCATCAATCATTGTACATGAAAGCCTGGGAGTCGTTTCACCCTGATGCTGTCAGGAGGCCGGCCTGTGGCTGAGTGACAGGAATATGGATGCTGTTGGTGGTAAATGAGCTTTAACGGTTCCTTAGGGTCTCACCGCACAGCCCGCCCGGCCTGCCTTGCTGCTCTCGGCCTGCTGATAGAATTAAGGAGTCCTTGAACCATGCTGCTCGCGCTTCCTGAAGCAATTACCATGAAGCAGTGGGGCCACCTAACTCAGCGGGTCGTGTGTGTGGAGTGGCGGGGGTCCGGGTGGTGTTTAAACAGAGCTGCACAGGGTGCATCCCGCCACCCACGCTAGAGAAGCCTGGAGAAACATATCAGCTCTGTGCACGCAGAGCACGGAGAGTTTTTCTCTCCTTTTTTTCTCATTGTTTTGTTTTCCTTCTGAGACATCCATCGTGGTCTGCATGGTGGGTGGGGGTTAGATATGTTTTCATAGATTCAAAGCCATGGGTTGGCATGTATCATGGGGAAATGTTACATTATAGGCAGATGTCTCTCATCCCCTGTTTTACTAAGTGTACAGAGAAGGAAACTGAGAGAAGAGAGATGCAACAGTAGGCAACATTCCTTAGACTGTCACCATTTGAGCCATATTACATTTACAAACATTTAGCAATAACGGCTTGGAAGTAGAGGTCCAGGAAAAATGTTTAATTGGCATAGACCCCAGTAGACACCCTAGAGAGACTCTCTCTCTCTCTCTCTTTCTATCAGTTGTCCTGTCCAACACCATGATTCAGACCTAACGTCATTAGGTTACATGTCAATCATCAGAGATATCCAGTTACATCACTCAGTGGTACAGACACAAAGCAATCTATTATAATGAAAATATTAAACTCTTATGACTGTGACGAGAGCTCAGCATTCAGCCACCCACTGGATTTGTGATTTAGCCACTGAAACGAAGATATTCATTAGGTTATCAGATGCGGAGTGAGTGAACATCATGCAGTGTTTATTTGTGGAGCGGTCTGCATTAAATTTAATTAGCACAACAGTCTCCCGAAATCAGATGAATTCCCAACTGCCCTCAAGAGAAGGAAACGCTTGGAATTCTGCCCCAGGAAGGTCACTACTCTCCTGCACTGAGCTGCAGCATGTACTAAGGTTAGGGTCAAAGGTCTCAGGGACTAGTCATTCCACGCTGCCCTGGCGCCTGCCGGCACAGCCCTCAATTTGTAATAGGCAAACTCCAACCTCGGAGGGCTTCCCTGGCAAAACAGAAGGCTTAAACGCAACCAGCTACCCCACGGCCCCAAATCTGCCTTCACATCCTGGCTCCAACTGCCCAAATAAGAGGAATTACCCCTCTGCCTCTTTGCTGTGAAAACACACTTTAATAAGAGGAATTATCTTACCGAAGGGTTAGGTCCAATCAACACATCTAATAAGAGAAATTACCTTTGTGAGGAGACAGGTTGGACCAGCAGGCCTTATTAAGAGGTATTAGTCCAGTGTGGCAGCAGCTCCACCCTGCTCTCCGCCTCATTACCTCTGGATTTATGTGAGATTTTATGCTGCCTGCAGGGTGGTGCACGCCGGTGCTTAACACCACTGACCTTAATTGTAAATGAGGAAGTTAAGAAATAGAAAGCTTATTTGTAAAGGAAAAGGCAGAACAAAAGAATATAATTTAAAAATGTAGTCGGTATTCAATGACTGATACCTTAAAGCAGAAGAAAACAATTCAGTACTCAAACAGAAAAAAACATGTAGAAACAAAGCAAATTAATTCTTATTTATTCAACCTATTTAATCTCCTTTTAATTTCCATATATGTTGGAGAAATACAACACAGAGAACTGCGAAGCAAAACCTCCAACAGATTCACTGTTTCTGAAATGTTAAAAAGAAGAAACAAGCAGGAAACTCTTGTCTGTGATGGCTGTGCTGAGTTGAAAGGAGGCAGGATGTTCAAATGTCTAATTCCTCCTGAGACAAATCTATAGACTGGCATTTCCTAGTTTTTACTCTAGAGCTTAAATAATCTGGCTACACATTAAATGGAACTAGCGGTTCCTTTTATTCTATTTATCACATGACTGAAAAAATCATTCACTACAGGAAATCTATTTCAGCAAATGTTTTGATCTTCACAATGTTTGTTATTGTGTCAGCACAGTTTAAAACATGTGTCTATCAATACGCAAGTTAATTTTACATGGAATTCGAAGTTATGCCTACATCATAACAGGAACATTTTAGGAAACATAATTTTGCTTAGGATTATTATGAACAAGCTATTAATTGATACAAAATATATTACAAATAATTAAGGATAAATAATGTTTTTTAATGCGTTAAAAGCCTGAAAATCACTGTAAAATTGTAAAAAATTGTCAAAAATACAGAAGAAAAAAATTACAACCTAAAACATTAATATGAAATAATGGAAAGTATGAACAATTTAGCTAATAATATATAATTATAATAAATAATAATTTATTAATTAACAACATAAACAATTAAATGTATTAATTAACAACATAAATATCCCTTTCTAATTTTTTGTATGGCACACAGATGGATATATAGATAGATAAATAATATTTGAATGTTTGTATGTATAGTGTATATATATTCATTAATTAAATTTTAAAGACACCATATTAATAAATAAATGAATACAAACAGTAAAACATCTAAACACAGACAACACCATTTCACTGCACTACAGCCCACGGGGGTCAGGGGGTGGGGGGAATACACCCTCTTGTCCTCACTTGCCACTGGGTATGTTGATATGTTGATCTTTGGCTCATGAACAACTGCTCCAGGGCCCTCCCATTCAATTTAACATCTTTCTAAGGGGAATACACAAGCTGTTTTGTACACATCTGTGTCCACAATGTGTGCACCCTATACACACGAGAATACAGTGTCCAGCTCAGTCCCAAAAGACACTGATATCAATGGGAGTCATAAGGACAAACTGAATTAAACGCAACATGAAATCTAACTTTATCAGGACAGAGTTGTATTCAAGACATGAATCTGTTCATATATCGCAATGTTGGAAAATGAACTATAAGACAGACAGACAGACAAAAAAAGACATGTAGAAGGACAGACAGGCAGTCATTAGTACGTCTTTCTGCAAAGCATCAGGTTTTTTTCCTTACGCTCCTTCTACAGACACTGTGGCTGCAGATCGGACGCAGACGGCAGGCTGTCTGTTCCCTCTGAGAGAGGCCGTGTCCTGTTTCTTATACTGGGTGTTAGCAAGCAATTATCACGACCAATGGGGCAAAGCCTCTGACATGGTAATTGCAGTTCAGTGCACACAGGGACTGTGTAATGCACTTAAACCTAGAGTCACATGCAAAAGTCTGAGTGCCCATGGTCAAGTATTTTGCAAATATATATATATATATATATATATATATATATATATATATATATATATATATATATATATATATTTTTTTTTTTTTTTTTTAATAGTGAATATAACTTAACATAACCTCTAGGGAACATACTTTAACATTTTTTTCCAATATGTTGGACATAAAATTTGCACCAGAAATGTCAGTTTTTCCCCCATTTCATTTTCCAAAGGTAAAACTCTGTTTGACCAGTCTTGTTCCGACTTTTACATACGTCCCTGATTTAGAGGACGGAGGAGTCGCTGAGCCACAGGGGGCCCCTCTAGGTATCCCCTCATATTTCTGATAAGAGCCTCTCCCACTTGGTTGGTGCTCTCGTATGGGCTGGGCCCCGGGCCCTGATTTGGCCCAGCTGGAGGAAGCGAGTGATCAGAGCCGAGTTGGTGCAGACAGAGCTAAAGTAAACAGCCCTGGTGGCTGAGCAGGCAGTTAGCAGCCCTCGGACAGATGATCGGGGGGCCTGTGCGGACCACACACACAGGCATGCACTCCAGGACCACACAGGGGCTTGTTGAGTGTGTGTGTGTGGGGGGGGGGGTTGCTCAAGGGGCCCTACGCACGCAAATCCACGCCCCATCGGCAGGGCACACCTACGGGCAAAGGCTAGCCCTGGGGTCAGGGCAGGGCCGGGGGAGAACACGGGGCATTAACGATCTGGCATGGACTGCAAATGCCCCATGCAGAGCAGAGCTGCAGCTAACTCTCTACTCTCTGAAAATCAAGGGCTGACACACAGTTTTTTTTTTTAAAGCACAAATAAACTTTCTCTTCTCATAATGCAGTGGGGTCTGGGGTAAACACAAACAGGAAAGGCCTCGTAAAGGCGCCGTGTTCCATTGCTTCCATCTCAACATGACGACTCCATGTCTACAGCACTCAACACAACTCCTAACTAATAGCATGAAAAATGTAGAGCGAAGAAAATATCTGGAACAAAATAGTCATGCATGGGGACCGACGCCAACAAAGCAGGAGAAGCATAAGTGGCTTTGACATTTAAGCTAGAACTGCGTGGGTCCAGTTTGTGTATTAACAGAACAACATGGGAAACAAGCTTTTCTCACAAAGGACACGCATAAAAAATTAATTTCCCTTTCTATATTAAAAAAATCAGAGCTTCATGTACAACATTAACATTGTGGTTTCACAAAAGTACATTCACTATGCAGTGTGTACAGTCCACAGTGCTGCAAAATTAGCCTTTTTTTTTTTTTAGATCCTTTTCTTTGTAATTTCATGACATATACAGTATACATCTATGTTTATCCTACAGCAGTTTACTCATGTATTAACACATAAAGGGGACTTTCAATCATTACTGGTTTTTGAATGAGGCACAATGCAGAGCAGCTAATTTACATATACATATAAGACAAATGTCATAAGTGCCCTGCTGGGGGAAAAATAAAACACATGAGAGATGGAGAAATGTGGGCACTTTAAAGATTTCTCTCTCCCATGCTTTCTTGCTTATGCACACATATAAATTCAGGTTTTGGTGAACCGACACTACACAGGCCATTTGTCAAGGAGTTTATCTGGACAGTGTCAGCCTGACCTGAGGGGCACATAGAGGAGTAATGCTCTCAATCATAATTACTCCCCCCCTCTGCCACCAATCATGCCACTGAGCGATCGAGAGAGATTGAGAGAGAGAGGGAGAGGGAGAGTGAGACAGAGAGTGAAGAGTGTGTACACTACTTGAATCAGCACCTCAGCAAGAGATAAGGTGAACTTTATGCTAATGCACCACACACACAATGAAGAAACATTGCAGCTGGCATATAATGCCTGGTCCACACACACACACATTTCACACCCACATAGGGAGGGAAAACTTATCTCACTATTAAATTCCAAGTGTTTAAGATGAAATATGGATTCAGCAAAAGCCTCACTTCACGTTACACCTGACTCGAATAAATGGTGTAGCTCCGATTTATTTGCCCCAGGTGCAAACAGGCTTTAAGTGCTTATAAATAGCCTCATAAGGCAAGAGAATTCATCAAGGGTTTTTCCTAAGTGTCCAGAGTCTCAGGATGGAGAAATATTATGTGCTGAGTTGCAAAGTGAAGTTGAAAAGGTTGAGGAGTTCTAGCAGAAAATGGAAAGGCCTCAAAAAAAAAAATTAAAGCATATGTACAGGCTTTAAGTGCTGAAGACTTTCATTAAACCATCTGTGGGTGTATGGGAGTCAGTGATTAGGTACTTTAGAGTCTGAGGACAGCAATGAAAAGCAGTTTGGAGTTTAAGGATCACAGGCTACAGAAAAGTCAACCACAGAGTGACTGCATAATTATGTCAGTAGCGATGAGTAGAGCTTTATTATCTTTAAGGCTTTTAAAGCATTGTGCACTGAATGCCAATAGAGTGGTATTTATAAAAAAAATAATATAAAGGATTAACTCCTAACTTTTTCAGAAATTCAGAAGTCATTCGTTGCAAAAGGCTGCATTCTAGAAATATCTACCAACTCCAACCACATGATTAACACTATCATGGTGATTATTATTTTAAAGGTCACATATATGTGATCTGATTATAGATTTGATATAAGATATTAGACTTTGGAGCACTTACCACAGACTCTCACACATTTCTCTGCACTTGGTGAAAAAAAAACATTCATTTTTCCATAAAACACATTCATGTTTTTCCCTTTTTGAGATGACTTTAGAAAATCAAAATGGAGTCTTCTACTGCTGAGACGGGCAGTTCTGATCTTTGTATTTGGTGAATTCCTTGCTCAGATACAACTATCAAAACAAATGGGGTAAATCAGGTACATCTCAGGGAAATCACTGTGCTCCAAGATCAGCGTAGCTCCTCCCTGTTTTATGGCAGCGCTTTGGCAGTTCTATGTGGCACGTCTGTTTACAGGACTGAAGAAATCTAGAAAGAATGGGTAATCTGTGGTGTGGACACTGAAGATGTGCAGTGCTATATAAAACTAAGGATGGCAGCACTTGTGGGTGTACAGGCGGGGTCAGTACGCACTGGTGAAATATGGCTGAGAGGCAGAGAAAGAATAACACAGACTCTCTCCTTCCTGCAGAGCTCTCAGGGTGTCTGGACCCCGCTGGGCGACACAGAGGTCATGACCCGTCCAGGCAGGGAAGCCTGTTCCCTCACACACACACACACATACACACATGTACACACAGACATATCATGGGAACTACAGACAAGCTTGAAAGACATGCGTCTGCTCACACAAATAAATCATGAGTGTACACCATGAGAACCAAAAAGCAGTGGAGAGTACACACTTGCCATGCACACCTGCATGCATGCACACACACACACATACATAAGCACAAACACACACACATTTATGCCAAAACAATCATGTAAACAAAGGCACACTTCTTGCTTCCTGAGTCAGGGACAAATAGCTATATAAGGTGTGATTAACTAATTGTAAGATATGAAGCAAACAAATAAAACCTTCATTCAGTTTCTAAAGATAACGTCTATGTTTACACACAATGTCTACCAAGAAAAATAACATAGAGTGTTCATTTCACACAACATAAGCATGGAATATTCTGTACTCTCAACCCATCTGCTACGCATCTGTCAAAGATAAAAGAGGCGTTATTACATTAAAGATCTTCTGTATCATCTACAACAAATAAAGGCAGCCCCTCTAATGTCATATTAAATTAGCCCAGGGATTAGTAGAATTAGTACAAAAGAAATACCCTGCAACACAAGACCACAGCATTTCATCTGTTTAGTTCTTTTAGTGGTTATTTAATATTTTATTTTTTGATAAAAATGATGTAGGCTGGGTGTAGGCTTTCTGGACAGTGGGGGGACATGAGACACTTGAAAAATGTGTGAAACTGATCAATAGATTTGTTTTAATGCAGTATACAGTATAGAGAAATACAGGCTGCATCTCATATCTAACTGTAGTCCACACTGTCCTGCGTTAGCTCATACCTATTATACCTCAATACATCATCATAATTTCTGCTTTCTTCTTCATGTATTATTATTATTATTATAATATTACTGTTGTTTTTATTATTTTTACACGTAATACTGACATTTAATCCATGAACAGGAATGACAGTTAAAAAATAAAAATAAAAATAAATATAACAACATTGCAATACTGATTATTATAACTTTTCATTATTATAATAATTAATATTGATGATGGTATCCATTGCTGCAAATATAGTATTGATATTTAACTGTTGTAGTAATATAGTAGTAGTAATAATTTTAATACTATTACTACTACTACTAATAATAATAATAGTAATAATAATAATAAAAATAAACATAATAATAATAATAATAGTAATAATAATAATAAACATAATAATAATAAATATAATAATAATAATAATAACACATTTATAATATTTCCAGTTGTTTTAAAGGAAATGAGCTTATGGAAAAAGAACATTGCAGACCTGTCCAGTAAACGCCTGGTCTGAGATGAGAGAGAGGGAGGGTCAGATGGGTGTGAAGTATGGGTGATGAGAGAGGAGGAGAGGAGGATGATCGGAAGGAGCGAATCTGATCACGTGATCCGAAAGTGAGGGAGGCAATGGCGCTGGGCCAAAACTCTCTACAGGAATGGAAAAGAAAACTAGAACACACAGCCTCACTATAAAGACCTTCAGAGTAAGGACCATCACAATTAATACCCTCAGAATAAATAGCCTCAGAGTAAAAAAAAACCCAAATAAACATCATCAGAGTAAAGATTCATACAATAAAGACTCTTAGAGTGCAGACACTTAAAGACCCTCAGACTAAATCCCACTCTGACTAACTTTCACTGCGGATAAAACATAATGAAGAGAGCTCCATTGCTTGGATTTTGCTCGTGAATAAAATCATATTTAATTGTCATTTAATGTTCAGCGCTGATGCTTATGTTCCAACTTTAGGAAGAAAGCCCTCGGTGAATGAGAGCTGTTTATTCCTCGCTAAGGAGTTAACGGAATCAGAAAAAAACATCAACATGAATAAAAAAGGATTATAATGCGGAGGTAATAGTCTCTGCTCTGCGGGAGGCGCAATAATTACATATGAAACAGGCTCACACAGAGCTCGGGTTTTATGAGGTGAAGCCTAACACTCAGGAGCAGTCTGTAATGTGAGTCAGGTCGCTGCTGCTGTGACTGTGGTCACACGGCTCTGTCATGGCGACAGAAATGGACAGGTTACTAATGCGGACATATTCCTCTTCAGTGACGTAGAGCGGCTTCGAATACATTATGGACTCGTTCATTAACGAAAGCTTTACTATTAAACATTAATGGGTCAGTAATAAATATTAAGTAACGATGATAAACAAGTATTTAAGATTAGTATTAGGTTTAATGGTCTGTTTAAATGACTGCTTTATTAAGGGAAACGTTGTAATAAAAAACATCTGATTTTTTTAAACCACTTAAGCCTGAAATCACGTGTTTGATTCCCTCATTTCAAAATAAAGCCGTCATTAAAGCGGTCTATTAAACTAGGTCTTTCAGTTTAAAAGTATTCACATGATGAAAAACAGTTCATCTCCACAGCAAAAACTGGACAACAAGCAGTGTTACTAAAAGTAGAAACGGCTGATATATGGTTCTTTACTGTTACTAAACATCAGTCCTCCACACGCTGCATCTGCGTCTGTGCCCGTGACCCCCCCCCCCCCCCCCCACCAACACCACCACCACCACCACCACTTTCACACTGTACAGCAGCTTGTAAGAATCATTTTTTACCGATAGCGTATTTTTCACCGCTCTAACGCTAAGAAAACACGGCAATAAATATTAAAAATAATAATAATAATAAAATAACCATATAATTCTAAATATTACAAGCGTGTCTATTATATTTATAATGTAACAATTTACGTAACATTTAATTATTAAATATATTATTATTATTATTATAAATGAATTTCTGCTACTAATACTACTTACTAGTTTTATCCAACAAAACATATATTGTTAATATTGTTTCGCAACAAAATAGTCATTAATTACAATACTGATTATAATAATTGTTTTGTTTTTATTGAGCTAATTCATATTCCCTTATTCCTGTTTAACCGGTCAAACAATACACACAGTATTTTTAAATAAACTTAAAGATTAAACTAAACATAATGCTGTTCCACCCTTAACGCTTGAATTTTATTCAATTTAAATTGTAAAAACACGTTTCTAAATGTGTTCCTTTTCTAAAAATCATGCTTGGTGTTACTTGCGTTGATGTTTATTATAAATAATGGTGTTTAAATGAGTACTTGATCTATAAAATAACCATCATAATAATAATAATATATAAATATATATACATAATGTACCATCTTCTTTTAAAAGGCTAAAGTGGAAAATAGGTCAACGATAAATAGTTTTAATTAAATACTTCTGTGGTTTTACTGTACCTTAATAAAGAAATATCAGCAGTTTAACTTTTTTAAATCACGTCTATTTGTAGACTACTCAAAACTGTCACACCATATTTATATTCAAATACGTTAATAACTCAGTTATATCGTTTATAGTCCAGAATTTTCTAGAATAAAAAATGAACCTATTAAAAGAGCGAGAGTGAGAGCGAGAGAAAGAGAGAGCTGCTGTTCTTCTTTCTAGCCCCTCCAGATGGCGTTAATCTACTTCACGGAACTTCAAATTATGTTTGACGTCAGAGAGAGCAGCTTATTTGAGCTCTGTTCACTTGAAGTTAGAGCTTACATGCCTCTGTCATTCTGATAATATCCCTGAGTGTGTGCAGCTACAGAGGGTTTGAGGGTCTCAGAGGTGTGCTTTTAAACAAGTGATATCTAATAGACAACACAAAAGTAAAGACTTGCTTAGTTCACAGGAAACTCTCCCTCTTACCCTGAGTCTTTAGCTATAAAAGGCAAATAAAATAAAAAATCTCCTACAAATAAAACCGCGGAACATACATACTTCTAGTATTTATAGCCTAAATACGCCTCATAGCTCCAGTAAAGCTAAAAAGAAACCCTGACAAACGTTGGTACAGAGGGAAACCGTAAACTGGATTTTTCGTTTAACCCATAACCACTTTGATAATGATTAACCCCTTGAATGCCTTTACATGCCAAGGCTTGATATTCTGCATCTATTTGGAAAGTGATGGACACTAAGAAAAATAATTATTCTGAAGTTGTTTTGTTTGAGAGAGGAATGGACCCACCATTGGAGCATTTCAATAGTCATCTTCCGTAACCACTTCATTCTCATCAGGGTCACGATGGATCCAGAGACTACCTAGATATTATTGGAAGAAGTACACCCTGAACAGGGTACCATACCATGCCAGTCACACATACAAAGAATTCTGCATCCAGCCAATCCATCCACCAACATATTTTTGAATTGTGGGAGGCAAAGGAAACCCAACAGACACAGATAGAACACACAAAATTCTTTAGACATTGATCCAAATCAAGGTTCCAACCCATGTCCCAGAGACCCTGAGCTGTGGCAGCAGTACTACCTGTTGTGCCAACAAGCCCTCGGTAGTGCACTGGTAACGTCTTATTTATATATATATATATATATATATATATATATATATATATATATATATATATATATATAAAGCATCAGCACGGACACGTTTTCCTGGTGGTACTGTATTGGTATTGGACTCTAACCTGGGCTATTAACACTAGCTAGGATATATTCCCTAACTCAAATGGCTTTAAATAAGTGCATCTGCTAAAAGTACTGGGCAGTTAAGAGGTTAATATACTCATGTACCTAATGGCCCACTGATGGCTTATTAAGCAGGAATGTACAATCGGTAAGTCTGATCCAAAATAAAATCATAATCCGATGTTCAGTGGCGATGACATCATCACAGTCACTGGCAACATTAGTGGTAACATCTCTGTCCTGGGGGGTTAGGGGTGGTCCGTGCAATGCCAAACAATTGTTGACCAGTGATGTAATAATAGCCAAGCTCAGCAATGACACAACAACTGCCGAATGAAAGCCAGCTGGATGGCAAATCCTGCACCCCTCTCTGTCACTCCCTGTGAGGGTTTCAGTTGCCTCCAGCACCACCAGGCTGATCACAACACCCAGCTTATGCAACACATGTCCACACTACAGTACTGCGTTAATAGTTTGCAAAAATATGGGTTTATGCACAGAGTACTAATATGATTACGTGACTTTAATTGGTAAGTGGTCATAAAAAAAGAAAAAAATATATAAATCAAAACATATTTTAATTTTACAAGAGAAAGAAAAAACTTCTGAACTTTCAATGGAACGAATGTAAAAATATTTTTTCCAAATGCCATATTAAAAAATAATAAATATATACTGTATATAAAATTTCATACACACACACACAAAAGGCATGGCTACATATGCAACATACTGTGATTATCATTCTGCCTGTGCCTCTGTTCAGTCGTTATCCTCCCAGTCTCTCTCTCTGATGAGGATTGTGACCGGGGCATTTGGCAATCACTTTGCTCTGTCGGCTGCCCTTTCACCCATGCCCTCCACTAAATAGGTATAATTGATGCATTTGTCTGTCACTGGGCAGCATATGATTTGGCTGAGTGTGTCTCTGGAGACTCAGGGAGGCTGAGAGCTCCCGTTTCAGGTCCAGTGCCCTGGAATAGCCTTAAACTGGATCAGATTACTACAAACTCTCAGTGCCCTGACTGTCAAAACAACAACACTGCTCCTCCAACAACACACCCCACCACTTATCAGCAGCCTACGTCCAAGAAAACTTACGCTGGAGACAACTTTCAAACGTGTGCTTTATTTGGGCTGAAGTAAAACACATCACACTATTGTATTTTTATTGTAATGCGGACAAGTCAGAAGTTAGGGCTCATTTGTATGTCATTTGTAAGTCAAAATTTGTAAGTCAAAAACAAAACAACAAAAAAAAACATTTAAAGGATAAGAAAAAGAAAATAAAATTAAAAAATTAACACAAAGCTTAAGCAGTAGTTATAATATGCACTTTTCTAGCCTTAACTGAAAATTAGTTCCAACACCCAGGCACAGTGGTGCAACAGGAAGGGTCACAGTCACAGCTCCATGGTCCTGGAGTTTTGGGTTCAAACCCCACATCAGGTGTGTGAGGAGTTTGGTGTGTTCTCCCTGTGTCTGTTTCCTCAGGTTGTTCGGATTCCCACCAACAATTTAAAAAAACATGCTGTTAGGTGGACTGAATGAATGAATGAATGGCTCCACAGGGTCACAGTGCATTGTACTGGAGCTTCTTAATGTCTTCTTCAGCCAACTGAATAAACTAGAAACTACAGAGTTTCAGAATCACAACACTTTCCTCAATGTGGAAGAATGGATTTTCTTCAACTTACAGTTTTGTATCATTATTTTGAGTGTGTGCGCTGACAGTTTATACAGTCTACATGTTTGAAGACCCCCCGCCCACCTGCCCCTCCCAGTACCTTCGTCCATAATTTGCATTCAACAGAAAATTCTAAAAATTGCTGATTTATTGATTACTAAGTGAGTGATGATGTAAGCACATTTTAAACACAATTCTATGAGTTAATCACGGCCTCAGTGAGCTTGATTTAAAATGACTGGCCCAAATCCCTCAGCATGAAGAGAGAACTATTTAAATAATTAACAACCAAAAATGAGAGTATGGTAAAATTTGTGTACATTTTTTACTGTATGTATTCAGCAATAACACATACCAGGCGATGCATTTCCATATATAGTGCTAGATTGAAACCAAGAAATTCCAACTCTTTTACAGCCCGCTATAGGGGGTCTGCATTCTTGCTGGCAAGCAGTAAAAGCGAGGGAAGAGGTCATTGTTTTGGGGGTTTTCGTGCAGCAGAAAGCAGGCCCCTGGTTGTTTACGAGAGGAGGTTGGTCTGAGAGGAGGGAGCGTGTTGGGCGAGTGCTGAGCTGGAGAGGAGCAAGCTGTAGTGTAAGCAGAGGGAATTCACTGCAGCAGGACTCCAGGGAGAACGTTCCTGCCTCTGGCACTCATCAGTGGGCAAACAGACACAGAAGACAGGTCTTATCTCTGCATTGAGTGTCAATCACAAACCTGCCCATCCACTGCCAACACACACGTAGGTGTTTTGGAAATAATGCATAAACAGAAATGTCAAAGTGTTATTTGACATTTAAAATTAAGTACCTATTAGTAATATAAAATCATATTCATAGACAAATCAAAAAAAAAAATAAGTCTCTGGCTTTTTAACAAACTCCTGAGAATAACACTACACAAACTACAAATCATCACCCTAACTTTCCACAAAAGTTCAGTTTAGTAAACTAGTTTATAGGAGGAAAAAAAAAATAAAAAAGCGCCATTTCTTTCTTGTGAAGACCAGAGAACATTTAAACATTTAGAAAACTATTCCACTTCCCCATCATCATTAGGACATCTGGTCCCTGAAAAGAGCTAAATACACACACATGAATACACATCTTAACACAGTGTCCAGACATCACCCACGTGGACTGACCAGGAAAACTAATAAACATTGGGAAGGAGGGTGCAGTTTAAAGTAAAACACACACAGCCACAGACACACACACAGTTCATATGCATAGAAGTTGCTTGCTCCCTAAAGAATTCCCTATAGAATGGAGAACACTCAAAGAAAATGTTGTTTACACAATAAAAGGATCTCAATAATTAAATAATTAAAGACTAAACTAATTTCTCAAAATTTAGAAAAATTAAACCATGGATGCACAAAAGCAATTCAGCGGAGTTGGATGATGTAGTCACAGAAACACAGTCAGACTTGTTCAGTGCTAGGGATGGGTACCAGATGTCTGAAAATTTCTCAAATCTCCCTCACAGAAAAATATTGTGTGTCAATATTAATGATGCATGTCTGAGGCATTTTTTTAAACGGTTTTTCATGTTCTATAAAGACATTAAGTTTACAGGGGTGTGTTTGCAGGGTGTTCATGACAAATATAATCAAAGAAAGATCTGTCAGATTTACCACTATCAACATCATGTACACAGTCACTTCCTTAAATAAAAAACCATTACAAATAAACTGTCTACCCTTGCAGTTTTACACAGTGACGACTGGTATCTATCAGCACCACTGTAAAGAAATCTCATGTAGTAAGTTTGTCTACACATCAAATGCATCTGAACACATTAGTTTATATCCTAACAAATGAATTATGCATAAATTTGCACAGCCAGTTAAGAATGGTGTTAGTATCCTGATTTACAACACCCCTAAAGACATGCTGCTGTAAGTAATCTGAATTGTATGCCCACATACTTGTAGTTTACCGTGGATAAACAGGATTGGGGGGTGGGGACTTTTCTGAGGATGGCAGTAGTAGTCATTTGTTCAAGCTGAAGAGTGTAATATGGCAGATTTAAGCAAATCATTAACATTGTCCATTATGTGGTTTACTGCTTCTCTCTTCTGAGCCACCCACTACCAGCCTGGACCACACCAAACTGTGAGCAGTTTGCCGGCCTCCACAGTTTGTGTCAGCGTGTGTTTTCACTCCATACATTATGACGAGATCCTGGAAGAACAAAGGCTGCCTATCCCGCTCTATATTTATTATTCATTCATCTATCTCTTCCCTTAATCAGCAGAACAACACACATGCACACATGGCCGGACATGAACGCTCTCTAAATGTAACCAGATCCCGCTGCTGCCAAGAGAAACACGTCAGAGCGCAAGCATTCGCCGAAAATAATGTGTGAAGTTATGACGAAAGAAACAGGAGAGCTGAATGAAGGGGCAAAGAATAACAAAAGGAAAATTGCCATTCCGAGGAAGAACGTCTGATGGTGATTCCATGCATATTATGTGAAAATATGCCATATATCTTCATTTACAATGTGTGATAATGGGGCGAGTCAGAGAATCCACGAGAGTGCTGTCGAGTTTACTAATGTTTACGAATCTGTCAGTGTTTATATGTGTAGAAATATGTGTTTAAAGTGTACATGCTGTCAAGAGTGTGTATGCGCGTACCTTGGAGTGTTTATGTGTGAGAGTTGGTCAGCAGCCAGACTCAGGGCAGTAATGAGTGTCCTGACCACCGGCATTGCCACAGCACTCACATCCAGAGCTGTACACAAGGTGAACTCCAGTATGTCATAATTTTTCCCTGTAGTCAGGTTTAAGAGTCGCATCCTGAAGAAGAATCCCTGCATTTCACAACTCTAACACACACACTGGCCTTACTGCCTTTGACACACACACACACACATTATGTGTATGTGAATATGAGAGAGACAGAGAGAGCAAGAGAGACTGACTTGAATCACCTTCTCTGACAGAAACCACCCGGTACTCACCACAGATATATACCCTTACAGACATGCTGGACTCCAGGCAAAGAATTCAACTAGGTCCACTAGTAGAGTATAATCCAGTTAATTTAATGTTTTTCTGGAAAATGAAACCCTTAAGAACCTGAGATGGTACAGTGAGACCTGACCTGAGAGGTCAGTGTCAATGCAACATGTTGCTTTAGATACTAGAGAGAGAAAAAATGTATCTGATCATTAGCTGTAGGCTTCTCCAATGGAGTAACAAGTATTTATGCAGTTTGAATATAACAGCTTTCTTTAAGATGCTTGTCATCAGTTAAGTGTTTCAATTAAAAACAGCTTATTTTAAACAGTTTCCTTTTCCTATTGTTCCTATTGAAAATCATTCAATACGCAATGTTTTGACACTTCCATCTTTAATCCCATTGTATTTGATACCAATAACAGCATAGGGCAACTCTGTTTTTGTCATTCAACACTCCTAGCTTAGTAAAACAGGCCAAGGAACTCTTGAAATCACAGATTCTTAACTAAGTGTTAATGCCATACTTGAGTTTGAGAAACTGTCCATTGAAGTGTATGCATATACACCATGTACATGCTGAATTATAAAATCTGTGTTTCTGTGTGTGGGTGTGTGTGCTACACAGCAGCCAGTTCAGCGGGACAACCACAGAAACCTGACTCCACTTCCTGAGTCAGGAAGAGACTCAGCAATGCCTCCAATAGAGTGTGTGTGTGTGTGTGTGTGTATAAGAGGGATGCATACATAGATAGAGAGATAGATAGACAGACAGACAGAGGGACAAAGAGACCCTACATATGTTGTACACAAGAGTCTATATGTCCATTTCTCATATGTGTATTGTGAACATTTCAGTTGAAGAAAATCGAATTAACCCTACACTTCCTCCAAGTCTCAACAGAATGGCCAACTGAACTCAATGAGTTACCAACCATTTATTCCCAACATCACACAAGATAAATAATCTATAGCTGCTGCTGTCTCTCTATTCTTCTATATATGTCCTGACAACTCATTTTCCACCCAAGCAACAGCATACAACCAGACATTTCAGAGTAGTGCCGCACAATACATAATTTGAAAAGTGTATGAAGTTCATATATTATTATTTTTACTAAATATTTCAAAGATATTTTAAAGTGTGAATTATGTATATAATCAATTAAATATATCAAATATTCAACTTTTCATGGGTGAGGGGATGGGATAATGTAACTTTTAGACCAAATCAACCAAAAAACTTTGAGCCAATGCCAACTTTGAGCATTAAAAAAGGAATTTAATAGCCAAGGTGCTTTCTCTAAATTGATAATTAAAAGTTTGGTTTTATTACACAGCAAATGGTATTGAAATCAAAATTCTGCTTAATACAATCAGTATAATTCCAGTAGTATCATCTGAAACATGCAGCGCTATTAGCCAAATGAGAGCTGACACTCAAAAACCCCAGCAGCAGTAAGACTGTGCAGGAGCAGTGGGTTAGTGATAGTGTGGCGGGGATAATAAACAGCAGTATGACTCTCATTCCTGAGGCCTGGCCTTGCTGATTTCATTAGAACACACTACGCTATTAACCCACCTCAGTTTTCTTTTCACCATGCAACACGGCCACATTTCCATAATGCAGCATGGGATACGGTTTCACACGAGAAGCAGCCAAGCACAAACCATTTCCTCTTTCAGTCACTCACTTTAGTTATTAAACATATTCACAATAAATAAAATAATGTGGCCAGGGTCGTCTCTGGAAAGGGGAGATCTGGAAGCAGGTCAGTAGAGCACATAGGCCTCACTACATGAGAGCGCCATTCCTTTAGCACGTGGAGGTTCGTCTCCACACAACATAATTCAATGTGGTGCACTGATAAATGGGTGACGGACTCCAATAAAATAGTTACTATCAAAGATTTCCAAGGCTCTCAAACAGAAAGAGTGGTGTTTGTGTTCACGGCCGATTTACTGTCATTTCACCAGGTCTGACCTGAACCACTTAATATGAATATGTAACCACAGGTGGAAGGCAATATACTCTAACCTGCCAAATGGCATTTAGCAAGTTGGAAAGAGCAGAGAGGTCCGGCCTGCAGCCTGAAATATCAGATTCCTCACCTCAGAGCTAGATGCTCACATATTTCTACCACTGCAGAGGACAGAAAATTAACCAAAACTTTCACAAAGTTTTACACCGCTTTAAAACAGGAACAGGCTTTAAAACTTCAATCAGATTAAAACTTCTACCTGCAGAGATATTAAAATACAAAGCTACAAAGAAGCAGTGAACATCATTTTGACACTAAATAACTATATTCTGAGTTACAGTGGAAGTAATAAGCTTGAGAACTAAGTCCCACAATCACTGTGTTTTGTTTCTCAGGAATGTCCTGCTGACATGGCAAACCATGTCTAATGACTCAGGGAATCGATTTCACCCATTTAGATGCATGCTATTGAAAACACACAAAGATAAAACAGTTCTCTGCATGGCTCAGTAACAAAAACTAAACTACACAGAGAAAGAACAATTGCATGATGAACAATTGATTGAAGGAAATGCTGAAAAGACTTTTCATCAACTTAAGTCTAACAAAATGTTATCATTGCTGTCATTTCAAAACATCACAACTCAACATATTTGGGGGTTTAGGTTTATACAAAACATACCAGCTTTCCTTTACATTAGGTAAAACTTTTGTGACACACACAGCAACAGAACTAGTTCAAAATGAACCTGGAATCTAATTTCAGTTATAGGAGTTAAAGAACAGCTTTATCCAGTTCAAGGTTTGCATCGGGTCCATGGCCTACCTGAAATCACTTGGAGCAAGGCAGAAACGTTCCCTGGACATGGCTTCAGGACACATTTGCCTGGACAATCTACCTACCGACTTATGATTGTGGGAGAAAAATTGAGAACCTCAAAACAGACACAGACAAGGGGAACTTCTCTACTTCTACAGACATATGTAGAATCAGCAGATATGTGGTTTGAACCCACAACCCCAGAAACCTGGAGTTGTGTGACGGAGACACTACTGGTTATGCTACCATGCATTATTTTCTAATAAAATTTCAGCATCTCTAGATGTCAGTAATGGAGATTAAAGCAAGTATTTGGCATGGTTTGATATCACAGGCGCCATCCTAGAAAAATGTCATAGAGTTAAAATAGTTCACATCATTTTACCAACAAGCCTCTCAAAGTTTTACATGAAATTACAACCATGCTTTCTAGTGATTTTAGAAAGCTAAAAATAACATCACAGGAAAACCTGATTATTAAATTCATTCCCACCATTTCAGTTGTACATCATGCCGTTCATCACTACACCACTGTAAATGCAATCTGAATAGTTCAAATATTTCTAAAACTTCACATTTTACATGAATCCTCTCTGAATTCATTTGTGAATGATTTTTATATTACTGCCCTTTCTAAAGGCACTATTTCAGATGTATGAGGACAAGAAGAAAACAATACTAACATAAATAGAGATCAGAATTGTAAATGTGCTCTGGTTGCCTTGCAGTGTGAGTAAAATCTCATTAACCCCTTAATGATGTTAGCTTTCCATGGTGATGAATGAAAATTTGATAAATGTAAATGAACAATAGCGTGTTTAGTCTAAAAACGTGGGCCATTGCAACTGCTCAGTGCCTTGGAATAGTTCTTATAGGGAACTCACCATTAACTACATTGTGTTTGCTTATGTCTGTGTGAAGTGACAGCAGAACTGCTCATGGGACTGTTTAAGTCGCCAGCGGTCCAATTCATCCAACTTATGAAAAGATTCATTAATCAGATACCAATTTTCCTAGATGGAGTCTGGATGGAAAGTATTAAGTAGGATGGAAAGGGAGTCAGCCAAACAGTAGCTGCTTCAGTAAGAGTTTACTTATTTTATATATTTTTAAGCCCATCAAATTTTAATCTAAACAGGAGTCCAGTCATCGATCAGCTGTCATAAAGCTTGGAAATACATCACTTCATGTTTCTCAAGGAGTTATATCTCCAGTTGGTTATTTCAACGCTGTTAACTCGCCCACTTACATAAGATAAGTATGACGGCAAACAAAGGTGCCCAAGGCACAATACGTTATCCACCTACCTCATGTCTCATTCACATGTAACAAAATAGCAAACAGCTACATTGATGTTCACTCTTGTTTTGTTACGTTACTCCGGCTTCATCCAGCCTCTTTTTGTTAGAAAGCCTTCACCCTCCAGCTGGCACATGTGGAGTTTCCTGCATGCCCAAAGTACATGCGTGTTCAGTCCAAATGAAATGACTGGACAGGGTTTTTAACCATACCGTGGCCTGTAAAGAAAACAAATATTCTTATTTATATCTTCAGCATTTGATTTACAGACAGCTATCAGGGCGTGAAGGGTATTTTAATATATAACAAAAACTGTTTTAAGCCAAATCACCAACTCTGTCTTTAAGTAGTTATGTTAGACACATAAGTCATGCATGATAAAAATCTCCTTTAACAGGCATCATTTTGTCTGATAACAGTCACTTGTGTTCAAAGCACCTCTTTGTAGATAGAGAAAATGTTCTAAGCAGGAATCTGAAAACAATGCCAAAGGGCAAAGATTACTCTGAGGCCTCAATTTTCCTAGATTAGTTCCCACCCCTTCATATCAGTGTATTCTGAGTGCTGAGACATGCTCTGTCTGAAAATACAAGACATGATGACGCATGATGTTTTGTCTGATAAGGAGACGTAGTATGAGAGCGTGTGCATTTGGTGTGTACACACGTTTGAGTGCAGTGGGGCGGCCGAGGGGGTTAGCTGGTGCAGTCTGCTCCCTGATTGCTGATGCTGGGTTCCCCACATGAAAGCTAGCATCATTCTCAGGGGAAGGGATTCCTGGCTACTTTGCAAATGGGGAAAAAAGGGGAATAGGGAAGTTAATACAGAGGGAGGGGTCCGGATCCAACTCCCAGGCTCAGGCTGGCGCTCATCCAAACCCTGATCTCTTAACATGTTGTGGAGCATGGACCCACAACAGCACTCCCCCCCCCCCCCCCCCACACACACACACACACTCCAAGTCAGCCCTGTGCTTTTGGCACTCCCTGCTTTAATTGAGAAGACAAATGAATCTTTCAGTGCCCACTACAGCATTGCCATACATCAGTCATGACAATGTTAGCTTTATTAAGGAGGTCTTGCGCTGAGCTGAGCCATATGTTAGCCTCTGCCCCTAACGCACGCACACTCTCACCTCCACACCGCCTTAATAGCTAATGTAATTGCCTGCTCTTTTATTATTAAAGGTAATTTGGGCCCTAATGGAATTCATTCAACATTGTGCCTGTCTTCCTCAGACCCTACACAGACTCAAAAACACGTGCCAGGAAGCAATTTCCCATTAAGTTCCACTGAATTATGCATTTTATAACCCGTCATCTTTTATTATGTAACATAATTATATGATAAATATATGTGATTATTAAATTATATTAAATATAATTTACAATTATGAAGGAAGAAATGTACCCTTGGAAACAAAAACATCTAATTCAGTTTCAAGAAGAACAATTTCTAAATGGTGTCTCCTGGCTCTGTATTTCAAATACCACAGATATGATTCGGTACGTATGATACAAAATACCTATTCACACAAGGAATAATATTGTCACTGGCGTACTCTTACTAACACTTACTCCACTGGCAGGTACAGCTCTGTTTTTTCTTGCCATTAAAGGATTGTAGAGCACGCAGGCTCTTTCCTTTCAGGGGAAGGCATAAGCTGACGTGTAGGAGAGAGAAAAAAAAAACAGAAAGTAGGAAAGTCAATGAGAAAAATATATTTACGACTTGATTTACACCACTGTTGTGCCATTGCAACTTAATCTTGATCCCAGAAATGGAAAAATAAAATTGTCAGGTCACCAAACCTTCTCCAAGTCCAACCAGCCTTCAAACTGAGTGAGTATTACTTTAACATATATTTATTCAGACAAACCTTCCTTTTTCCTTACAGCCCTGAGGTATGCTTGTGATCAAATTCAAATGGAACAAGGAAAGTATTTAATATACATACAGTTACTAAGAATTTAATCCAGTTCCTCTTCAGTGTAGCTCCATTAGAATATTTTCTCAGATTTGTTTGATTCATTTTTTGTTGCTGCAGGTTCTTTTGCAGCTGTTGTTCATGGCTTAATGGTCAGTCTTGGCACTCTACTTGGATAAAAGTTCCATAGTTTCCACAGTGTTTACTTTCCTATATTGAGTAATACCTCTGGAACTTGCAACAACCCACACATCCCACCTTTAAAAGATTATATGTTCATTCACACTGCATCTTAGTCAACTAAGCTAAAGGGAGCTCATGTCTGCTTATTAAGGGAACATCTCTGAGACTACAGTACATTAGCATTGTAAGATTGGGTCAGCATGGTCTCGAAAGGAAAATGCTGCATACCCCCACGGATTTCGCTGCATGCCAGAGAAGAATCCTCTGAAGATAAATCCCACAGTGTGATAGCAGAGCCGATTTGTCACTCTGGAAATGATATAAAGAGAGTCATGTGAATATGATAACTCCTGAATACTTACTGCTGGCCTTTCATCGGAGAAGCAGAAGGTCAACATGCTAAAGAGAAACAGATATATCAGATTATGTGAGAAAGTTAAGTTCAGAAAGAACACGGACACGTCCGTAAAGTGCAGCTCTGAAGGCCATATTTATGACAGCATACATAAGCTAGTGTTATTTTTAGAGCCTCTACGGCTATTATTTGTGTCAGAAAATGGGAGAAAA
This sequence comes from Hoplias malabaricus, assembly GCF_029633855.1. NCBI lineage: Eukaryota > Metazoa > Chordata > Actinopteri > Characiformes > Erythrinidae > Hoplias > Hoplias malabaricus. Next base: position 14,774,334 of record NC_089810.1, on the reverse strand, counting down.
GGGCAATGAATAATGGCCGCTGAGTTTTCAGTATTTTTTTGGGCAACACTAATACTTCCTGGTAGTGCTGAACTTGCCCTGGAGAGCAGGATCGCTGGAGAGCAGAGTCATCGCTCCAACTGTCATTGTGCAGGCCGGATACACCATCACATTTCCAAAAGGGCCAGAGATCTCCCAGCTCTCCCTTGGGGTCATTCCACCCCTTCTCGCTATCCCTCCTTCCTTCTTTCACTGCATCTCTCACTCCCATCAAATCTCCCTAGCAGTTTCTTATTTCTCTCTCACACACATACACACTCACCCCCCTCGTCTCTCTCCCTCTCCACCTCCTTCCCGCATTCTGCCGAAGCTATGACGCTGGAAGGACGTCGTGGGAAGCAGGACAGGGAGTTTTGGAGCAGCTTGTAAAGAGGCTGTGCCTGGTCCTCTCAGTGTCTCTGATGGGTCCAGCATGCCGATGTGCTGAGACGGACCAAGCCTCTCATGTGGGGCCAAAACTACTGAAATGCATGTATTTTCCTGTTTTTTCACAGCAGCCTCCTAACGACACATTTCCCTGAAAGCCTGCGACTGAAGTATTCTCAAGAGATGTTTCGTCAGGAATAAAGTACAACACACCCACTCCTCGAGTTCCAGAGAGGTCAAAGAAATTGTAAAAGCAAAACAGTGCATGCCAAATTAAGGGCGAATACAATATGGTACTGTGGTCTAGTCCTGTGGTGATAGATATTGTATTATGCCAGAATTATCTGCCCACATCCACTGAAGGACTTTGAGGGTTGTTTAGTTAAAGATATGTAGAAGCATGACAATGTAAAGAATGATAGAGAAATACATGTATGTCACTGCTGTCTCTCACACACACACTTCCCAGGAGGACTCAGCTGAGAGCTAATGAAGACGCATAGTAAACTCCTTGACAACTACAGGAGAATCATTTGTTTTTCAAAATTTCTCCATCACTCTTGAAAATTCCTACCAACTTCCAATAATCTTCCAGCAAGCCATTTTTTCCCACTGCACCTTCTAAAGCTTTCAGAGTCTACGAGTCAGAGCATGCTGACAGTAGCTGCTTTTTACAGTATAAAAACTTTGAGGCACAGGCCATTCCCAGCAGCCTGTGAACCCAGGCCAACGCTTTTATCACTGGGCTCCAACAGGACTGCGGAGCCCCCTCCCTGGAGGGAGAGCTGGAGGAAGTCGTAGGATGATAAAAATGGGCCATTAGAAGGCCTGCACAGGCCCCATGGGTTCATTAAACTCCCCTAATCTCACATATCAGGGCACTGGCCATCTCAAACCTTGCTTTGCTTCGCACAAAGAATGAGAGAAGGACCACTGTGTCCTTCCCTTAAAATGGCACATTATTACAGCCCTATTACCACTGCATTTCCTTTCAATTTGCAGAAAGCCAGCATGAGGAAATTTTCTAAAAGGGACTGCTGGGGCATGTAGTGGCATAAGTTAATGGCTTTTAGTATGATGAGAGGCATTTAAAAACAAAGAGTAAAATATTCTTTGTACTTCCAACTTTGGGCTAAAACATTCTGTATTTTAGGGATTTAAATCATAGACAGAACAAGTGCTCAGCTGATGAAGACTTAATTAAACACCCTCTCCACCAAGGCTCTAACATCTGTGTTATGCCTGTTATACATTGGGGGGGAGAGAAAGAGATAGAGAGAGAGAGAAAGAGAGAGAGAGAGAGAGAGAGAGAGAGAGAGAGAGAGAGAAAGAGAGAAAGAGATGTCTAGCCTAAAAATAACATAATGGTCAGATACCCCATCTCTGCTCAACAGTTGGAGAAGCATTAGTTCCCCTGGAGACACAGATTTAGGATGAGCAAGAGCTCTCTCTCTCTCTCTCTTACACACACACACACACACACACACACACACACACACACACACACACACACAATGTGGCCGAAATCAGTTCAGTTGAGAACTTGGGAGCACATGTTACAGGCACGTATGACCTTATTTCACATTTCATACTGCACACTGCACTACACTGAGTATCATTTGAGCACTGCATTGTTAGTATAGAAAGTAGACTAGAATTGAGTTCTTGGTCAACAGAGATGTCAGTTGAATAAATGCTTTTAAATTAATGTCAATATTAATACATTCATTCATTCATTCATTCATTCATCTGTAACCACTTATCCAGTTCAGGGTCGCAGTGGGTCTAGAGCCTACCTGGAACCATTGGGCACAAGGTAGGAATACACCCTGAAGCACAAGGCAACCCACACACATTCACACCGACGGACACTTACCAACGTGTGTTTTTGGACTGTGGGAGGAAACCGGAGCACCCGGAGGAAACCCACGCGGACACCGGGAGAACACACCAACTCCTCACAGACAGTCACCCGGAGCGGGACTCAAACCCACAACCTCCATGCCCCTGGAGCCGTGTGACTGCGAGCTCTTGATAAAACCAAAGAAACTTTCAGCAAAAGCAATGCCATTTCCAGTTGTTTGTTACAGAAGTATAACTAGACTGAATGCTATTTTTCACAAGCTACATTCACTGCCAGGACAGCAGCAGTAATTCAGCTACAGATCAACAAGCGAGGAACAGACTAACAAATGCAACATTGGACACCGGCAGTTCACATACATACGTTATTTCAGAGCAAGAGGACTTCAACTGTGGAGGATTCACTGCTGTTCTGACTGGACCTCAGAAGATTTCATGTTCAGTTCATGTAAACCCAGCATTGAAATGATAAAAATAAATGTATTATTAATGAATTATTATAAAGTTATATAAACATTCTGATAATGATACATTTTTAGGGTCAAATTTACACAAAAGTTATGCTTGAATCGCAGCTAATTATTTTAATCTTTTAACTTAGATCTCTATATGTATTCACAATTGCCTTAAATATGTAAATATATCTGCCAAAAGAGTTGGAACCATGTAGGTCAATGTGGAGTAGGTTGGAAATTAAGGTCAGCATTTATATCACAATATGTTTCTACGTATGTTTCAATAAGTTGATACGATATAATTCCAGTATCTACATAAACTATATAAAAGCCACAGAATCTACCAAGAAAAAACAACAAACAAGGCATCACCATCAAACATAAACCTCTTGGCTTTGTCAATATTAATTTTAGTTGAAAAAAACAATGAACTGACGGCGGGCGGCATGGTGGCGCAGGAGGTAGTGTCGCAGTCACACAGCTCCAGGAACCTGAAGATTGTGGGTTCAAGCCCACTCTGGGTGACTGTCTGTGAGGAGCTTGGTGTGGTCTCCCTGTGTTTAAGAACCAAAAACACAGGTGGGTGGCTTAAAAGTGTCCATAGGTAAGAGTGTGTGTCGCCTTGTGAAGGACTGGTGCCCCCTCCAGGGTGTGTTCCTGCTATATCCAATGATTCCGGGGGCTCTGGACCCACCGTGACCCTCTTACAGACAATGAATGAATGAATGAACAAACTGACATCAGTCAGTGACAAATGATGTAAGTAACATATATTGAAATATTGAAAATGCATTTAAAAATCATATAGCTCTTATTAAAAGTCTTAAAATTCATAAATAATCATTTGTAACTCAGAAAGGGAAACAATGCCCTATTTTTCATCTAATACTGAAAATGTTTAGGTAAAGAATAAGCTCAGACCTGAGAATGTGCATTTAGTCATTTCACATGTTAAGTTACACCACATTATCATTAATGTATAATAGACATGGTTTTGGCGAATACATTTTTAAACCTAGTGGTTAAATGGTTAAAAGGTTTTAACAAATATGTGATAAAGCTGATGGGGAATACAAAGTGAGGTCAGTATCTGGCAACATCTGAGGTTAACAGTGTAGTTTGATGTGGGTTTACTATTTGGCAAACAACAGGTCACTGTTTTCCTTTCTGTCCATGTTCTGTAACTGGTTATTACTGACTTTTAATGCATTAACAACATAATTAATAATCATTAATAAACAGGTTTTAAACAATTTATGAACATTTATATGTGTAGTTTTATTCTAAAGTGGTACCCATTTATCTGTTGTTCCACTTTTCTGTTCATACACCAGTTCACATACACCAGTTTTTAATTCACTTCAGTACAGAAAGCAGATGAAACACAGCAAAGTCTTCCATGTGGGAACACTTCCAATTTGTTCATGTGATTCTTCAAGAAGGTGGAAAGTAAATTGGGCAAACAGCATTTTCTTATAATTTTGAAAATAAAGTAAGACAACATGTACAAATCAAAGCTGTTGTGCCACATATACAGTCATAACAAATATATATTCCTATAAGTGCTAAACAGCCTCCGAATTCTGCAGCTTCAGAATGGTGACATAAAACAGAGCTGTCCTTAACACCCCCTCATCAACCCCTCCAACCATGTGCTGAGTGGACCCCCACTGGGCTGAGTGTTTAATGACAAGCCTCTGACATTCCTGACGAGGGCCTGAGTGAGGGGACTAATTAGGTAGTGTGTTCTCTGAATTGCCCTTATCCTCTTCACCCTCTCAGCAATACATCAGACCCTGGTTCACGACATGCCAGCTACCAGCCTTATCGCAAAACACTCAGTAACACTGATATACCACAGCTCTGCTGTTGGCTCACGTTAGCAGGGGGCTGTGGGAGGGATGTTGGTTGTCAAAGTCTGAGGTGGGCCTGGTGGCCTTCTGACACCCTCCCACACAGAGATAAGACACTGATAAAGCAGATAAGATATAGGAAGGAGATGCTTTGACTGTACAAGGTTCTGTGGTCTACAGTGATTTTCTTTTTTCTTTTTCTTTTTTAAATTAAGAGATATTTGTAGGCACTGCAGAAAGTCGAAAGGCTTCCCTGCTTTTCCAACCTGTAAGAGAGGTTCCTGCCAAACCATCATGAGGAACATGTGCAACTTTAATCCCTGGCAATGCCATCTGTGACCTGGAGTGAGAGTGAGCAGAATTGGTCTTTCTCTATTTGGGTTTGAAAGCAGACTCCCTCTCTTAATCTAATGTCAGTACTAACACAATTGGCAGTTATGTCAAATCATATCTTGAGCTGTCCAATGACGAGGGTGTGTTAGTTAAAAAATGAACTGGTCATGGATAAACTGGGAAGGATCCTGGATGGCTCTGCTAAACAAGAATTCTTTAAGACTGGCTGTTAATTTTTAGGCTTTGCAGAATTAGAGCAGAACTGTCTAAGGAAGAAACCATGGGTGAGTCATCTTCGCTACTTGTGTAATAGCTCTATCAGCACAGCATTTTGACAGTGTGTGGAGCTACAACATACTGTTTGCATCTGGAGCCTTGCAGTTCAGCTCTCCATCTCATCAGTCCACCCACTGGTTTCCATGGTAACATAAATTCTTCATGCTTGAGCAATGTTTTCTGGACACATCCAAAAGGGCAAACACAGGAGTCCTACTGGAAATCCATCTAACCAAAGCATAATTCTGGCCCAAAGTAGTTAAAAAACAGGCAGATTCATCCAAGAATTCAAACAATCGTTTTAACACTCATTGTTCGGCCAAGGATAGAAGTTGTCTGCTTCTTTCTGCATCAGCTGATCATCCAAACACGAACACCTAAGGACATCCGTATACTTATATTAAGTGTCTGTTTAAAACATATGCAATGGCATAATAACTAAATTATTACTAGTTATCAGAACTTATGCAAATCACACAGGGGTAAGTAATGCACTCCAAGTTTTTACACTCCTCTAAATCAGCTCAATCACCTGTGCTGTCAGCCAGGACTGGCTAATAGACCTGCATTAGGAGCAAATCCTTATCTGAACTCAGAGTAAGCAGAAAAGTGCCTGTAATATAAACAGTTCAATTCAGCCTACACAACCCACTCACACAAAATCACAGGCTTTCGTTGCTCTCCTGCAGCAGGAAGTGTCACTGGGACCATGTCATAATCCATGTAATTTAATCCATGTCTCCTTCTCCCTCTCTCTCTCTACCTTTGACACATTTATAAGGATTTAGAGTTTCAGCACTTTTTTTTCACAGTTTTCTACAGTTACCAATTAAAGTTATAACATCCTACAATTTATTATACATTAATTGCATAAACCTGACTGAGCTATTATTGGATGAAATGGAAACTTGGAATCACCATTCCAATGATTTTTTAGTCAATATATGTATATACTGTTAGAAGAAATAATACATAAAAAAATGAACAGAATTCATAAATGAAAACCAAGCTGCAGTTAGGGAACAGAATCGGATCACTGTGAACACACTGCTCCCTGGGTCTGTGTGACCTGACACACAAACTCTATTCTGAGCCTTAGCACAAGGGCTAGAGCTGATGAGAAACATTTGGAGGTGAAAGAGAGAGAACAGAGTGGAACGGAAGGCAGAACTAAAGAGTATTTTGAAAGTGAAACACAAACAGTGTGGAATTCAGAGATGCAGGAGATATACAGGGCAGGACCATCGTAAAGCAGGAGGTCAATCCAGGCAGATCTGGACCATTGTCAGGCATGAGTAAAGACAGGAGAGAGAGAGAGAGAGAGAGAACACGAAAGACAGTGGGACAGAGTGTATGAAGGACAGACCGCCCAGGCTGGGTGTGTATAGTGTCCCCTTCTGTCATGTCTCTGAGCAGACAGCAGGCCTTATAAGGCAGCAGTGGAGTTTGGCACTTGAGCATGGCAGCTGGGATCTCTGCTTAATGCAAACAGGATTACACTGCTCAACCCCACACACACACACACGTAACTCTGTGGTTTGCACACACACATGCTAACACACTTGCAAACTGTCAAACACAAACACACACACGTCCCCTTAGTCACCAGTGACTTACAGATGTACATTCACATTAATGTTTGATGCATTATTACATTCACCTTTGCACCTTTTTTGTTCACATTCATCCACACCTCAAAATTTAGGTTCTCCTTCAACTCTTATATGACACGACATGAATGTTAAATGAATATTCATTAATTCTGCAGTTATATGAATTAAAGGCCATTTAAATTCCTGTGTACAATCTATGCTGTAAGCAACGCATGGCTAGCCTGACACACCTCCCCAGAAACGTAAGGACGTGTCACAGACAGCAACAACATTGACTTATCCCCAGGTGCATGAATAGGGGGCAAGTTGAGAAAGTTTGGAAATACAAACTCCTCCTCGCCACACTCCAAATACTGCATTGCATCAAATTGCAAAGGATTTTAGCAAAGTTTAGGAAAGTTTCGAAATAAAATAACTGTGGAATAAAAATAATTGAATGAATGCTTACTGAATTACAAATGGCTTACAGTTTTTTTGTGCAATTTAAACTGTTTGTACTTACTAACACTGAAAAGTTCATCTCCTTCAATTCCCTACCCACATCAATAATGTCATCACTCTGGAGAAATGTAGCTTAAAAATATTCAATCCAAATTTAATCCCAAAACATTCAGTTAAAAATCACATTTATTATTCAGTAGATTTTGTTTTATTAAATTATACCTTCACTTTAGATTTTCTGTCTAAAATGTTGTGTTTTTCACCACATTTTAGGTCAAAAAAAGCATTTGAGTCTTGGTCCTGTTCATTCAGCAATTATAACGGCAGTTAAGGCTCTTTAAACATGTTATTTAAACATTTTCAAGACTGCAGACCCAGCTAATGTTGGGTAAATTCACCATAAAGCATTGATCCTAAGCCTGCTTCACACTGGACAAGATTCACTGCTCTATGCCAAGAGTAACACACTCCTATGGTCATCGGTACAGACCTCTATACTGGCCACATGCGTCATGTGCCACGGCATCAAAATAAACACTTAGTTATGTTAAATCAAGTGTGCTGTTAAATTAACAAATCCATGCGATCAAGGAGAACCACCTGGGAACAAACTTTATTCCTGAAATTAGCTCACAACACACCCACTGCTTTTTAGAATAAAGGGTTTTTATTATAGATAACTTATAAAAGATACAATATTTTAAATAATAATAATAATATAAACGTAGGTGCCTTTGATTTTGCACAGTACTGTATTTCTTAGAAAACTACAAAAAAGCCTCAACAATTAAATATTTCTAGTATTGTGTCCACGCTGTTCCTTCCTACAACTGCCATTCCATTACAAATATTTTTCCACACCTGCAACATACAATCTTTAAACTGATTTCATTTTCTCAAATAAGAATACATTTTTTGTATCCTAATGGTATTAAATGGATCTCCATACTCAAGATTTAAACCCATTTACCTGCTGCTTAGTATTGAGCAAATTGATCTTAGTTAAGGATATATTTTCTACAGAGAGTACAGTTTCTTAGCAAAATTCAACACCATTCAATCAACCATGGATCAACCTTAAAATCTGCAGATTAAATAATATTTGACACTTTCAGCAGAATGTTTTGCAAAACAAAAACCCCTCCACAAAAACACATGTAGGAGAATACACTAAACCCTTAGGTATTTCCTTAACCAGCAATTACTCATGTGCAAGAACATTTGAAGGCCTCACATTAAAAAAGGTTTATTATGCATTCTTTCACAAGCACTGTTTAAAGGGAAAAGGGGGGAAACGCCACTTAAAAACTCATTACACCCAGTTAGTCATTTACATTAAAGACTGAATCATATAGGCTCATATCTAAAGGACTACAAACCTCACATACTGTTGGTATGCAGGGAGAAATTATACATAATGACATCTCAGATTTCCCTGGTCTTCCTCACTCTATATGTATATGTTTGTGTGTTTTCAAGAGAGAGAGGAGAAATCATAGAGAGCAGTGATTATAGTGGCCAGGGGACTCTCTCTTCCCCATGTGTGTTCCACGTGTTACGGCCACATTTTTGCAAATATTTATCCCTAGTGTGAAACACTCTTGATCTCACCATATTGTTTATTTCCCACCACTTTTTTTTCAAAGAGCTGTTTTGTGAGAGGGAGAGAGAGGCTTCTATTCACTCTGATCAGGCCTGACAGTACAAAAAGAGAGAAAGCATCTCAGTTTCAAGGGTGGAGCTTGAGAGAGAGAGAGCGAGAGAGAGAGAGAGAGAGAGAGAGAGAGCGCACATGTGAAAGGAAGATGGGGAAGTAAATAAGGAGGAAAGCAAAAGATAATAAAGAAGAAGGGGAAGACGAAACAGAAGGGGAATAAGAAAAGGAAGAGGAAGAAGGAGGAACTTAGTCCTTAGATAAAGTAACATGTAGATACCTGCCAAACAGTGCTACACTCAAGTACCTCGTCTGCCATGAGTTAAACCCCTAAAAACTCATGTTCATCAAAATTATATTTTTAAACGTCTTAAAAAATAAGAAATTTAAGGTGGCTTAGATTTTTTTTTTAAATTTGCTTCCATTCAGTAGACACAGATCTAGAATATTCAACTAGTCCCTGCTTATCTCAGCCCAATACTGCTGGTTTTAATCCAATATCAGTTTGAAATATAGATAAAATCTGATTTTTAACAGCAATTAAAATATTTCCAATATCATCAAGTACGTGTACCTGCTTGTAAATGGTGTGGAAGTGGACATTTCTTTTGACTTTGGGTTATCTTAATAAAATGGAAATACCTGAATGGTTGGCATAATAAGGTATTTTGTGTAGAACTGGAGCCTCCTATTTGTTTTCTATCACTATATAAAAGAAGCACATATTAGATTAGAATTCATAAAAAAATAACAGAAAAGATGTATAAGTTTATGCATGTGTATGTTTTTTACTGTAAATGCTAAGAATTAAAGAAATGAACAAATCTTAGGCTTTGTGACATTACGTCTTTTACACATCAAAGTAAATGTGGAAAAATCATTAAAGTAGAAGAATAGATTATCCAGGCAAAAAGAGCTCTGTCTGCTGTTTAGAGTTCATTTTGAGCATCATGCTTCCACTTTTCTCTAGTCGATCTTCATGAAGCTCAAGCAGACAAGATGTCACTAGTAATAATAACAACTGTATTTACATTGGCATATGTGGAGTCGGTTTACTGTCCCAGTGAGTGCTTTTCAAAGTCTGGGGTGAAACCCCATACTACTACTGACGGCTGACTGTATGTAGGCTACCCAGCGTTTGTCATATTAAACACTTTACTGTACACTGTTTAGTGCACTGTATCCACTACTTGGAAAAAAAATATATACACAACTGTTGTGATAGTATTAGGATATAAAACCCTTTATTAATTCATGTAAACTGCATTAAACCTCTAGGCTCCAGACCCACCGCTACCCTGAACTAGATACGCAGTTACAGACAATGAATGAACAAACCTGTATTGTTTTGTTAAATAACTTCCTTAATTATTTGTTTTGCACAAACTTGAATAACTGAAATACAAGTCATTTAAAATAAGTAAATGGAATGTGACCACTTTTTACCTAGTACTATGTTATATAAGGAATTATAAATGCACTCCTAAAACATTGTATCAATAGCTTAAGGTTTGCTGGTTTTCTGCTTTTTGTTTCAAACAGGAAAAAAAAATGTGAGTTGGGATAAAACTTTTAAAATAATAAATAACATATATCAATGTTTTCACTGACTGCAAATTCAGATTCGGCACATGCCACAAAAAGCCCGCTCATTTCAAACAGCGGTCAGTATGAAAGTTTCAACATGTGATTGCTTGCAAAAATTACTATTATTATTATTTATATATATTTTTTAATGGTCAGAAGGAAAATGTTAGGATCTCCAGAAATACCAATAAAATCACCAAATCACAGCACTCTAATATGCACAGGCTCCACATTTACACACTTACTGGAACACTGCAAAAGCATTATGTGCAAACTGAGGAGAAATGTCAAAGTCCTCTACTGCCAAAGATCTATCAGAGATATTTATTTACATTCATTACGAGTTTTGTTTATTTATTCTGATTACATATGAATTTTGAATACCAAAACGAGCCTGATTCACAGAAACATAAAAATGAGTTAACTGAATTGTAAAAGATGTGGTAAACCACTTCACTGTGACAAATGGTTGGAAACATGTGCAGGCACAACAGTTGGAGTGCGTGTCCTAGGGGAGGCAGAGTGGTCCGGAGAGAGGACTCTGAGAATCAGACGTCAGTGATCGTTCTGTCTAAGCAGTCAGGTCACTGGACGCGGACTGCAGGGCATGTGTCTGATGCGTGTGTGTGTATGTGTTGGGGTGGAGGGGGTTGAGAGATGGAGGGTGGGGTGAATAAGCAGCAGTGCTTGGGGCTGTGTTTATATGGAGCTGCCTCCCTGTGGAAGTGAAGCAGACCACCGGGTCAGACCCCCCATGGAGGGGCCAGTCAGAGAGAAGGAGCCCAGAGAGAGCGGAGTGGCCCGGCCAGGCGACACACAGCAGCTCCTGGAGACCAGAACACTCCATTACATATTGGTGGGAAAGAGAACACTGTGCTATTTTAGGTGTACTATTACCACTGTGAACTGACTGCATTGTCTGAGCGCAAAGTAAATGATGAGTTGCAAAATAGTTGTATATTATTTGCTGTCATTACACAGTAGACTGTCTTGAACTCACCAATAATGACTTTCACTTTGGATTTGAGGCCGTTTCATAGTGAAAATGAACAATAAAGAATAAAGAAGGTACAATTCGAGGATAAAGAAAGAAAGCCACGTTTCTGAGCCCCATCATAAGTGTTCTCAACCATCATTTCCTTCTCCACTCAGTGAAATATTACATTGTGACTGCAGTCAAACGATAAATATAAAAAAAGCTTTGATTTTATTCTAAATGACAAGGTAAGGTGGGGACTGCAACCATGGAACGCAGTGCTAAAGTGTCAAAAGCAGTGACTCGGTTCTGATTTACAGACAGTAAAAATATTAAACATTGTATACCCCACTGTAAACAAAAAGCCTGGTATTACAAGTTTCTCTTTTACTATTAATTAGCAGACGCTTACTGTCGAGAAGGCAATAATAATCGTGTAAAAAACACTGCCATAGAAAGAGGGAATATTTCAGGACGACCTCAGAGTGTTTACCATAAGAAGCAAATCATGGTGATGATGAAGTGACGATACACAAACAAGTTGAAGCAGTTACATTCTAAAAAGTAATAAGACATTTGCTCAAATCCAATCAAAGGCCTTAATTCTGTTTTGATACAACATTGTGCAGCACAATGGCACCACAGGGAGTGCCCCTGCCACACAGCCCCAGGGCACTGGAGTTGTTGGCTCACTCGCTCTGAGAATTTCTCCCTGTGTTTGCATGGGTTCCTCTGGGTGCTCAAGTTTTCTACCACAGTACAAAAAAAAAAAAAAAAAAACACATGTTGGTTGATGGACTGGCTATTCAAAAATGTCCATCGATGTGAGTGTGTGAGTGAAGGTGTATGCCCTGTGACAGACTGGTGCCCTGTCCATGGTGGGTTCCTTACATGTACCCAGTGATTTTGTGTAGACTCCGTCTCTTCTATGACCCCAAACAAGATAAAACATTTGCAGAAAATGTATAAATAAACTAGTATAACATAGTTATTATACATTTTATGATGATATTTAGACACAAACTATAGTCATATTTAATTAATGGATACATGCTTTGTTACATTTCTTTTATTCTAAACATGATTTCATATGGAATTTAAAAAAATAAATTAAAAATACACGGCATAGCACATTAAAACAGTTACTTTCTCTAAGCTCTAAGCTTTCTTTTAATTGCACCTTTTTATTTTTCTTAACATACCAGCTGTCAAAATAGATGGGACTATTCTAGCTGGACTCTGCACAATCTAGGCCACAGACCATAAGCGTGAGGTTGACCACAGAATATTAAGATACCATTCTTTACTGCACCTGACCTTGCTAGACTGCAAATAATGGTATTCTCTGCTCAAACACAGGGTAAATGAGGAGCTCACAGCTCCCAACTTTCTCTACAGTCACCATCATACTTGGCCTTCAGCAGACTGAGGCCTCAAGAACAGAGAAGCCCAGATGAGACTAGACAGAGGCAGTCAAAAATAGTGCTGCTCATGAGATTAGCGAGAGAAGGAGAGAAACAGAGGATACGTCCTCTTTGTACGCCAGCATATGACATCAGACCACTCACAACCTCCATTAGAGTCTAATAAATGAGGGGCTAACGAGGTAGGCGTGGGCGAAGTAGGTCGAGGGGGTCTCGCCTCCATCAGCTCCATCAGGAACTCTTTCAGTGGGGGGCGCCGAGGGAGGGGACACGCAGGAGAAGCCCTTGCGGCCCATTAGAAAAATCAGCCCAAAAACTCTAAAAACACACAGCAGAAAGGGGCCAAATCTCCCTGGTGTAAACAAAAGGTGGGTGGCAGCCCCCAGAGCGGAGCCCTGACGGCCAGGGGCGGCAGTGATGAATTTGTGGAGTTATCTAATTTTCCACTGTTTTAATTAGAGGCCAGGTTCCATGAGGCCCGACAGCTGGCTTCTTTGTAGCGACTCCTGCGATCCTGACAGAGAAAAATGTTTGCCGCCACTGCTGCCAAGCTCTGCTCCTGACCTGGGCCCAAGTGAACTGCTGGGATTCATAAACTGCGGTCACTCTCCAAGTAGATGGAGCTTTCTCTCTTTTACCTCTCTTTTTTCATTCGCTCATTCTTTCAGCAAATCGTTTCTAACATCTCACTCAGTCATTCTCACTATACATTTCATTTGCTTTCCTTTTTCAGCCAGGCAGGGTCCGTCCAGCTAGTCTCATTAGCCGAGGTGTGATTAACTCCCTGCTCTAGCTAAGTATAGAAAAGGCTCTGAGAGACAATAACAAGCTCTCCAAACTCCAAGCAGGTGTCTCATACAGAAACGTATGAATCCTATCATTAGGACAGTACAGCACAGCACAGATCAGAGACAGAATGAGATTGAAAGCACAGAGAATAATGACAGGAGACAGTGAAATGCTCAGCACGCAAAACTGAGTGTGTCTTGAACAGAAGATGACCCACAAATGAGCACAAGTACAGGGTGTCGGCTGAAAAGAGAAACTCCCTGATGCCCACATAAAGAACTTTTTCATCCGTCATGCATGCTTATTTGACTCCGTTCATAATTCTCTCATTCTGAACTATTTTAGAAAAGTTATTTTTGAATATTTCACCGTAGATTCTAGTATCTCCTTTTTAAATATATTTTACAGAGAAGTAGGGAATATTTACTGTTATCGTGACAAACTGGACCACCATTTTCTGAGTATTGTGAATGCTGTCAGCACGTAAACACTATAAAACTACATTCAATACAAACAGAGTGGTCCTCGTAAACACATGTAGCGCTAGGGAGTGTGTGAAATGCTGAATAAGTAAGTCACCGTGCTCAGACTTGTGGATGGTAATTTTTTTTTTTTTATGCGCTCTGCCCTGATGATATTCTCCCCACAGACAAAACAGAAATATCATGCTTCTAATTGTTTACAGTGAAAGTGTCTTAAGTTAAGCCTTAACTACTTTTTAATCATTCTATTTCATGTTGTTTGTTAAAATTATAAAAGATAAACATATTGGAATTACAGTTTATAAGAGTTTATAACAACTTCGCAGGTAAATATTGGCAAAACAAGATATTGAACTCAAATATTTGGATCAGCATTAAAGCACATCCAATTTAAGACCTAGTCATAAACAGTTTTAATAAGTTATGCCACGTCACCGGGCTCTGCTCTCTGGGCACTTTATTAGCCAAACAAATTCCAGAGCAGGATGGCTTATGAAATTCCCACTTCAGTGTACGAGCCTAGAGAGGAAAAAAGACAGAAGTTCAACCTGAACACTGACATAAATATTTGGTTTCTCCCTGCACTTTATTTGAGAGGCCTGCATACTGAATCTGTCTGCATAATGAGAGAGGCTGACGCAAGAAGAGCACAGGCTCCTTTATTAGATACTTCAATAAATAATTTATTTAAACTCGACATTAATACTTAATTTCTTATTGGAAAAATAACATTTAGCAAGCTTATAAAATCTTTACTGCCCCTTTTAGAATGCAAGAAAGATGATTCATTAAAAATAAATAAATAAATAAGTAACAGTGGGGTTGTACGTGTGGGGTTTTGTTAATAAAGTGCAGTGTAGTTTTTTTATACTGTTAAAGCAAGCCACATTTTTTATTTAATAAAAAAATTAAATAAAAGAAATACATCAAATGACTTCAATACCTATTGCGCAATGTTAACAGCAGTAACACATCTCCTAAACTCACACTAGTGAAATTTATAAACACATACAGTCCCATGGATCAGAGGTAAACTAATACATTTGTTAGATATGTTCTAATTAAACAATTTTTCTAAGAATTAATTGTGAGACTGAGTAAACCGATATATAAAACAATATTAAATGCACACCAAATTTTATATTCCATACAAACAGAAAACAACAATTAAGGATGGTAAATACTGTCTACTCAAAATAAAACTTTCTCTGTGCTGTCCTTGCCTTGTGCTTCATCATGACATGCTTTCATTCATTCATTGTCTATAACCGCTTGTCCAGTTCAGGGTTGCACACCCTGGAGTGTGTTCATGACATGCTTTGACTCACATAAATAGGTTTATCACCTTATTTGTCAGAACACACAATTGTGGCAATGTTTTAATAATAATTTGCTTTACTTGTAACAATTTTCAGCCACGTTGAGCCTATAGAATAATGTTTTCAGTTAATTATACCTTAGTCTTTGGAACCATATTTTAGTACGGTTGCAATAACCGCAATACGGTAATACAGCCACAAGGAATGGCAAACAACCATCACCACCACAATGTATGCATGTTTTGTCCTTTTTTGCATTGTCTTTCTTGTTTTACATTTTAGTGTGTGTGTGTGTGTTTGTAATGAATGTTAAATTATTTTAAAAAATAAATAAAATATGATGAGACTAGATACAAAATCTTTGCCAGAAAAGTTAATGTAAAAGAAGGAAACAGGAATTTGAGATCTCATTTAGCTACCTACTATCCAGCTATCTAACTGCTTCCACCAGCACCAAGTCATGGAAAAGCTTCAAAAAGAACAGTTCAGGCCGGTTCCAGGTGACAGGACAGTAGCACTAGAATCAGGATAATTGAAGTCATTTGGGGCAGTATTATAGCATATCGCACTGTCCAGACCCATTAAAACACAGCATTGGAAAGTTTTTCCACCGTGACAGCCCTACCACATTTTATTCTATATATAAAATAAATAAATAAATATATACTTTTAGATAAATATATCATTATATATTTATATATTTTAAATGATAAAATAGTATTTATATATAAATTGATTTTTTAAAATATTTATTTTATAGAAGTATATATATATATATTTTTTTTTTGTTTGTTTTTTGTTTTTGTTTTTTTAATATATAATTTTTTTTCCATTATTTTCTCATTTTTGTCCATTAATTAAGATTAATAAATCATAAAAATTGCAAAAATTTTAAGCTGGTGAAAAAAGGCATTAAATTGAAACTAGGGGGGGGGGAGCATGGTTTTCTATAACACTATTGTACTGAACATCTGTTATTCTATCCATAATTTCACTGTGAGATTTCAAATCATGTCTATGTGTTTATACGATTGTAAGGTTGTCAAAATGTTCTTTTTTAGTGAAGAAAACAAAGGAAAACATGAAACTTTAAATTAAGGAAGAAGGTTTTAGGATTGTTTTTTTTTTTTAATCTGGGCTTCACAAAATCCAGACCTTACCATCATTGAACGTAACGGGAATTTTGTGAACCATGAGAAACAGAAAAATTAACTAACTTCAAGTAATCGCTTCCGATTTCATCAGAATTATATATGTATACACACACACACACACACACGACTCTTTACATTTCATTTCTGACATTTACAGAGTACTACTGCTGCAATGTGTAGTACAGAATTCATAGATCAATTAAAGGTAAATAGTTTTGAAACATGTATTGAACAACACCAAGCTCCATATTAGTTAATGGCAACACCAGACAGGTGCTTTATGACCTCAGTGGAGTAATTAATGTTGCTTTCGGCCTTCACCTTGCACTGCCCTTCCTGCCCACCCGGCTCAGGAACTTGCTTTTCCTTCACAATAGAATTACAGGACTTTTTCTGTGGTCCAAGGCCCTTCCAATACCTCCTTATCACTGCTTCACATTGCATGAGCATGCATCCCCCCCCTCCCCCCATCCTCTCTCCACTTGCCCTCCCTCCAAAGGACTCTTATCGTTGACGAAGGGAAGAATACTGCAGGCTGCTTTGTCTGTTCCATTCCTCCTACGCATAACACGGCTAACTCCGACCTCCCAAGACTTTAACATAAAAAAGTTGCTAAGATCTACAGTCAACAGGACACGTTTTACACTATTCATCTGTCTCACACATTTGTGCACGTGGGTACCTCAAAACACTTGCATGCTTTCAACAGACAGACTATGAGCTTGTCTTAAGATGACCTATGGAATTCCACAAAGTTGTGTGTTATGAAAGAGGATTACTGATGAATATTTTCAGACTGGGAGGAGTACACACAGGCAGAACACCCAAAGATGATGTCTTCATCATTATCTGTGGTCTGAGACAGCGCATATGGACTTTATCCTTTATTCACCTCCCTTCTTATTTGGCTGTATGAGAGGACTGCTGAGGGTGTTGTTATTATTTTTTTAAGCTCTATAAATAGTGTTGCTGTGTGGAGATTCAGAAGCCTGTGGGCCTAAGGGTGCTATGGTCAGGTCATTCTGGAGTGTGTACAGGAAACTGAGAGCACTGGAGAATGCAGGTGTTCCTGGCCGCTCCTTATGGCGTGCAGAGCTTCAGTCATCTGTTAGTACACATGAGGAGTTAGTGGCAGCAGCCAAAGGATGTTTAGTGAGGACTTGCCAGAGGTACAGCCTACGTTTCTCTCCACATGTTTATATTAAACGAGAGAAATGAGTGAGAAAAGATGGACTCTGTCTACCTCTCTTTCACCCTCTGACGCTCTAGTTCTCAGCAACGTGTGCAGTCTTCAAGAGGAAAACATGTAAACAGAAATAACTTAATTCGTATCCCTGTCAGTGGTTCCTAAAACCTTTAGGTCATGCACCTTTTCCATTCTGGGACAAAGTCTGTGCACCCCGTCACCTTTGTCTCCCACATTTACACTCCGGGCCCAGAGGCATATCCCTTAAACAACGTTTGTTTGCATGCAGTAGGACACTCAAAATGAACCAAACTTGATTTAATTAATATTTTAATGAATCTTCTCAAAGATTCATAGATGATAGCTCTTACAATTTTATTTATTTTTTTATTCTTATTGTTTTTTCCTCAAAGTGAGGTTATTGTCCGGTAAATGCTGCTGGAATCTTTGAAACATTATCCATATTTTTTTTATTGCTCTATTAAGTCCAATTTTTGTTTAGACACAAACTAGTAGTTTGGTTCCCTTGGTCCAGACCAAACAATAAAATTATACATTTTTACATTTTAGTTCTGGTTTGGTTCAAGTTCCCACTGACACTTTTACAACTGAGACCAAGTTAGTTTAAAAAATGCACGGACGACAGTTATTTTGGGTCCTCAGAGTGGTCAGCTGGGTTTAACGCACTTATCAGAGTTGTGTGTGTTTACATGGAGGCAATTTTACCACATGGAAACAGAGCAAGAGTGGGGGCAGCCGTGGTCTTGAGCTTAGAGAAGCGAGCTTGAGGCCGGAGGGTTGGTGCTTCAATTCCGGGGACCAGCAAGAGAAAATTCATTCACAGCCGAATTGCCCTTGAGCAAGGCACCTAACCGCCAAACTGCTCCCTGGACATCAAGGTGATTGGCAGCCCCCTCCTCCAGTTGTGTGTGTTCACCGCTCCTAGTGTGTGTGAAAGACAGCTCACTAGTATGAGTTTGTGTGTTCACTGCCACGGATGGGTCAAATGCTGAGAAGCAAGTTCCCCCAAGAGGACCATCATCTTCTTAAGAGGTAAAAACAGGTAAAACAGCAGCGGCAGATTTTTGCCATGCCATGTGTTTGATTCATTTTGATGTCTTTGCTTCGTGTTGCTTTAATAATTGAAACAAAGTGCACCAGAGAGCCACCTGCTCAGGCAGACTCTGTCCACTTATTTGGTTTCACACTTACTATAACCAAATGTACGAACAGTGAAATCACACCAGGGTTCATTTTAATCAAACCAAAGCTGAAAATCTGAACGCACTTAAAATTTAGATTACTCAATTAATCATAATGAATAGATTATTCAGTAACTCATTTACTCAAAAGAGACAGCCCTAAGACAAACAACTTTCAGTGAATGTAACCCCAGAAGAATCTGCAGAATAAATACCTCATGCCAGATCAGCTGAACGAGCACAGCAACCACAGCAAGTCACTCCGCAAAAAAAGGGGTGGTGTGTTTCTGGAGAGTTGAATAGTTTTGACAGTTGAGGTGCACCATAATTTGGCAACTTCTGCTAAAATGGACAGTCATGCAAAAAAAGAGGGTGCAATGCCGTAACTGACTGAAGTACATTTATTAAAATAGTCAACATTCATAAAAGTCCCTGTTACAAATGCAAAAGCAGAAATGTCATGTGCAAGATAGAGAGACCTAGGAGAAAATAAAGTATATGGGAGGAGTAAGCTAAAGGCCAGTCTAATTTCACCACTTTCTTGCCATTCACATTCAAATTTTCCACATTTACCAGACCCCCACTTTGATGCTCTTTTGAGGAATGCTGGGTGAGCAATTACACAAGGGTAGAGAGAGCGAGAGAAAGTGAGAGAGAGACACAGAGCACGCTTCGTGGGCGTCCTTCCTCCGTGTGCCATCATTTTAACTGATTTGGATTAATGCTTTAATTGGGAAACGCACACAGACCGTGAACATCTGCAGCCCATAGTGAAAGGGGAAGAACAGGGCCAAAACAAACCTCCACAGAATCAGGCCTCTGGATCCCTCAGAGAATTCAGGGGCTTTAAAATGATCTGGCTGGGACAAGCATGGGCTTAATGGTATAATATTGGAAATATATTTCTGCAAGGCCACAGCTTATTTGCACAACAGTGCCCCTGCCAAGCCGCAGTTAAACTCACATGGTGTACTGAGCCCAGCTTACAATGCCCACACAACCAGGCCCACATCAGCTTTCACAATGCCGTTAACGTCCACTCACACAAAGGGAATCCAACACTGATCACAGTTGCATTCGCTCAATGTAACATTACCTTGTTAAAGGCTAACCATTTAAATCTTTGCAGTTTGAGTGAATGAAGGGGTCCAACTGGATTTGGCAAAAAAGCATTTTGTAGGGAAATGAGAGATCAAAGGTCATGCAAACATCAATTTTCAACATGGCTGCCCTTGACGGCAGGACATTTAAGTGGAAGAATCAGACAGTTCTGCAGCTCAGCTCACAACTTAATACAGTGCACTCTGCAGCTTTTTAATCTGCCACAACCTATGGCCACACAGTAGGATATAAAACTTTACAGCTAGAATGTACACAATGAACGGACCCAGTCAGAGTCCAATAAAGCTCCTTGTAAACCAACCTGAGTGTGCACACTGCTTAAGACCACAGCCACTGCAAATATTACTAAGATTTATTTTCTTTATTTTAATAATTTTTTCCACCCTGTTACATACATTACAGAACACCCCTAAAAATGTCCAAAATCTATAATAATTAACACTTAATTAAAATAAAAAAATATTACAGCCCATACTTTTCTTTAATGTCATTTAAACACTCCCTTGCAGTAAGTCTGAACACTGTTGTCTGTAATTGTGATATTCAAGAAACACTATTAAAATGCATCATCTATAATCATGATTATTTCTTTGTTGTAATAATGCTTCTTGACTTATTTTTCTTTTACATGGTCAACATTTTTAAGGAACATGCATTTGTGGGATGACCAATAGAGCCGACTATATGTTTTTTTCCCGCTAAATCCTCTCTGCCAATGCCTAACAGCTTATTTTGTGTGATGGTGTGATGCGGCATCTCCCTCACTGAAAAAACAAGGCTCGTCACCATTGGAGGCAATTTAAATGCAGAGAGATCGAGATGAAATTCTGCAACCAGTGGCAATCCCATATCTCCACAGTCTGAGACCGAACTCTATCCTCCAAGATGACAACGCCCACCCCCCACAGAGCAGGGTTTAATCAGAGACTACCTCCAGAATTCAGGAGTGGAGAAGATGGAATGGCCAGCCAGCATCCTGACCTCAATCCCGTTGAACACTTGTGGGATCAGCTTGGGCGTGCTGTTCATCCCAGAGTGACCTACACAACCATGTTGGCTGACTTGCGTTAAATGCTGGTTGAAGAATGGGATGCCTTCCCACAGCAGTGTGTGACCAGGCTGGTGACCAGCTTGAGGAGGAGGTGGAGGCAGTTGTGGCTGTGTATGGTTCTTACACACGCTACTGAGGCTCCTGTTTGTTAAAAGGATAAATTGTTAAATTGCCAATATGTCTTGCTTCTTCAAACTTCAATCATCCATTCCACCAAACCCCAAACGAGTCAATGGCAGAATAAGCTGTTTGGCATTGGCAGAGAGGATTGGGCAAATTTTGCGCAAACCCACATACTCAGCTCTACTGCTCATCCCACAAATGCATGTTCCTTACAAATGTGGCACCATTTATATTAACAAGCTTTCCAAAATACTTAAAATGAAAATGTTATACACACACACACACACACACACACACACACACACATACATACATACACACATACACACATACACACATACACACATACACACATACACACATATATATATATATATATACACACACACACAGGTCTTGGCAGTTTTTCCTGTGGCTTTATTTTTCATATCATTATCAGAATTTTATTGTATTAACTGAAATTAAGAAAAATATTGTTATATAAATTTTAGCCACATCATCCAGCTCTATCCTATTGTACCCCATTCACACCCATACTTTGTGCTGGCCACTTACGATTGGATCACTCAGGACATACGATAATGCTAGGTGTGAACAGTGCCTAAGGTCAGGGCTTAATTATAACATGAAACTTGGAGGGGGAGAAAAAGTGTTTTAAATTGTTTTGTTAAAACTTTTCCCTTTCTGTAGTTAATGTCACACAGAGCATGACACGTCATTACACTTCAGTACATTTCATACCACCAACATTCTACAACAAATCCACAGGGTCTTCTAGAAGACCCCATAAAACTTTAACTGGGGAAAAATGGGCCCAATGACTAATCTCAGCCCAATTACTATCCCAAAGATGAGCTATACTTGTCCTTTTATGACTGGGCTCCTTTACAAATCCTATTTGGCAGATTTGCCTAAACAGGGGAATGCTTTAGTGCGCTCAGTCTCTATCTCTAACACCCGTGTAATGTAAGCAAATTCAACAGAAATAGAGCTGTAAGGGGAAAAAAAGCTTCAAATCTGACATCCAGAGCCAATCCTGGCGCGTGTAACAAAGATTATTTTGCCAAGTGTGGCACAAGACATCTGGACGGACGTGAACAGACGAAATGATAGTGGGGAATATGGGTATGTGTTACTGTAAATAATGCATGTTGTAGCATTCAGCCTGTGTGAATTGGCTGCCCCTAGGACCCAACTGCCCATTACATGTAAGAGCTCAACCCTGTGGGTGACTTTCATTCTTTACAGTGACCTTCCATTTCTTGAACGCCTAGTGCTCTCTAAAAACACACACACAGGGAGGAAAAGGAAGAGAAAGGCACATTTCTAGACTGAGAGAGAGAGAGAGAGAGAGAGAGAGAGAGAGAGAGAGAGAGAAATGCTATCAGCTGTGTCCATGTGTCTACACAGAGTGGGAAAGCATGTTAATTACAAGCACAAGCGGTAACAGGAGACTCACAGGAAAATGAGACCATCAAGGCCTGGACTGCAGAACGACAGGCCAAAAAATCAGACAACTTGGCATTGATTAATAGAGAAGAAGTCCTGGGCTTAGACTCTGACCACACAATCCAAAATGTATTACATCTAACCTTGGAAGGGAAAGGGAGAAAGAAAAACTCCTTGCTCTTGTAGTTTGACTGCCAAAGTAGGTCACGTGTTCCCTGTGCTCTCCCAGTGTGGGTTCATATTCACTCCTTTGATCAAACAGACCCGTAACATACTCACATCGTCATATCTAATCAACAGGCAAACACCACCCCACACCACACACACGTTTCACTCTTTCACTTTCTCTCTCCCTCTCTCTCTCAAACACACCAACATATACAGACACGCATATCCCAAAGCCATCTGCTAACTGCTAAGCTAGTGTGTGGCTCAGAGCAAGGACATGGGAAATGGGTATGTTGAGGGGGCCTCCAGACTTAAGGCCTGATTAAATGCAACTGCAACTTTAATTTAATTAGAGTGTAGTAAACACACATGTATTGTAGTTTTTGTGTGACTTTTATTGTCATGGTTTATGTTCAGAAACTGTTTATTTAAAATAAATTAATAAATACACACACTAGAGAAAAATACGTTCATGATTAAGTATCAATATATATATATATAAAAACAAAAACTGATATATAAGTTTAAAATGATACTAAAAAAACATCCTGGCTTCAAATATTTTATTCATAATTTTTAAATATATATAATTTAATATTTCCTTATGTTTTAATATACACATTTTCTTTTTAGTTGTAATTTGTTTGATTAACGTATTTTACTACTTTACTCAATCACCTGTAAAGCATTTTGGACTTTGATAGGATTCGTCTGAATATGAATTCGTAATAAGTTTGATTAATTGGCTCTTAGTTCAAACAGTAAAAAACGTAGGAAAAAAAATATTCGAATTCGTGGCGTCATTTCACAAGTTTCTATGAATGACTTTAGAAAATCTGTTTAGAATCTTTGGTTGTGCCGTGTATGAAGACATGTAGCATATGAGAATGGCTTTACTGCTGATTTGATACCACTTCATCCTGCAACATCCCACTTAATACAGATTTAGCTTAAATTTTTAGCCTAGGTAAAACTGAAATGCTACTTTACCTGTAATTCACTTTCAGTTTATACCCTGTCCTCCCAAACCGTTTGAGAAACCAGCTACTCCTTCACAGAACATGTGGGGTGCTTTCTCTCTCTGTCTCTGTCTCACACACACACACAAACCTCAGCTAAAGTAATTTATTTTAGAACACACTGCAAGCCAAAAGAGACATTCTGTAGCTTTCTGCTGAGCCTGTATTGCTGACCTTGTCTCAGCTGACCTGGAGCTCCTCTCAAGGCATAACTGGAAAGTTCAAGTCCTGGTAGGTCTGCCAATCATCTCATTTCCCAGCGGTACACACTTTACAAAGTACAACACTTTATTAGCTGTAGAGGTCAGGCCAATTTAAGCAGTCACTTTTAAGCCCGATGGAAATCAGTTCAACAGCAAACATGTCAAACGTCTCATAGAAGTGTGAGTCTTATCCACCATCAGTCTTAAGAGACATGTACAAAGGTCAAATATTCACCATTCCATATGACCTCCTCTGTTTGCCCAAGTCATGCAACAGCCTGCAGCACAACTTCACTGAGTGTTTCACTGAAGACACAGCAAAGGGCCCCACTGAGCATCTGAGTGCATACACATCATGAGGTCTTGTGTCAATGCCTGTAATTAGGACTGTGCAGTGAGGCAATACTTTGGTCAGGATATTGCAATGTTGCAAATACACTTGAATTCTCAGGAAATTCACAAGAACTTTTAATTATTACAGATTATAAATATAGTCATTATAATATTAATGCTTTTCAGGATACATGAGCTAACCTAAACTGATAAAGTAACAATCTGGAAGATGGACAACTTTTTAACTTTAGTAACATATTAATGCAATGTTTTAATAAAATGTTCTTTTTTCATTAATTAATTCATTAATACATAGTCTTTAAATGCTTAAACCAGTTTAACCATTCACACAGTTCAGGGTCACTGTGGGTACGGAGCAGGAACACACCCTGGACGGAGCAGTAATCCATCACAGGGCATCACACACTCACACATTCATTCACACTCGCACCTACAGACGCTCTTGTACAGCCATGTTACCTACCAACGTGTGGTTTTTGGACTGTTGGAGGAAACTGAAGTATGTTCTTCTTCAGACTTTTAAAATAATAACTCCTTAATTTAGAAACTAGATGAATCCCCATGACACATGGTTAACTGACTTTTGTAAATTCAGAAAACTAGGGCAATTGTAAGTTTTTAAACTGTAAAGGTTTTAATTATAGCCTACATTATTAACTGTATTAAGGGAGGAAATGAAACTTACTAAGAGTCTTAGATCAATTACAGCACACAGCCAACTAACAGGCAGTAGGGCACAGGCACAATAGGTTTAATCATGATTAAATATATCACACTTAAGTATTTTCTGCAATTCATTCACCCATGTTATAATTCATAATGTTATTAATCATATGTCAGTTCTTGGTGCAGTCTGTCACAGTATGTAAAAGTATTCAATTCCAGTACCTTAAACAATTTACATTAAACACTACCCAGTGGCTGTTATAATTATATATACATATGCAACCATTAACTAGAGGAAAGTCTAGACATCATAAAATATCTAGGTTTTTAAAGAAATATGCTGTTGGCAAAAAAAAAATGGCAGTGTGCACACCCTCTGTAAAATGTGATGTAATAAAAAAGATCATTAAACGTTATGCATTTTTTTTTATAAAAGTGTATATTTTCCTGTTAAAGATTAACTATTTTCCAGATTTATCAGAAGGTAAACACCTGTCTTGAAGTCAAGAATCTTACTCTGTTTAAAACGCTAAAGTCATATTACATCTGTGAATGGCTCTTATAAGGTTGCATATTAAATCTTCACATTTATGTACATGGGTATTCAGGATTAGTGTATACAGTACCACTAAGAGAATAAATTAAAAGAGTGATGTAGTAGAGAGTCATCT
This sequence comes from Hoplias malabaricus, assembly GCF_029633855.1. Lineage (NCBI taxonomy): Eukaryota > Metazoa > Chordata > Actinopteri > Characiformes > Erythrinidae > Hoplias > Hoplias malabaricus. Next base: position 14,748,496 of record NC_089810.1, on the reverse strand, counting down.
GACTCAGGTGTTTATCTGGCCTTGTTGTGATTGAATGACCTCTGACCTCTGTTTATGGGCGAAGCTGGATAAGAGCGGGGGAGTGGAATAATGAGCATGAAAGCTGCAATGGATGGATAAACAGAATAAACTTGTATCAAGCGCTAAAGGGAAAGGCCAGTGCGAAGATGAGTCATTACACAGCTATTTCCCCAACAGCTACACACTGCCTGTATGCTCATCATCTCTCACACACACGCACGCATGCATTACCCCCCCCCCCAACCTTTGTCTTAAGCACAAGGACAAGAGGGCAGAGGCTTACTACAGACCAGAATGTGGCTGGTTTAAATAAAAACATATACAAACGTAATCTCTTGTTCATTCTCTTTTTCTCAACTCCACTCCCTGGGTTTCTCTCATTCACGCTCAAACACAAATGAAACAGGATCCTCTTTCTTTTCTCTCACACACTTCCCTCAGTTCAGAATTCACTACAAGCAGTGCAGGGTCTCTAGTGAGTGAGGGGAAGCAATGTGTGGGGTCTCGCGTGCAGTGCTTGGCCTGCTTATTGATTTTCAAGCATGAAGCAGGAATATTGTCCAGGGTTTACTTTGCAGTGCTTGCCAATGGTTTCTTCAACCTCCTCCCTTTCACTCCAGAATCATTTGCCTGCTTCTCTGTGAAAGTGGCCACAAACGGAAGGTTAACCTCGAGAGGTTTTTTGAATGACAGCAACGTGCACACAAGAGCTTATAGCCTGGCACCACCAATATATAAATATATAACCGCATACACAATTTCGCACCAATACACATAGCATAGATTGCAAACTAATCAAGGTTTCACTATAGTGAAATTCTCCATCTGGCCTTTACATATATTCCGTTTCTTTCCAGCCCTCTACGACATAAGGCTTTAAACAAACAAACACAAACATACATCTGCATACATACAATTTGTGGGAACTATACAAATGCAAGAACAGTGCAATGGAAGACTGAAAGTCTGATGTCAGTCTAATGAAAGTCGTTTTGGCATGCAAGCAAATGCAGATGTGAATCAGGAGCATGGTTTGATTTGAAGGAGAACAAGCTGGAGGCTGATGCTGCTCGTAGCCTTCAATGCAGCTGCACCAAGCGGGTTCAGTGCCTGCACATTAAAACAGCTTCTATGTTATTTGTCCAATATAAAAGTTGACAGTATCATGTGTCTGAGAACAGGCTAAAAATTTAGTAAACTATAAACGTAGTGTTCCAAACAACAGATATAATGATGTTTTCCCTTTGTTTTTTTATTTATTATTTTTTTAAAGTACCAGATTTTGCCAAAATACCTGTTAAGCCAATACGCATCTACATATATTTATGACATTGGGATATATTTAATAATACTCTATGACCATGGTCCGGTTATTAAAACCCTCGAAGGGCACACATGAAAGCAAGACTAAAGAAAACAGTGGTCGGCTAGACCACTGAAAGAACCTGCTGAAAAATGTGCGGAGGTGCCTCAGAAACCAGGGGCCAGGAATAACATGCCTTAACACAGTGAATGCTGAAAAAAAAAAATACGAAAAAAAGTATTGTATTCATACATCACACTTCAGACACCCAGCAGACACCATGGGCTCGAAGACTCTAGACATATGCACGTCACTCTGAGAGTGTGCCAAGGTTGGACAGCAGCACTGTAGACTGACAAGCAGCTCAAGCATGGCTGTAATTAAACACAGAATAATAAATCTGAACTTTTTCATTCTCCCATAAGATCTTATGTTTAACTTCTGAACTTAATTCAGTATGGCACCAGGTTCTGCAGCATATTTAGAAGTTTGGAGTATTGGTTACTTTAAGACACCACCGAAACTGAACATAGAGCACCTTACCCTCATTTAATTCAAAGGATAATACATATCACTACAAGTCGCTACATTTTCAGAGATGACAAAATGCCATTTTTCCTAAACAGATATTGATATATTGACTATTTATTTATTTTTATTATTTTTTTTTTTACTTACACTTCCAGGCAAATCATTAAGAACAAATCCCACTTGAAGGATATATATATATATATATAGGGATCCAAGTATTAATAAAAAAAAAACATATATATATATACACACATACACACATAAATACATTCCTTATGTACGAAATTAGACATTTTGATAAAGGATACCAGTGTTAATATTTTTAGTATTATTTTTTTATTAGTTGTGTGCACCAACACCCTAAAAGATATATGAATGTAATCTAAGGTGTACTAAGCTTAGAAACATACTAATGACACACAGGAAGAAATAAACTGCCAATAATGAGTGAGATTTATACATCTGTATATTATAATTAAAATATTTTAGCCACCATACGCAGGCAGGGTTTTATAAATATTTTGTGAGGTGTGTTTTTTAAAATAATACAATTTTTGTTTTTCTTCATCAGGTTACTGGTACTGAAGTTGAATTCTGTAAGTCTCTTTGGATAAGAATGTCTGCTAAATGTTGTAAATGTAACTGCAAAGGATACAACATAACTAACACTGGTGGGCTGAATCAGGAATAGCTTTAAAAGGTAATTTAGAAATGATTTGACAGGAAAAAAAATGAAAAACGATCAATTACACCTGGCCATATGCACGCTCACAAACCACAAATGGCCATGTGAATGTATTCACTCCTGCACTCAAAGGCAAATAACAGAAATTAGCCTGAGAGGACAGAAAACACCAGTGAGTGTGAATCACCTCCGGAATGGCAAACCCTTCAGTGCTCCCTACACACACACACACACACACACACACACACGTCTGCTATGGTGCCAACCCAAACAGGTTGCCGACATCAGTGTGTTTACACACCCCTTAACAGAACCCTAAGCAAGACCATGAATGTTTCGCAATTAGGTTCTGGCCATGGTACCCACGTTCCCACAAGAGCCACACATCCCTGCTAGGAACCAGCTCAATTAAAAAAGCACCAGTCTTACTTTTTCAGCCCTTACTCTCACCCTCTCATTCATCTCTCAAAAACCACTGCCAGTGAGACTGGATGTGTGTTTTTTCTTTTTTTTTCTTTTTCCTTCCACCTGCTTTCTTATTTAACTACAACTTCAGATCTTGTATTGAGAGATGCATTAGTGGACGACACTTTAATTAGTACAAGGGCACAAAGAAAGACTAAGTCAATGAATGCAGGTTTAATGAGGGGAGGTTTATGAACACTTTGTTTTGGAGTGTTTGAAAAAGACAGCATGAGTCAAACCAGGATTGTCTTACAATTACTATTCTTATGTGCAATATGATACTGTGACGCAAACTGAAGGAAAAGACTAATTGCTGGATGCTAGAGAGACATTTGATATAGCTGACGTAATATATAGAAGCAGAACACTGCATAACCATGATAAGAAAAAAATTTACATATTTAAAAAATTATCCTTGTACATATGTCTATAATGTGCAAAATAAAGAGATGTGAATAACGCATAATATAAGTCTTTGGTATCCTCATCTCAAAGACACTATTTATTGCCAAAAATCCTACCTATTTCCCCACATCCATTCATTAATATAGCACACAAAAAGACATTTTGGCTTCACAATGAGTTAGTTACCATGTAGCTTTGTGGAAATGACCTATGCGAGACTAGCCGCTCTGCCAGACTTACCCCTGTGCGTCTGCATTTGAATGAGTCAGTGTTTACACGCTGATGCCAGCAGCGGTGGGGCTTGTTGCTGTCCATTTGTTGTAGGTGGGCTAGGAGGGAGGCAGAACAATACGAGTCAAGACCAATTACATTTCCAGTGAAAGGGGCTTTTTCCAAATTTGCCTCAAATCAAAGGCTGTGTCAATGGACAACAACAGACCCGCTTTGATGAATTACAGAGCACACTGCCCACAACCACTTTTATTTATTTACTCTTTTTTGTTCAAAAGTTGTATTTTTCATGAGAATACAGCAATGTAGCCCTTGAGGAGATATATACTCTTCATCTCTGAACTGTTAGATAAGCATAACATGTCATCTATGTTCAGCAAAGGCTTTTAAACAAATATACATTTGTGGTGTTAAATATCTAATAATCATCCCTAATATAAATGTATAAATACACATTAATTGTCCAGATTATTGTCCTTAATAAATATCTCCAAAATTGTCCTTAATAAATATCTCCAAATGCTTGAAAAAAAATTTAATTTACCTCAGTGCTTGTTAAAAACTGCCTGAGTGTTCTAATGAAATGTGTTTCCACTGGCTTTCTTTCCACAAGATCCTTATTTATTTATTTATTTATTTATTTACACTTAGATAAGAAAAGTGTTTTTATCATTGATTAAGACAAAAATTGTATGCTAAATCCTCTGGAGCAAAATTTAACATTGTAAAGTAAATGTAAAAGTTTTAGCACAATATAATGTTGAAGCTCTAGCTACATTTCTGAGGGATGTTTTTATACATTTCCACACTCAATGCTCTAGTGGAGTATCAAAGCTTGGCTAAATAAAACAACAGGGGAGCAATAATAAACCTTAAAGCAAATACAGTGATAATAGATAATTATAGATAATTCATTAGCCTTTTAGAGTTTCTAAAGCAGGAGAGTATTTTTCAAATATTATTAAGGTATGGACGACATTTAATTTCACAAGAAAATGGTATCCAGACGTGACAAAGAAAAAAAATAGAACGTCTACGCTACGTCGTAAATATCTTAGCCATGATGAGCTCAGCCTAACATTCAGAACATAAGTAAATATAACAATGGGACTATTTCTAAAGTCATTTCCAGACTTTTGAGTAACGACGTTTACACCTGAACAATACAGGGATCAATAAATAAAATATCTACGTAAAAAAACGCAGTTGTGTTAAAGTGAAATACATGGAGAGTGAATATGTGGTTCGTCATCAGACCGGGCACGCGCACATAATGTAGGCTACATTTAGCTAATTTAACAGAAGAAAAAACAAGGGCTCCCAGCACTACCATACCTTCAACTTTTCGGTCACATTTTCTCTCTCCAATAGTGCCCATTAGGCGAAATAAAAGTTCTACTAGCCACTTTTTTTTAAAATGTGCAACATATATCAGAGTAAAAGCAGACGCAGTTTCACCTTCTTTTGCTACTTCTCTCTAACAGGTGGTTTGTCGAGTTGTGCTATCCTACATATCAACCCTGCGCATGCTCAAACCCACGATTGTTTATGTTTTCGTATATTTATAAGTTTCCTCGTGTGCATTGTTCAATATCCGCTTGCTATTTTTGCTTGACTACTCTAAAACCGTATATGGTGAATCAAATAATACATATTATAAAAACAACAACCAAAAAAAAACACATTTTATCACTGAAATTAAGTAATTTAATTTCAGTAATTTCAGGGGGCAGCCTTGGCCTAATGGTTAGAGGACCGTTGTTACACCATGGCTGAAGTGTCCTTGAGCAATTGGCGCCTATCCTGCTTTATTTGGGCTTTATTACGTCAGCCGAAATGGTCGCTGTAGTATTGAAGGAAGTTGTGTCACGTCACACTGGGCGCATGTATCTCTTGTAGATGTAAGCAATATTTGTATTAGTTTATTTTCCTGAAAAAAAAAGTTTTTTTGAATTTAAAATCAGTTTGAGGAGATTGCTAGTTTGATCATGTACACAGGACACTAATCTGAACGGTCCAATTGTGGACCAGCAGTCAGCAGGGTACCAAATTTTAAGCAAGTGGACCAATATATGCCTGGACCAAACAAAAGAAAAAAAAAAACAGAAATGTTCAAAGTCAGGGTCAAGATTTACATTTTAGTAATTATTAAAGCAGATATTAATTAATTTATATAACTGTATTTTATTTAATTTTATGTCTTTGTTTTTTTATATATTTTTTATTGTGTGTGTGTGTGTGTATGTGCGTGTCTACATCCACTTGTCACACTTCTAATGTTGTTTGGTGTTTTTTTTTTACTGTGGCAGTGACCTAAAGGTTAGAGAAGCCGGCTTAAGACCAAAGGGTCACTGGTTCAATTCCCTTCATTGGCAAAAATGTAACAGTTGCTGGCTGATTCATTCCTTTATTAAATCATCCCCACCAAAGAAATGAGTTTCAGGTTTTGAAACCGCATTTCAGTCAAATACTTGGCCCATTACCAAGTGACCATCCATCCATCACCTGTGTCCGTATGCAGACAGGAATCCATCAACAGTGCTTCTCCTTGCTTCGCCTCGCCTCTCTCAGCCTCCACAGCATCAGGCTTCCCTCACACTGGCCCGCCATCCAAGCCAGAATAGTGTATAGTTTGTTTACCTCTAATTTACGTAACAGCAAAATAGCCTCAGACCAAAAGCAGCTCAGCTACAATTGATCCAAGCTGGAGAGATTTGTGCAGTGTCTCACTGAAAGACTGCTCTTGCTCCATCTGGATTTGTCATGAGTGAATTGAATTCATATTTTCATGAAAACATCATTTGCTGGATATTGAGGTTTCCCTATAAGAATCAGCATAATTTTAATCATTGAACTGCTTTCAATTTTTATTCTAAAATATCCTAAATTATTAGATGATCAAAATGTTCTGTTGCCATTCTCTTACAAAGCCATACATTTTTCCTTCAGAGTCACTATCCAAGCCTTCACGATGGCTGAAGATGTAGATGTTTGGCTGTTAAGTATTTTTTGTGTAGGTTTGTGTTTTCTTTCACCCTCACAAGCAATTATATTCTTATTGCCTGGAGATATTGGTCACAGTTTCACCAGCCATGGAAATATTCAAATAAACATCTTCACAGATTTTATCTCTGGGTTACTTTTACCCAACAAGGCACAGGATACAAATATAAACTTTGCACCACATATGAAAAAAAGATTGTCTCCCAAAAAAGTAAACAATGTTCGGGGGCCTTTAATTTGAGTTAAATCTCAGACCTTTTTCCTGAATTAAGGAGTTTGAGGAGCTACTGCGGTGTACTCTGATTACTTAATAATATGGTGATAAACACAGCCATCAATCAAGGTTCATGACAAACTTACAATTCAAGAGAATTGGCCCAAAACGAGGGCCGCAGGCTCTTTCATTGTGTCAGGACGTTAGTTACAAAGTGTTGTGTTAGGCTGCGTTCACAGGTCACTGATGAGCTGCTCTACTTATTCTTCAAAAGGGGAAGGAACAAACACAGGATAAATGGTCAAATGTCTGTGTATTTATTTAGCAAAGCTCACTAAGGCTCTCATTCAACACTTATGCAATAACAACAGTCTAAGGCAGGCAGGACATTGCGTTTTAATCACAGGCATAGGCCACTGTGGCTTACTTGTTTTAGTCGCTGAAGTACTGCATATTACTCAAGAGCTAAATTTGAAGGTCTTGAGAACATACGCTGCATTGAGAGGGGGCAGGACTGTAAGTGCAGTGGACGAGGGTACATTTTGCAAAGTGATTTTTGCGACTGCGGCAATATTAATGACAACAATTGAAATTTCAGTCAAGTTGAGGGGGGGTAGATCTGGAACTTTATTTAGAGATTAACAAAATCTGAACAGATTACATTCAACACATGAAAAATGGGGGTACATTACATTACATTACATGTCCAAATACATTTCAAACCTTAATACAACATTTATAGTTTGCAATTTAAGAATTTCTATAGTTACATAAATCATCTACAAGCAGTAATCAGTAAATTCAGTAAGTTCTCTCTCTCTCGCTCTCTCTCTCTCTCTCTCTTTCTCTCTTTCACTCTCTCACTTGCTTTTAGCAGGTCATAGCTCTTTTCCTTCCTTGCGTGACTCTGTAATATAAACACACTTGGGGGTATGACTCATCACTATTTGTCCAATCAATCACAAGATATAAACACATGTTGGGGTCAGGGGTCAATGGGTTGAATCATGACCTGATGCTGTTCCTCACATACCTGCACTTTCTTCGTTCTTACACCCAGCATCATCTCCATAATGCCTCCATAATCTCAGACTCATCCCGTACTCATCCTAGTCGTTGAAACCTAGCACAACCACAGACAAAGAAAGAAAGCAGGATTAATTTCATGTGAATGATGTCTTTCACAGGCCTCTGGGGCTTGACAGCGCAGCACAAATTAATTTCATCCTTCTCTATAGAGCGGCTGGTTGACTTACAAGTAATGAAAACCGTGTTTATGAGCGTATGCCAAGTTACCGTTTTTGGCTATTGGCACTTTTTTCACAGTATTAAAGGAATTTTTGCAAAGAGTAGAGATCAGCACATTGCCCAGGACTAAGCCATGTGTAAGCAGAGGTGGTGGTGGTGGTGGTGGTAATGGTGGTGGAAAGAGGAGGGGAAGCGCTTCCCGAGTGGAGCAGATCTGAAGAGGGGCCAAACATAATCCAGCATCAATCCTGGCCCTGTCACACAGCACTCTCCTGGCTTTTCCAGCACTATTGTTATAGAGCAGGCCAACGGAAAGAGGCCTGAAGCAGGTGGAAATAAAAAGCCCTTTGACGGGTTCAGGCTAAGATTCCCCGTGTGCTCCTTGTGACATTTACACAAACCCCAGGGAGCAGGCGCAGGCTGTCGACACGTCTGGAGACACATGTGTGCGCGCACAGGCACACACTCAGGAGACACAGACAGACAAACACTTATAAACTGTCTCATCCTGGCCTCTGAACCTGTGAACTCTTCCACTGACTAAATCCAAAGCTCCATGACTTTAGGTCTTATATATTTAACATGGTAACACTCTACAATGAACAACTGCACAATGTACAGACATTGTCACAGTCACTGGTGTACAAAAATGTGGTAAATATGTAGGGAGTTAGGTGGGTCTATGAACATAAATCTTATGGAAATGTGGGACCAAATGTAAAGTCTATGTAGGTCAAAGCGGTCCAGGTGTGACCCACAGGCCAGAATGAAGATGTTAGATTTGGCTTATACATGAAAGTGGGTCAAGTTATATTCAATTCTATATGGAAAACAAGCTTTAATATAACCGGTCTGATACCTTTATCTTTATAACACTAAGAAAGTTTTGTATTTATTCTATAATCTATAGCTGTAGAATGTGTGAGAAGAGTGGAACCATTTTTCTTGTATAGAAAGTAATCATATGATGTAATGTAATCAACTAACTTGAGCATGATTTACAGTTTAACAACGTTACTGAAGTCAGTCGAACCACTCAAGTTAGTTCACTTATATATATTCAGTCACCATATTCATGAAGAACATCTTTGACTACCCCTTAGGCTGCCTTTTTTCTTCTAATCTACATTTGCATCTGAACATTGAAATGAATCTGACTCGCTGTTGTGCCCTTCCTTGTTTTTTTTCTCTCTTTCTCGGAGCAGAGCACTCTGCCTTGCCAGTTTGGTCTGATGCATCACTGGGACCCCCTCTAAGCAGGAAATGCTCCCAGCCCCTTTTCCCACCCTGGCCTTCCGCTGTGGAGAGCACATATTACGGGCTGAGTTACATTACCATTCCAAGGCATTCCTTGATTCCTGATCTCTAACCACCACATGGCTATAGGTTTCCAGCAGACAATAGGGATATACCTTTGGTTTCAGTGCTATGGAGCATATACAACTATCATTCCATAGCCTGCCATGGTTTATTTGTTAGACTTGGGAGACATCCCACAAAAGAAAACTACACTGCAACTCCTCCTGTTTGTTACCCGCTGTAGATGCTGCACCCCCTCCCCACCCTTGTTCAGTCTGCAGATATCCAATAGGTGGCTCTTCTGTAGTTTAAAAATAGCTGAGCCAAGCTCAAGAGGAAAACCTTTGGGGACTGAGAACAGGCATTGCACAACGACATCTTCTATTGTTGTTAACTGTTTGGGAATTCTTAATTGCTTTTTTCCGAATCGCCTCCCCACAGGAAAATCCTCCTTCAGAGATAGAAAGGGGACGAGGCACTGGCTTATATATGGAACACATGCAAACCAGTTCCTGCTCTCATCAAATCACTCTGAAATTGACCTAACCTGCACCACAGAACTGCGTGGGTTTCTCTCTTTCTCGTGTTCTTTGAACTACTGCCACTTTTAATTCTTCTTGGTCACATCAGATGGTTGGTGTGTCTATTGATGTGTAATGTGTTGCTATGGGTTACACCAGGTTTTACTGTAGGAAGCAATAAAAATCATAGGTTTAGGACTCTTTCAGCTGTCTCCTAATCCCTATGGAGCAGAGGGGTGTTCAGCCCACAGTCAAACTCAGTCTGTACTCACACAGTGGTCTTCTGCTGTGCGTGAGAGAGAGAAATGCCAATTATACAGTGGTTTCTCTGGTATTCTCACAGAGGGATAGATTGCACTGATTCTCTTTTCTACTCCTGTTCATTTCAATTATCAGTAGTGTATAAGCTTGACATAAGCTAAGACATGAATTATTCTTATAGAAATGCTATGCAGTGATGGGAAAACTATTGCTCATTTTTCCAATTCCTTTCACTCCCTGTACTTAATGAAGAGCCACAATGTGAAAATAAAAGGTACTCGAAAAAAATTAACTCAGTATCAGAGGCCACAGATATGTGTTTAGTATCACTTCCCCTGTAGATAATCAGAATGTAGTGAAGGGAAATGGTGTTGTTAATGATCAACATGCTGTTGGAATGAGAGATGTTTCAATAAAATGGTTAAAATAAGGATCATTAAACATATTCAATTATTTTTTTGTTATTACATTTATTAAATATTATTTTACATTTAAAATATTTAAAAATTTCTACCCATCACCTTATTTTTTTAATAAATAAGTATAAACATGGCATTTTCTGGATTCTCTGTCGCTGAAACAAATAAGTCAGAATTCTTGCAGAGTAGATAAATACAATCCAAACAATAGACCAACACTGTGGGATTAGGGTTAGAGTTTTGTTTTGTTTTGTTTCCTTGTTTTCCATTCGGAATGGTGATATATTTATGAGGACACGATATGGGTGGCATACAACATACTCAAACAAACATACAATACCACATTTTTCTTCATTGACTTTGACTTGGAAAAAGCCTTGCACCCGTCACAATCCTGTCCACGAAGACAGTCAGCTAACAAAGAATCCGTCTCAGTCATTTACGATAAGAATTAAACCATATATTCAGCTACCTTTAGATGATTTTTTTTTAAACATTATTTTACAGCATATCTTACATTATCTCGGGATAAAGAATCATGTTTAAGAATTATTACGTCTTAATTTAAAAATATTTCTGATACTATATGAAAAATCACTGTATTTCAAAAATTATGACTTAAAAAAAAGTGTATGTCGGTTTTACGTTTGCTGCTTACGTCATTTCCGAAAGAAATATAAGAGTTTACATGAACGTTACAAACTTGACATCGTCCTCTAAACCAAAACAATTAGCACCTATAGGGGCATGTTTCACGGCGGAAATCATTTGTATATCAAATACAGAAATATTTACATCGTCGCCTAATGGAAAACCTAATGGTGATTAGAGCTATTGGGCTAAAAATATAACATTTCTCGCATTGCTCAGTTTCATCGCCATTAATATTAATCGATTCCCTAAAAGGTGAGGCACCGATTAGTCGTTGAAAGCTTGCTTTAAAAATAGAAAGGTTTGCGAGACCAGAGGTTTGTGATACCGTTGTATTCCGTCATGTAATAAATGTGTCTGATCTTTAATGAAATTAAATGTCTCTTTATCGCTTTGTCGAGATATGTCGAGTCTAAACAGTCTTACCTTCAACAGTTAATCCAGCACAGACCCGTCAAACAATAATACACTGGAAATGTCTAAATCAGGGTTAAGTACACATTCATATTATTAAGGGGGAAATTAATTCGTTATACTTTATTAATTCCTACCAGCTGAATCCGATTCGAAATGGTTCAGACTGAGACAAACAGCTCATATCTGGTCTGGACGAGTAAACACTTACGAATTCTAATAATAATAATAATAATAGTCACATGAATACTAATGCAACTACCACTGTTACTGTACTAGAGAGAGAGAGAGAGAGAGAGTGGTGTGAGGTTTTTTTTTTTATTTGGGTGGGGTGGGGGTAGGGGGGGGTGTTGCTGGGACAGAGGACACGGGGTCATCTCTGCACTTCACTCTGACGTTATAGTTGAACTAAGAATCCATTGATCAATGACCATGTCACCACTTAAGACCACCCCGAAGATCTCTCCACTTCTGCTACTATTTTTATATTGTACACAATTCACAGAGCTACACCACAAGAACACGAAAGGAAAAATGACCGGGTGTTGTAAAAAACAGATACATAGATGTTCTGTTCTGTTCTATTCTATTCTATTAAAGCCTTTCGTCATTAGATATCATTGTATCAAGGCCAACGCTCATGGTCAAATTGCATGTTTTGTTGATCTCCTAAATGTAAACAAATCCTCTTTTTACTCATTTCAGTGCACACTTTTGTCTGAGATTTTTATACAAATATAATTTTGTCTTTGCAGAGTGCATTAGTAAATGTAACAGAAAGCCTGGGCATTGACTTGTAGAGCAGTGTAACCTCTGTGGATGATGTGTGCTCATGTTCACGGAGGACATACACCAAATACGCAATTAGACCAGGGATTTAAAAATTGTTACATAGAGCAGTTGGACAGAGATTCTGATGAAATATAATAACAATATACTAATGCAGCTACCACTGCTCTTCTGTTTATGCTCCAGAGCTGCGCGAGCAGAGAGGTCTGTGCAGCACTAATGACGCTCAGGGAATGGGACGCAGCGCAAAAATCACCACCCAACGGGCGCTTTGAACGCGCGACGGAGGGTTCTCGCCAAAGAGAATTAAAAAGTGATCGGGGGTGATTGCGCGGATGGGTGGGAGCCCCAATCAGCCTCTGCCTCTAATCCCGTCCTCTCTGCATTCACATAAACAGCGCTGCAAAGAAAATATACACGACCACCTACTGAGACACACACAGAGAGAGAGAGAGAGAGAGAGAGAGAGAGAGAGAGAGAGAGAGAGAGAGAGAGAGAGAGAGAGAGAGAGAGAGAGAGAGAGAGAGAGAGATGAGGAGGTGGCTGCCCACTGCAGCTCAGATTCTCAGCTCAATGACATTTCGCTGGCAAAGTCCTGGTCCCTCAGCGACCAGGAAAACAATACTCAGCTGGACCTTAGCTACACATTGGGGACAGCTGGGCAGCGCATGTAACCCGTCACAGTTTTAAACTGCTTTGGGACAACCGTTGGAAAGTCACGTGCGGAACACAGGTTATTCTGATGACGTTGTAGATCAGTATATTTATGACGTGAATGGATCAAAGGGTTAAAGGGTTCATCAATGATACAAAAGCCTACCTCTATGCTGTTTATAACCACCTGAGCAACCCAGGAGCAACAGCATCATCACTCCGTCCATCACTTCGTACTGATGTGACAATAAACATACTTCCTTTACACAGTCTCTTTTCTTTCTGATGCACCATACTTTGTTCATTTGGCTGCATTTGTCAAGTCCGTCTGTTTAGTCAAAGAATATAGTACTTCCTTTTTCTCAATCATTCATCTTTCTTCATTAAGCCCTTCCTTCAGTGAGGATGGTCATGTTTATGAGGCACGAGCATCGTTCAGATTTGCCAAAGACAGAACGTGTAAAACTTCGGAACTCTTGTTTTGTGAATCTTATGAGCTGAGCTTGACCACCACGTAGAACAACAATGAACTCGTGGATTTGGGCGCAGATGATTGATCAGTCTGTCACTGCACTTTTCAAACAACTCCACTGCAGCCTTTAGGTGAACCTCTCGGCCTCTGAGAGCACAAGACTGATCTCTCAGTATACTGACCATTTCATTTTTCAGAAACAGTTCCAACCCTGGCTAATTTATTTCCTACAGTGACACACGTGGGCTGCAACAACAGCGTCAATAGAGAGGAGAGAGTATCTTTACAGATTTGGAAAGAATCTGTGCAATTTTACACTCTGACATTCACTCTTTACTCTCCGACGCTTGGCCAGGTTTCAGTCAGTTTGTGTATATTTGGTACCATGCTTTATTCCCGCTTCACCGGTCCTGGCTGAAGTGCATCTGCAGTGCACACAATAAGAGGCAAAGCAATCTCTTTAGCTTATCTCGAGCAGAGTTCCCAGCAGATGTTTCTACACTGGCAAAGTGATGCACACAGAAGTTAAACACTCACACACTGTGTTACTCTCTGACAGAGGTGGGTAATCGCTTTAAAAACATTGAACATTTCGTTACAACGAATCGAGTTCCGTAAAAGTGTCTCTGCTAAGAACATTTCGTTAGAGTCTAATACTCCATTCTTGGAAATGTTTTTGGCCAATTGTAAAAGGCTAAAGCTGTAAACGTGAAATGCGAGCAATAGCAAAGCCGTCTGGATTTAAACGGAACACAGTGAAACTCACGGTAAAACATTGCAAAACGCGAAACAGGGTGATGTTAATATTAATGAGATGTTAAGGCAATATTTATTGATATGACTAAACTACTGCTCGAAATGTGTCGTTCAGAGTATTTCACTGAGCTGAATAGATTTTTTTATCACATGAAGTAAATTTGGAGGCTAAAATTCCCTGGAAAGTAATTCAAATCCACACAAACCTTTACAAAAAAAAAACGCATTACTTCAGGGAACGGAGCTGAGTCAGTGGCATTGGTTATGACCCATCACTAAGCTCTCAGTAGAATTTTTCTTTGTAAATCAAGTGAAAGTCCTGGGAGATTATTTCAGATTACTAGTTCCCGAATCCTGTTACCTCTACCACACACACCAGCTGTAAGAGAGTAAGACTTTTCTAGAGTAAGTAGCTCAAAATGCTTCATTTACAGTCCTGTGTACTTTCATTTCAAAATTTCAGTTTGCCATTTTCCAAACATAAATGATACCTGAGCTCAGTGGAGTGGATCCTTTTAAATCAAGCACATGTTTTTATGTATTTTCCTGTTCCTTTATTATTTTATTTCAGACAAATGTATCACATAAAGTGAATGTTGGAGGTTAGCAGTCGTTCTGTGTTGTATTCTGTGATGTTCTACATATTTCTGTGCTAATGATAGATGGGTATTTCACTGAAGCAGAAATGATTTACTTGTTTATGGTTTAAGGCAAAAACAAATAAAAAAATAACTTACAACATGTGGATGTGTTTAAATTTATATTACCATTGTAGATTACTATTACCAAATTAAACATGTATTAATATAATAATAATAATAATAATACAAAATGTGTGGAGAGTAAAGGGCATTATAACAATACTAGAAAAGTACAGTCCCAAGCATCTAGATGGGTGACACTGGTATCTGTTGGTTAAGGACAAAGAGCAAAATAATAAATTAATAAATAAAAGAATAATCAATTAGAATGAACCTTCAATAAATAATTTGTGCAAAGATTTAATAAAAATGCACATCATCAAATCCTACTCTATGATAAATATCGAACATTTTAAATATAAAAGCAATATTGAAAATATTCAGTGAACTTCAAATTGCTCAAACCACCTTTTAAAAGACAGATTATTATTTTCTTGACAGAACAAAGTGCTGAGTCTTGCTTTAAGTCATGGCTGCACATAGTGGCCGACAACTTTACAGTGAAAGCGTGCAAAATATTCGACAGTAAACTACAAGGCAGGTAAATCAGAGGAGATCCATTGCAATGAAGCATGTTTATATTTTGCTAAAGGTTGCAAAATGTGTGTGAGCATCGGAGCACCCGGGGCTGCTGAGTAACTTACATTTCACTGAAATGTCTCACATTTTCTACTGCAGCGCGTCACGAAAAAAGCGCGCGCACGTTTGCACGCGTTTAGCAGGTACATGTACTCATAACCCTGTCCTTCAGTTTTATTATTCCACATTCAGCAGAGGCCACGTGATCTGAAACAAAATCAGCTCATTTTGGCGCTGTGTCCTGTTCTAAAAGATCTTTAAAGAGCTTGGTTTTTCAGCAAGAACTTTAAATACTTTCAGGTGTTTCTTTCTCCTTTATATATCAACAATAAATATGTATGTATTATTAATTATAATAATAATAATTGTTGTTGTTGTTATTCACAATCTAATAATGTATAACTGTGCTGTCTAGAAACTCCATGAATGAACAAATATAATGTGTATATCAGAAGCATTTTGTAGTGTGCATATGTTTGTGAGCCACTGGCAAAAGTCCTGCATGTTCAGAGTTAGACTCATTCTGTAACTTGCTGAATCTAACACGCTGGAAAATAAAATATACACACCTAGGTGACCTGTGCAGAAATGTACACTTTATATTTCTTTTCTGTCATTATGGTTAGTTTTGTCAATAAATAGAAAAGCTGCACAAACTAATTTGCGGGGAAATCAGTTGCAGTGTTTCAGTGGCTTTCTCAAGGAAGTGTTAAGGACGGTCAGTTAGAAAACTAGCAAAGCTTTAAGCTGAGTCATTTGAGCTGAGGCGTCTAAACTTTCCAAACACGCGACTGTAAGTGTTAAACGGATGAAATTATTAGGAGGGTATAATAGTGCACAGAATTAGCTGGAGATTTCTGTGTGAAGGAAAGGACGCTCTGGGTCCCTCCCCCTCTTATAAATTAGGTAAACATTAGAGGATGAGCTGTGCACGGACATTAGTTTCCAGTGGGCATGTGAAAGGAGGCCAGGGGGTTAACAGTGTGTGAACGAGGGGCGCTGGACTGAGGGCAGGGCGCTGAAGGCTGCCGGGGCTTAATTAAACGCAGGGGACACGCAGCGAGGCCTGGGTGGTCCACCGCGCTCACTTCAAGTCCGAGTTAAGCCCTGTTCCCTTCACTGTGCACTCACTTCAGGTTCAAATTCAGCATCATGTTTTATTCTTACCTAAGCCTTCATTCTATCTCCTGCTTAACGATTCAGGATCTGTGTATTTTGCTTTAGGCCTCCAGTGGCAGTACGTCACACAAAATGTCTGCCAAAAGGAAAACGTGAAAGATGTACAAGTGGAAAAAAATCGATATTCACTGTATTCACTGACAGCAGGCGAACTCAGGAGCATGTAAATCATTGGCTATAAACATGAACAGCCGTAAATATTATATAATATAATATATATATATATATATATATATATATATATATATATATATATATATATATATATATATATATATAATGTAAGAGGCCTTGTTGTGACTGGTCTCATGTGATAAAAGATTCTGTTCTATAGGCTCGTCAAAATTAATTCCAGTAATGCGCGAGTGTCTTTAATCGCTAATGGTGAACATGTCATGTTCTATTGTTGTTTTTATACACACTCACATTCCATCTATTCTGTTGGTTAATCTTTTTTTAATTAGATTAATTGGCTGTGTAAAAAAGTACGACTTATTTTAAAATATGAAGTGAATATTTTATGGATAAATAATGTTTTCTAAATTATTTTAGAATCAAAAGTAAAAATAAAACGGAACTTAAACTAATAGATGCTGTGAAGTTGTCATTTCAGGTAACGTTTGGTATTTTCCATTGGTTACAACATCGTCATGTTTCCTTTAAGGGAAATGTAAATAATTGATTTTAAAGATATTTTTGCATATATATATATTTATTTATTTATTTATATTTTCTATTTATTTTTTTTTTCCGCAAACACCGCGATCCTGAAACCGTTACAGACAATGAATGAATGAATGAATGAAGATTTGGGTTGTTTAGTGTTTTGTTAAACGTGAGTAGTCTCAAAACTAAATTTACAGACTTTTAAATCGTGTGAAGAGACTGATTTAAACAAGAAAAAACACATTTGTACTAAATACAATATAACATTTCCGCAAAAGACTTAAACTGAGTAATATTAGTATTGCATTACATTGTTATAATATAGTAATAACGCCTCTATTATAGTCCACAACATTAATATGTTAGCTTTTAGCATTTGCGACTTCGAAGTGAGGTGTAAACGGCTGTGAGGGTGAAACTCAGAACATCCACACTGGGGACTAGAGGATGTCTCCGGGAACAAGGTGCTATTTACGAGCGCTCTCACGGAATGAGATGCAGATAATATCCTTTTGTATTTAAACAATCTAGAAAGGTGTAAAATGTCAGTACATATGCTACATTTCACAACACTTAGCCTTCACTTCACATGTATTAACTAATCATGCGCCTGCGTGAAGGAAATTATAAAACGGTTACGCAGCAAAGTCCCCAGTGCTCAGTGACCACAGTGATGGATTAACGCCCACGGTCTCCAACAGATGAGCAGTGTAAGATTTCACTCAACACTGGGATCTCACAGCTGTTATCATAGTTATTGTAAGGTATTTTATAATGTACTCTGTAATATCAGGCTCTAAAGCCCACGCTAAATTCACCTTCTGCGCTGAATCTACACTCTGTCTGCCCTGTCTGAGTCTCTGAGGAGCGGACGGTAAGAGCACGCCGTGCTGAAGCAGTCTTTCCCAAAGCAGATGCAATCAGATCTGTGGAACGGTCTGGATTCAGGTAACAAGTAGAGCTCACACGCTTTTGACTCACCAATAAGTGATGGACGAAAATGCAGAGCTCTAACAGTCTTCTTCCGAGCTTCAGCTGAGCTTTAAAGCTCCGCTCCTGGCTCCAGCTCTCCGTCTCAAGGTTTGGAAGCGAAATCCTGGCGGCTGAAAGCTGTGCGCCAGACTCTGCACATTTACGTGTAAATGCCAGCGTCAAAAACCAGCTTAGCTCGGCATCAAACGCACCCATTGTATCGGGACGGGTATTAGCAGCTCTTGTGGGGCTTTTGCTTGATTTTTTTATTTAAGGAAGGCCAGGGAAAATGTTTACATTTTGCAGTATAAACATCCTGCCCATGTTCCTGTCTGACTGCAAAAGAAAACGGCACCGTGCACTGGGCTGCACTGGGCTAAGAGGCTATTTTTGCTAGTTTTCCCTCTTTAAAGAACAATTTTCAAATGAGATTTGATACAGAATTCGATTTGGGACACGCTTTCTGTGTGAGAGCACGAGCGCTGACTACCTGTTCTGCACCGTGGACCACTGAACAAAGCAAATGGGCTTAGTCCAAATGATTCAGTCAGAGTCAGTGATGAACTGTAATAATAAAACCCACTGATGTAGGCGTGATTGCTTACACCAGCCTGCGTAGACAATTTAAATAAATAGAATATATACAGTGAATAAAAATGACTGTTTTGCAGCTTTGTTATGTTTTTAATGAAAGCTACAGAAGACAAACACAGCATTCTGCTCCATATGTCCTTCTGTAGGAGACCAATAAAGAGATATATGCTCTATATTTTGATTTTTACACAATTCCAGCTGAAACAGTGAAAGAGAGTGAAGGGGGTGAGGGAGTGGGGGGCGGGGCATATAGTCAAACGTTGGATGCTCTTTTCTGTTTTTTTTTTTTTATGTTGAATTTTTCTCAGAATACTAAAGGAGACACTTCGATGATTTTGAAGAGTAATGACATGAAAGTCATTAAAGCAAGTCCACCTTAAACAGAAAGAAACAAGTTAAATAGAAAAGAGAGAAGCAGGCAGCCAGATGTTGGTGGCTGGACTGAAGTAGGCGGACACTTGTAAAGTTGCTGGGGGCGGGGCGTCCCGTGCTTCTTCCCTCCTCCTGCTCAAGAGCGTGCAAGGCGCTCATGGCTACGCATAAGTAAAGGGCGATCTCCTGAGGACAAGAAGAGAAAGAGAAGAGACGGCAGACGAGTAGGAGCTGTAAGCTGCCTCCCCCAGAGCTTCTTGTTTTCAACCCACCCCTTTACTGTGGACTGAGCTATCTGAGGAACTGACCAGAGAGAGAGAGAGAGAGAGAAGACGCTCACAGGACTGTTCTAGCTTGGCGTGTTCCTTCGTTCGCGCATCTGAAACATGACGCAAAGTAGGTCGTGAGGGAATTGTGTCTCTTCTGCGTTCGAGCTACTCTCAGCAAAAAAGGGGCTTATTTGACCGGCAACGATACTGGACGCGTGCATAGAACCATTTTGTAAAAACAAGCACGTTAGATAAACAGCTCCGACATTTGAGTGCGCATGGTTCACCCAGAACCACCGCCTTTACTAAAGAACGCCTGAAGAACCCCGTTTTACCCAAGAGTTTCGTCACCAACCAGGCAACGAAGCATTTACTCATTTGAGCGGTTCTTCTGTGTGTTCATGATTCTAAAGAACCCCTGAGGAACGTCTTTTTCAGACCCAAGACGAAGCAGGGGATCCCCGTACCGAGCTCTAAATGACGGCCGAGGTCCAGCAGCCCCCCACGCAGCAGAGCAGCCCCGTGTCTGCGCCTGAGAAAACGGCGTCAATGGACGCGTCCTCGTCCTCCACCACCAAGACCAAGAAGACGAACGCGGGCATCAGGCGTCCGGAAAAGCCGCCGTACTCCTACATCGCTCTGATCGTGATGGCCATCCAGAGCTCGCCCACCAAGCGGCTGACCCTCAGCGAGATTTACCAGTTCCTCCAGAGCCGCTTCCCGTTCTTCAGGGGCTCGTACCAGGGCTGGAAGAACTCTGTGCGCCACAACCTGTCCCTCAACGAGTGCTTCATCAAGCTGCCCAAAGGCCTGGGCAGGCCGGGCAAGGGCCATTACTGGACCATCGATCCGGCGAGTGAGTTCATGTTCGAGGAGGGCTCCTTCCGGCGCAGGCCGCGTGGATTCCGGCGCAAATGCCAAGCGCTAAAACCCTCCATGTACAGTATGATGAACGGCTTGAGCTTCAACCACCTCCCCGACTCGTACAGCTTCCAGAGCGGCGGAGGAGGCCTCTCTTGTCCGCCCAACGGTCTGTCCCTGGACAGCGGAATCAGCATGATGAACGGACACATGGCCGGTAACATGGACCTGGCCACTCACTCCATGTCCCATCTATCCGCCAGCGGCGCGCACTCATACATGACCTCTGCTGGAGATTACGCGCATCACGACGGCACAGCGGCGTCCGCGTCTCCGCTGCTGCCGGGCGCCGCGCTCATGGAGCCGCACGCCGTGTACTCGAGCCCCGCGCCCTCGGCCTGGGCACCCAACAACGGCGCCGCCTACATCAAGCAGCAGCCGCCGCCGCTGTCGCCCTGTAACCCCGCGGCCAACAGCGCGCTTCAGCCCAGCTTACCCACACACACACTGGAGCAGCCCTATCTTCACCAGAATGGACACAGCGCCAGCGAACTGCAAGGTATTGCTCGCATATACTTTCAGAAATATCACAGCAGATACCGCTGAGTGCTCTTAGGGTCTGAGCTGATGTTAAATATGAGCATGATTCATTTGGACGGGAAAATGATACCCAGTGCATTTTGCTGGTTATATTTTAAAATGTAAAACTAAGCGAAGTGTCAATCAATTTGTAAAAATCACACAGACAAATAAATAAACAAAACCTCTAAATATCATTCTTATGTTCTGTAGGCTATTAGAGTTGAATTAAACCAGTGACAGTGCTTGCTACAATAACATAGCTTTCTATTCACTGACGAAATATTTTTGTCGCGACGAATGAACACCATTTTAAAATGAAACGCTTCATATACAAACAATTAATTTCAAATATTCACCATCCCAATGTTCAAACTAAACACACAACGTTACATACTCCCAGCTACACAGAGGCTCATTGTGATGTAACTGACCTTCACACATCTAGATCGTGTCAGTACAGAATTAAAAGAACGGCAATGAGTCAGTAATAGTGTCTGATTTATGAAAGCGTCTGCTACAGCAGGTCTGAAAGTAGAGCTTAGTTTAGGCTTAATAAATCTTCTGCTTCAAATGTTTGCTGTACTGGTCACATGTTACAGGCCCTGAATAATATAGCGGTTCTTTTATTTTAATTTTCCAATACAGGATTCGCTAAAATGAGCCTTTTTACATTACTCGTTTTAACCTATTTAAAATGTGTACATTCTCTTGAAAAGGATTACAGGCCTACACGTGACCCATTAAGCCCCCACAAGCGTTAAAATCTGATTTAATGAATTCTACGATTTGCCACGTATTGTAATAACGCGGTTGTGTCAGATCGACACGTTAAGTGAATATTGTTTAATTAGATTGCTATCGCTTTTTTTCCCAAACACAAGCTTTAAACTGAACCGTTTATGTTCAGTGCAGGCTGCATTCAGAAATATCGAGCACACGCGGACTGTAGCTAAACTCTGTTAAGTTCTGTCAGTGGAACAGAAAAGTGCGCTGCGTCCTGTGGGAATCGCGTGCAAGCCGGACACTGTCCATTAAGATCCCTCCACCCTGCGGCAGAAACAGATACTGTTCTCATTAAAGACCATCCACTGTCTTCACTAAAATGGTCCACATTTTTTAAATTAAGCAAAGATTTTTTGGGACCAAGGACCAATCCTTATAAATCAGTTTAACTGAATAATTACTGTTGTAATGTGTGCAGAGATCTGCGGGACTGAGCTAACAGCGCTTTCTGTTTTCAAACAAAAATATTTAGGCCGACGAGGGTAAACAAAGCAATGACCCTGGTTTTGCCGCCAAAGCAATGAAGTGCAATTTAATAATAGTCTCGAGGAAATAGTTGAATGAAGAAACAAATACATTTAGCACTGGTTCTTTATGGATATGTGAACACTCAAAGAACCACTGCAATGCTTGTAGAAATGCTGTCCTGGGGAGCACCAGAAAATGCTCCAGTTTTGTTTCCAGTCAAAGACCAATTGTTAGTCGCTGTTACTATTTGGCCGATCGGTATTATTATTATTACTATCTGACTTTCTGGGGTTATTTTGCTATGTTATTTTATTATATTGTTAAACTGATTTTCCACTATGTTTAAAAAATATCTGCCCAAATAAAATTAAATATAGTGTCCTTTAAATACATATAATGTAATTTTTTAACTTTTTATAAACAATATATTTATATCACTATATATTACAATCGCTTAGATTAATTTCTATATTTCTTTTAATTTACATTATCTCGAGCTCACCTGAGAGCAGCATCAGCGCATGTGCACTAAAGTAAAAAGCTTTCTGCTAACAGCAGTGGAGACCTCCTTGATGCTAGAACAGGTTTAAATTATAACCATATCCAGTGCTGCTTGGACACACGAGAACACTGCCATTTTGTGCTGATTCTCTACGCGAACTTTAGGAAAACCTTTCTCTGCAGGAAGCAAACAAACATGACAGGCCGTTTCTGTTTATCTGCTGAAGTGAACATACAGGGGAAAATAAACTTACGCATGTGCCAAACATTTGCCCTTCACATATTTCTTTTTATTTTTTGCCAGTTTGATCAAATTAGGTCACACGTATAGTGATGCGCTAAAGTATTCCGAACAATTTTCACTGCAGAATATACTTTAATTTTTCTTAAGAAAATTAACCAAACATATCTTTGAAAAGGGGCACTCAAACCTGTTCAGAAAATACAACAACAGAATTTGTTACTGAACTAGAACAGGCTGTGGTTATGTTACGTTTATATTTGCGTATATTACGTACATTTTTGTCATTTGCGTTTCTCTGTGCATCTCATACAAGTGCAGCTCTTAACAGTGTGTTTGTGTTGTCTCAGGTATCCCCCGCTATCACACTCAGTCCCCCAGCATGTGTGACAGGAAGGAGTTTGTCTTCTCCTTCAACGCTATGACTTCACCCAGCATGCACTCTCCCCCCAGCAGCGGCTCTTACTACCACCATCACCAGCACCAGCACCAACAGCAGCAGCAGCAGCTCGCCTACCAGGACATTAAACCCTGCGTAATGTGAGAGAAAAACACCAGTCAAACAGCGCCGCTGCAGAGCCGCGGTGGAGCACACTCACACAAGCCGAGCTCAGCTGCTGCGGAGCCGCGGAGAGAGGACTCAGAGCCTGCCGCAGCGCACGGAGACCCTTCCAAAAACACGTTCAATCAAACAGCGAGAAACTCGGTACAAGAACACGATGAGAGCGGAGCGCGTGCGCCGCGGCCTGCGTGAACCTGGAAGTGCACGCATGCAGGCCAGATTCATCTATTCTCCACATACAGTCGTATGGAAAAGCTTGACCTCTTCAGGTCAAAATATATTTTGTTAAATTTCTAAGTAGAAAATGAGCACACAGTTAGGAAACACGTCTGGACATTTCATGCACAATCACTGTTTATTACTGAATTTCACACTGGGTAAAAACACAAAATCAAACGTGTCTGGTGTAACAGTTACAGCATATTTCATAGATTGTATTTCCCCCAAAGTATCAGAAACTAGAAATTGTGCAGTTTCATACTTAAGTCTGTGTAATTTTCCAAACGTGCCGTTCGACCAGAGGTGTCCAAACTTTTGCACACGACTGTATGAGAGCCGGAGCGCGGTATAAATACTTGCTCTGCTGTACATCAGAGTGTTTGAGACACAAAGCACAGCCCCGGACCGAGCGGAACACATCTCCAGTGAAAAGAAACGGTCTCAGGCTATTTTTAATATAATTTCCAATTCAGGACGAGCTGTTCCATATCTGACCATATGGCCATTGTTTATTTTATTTTCTATTATTATTTTGGTTAATTAGTGTAAGTAAATCCATTAGACTATCATTATGGAGTAAGAAAAATGAAAGAAGGCACTTTTAAATAGCGCAACTTATTTATTCTTTTTCTGTTTTTGATTGTACAATTATAGCCAAAATATTGAGATCGCTTTATTGGCAATATTTGCCCTGACGCTATCTTTTTATTCAGTGTACAAACGAAGGTTAAATTGAAACTCCACCTATTTTTCTAAATGTGTGAATAATAAAAAGTTTAAGATGTAAACATTCCGAGTAGTTTGATGTGAAATGTTCGGCTGTAGGGAAATGGCTCGTTGCGGTGGAGGAACCAGACACTTCTAAAAACTACATCAGGAACATAAAGAATTTAAAGATACTGATTTCGGAGGCAAAGTGTTATTTTTTATTATTGACGTTAAATGTATGTTAACGTTCAAACGCAAAATTATTCATAACATTAGTTAAAAAAATATTTAAAAAAAGAAAAGAAAAAGAAAAGAAAGGAAAAAAACCCACGCAGTTGACTGTTGGTTTTATATATATGAAAAAACATCAACATCTGAGTCGTAACCTTGTGGCCACTGGTTCCCATCACCGTCACTGTAAATACATTGTAGTCTGCGAGTTTCTCTGAATGAACCATTTCACGTCAAAGCCCTCTGAATAACTTTGTTTACGTCTGAATGGCTGAATTGTGCAGAAATTGAGTAAAACCGGTGGATTTCTACTTTGTAAGCACTGTTAATATTTCGATTGGTTCTTAATGTTTGTATATCCTTATTGACACGAGTCATATTCCAGCACTGTAAAACTGTATATGGTGTAGGGAATGTGTTATAGTTCCAGGCTTAGTTTTTCTGTGTCAGTGTCTTTAGACAGTAGGTCATGTACGCACTATTTGTATAAAATTGTATAAAAGCAGTAATGGTATGCAGTTTGAATTAAATTGTTCAAAACTTTCATACACAAACACAGAGTTAGCTGCTCTTTCGGAATATGTTCCACTGCAATGCAGAGCCCAAATGACTTTTAAAACACGTTTTTGTGCTACAGCAGTCCTTAGTCTGTCCTTCTCTAGTGTACGCAGAAATAAAATTCTACGTAGAATAATTTATCTAACAATCCATCTTATGATATTACTACTATTTTATGCCACAGAAACACTGTTGATGGTTCCATGAACCTTTCAGTGAATAAAATGTGAGAGAGCGAAGAAACGTTTAAATAGTTTTTAAAAATCTCAACAAGACGTTAACTGCACTGAAAAACCCCGGATGTTTCGTAGAGCAACCGTAATTTTTAGAGTGTAAGGAGAAACCATAAACTACTATCTAAGGGAGTAAATGTGTCTGTGGAATCGCTCCAAAAAGTCTCTCCACCACCATTATTATTATTATTAGTATTATTATTATTATTATTATTAGTAGTAGTAGTAGTAGTAGTCGGAAGAGGAGGCGGAGAAGTTAAAATAAACAATTAATGTCCTGCATTGGTTGTTAGACCAATATTTAAACTTATTTGCTTCATTCGTTTTGTCGCCCTTGAACAGTTGCAGGCAACATGTGGACACCCCTTGTCAAATGGTATGTTCTGTGAAAATAACTTATCCTATACATGGAACAAAATTCAATACGGCCTGTTCCCGCAAACAGTCCTGTACAATTGTTTGGCCGAGTTTATCGTATGGTAAATGTGCCGTTATTAACTGTGCCATAGATATTCTGATTATGCGTTATATGTCACAAACACACGCAATAAATTGACTACAAACATGATATGAACCTCAGGCGCCCAAACTGCTTAGTTTAACCATTTCATAAACCCTGTGAGAAAGCGAGGATGATCCGCCTGCGTGTCCAAAACAAAGACATTTTAGGCTCTTGACCACTTTTTTTCTTTTGGCAGTGACATTGCACTTGCATTGGATCCATTAAAGTGACCACAGAGCTCGCTCTTATTATAGGCTATTACAGTCCACCTTTTCCAGCCAGTGTCCTGCCCCTCTCAGGCGTCTCCAGCTGTTGCAGATGGATTGCTATATTTATTTCTCTAAGTAAAGAGCAGCACAGCCAACACAGTGTGTCCATATGCAAATTAAACTGTCACATTCATTACCACGGCTAGCGCTGACACTGCACGGAAACCTTCCTTATTTTTATTTAGAAGTTCTTTCACACTTTTAAGAGAACATCGTTCACGACCTTTGACCACACACTTCGGTACAGTCAAATGTTTCCATAATGTGATCTTTGGCAGCTGTGTTCACCTTCTAAGGTTTAAAAATGACACAAGTCCAGCAAAGCGGCACAACTCCATGACTTTTCGGAGCATTGAGCGCCACCTAGCGGCCACAGGCAGAAAGATCAGGGGGTTTCAATAAGATGGACACAATGTTATTTAATGTAGTCTGCAGAAATTCCACATAAGAATGGATATTTGACAAGATAATTATCTGAGCAATAACCTGTGACTTCAACTAATAATGTAGAAAATACAAATAACACGAGGTTTTAAGCACCAGAATTCTCCTAGAGAAAGCCCAATATTTCTTGTAGCTCACCTGGTTTGGATCATCAGTCCTTCATCCATGTGGTTGTTGGGGCATCCAGGAGAAAACCAGGACCAAATTTCCTTCTTCAGTTTAACACAATGTAATGTAATTTTTGTAAAATACTTAACAGTTTGTATGCATTTACACTAACAAGCACGCCATTGTAGTAAAACTATAAATTGTGCATTCGTAGCTAGAGAATATTTTAGATTACACTAAAATCAAAACATAAAAATACTAACTTGGCTTTATCTTAAAAAAAAGTTATTTTTAATAAAGAAACCAACCCATACCTTCTGGTGACAAAGTATGGACTAGCCGCTGAAAAGGATCTATGTTTGGGGAAAAAATCTTGCTTAAAAAGTGAGGGCTTACAGTTTTTTTTTTGATAAACCCACATTTTAAAAACAAGTTCCATCTGAAATCTGATTGGCTGAGTGACTCTCGAGGACACTGTAACTACGCGATATATTCACGCGTACTGGCGACTTCACATACAACGCAATACCTATAAAGCGCCTAATTTGTAAAACAGTCATTTTTGTCGCTTTCAAATATAAAATAGTAAGGCTAATTTACATTTTTGGAATAATGGAGAGAACTAAGAAACATTTTTCGTGGAGTTCTGTTGCTAGCAACAAATAGTATAAATTCACCTTTATACCTATGCTAATATCAGGATAACGGACATCATTTCAGCACTGCCTAAACAACTTTTGGCGACTGTAGTTAAAATCTACTCACGAGGCTTAAAATCACGTTCTGTAGGCGACGGAAAATCTCCCCAGCCAACTAGAGCCTTGGGAGATTTGTGTTGAACTTTGGGTGATGATAAATCAATCAGTGTACTCGGCCCTCGTATCTTTAACATTACCCCTGTACTGGGAGATATAGCCTAGCCCCTCGTTAGCCATGTACACTAAATAGAATGGAGCTGCGGTTGTTGTCTGTGGACCACACATTCACTCATCATCAGGACATTAAACAGAGCTCGGCTTGGCTCAATAACCAAATAAAATTCTTCCGTGAGTCACAGCTGTTAGTCAGAGGCTTCACGACAGCACCATAAAAAGCTCTTGCTGCAGCTCAACACACGCTCAACAGAGCCATTAAACTCTGGATCTTGGAGGATCTGCATAGGCCTGAAAACATCTCAAACAGCAAGCCTGCGTAAAGCCACCCACACATGAAATCTTCCAAGCTGGAACATTCCCTCACCACGTGACCTGGCATTTTTAACGCATCACGCACGCAAAGGGATGTGTGACGCACACCACCCTCAGCCCTCGAGTGTTGAAGATGGTTTCAGGTCTATGTGGGTCTTCCATCAGGCCTCCATGTGTTTCGCCTCAGCTGGACGTGCAAAGGCCTTAAAGGAGAATTCCACTAGATTTTCGAGTTTTCTTGGTAATTCACTCAATACACTACGAAGGTATTCAGAGTAGCTTAATGTGACATTCTTGATTTTTGGCGGGAGCCGGGTATTTTGGGCAACATTTTGCTTTTCAACTCTGTGGAGTGCGTTTCACAAATGCAATTCTGGTCAAATCTGATCTTCAGAATATTTTAAACTACTGTAAACAATGTCTCAGGCATCAACACACACAATCATTTCAAAAACTGCATTCTGTAAACTTTTTAGACAACTGTCCTATCAGCACCACTAAAACATTTCATCAGCATTTCACAAACATGCAAAATAACTTATAAACATTTACCATTTTGACAAAATAGAATATAATTTTAACATGGTTCTCCATGAAAAAAAAAATTCTCCTTAAAATTATTACTTATTTTGAGGTTTATTTCCACCTAATATTTGTAAAGCTTTCTATCCTACACCTATTATTAATTTGTGACTAACGTAAAGTAGCATACAGTGAGTGACAGATAAAAGACTCAATCCACAGACGTTAAAGGGGTGTAACCAAAGTTATTTCACCTAAGAATTACCTTACCAGAGGCTAAATGCAAACAGTAAGAGGCTGAATCTTAGGCCACAATGCACTTATATATTTAAAATTTACTTTCACATAGAAACCTCAGAGACACACTTGTTTTGATTATGATGACAGTGAACAGGGTGGCACATCAATTATGGCAGTATTATGCTTTTTCATCAAGACTCAGCTTCAACATTACTCATGCACTAAAAAGATCACAGCCAGTCGAATATCTCAGGAAATGTTTATTGTCACTCAAAAAAAAAACATTCATGGGATCACCAATAG
The DNA here is from genome assembly GCF_029633855.1 of Hoplias malabaricus. Taxonomy (NCBI): domain Eukaryota; kingdom Metazoa; phylum Chordata; class Actinopteri; order Characiformes; family Erythrinidae; genus Hoplias; species Hoplias malabaricus. The sequence continues at coordinate 14,719,300 of NC_089810.1, read as the reverse complement.
TTAATGCTGGTGAATTTGATCATTTTTAAATGATTACTTTCTCTAAAAGTCATCTTGTATGTTTGTCCTTTTCTCTGATTTGATATTTTTCTCTAACTTCCCTGCTTCCCTGAGACAGTGAGACTGACAGTGGTGGCTGTGGTTGTTGGGGTGTGAGCTGCTTCTTTGGTTTCTTTATTCCTGGTCCTCGGTAGTGTTTGGTTAGGCCTGCGGCTGCCCCTCTGGCTCTTGGCTCGCTCAGTCTTTAGGGTGTGGCCTTTAATAGACAGGTCCTGCAGGGCAGTTAATGCATGCTCAGCTGCAGGCCCATCACTGTACTCAAGGAAAGCTCTGTGTTGAGCTCCCTGCCAGGTGAGCCTGATGGGCACAACATTACGCTCCCTCAGAACACTCTTCAGCTCACTGACCCGCAGTCCATCCGGTATGCCTCCCAAGTAAAGAGTGCTCGTGCAACCCTGAGGATGCTTGTGCACCACAGCTCCATCACCTATATGCTGATGATTGGGCTCCTCCTTAGGTTCACACCTGGGCCTACTTTTTGCAGTGTGCTTAGGGTTGAGTTTAGAATCAAGCGTAGGCTTTGCATTAGGTTTCTCATTTTTAGCAGTGGACACCTTCAGTGTTACATCTTTTCCAGCCTTTTGTTCTAAAGATCTCAGCTTTTTTAGGATTGGAATTTTCTCCAGCATCTCCACATCTAACTGTAGAAATAAAAATGATAGTGTTTGTGGGATGGAGAGAATGAGTCAGTTGCTTTGATGTCATGTTTAGTGAGGTTGGTGAAAAAGCTAGAAATAACAGCACTAGACAATCATATAAAGAGACTACACTCAGTAGTAATCTTTAGAGAATCAGAGCATTCCAAGTAATTTAGTGAACAAAATATGAAATCCTATTTGATTTTACACTGAAATAATCAGAGATTTTAGAACATAGGTACCCGCTATAGATATGAAAGAAAGGACACTCAATTTATTATATATATATATATATATATATATATATATATATATATATATATATATATATATATATGTTTTTCTATGTAATCACACTTAACATTGGTTCTTTCAATCAAGCATTTAGCTTTTCAACTCTTACTTGGAAAACAATCATTTATTGTTATCACCATAAAATCACTTTGCTCAAATTCGGGGCAAATTATAATTACTCTGGGCTAAGTCTGGACTGTAGGGTGGATGACTAATATCTTGGAATCCACAGTCGTGCACAGGGTGATGCTCATGTTTCATCAGCATACCTGTCTTACTTGTAACGGTTTAGTTCTCTAAGTGATCGCAACAATAATAATGTTCAAAATGAGTAAATGTTTTCTTTACGTACCCTCAGAAAGTGTCACATTCTAGAATGATTATAAAATTACCTGCAGAATTAGTAGATTATATGAATACTGGGAAATTACTGTTGAAACTAAGAAATTTTTTTTTGAAAAAACGTGCCCATTTTTAATTAGATGCTAGCAACATGTTCCAAAATAGTTGGGGCAACACTAGACTGGTAAATTTGTGTAATGCTACAAAAAAGAAATCAGGTAAATTGGCAACAGGTCAGTGTCATTGAGTTTAAAAAGAGCATATTATATAGTCCCTCAGAAGTAAAGATGGGAGAGGTCCATCACATCCCCTGGTCCTTCCCAGTGAATTACAGTCTGTAATTATTGAAATACAAAGTGCTGTTGTATGGTAAGTGGAGCTTAAAAAATGGACAGTGAGTGTAGATACAATGTAGGTGTTAATCAATGATTGTTTAGTGTGATCCCACACTCTTAGGAATGCAACATTAGGGCTATATTTTCACATTAAAATTGCTCCACAAGAGGGTGCTACTGTGTTAGGGATAAAGGGCACTAGATTTGTTTGACTTACCCTGGTGCTGTGCAGACTAACAGTGCCTACACACTAGACAAAGTAAGAACGTATATGCATGCAGATGTTGTCCATGCCAGAAGACGTGTACATAGTGGGAGCTGGGAAATTTGTAGAGTTTGAATCCAGTGGGAATCAAGACGTTTGGATCATTTGAAAGACATATAACACTAACTTGACTAACCAGAATACAAAGAAACACTGCGCCAGGCTGCTCATACAGAGCCTGGAAAATATTCACTGCTGGAATATCATCCTGGAAGACTTTGCTTTGTGGTACCAAAATAATTGTAGTTACCTTTGACCAAATGATGCCCTCTGGCTTGGGTCGCTGACACTCAGTCTTGATAATTCTTGTTGGGGTAAGGATATAGTCCACCGTGAGGTCATGACTTTCAGTTAATCCTTCTGGAATGTCCACAACCTTTTAGACAAAAAATGACAGTGTAATATCTTCAGGATAAAATATGGCTTTTCAAATGTATTTTAAAAATTGTATAGTCATAAATAAATTTATTTAGGATGGTATTATACAAATTTCCTGAAAGAAAAACATGTCACATGCACCCCAGCATAATTCTTACCCTGCCTAAATACCCAGTTTAAAATGGCTGGTTTCAGCACCTGATTCTTCATATGACAGAGCCACTGTTAAACAGATTCTTCCATTTTAGCCCATTTTGTTTGGTACTTTTTTCTCTCCATTCTTGGTTTTCATCCTTTTGCACCCCAATATCTCTATACTTATGTCTGTTTTACTGTTTAGTAAATAAAGCGGTTCTTTATATAAACACTGAACACATGAAGAACATTTTGCATGAATAAGGGATTCATTGCATCATGAAGGGGCTCTTCAGATTGATGGAGAATGTGCTGCAAATGGTTCTATATAAGTTTTCAGAAAAGAAAGGTGAGATATAAAAAGGTCCAAAAAGGTTTTTCTGTTGTCACAATGTCAAGTTTGTTACAATAGAAGAGCTATTTTGGTGCATACAGAGCCCTTACACATTCTCCATCAATCTGAGAATCCCTTCGTAATACAATGAACTTTTATTCATGCAAAATGTTCTTCATGTATTCAGGGATCTATATAGAACCATTTTCTTTACTAAAGAACCCTTGCAGAACCATAACTTTTATGTTTGTGGTTGTGCTCTGACATGAACATTAGTTGAGGGGGTGTTACAACCCCAAAGTCTCTGAACTTGAACTGTTTATCTCATGTTTTCTGACGTAGGCAGCTGGCATAAAACTGATTGGGTTGTTTTGTTTCACCGTTTGTGGGATGATTACACTACAAATGTAAATATTAATGTGCTAATGCACTTTTTCCATGATATATTAACATATGTTAATAAATTAAATACTAAACAACCATAAACTGGCTGATATTCTGTTGTTATATACAAGTAACCTCACCTGACAGTCATGAACAATAGTCACAACCACTGTAGATTCATTCACAGCCCCCATTGATGCCATCATGGCATATTCCATATCTGCATATCCTTCACCTTTTCCAATTCTGTAACCTATGAGGAAAAAAATCTCAGCAAGGTTCATAAAGAGAATTGAAAACTGTTTTGTCATGAATGAAGTTACCTTTCTCAGATACAGCCACAGATCCAACCACGACGAGATCGACTTGAACTTTTGCCTCTAAACCTATTGGGACACTGAAGTCTTTAACCCCCTAGACACAATTAGTATAATTGAGACACTAATTAACCAACAGGATTAATTGTGCCCTTGCATCAAAGAACTATGAATCAGCCATTTCTATTTTTAGTAGCATGCTTGCTAACCCAGTCTTAGCATTGTAGATAAACAGTTTAACATACTGTGCATTAGTTTACATGATAATGAAGAAATGCTTTTTTTTTTTTTTTTGCTTTATTTTAAAAACAGAGGACATAAAACAAAGAGGTGTTTACAAAAAATGTCACATTTTTCTTTGTTGCAAGTGCTCAGGTGTAAAGGTAAAACGTGAAGAATTAAAGTAAAAATGATTCATGTGATTAATGTTTAGTGCACGTGTGTATAACCTGAGAAGTGGAGCACACTCGCAGATCCTCCTTGTTTGCATTTTGTGGCGGAACAATTTTGTTAAACAGGCCAGCTCGCAGCCGAGGTGTCGGGACCAACAACGTTTTTCTTGCCTAAAATCAGACATCTCATAAACAATGCAAATTTAAACTTGTATTATTTTGTTATTTCTAAAATAAGTAAAAACAAACTTTTGAACAGTAGGGTGTTACAATGAGAAAACCAAATAAAATATTTACTAGGCACAATTCTAAAATTATCATAGCAACAAACATAGAAAACTTATCTGGGGTGGAGAACAAACAAAAAACAAAAAACAAAACCCTCATGGGAACAATGCTCAAAGGTCAGAGGTACCTGCAGGACAGCTAACCGAGCCCCCTCCAGTGGCTTATCGGGATCCACCTTGACTTCACTGGTTTTAGTGAAGACCTCTAAACTCGTAATCTTATTACAGGTCCGATGAGCCCCCTGAAGAAAAAAGTGAGGTAAAAAATGGTCACTTACACTGAGTGTGTGAAAGCGGGCCTGTTCCTGTGGCTTGTCTGGATTCACTTTGACCACTCTGCTGGACTTAAATTCCTGCAGAACTGAGAGCCTGTTACAGGCCAGGACAGCTGCCTGTCAGCTCAAAACACACAAAACACCTCATGTATATACACTGCTCAAAAAAAAGAAAAAGGGAACACAAACATAACATGTCCAAGATCTCAATGAATGAAATGGTTCAGTTAAAAATCTTTATTACATAGTGGAATGCGTTGAGAACAAAATAATATAAAAACAATAAATGTAAATCAAAATTATCCCATGGAGGTCTGGATTAGGAATCATTCTCAAATTACAGGCTGATCCAACTTCAGTGGAAATTCCTCAAGACAAGTAAAAATGAGGCTCAGTAGTGTGTGTGGCCTCCACGTGCCGTATGACCTCCCTACGACACCTGGGCATGCTCCTGATGAGGTGGGGGATGTTGTCCTGAGGGATGTCCTGGACAGTCTGTGGTGCAACGTGGTGTTGGTGGATGGAACGAGACATGATGTCCCAGATGTGCTTGACTGGATTCAGGTCGGGGGAAGGCGGCCAGGAACTGCTGACACACTTCAGCCACATGAGGCCTAGCATTGTCATACATCAGAAGGAACCCAGGGCCCACTGCACCAGCATATGGCCTAACAATAGGTCTGAGGATCTCATCCCAGTACCTAATGGCAGTCAGGGTACCTCTGGCTAGCGCATGGGGGCTGTGCGCCTCACACTATTACTGACCCACTGCCAAACCTGTCGTGCTGGGGTATGTTGCAGGCAGCAAAACGTTCTCCACAGCGTCTCCAGACTCTGTCACGTGCTCAGTGTGAACCTACTCTCATCCTGAAGAGCACACTGCACGAGAACAGAGAAATGGTCTGTGGTCACCCCCTGCAGAACCACTCCTTTATAGGGGATGTCTTGCTAACTGCCTCTCATTTCTACCTGTGGTCTGTGCCATTTGCACAACAGCATGTGAAATTGATTCACAATCAGTGTTGCTTTCTAAATGGACAGGTTGATTTCACAGACGTGTGATTGACTTGGAGTTACTTTGTGTTGTTTAAATGTTCCCTTTATTTTATGAGCAGTATATTATCATGCAACTGTCTGCAACAAACATTATAACCAGTCTGTCTCAGAAAACTCATGGGGTACCTTACATTTGCACTGATACTTTCGGCTAAACTATTTTTAAAAAAAACTTCGGGACTGGAAACAAAGTTTATGGTTTTATGTGTAGCATAGTGAGTTGATTTTATGAGGAAAATATAATTAATGTTCTTCATAAGTGTATTATTAAAAAGGAAACAATAAGCATGCTCTTCCACTTGCTAAACAGAATGTCTACCTTGAAGTTTGGGATTCTGTGGTGCACTGGTCGCGGGAAGTCGGCCAGATTGTTCGCCTCAATGTAATCCCACACTTTATGGCGAATGTCCCATTTAGTGGCCCCTAAAAAACAAACGGACCTGTTTCAGCTGCTGGACTTAAGATCACACCACGACAACAGAGAGAACGACCGAAATGATTACAGAGTTTTACGGTTACCTGAATTAATAACTATAGCTTGATCCATATCGTCTTTACAAAAGGGCTCAGACCTCCTGTATTCCTCGGATTTGTTCCAGAGACGAAACTTTCACCAACAGCAGCTAGTCTCAACGGCCAGTTCTGTGTACGAGGCCCTGCAGAAGTCAAAACTCGTTTGGTTTTTCTCAGTCATGGTATAAGCGCTGTTCCAGCCGTTAAAAACGGGACATAACTACCTTTTTTAGTTTAAACGAAACTTCGTACCATGTGTACTTTTTTCTGCTCTATATACGTATTGTTTATTTCTGGTGTATTGTTGTATAATATACAAGTTTCACATTAATTTGTAATCTGTAGTTGTGTGTTGCGAGGGGCCTGTGAAGATTACGCTGCGCTGCATTTGCAATATCTTTCCAGTAGGTGGCAACAAATACTAAGTTATCTGTCCTCATCTAAACGTAGTCCATTACACAAGACACAGGAACGAATTAACAGTATCCGTACATAAGTATTTGATTACCCGGTTTTATAACTTTCATTATTCATATCACACAAACATTTTTTTAATCAGCCTTCCAACTCACATCCAAGCTAAAAATAAACAAATAGATAAAAAGCAGCAGCTAAAAAGTAGTGGTTTTGTTGCTGGTCTTTTTTTTTACACTTTAAGTTTAAGATGAGGTTAAGTTTAGTTTTCAGGGAATAATATAAAACAGCTCAATATGTTGTGTTAACCATTTTAACCCTTTATAGGTTCACAGGCTAAAGTTACATAACTCAGTGTCACCGGAGAGCCTGTGACATTACAGTTCACCAAACCCTTTAATATTGATTGTGACAATAATAGTTATCTTTAATCATGTTCTTCATGTTTTACTGATTATTTGTACTAGTAATAAAATGAAATGGAATTATGCACCTTTAATTAATTAGGGAATTAAATAATTAGATTCTTGCTTTTGTTGCATTTTACACACTGTCCCATCTTTTGGATTTATTTATTTCAGAATAAAGAAAAAAATATTCCTTTTCTGAAATTAGTATTTGATTTACTAGTCTGGTTTATGAAACTAGTCTTTCAGAATATTCCATTTAGTCCGCTGTACACACAGTATTATAAACAGATATTTTAAGTCAACCTCAGTGGAAAATTACAAGGAAATGGTAGAATCTGGAGAATTTTAAAAAAGACAATGCAAAGAAAACAAAATTGGAATGTATCTCTTGGTATGACTGTTGACAAATCTTTATTGATTAACTGAAATAAATAAAAACAAGTATAAGAGCACTGTAGGTGATTGAGGTGAAAATGGTGTGAGTAGATATGGTTTGAAAGACAGTTTATCAGAGCGGTGCAGACACCAAGCCTGCTGGACCCTGGCCCAGAGTCTGCCTTGCAATGCTGCTCTCCAGGGGCTTGAAGCCCAGCTCCTCCACAGGGATTCCAAACACTTTCAGCTTCGCCTCATATGTCTTCAACAAGTCATTGTGGGCCTATGGGAGGAATTAAACTATTAAGTCAAAAGTCTTTAAACTTTCTGAGTTTTTGAAAACCCTCAGCCTACACAAATAATGTTTTCTTTACTATATATAATTTTTGTAATCACAAAAAAAAACACCCAACTTTCTATTTTTTATTGCATTTACAGTAAATATAATGGAAACTTGAATAAAACGTCAGTGCTGAATATGATGCCAGCCAGCTACTGATACCAAAAATTTGACACAGAAGTATATTGACCACTGAGTGGTATCACCTCTTCTTTTAACAACACTGTAAACTGTTTTATTTGCCCACACAGTCATTCAGAGTTTTAAACCCTTCCCATCTTCTGAAAAACTCTTTAAACCCAGTCATGTAATTGACCAGTTTCCAATTTACCTATTTCCTTTTGTTGCCCCATGCCAACTCTTTAAAATGTGATGCTGGCCTCAAGTTGGGCAAGTTAAAAAAAAAGTTGACATACTGTTATCAGTTTGACCTACCTTAGAGGCACGAGCTAGTTCATACTGTAGATCCTTGATAGCAACATTCTTAGAGTCCAAAACTTCCTATAAGCAAAAACCAACACAATACAAATAGAAACTTAAGTATCTCAGTTCAATTTAATAATACAAATATTAAATGATCAAGATCTTTTGTTGAACATGCTCCTAAAACCATTCATTTTACACAAAAATCTGCATAAGAGACGTTTTGGAAAAATATGTACCTCAAGCTTATGAGTGACCACATTGAGGGCAGTGTGGTCTAAATTGGAGGCAGAAAGAACCTCATTGAGCTGGGCCTCTTTCTTTTCTAGTGTGTCTGTAAGTGCATCTAATTTCCTCTCCAAAAGCAAATTCTTGAAGCCAGTCTTCTGTTGCACCTCTTGTATGGCCTTAGTGAAATTCTGGTACAGCTCGTCACGCTCCATTTGCACCTGAGTGTGTGATATATATATATATATATATATAAATAAACACACAAAATATATTCAATATATTCAAATAAGTAGTATTTGTAAACGTTTTTTGTATATACACAACTCACACTATATCACAGTCAAGTTTGTGCAGGTAGATCACGTTAAACCTACATTAAAAATAGTTAAAACTCCAAGGATACAATGGTACATACATACATACATATCTATCAGGGATTCTTCTCACCTTAATAAATCTCTGCTCTAATACCTCACGCTCCCATTTCAGGTCCTTTATTTCTTTATCTGCCAACTTGAGTCGAGCTTTGGCTCCCTATAAAAGGAATTCAGTGGGTCATCAGGAATGACATGTGTTTTGTATAATATAAACAATATAACATAATATAATCAATGAACATAAACCTATAACAAAAAAAAAAAAAAAAAAGTTTAATACACTGCAGACACTACAGAGTAAGCCTAAAAGAACCTTTTAAAATTTGTGTACCGCCAGTGAGGACTTGTCTTTATTGTAGTTGGCAAGCTGTTTCTGGAGCTCGGCAACTTCTGCAGTGGCCTTATGCAGAGGCTCTGTCAGTCGCTTGTTCTGCTGCAACACCTCAGCCATCTCCTTCTCCAGTCTCTCCTCCTTCTTCTTCATTTCTTCTACTTGCTCCTGCACAATGTTAATGGTAAAGAGGCAATTATGACAAGCAAGAATGAGGAAAGGACTCATCTATAAAGGAGATAAAATGTGATTCCTTCTGCACAATTTAAAAACATAAGAATGAAATTTAAATTAGCAGCATTTGAAAACTCTTATTACAATACCTTAAGCGAATTGATGAGGGCTAGGTTGTTGAGAGTGATATCATTGTAATAATTCTTAATATCACTAAAAGCTTTCTCATGGTTTTTCATCAGTGTGTTAATCTGGCTGTTCTTCCGTTCCTCTATTTCATGGATTTCAGTCTTGCGTCTTAGATCTTGCTCTTGACGCAGTACCTGCATTTTCTTCTCATATTTAGCTTCTATTTCTGTAGAGAACAAAGTAGTACAATTCTACTAACAAGTTGCATAAAAACACTCAAATGGTGAGCTGAAGAGAAAAAAATTAAAACGGATGCAGACAGTGAAAGGGATACCTTGTACTTGTCTCTCAAAATAATTTCTCAACTTGGTAATTTCCTCATCATGTTTCTGTTGGAGGAATTTATACTCAGTAAATTACATGATCAAAACCAAAAAGCAATAAATAAATCCCACTAGTTAGTGTCAAGTGACGTCTTGCACACACCAATTCGAGGCTCTTTCTTTGATTCTCATCAGAAAGCTCCTTTTCTTTGATTTCTACTTTCAGGTTGCGCATGCCTTTCCGCAGCTCATTCTCCAGTTCTGCATGTTCTTTTTGCATTAGTTTAGTGGCATACACCCCCTCTGTCTTCAGTTCTGCTATGTTGTTTTGTTGTTCATACAGCAAATGTTTCACTTTTTGTTTGTACACCTGAAAAATAAAATTCCAAATGCTTAAACGACTGTATTGTTTGATATCATGCTTCCTGGCAAAATGATTTCAGCTTAATATCTTTCTTAAAATAAATAAGATAAATGCTCATGATCATTATACCTTTATCTCAACTTGATGACGCTCTTCAGCTTCTTCAATTTCTCTATCCCTGTTCCTGAGATCAGCTTTCTTTTCTTCTAGCTGTCGTTTTGTGATCTCCCAAAATGTATGGATCTTATCCCTTTCCAGCTGAAAATAATTGCGCTCTTCCCTTTCTCTGTCCAGCTCCTCACGCAAGCGGATAATGTGCTCCTCCAGCTAACAAAATCAAGGTTCAATTGAACAAATGAATCAGGAATAGAGCAGAAATTATGAATAATTAAATAAAAAATGTGAATGACTTCTGGCTTATATTAATCATTAATTATAATAATTAATGCACCAGTATGACAATTGCTTGCCAAAGTTAAAACATTTCATGTGTTTTCTGCTGAATTAACTGATGATATATAAATGTTAATAAAACAAAGTAACTAGGACTACATCTACATGGATTAACACTTGTATAACATTTTATTTGTAAAGGGTATGCATCTGCTGTAAAACAAATAATGTGTTTTGGCCTTTCCAGAGGAAAAAAAAGTAAAAACACATAATCAAATATCAGTTTGAAGTTGTAGCCAAATGTAAGCAAGGGTTCAACTCAGTTGATATGAAATCAAAATAGCTAGTTCCTATGAATGTGAAGTGCTGAGCGCCTAGAAAGGCGCTATAAGTGTCACTCATCCATTCACATAGTGTTACATCTCAAATTCGGAAAGTTGTGCTTTTAAATAACACGCATTTAACAATAACAGAATTCATCAGTTTTTTTTACTTTGTTTTAATACATGTTTACTAGTCGCCAGGGACTCTTATCTAGGTCTAAATTACCTGCTCCTTAGACATTTCCTCTGTAGAAAGTCCATCCACCACTGTAGGGCTTTTGCCCTTAGCAGCCTTCGCGCCTTTCTTTTTAGGAGGCTGAAAAATAAATTATTTTCGGCTGAATATAACACACATCGCTGATGAATTTAGCAGTGAACTTAGGTTAACCTTAATCTAAATCAGTGCTTTGTTTTCTTTTGGGTAAAATTGTGTAAGCTTGCTTGGCTATCTAGCAATTCGGCTAATTATCACTCAAATAAATATAGTATTTAAAGTATCTCTTGGTTGTATATTTATACTCACCATGTTTTAGTTGATCAACTAAGACTTGTCTTCTCTTATAAAGAAAGGCTAAGGTTAGTTAGCCCTTTCGCTGCTTTTTGCTGCGGCGGTCCATACACAACACATCGGCGCCATGGCAACAAGAGCTCTAATCTCGCGAGAACAGTCTGACTCAGCCTCAAATGGCTCCCTGACGTTACTCTATATAGAGAGCACCTTGGTAGATCTTTTTGATTATTTTGGTGTTTAAAAAATATTTTTGATGAAGGGTAAGTGTAGTGTAAGATACCAAGTTAACGAAAATTGTGTTGGAGGATGTGGGGCAGACGGACGAAGACAAGGTTATTTTTCGTTTAGTTTCACTGGACGGGCAGGACCTTCTGTGTGGGTATATGATCCCTATGGGTGGGCAATCCCTCTCCACTCTATACAACCCAACCCCAGCCCATACATAGACACGCCCCCGAAGGAAAGCCATATATTCATCCATAAACTGAGGGTCTCCCTGTTTAGCCTAACCCCTGTATCAGTAAAGTAATCAACTTTGGAATGGACTCCTTCACTTAAGATTTCACCAAAGTGTAAAAAAATATATATCAATCTGAAATGGAATAATTATTTAAATGAAAATAGGGCTTTACAAGGGTTTACAAAAAGAATTTAGCACGTGATATGTCATCCTTAAACTGAGGTCTTGGGAGAGAGATTTTCTTTTCTAATGTTTAAAAGCATTGTCCACTAGAGTGTAGTAAGAATCTGTGTTTCGGCTCCTTCACAACCTCTTCTATGCTGTATAGATTAATTCATTATTCAAGACGTCACCGTCTTTTCAAGTATTTTAGTGATTACCGTTTCTTTTAAAGTTAACAAAACATTAGCATAAATAAGGCTTCATTACTGACCAAGGCAGGTAACTGACAGGTGAAAATAATGTTGTCAAAGCTTTCACCGAAGCAAATGAGGACTGTTTCCCTGGGCCTGCCCATTAACGCACAAAAAATACAGAATAAATGCTTTGAGGATTTGTGTTATTAAATGTGGAGTTCCACCATTATTTATAAATGTAGACATATTTCATTCATAATGTCACATAATTCATACAGTACCATGCATAACACTTTTCACTATCATCATTTCGTAAGTTTAAAAGTAATTTCTAGCTGTTCCACTCAACCCCAATCTTAAATATTACAGTGAAATTCTATTTATTTCAGGTTTATAAAATTCTATTCAGTTATTGACCAAAGTTGTTTACAATGCTAATAACATTGTATTCTATCTATGCAGATTTATAATATAATAGTTTTAGACACGGTTTGTCTTGGATGGCAGTACATCACAATCCCACTTGTTGGCTCCTGTCATCTTAGAAACAGTTTCTTCTGTACCTATTTCTATTTCTCAGTGGTTGGTGCATTAGACTATAGTTCTAGTCACATGCAACACACCTCTATCAGTGTTACACAGCACACTCTTCCGTATTCAACATTTTAACCAGTGTATCACCCCTGTTTTCCTCCGCTGCTCAGTCTGGGCACTCAGCCAGTGGATCCTGTATGCTCTTTCTGTGTATGTTTCTCCCTTTCTCCTTTTCTGTCTAGATCTCTCTGTATTTTACATTAGTCAAAATCATTGACAATGTACTGCTTACAGAGCAAAGTGGCTCAGTGATTTGCAGAGTTTATCCAGCTCTACCCCCTCACTCACCCCCTTTCCCCCTCTCTCCTGAATGGCTAGGAGAGTGGAGGATAGGAGGAGGATCAGCAGGCATATAGGAGGTGGAGAAAAGCTGTAAAGAGCTCACTGATGCTTTGCTGGGAGTTGGTGCTTGTGCTCGCAGGCTCTCTCTCTTAATTTATCTCTCTCTCTGTGTATTGCTTGTGATCTACACCCATGTTGCTGCTGTAGTCAGCAGCTGCAGACTCTTGGTTTACTGGATGGAGGCACAGGGAGGGGCAAGCCCAGGTAAACAATATTTTCTTTTTTCTCCTCTTACCTCTTAACATCTATAGATTTTTTTTAGTAAATTCACACTGTCTGTGTGTACAATGCATTTTGCAATTGGGCTTGCTAGAGGTCAGAAAATTATTTATTATATAGCTGAAATATACAGAGAATTACATCTTTTACAGAAATATATGTGGCCGGAGTATACTGTAAAATCTTTATGTTTTCATTGCCTCTGTAATTCAAAGACGTTTTTAAAGGGCCCAGATTATTAAACGATATGTTACTTGGCTTTTTTTGTTATTTACATTGATGTAACACATAAAAGGTTAATAATATATTCTTCACTATATAGGAAATAACCTGTAAAAATATGTTGAGTATATTGTTTATGTAATAGGACGTTTATGTAAAGAAAAAACTGTTCATTCATATATATTCATTTTTTCAATCTACAGCAGTTTAACTCCAAGCAAACAGAATGGAATTATTAGCAGTGTCTGAGCCTGGACTGCTTTGTGTGAATATGCAACATCAAAATGGAGATACTGAAAACATATAAAAAAGGGAACATATTATGAAAAAAATAACTTTTTATGTGCATTAGCCTATAGATTTGGGGATCTTTAGCTCTTACCAGCCACAAACTGTGAAATAACACCACACAGTTAGGGTTTTATTTATTAATTAATTAATTTATTTATTTATTTGTATATATTTTTATTTTTATTTGTGATCTGGCTAAGCCTGAAAATATTTCAGATTTGTCCCGCCTCCTCTCTGAGTCTCTCCAATCCCGGCATTGGAACTGGGTTTATGAGAGAGCACAAAGATCAAATTAACCAGAGGAAATAAAGCAAACAAGGAGAAATATGTGTAAATATGACAAAAACAAGAATGAAACAGACAGAGAACAAAGAGAACATTACTAAAAACCAGTGTTTCTGCTTCTTGCGCCTCATTCCTGAGTGCCTCACATTTAGTCTAAACAGAGACTCATTCTCAACAGGAGCTGGGACCAGTCTTTCTGAACAGTGCTGTATTGTTTGAGTCTTGTATTATTTTGATATAATATGTCACAGAGGTTTCACAGAGGACCCCAGGGGTCTTGTTAATGTGTGGAAAAGGGGGTATAATATGCCCCCTTTAAAAGGCAAATGTCAGAATGGACTTCAGTGAAGGAATAAAAGAAACGCAGCATATTTAGGTGTTTTCTGAAGAAATCCAAAAATCAATATAGAAATAGAATTATTAAATTTGTTTAAATAGAACAGTCATCTTATAGCTTTTGAAAGGTTTTTAATTCTTCACTTAGAGCTGTAGCACCAATGAATGCTCACAATCTTGGGATTGCTTTCATGAAATGGACTTGTATCCTGTACATGTTACATATCCTCTGTATAATGTACGTTTTTCACAATGTATAGTTTATTTTCCCCCAGGTCCTATCAATCTAAGCATTTTAGGAACATTTTCTTTAGGAGTATATTAGCAGTATACGATCACAACAGATTCAGAGACCAGAGGAAATGTCTCATCACAGGATCACTATGATTATACCTATGGATATACAAAGTAATATGAAACTCATTGTACACAACATAAAGGTTATGTTTGCGTAAAATTGTTTTGGAAGCAGTGACGGAGTTGTGGCCTCTGGGAGGACTGATTCAGGGTCAGTCATGCGTGAACACTGCAGGTCATGCCACTGTTTGCTTCTGTTGAAAAAACAACTCACCCCACTATGCTCTAGCCTACAGTTGCACATTATGCACATGCACCATGATCTATATATTTGCTCCTGAGGACCTGCTCCACTCTGTCTGTGGTATTCTTCTAGGGACACATGTAGACAGACACACTGGTAGGGAGACAGGCAGACAGACTAGTGGGGATTCTAATTTCCCTTGGGAGAACGGAAATATCACCTAGGATGAAGATATGATTGACACAAACAAAAGCTTACACAATCTAAACAATTATTATAAGCTCTGACAGTGGATAAGAGGGGAATGTGGTAGAATAATAGATCAAATAATATATAGTTGCACTTATTGTGGAGTGGTAGTAGAATAAGGGTGTTTGTGTGTTTTGCTGTGATATGTCTGGATCAGACACAGCAATACTACTGGACACATCTGTGCCACTGATGTACTTAGAATATTTAACTGATCAAGACTATTCAGCCAGCAAAGTCCTGCTTTTTGTGTGACTACTAATGAAGGACTAAAAGACCAACACAAACAGTGCAGGAACAGATGAACTACTGTCCACAAGGTATGTGTGTCTAATAGATTCGACAGTGAGTTGAAAGAGTATTTAAAAAGGCCAACAGGACTGCTGTGTCTGATTCAAAATTCAGGTACATTAAGTTATTCAAACATATTGAACACATGCATTCATTTGTGTACAAGTGTTTTAACACTTGTAAAATCCCCATAAAAACATGAAAAAACCCCAGCACATTCTGCAGCAGCTCCACATGAGCCTGACGTCATCGTGCCCAATTCAAAGAGTGTACCTGGGGCATAAAACCCCCCCTGCTTTGAGGTTTTGAGATATGGATTTGTGTGCTCTGGAATGATGGAGCTCCATCCAATGCCTTTGAGATCAGTTGGAGAGATGTTTGTGATCCAAAACTAATCGTCTTATATCAGTATCTGACCTTACATACGCTCTTGTGGCTGAATACAATCAAATTCTCACAGCAATGTTCCAGTAATTTAAATATGTCACAGAATAGTAGAAGCTTTTACTGCAGCAAAATGGGATATTCCACACATTTCAGAGGACAAGATGTCTGTTTTTGTCCATATGGTTTACTTTCATCACTGCTGCATTACTCTTGGAAGTTATTACCTTATTTACAGAGCATCAATTGGTAAAGGATGCTGAGCTGCCACTTAATCTGAAGAGTGAAATGAGGCACTACCCTCTCAGCTATACTGAGTCTGTTTTAATTAAAGTGTCTAAAGGATCGATATGATGTGAAGGGTCCCACATCCAGTGTGAAATCAGAATCCATCTTGTTTTTGTTTTAGCCTCTCCCCAACTCTCTGGAGATCTGCCTTTCTTCTCTACATGAGTCTTGCTGAGGCACTACACCCCATTTCATGTGATGAGTTTTATTACTCATACACACATGCTAGAGGATGCTCCCTCTAGACTTGAGAGGGATAGAACCTGCCAGTGAAGGTCAGTGTGAGTGATGCCAGTGAATGACGTCTTCTAGAGGAGAGAGAACAAAAATAGCCAGAGTGTGATCTCGTTTAAAAAGCCCCTGGGTTTAAGGCATAGTTGTTGAGTAAATGTGGAAAAGGACTACCTTACATGTTTGGTTGACCTTCATGGCATTTGGCAAACAATATCTTACTCATCTTAATTATGATACAGAAGTAGAAGAATTAATGCTGGGAGTCCAGCTCAAGCACTCTTACTTTAAGTGTTTTCAGTGTCTTATAAATTGGAGGTGTGGCCATGGCTAAACCATAAATGTGAAGTGATAGAAGTGAGCATTCACTGAAGTAGTAGGTCATTTAAATGACAAATTCTTATAATTATGAATGAGCACCATGTAATGATGTCTCAGCTTCTCCTAATAACGAGAAAGCTCCTCATGATAGTAATTAATATCTATTCATGCACAAAATAGGAAAACATTATTATGAAATAGAAAGCCCTGCTTATGAAATACTAATAGGATGTCAGTATTATGGGAGTGCGAAGAATCATTTACCATATAATGGTGCTAATTACGTCTTGTCCTGGAACCATATGTTCATGCTAAGGACTGTTTAGGACCTCTTATTTCTAGGAGTATATCTCAAATAACGGATTCATTTAGGAACTATTTAACCTGATGTCAGATATGCAGTTGCTCAGTTTCCTCTAAATGTGATGCAAATTAAGCAACGTCAAAATAATATTTGTGATATTCCTAGGAGAAAGATTGCTGTTGCCATTTATGGAATTAATTGGCACTCTTCTTTCAGTCTTTCAGTTCTTGCATTATATCCTGAGTGTGAGTGGAACTACATGTCTTTTTACCATGTCTTCCTCTACTCTTCCTCTGCCTCTTCGAAGCTAAGAATATTACTGAATATTAATGAACATTCTGTATTGGTCTTTGAAGCAGGGCTGAATATTGCACTGAATTTTGTCATCCTAAAAGGATATTAAACAAGAGGATTTGAAACAGATCAAAATTCACATCACCCTCCAGCAAAGAATATGGAGAAGTTTATCGTAAAACAAAATGTGAGGATCATTGTGACTGCTTCACTGTAAAACTCTGAACTCTGAAGAGTCCTCAACACTGAGTAAAACTGTGAATGTTTTAGATTATTTTGGAACATGTTTTAGTTTCAAAACCACTTATAACCAGCTTTTTTGAATACACACATTTTAATGTTCTTATTACATCAATGTTTTATATTATACACATGTAAAAACATAAAGATGCCAAAAATGTTTCTTTGCATGGTGCCATAGGAATAAAAAACTTTTTTGATTCCAGAAAGTTCCTTATGCAAGTGAGAAATGTGACTGTAAAGAAACCACATAATAAAAGGCTCTAGAAAGAAATGTTCAGTTATTAAAGTTTTTATACCTAATTTAAAGGTTACTTTTACTTTTAAAAGGTTATTCTCATGCATAGGTCCCTTGTCAAACCTTGCTTTTTAGGCAATAAAATATACTTTTATGTCTCTTTTAATGGGTATGTATAAATGTATAAGTGCATATAGTTATAGTACTTTTTGTGAAGGCTGCTGAATGGTTTCCCTCATGGCTTAATGTGATTCTTTTACAGATCCCCACAAAGACATCCAGAAACTACTGAAGCCCTCCAACTCAGGAGAACTGTCCAAAGATCCTTCCCATCATCCCACAGGAGAGGAGGAGGGTGTCATCCTGGGACACACCTCAGGGCTTTTGTATGTCACTGAGAGAAGACGTGAGTGCTGGGGTAAAGTGTTTGTGTGTGTGTGTGTGTGTGTGTGTGTGTGTGTGTTTAGATGTGTCTTGTCATGCTGACTCAGTGTATATTGCTACTGAAGTGGACACACAAGCCAAGAATGCGATTCAGCAAAAGCTGCTTAGGTTAGAAACTGTAGCAACTTGCCAAGCAGCAGTGAAAAGCAAATAGTGAACTGGACATCATACATGTCTTTATGGTTGTGTATAGGCAAAACTAATATTTAATCTTGCAGATATAGACTGTGTCATAAAATGCTTTGATTTTTACCTGAAATGTAGTCCATCTGTCAGGATTTGTTTGGCATCCCATGTTTGCATCCTTAGTTCTGCACTAAACTATAAAACTATGTTGAAATGCTTATACCCTACTGATCCCTGAGTTAAGAATTTGTCAGTTTTGTTAATGTTTTCTGAAACTGTAACATACAAAAGAACAGACACACTTCATAATGCATTAATGTGGTAATGTAGGACTGGTAATGGTAAATCAACATATTATTCAGCACCCAGTATGTACCTCACTAAAAGTTTGTAGTCAAAACCTTATTTCAAAACCGTCAAGAAAACAATGACTCAAGCTTCAGGCAATCTATTGATTAATTACCATAATTTGGTTTAATGACTTATTGTGGTATAGAGTTTTATGTGTTCTCCACTTCTCTACATGGGTTTCCTCTGTGTGCTCCAGTTTCCTGCCACATGTTAGAAGCACAGAAACCAGAATAACACAGTGCTTCAATTGCTTGCATTTCTGTTTAACTTTATTAATTTGGCAGCTGGGTGCCATGGCGGTGAAAGTCACAGTGTCGCAGTCACACAGCTCCAGGGACCTGGAGGTTGTGAGTTCAAGTCCTGAGTGAGTTCAAGGGTGACTGTCTGTAAGGTGTTTGGTGTTTTGTCCGCATGGGTTTCCTCCAGGTGTTCAGGTTTCCTCCCACGGTCCAAAAACACATGCTGGTAGGTAGATTGGCAACTCAAAAGTGTTTGTAGGTGTGAGTGAATGTATGAGTGTGTGTGTGTTGTCCTGTGAAAGACCGGTGCCCCCTCCAGGGTGTGTTCCTGCCTTGCACCCAATGATTCTGGGTAGGCACCGGACCCACCAAGACCCTGAACTGGATAATTGGTTACAGATAATGAATGGATGAATTTGGCAGCTCACAATTCAACCAAGGAATGCAAGCTTTGATTGATTGCCTTTGACATAATGAAAAAGCTGCATATTTGGGAAATTTTGGCCAGAATATTTGGACAGAAAAAAAATTGTCTTTTAAGAAACTTTAGAGAAACATTACAGATGACTCTTTATTTAGGTGTTTGTTTTCATAACTTTAAAACCAAATGTCTGTATAAGCAAGAGAGATTGTGCCAGGAGACCTGCACATTAGCAAGACATTGAAAACATACCAGGCACGTATTTTACAAAGTAGGATTTCTCAGTTAGCCAGACAACTTAAGACCAAAATCGAGTATTGTCCAATAGGAATGTCCCTCTTTTTCTATTAGACAGGCTTGATTTTGTCCTTGTTATCTAGCTAAACTTAGAAAGCTTGCTTTGTGGACTTCCCCAGGTCTAATCCATGTCAACAAGGTTTCCTCTTGACATGACCACCACATATATGTTGTGCCAGTTCTTGAATCCAGATGCAGGGCTTTGTCAGTTACATCACAGCCTCAGAAAATCCCTCAGGTCTTATATAAGCAAGGTGGGAGAGTAGGTTTAGTAAACCAAACTGGCTCTGCTGAGTGGGATTAATCTGGAAAGGAGAGAGAGCACCAAGCCTCCTCCCTCTTCCACTGGGACAGAGAGGCTGCCTCAAGGCATTACACACTCCAGCCAAATTTGTACTCACTGTCCACTCTGACTAGCCCCCAGTGCCTGAGGCTAAAAGAAGCCATTGTGTGTTCACAGAAGAAACATGCTCTGTCTCTCTGATACAGAGACCAAAGGAGCAGCTCTAACAAGGCAGCCTTTATTCTCCAAGTCTCATAACACAAATTCACAGAGGGAGGAGTGCAAAGCCTTCACTGTCCTGCCTTACTCCGAACTCTCAGTACCAGCACCTGCCATGCACCGAGATCAGAGAGAGAGAGAGTGAGAGAGAGAGAGAGAGAGAGAGAGAGAGAGAGAGAGAGAGAGAGAGAGAGAGAGAGAACAACATAGATTTTCCAGAGGTAGTGTGTGTATGTATATATAGTGCCTTTTTGGTCTTGAGATTAAGTAGCAGGTCTAAATCCTTCAGTTTCTGACCCAAAAAAAATTAAGAAGGGTTTTCTCCATTTGCTGCAATAATTCGGGAAGCCTTTCCCAGACTCTGGACGTTGGTATACTGCTGTGACAATTTGATGGCATTCAGCCAGTGGCAGTTTCTGCCAAATCTCTCTTGTTCACTGGACAAATTAAGAGCTAGCCATCTAGACATTTGGCACACTGCACTGTACAAATTAATCAGGAATCTAACTTAAAAGTGTCATCTAGCATTGAGGAGTTTTATTTATGTGGTCACCTCATGTAGAAATACCACCAGTTTTCTGTATCTACATACTGTACCGTACAGAACTTTATCCAGGAGCTCATTATAAAGGTCTTCTTTAATAAAGTTACTTTGCCTCTCCAGCGAATACAACAATCAACTCTTTTCATAAACTAATACTTTGCCATTCGCAGATATTTTGGAATTTTATCACTACTCATATAAAATGATATAAAATTTTCAATCTTCAGTCATCAGATATTTTATTTTAGATGCAGGAGTTCCAGAATAAATCTGCCCAGAAGTCGTACTGACAAGATCGCTAGCTGCTCTATCTAAACGGCTCTGGCTGCTCCGGGTATCTGTACAGGGTTGTGCACAAAATGAATCTGTGCCCTATTCATTATATACTTCACTACAGAATGAGCAATGTATGAAATAGAGTAGGGGGACGTTTGGAACATGCCTCACCTTGTATATGGCGAAAGTATATTGGGGTGAGTCCACCCGGAAACCACTGAAAATGTACTGAAGGCTCTGCAGCTTGAAAGAAAGAGAGCCTTAACATGAGAGTTTATAAGAGGAGTCTTGGGAATCGCCCTAATTGAAGGAACTGCCCATGCATTCAGCCATAAGCTCTGGCACTGATCTTGGCCAATTTGTTCTAGACCACATATGCCATTCGAAAAGATAATGCCACTTCAGAATGACATCACTGCTCACTTCAATTTGCTACTCACTCCATGTGTCAGTTTTAAAGCCACTTAATTGTTTTAGGACACTAAATAAATAAACCAATTAATGTAAAAGGGTATCACTGTAGTGCATCAGGTAGTGTCACTGTCAAAAAGCTCCAGGGTCCAGGGGTTATTGGTTCTAACCCCGCTCCAGTTGTCTGTCTGTGATGAGTTTGGTGTGTTATCCCTGTGTCTGTAGGTTTCCCCTAGCTTAGAAGTATCAAACCAGATCCACAGAGGGCAAATATGGATGCAAGTTTTCTTTCCAACCCAGCAGGGCCTTCTATTTGGTTGAAAATAAAACCTGCACCCACACTAGCCCTCTGTGGATTTGGCTTGATACCCCTGTTCTAGGTGCTGCTGTTTCCTCCCACAGTTCAAAAACACATGTTCGTAGGGAGACTGGTGACTCAAAGTGTCCATAGATGTATAGTGAAAATATGTGTGTGTGTGTCGCAATACAATGGATTGGCGCCCCCTCCAGGTTTTGTTCCTTCCTTGTGCACAGTGATGCCCAGAATGCTCCAGACCCACTGTGACCCTGAACTGATAAACGATTACAGACAGCAAATAAATGAATATAGTTAAGACTCACTGAATCTTAAGCAGCAACCAAAGATTGTAAAGTGAAATCAATATCTCTGAGCATGCCTGTACTGTCAGTTAAATCTGTAATACCACAGAATTATGATCTACAACATACTCAATCAGAATTGTCTTTACCTAAAATTATTGTATTAACACTGATACTCACCAAAGCCTTTCTAATAAAACCTATTTATCACCCTTTTACTCAATTTATTTTATTTAGCGGTTACTTGTTTTGCTCTGAAATGAAACCAACACAAATTTATCATAAAACTGTAAGCGAGTTTTTCTGTAACTATTAATATCAGTTCTGGACTTGTCTGCTTGGAAGATTCCATAACAAAGGTGAACCGCCTTCTTTAGCAGGACTGACCTGACGATGACCTCACATCTCTGTTCCTGTTCCCATTGTCTGATTATTGGCTGTCTAGGCTCCATTGCAGGGTTCCCCACTGTAATGATGCAGCCACAGCTCTCAATCAGACAACAGAATAGCAGTTATAGTTAAGCCCAATTATCTTGTTGAATGTTGAATGACTATGATGTGGCATGCCTTAATTTGATCTTACCTAACATATCATCAGTGACACATTTAGAAATGTTCGCTCTGTGCCCTTGAACTTATTAAAATCTTTTCCCAGAGTACCTGGAACACACACAAGTCTATGCTGGGAAAGGTTTAATAAATGAGAAATGACAGCTTTCTGAGTGCTGTGTTTTCTGTCACTAGGCACCATGCTGCTTTTATTGTTGTGCATGAATTTGCACACGTTCACCCTTTCGCTAAGGGGTATATTGTTGATTTGTTTTTTTTTTTCAGAATCAAAGGTAGAATGTTTTATGCTTTTTTTAAACCAAGATAAAAGCAATGTAAAACAGATATATCCCTTATGATGTTTTTTAAATGGACAAAATGGATATGACACAAAATATTTATCTATAGTAGATTGACCAGTGTTGACAAGGACAGAGGCTAAAACTTTGTGAAAGAGCACTTAAAATAGCTGTGCCATTCAAAGACAGGAATGTCAGACAGCTGTTTTTTGTGGAAAAAAACAGGAGGAAAGGGCAGACAGAGCATAATGTTAAAGTACTGACTGCAAAAGGAAAAATATATTCCACAAATACCTGCAGGGATGGTGCATGCAAACAGAAGAAGAGAAAAGGGCATGTGGTTTTTGAGCAAACTGGAGTAGAAACAACTCTATAACAGGTGCAGTATTGAGATATACAGTTTGGATCCAGTTAGCTATGGGAAAATAAGCCTTTGCTTGATCATTATGTGCAACACAATATTTTATCCTTTTGGCTTCTGTTTAGTATCTATCTCTTGCTGTTATCATAATTTTATCATTGTATTATTTTTCTAAATTAGATTTGGAAGTTTTTTGGGTTTTCATATCTGATCTTCTCAGAAATACGAAGGTGTATATCTGAATAATCAGTTTTACTTCATATAATTGTTTTTAAGTGGCGCTAAATAAAGAAATGGTGGTCTCTGATTGTTGTATAGTGCTGTATTTTATAAGGGTAATGTAGAAACCTTATATCAATTTAGTTCAAGAAAATCCAGACATGATTTCTTTTCCAGTGTATTCAGGTTCACAAAGAGTGTGTGAGCACTGTACGCTCCCTCACATCCAAGCAAAATGCGATCCATTGTTCTGCTTTCTCTCGTAATTTGTTTAGATGGGAGCAGCCTCCATTCTCCGTCTCCCACAGACCTTGCTGGGAGGTAAAATGTGTTACTGATCAATTATTCAGGCAGAGGCAGGGATGGGTGAGGAGCAGAGAAGCAGGGGCTGTGAAATAAAATAAGCAATGAGCGGATGAAGAAAAGCAGAAAAATCTGTTTAATATGTGCAGAATGAGAACTTGTGCTCTGCTTGAACCAAGTCTTCTTAAATCGAATTCACTCGCTGGATTAGCTTCTTATTATTCTTCTTTGTCTTGCTTTGTCTTGATCTTTTTTCCTCTTCAGCCCTCCCATCCACTCCCTCTAAGGGAGGCTCAGTGAGAGACAGCCGTGGGCGAGCATCTCCTGGGAGTTACTTCCTTGTTCTTTCTCACTTACTCACACACATAAAGAGGTATACCCCAATATAAGGAGCCTCCCCCCACATCCTGAGAAACCTCTGTGCCTTACACCTAATAAATATGTAAATTATTTCAGATGGCTTGTGAAAGCCAGTCTCTGTTTAGGCAGAGGCTTTGTGCTTCATGTAGGGCTTCAAATATTAAACATCAATTGAGTCATGTTTTACAATATGTCTGAAGATGAAGATGAACTGCTGTTTTAGTGTAATTAGGGAAACAGCACCTGAAGGAATAGTCTGACATCCTCACATCTGGTGCCTAAAAAACATAGTTATTAATGACATAATTTTGCAAGTTTTCTCAAAACATGTTGGTGTTCTTTTACAAAGCAAAGACAAACCTTGAGATTACTGCAATAATCAGCAGTATGGACACTAAGTCAAATTGCTAAAAAATTTAAAGAATTCCCTTACATTTTTTAGTCACACCCAATTTGCATGTTAACTGACCCACAATGTGACTCGAAGATGTGTGAAATCTACATCCAATGATTAAATTGGGATGGTGTTCCCATAATAAATAAATAAATAAATAAATAAATAAATAAACAGTGTCGCAGTCACACAGCTCCAGAGACCTGAAGGTTGTGGGTTCGATTCCTGCTCCGGGTGACTGTCTGTGAGGAGTTTGGTGTGTTCTCCCTGTGTCCGCGTGGGTTTCTTCCGGGTGCTCCAGTTTCCTCCTACAGTCCAAAAACACACGTTGGTAGGTGGATTGGTGACTCAAAAGTGTCCGTAGGTGTGAGTGTGTATGTAGCCCTGTGAAGGACTGGTGCCCCCTCCAGGGTGTATGCCTTGTGCCCAATGATTCCAGGTAGGCTCTGGACCCACCATGACCGTTAACTGGATAAGCGCTTACAGATAATGAATGGATTTCCCTTTTTTTCTACAATTAGGTTTTCTACTTTATGCTCACTCATTACTACAATGAAAATCTACTGGAGCTCAGATTAATAAAGGCCTTCAGTCTTATACACAGACAGAAGTGATAAATGCAGTACGTATAGGATTAATGGGAAGGTGGCAGCTTTGATAGAGTTGACAAGCATGTAATTTGTATAGCAAATATCCAAGCTAGCTCAGTATCTAATTTGGGTTTTAGAAAATTATAGTCATGTTCCTTTACCTTAAACTATCTCTAACTTTTGCACACTTGGCTGTATAAATATTTTTGTACGTTTGCACACTTGCTGTATAAATTGCCAAAAAAGCAAGTGTTTCAGTTATTTTGCCTCTTGCCTTTAAGCACTGCATTATTTGAAGCTGTGTACTGAAGATTTGAGGCTTCACTAGCACTCAAGACTTGGCCGATGTTTCTTCTTAAATATTGGATATGCATAGTAAGACTCCGTTTATTTCACTAATTGTCTCTATTTGTATGGGAAGTCATTGCATTACGTAGAGGAACATTAGTGTGGAGGTTTGATGGCATTCAACCACATAAACAAGGTGATCATTCTATACTATTTAAGCTTCTTCTTTATATGTCCAAGGACCATTTACAATGCTTTTATAGGCAAACAGCAGATTGCTGCACAGAATTCGTCTCAGTGACTGACTTATTTACCCAATCAAATAAAAGGCCTTAATCTCAGCTGGCTTCTGAGATGTGTGTGGAGGCCAGATGCGCTCCACAGACTCCTCATCAAACAGATTTACCTTCATTAGCCCAGGCCATTCACCGTAAATGAATGAGTGAGTGTGCGTATGTGGTTGACTATGTGACAGGCAGGAGGTTGGAAGCTTCCAGTTATGAGTTGGAGGAATGAAAATGTGCATGAAATCATTTGACTCTTCTTCCATCCCTGATCCCTGCTACAAGGGATGAAGACTCATTAACAGACTTCAAACACGGCTGCCTGCCTGCCTTTCTATCTGTGTGCCTGTCTCACCTCTTTACATATGTTAAACTGAAAGTGTACAGCTTTAAGACAAGCGGCAGAAGCTACTTACACGGCTTCAAAGCAGCCATTATGCAGAAAGGAAATCATCCACTTTGTTGTTTGACAGGAGGAAGGACAATAAATGGAAAAAACCCTTCACATTCCAGCAGCCTACCTTTTGAGGCTTTGAAGATTCAACTGAAAATAAAGCCATTATTGTGGTGGAACATTGTACATCAGCATTGACTCACAGGTCTGCAGTAAAGTTATTTTATGTGGATGATCTACTGCTGTCACTTCTCCTTCAAGCAATTGAAATGCCTTTGTTTTGATTACTAGCCTCTATAAAGTTCCTTTCATTGAATTATAGAGCCTAACTTCTAGATCTACCTTCATCGTACCATGACACATGATTCATGTTATGTGAGCTCGCTTATGTATTACATGTTTGCATGCTATAGATTTTTGATCTTTTTTGCTCAGTATTGTTTCTCTTGTGGAGTTGCTTCAACTTGGTTGGTGGCTTACTGTTTTTAATCAGTGCCACTGCTATATTTAACTGAGCTGTGCTAAGACGTGCCTTGAGTATAGTAATAAATGAGTTAAGAAATTCTGTCTCTTTCAGCCTGAAGAGAAGATCTTTATAAACACAGCAAAAATATCACATCTCTCAGTGGACATGACAAGAGTATACCACACTGTAGCCCATGGAATTGAGATACAAATTTTAGTAAATTCAATCCATCACTTTTTCAAACCTAAACAGGAACGACAAGGCATAGATACAGAGTTATTCATGGTACATTCATAAATACTGCATGACCCTGGAGTGGAGGGACTGGACGTGTTTGGGACTTGAAAGAGAGATGTGTCCCAATAGCTGCTGTTTCTGTCCAACTTGCTGAAAAATAGGTTTGGCATGAGAAAATGTGACCTGCCAGGAGAAGAGCAGCAAGTGGCCTAAAATATATCAGTAATGGACAGCAGGAATGCTTGAATGAAGGAATGAGAAGAAGAGGAGAGGGAGGAAGAGCTAAACGTGGCTGAGACACAAATGGATATAGACAACTGTTCAAAAAAACAGCAAACACATTCCTTACTTAATGAAATTTATAGAGAAATCAAATGCTTCGTCACATAGTCCGGAGCCTCCGTGTGTGTCTCATCTGGGATTGCTAAACACATTTGAAATGGAATGAGGTGTTATCCTGATTTACTGTCAGCAGACATCCAACTGCAGTCAAAACGTCATACACTCTCAGCAAGCTATGGTTTGATATAGTATGTATATTTCAATTATTAAAAGAAAGGTAATAACCAATATTTAATTCATTTTTGTGATGTCATGAAACAATGCATTTACTACTTCAACAGCAAGAAGCAGTTTCAAATGTTTAAAATGTCTTTGATGAGGAGAGACTATAAGATAAATGGGAGTAGGTATATTAGTATTCAGAGATCTGTTTCTCCTGCTCTGTTTTAGAACCCTTGAGCAGTGTGTCTTCTCTGGAGGTGCATTTCGACTTGCTGGACCTGACGGAGCTCACAGACATGTCTGACCAAGAACTGGCAGAGGTTTTCGCCGATTCTGATGAAGAAAACCACAATGAATCTCCTGCAAGTGAGTAGGACATTCACATCACACTGTTAACACATAGTGTTACATAAAGTATTTATATATGTGAGTTATAGTAAAAGATTTTTAGGAGCACAATCCAATAGAGTGACCAGATTTGAGATGGTGAAAAAGAGGACACGTCCCGGGGGGCGGGGGTTGCCATTATATGCTTACCTGAACCTATGTGGGCTATTAGGTCCTTTACACCTTTATTTGCTGCACAAAACATGGGAATTCATCCGAGAACTTACATTTACGTTTCGGCATAGCTGCTCGAGATGAGGGCGGGTACAGGAGCTTTGCCTGACGTAAACAAGGACTACTGACGTGAAGACTGACCAATTAAATGTTTACAGAGAAGGTTATCGACCAATAACGGTAGCTCTACAGTCAGACCGTCCAATCAGAAGATTGGGCTACTTCACCACGCCCCCTTTTCATTCAAGCGAACCAATCGGTGTAGGGGAGGGCGGGACTAGTTTGTGAACAAAACGCTTCTCGAAATTCTATGTAAGCTCTAGAAAAACTAAATCCCGGACGTTTATGAAGTTCTGCCCGGACATTTTTTTTAAGTCTAAAAAGAAGGACATGTCCGGGTAAAAGAGGACGTCTGGTCACCCTACAATCCAAGGAAAGCTGTGTTATCTTATATGTGTATATCACTGTTAGCTTGATGCTAACAAGTCTCAATAGGAGCACTACCAGATATTAATTGTTTTTTGGTTTGTTAAGGTGGCTACTTCAAACTCTTAAAAACGTCTTATAGATAACACTAACCCGTAGTAAACTGGTTTGCGGATCTCTTCTTCTTCATGAAAAGCTTTTATTGCCTCTGAAATACACCAACCATACAGCACTAAATGTTCCCTGTTTAATATTCTGCTCTAGAAAAGAAAAGCAAAGATCATCGATTCTAAATTATCCAAAGGTTAATGAGATTATACTCAATCAATGCTTTTTACCATAACTGACAACTCCATGAACCAGCTAAGGATTTCACAGGAACCCAAATATCTTTCCAGGATCAGCAAAAGGAATGTGTGCCATGAATTCCATTCCGAACCTCTTGGAATATAATTGAAAAACTTTTTTTTAACTACATTTATAAATTTTGTTCAAATGTCAGTGATGTTTCACTGAAGTGCCGTTTATGAAAACCGTATTTTCATCCTGAAAAGAGCACCTGAAATACTGGTTCTGGACAAATCTAATATAATACTTCACAAAGTTGCTGTAAAAAGAAAATTTTATATTTATTTATTTATTCATAACCCAAATTTCGTCATATAAATAAAGTTATAAATAGCAATCCAGGACCTTGTGTTCCTTGACTAAAATTACTAGTAATGTATCAGCACTCTTATGAGTCAAGGCTTGGTATCAAGGCTCTGTGATATTTCCTGTTATTAAAGGGCAAATATTTACCATGTCAATGGGCTAAGTTACACTAGGTGTCTGTGAGAGAATGTTGACACATGAGTTTCTTTTAGCAGACTGTTTCATAAACAGCACCAGGAGTAGCCATTTGTCCAGGACCATATGTGAATGTATGTGAGAATATGCAGACAGCTGTGTGTCATTCACTGTTGCAGTCCTGCGTGTGTGCTTAAGCATACGTTTCTGTCACATACCCTGACACTCAAACTCCCTCTGGCTTCCGATGCACTGTCACATCACCACCCCTTTAATTGCCCCTTACCATTTTCCTTTATTAGACCTACTGCTAAAGGGCAAAAGCATTGTTCTAAATATGGTGTAATGTCATGTTAAAGTGTACAAAATAGATTACTTCATTGATTTTATTGTGTACTATGTTTTATTTTTCACAGTGCTGATAAATGAAGTCACTGTGTCCTTATAAAACTTACCACACATTGGCCTGCTAAATAGCCATAAATGTACAGCTGCTGTTTGCAACAACAAAGATCCTCTGAAACCCACAGAAAGTAGAAGTCTACAGAGTTCCTGAACTGCTACAAGCAGTTTGCTGCCTCTGATATTAAATTTATTCTGCCCTGAAGTCTGCATACAATAATCATTATCATTCCCCACCACTGGCAGTGAGTGGGGGTGGATGTGGGGGTTGGGGTATGGGGTGTTGGGTGTGTGTGAGGTACAGCAGTGCATTTACAGTATTTACTGACAAGGGTTTTTAACCTCTCCCAAATTGTACTCCACAAGACCCCATTAGACTTAGCATTTAACATGTGTCATCCTCTCAGACTTTGGCAGTTTACCAGCATTAGTATGGTATTAAAATATTGTTTCTTTCAAAAGGAAACAACTCATTTTTAAAAATGTTTGAAAATAATGTAAACGTTCTTTTTAACTTTACATGGGTGGCATGGTGGCACTGTAAGTAGTGTTACTATCACACAGCCCCAGGGTCTTAGGGTCCTGGGTTCCATCCTAAATGACTTTACTGTAATCATTTTTGTTTGTTTATTTAAAAAATAATAAAAATAAAAATATGACTTTTCAAAATAATATCTTATGCAAAGGGTATTAAAATGATATCTTAATTTTTCAAATAGAAGGAATATTGGAATTTTATTATAACTTAATTCTCTAAATTATATACATTTATTCATTATCTGTAACCCTTATCCAGTTGAGGGTCGCGGTGGGTCCAGAGCCTACCTGGAATCATTGGGCACAAGGCGGGAACACACCCTGGAGTGGGCGCTAGTCACTCACAGGGCAACACACACTCAGACATTCACTCACACTTTCGAGTCGCCAATCCACCTACCAACGTGTGTTTTTGGACTGTGGGAGGAAACCGGAGCACCCGGAGGAAACCCACAAGGACACGGGGAGAACACACCAACTCCTCACAGACAGTCACCCGGAGTGGGAATCGAACCCACAACCTCCAGGCCCCTGTAGCTGTTTGACTGCGACACTACCTGCAGTAGCACAGGATTAACGTATTAGAATTTATATAGCATATTAGAAGTCTTGTCAAATTTAATAAAATTGTTTAAAACATGTAATGATTTTTAAAACATGTTAAAATGATCAAATTATCAAAATATGATTATAAGAATTTAAATGGTTATGTATATAGCTAATGGCAATGAGATGCATTATATATTTCCATCTTATATATAATTTTGAAACCTGTGGTAGGTCATCATAAGGTAACCATATCACACAGTCTACAGTGATGTTTGAGTTATAGTAATTACAGGCCTAATAAGTGGCTTATTGCAGAGTGGCCTTATTACAGAGCAGCATTATCCTGCTACTTCTGTGCACTCTCTGAACCTGTCTCCTGGCTCAGTGAGTTATGGTCACCATTAGCCATCTGCGGGTCCTGGCACTATCTCCATCCCTCTTCATTCCTCTGTATCCTCAAACTGCAGCCTCTTCCCTCCAGACTAAACAAAGGCCTGTGCTCTAATGTACCGTGTTTCCTCACATCAGGAGGGGCCAGATGCATCTCTAATGAGGCAGTTCAAATGTGTGTGCTCCTGACTGCACAGGTGCAGCAGCAGAAGTAAAGGACGAGGAGGAGTATTAGGCAGGAAGATGAGCCTACACACTGCTTCAAATCATTTTCTGGCCCGATGACAGCATGGCTGGTCAAGTTCAAATCAGCTGTAGTGGTTAAAGCACATACAGTCTGCAACAAATGTTAAACATACAGTTAGCAATTCAGTTCATAGAGCTGACGTCCCAAAAAAAATAGACAGACCTTACTACTCCGCTTTTTGCAGTTAAGCTCCACCCACTCCCTTTGAAGTTCTAAAGTTGTGACATACGTAGAGACACTACAGCTAAAAACATGGAGAAGAGCCATGTGAA
This sequence comes from Hoplias malabaricus, assembly GCF_029633855.1. NCBI lineage: Eukaryota > Metazoa > Chordata > Actinopteri > Characiformes > Erythrinidae > Hoplias > Hoplias malabaricus. The sequence continues at coordinate 14,688,059 of NC_089810.1, read as the reverse complement.
AATTAACTATAAATGTATAATACAATAAAAATGTAGGAGATGGTGTCTGTAATTGAAGGATGAGAGCCATGAAGAGAGTTGTGCTCTGGTCTATCTCAGTAAGGCTTCATTTGGATGACAAAATCAGGAATATAGTGGTAGAGAGGCATTTGAGCGTGACCTGGGGAGGATGGAAATGCAGACCATGTACAACCACTTCAACACTCCATCAGAGAACAGAGTGACTCAAGCTGGTCAACAGCTGTCTAATACCTCTGTCTATTACCAGGATGTTACTTCTTTCTGTCTGCTCAGGCTATTCAGATATAGACTGAAATTTTCCAGGCGCTGCAACCCTTGCTAATTTGGACAAGCTTTAACAAACTGTGGATTTTTTTTTTTCTCAATCAAATGAAAAACAACATTTTTTTTCTCTTTTGCTACTTTACTTCCATGTTTATGTCTGTTTTTCACCTGCTTGTCAAAATACTGGCAGAGTTCACCAGTCTGGGAAGGATAAAGATCGTAAAGGAAATTTCCTTCCAATATTCAGTTGCAGACATAAAGTTGTAAATTGTGGTTTGACAAAAATTCAAAGTTAGATTTTTATTTTCATGGTCTTGGTCAAAACAAATTCAAAGTCAGAAAACACACGCAAATGTATCTCCAGCCATATTTATAATCGCACATATATACACACACCACTACACTATTGAGCTACATGACAGTTAAGCTTGTCCAACTTCACAGCGGTTCTTCAGTTGTGTCAGATGCAGACAGCTCTGAGGGACTTTTGCTGGCTGGAACCCAGACTGGTGTGAATGAATTCAGTGTTTGTGGTTTCCAGCTGTATTAGTCTGCATGTTCTCCCATTGTCTCACCCAACTTCTTAATGCTTAGCCTATGCTCAATGCCTAAATCTCAAATGAGGGAAGTGTGCACAGCTGCTGTTGCACATCTGCTAAATCTCAGATTATTTCAAACTGTGAGCCAAACCAGCATATCATCAGGATCTACTTCATCAAGACTTTATTCTTGATGACTGCCAGGGATTCAGTCAAAAAAAAAAAAAAATCCTGCGTCACAGGCCTGCGCTGGAGCTGGAAGGTACTTAGCAGGCACAGAGGGAGGAGGGAGAGCATTTGTATTCCAGTGTGTTTGTGGTGGAAACCAGGGTCAAAAGGACTCTATACCCTCTCTCTGGGAGCAAGGCCTATTTGGTGTAAATGCAACTCTCTGCATTATTTACAGCTAGCTTCTCAGAGTAAGGGCTTTACCCCGCTCCCTGCTGGTTTTATAACAGTGGAATTATAAAAAATAAATAATAGAGTAGTGAGTAACTTGTATTTGACTTTAGCATTACGAGAGAGTTAATGTAAATTGTTCGTTGAGATGCAAAAGGCATTAACACTATCTGCAAACAATCAGAAAATGAGCTTTTAATCATACTTTGTTCCATCAGTCAGTAAAACAGCATTTTATCTCCCAACTTTATCACACTTCTATACACACTTCCTATCATCTGTTATATAGGATATCTGATTATTCAGAGTAGGCACGGACAGTTTTAGCATATAACATCTGTTCACTGACTCACCACTCTCTCACAGGACTTTACAGATGTTAAAACACAATCTGTCTTTAAATTTCCACAAGACGGACCACATCGGAGTGACAGGCTTAGTCTTAATAGATCAAATTCCATGGAAACACATATTGGTCACACTATTATAGTACATTAGCAAGGCAGAAAGAAGATGCTGTCTTATGCACTCTTGCTTCTCTCAACCTGTCATAAACGTGTAATGAAAATAATAACCCTATCTCACATGAGAACCTGACCACAATACCATTCTTGTAGCTTAATGCCATCAAATCCTCACAGAAGTATTTCAACATCTATAACGTTTGCCATGAAGAGCAGAACAAATGTCATATTAATACTCTTGATTTTAGTAGAGCTGTTCAGTGAGCTAGCATCCACAGCCGTTTGGCCATGTAACACATCGCTGCCTGTGTGTGATTCTGAACGAGTGCCAAGATATGGCTATATGGGCTTACACTGACAGACAAGCAGACACTTCTTCTCCTCTGCATCTCTTACTGTCTCACACAGACTGCTTCTGTATCCATATTTATGAGCTGTCACTTTCACATCACATCAGCAGACTGCACTTGAAACCAGGCTGATTGGAATTCAGAGCACTATTTGATCAAGTGTCAACTGTCTCAGCACGCATATGCAGTGAATACAATGTAAAATGATGAAAGAATGAAAGCACATCTACCAATCTTACATCTTTCATATACAAGCACGATTCAGACTGACAGGCTTGTACAGCACAGTTAAAAAAGAAAAACAACAACAACACACCTAGTTTGGTCTATGCAGCTTATCTGATTATCTGCTGAAGTAGATGCAAAGGTTCATAAATGCAATTTCTCATTGTATGAGACACGAAGGCCTCATAAATTTAGAGATTGATAGTGTGCCTTTGTGAGTGGGTGCCGAGCACTGCTTGTGGTCTCAGGGGAAATACAAGATCACATAATCAAAATGTATTCTCTCAGAACTCACTTAGAAGGTATGAGTCGTGTCTAATTGTTTAGGTCTTATTTTTGATTTACTGGAGGTGCTCAGCTAGCTTACTAGCTTGTGGGATTTGTTTGACCTTATATTAAGGTGACCAGATCTGAGATGGTGAAAAAGAGGACACGTAGTATGCTTAGCTGAACCTATGTGTGCTTTTAGGTCCTTCACACCTTCATTTGCTACACAAAACATGGGAATTTCTTTTTTAATTCATCCGAGAACTTACATTTACGTTTCGGCATAGCTGCTCGAGATGAGGGCGGGTACAGGAGCTTTGCCTGACGTAAACAAGGACTACTGACGTGCAGACTGGCCAATTAAATGTTTACAGAGAAGGTTATCGACCAATAACGGTAGCTCTACAGTCAGACGGTCCAATCACAAGATTGGGCTACTTTACCACGCCCCCTTCTCACTCAAGCGAACCAATCGGTGTAGGGGAGGGCGGGACTAGTTTGTGAACAAAACGCTTCTCGAAATTCTATGTAAACTCTAGAAAAACAAAATCTCGGACATTTGTTTAAGTCTAAAAAAGAGGACATGTCCGGGTAAAAGAGGACGTCTGGTCACCCTACCTTATATTCGTGAAGGGATGTGAATCAAGCCACCATTAAATAACTAAATTTAATCTAAATCTAGTCTTTGGTTTAATCCACACAGCAAGACTGATCATAAATTATCATTAAACCAATATAATCCAGAAAAAACGAGAATGTTGAACGTACACGGTGCCATCTTGTGGACAACAAATGCCACTAATAACAAAAGAGCATTTAAAAAGCTCATACAGATATAGAAGCAAATGAGGGAAAAATCAACCAAATAAAGTGAAGTTTTGTTATAAATCATGCTGTTCAATACACAGAGCTACATTGTTCACTTTGAAGCATCACTAATCATGAGGTACATGTTCATTCAAGTTAATTAAGTTCAGAGAGAGAGAGAGATTTATATATTTATCTGCAGTCCAGGAATAACATTGCTGGGAAAACCATGTGAATTATTATTATTATTATTATTATTATTATTATTATTATACTTTGACAATCATTTCCTCTTCTATGAAATCTTTGATTAGAACAGCTTAGAGAGAGACAGCAGCTACATTGCTATACTTACCAAGCAAATCACCCAAACCTGCTGTGAGTTTTTTTAACATGACCCCTCATTACTGCGTATATCTGTTTTGGCAGGTCACCACCACCATCCCCCTCCACTGCACCGAGGGGGCTACATGCGCTCTCCCTCATGGACACGCTGCAGTAAGAGTGAACCAGCAAGAGACAGAAAGCATCACAGTGACTCAGACAGCACTGACCCTCACCGCAAGCTGGACCGGCCCAAACAGCCCTGAGAGCAGCACCATACACTGAACTGGCCCAGACAGTCCTCAGGGCACTGACACACCAAACAGGCTCAAAACACCAACAACCCTCAGGGCACTAACTCACTGAACCCTTCCTGAGAACATCAACAACAACAACACTGTATTGGCTCAAAAACACCCTGATGGCACCAACACACCAGAAGTCCTGAGACCATAAACACACACTGAAAAGGCACAAAAAGCCCTGATAAAAGCAGCACACGCTGGACTGGCTTGAACAGCACTGAGACCATTGATACACAGAAATGGTCCAAATGGCCCTGAGAGCATCAACACCCTGATATGGACCACACTGCCCTGAGTGGACACCACCCCACTGAACACCATACAGATGGGCCAATGGGACATAGAGATCAAATGGTGCTAAAGAGACTAATGTGTGCTTTCCCTGTTGCATCCATATGAACCATGTCACTGCAGGAACTATGGGAGAACTACAGACGGATACTAATACAACCATCTCTCTCAATAATCCACATTTAATTAGGCTCATTAATTCCTCCTTTGTCTGGTTTCAGTTTTGTGTTATAGAAATTCGGTCTGATTTTCATACCTCTCTAAATTACAGACAGATACAGAGGAGTCCTAGGAGAACCCTAAAGTTCACTTAAAAACGGTAATGAAGGAATGTAAAGAAGAGCAGCGAAAACATGCACATTTTTGTGTTTTTGAATGACAAGCCAAAAACTAATCATTGTACATTTTTTGCCTTTAAAGAATGTAACATAATGAACCACTATGATGGATGGCTGTGAATATGCACCATTAACAAGGCAGAAGAGAATCTAAGGGAGACCTCTAGTGTAATTATGGTGTAAGGTACAAATTCCAATAAACTAGAGCCTTAGATACCAAGATTCTAATAAACTTTTTGATGAATTCTCTGTAATCCACAATACATATTAATTTAGAAAATAAAGACTTGCAAACCCACCAAAATAAAATAAACTTTACATTTTCCAGGCAAAAATATTATTATTTTCTGCTAGACACTTCCTTTCAATCACTGGGTTTGGAACGGAAAAATCCTACCGGATTTCATGTGTGTTTAATAATTGTTGTGTGAGTAGTTGGAGCCTGTTTCATTTAGGGTTTTTCCTGATATTAAATCTTGGCATTTGCCCTAATTATTGCTAAAATGTTCAAAATAGAAATGACACTATTTACATTACTAATTATAACATTAAAAAGATTTCTATTTTAAAGAATTTTTAATTCATTTTGTTGGATTAAGAAAAACCCACTGCGAGAATTATTTTAGTTTGAAAGAAAAACAAACTCTGCCCTATTGATCACTGTACTGGAGAGCACTGCACATTTTTGTGCATTCTCAGCTCCTAATGACCCTGACTCAACACTATCACATCTTCATGCATTTCAAGCAGATGGTTAAAAAAGCTGCAGAGGTGTTCAATGAACTATTAAGTGTAATTATTTTGATATGAGAATGCATTTTGCATTTTACACTCAGTAGAATTCCAAGAACTGACGAGACCATCACTTAAATCAGTGCATTTTCTCCAGGGATCAGTAAAAATAGGACAGAAGAATTGATATAATGTAGAAAGCTGAACATTTGTGAACAAACTTTAAAAAGCTACTCTAAAGTTAATTAATGATATTTAAAGGTTTTTGATCATTTTGTTGGGTTTATACAGGTGGTTGCTGAAGCACCCCAAGTCCTGTTGTAACATACTAATTCAGTTGATTTTGTTTTGTCTGCGATAGCAAGAACATCTTCAGCCTTCCTGTTGCATAACACAAAAGTCTAAACTCTACACTCAAGCAAAAGAGACTACAAAATACTGCTACTGTCAGCGAGAAGCTCCATTTTCCACTGCAGATCAATCCAAAGACACAAAGAATGAACCAAATTAAAGCTGGAGTTCTAAATGTCAAGTTAGCTATAATAAATTAGTACATTTTTGTCACTGGTAATATTTGAGTTGCAGAATTTATGGTGTTGTTACATAATCATGTGAATAGATACAGCATATGTAGGTCAAAATGTCCCCACAGTACATTTACCCCCACTGACCCAGTTGTTAAGTGTAAACACTGCAGCAAAGGATAAAAAAAGAAGAAATTCAACAGAATATATTTATATATTTAATTTTTATTATTAATGCATTGCATTTTCACATGTCTGACAGTACAATACCCTGCACAAGGCCACAAAATAAAAAAGCCTCTAAAGTCCAAATAAACCTTTAACAACTTATTCTTTCACTAGATGTATTTATGTATTTATATTTATATTTTCACTACACATAAAAAAAACATTCCAAAAACTAGAATGTCCCAAAATAACAGGAATTATTTTTATTCTGTTTCAGCAGCTAGATCAAAAGAATTGAGCAAATTAGTATGAAAAGGTAATATCTGTAAAGGCAGTCAGTCCAAGATTAAAAGACAAGAACAAATAGACAAAATGAGCCACAGTGAGGTAGACATTATTTGAAGATCCCAGACAGAAAACCCAACACATGCAGGAAATCCTAGGTCTACTTCCAAATATACTTGAAAGTCTTTTGAATCAGGGTAGTTATCACCTTCTGAGAGTCCATATAGGACATGAGACCCTCTATTTGTAGGCACTAGTATCTGAATTAATACTCAGAGAAGAAAACAGCACAACAGATTTTCATAGTAGTAAAGTAACAGACACGATTCCAAGATGTGCGCCTCTAAAATACTGCATATTTTTAACTGAGAAGAATCCCAGTTTTTCTTTCAAGACAACATCTATAAAGTAGAAGCCAAAAGTCATACAAGTACAGAAAAGCTTAAGAACAAAGTAAACATTCCATTAAAATACACATGACCATTTACAGCATCTCATCAGATCAGCACTTTCTTCGCTTTGATGATGTGCCAGAATGTTTACAAAAACCAATTGATGCCCAGAAACACTTAAATTACAAAGTGCATTCACAAAAAGTCAATTCATTGACTTTGCTACTCACAATTCTCATCTCAAGTTCAAATTGTATAAAAACATTCATGTCTAACAGTGACACCAACAATTCCATTACAGTTCTTTAAACCTCCTGCACAACATACAATTAATACAACCCTGTAGCATTTTACATTTGGACTAAAGACTAACCAGTCTATACACCTCAGTGATAGTATTCAAGGCAAAATAGCACCTACGGCCTGAAATGCAATAAACCCATTGAGTCAAGCAATGAAATATCACACTCAGCACTGAAATGTTTTACATGTAGACTAATCCAATGTTTCCAATTATTTCTCGAGTAAAGACACTTAAATAATCCCAATTTTTACTTCTGTAAACAAAAGTAAGAATGAAAGAAATTAAAGTGGCAGCAATTATTGCCTTATAGCCCTTATAGAACTGACTACAGAATGAGGTTTATTGCATCCTAGAGTTAAAGCTAGCTTTCAGAAAAATCCTGAAAGCCCCTCTAGGGTCCCCAAAAGCCCCCATTAAAAAGGAATTTTTGTTTTTAGAATTCCATAAAACTACCAAAGCAACATACCAAATACAAATGCACATTTCAATGGAGGAATCTCATCACTCCATACATGACTACTTACTCACAAACAATTAATCTGTAATTTTGGTCTTAGTCTCAATACCTGAACCTCTTTTCCACCATTGACCTCCACCAAAATATACTGAGCTCCAGAGTCTATAAGTATACTGCCTGTTTTTGCTCCTGTGACATACCGCCCTTGCTCTGGTTCCAGTTTTTCAGACCCTCGGGTAGACTGGTGTCTTCTTCGTAGTTACCCGTTTCCTCAACAAACTCCTCATATGTAGACTTCTCCCCAAAGGGCCTTGGACCCAACAGATCCAACATGTCTTCCTTTTCCAGAAATTCTTTTTCCAGAAGACGTTTCCCCACCTAAGAAGTCAATGAGGAAATTATGCTCAATCATTCACTGTTAGCTATGATCAGACTTAATCTGAAATTAAGGTAAACTGCAAAAAAATGTAATGTTCCTATGTACCAGTGGTGGATTTGCTTATATCCAAACTGTCTTACATTTTAATGAGTGAAATATCTGGATAAGAACTTCTCACTGTAGCAACAAAGGGGATATCCACTTTGTGTAAATTGTAAGCAAAATCATTTAAAAATAAACTTTGAACTTATGAACTCACTTTGAACTTTAATTTATGCTGAAAATTGTGATTGCAAGCTTCACATAACACACTGATGATTAAATATTAGTGTATTTTCCCATTGTAATCATTACACAAGGGATCGAGTTTCCCTGCCATTTAAACAGCCATTGGAGCATATCTAATAAGAAACAGCATAACTTTTTTTTTCTGGAAATCTCTTTGTGAGTAAAGAAAAGGGCAACAGCACTTAAAAAAACTCACACAAATCAATGAACCCATTTACTGGTGAATAAACACAGATCCACAGTTACACTTAAAGTCTGCCTGTCCTCACCTGCTGTCTGCTGCTTACCTGTTCCACCAGCTCTCGTTTCTCTGTGATGAGTTGATGGGTCCTCTCAAAGGCCTTACTAATGAGAGTCCTCACTTCCTGATCTATGAGCTGAGCAGTGGCCTCACTGTAGGGCTTCTCTGATAATAGATTGTCCTGCTGTGACAAATCGAATGCCATATGGCCGACCACGTCACTCATTCCAAACTGCATTATCTGTGTACAAAAAAAAGGCAATGTGTTATTGGAAGAAACTAGACATCGAATAGCTTAAGGAACTCGGTTAACAAACAGACAGTTACCTGAGCATAGGCAGATTGTGTGACTTTTCTCAAGTCATCCTGGGCACCTGTAGTGATTCTGCCAAAAAACACCTGCTCTGCTACACGCCCTCCCAGCATCATGCACATTCGGTCAAACAATTGTTCTTGTGTGAACAAGTACTGCTCCTTTGGAAGATACTGTGCATAGCCCAGTCCCTTTCCTCGAGGAATGATTGACACCTGTAACATCAAAAGATAAAACAAAGGCACAAGAAAAAAATCCTGGCTTGTAAATAACAGTAGGAAAAAAAATTGAACTATAATAGATTCTGTCACTGCATGAATATTATCAATCACAAGGGATATTTATATTGCTGTGCTGAATGACAAAAACAAAACATAATTGCTACCATTCCCTGCGCTCTGTATCTAGTGAAAATGTACAAACTCACACCAGGGCACCAAGACCAAGAAAAATAATCTTTAAGTAAAGAAGATTAAATCTTTCCAGTTACAGGAAAAAAAATCTGGGAATGCTTTCTCAAATCCGATTATACAGTTACATAATTTTATATAAGTTTAACCGGTTATACAAACAGCATGGGCTGTGGGAACTTTTTTTGTGTAGTTAAAACAAGTCAATGTATTGTACACGGAAATAAAATTAAAGAAATGTATGATCTACAAGGTGGAGATTTTGGATACAGCAACTACAAAGGAATACAAAGGCTAGGATAGAGCAAATGTCTGTCTATTAAAGTTTGCCACAGTTTTATTTTATATATTAAACAAGTTCATTTACTATTATAGACTCCTATTACAAATTAGCATTAGAGAAGTGCAAGGGCTACAACAACTGACACAACTGTTTATCTGTCTGTTGTCAAGTATATGTCTAGAATGACTGCCAAAAACGTATTAACCACATGTACCTTTAGCAGTGGGTCTGCATGTTCTAGAAACCAGCCCGCCACAGCATGGCCAGCCTCATGGTATGCTACAGTAGTTTTCTCAGCAGCTTGCAGCACCTGAGTCTTCTTTTCCAGACCTCCTATCACCCTTTCAATGGCCTGCTCAAAGTGCACAGAGTTCACAGCTGGACACAAGTGGCGGGCAGCAATGAGCGCTGCTTCATTACACACGTTAGCAATATCAGCCCCTGTAGGAAGACATTTATGTTGATATTATTGCTGATATATAAAAACTGGCTCAGTTGTCAAAGAGATACAATGTATGACAAGAATTCTAAATTACACAAGTATCCCAGATATTATCTGATTTTTCTTCTGTATTATTCTTGAAAGTATAATGTTTCTGCAATAGTCTGGAACAAAGGAAGTGTGACTGCAGTGACCATAATTCAGTAGGATTTGATTATCATTTGCATTCTGATGAATGATGTGATAAAGCTAAAAAATGTTTTCATTCATGATTCACCAAAGATCTATTTAATGCTTTCAGGAATAGGTAAAATGTATGTTTCTCTGACAAGAACCTTGTCAGTTTTGTGTCAAATAAATTTATAATGCTACTATGAAAATATTAACCATGGGAAATTTTAAAGAAAATGGAAGTTTACACTGTTATCTCACCAGTGAAGCCAGGTGTGAGAGCTGCCATTTTTCTGGCCAAGGCATCTGTGGTCAAGCTAGAGTCCAGCTTCACTGGTCGCAAATGTACTTTAAAGATGGATGCCCTCCCTTTAATATCTGGAGGTCCTGTATAAGAAAGACATTTTGAGGAGGAGGAAAACAAAATTATGTTTAATGAAATAAAGAAAGGCAGGCACTTCATGGAATCTGAATTATGTAAAACTTTGGGACAATTGTCAGATTTTAAGCCATTGTTTACACAATGGCTCTAAGAATAGTTACTGTCACTGTCTACTAAACTCATCTTAATTTATTTTTCATACATTAAAATGTGTGAAGTGTGTTCTGGAGGAAATGTACTTGTTTCCTCTTTGAAAACCAACGAAACATTTTACTTGACCAGTGGAACCCAATAAACCTAATAACCTATTAAAACTGCACCTGGAACAATATTAGAAAAATAAAAGTTAGAACTGATGTCATACCTATGTAGATCTGCCTGTCAAATCTGCCAGGTCTTAAAAGGGCTGGATCTAAAACATCCACTCGGTTAGTGGCTGCCATTACCACCACATTAGTGCTGCTGTTGAAACCTAAATGGGGAACAGCCCAACATTAGGCCTCAATATAGTGGTATTTTTTAAAAAGGAGTTACAGCAAGTCAGAGTGTCAGACACACACAGAAATGCAGCATATGATATAACCTGAAATAGCAACTGAACCTATATCTTACCATCCATCTCCACTAGCAGCTGGTTGAGTGTATTCTCCTGCTCATTCTGTCCACCAAAGTTCCCTCCACCTCTCTTTTTGCCCACAGCATCAATTTCATCAATAAAGATAATACAGGGAGCATGTTTTCTGGCTATGGCAAACATATCCCTCACCTGCAACATATAACAAGCAGGTTAATGGAAAATTACGACAATGACAATGAGCAAATTTAATTCTGAGGCTTTTGCAGTTGTAAAATTAACCACTGACTGACATGCCAGTGTCATGCCAAACGTCAGACTAACCACTTGTGATATAAAGAAAAGTTCTCACCCGCGCAGCCCCGACACCAACAAACATCTCCAGAAACTCAGAGCCATTGACTGAAATAAAAGGAACCCCAGCCTCTCCAGCAGTAGCTTTAGCCAGCAAAGTCTTTCCTGTGCCAGGCGGCCCTGACAATATTGCACCCTGAAAGCATATCAACAAAAGAATAAAAAGCAATTAAAGATAAAGACTATAAATTATGACAAATCCTGATTGCTTTGATAAAAACACTGTATATATTACCTTTGGAATTTTGGCTCCAAGATCCAGGTATTGTTCTGGGTACTTCAAGAAATTAACAAACTCTAAGATCTCGACCTTGGCCTCCTCACATCCAGCAATATCTCGGAACCTGACATTAATATTATCTTTGATTAATTTCGCTGTGGATTCAGTCATGCTTAAGGGGTTGTTCGATGCCTTGCCCACATTCCCTCTTGCTGATGGTCCACGTCTCAGGGTAAGGAGCAAGAAGCCCACCACCACAACAGTTGGAATGATTTTCATTAGAAATGACCTGGTGAAGTGTAATTGAGGCAAAAGTGTTAGCATTGTATGATGCAACTCTCTGAGTGTAATAAAATTATCAGAAAAAGTCTGTTTCATTTACTTATATGTAAAAAAACAAAAGTAACCAGTGCAAAGGAGTAAGTTAAAGAATGCCCTTTAAAAAGTGTTTTAAAATAAACCGTATATGAAATACCAACAGATTTCCAATCATAAAGTACATTATCACATAAATTGCCCAAGTCATAACCAGTTCATACCAGCCCTGATGTACTCACCCGTCATTCTCAGTGCTGTACACCACTGGAAGTTTCTGTGGATCATCCCAACCAAGCTCACGCTCTGCTTGCTCCAGATTTTTCTCAAATGTGTCAACAGTGCCAATATTGAACCAAACATAATTCTGAAAGGAAACAGTATGGATTGAAATCTTAATTTGCATGTGTTGGTCTAACTTATCTGATTTTAAAAAAAGTTCAAAGCTAGCTATAAAAACTAAAAACTTTATCCATAGTTTTCAATAAATATGTTTATATTGTCTCCATTAACCATTGTATAATATATATTATTCTTTCTCATAATATTTTACTCACCACTTCTGAAGTGTTTATTCCTGGTGCAGGAAGCACTCTCACATATTGCTTGTTAACCACTTCCAGACGTTCAACCTGAAAATAAAGTGCATTCACCATAAAAATCCACAACAAAATAACAAAAATAAAACTTTTCTGGGCAATGATTCACAGAAATTCTCAAAAAGTATAAATGGAATCTGATTATATCATAGTGTTTGTGTGAATAAAATTAAATCCTGTTCACAAATTATTACATGAAATTAACTGAGTGTTGCAGCACTAAGGGTAGTAATGTCATTGTTTAAATTTTAAATAAATTGTTTCTTACCAGTCCTTTAGCAAGATAACAATTAACAAAATCCCTCCAGGATATCTCTCTTCCTGTTTCTCTGAAGTGCAAGTAAAGGAATGCTGCCAACATTCCAGCTCCTGCAATAATGATATTCCTGAATTCCTTCTCATTCCATGGGAAGTCCCCCTATTACATAATGGAAAGCAAGGCAAGGGGTTTATGCCGTGAAAAGTTGTTAGCCGTAACAAACTTTTAAAAACAAATGCATGTCTACGGTAACCTACTTAGTTAAACAGACTGCTATGTTCATTTAATTTATGAATATGTTGAAGGTTATTTGGAATTTTTCTTATACTCGATATTCAAAATATTGATATGCACATATTCATTCCAATCACAAAACTTTTAATACAATTCACATACACTTTAAATCAACTAAATACTTCAGTAAATTGTAATTATGGCCATTAAAAAGTAAAATGTAATATCATATTTAAGCCTGTCTATTGGACGGGTTTAGAAAAGAACAACAACCACCAACCAGTCACCTAATACCTTAAAGAAAAATATTTTAGAAAATGTCTGTGTACTGGTATCTTTATTTGCAACAGAAGACATGCATGTTATGCTCATCATACCACATTTCCCATATCAGAGCATCCCAACTGTGACAGCTATCTTCTACTGCCCTAAATATTGTATTATGATTAAAAAAGTGAAATTTACTCTGAGCATACGGGACCACCGACTGTCATCTTCCTTTTTACCACCTCCATCTTTTCTACCTCCACTGCTGTTTTTTTGAGGCTGGGTGGCTAAAAGGAGCATATAAAGCATTAATATCTATATCACATATTAAAATGATGATGCTAGAAATGTCATACTTGATTAAAAAACGTACAGTATTGATTGTACACACACTTACATCTAGGTTCAGCAGCTGACCTGTTAACACGGGGGCCACCTTCGTTCTTTGGAAAGAATTTCTCAAATCCTGAGAAATTAAGAATAAATAAATAAGCAAAAATACTTTCACAGAATAAACCAATCAAAAATCTTTAAATAACTGAAAACCCTTTACAAATTACTCTTCCAAATTACAAAATATGGAGTGAAATATGGAGTGAAACAGAACAAAGGACCAAATGTTCATTATATATCTAACAGATTATCCCAGTTTCTTTTAAGTTGGCTAAAATATAATATATACCTTTGGGTGGTTTGCTTGAGAAGGCACTTAAATGTGACAGAAATTCTTCATTTTTCATTCGTTTCAGGAAAATATTCTGTGAAAACATGCAAACAAACAAACAAACAAACAAAAACGTTTAAATAAATGAACTAACTAATCCTTAGAAGTGCAATATGATTTATATGGAATATCACTCTACACTAAGCAATATGATGAGGGTAAATCCAGCTTTATGTTTATTGTTTGTTACAATACAAAAAATATATCTGGAAACCTATAATATACTTTAGTATCACCGATATATATGCAGATCTATACACGCTAATTTGTGCATTTTCTGATAAAGCAACCTAGTAAACAGGTCGTGGGAAATGATTAATAAATTTGGATTAAAGGTGTCGTTTTAAGGTAATGCCTTAGATCAGCCTTGTAAATCCAGGCAAAAGTTGTATACACTTAGCTGGAGCCAAGGAAGTGTGTGGATCTCATCCAGAAATAAAGGAAGAAGTCTTACCCTGATGTTTGTGTTGATGTTGAACATACAGTTCCCTGGGCTCCAGAAATTTGAGCAGAACTTCACACATCGCAGCAGGCGAACCATTCTTCGGCCGTGGCCCAGTTTATGTTGTATTTACAAGGAGAAAAACTAAAAGAACAATATAAAGTCCACGCTTCAGTCGTGCACAAAGGGTTTGTAAACAAACGTTCTCGGGATGTCCCAGTTCTGCCTGCACGACCCGCAAAACACGAACTACGCCGCCTTAATCCTTTTTTATTCACTCCTTGTCATTATTAACTGTTATACAACACACACCCCCTACAAAAAAAAGTTATTATCTGTGACTCTTTATTGCACTCTATTTGTGATCAGGCAGTGACCAGAGTTCAGAGCTCCTCTAAAGGCCGCTGAGCTCCTGCTCTGTGACGTCACAGCCCAACCACAGCAAGTGGTTGAAACAATCCATACCTCAGTCATCCAACCATTCATCAATTTTCCCACGCTAAAGTGATTACTTAACCCACCGCTCTGATCCAGCACAGTATGTCGGGACTTACATGATTTTACCTAACATTATTTGCTCAGCCCAACCCCTTAAGTGTGGAATATTATGTAACAAGTCGTGAAATCTGTGATTCATCCTCAATCGTATTACCAAAAGTTTTTCAGATATTTGAGTATGCAATATCATGCAAAGTAGCCCCCAGCACACATTGCGTGCGACTCTTTTAAAACCTTTGTAGTTTATTGTCAAATATTGTTTGGTTAATTGTGGGCTTTTGTGTGTATTGTAAAACGAAGTACGTTATTGTGAATCAAACGTAACATTAAACTGAATGTATTGTTACAGTTTCTTTGTATTGAAAAGGATTTAAATTTTCTTTCTAGATGCAACACAGCATGATAAAATACCAATTAAGTTTGGGTGACTGCAAAAACCCAGGGCACATTTAATGCTGTTAGTTTATCTTTTTATTTGTTGGATGTCAGGATGTTACTAGCATTACATTTTACAGATGTAAATGTAACTTCACAACACTTGACAACACAAGGTCTCTGTTATAGTTGTTACAGGAAAAATAAAACAAATAACATGCTGAAACATAACACAGCATTATAAAGTGCATAAACATGATCCATTCTGAGGAATCTCCAGCCCCAAAATGAAAATATACTGACTAATACGAAAAACTCACAAAGACAGACTGTACAGACTCCTGAATATCACTGTCATATACCTTAAATATTATAAGATAAACTTTTATAAGGTGTATGACATACATTAAATGTAACAACCCTTATTTTTTACACATTAAAATCATACCAGTAACAATTGTATTCTCCAAATTGATGCTGCATATATGCTTTTTGTTCGTTTTGTTGTTGTTTTTGCATTTCTGGCCATATTTGTCAGTTGGACAATGTGTGAAAATCTGAGGGAATGCCTTAGTGAAGATCTTGTGCTTGCATCATTTTAAATATGCCTCTACACATACACAGTACCCCACTAGGTACAATGAAGGTGTAAACACAGAATCATATTATGACACATTGCAATAAACTGCTTTAAATTATATATCAGACAATTCATATTTAGTATCATATCCATGATCGTTATAATAAGCAGTTATTCAGGGCCTAACTTTAAACCTTCCTAACACTCGTAGTGTTCAATGGTATTCAAGTTTCACAATGCTTGTAATGTTTTGTTTTTGGATTTTAGTTGTTTTTAGTAGGATATCTTGCATATATGTAAGTGCAAGCAAGGCTAATAAGTCCTTATACATGTTTAACTGATGACTTATAACTTCTCTCACTGAGTGTCTTGTCTGCTTTCAAGTCAACAATTATGTTGTAGTGTAGCAAATCATCAAAGATGCAAGCATGGCACAAAACCACAAGACAATTATTAAGACAACAGATAAAGAGAAGCCAAGGTTACAGGAAAGCCAGAAATGCTCCAGTCCTGCAATGTAAGCATGCTCACAATGTCAGTTTTAGCACATATTTTAGTGCGGTCACAGTGACGAGTTGTATCACTGCCAGCTGCTGCTCTACAGCTCCACTGGCTCCTCCTGTTTACGCTCTGTCATTCTGGCACATCGTGGACAGGACGTCGAGTTGTCATAATAACAGTCCCTGAGAAGCATTTAAATTATATCAGTAAGTGACTTTTTTCTTTTATCAGAATACAGGTATTTATTCAAGGTAAACAAAATTGAGGTTATGTTCATTAACCATGCAAGGAGTTAATTACAACAAAAGTGTACATACAGCACAAATTACACTGTTAAGATTAAAATACAATGTTTCCTCATAATTGACTAAAAGTTATTGGTCAGTGCTAACATAAGAAATTCTCAAATCGATACAAAGCTTTAAAAATGTCTTGTGTATTTTTTCCAATCTAAAAATTATAATTTATTCATAATTCTATTAATCTACAATAAAAGCTATGAATGTTGATGGCAGCTTTCCATAAGTAGCTTTCAAGTTTTCTGGTCTGAATTGCTGTAGACTTTTGCTGTAATAAAATTCTGAATGAAAGCTTATGTAGCTAAACCTCCTAAAAAGGCAGGATCTTTACAAATTAAGCATAACATAAGCATAACAGTCATCTGATACAACTGAAAACTGACCTGTGGAAAACAGCAGAGCACTCATGGCACACAGAGGTGTGGCTGTCAAATGGGAAAAGAATGTCACCTTCCTTGCAGAGCTCACAGACGAAACCTTTGGCTTGGCACCTCTGAAAAGAAAAATGAGAGGGGCAAGATAAATCAAAGAAATGTGAATATTCTAGACCTTTTTTGAGAATTGATGGGGAAAACATAATAGAACCTAATAATTAAATATTAAAAATATTTAAAATTCTGTGTGATAGAAAGGTGTATACATAGAAATTTACTGGGCCCACAGGAAATTTCAAAAAACACTTGGCTTTTCTGACTTTTGAAATATGCTTAGGGTGGGGCTGATGGGGGAGATGGATGTTTTCAGTTTTCTGAGTGGTAGCATGGTGCTGTCATGTTTAACTGCCTTTAATTTAATCAGGTCATTGGTTGTTTCAAACCCAGTTTTATAGATTTTCTTTGAAAAGATGATTCTCCAAGGGTCTTTCAGTAATGACAGTGTCTGTGAGGAGTTTGGTGTGTTCTCCCTGTATCTGTGTGGGTTTCCTCCGGGTGATCCTGTTTCCTCCCACAGTACAAAAACTTACGTTGGCTACTCAAAAGTATCCATAGCGGTGAGTGAATGTGTGTATGGCCCTGCTATGGTCTGATGCCCCCACCAGGGTGTGTTCCCCTTATACTCTGGGCCCACCTCAACCCTGAACTGGATAAGCAGTTACAGACAAAGATTGAATGAACGTTATAAGTTTACACTGTAACAATAGTAGTACCTTTTTCAGTGCTGTATAGAATGATTTTCAAAAAGATGCTATATATATACAGCCCTATACGTTTCTCATGGATCTGAGCAACACTTTCATGATGCAAAGGATAGAGTAAGTATGATTTTTTGAGTGTCCATGTGTCTGTACACAAACACTGTCTTAACTGAAGAACCCTTGAAGAGCCTTCTTAGAAGTATAGTAAACAAAGCCAATTGTTTTCCCATTATAAATGCATATAATAAAATACAAGTGCTTTTAAGTCCAAATATTATCTTCAGTGCAGACTTCTACAATACACCACTATGCACTCTGTCATACACTGAATTTACCCAGTAGGTCCCTCACCTCACAGTCCAGTTTAATGTGCTTGGCAAAGGTAGTGTGAATCTCAGTAAGAGAGCAGCTGAGACGACCACTGGAGATATCAATCAGGTCCTGTAGACTGTACATGTCATCATTCTCTACGAAGTGCTGACGATCCTGGAGCTGTGCAAGAAGTTGACATTAATAGAAATAAGTCAAGATAATGGGGCCTTTACATCTTACTCATATATTGAAATGTGCATTCACACAACAAAATTTTTTCTTTGTCCTTTTTTAATTAGTGCCTATTATTTATGGTGCACAATTATCCAACTTTAACAATAAGACCTGATACATTTGCCATCCCCCTCCCTTAAAGGAACATTCGGTAATAATTTTACCTTACAATTCTGCTTCAAATTCATTGTAATGCTTCACTGAACTGTAATAGGGAGAATAGAGCCTCTGCTGTTACTCCAGGCTCAGTTCTGCAGAAACTGCACTATGTAACTTTTGGAGAAGGGTAGGAAACCACCTCACTTCCCTCACACTCCATATTGATTTCAGTGTGGTGAAAATTAACTGCACTAGAAGGAGCCTCAGGAGCAAATAACCCAAAGCTTACCTTTAGTGCTTTTCCACCAAATTAACTCCATTCCTGATTCTTAGAACAGCGAACCGGCCCGTGTTTTTACATTTAGATAGCATGCAAGGATAAGTCATCAGTGGGGGGCAGTGATATATGATACACTTGTATAAACCTGCTGAGCTCGTGAACAGCAAGGAAAAGTAGCTGATGTGCTGTGTTGCACTAAATGCAGCCCCAGAAACATGCACATATGGAGCATATTCATGTTTATATAATACGTTTTAAATTACTGTGTCCTCTGTCTGATAACACTGTATTTGAGGTTCCAATCTCTTTCTGGACTTTCTGCACCTCAACACATCCACGGACGATATCATGGCTGAAGAACCATTCCTGATAGGTATTAAATTTTCTGTCTGTGAAACTAATATAGAGTACTGTCTTAGGCACCTAAGATAATTATATGTAATTAAACTAATGCCTTCTCAGTAAGCGTGGTTATTGTATAAAGCTATATATAATCACAGTAAATACAAAAAAATAATAATATAAAATAAACAATTTTAAAAGAATTATTTTTCTATAAAGTAGATGTGAGTTTGAAGAACAATGATTTATTCAGGTTTTTCCTTGACTGCATGAATTTGTTAAATCAACAGCACACATTATTTAAAATCATTATTTATTAACCGCTTAAACTAGGTATTGGATGATAACCTCAAATAATACGGACTCCACGAGGAGAGACTTGAAAATGTTAAATCAACACATTCACACACAGAATATCACACTTACTGGAATAATGTTATTTGGTTTTATTCTAATGTTGGGTGTTATTTGTTGTTTGTTTGTTTGTTTGTTGTTTAGCAAAAAACACTAACTGCTCAGATAAATAGCTTTTTAAATTTCATAATCTCTGGTGCCTAAAACTTTTGTACAGTACTGTATGTCCATGGAAACATGCTAAAAGTTTCCAAATAAGGTTTGTGAACAGGAACCGTTCGGTTCCTCATTGGTGGAAAAGTGCTTCTAGTGTTCCTTTAATATTTAGAGCTTGACTCATGTTAAATGCCTCCCATTACTTTAAGGTTTGCACAATTTAACATATTTTCATTAAGGGAACAAAATCTTGTGCCTCTAAATAAAATAAATGTATATTTAGCCTACATTTCTGGTATTTAGCTGATGCTCTTTTTTGTTTATTCTTAGCTCCGGTCGTTATAATACTCCCTGCTCTCACTTGAATAACTATTTCCTGGAAATAATAGAAAGTCTTACATAATAGTGTTAACATTACTTAACAAACTCAAAGGCTGTGGATTACATGTCTGCTTGACCTAGTGTGTGAAAACAACCGAATATGAGGGTAGTCACTGTGTTACAATTCACCTCTCCACAGCACCAGAAGAGGGCAGTGCTGCTTCATGTACAGTTTGCCATTCTCCAATTCCAGTATCATAACCAGGCACCAGATTATATTTCTCCTTCCCCACAAAAATACAAATCAAATATAGCACAACTAGGGCAAATTATATATTATTTTTTAAGCTCTCAGCAGAACCTACATGCAGCAGCAGCCTAGCCTCCATTGCCTCTTTACAGGTGATAAAGTAAGGTTTCATCAGCAATATGTCCTGACGTAACTTCTGGAATTGGGGAAAAAAAGAGACAAAATAATCACAGCATATTACACAGCAAAAAGAAAGACTTCTTTTAAAGTTACCAGGTTTTATATAAAGTGGCTATTTTCGGTGGCAGTCCAAGTCAGCAGTGCTTTATTTAAAATACTAGATTCTGTTTGACTTACTATTGATGTCCAAACATAAAAGAATAACTGTATAAATTTTCTGTATTGTAAATCAAAATATTATATTCTATATTCCAATTAGAGCACTTTAATGCTGGTCTGAATAAATTATATATATTATTTCTACAATGAACAAGACACTCACTCTGATTTCCACCAGTTCCTCCACAAAGTTAAAGAGTAGTGGATTTATCTCCTTCAGTTTCAGCACAGGTCGTGAGATCATGAGAGCCAGATAACGCATGGATGATCGACACACCTGTAAACAATAAAGCAGTCAAGAGGGCACTCACAGTGCACATACAGCAGGCCTACCATATTCTCCTCTTAGTTTAATAATAACCACAACCTTAAACAAATGAAGAAATAAAAATCTTGCTTGGCAACAGATTAGAATATGTAATATAGTGAGCAATATTGGCTTTTCATTTGTTTTATTTGTCATTTGACTAAAACATGGAAATATATATATACCTGAAACTATGTTTTGACCAGTAGTCAAAATTTGTGTGATTTTATGTGAATTTTAATATGCTTTTAATACTGATATGTAACTGTTATTCTTTGTATTTCATGACTCATTCATAAAACAACCAGGGTTAAAGGTTCATGACTTTTAGTGAATATAAGCAAACTAAGACTGTGATTAAAATGGGAGGAATTGTTTTTTATATTATTATAGGAGCCATTTAACATTTACCTTCTTAGGTTCAAACTCCCAGTTGTGGATGACACGAGCAGGAATAATGGCACTGTCATTCCAGTGGCAGCTGCTGCAGTAATACTGCCCAGTGTAGTCACACTGTCTCGCCTCACTAGGTACGCCCCCTAAAGGACAAAGTATGTAATCACATCACGCATCACATATCTAGAGTACAGCCTTGAAAACATAACAATGAACAAATTTCATACCTAGCCTTCCAAAGGTATAATTATTCTCAATATAATGAAATGTTAATATATAATAAAATTAGACCTAGGCCAGCCTCTAAAATTATCTCATCATTATAGATCCTGTTCTGATCCTTAACATGGTTAACACTTACTGAGTGAAATGGGGGCTCTGCACTCAGCACACCTGTAGTCTTGTTTGTCCAAGCCAATTTCTGGGCAGATGTTCAGTTCGTACTCGGACTGGTGGCTCACTTTAGACCTTACACATGGCTTAGTGATGAGGTTCATACACTTACTATGGCAACGATAGTAACACCCTAAGTGGAATGAACATAAAAGAATTGTTCACACTTATAAACTTTAATTATATATAGGTTAATGACAAACATCAAACAAATTAAAGAACACACACTTAACATTTGACCACAGATGATCCCCGGTTACAAAAAAATCAACTATCGATATGATTGAATATGTATGAAAATAAAAGAATAGAAGAAGTGTCTTGCTTCAGATCAATCAGCAAAACAGAAAGTGGAACACAACTGGTTGGCTGTGTTGCCCAGCAACCACTGCCATGAGACTAAGAAGGTAAAACAACTGCCTTGTGACTCTTCTTTAGTTCCCCAATGCAACCATTCAGGGGAAAGCTTCTTTAAAGCATGTAAATGGACATTTGAGACAACAGAACTGAAAGAAGAGGTCCTTGATATTTTCTGAAACATGAAAGTTAACACTGGCTTTTTTTTATGGTGGTGGTTCCTCTTCATTGCATTTGTTACACGGGCCTGAACAAAAAAGTTTTAGAACGCTTTCAAAATACTATACAAGTTTAAATGTATAGAGTATTACAGAGTGGAAGAATGAGATATGAAGACTGTTTTAATCTTTTAGTGTCTTTTAGTTCTAACCACCAGTGTCTTGCCAGCAGTATCACGCCCAGAACTATCACAAGGACTGTCTCAGAAGTGTTTTTATTTAACCAAAAAACAGAAAATCAGAAAAGTCTAATTTGTAAATGAAACCCAATACAGGACGGGAAGGTAATATGATGTGTTTCCTTCACATAATATGTATTTTTACTCTGACTAACAGAGAACTGAGCAAGAAGGTTAAAAACATGTTGTAAGTGATGTTAACACTGTACATTTCAATCTACATTTTTACTGCACTTTAATCTTT
Source organism: Hoplias malabaricus (assembly GCF_029633855.1). NCBI lineage: Eukaryota > Metazoa > Chordata > Actinopteri > Characiformes > Erythrinidae > Hoplias > Hoplias malabaricus. The sequence goes on along the minus strand of NC_089810.1, from coordinate 14,665,537 downwards.
GTGTAAATTAAATATATTCATACACCAAATTACAAATGCAAATGGAATAAATGTATTTTTATTCTAAGTCAAACTCTGCATACACTCTCATAAAAGATAAATATACATTACATTCTCTTCTCCAGAAAGAGAGGTGAATATTTGTAATATTTCAATATTTCATTATAGAACTGTGTAAAATAAAAGGACATAATATAGAAAATAACAGAATAAAGAGTCCTGGAGAATAAGCTACAATTGTGTTACCTAACTGAAGGTACAGTAATGTACTTTTGAGGGTACCACCATCTTGACAGTTTTCTAACAGTATATGTAAGTGAAATACATTGACATCTTAATTTTGAAGTGTCACTCTTCCCTGCATCTGAGTACTGTTCAAAAGATTCAAAAGGTAAAAAGGAAAGAAGTTGCAATAATCTGACCTGTGCAGGTGTACCATGTTTGAATGAGGCCCCAGATGATTGTGCTACATTTGTCACATGTTTGTTTGACACTCTTGCTCTTCTCCTTAGAGAAGCGATGTTCCAGTAAGACCCGCAGGTTGGGCTCATCCTCTTCTGGATCCTATTGAAAAACATGACCAATGCCCTTTGAACAATACTGCACAAAATTGTTTCCAACACAAATATGTGAGTGTGTGTTGCCCTGCGAGGCACTGGTGCCCCCTCCAGGGTGTGTTCCTGCCTTGTGCCCTGTAATTCCAGGTAGGCTCCGGACCTACTGTGACTTTGAACTGGATAAGTGTTCCCAATACTAAACATGAATGGCAACTAGAGTCTACATACATTATCTCTGACCTCATAAATACTTGATTATTCCTAAGGACATAATTAAATGGATTTTGAAATCAAAATTTCACCAAAACTTCTGTTTGAATCAATTTGATTGATTTGGTACAATTCAGATTTTTTCTTACAAATAACAGCATGATTGGAATAACTATCTAATGCAATACAAAGTCAGGATTATTAACATGTGACTGTTACAAACAGCATTAAATAACTTTTAAGGCATGTCACTGTAAAACACCACACAAAAATCAACAAAAATTATTCAATTGTATGACCTCCAATACAACATAATGCAAAGAATTTTACATTAGGCCTGACTGAGCATTTGCAGAAGAAAATGTCTCCATTGTTTTCAGTGTTTCATGTGGTAAGCCCTTTGTTAATCTTCTGAAACATATGCTGCCTACAGACTGGTAAAAACATCAGATTCTCCCTAGGAAATCAGTTGCATCAAAATAAAGGCAAGTTTTGTAAAATAAGAAGATTTATATATGTATGTTTGTAAAGCCATTTGACTTACCTTGAGTTCCTGTAGTTTGAGGCGCAGGTGAATGAGTTTTACAACAGTGTCCTTCTGTCTCTCTGAATGCTCTGGTAGCTCTAAGATCAGCCTTTTACACTCCTCTATCGCTTGCTTCAGCTGCTCGATGTCTGAAGCCACAAAAGAACCCTCAAAACACATAAAAACAGCCTTACTTTTGTGAATAATTACATCAATATAAACAGTGATATATATATATATATATAGTGATGCTGGAGTCTATGTCTCCACTCACTGTCCACTCTAACTGACACAACTGCATTTTGGTTCACCTTATAAAAATAAAGTCAGAGACAGTATATTATCTGTTTCTACACAGCTTGTGTTAGCCGTCTTCTAGTCCTTCATCAGTGAACACAGGATGCTGTTCACAGGACACTCTTCACTAAGTATTATTGGTGGGTGGACCATTCTCAGTCTAGCAGTGACACTTATCCACTCAAAGCAGCACAACCCAAACAAACACACGACTACTTCTGTGTCACTGCAGTCCTGAGAATGATCCATCGCAATAATAATATATGTTTTGTGGTGGAGAACTAAAGAATAGAGTGAAAGTGGGCAAACTACATATGCAGAGCAACAGGTGGACAACAGCTTGTAATTGTAAAACTACAGAGTGCTCCTGTAATTGTCAGTGGAGCTGAGAGAATGGACAGGTGTTCAGTTTTATTCAAAACAGCCTTTAAGTACTATATGCCTATGTAAAGGTATATTTGCTCATATTCACCTTTGCTGTAAATTACTGACAAAACATGAGGATTTATTTAAAATCATTACTAACTACAGTGACCGTTAAACTTGATATCGCATGCACATATGTCAGTGCTAGAAAACACAAGCGGCTTTCCCTTCTTGAAAAAGCTAAACCAAAACCTTTGTTTTTGATGCCATTAGTGAAACATTCAGAGTCAGTTTTAAAGCTATTTATTGTGCATTAGCAAGATGCAGAAAAGAGTAAATTACATACCACAGGTCGAGAGAAATGGTCCTCGGCCAGCCCCAGATCCATGGCCCGATCAGAGCTTTGGCTCTTGGTCTCAGTAGAGAACAGTTCCGGCCTCACTTCTGTGGAGACAGCACAGTGATTCAGCTCTTTAACCCACCTTTAAATCACCCAAACCACCTAATCCCCTACTTTGTTAGCTGAAATAAACCATGCCTACAGCAGCACACCTTACTGAAAGAACATAGCCTGTTACATAGTTTTCCACTAAAACCACACCTTGAAATAATGATTAACTCCAGCAAGAATGTTTTCAAGTAGTTTCTGACTATTTTCAATGGCTCTGAAAATGGAACATTACTGATAAGATAACTAAGAATTGTGGCTAGCATTAACTTAAGTAGGCAATAAAATCACATGAAACAACTAGTGATGACAATTGTATGCAAATAAAATCATACGAAGGGTGTAATAAGCTCAACATATTTTTGGAGTTCTAAGGTAAAAGATAAGCCAAGAATAAACCTGAATTAAAGCCGTATTGCGTGATCAAAAAGAAGTCTCTTTGAATAGCTATTTTAAATATGCCTATCCTCAATTCATCATCAAAACAAGAGACTGTATATTCTTGTGATCAACTAATCCTTTATTTAAAGAGACCTTGATAAATGCTAACTGAAGAGAATGAAATCAATCTGCTGATTGGAAACACTTACTTGAATAAAAAAAAACCTCTACGTCTGCAGAACTGCAATAAGGTCACAATAAGTGAGCTAATAACCAGTGGACAGGTTAAGCAATAATACAGGTAGATGTACGGCCAATATTGGGGGGAGGATGTTAATTAATGGAAGCTTAGCCACTGCGGTATTATGCTAACCAAAACAAAGCTATGCATCATTAAACAAAGCATCCAACTAGTAAGTTGATTCATACCTGCATAGATTTCACAGCACAGCATGATGTCAAATGTTCGGCAACGCTTTGCACTAGAGGCACATTCAACTACCAGTTCCAGTTAATTTAGTAAAGTGCGGTTTGCTCTCAGTCTTTATAGAACCCTCAACAAACACATCTGACCAGTCACAGCGCAGAGCAGTGTCAAACAGGAAGCACCACTGTTCCTGTTTCAATGACCATGTTCCTATTTCACTTCACTCTTCTTTTTCTCACATCCTTCTAACACATACTAAGCATTAAATGTTGTCTCCTCATTAGTTGTCAAGTTAAACAATAGTATCTGATCCTGGAATAATTTCATTTTCGAATTTGAAAGAGCAAGCATTCATAAAATAAAGTTTAGTTGATGGTACTAAATGCTACCTCAGTAATAACTAATTGTTATATTCTTCAATAAAACGTTGTAGTGTACACTTTGTATTCAGACCATGAATGGAAGTCTCAAGAACAGTGACATGATAGTCATGTGCTTAACTTGACACGTGATTTGTCTGTTAAAATGTGACAAACAAAATCATTTCACTTATGGAGGCACTTTTCTTGGCTTTATTTTAGGGTAAGAAAAATCTGAATCACTTTTATTAACGTTACATTTTTTGGAAACAGTGTACTTCCAGCCTTTTAAAAGACTAAACCAAACATTAAGTTAAAGGTCCTCATATGCTAAATTATTTCCTATTAAAAGTTTCAAGACACTCCACTTTCATTTCTTGCTTTCTAAACATGACAAATCACTCACCATGTTTTGTAGGAGTTTCCTTCTTTTCTGTAGAACCATCATTTTCATCCCTATCAAAGGGGTTGACATGACCTTGGCGAAAACGTGCAAGTCTCTCATCGTATTCCATATCACTGGTTACACCTGTAGAGCACAAATGTACAGTCACTAACTGATAAAATGCAGACCAGTATTTGAGTATTTCAATATTGTATTTCTACATACTAAAGAACAAATGTCGGGTGTATGTAATAGATGTAATACATGAGCTTGAACTTTCTAAACAACGCATTTGTCTTTTATAAGCAACTCTTACTTATCACCTTTTGTGGAAGCTGTCTTTCATGACATGCCTCTTTTGACAGGTGCTCATCTGTACAAATTATGTACTAATTTGTAAGGCCATAATTCAAGCCAAATTCATTTGTATTATTTGAAGCTTAAACAAACTCCTGACTGTGTGTGTGTGTGTTATGTAGTAGCACTGTCATAACAGTCATAACAGATACATAAGGTATTGAAATTAAATTAAATTTTGATAACAAAATCACACCATAGAAAACGACAAATGACATGAAATGAACTGTTCATTTTGCTGGGGTTATATGAGATGCTGTGATGGTTATGAATATATGTTTTAATGCTTATTAGCTCCATTTTCTGAACCACAGAAATGGGTATTTTGGCAACTTTTCAATATTTAAACCTAATTCAAGAGCAAATAAAATGGCTTTATTGTAGATGATAAAATTGTATGATTCTCCAGAATTGAATATGTCATACCAAACAACTCAGAATTTCATTGTTTACCACTTAAGAATATTCAGAAATATAAAGAATACGTCAGTGGAATTTCTCTTTAATATCGTTTTGTAAGAATCGGTAATGTTGTTAATTCAGAATTCAGATTAAAACAATGAATAAATCAGTCAATTCAACCATGGAAGCATATTTAGTTTTATTACCGAATGGCACAGCAGGAAGCAGCATTTCCTCTGTAAAACTCCACTAATTCTATAAACATGTCTTAGCTGTTTTTATACAACTTCACCTTAATTCAGTGCACGTGAATATGCCCTAGTCCCTACCTCTATATCCTCTCACCCATATGTCAGCTACATGCAGCTTGAAAACCCCAACCTGAAAGTGGTTGCTCGAGTCAGTCTTTCGAGGAAACATGCTCAGTCATGTTGTTGACTGCTAACATTATTTAAGTGTTCTAACATAAAAAACACCCCATGGACTGGTTAACAAATGTAAAAATAACAATAAACTTGATTTTCACCGTTTAAATGTCAGCCCCAGTTCCAGCTCATTATTTGACAGGCATTAACAGTAAAAGCTAGCAACATCCTTACGAACCGAAACACCAAAAGAGACAAGAGAATGGTTAAAACGAAACATGTATTTTAATATGTTTTTAACGTCAACTGGTATAATCAAGACATTTCTCCAGGAGACTAAACGTTAGCTAGCACTAGCCTGCTAATGTCAACAAACCGTAGAAAGCCACAGAACATTGCAACAAGCTACTTCGAGGATAAGGATTATAAACTGAGAGCGCATTCCCGTGTATCAGGACACCTTAATGAAACCGCTGCATCATTTAAGGTGGAACGGAAATGCAAAAGAAGCACACTTCAGTCTCGTTAGCTGCAGCTCCTGTTTCATTCACTCGACAGCAACACGGTTTCTTACCTCATATTGATTTAACACCAGCACAATAATGTAGACATTATTCCGGCGATTCTGAACAATGGCTAGTGACCGAGTCTCATATTTATTTACACTGAAATGACTTATCGACCAAGAGGATTAATCATTAAATTACATTGTTAATTCTCTGACTCCAGTCTCCGCTACAGCATCGTGTGTTTGCTGTTCATGTGTAGTGACCTCTGCTGTGCGAAGTGAGTAAATAAACGGATTCATTTTATACTCGTTGGCTGCTACCTTGCCCATCTGTATTTCTGCATAGTGTTTTAGCCCTTTACCAGTTCACCAGTCGTCTGGACGACACGAGACTGACTCATAATAACTAATTTTGTGTTATTACTGAGAGACATTATTCATTCATTATCTGTAACCCTTATCCAGTTCAGGGTCACAGTGGGTCCAGAGCCCTGGAGGGGGCGCCAGTCATTCACAGGGCAATACAGACACACACACGTTCACTCACACATACGGACACTTTTGAGTCGCCAATCCACCTTCCGTGTGTTTTTGGACCGTGGGAAACCTACGCAGACACAGGGACAACACGCCAACAGTCACCCGGAGCGGGACTCGAACCCACAACCTCCAGACCCCTGGAACTGTGTGACACTACCTGCTGCACCACCGTGCCGCCCCTTAAGAGCCATTAATAACCAATAAAAACATAAAAAGCCAGATAATTTAAGTCCAGAAAACTGTTCAATAGAAATGTCCCCAGGTCTTATCTTGGTGTTGATAGTCCCTCTGTAATGTAAAATAATCTTTTTTTTTTTTGTTAAAGCCATATTTTCATTCATCATCGATGCATTGTCTATATATGTTTATCCAATTGAGTGTCGAGGTGGGTCTGGAGTCTTCCAAGAATCATTGGGCGCAAGGCAGAAACATGCTGGAGGGGGCGCTAGTCCTTCACAGGGTGACACACACACACACACACACGTGTACACATTTACACCTATGGACACTTTTGAGTCATCAATCCACCTACCAACATGTATTTCTTGGACTATGTTAGAAAACTGGAGCACCCGGAGTAAACCCATGCGGACAACACACCAACTCCTCACAGACAGTCACCCGAAGTGGGAATCAAACCCACAACCTCCAGGCCCATGGAGCTGTGTGACACTACCTGCTGCACCACCGTGCTGCCCTAAAGCCATATAGCTACAGTAAAATATAATACCAAATTTATAAACTGTAAACAAAGTGTAGATAGATAGAGTGGGAGACCAAATAGTATTTGGGTTTTGGACAATTCTCAGCTGTTCAGGGATACTCACCTGGGAAATACATTACTGTGTGTATTGCTGTGGATTGCGAGTAAACAGACGTAGTGTCACTGAAAGTAAAAAAATGCTGGTTGTAAAATGTTAACAAAGCGCTGCAATATTTCCCACAATTGTCAGCTTTAGAACTGAAGTCTGTTAAGTGCAGTTTTTTTTTTATACATTATACCTCCAGTGTGAGTTCAGTATTTTGAACACAGAAAGCAATTAAACTTAAATGGGACTGAATAATAGATTACTTTCCTTTTCACGAAGTTCCTTATTGACTCATGATGTAACAGATTGAGAACAATTTTATTGAGTTGATCAGCTCTACACCCAGTCAGCATCCCATAGATCGGAATAAAATTTTGGGAAACTCCTTGCAAGTTTATAGTCTTAAGTTAGGTGAAGTCACTAATCATGTTTTCATTATGCAACATAAACATAATTTACGCACACTGAACTGATAATTATTTTGTAATAATGTGTCAATTAGCTGTTTATATTATTATTATATATATTATTATTAATTGCTAGAAGATATATCACAGGCAAAATAATCAGTCAACACACCACACCGCAATATTTGTGTTCTGAAAACCATTTCAGAAACATAGATTCAGACAGCCATTGCTTACCAATCCTGAAATACTGCTAAGTGGGTAGAATAGTGGCAGGGAGAGTAGAGAAAGAGGCAGCAATTTACTGCATATTCAGGGATCCAAATATATTAAATAAAGGCAAAAGGTTTTTACTGTTTTCTTGGAAATAATTTCATATATAATTGTGATGAACAAAGATGTACAGGGGTTGGACAATGAAACTGAAACGCCTGGTTTTAGACCACAATAATTTATTAGAATGGTGTAGGGTCTCCATTTGCGGCCAATACAACGTCAGTTCGTTTTGGGAATGACATATAGAAGTCCTGCACAGTGGTCAGAGGGATTTTAAGCCATTCTTTTTGCAGAATAGTGGCCAGGTCACTACGTGATGCTGGTGGAGGAAAAGGATTCCTGACTTGCTCCTCCAAAACACCCCAATAATAGTAATAATCTGGTGACTGTGCAGGCCATGGGAGATGTTCAATTTCATTTTCGTGTTCATCAAACCAGTCTTTCACCAGTCTTGCTGTGTGTATTGGTGCATTGTTATCCTGATACACAACACCGCCTTCAGGACACAATGTTTGAACCATTGGATGCACATGCTCTTACTGGTGCAATGTGCAGTTAATGAAGATTGGCCACCAGGCTGCTCCAATTTAGCCATGAAACCTCCCACACTAAAATGACAGGTGTTTCAGTTTCATTGTCTAACCCCTGTATTTACAAGGCTTTAAAGTTGATTATTTTATTATAGTGTGTCTGAGAGAGAGAAGAAATAGAGAGCAAGAGAGACAGAGAACCTGCTTGAAAAGCCTAAATAAGTAATATTTAGTAGTATGCTATACATTTTAATGTATTTATTAAAGGCTTCACTGAATTCTGTATCCATAGGACTGATCCCATTTTTGGCCTCTCACACCTTTAACAAAAGGAATATTTATAATGGTGCAGATGCAAAACAATCTGAAATAATATAAACTTGAGGCGTCTAAAACATTAATAAAATGTTTGTTAAAGTTCTAAAAGCCGATTAGCTTTGTTACATTTGAAGTGGGAATACAAATTTGATGTTTTTTTTGCTGTTCCAAATCATTTTCATTCTACATTGCCTCCTGAATATTTGTATCTTCAATGGCTTGGCTGCCTTTGAGGCATTGATTTGTTCTTGAGCCTAAATGGCCTAACATTAATGCAGTCCTGAATGATTTAGCAACCATTTTTCTTTATTACAGGAAATTAGTCTAGTAATGTGCTTCAGAGGCATGTGCCACCACTTTGTAATTAACTTTTAGGACCCTAAGTGCTAGAATATTTCTCTAAGATTTACGAGTCCTACATAGTGCAGTGAATGCAGTCAAGTCGGAAAACAGAACTTAGTGTACAAAGATTAATATACTCAAATGGATCGTACAGTCTGTGTGGGAATGAGGATGCACTTTTTTCTCCATTCATAAGGGTCACAATTACAGAGAAACTGTGTTTGTAAACATAGTTTTACCTTATACATGAACAAGAAGAAAGCAACAGGAATTAAACTCTAAGTATAAAGCACATTTGCTGAGGGCACCATGCTTATAAAGATTTCAGAAGGGTCAGTGTTCTTATCAAAGCCTGCTCTGTTTGTGTCTACTTCGTAGGCTGTGCAAGCTGCTGGGGTGTCAGCATGTGATCTTTTCTACTGCTCCATTTTGTCACAGTCAAAAGAAAGAGGGGAAAGGATCGGTTGAGAAAATGTTCCATCCTCTTGCTGCGTTCTTCATTTATACTTTGCCTAAGGTGCACATCAGCCTCCAGGGACAGCTGTTATATTTAAACACCATCTAGGTCATCTTCACATGGGCCAGTCATGCAGTGGTAGCTTTTTAAAATGAAACTCTGAATTAACTTTATTCATCTTCTGAAAGAAAGATGCCCTCACCTGACTCTATTACAAATCAGCAAGTATAAGAGTTAGAGGAGGGCGGATAAAATGGTAGTATCATAGACTTATTGTGTGAAATCTTTATGAAATGGATGCTTTTATTGTGGGTGAAAGAAAATGTTTTCATGCTGATTCTTTTTGGTTTAAACTATAACTATTGGGCTATTTATACTCCACCCACAAATTTGAACTTTGACAAGCTTAAAACAATTGAAAGGTAATCCATTCAGCCTAATGAGGAATTGTAATTTTCTTTATTGAATATATTGCCTTAGATGTTACCCAATGAATTGCCCAATGTTACCATGACCTGCAAAATAAGTCTGGCCCATTGCATTAGGGTGAAAAGGATTGCTCTAGCTGTTACAGGACAGTTTTGTGTATCAGAAGTTAATGCATATGTGGGTGGAGAATATATAGTCCAATTTCCTTATATTATTTGAAAGAATTTCACAGCTAACTGCATTAATCAAGTTCACTTGAAACATTTCTTTATTTAAGTTCGGTCAGTGGACAATAATGTCAACATCAAATACAATATTATAAAGAAGCCACTGAGGCGCAGTAAAGGAAGCTAATGTTGTATTTTAAACTGTCACTAATGGTTAATATGAAGGTTAAACTACCAATGAGAGAGATTAGAGTGAGATACATTAGCTAACAGCACACTCTGAGATTGGTCAGGCTGTAGAGTAGTTGGTGTATATGGCGGGTGCATTTGCTACTTCTGAAGTGTTCACTTTTGGATCTGGGCCTCCGACTCCTCATCATCATCCTCATACATCTCTCCCTCTTCTTCAGCTGTGGCATCCTGATACTGCTGATACTCTGACACCAGGTCATTCATGTTGCTCTCAGCTTCAGTGAACTCCATCTCATCCATGCCTTCTCCAGTGTACCAGTGCAGGAAAGCTTTACGCCTGAACATGGCAGTGAACTGCTCAGAGATGCGCTTGAACAGTTCTTGGATGGCAGTGCTATTGCCAATAAAGGTGGAGGACATCTTGAGCCCCCTAGGAGGAATGTCGCACACAGCCACCTTCACATTGTTGGGGATCCATTCCACAAAGTAGCTGCTGTTCTTGCTCTGAATGGCCAGCATCTGCTCGTCCACTTCTTTCATGGACATGCGGCCTCTGAACACGGTTGCTACGGTGAGGTAGCGGCCATGGCGTGGGTCACAGGCCGCCATCATGTTCTTAGCATCGAACATTTGCTGAGTGAGCTCAGGCACTGTGAGGGCGCGGTATTGCTGGCTGCCTCGTGCTGTTAGAGGCGCAAAGCCAGGCATGAAGAAGTGGAGCCGAGGGAAAGGTACCATATTGACAGCCAGCTTGCGGAGGTCAGCGTTCAGCTGCCCTGGGAAACGCAGGGAGGTAGTGACCCCACTCATGGTGGCTGAAACCAGGTGGTTGAGGTCACCATAGGTGGGTGTGGCCAGCTTAAGCGTGCGGAAGCAGATATCATAGAGAGCTTCGTTGTCAATACAGTAGGTTTCGTCTGTGTTCTCCACAAGCTGATGGATGGACAAAGTGGCATTGTAGGGCTCCACCACTGTGTCAGACACTTTAGGGGAAGGCACTACACTGAAAGTGTTCATGATTCGGTCAGGGTACTCCTCCCTCACTTTACTGATGAGCAGGGTCCCCATGCCAGACCCTGTGCCTCCTCCAAGGGAATGGGTGAGCTGGAAACCCTGCAGGCAGTCACAGTTCTCACATTCCTTCCTCACCACATCCAGCACTGAGTCCACTAGCTCTGCTCCCTCTGTGTAATGACCTTTAGCCCAGTTATTACCTGCTCCACTCTGGCCTGGAATAAACCACAGAGTTTCAATTTTAACTCATTTAGTGGTGTAATGTCAGATCTATAACAACATATCAGAGCTAAAGAGATATAACATAGATTTAGCTAATCGGTAAAAGGATTTAGATCTGAGATCAGCCGTCTAGATGTGACTAATCAGATTTAATTCCTAACTCACCAAAGATGAAGTTATCAGGTCTGAAGAGATGACCAAATGCTCCAGATCGCACACTATCCATAGTTCCAGGCTCCAGATCCACTAGGATGGCTCTGGGAACATATTTGGAGGCTGGCAAGAGAGCAGATACAAAGCAATGAATAGGTAGCATACAAAATGAGTTATTCAATAAGGCAATCCATTCATCAGAGATATGACCATGACAAAAATAATACTGCCTTTTCAATTAATGTAATGATAATATATATTTTCAGGCTCTTCTGTAAGCTTTCTTACACAAATGTATCAATAGTTAGTTCACATTTTTTCCTGGGCATTAATGAAAAATTTCTGTTGTTATTAAGTGGTGCTTTGCCTGTATTCACTGTGTGATCGAGGGCTCATTCTGACTCACAGGAAGCTTCATTGTAGTAGACACTGATTCTCTCCAGCTGCAGGTCTGAGTCACCAACGTAGTTTCCAGTTGGGTCAATGCCATGCTCATCACTGATCACCTCCCAGAACTGCACAAGGACACAGCCAACCAATCAGTAATAAAACCTTTAATACATGGGATGAAGGCTGATGACATTGAAAAAACAGTTCCCTGAAGCATGAATATTTTAAAATACATATTTCTTGTCATCTTTAATTCAGAGCATATTTATTTTACAAAGACTTTTGCCAAAATAATATGAATTACTTTAATCAGAAGGTAAGAAAGGATAATGGAATTGCTCCCATTACGTTTAGGCATATGGAATAAATTAATATAGTAATTTCAATTTGATAAATATATAAGCAAATGCATTTGTACCACAAAAAAACTCCAGGTTAATTAAGTATTCCTGCAGCAGCAGTTTGAGATAGCTTGATATTCTAGCAACAGACTAAAGAAAAGAACATGTCAGACTGCTGCTGTAACAGACACAGCTGTCCTGAGGGGATGAGGGAGGGGGTTATGGCATCAGTCCAGCAGAGAGAGCAGAAGAAAAAAGAGCAGGAGAAGCAGTGAGTGAGTGACAGATGGAGCAAGAAAGAGAGGGAGAGAAAGCAACAAAAAACACCAGAGAGAAAGATGTAAGAAATGACATTGTAAGTGATAAAGTATAGCAACTCATAGAAGCGATACTGCAATAAATAAATAAATAAATGTACATCTCCCCCCAGTGAAATAGAGTTAGGTGAACATAGTGTAGTGTTTGGAGCCTTGCACAAGAACACATTGGTGTAGATGGTGTAAAAAGTGAGTCCTATGCTTAGATACATTTTTTATGAAATATAAATTTAATATTAATGGACCAGAATTATTATGGAAAAATATTGCTATGAAATTACATTAAACATCTGAAATTCTCTTCTCTTGACAAATTTCCTGTTTCTGAATTCCTGAGCAAACCTGTTTATCCCCACTAGAAATAGACAAACAGCTCTCAGCCTCTCTTAAAAAATAATTTAATCAAGGGGGCATGACTTGGCAGCTGAGAATAGGAGCCAGTGGGGAAATGTACTTCCTCACTGGCCCATTATGATGGTGTGGGTTCATGTGACTGGACTTAAGAGTGACCACTGCAGAGATGCAGACATGTAGTTCAGGCCTGTGTGTAAACTGGTAAATAGTGCTGTAAAGATCTGTTCCCTGCACTGAGCCTGGGATTTGGGCTTGGCCTAGAGTGCAGGGTCTACTGCTTGAGTTGTAGTAATTTGGGTTAGAGCTGTGGACTATGGCTGAAAAACAGCACAATGGTCCTGACAAAGAGGTTTGTCTCTCTGCGGGAATCCTCTGATAGAATTCCTTCCAGCTGGGGTGTAGCCATTAAGACACGTGAAAAAAAAAAAACAGAACCAAGAAATAGCACTTTTATTCAAGAAATGTGCTGCTGGCCAGTGCATGATAAAGACAGTTAAGACAGGCCAAGTTAATGCTATCCCCTTTTACTCTTTCTCTCTCTCTCTCTCTCTCTATCTATCTATCTATCTATCTATGTGTTTGTATGTGCACGAGTGTGAGTGTGTGTGAGAGAGAGAGAGAGGGAGAGAGGGAGAGAGGAGGGGGAGATATATATATAGAGAGAAAACAGCTCAATAAAAAGGAACCTCACTTCAAGGACACAGCAAACAGTGAAGAGCATCATGGAATATTTGACATTTAGTGCTCTGTATTTGCTATAAGAATCTATACGCACATGAATTGAAATGCTTTCATCAGCAGAATTGTGGCCATTCCTTCACCCCCACTCTCCCTCTCTCTTTCTCTCTCTCTCTCTTTCTCTCTTTCTCTCCCTCTCTCTCTCTCTCGCTAATTATTTCTTCAACACCAATGTCACCTGCTATCTAAATGGGTAAATGGGTAATTAGGGAATCCCAAATCACTGGGCTTGGTTTCTTAAATGTGGCATGTACTAATTTGTCAGAGATAGAAAGGAATGAAAATAAGAACGAGTGAGAGGAGAATGGAAAGTGAGAAAGAGTTTGCCATTAATAACATAGGTAAGAATAACAGCTAAATATATTAATTTTCATTGTGGCATGAAAATCTCCTAACTCCTTTTTTCCCTGTTTTTTTACTTGTTTTTTTTCTTTTTATTCCAAGAAAATAAATCTTGATAAATGGATAAACAGTAATGGAACAAAGTCCCTTTATTTTAAACATGCATCAAAGTTATGAATGTTTCCAAATTTCTACACAGTTACCATTTCCTAGGATTCAACTGACCAAAAGAAAAAAAAATTAAATTAAAAAACAGGCAAGACCCTTAGTACATCGTCCAGCTGAAGAAAATTGGCAAAAGAATTAGCTTGTGGTAAGCATTTATTCCTAATCAGAACATGTGTGTGAGCGTGTGTGGGGAAAGAGCTGCGGTTCTCATAATGGTAAATTAATGACAGGGCAGATGCGATCACGTTAAACGATCTTCAGCCACCCTCCTGCAGACAGCATGAGATCACCGCATTATGTTAGCCCCCTCCTCACTACCCCAGCCCATTGCACTACCCCCCTCCCCCCAATTCTCCACTCCCAGTCTCTTTCCAGCAGAAGGTGCTGACATATGCCTGTGATACAGGATATCCTCCGCTCTCTGTTTTGAATTACATGACAGGGCTCTGGTGATGATGATGTAATGGAAGTTGTGGTTATTATACGGCGCAGAACGCTAGTCGTCTGCAGCATCACTGGTCTCTGCGCTCTAAATGATCTGCTGAGTAATAGCCCATTTTAAAAATGCCCACAACGATAAAAGTTATTAGATCTATTCAATATGTTGCTCTTTAAATCTGGGACAAGAAGCAAAAGGAGCTTACAACCATCTCCACTGGTATCTGCACACCATTAACTCCAAAGGAGAAAGGCAGTGCTGTTTACAATGCAGTGAGATGAAATGGGAATTCAGAAAAGTGTGTGCAGGGCCAAATATCAGCAGTTGACTAATATATGAATTATTTCTGCTTGGGTCTCCGAAGGCAGACAATGACTGAGCATGCTGCCAGCACAGCATCTGTTACAGTACTGCAGAGCCATGACAAAGCAGGTGGGGCCTGATACAGGCCTCTCCAACTACAGCTCATTATTCATTCTGATCTGGAGTAAGCACAAATGCAAAACGATCCATTCCAAAATATTGCACATCCATTTGTAACCATTTGGATATGGGTCTAGTTTTTCAAGAGAAATACAGCTGGCGTGTAATGGAAAACAGAGTCCTTTCTCTTGTAAAAAGTGTTGTTAATCATAATATGGCAACGATCCTTATTGTATCTGTAAAGCCCAGTCCTTCATTATGCATTTCCAAATGGAAAGAAAAACTCTTCAGTTTACAATTATGAAGACAGTCTCTAATCACCGTGCAGCACCACAGGAGCCCTGCCTGTCCACTATGCTTTTTACAGGAATATTTGAAAATAGGTTATTACATATTCCTCTCTCTAAACCTTCAATGTTCCCAGCTTCTCTGACTTTCATTGTAGAAAAAGATCTGTGTCCGTGATTTTAGACAGGAGATGTAAGCTCAGAAATTTGCCATGTCAGCTAGGAAGGAAACTGTGTCTTTGTTTGAGCCACTTCTGCAGCCTCTCCCGGTAAAGCGTTATTTTCCCACCTGTTTTCAGGTTAGTCACGCCTCCCGAATCCATGATTGGCCAGTATTTAATGTTTTGATTGGCTGATTGCCTGTGAATGAGGAATATTATCCAATCTATGAGATGCAGCTGTGCAAGCGCAAACTAGTTTGCCGGAATAGCGGTAGGTGAATATAGCGGAAGGTGAATATAGCGGAAAACGGGTGGGTTCTCAGAAATACGGGTGGGGAAACAAAGTCTCAGACGACAGAGCGGAATGACACCGCAGCTTGCTGTTCAAACCAACTTCGCTCTCTGGAGACGAATTAATTTTTTATTAGCGCTTCTCCCAGCTGTTGCTCTTTCAGACATTCCACTGATTTGAGTCAGGAGAGATATAACGGTTTAGTTTAGTTTTCTGAAAGAGTCAAAGGGTATGGGCGTTGCCATGTCTTTCACGTTTGGTCCGGTCACTTCAGCAGAGACAAGGACAAGATAGAAGGACAAGGTAAAGCCAAAAACTAAAACACACGGGGAAACACTATATCTTTTTAAGAATTCCCACTTGTCTTAATTATAAACTGATGTTAAGATCAGAACATTGCATGGCAGTTGCCCTTCAGAGTTTTCCACGAGTTATTACTGAGGAATGAGATTTAAATCAAGATTAAGAACAACGTTACCTTGGCTCCGATCTGATTGCCGCACTGGCCGGCTTGAATGTGAACGATCTCGCGCATTCTGTCCCGTTTCGTCCAGCGGCTGTCGGTGAAAGGGCTAATGTGTGTATAAGTGTGTGTCCTCCTCCAAGTCGCCGGCAGAAGGTTTGGGCAATCTACGCGAGGCTTTTTATACCGCAAACCGAGAGACTTTACCGCACCGTAGAGAGAGAGAGAGAGAGAGAGAGAGAGAGAGAGAGAGAGAGAGAGAGAGAGAGAAAGAAAGAAAATGATGCGGTGACGTCAGTCTCCGCACAAGCCAATCAGAGAGAGCTGAGAAACCAGTCGTCTGGGTTCTGTGGTACCAGACAGAGCAGCAACATCAGCACCACTGCCTTATCAGTAGCCTGTCATCAGCATGTGGACATGTTTACTCTCAGAAATAAAGAGCACTGATACATTTTGTTTGTCACAATTCAAAAAACATACGTTAATTTTACATTTAAAATGTTTGATTCATTTGCCAAGGAATATGGTTACAGGTAGTTACTGTAAAGTCCATAACTAAAAGGCATAGGCTGATGTCATACCACTGAGGGGAATACTCTTTCCACCACTCCAGTGACAGAGGGTAGGACTGGTGACACATTACACATCACTCATTTGTGAAGCCGACACAGTGGCTGGGCTGGGCTTTGGAGGAATCATCTGTCTATCCAGTAGAAGCTGAAAAAAAAAATCACCATTTAGTATTCACACTTAATCTAATTATCTTTGAGAACCTGTGTATAGGTTTAACTCAGGACACACTGTCCTCTTCTAAAAACTAAAAAGAGCCACACCTCCCTTATTTACAACTTGTCCTGCATGTTAATGTGAACAATTTCAGAATAATTTGTCATCTTTATCTTAATCTTTAATCACCCAGTAACAGATACACACCTTTCTGTTGTTACATGTGTTATACATTTAAACCTACATTTCAGAGGTGCACCATCTATGTACATGAAACAGCCTATGAGTAACATAAAGGAGGTGTGATCTGTCACCATGGTGATCAAAGAATGTCGCAAGGTACTATTTTTAAAATCATTATTAAAAGCATTTCGGACTCTACCTGCATCAGAAATGTACAAATTGAAATTGAAATAAATAAAAAAGGTAATAAGAATGAAGGTCAAATAGTGACAATGATCTATTGAGTTGTTGGAGTTTTAGCAGTGTTTTTTACTGTTTTATCTTCCATTGTACTGCAATAGGCTTTGCTTGTTGTTTTTTTAAAACCTCCATTTTCTCCACTTTAACATTTCCTCTTCTCTCCTCATAATGCTGAGAGAACAAGATTTATTTCAGCATTCCTCAGGCTTCCAGTCATAGCGCTCTTGTTGTCCAAGCTCCAGCAGCTCTCTAAGTGGAGGTGAGTGTGACTCAGGAAAGAAACTGTAAGTTCAGTAACACACTCTGCAGAGGCAGCATGGCGGTGGAGGGACAACAAAAGACAAAATCCCTGACTCACTCTGACCCCACCCACAGCCAATGAGCTGGCTGGGCTTTGAGTGGGACCCTACATTGGATCCTTTAAACACAAGAGGTGAGTTTAGAAAGAAGAAAAGTATGAACAAGGAAAGAAATACATTCCATCAAATAAGTGTGTAACTGCGTCTATGAAGTAGCAACAACCAGTGTTCACTGGTTGTTGAAGAATGAAGAATGAAGCCTCACTTCTGCACTTATTTTCTTTCAACAAAAACAGGCATGTGGTACATTTGTTGGAGCAGGCATTATACAAGAAGCTCAAGTCTGTTCTAAAAATGATTTACCAACACAGGATGGATGTTTAAAAAGCACATCACTGACAACAATGGAATGGAAAGGAAAATAAATTCTAACTGTAATACGCAAATATTATACCGAATATTAATGTTAATTTATTTTTGTCTTTTAAAAGTTAATCATGAGTTTTCCTTGAAGATTGCCCTGTGTAAGCAATACACAAAAACATGTGGCATTGTTACATTCGTAGCATGCACTGTATCTTTCCTTAAAGTGATTTTGCACACTCATGAGCTCACTTCTGCCTTAAGCATGATGTATTGATCTCTGACTCCAAGGACAGATGCAGTTGAGTGCTTAATTGAGCAGAGCTTTCAGAGGCTTAACATACACAGATGGTGCCACCCAAGGAAAATATCAGGGGGAGGACCAGGCCATTTACAGAATAATTTATTCAGATCTACTCCCTATATGTAGAGGAGGTACGACCTCTGAACAAGATCTGTTTTTTTCTGGAAAAGTCCCTGTCTTGAAAGGCAAAGACTGAAGATTACCATGGATTAAACCCTCTCTGATGCACCAGTAAGCTTAACCAAGTTTAGATTACAGTTTGTATGATCATATTCCTGCTGAGCTTCTTTTCACCATTAGCCTTTAAACGACTGTTTACATTTCTAAAGAATGGTGCTTAGTATCAATGGCAGTATGCGTTCTGATTATTGTGAACACAATTTCAAAATTTTAACAACTTGTAAATATGACAATAAAAGTGAATTATATTTAATATTTACTTATTATACCCCTCTTCAACAAGGTTGCAGTTCCATGGGGTTTTACAAAATGTGTGACATTCATTGGTCAAAACACCACAAGGATCAAATAACACAGCATCGTTCTCACCCTGTCTGAACAGCACTTCTCAAAAAAGTGCTGTTTCTATGCCTTTTCCTTTAAAGGGAACATATATGATCCTGAAGATCTACCGTCCTCACAGCACAACAAACACCCCACCCCCCACTCCCTATTGTGTCCAATCCGAAGCTCTGCCATCCAAAATCATACAAGACATTGCTAGTCTCGAGGTTTTTTGTTTGTTCTCCTTTGCATATTTTAGAATGGAAGTTACAGGACTGTAATTTGTTCATGTTTGAAGTTTACACTTTAAAATAAGAATTGTCTAGTCTTGTTAAAAATCTTTGCTGTTGTGGCTCTATTGGTTCACAGTCAAGCCGCAGAGCGTAATTATGATTAATGAGTCTGAAGCCCGCAGAGAGATGTCCAGGCCAGCACCTGCGGACTGCTGCCCAGTTCTGACCCTATAACTTGACACTGGCTGCAGCACAGAGAGAGGCATATGTAAATTACTTACAGAGACAGGATTTCAAGGGTCACAGAGAAGGCCCTCTGGGAAACATGGTTTAAAAACACATTCCTTGTAGAAAATTACTTTCTTCATCATCTGATTGCCACACTGCTGCTAAATGGAACATTTGGCAAGTTTTGTATCTGTGCAGGCCCAAAAGTAGCTTTAGAAAGCATGAAATCTAGAGGCACACCAGCGTTTACATCAATTAAAACTAAGTTTACCTTAATTTAAATTGCCACGTGATTGCTGTGCACTGAGCAGTAAAACTCGTTCAAAAGACTGGAAGCTATCAGGACAAAACATCATCATTTTCAAATCAGTTGAAGAGGACAGATCTAAAACTGACTGGAAATAATTCCTTTGCATTCACTTCCTGAAATTAGGCTAAATATATGTTTCCTTCTCCTGGATCTTGCATCTAACAAAGATATGGCTTAGATACAGCAGTTTATATGGTGTCTGATACGATGTGAAAAATCAATGCAGACTTACTGAGAAAAAGCAGTGTTTGTGCAAAGTCACCGTGGCTTTTAAAAGAGTGGTTTGGAGGCAAGATTTGTGTTTAGAACCACAGCGCCCTCTGCTGGACTAGAGAATTGATTCAGTAATCCACGAGGATTTTTAAAAAATGCGAGCAACAGCACTCTCTAGTAGCCAGGGCATGCTATAATCTCCATCTCCTAATACCATACTCAGAGCAAACAAGTTAATGACAAAAATGTATCCACTGTGTGAAGTAGGAAAGTGCTTGTTAGACCCTGCCAATATTGCTCATTGTGAATATGAACTTAATAAATGAGGATATCAATTAAATCAAACCTTTTAAATTGTACACTGTATACTATTTTAACCCAACCTACTGTCACTTTGACTCTCCCATTACACTCATCTTTAAACCAGCAGGTCACAACTGAGTACACAGAAATGGAAACAAATGGAATGAAAAGACAGAATACAGTACCAGTCAAAAAATTTGGACACATCTTCTCGTTAGTCGTTGGTGGAATAGTGCTATTCTCTGTATTGAACTGTGTACCAGCACCTACCTCTGCACAACCCAAGTTATGGTCTCAAACACATTAAGAAGGTGAACAGTTCTACAAATTAACTCCTCAAGGTGACGACCTCATGAAGCTAATTTAGAGAAATCAATGCTGTCATGAAAGCAACAGGTGGCTACTTCGAAGACTCTAAAGTATGAAACATTTATTTAAGTTTTAAACACTTTTTTTGTTTTACTACATAATTCCATTTGTGTTCCTTCATAGATTCTTCCATATTCATTTACATGAGAAGTAATGAGTATGAGAAGATGTCCAAACTTTTTACTGGTACTGTACATTCACTATATGTGGAAAATGGCCCAAAACAAAGGAAACCTTCCCTGAGTGGGTGTGTCCAAACATTTGACTGATACTGTATAAAACTTACCGTGACCCTGAAATGAATTACATGACAAAGGAAAAGATGATGATGATGATGATGATGTATGTAACGTTAAACACTTTATATGTGTGACAAGCAAAAAAATGCAAACAACTTAAAAGATAAAAATTTGAGTTTTTACAAGAAAAATGGAAAATTGCTGCAGAATTATTTGCAAAACAAAAGCATTCATTCATTCATTCATTCTGTCATTCATTTATTCATTCATTCATTATCTGTAACCGCATATCCAATTCAGGGTCACAGCGGGTCCAGAGCCTACCTGGAATCATTGGGCACAAGACGAGATCACACCCTGGAGGGGGCGCCAGTCCTTCACAGGGCAACACACACATTCACTCACACATTCACTCACAAACAAATCAAAACAAAAGCAAGTCTCTCAAAATAACACAACCTTAGTAAACAAATAATGTTGCTGCCACAGCTCCTGAGTCTGGGTCCTTGGTTCAGTTCTCACATGGGGTCACTGTCTGTGAAGAGTTTTGTGTGAACTCTCATATCTCCGTGGGTTTCGTCTAGTTTCCTGCCACAATTCAAAAACACGTATTGTTTTGTGGATTGTCTGTGTAAAATTGTCCACACGGGTGTGAGAGTGTGAAGGACTGGGTGAGTTTGTGACATCCCGTTATAGACTGGCACATTGAAGAGGGTGTGTTCCCTCTTTACGCCCAGTGATTCTGGGTAAGCTCCAAACCCACCATGACATTAAACAGGATGAAGAGATTAATGAAAGTTAAGGAATGAGTGTATAATAAGTGGTCTTTGTAATTTTCTGCTACATATATTCTGCTTTTTCACTGATGGAGAAAAATGAATAATTGTATTTATTCATTCATTCATTCATTGATTATCTGTAACCACTTCAGGGTCATGGTGGGTCTGTAGCATAACCTACTTGCATTTAGTATTTGTTAAAAGTATCAAATAGTGATCTCTCTCTCTTTCTCTCTCTCTCTCTCTCTCTCTCTCTACTGTGCATCCTGGATGTAATTAAAATTACAATTATCACTGCATTCCACAGGCAGTGGGTCATATGACTGTCTGCCCACACTGCGTACAGTTCAACTCACAGAGCTAGATATGATTATAGGACATGGAGGACAGATATGGTTTCTTTCATAATCAGTTATTCAGAAGTTCTACATAACAGCATCACCCTGAAGTTTTATTACAGACCTCTAAGAAATCACATGATATTGACATTAGTGTAGCTAGAGCACATTTTTCTGGCTCTGAGCTATATTAATATAAAAGATGTTTCTGTCTGATGCTTTTGAATAATCAGAACAAACCTCGCTCTAAGCTGGTGTTAAAATTAAAGCTCTTATTTAACAAATGATGTTCCAGCCACCAAACTGTCTCAAAATACTGCAGCAGCCCAGAGGACTTTCTCCACACGGCAAGACAGAAGGGCTGGGGAGAGGCCAGAATGGTCATATTTACTCTACTAGTGAATTAATTGGCAAATGCCTACGGTGATATTTTTAGATTTTTTACAGTGATGGTTCACAGTTTAATTACACAGAATGCAACATACAACGGCTTCCTGTACAACACGACGAGACATTAGTTAATGGTTATTAACCCATCAAAAAGCTAGTGATTAATATCTCTACAAACTACAAGGAAACAGTTGACGTCTTCCCTGCGTCAGCTCAGTATGATCAGCTTACACACCTCAGTCAGGGGGAGTTGGAATGAGCCCCCACTAATGGATGAGAAACTGTAAAAGAATGGACTTTGTGCACACCACAGCCAGCATTGCTTTGAAAACCTTGTTTCATAAGACCTTTCGATTTGAAAGAATAAGCCCTCCTTTGTCTGAGTAAATCCCTCGCCCTGCCTCCATCTCTGTTGGTGCTAGACTGCTTTGGGCATCCCACATTTAGACTGAATTATTCCAAGATGTGATAGATGATCCAACGCTTCACAGTCTTGTGTTTTTATACAGCTTTCATTAAAGACAGACTGGGGACATCCTCACTACTATCAGGGGCTCATAAATTTGAGCTGCTCTTAATTTGTCTTTACCACTATTACAGGAATGTTCATTAGACGTCTTATAGAGGCGGGTCCTTCAGTGCCTCTTCCAGAGTTAATTAAAAAAAATATGATAATAATAATAATAAAATAATTGTAAGTTTGTAAACACTTGGCAAATATTCAGATTGTTTGTCCTGAAGACTTGCAGACTCAAAACTCCTGTACCCCTGTAAGACCCCCCTCCAGTACTGAGAATCAGATACAGCAGTATACAGTCAAATCTAGCTACATGTGATTTATTTTCACTTTTGTTTTAAATGGAATAACTATAATGATAAAACTATGGAGTTTTAGGGCCACGGCATTGAAAAAAAAGATTCAGAATTTTGAGAATAATGTCGGAATAATTCTGAGATTAATGTCATAAGGATGTGCATTTGTAAGCATTTTCTGAAATAATTTACTTTCTTTTAGAGGCATTAAACATCTGGCACCTATCACCTCTGCTGTGAAAAATTCAGTTCAAGTTAGTTTCTCTAGAAATAAGCATTTCACATCTAACTGCCCTGAATGAGCCAAGATTAAACCTTAATCGTTTATTTATGCATTTTATAAAAATTGTGTTTTCTCTTTTAAGTAATTGTGATACAATCCAATACAATGAAAAGTCTTCTTACTGTAATTACACAGTGTAGGCAGACATTGCCAGTATTAAATTATGCACCAGGTGCCTTTCTTAAATGTGTATAAATTATAAACAGGCTTAAAGCAGCAACTCAGGTAAATCTGGTTTTCTTAAGTGGCTGCACGGAAGGGATTCATCTTTACTCCACACAGAATGTGCTGGGTATTCCTTTAATGAGTCAATAATGTAGCCCACAGCATCATCTCGTGATGGGATGTAACTGGCTGAACAAAGGACAGTTCATATTTAGGACAGTATCAAATGAATTAACACAGGCTTTAACTAAAGGCAGAGCATAAAATGTACATTCAAGGCAAATGCCAAAGTATCACAGCTAATTTGATACCAAATATAGATTTCAAGTTTCCAGGGCAAAACTGTTTCCTCACCACATGACTGCATGCCTCAGATATCTAAAGTGGTCAAGGATAGAACCAGAACAATTGTATACCATCAGTGTATTCTTTACCAGCATTGTATTTTCAGAATGAAAACATGATTCAGTGGTATTACCTAGTTCTAAAAGCAGTATTTTTTTCTGGATAAATTATAAACAATTTTAATTTACATAAAATTCCCTTTACCCAAAATGTATCCAATCAGTCAAGACATGTTTGGTGTCTGAAGTTTGTCTTTTCTGTTGTAAACCTGAGCTGTAATTCCTTCATCCTTTTTGAGCAATATAGGTTTCTATTATACAAGCTTTGTAGCCCTAATGAAAACAAAAGAAGCAAATTTATGTTGAGAACCTGAACATGTCTTGACCAATCAACCTAATTTTCATGTTTCGTGTGTTTTTTCTCTCATTACTGCCCATACCTGCAGAACATTAACTGGTGTGACTATCTCTTGATAGAAGATCAGGAGCTCATTTCTTAACGTATAGTTTATAAAATAACTTTTTTTCCTTGTACAAAACTAGGACAAATAGAATGAATATGTGTGAAATAAAATGATGAATTGAATTTACCTGATGTACAGCAACTTTCTGGTACCAAGCCTGACCCTCAAACCATTAAGCCATGGCTAGCCATATGCTGTATTCACTCATGTGGGAATCACACAATAATTCATTCATTCATTCATCGTCTGTAACCGATTTGACATGAAATGTAAAGACAAATGTAAAACCCTCAAGTGAGCAAGCCAGGGGCGACAGTGGCAAGGAAAAACTCCCCCAGCTGAGGAAGAAACCTTGGGAGGAACCAAGGCTCACAAGGGGTGACCCATCCTCCTCTGGTCAATCTACTGGTGATGATAGTTAGTAGTCCAATCACTGGGTGCAAGGCGGGAACACACCCAGGAGGGGGTGCCAGTCTTTCACAGGGTGACACACACTCACACATTCATTCACACACTTACACGTATGGACACCTGAGTAGTCAATCCACCTACAAACATGTTTTTGGACCGTGGGAGGAAACCCATGCAAACACAAGGAGAACACACCAAACTCTACAAAAAGTCACCCAGAGCGGGACAATGATGCTACCTGCTGTGCCACCATGCCACCCCACAATAATTCAGCACATCACATTTTTCAGTGTATGACTGAACAGATTAAAGTTATCACAATGTAAACAGAACAGGAACATGGCAAGTCTTGGCTTGACAGAGCAATAAAATACAGCATATACATTCTAAACTGTATTTACATTTGTTTAAGTCCTTTCATACGGCCTCGTGTTAAAAATAATAACCACCATTTCTGCATATGTGCATATTCAAGATGTAAACAGTCATTCAATGGAGTTTGATATGATGCATTAGAGAGAAACCTACTGACTCTGATTTCTTCACTGAGGTGGTGATACTACCCAGGGGTCGCAATGACTACAACACTACTACAGTCTTAGTACTATAGTACATGCTATGCAAAAAGGGCCAATGTACCTTCAGATTTTGTGTGTGTGTGTGTGTGCTGAGAATTAAAGAGGGATGCACCTGAAAGAAGACATTTCATAGTTTTGCCTCATAATGTCAAGAATATTTTATACTCAAATATTATATTAACAAAATACAAAATATTAACAACAAATTAAGTATGTTATACTCACACATACTTTTTAATACTTAGGTGAAAACGTTTTTTCTTCCTGAAACTCTATTCAAATGAGTTGTAAGTCAACCATTTTACAGTGTATGCTCATACATAACCTTTTCATTTAACAGCATTCTCTCAGGTAGAGTTCATGACTTCAGACATCCGTTTCCTTAAATCCACTTTGAAGGATTCTGTCTTCTCCAGAATGAAGCTTTTCACATCAACCCACTCAGAAAGCAGTGGAATTATTTAGACATTTTTCTGGGTGGAAAGTCTTTTAAAGCTGCAGACATGTATGAGTTTCAGAAATAAATATAGTTGCAAAAATCACCCAAAATATTGAAGGGCAAAAAGACAGTGACAGAGATGAATATCATAATGAACAAATACAGACTGTTTCCTTCTTATAAACACTGAACATGTCCTAAAGGCTCTGTGCTGCTATAGCTCTCCGCAGGTTGTCATAAGTCTGTGTACAGCTGTCTCAGCTTTTTTGTAACAGAATAAAAAAGACACAGTGCAGGTCATCAATCCAGCATTATACAGTATCCACTGGAAGAGCCTAGGTCTACTGCAGTCTATCAGACTTTCAGTGCTGCACTATGAGCACTTCATCTTGGTCCTTGAAGAGGGGGGTTTTGGCTCATTGTGGAGGAAAGACTAAAATGTGATTCAGAATGAATGTGTTTAACGTTGTATATTAGGGGCAGAGGGACAGTTTGATGTGGGGTCTCATGGGATGTATTAACAGTAATGATCCATGAGGGTCTGACAGTCAGATGAGTGTCTGAACTATGTCTTTGTGTTTTCATATTAAAATTCACATCACAGAGCACCAGGAGCAGAGGACGAGCTCTTTGAGGGTCTTCCTGAGCTCCTGGCTCCGGTAGGCATAGATAAGGGGGTCTATAAGAGAGTTGCAAATTATGAGGATGAGGAAGAGGTTGAAGTGGCTGAAGTAGCACTTGCAGTACGGGTTGGTTGGGCACGTGAGGATGAGCACGAGGTGCAAGAAGAAGGGCCCCCAGCACACAACGAAGACCCCCAGCAGGATGGTGAGCGTGACGGCGCCCTTCATGCTCGTGGCTGCAGCCGTGGCCGCCGCTCTCGCCGAGGGCCGGGTCTTGTTGAGCGCGCGGATGCGACGAGAGTGCACGCGCGCCAGCACGAACATGTGCAGGTAGAGCGCGGCGGTGAAGACGAGCGCGAGGCCGAAGAAGGTGACCAGACACGCCACCACGGCGTCGTCTGTGTGGTAGACGATGAAGAGCGAGCTGGACGTGAGACTCGAGATCCACACGAGCACGATAACGGCCACGGCGCGGCGCGTGGTCACGATGCTGTGGTAGCGCAACGCGTAAAAAATGGTGACGTAGCGATCGGCGGCGATCGTGCACAGGAAAGAGAGGGACGACACCACCGAGCTGCAGATCATCACGTCGATGACGTTGTCCAGGTGACGCAGCATGCGCGCGGTCACCGCCAGCACGCCGTGCTCGGTCAGCAACATGAAGAGGGTCTCCACCACGTTACTGACGCTCACGAGCATGTCGGACACGGCCAGGCAGCAGATGAAGTAGTACATGGGCGAGTGCAGGTTGCGGTTCTTCACGATGGCTGCGACCACCAGGATGTTCTCCACCAGACTCACGAGCCCCAGCAGCAGGAAGAGCTCCTGTGGAATCATAATCTGCGCGATCCCCGTGTCATTCACCCCGTCCCCGGTCGAGCCGTTCAGAGAGCCGTTACGCGCCTCCGGGAGCGGCGGAGAGAAGTGATGGTGCAGTGTCTCGTTCATGATCCGGACACAGAGGTCTCTCAGGAGACAGAGGAAGGGGCTCTTTAACCATGAAAAACAACAGTATTAAGGGCAAGTTTATCACATAATGTACACAAAGGGTAGTAGTGCTCTGCCTCTTGGGTTCTCTGGATGGAAAGAACTCTCAAAGTGGCAACAGGTTTGAAAGCGCTTATACAAATCTCTCCACAAATCTCCCTCACATGGGACTTCAGGTGGTGATGTGTAAATGCGTGTTGTGTTATTAGGCACTAATGGATCAGACAACGGAGTGATTACATCCCTCAGTGTTACTGCTGGACAGGGAATAACCCACCAACCCAAAATATCGAGCCAAACGTGTCCTGTAGGCAGTGACCTCCAAGTAAACAATTAGCCGTTGATTCAACGTTGAAATAACGCAATGACTGCCGTCTAATCAACGTTCTCTTAAGGTTGAAAATGAAAGCTGAAAAGACGTCCAAACACAGACATTGAAAAGACGACTATTAGACGTATTTTGGACGTCCATTGACGTTATTAATTGGTCCCGAAATAAATTACTTATATATAACGCGTTTTTGGACGTCCACTGACGTTATCGATTGGTCACCACTTATTAAGATAGATTTTGGACGTCCATTGACGTTTAAAATATGTCCTTGACGGACAGACTACTTTTAGATCTGTTTTGAACGTCCAGGGACGTTCCTTGTTTACTGGGCTACACACTTAAAAACGAAGGTATTTCGAGAGTGTATTTATTAAAGGGAATGGTTCTTTATAGAACCCTTAAGACACGAAGAACCTTAAATTAACAAGGAGTGTTGACGAGTGTTACATTTCTACACTCAAACTGTTGATTTAACACTAATAATGTTGATTCAACACTGGTGAATTTGCTGTGCACACGCTTTAAGATTGGTGTGTCTGGACAGTGAGTGGACACAGTGTTAAAAACTTCTGCACGGCACTGCTGTGTCTGATCCATTCATACCAGTGCACCATACACTAAAACACCACCAGCATTAATTCAGTGTCACTGCAGCGCTGAGAATCATCTACAAAAAAAAAGACCTGCTCGGTGGTGGGTTTCTGGCTTCCGAAGAACTGGGATAGAGGGAGTTAACTAAGTATGCAGAGCAACTACAACCTGTAATTTTTTAAAGCGAGGTGCAAGTAGAAGGGCCAGCAGCACACAACGTGTGCTCCTATATGGTAAGTGTAGTTGTAGTGCTTTTCATTAATATTTCTCACTTCATAGTCAGCACTAAGGTTTTTTTTTCCAGGAGTGACTGTGATTTATTTTATTAAAAAAGATGAAATAATATTTAGGAGTGCGCATGTAATCATTCATTTGTGTGAATCATCACACACTCTCAGAAAAACAGTGGTCACAGTGGTAGTACGCTTAAGGATATTTAGTACCTTTAATAAGGAAATGTATTTGTAAACTATTATATTTTATATTCCATTACATTTATGGACCCAGCTCAGACTTTTTTAAATCATGAAAATGTACAAAAATCCACTTTATCATCTTGAAGAGAGAGCAGTGTAACTTTAGCAAACATAGCAGGTCCTTAAGGATCCTGTAACTTTGAGGGCACTTTTACAACGTTTGTAACTTTAGTAAACAAACAAACAAACAAACAAACAAACAAACAAACAAACAAACACAAAAATAATAAAAATACATGTACAGTATTCTTCTGACATTGTAGCTGGAGGGTCTTCTTTATATATATGAAAATAAAGATGATTGCATGTTTTTCTTACCTTTATTTGGAGCTTAAATCCAACGGCAGGTCACGGGTTTTTCACACCCTAAAGCAAGGGCAGCTCTAGATTCTCAATCCACTGCGGTCCAGCACTGCGTCCCAAAACACGGGAAACACACCCGCTTCTGTCTGACAGAGTCTGCTGGATTGGTAAACACACTAATGACTTTATAGCTTGAACTAAGCCGCATCCAAAGTGATACAGAGGGCAGTTCTAACGCAAGTAATGCTCGAAGTGATCCATATGAAGAGGTAGGTATGTATTTAAGGAGTCATGGGCTTTATTTCACTTGATTTAAATCCTGATGAGGCGCTGAATACTGCTGGCTGCTTGTTGTAAACGCCAAGTTGCCGGCTCTCCTCGGTGTTGTCCCTCTTAAGAGGAGGGTCCCCAAACTCCTCCTTTATTACAAACACAGCACATAACAGGAAGAAGCCATCTCATATCAGCATCCAGCTCAATCCTCTCTCACAGCTTCACACTCACATGCTATATGCTATCAGTCCTGCTATATTCTCGTGCTGCTATATTCTTCCCTTCTTTAATTCTATAGTTTCAGCACATATGGTCTATTACGTTGACACGTTAAGTGAAAGTTGTTTTTATAGACAATCAAAACTTTGATTTTTTTTCATTTATTATAGCACTGTTTATATAGTTTTCACAAATATTATATTTATTAAAAAATGTAATATTAGAAGGGACCTTAACTGTTGCGCATGTAAACATTAATGTGTAGTTTCCCATTTAATGTGAAGTTATGAAACTTTCATCCAGACACATGTATAAAGCAGAGTTAGTGTTCCGCGCAGAAATGTATATGGTTGTTTCTGGATGAATTTACCTCACAAATAAACGGAAGATATGAGTTGCTAGTCCCCCCTCAACCGTGCTTTTCGAAGGCCCGCGGTCCGCCCCCTGCAATTTGATTGGCTAAGGGACCGGCGGCTGTGATTGTGAATTTGATTGGTCGAAAGTTCATAATCAAACGAAGTCTGTCAGGGAACATGGGGAATTTAGAGTTTCAGAGCCAACCTCTCTCCAGCAGCACGGCGAACTGAGCCGAACCTACTGTAATATATTAATGCTTTACCTAATGCGTTACAGTCGAGACATGTGTTCACACTTAACTATGTCATTCCAGCACATTAGCGCTGAAATAAAGACGCCAGTTCATCATCTGTCACGAGTGGTGGATTACTGAACCTAGACCCAAAAGGCAAGCAAATAAAAAAGAGATAACTAACTTGTAACACCCTGTAGGAATGATTGAACGTTTTCACCTAATTACGTTTCATCAAAAGTCGTGCCTATGTAGGTCAGATCACTCGGGTCAAGTTATCTGTCATAGTTTTGTAAACCTGCTCAGAATTCACGATGACCAGGATTGGTGCAAGACCTACTGACCAAGTTTTAATTAATTGCATATTATTCATTGCATATTAATTGTAATTTATTGATGACAGAGATGAGATGCACGTTAATCATTAATAATTATGTCAGGAAAAATTACTACAATATTTTTTACATCTATGTTATTTATAAAAGAGATTTTTTAAAATAGATTTATTATATTAATGATGACTCCATATGCTACAGAGCTAAATAAATAAATAAATAAAAATATTTGTCTGTTTGTGGTGTAATTCAGCAAAAAAAAAAAAATAAAAACCTGTCCCAAGAGATCGGTTGGGTAGAAAATTGGTAAATTTGTAGTTTTCAAAACTTAGATTTAAACAGGAAAACAAGTTAATATTCATGACAAAATAAATATAATCATGGACAGTATAAATATTATGACAGTAAAAGCATATATTTTCCTCAGTTTGCTAATTTTATGGCAAAAAGAAAGGCTGCGAAAGATGGAGGATATTTCTGCAAGCTCTTGGTGTTGGTTTTTTGTCCAAACACTGGGCCTGTTTACACCTGGCATTAATATTCATTTTTGTGATCTGATCACTTTTGTATTTCATGTGTCAACATTAAAAGCCAGATGTAAACACCCTCAAGATGCAAAGTGATTGGATTATGGTTAGATCACTCAGACCTTGTCCTTGTGCATTGTCCTTTCTGAATTAGTTGATAAATAGAATCAGTGAACTTCTCTTTGTATGTTCCTTTGTAGGTTTTGTCTGGCCAAGCCACTCTACGGGAATAAATTTAATTGTGTATTAACTGAGTAAAGGCAAATCAAAAGACCATACGCAGGCACAGTATAAAAATATCTTAAGGTCATTGGAGGGCAAGTAATAATCAAGCAAATTATATTCACAACCTGTTGACTTTTTAATCCAACTATTACATATGAATGTGCTGATCTTCAAATGCATTTAAAGTGGGGAGGTAACTGAGAGATGTTAATGGCTCTTAAAATGTCACTTAAAGGGAATGTCTAAGGTCATGGGGAACCACAGTTTTAAGTGCTGCATTATTTAATGTGGAATGGTATGCTTGAGGGAAAAGAATGCCTATTTTTTTGTATGCAGCTGATAGTTAACTTGTCTGTACGTTTTTATTTATTATTAATTGTTTGAATCACCACAGAAACTCATTAGTAACTCGAGTTTTGTAGCATTTTCAGTAATGAAGTTAGGCATCTTTCGAGTTTGTAGACATTTCCACCTTAACTAAAGTGAAAGAGCAAAAACCTCAATATTACGCACCTATTGAGGAAGAATAGAGCAGTCCTCTTTTAGGTGTTTGATTTTAAACATTCCAGATGCCTCTTCCATGAGCAGAGACACACTAGCATACCGAACTGAGACTTAGTTTTTATTTATTAATTTACAGACACTAGACCGGTTTCAAGCACACAAACAGCCTGGAGCTAGCAAATGGCAAGGAAATGTCTGAATTTTATTTTATTACAATTGTTAAATTTGCCTTTAAGTCATGTTACTTCCTTATTATTAACAGACTACATGGAATTAAAGACTGAAATTTATTTTTCAATGAAAGCAATGTGACACATATTGGCTTCCAGATTAAATATAAACAAGACTTAAGACATTTCCAATACCACATTCAATTTTAGATCAAACTTGCAATTGAAATATACAGACAAATAAATGAATAAACGTCAGTGCAGAATGAGCTGCAAAGTAAAATGACACTTGGTTAAGTTTAGAAACACAATGTGTTTAATTTATTCATCTATTGTCTGTAACTGCTTATCAAGTTCAGGGTCGCAGTGGGTCAGGAGTCTACACAGAATCACTGGGCGCAAGACAGGAACACACCCTAGAGGGGGCGCCAGTCCTTACAATGTGTTTAATGTGAAGAGAAAAAAAATGTTGTGTTATTTCTTCTTCTTATTATTATTATTATTATCATTTTTACAATATTCTCAGAATATTTAATATAATCATCCAGAAGTAAAAACTGACAGATGTTTACACACCAAACCAAATTCACATTCAAATATTTTTTTTTTCGATTGAAACACATACCACACTTTGCTTGGTCCAGACATCAGTTTTAATCACCATGAGTAATCGTTATTCTTAAGTGATTTGTTGTTAAACTTGCATTTTCCTATGTCCATAAACTCAGTAGCAACAATGCTGTGCATAGCGGAAGGAATAATACTCTTCTTTGGTCTGGCAAACTACAGACATTCTCACACTGATGTGACTAAAAATATTGAAGACACAAACAATCTAATTTTAAGACAAATAATATTTAGTACTTTATTATCCTCATTCATTCATTCATTATCTGTAACCCTTATCCAGTTCAGGGTCACAGTGGGTCCAGAGCCTACCTGTAATCATTGGGTACAAGATGGGAATACACCCTGGAGGGGGCACCAGTCCTTCACAGGGCAACACACACACACAGACACACACACACACACACACACACACAGACACTTTTGAGTCGCCAATCCACCTACCAACGTGTGAAACCCACGCGGACACGGGGAGAACACACCATCTCCTCACAGACAGTCACCCGGAGCGGGAATGAAACCCCACAACCTCCAGGCCCCTGGAGCTGTGTGACTGCGACACTACCTGCTGCACCACGGTGCCGCCCTAGTACTTTATTAGTAAAGGTTTATTTAAGTCCATATGTTTTATGGAATCAAGGCCAAAATGGAGTAGTATACATGTACTTCCACAAAGTATACCACAAATATATGTGGTGGTTAAAACTAGAAATAAAAGGTAAAGCGGTCTTAAGTCAATGTCAGTGAAGATCCTAAGCGAATATCAATTAATTCAAATCTTCAGCATCAGACAGAATACAAAGAGAAATGCAAAAAATGTTACACAATTCTCTGCATGCTGTTACTTTGAAAAATGTGTTGATTTTTCAGTGTTTGTATTTTAGCAAAGTTCTCTGGATTTGTTTACAGTTCGCTGTGCTTCATTGTATTACCCAATTTACTGCATATACAGTGATGCTTGAAAATTTGTTAATACTTTAGAATTAACTATATTTTTGCATAAATTTGGCCTAAAAATCCAGCCAATTTTCACAAAAGTCTTAAATGTAGAATCAAATCAAATAAATGAGACAAATATAGGGCTTGGTCATTTATTAATTGAGAAAAATGATCCAGTATTACATATCAGTGATTGGCAAAAGTATGTAAACTTCTCCGTATGTAAAGATTAGCAGAAAATTTTATGTTGAAATTAGTCAGGTGTTTTCAGTCAATGGGATTACTATCAGAGTGGGCACCTTGTTTTATTAAAGAGCAGGGATCTGTGAAATTCATACATGAACACAGAAGATTTCTAAGGACCTCAGAAAAAGTGTTGATGCTCATGAGGCTGGAAAAGGTTAGAAAAAACTTTCTCTGTAGAGTTTGGACTCAATCCAGTCAGACAGATTATATACAAATGGAGAAAACGGACCAACGTAGATCACACCAAGAGCAACGCATCTAAAAGTCTGCAAGGTCTCAAAGGAACTCATGGTAACTTCTAAGGAACTACTGGCCTTTCTAACATTGGTTAATGGTCATTTTCAGTTTTTCACTCACCTTACCTTAAGCTGATTTCAGTTGAACAATGTTTTGTTAACAGATGAGACCAAAATAGGTCTTTTGAGTGTAAATGAAAAGTGTTGTTTGGAGAAAGGAAAACACTGCTTTCCAGCATAAAAATGTCATCCCGTCTACGAAACCTTTGTTTTTGTTTTTTTCACGGCTTGCCCTCATTGATGAAACAATGAATTCTGAGTATGTCAGCAAATTCTAAATCAAAATGAAAGGGCATAAGAATGTTTACAACATGGAAAATATAACCACAAGGTTACAATTAAAAACAGACTAAATTATGGTCCTGTTATTTTATATATTTCAATTGATGTGGTTTAAGAGATTTTTATTTGTAGAATTATAAATGGAATAAAACATGTATGTAGTTTTATTTGTTTTTGTTATGTTTGGGGACAAATTAATATATATATAATCTGGGAAGCTATGTATGGACAATGCTAGGTTCTATAACACACTTTTTCCTGTGTTGTTTCTGAAGACATTCCTGTAATCTATGACTGTATCTGATGTAAAAATAATAGTAATAAAAAAAGAAGTGAACAAAAAACAAAAAAAGAATATGACAGGACATCTATCCATGAGCAGAATCTGAAGAGAACACGGGTCATGTAGCTAGAAAACAACCTTCAAGCCGTTCTACCAAAGAATGGTTAAAGAAGAATGAAGTTAATGTTTTGGAACTTCCAAATCAAAGTCCTGACCTTAACCCAATAGAAGTGTTGTAGATGAACCTGCGGCATGCAGTCCAGTCGAAGCTGTTTCATACAGAGGCCTGGGCTAAAATTCTTCCAAGTAGATGTACATGACTAATCAACAATGATTTTAAATGTTTAATTGCAGCTATTGCAGCACAAATGGGTCACACCAGATACAAGAAGGCAAATGTTCACATACTTTTGCCACTAAATAAATAAATAAATGATGGAGTCTTAATATTTTTGTCTCTGTTTTCATTGTGTTCTCCTCATCTACATTTAAACAATTTAAACTAATTAAAATAATTAAAAATAAAATAAAAAAACTTATTTTGATAATTAAAAATGGGGAAACTGAAACATTTGAAATTATTTGTAGCTACTGGCTATGACTCAAAGATGCACTTCAAATGAACGCACATTTCAGAACAGCAGTATTTAAATTTACCCATCATTCTTAAGGAACTCATCTAGCTTTGGTTAACATCTCACATTATCATTTATTTCTGTGAAGAACGTTCACAGAAATATCTCACTCTGCTCTAGGCTACAGGCGGCGTGACCATTACATCAGTTATATGGCACTGGTCAGGCCAAGTCATGCAGCATACTGATTACCCTCTTGTCCAAGGCAGAATGACCCCTTAGTCTTCTTGCACTTTTCTGTACTATGTGTAGAGTAACATGTGGGTCTGTGCCGAAACTAAACATAGAAAACATCAAAACATAGGAGTTTGCAGTCTATGCCCTAAGTAGAGTCACTGTCAAAACAGCTCCAACTGATGTTTTTTAATTATATTAATAAAATATTAAAAGCAAAAATAGAGATAAATCTCTTGAGCCAGTGATGCTAATGTTGGTAACCAGGACATGTAGTGTATGGCTGTTTGTAATTAATATACATTAGCAATACTCCACTCAAATTCAAGCCTTTGTTTGAACATATTCTTTGCTATCATTAAACTCTTAAAACACTGGGCTTCCCAAACAGTTTTCTTGTTGCATTAAAACTACAGAGGGAAGGACTCTGCAAATAAATAGCTATTTTTTACGTTGAACAGTCAGCATTCTTTGATAAATCTGAAAAATTGTTTGGTCAAAATTATTTAAACAATATTTAAATCATTCAATCTAAAAAACAAAGCACTGATGTTTCATGAAGAACATTTATATTTTCAGGATAAAAAAAAAACAAACAAAAAAAAAACACGACCATGGCATTAAAAAAATTATATCTATACTTTCCCCATCTTCATTTATTTAAATTTATGATTTATTTATTAGGGGAGTGTCACCTTTTAGTCATAGAGAACTCATTTATAACAGTTTCAGAATTCTCATTTAGTCAGTAACTCTGCTTCTTCTTTGTTTGCAAAATGACATCTAATGGGCTGAAGGAGGAAGGATAAAAGAAAATAAATTAAAGTAAGAAAAAGGCATAGGAAACTATCTAATACCTGAAATGAGGAATTTGATTAATTATTAGAACTTCACATCTGTCTGCACCACATTAGATCAGGGCATGTAAAGCTTGAGCACTTCCATATTCCATAAATAGTTACTTGTCCAGAGCCCTAGAGTAGCAGACACCTCACATGAACACTCCTCATGACACAGCCTTTAGCTACAGGTGAACTGGCAAACAAAGCCTGCAGTTCACAGCCATTTCCCTTCTCAACATCTACATTTCCATTAAATAATCATGTGGTTTCTGGGACATGAGGGGAAACAGTGTAATATGGGCTCTCACACTGCATTTTCTTTGTTTTATGAAACCTCTAGTGTACCTCACAGACCATATAAGCTGCGATGATAATGTGGATGGCAAAAATTGTTTGATCCACATTTTTGAAACACAAACTGGGTGAAAGTGGGTTTACAAAAGTATTTAGAGCAACAGTTGGGCTACAATATGTAACTGTAGATTTACAAAGTGCTCCTGTATGGTCAGTGGAGCTGAGAGAATGGAGAGTGTGTGTATAAACAAGGAGTGGGGTAGTAATGTTATGGTGGATTGGTGTATAACTAAAATGGAATGCTGTATCTTTTCTCCAGGTGTTACTTAGGTGAACATCTTTGAAAAAACTAATTGCTTTGTAGAGTTTTTTTCCATAAATGTATAAATGACAGGAGGTGCAATACATTTATGGGCTTTGTCTATGTACATGAATAGTTATGACATTTCTATAACCTTGACTACAACTGCCAAAAACAACATTTGAAAGAAATCAAAGAAAACTGAGAACCGGTCACTAATGGGCTGAATGAGGGAGCTGCTGTAAAAGACAAGACTTTGCATAAAGTACAATAAAAATTATCTGTTATAAAAACAAAAAAAAAAAAAAATAATGTAAATAAAGATTAAAACATATTTTATAGAATGCACCAGTCAACAAATTGTTTTTAATTTCACATGTGATAAATGGATTACAAATTTTTGTTGGCTTTATTTACAATTTTATATATAATCAGTTTACCAAATGTTAATGTGTATCTTTTGTTTTAAAACTTGATTACAGTACTTTAAAAATGTTGTTACACTTTGGTTACAGGAAGTGAATCAATATGATTGCAACCATAAAGTGTGGAAAAGAAGAGCTGTGTAACTTCTATTAGGGATGAGAATTTCTGCTCAATTTGTTTGACTTTTAGACTCATTTTTCCTTCAGCTTTTTCTCACCACACAACCAGACCTCCTGACTATGGTTTAAACACCAAAGCATCATATTCCCTTTGAAGACTGAATTTTTGTTCACATCTGAAAGAAGATTGAGAATCAAATGTATGCTGTTATCTTTGCAATCTGCAAAGCACTACTGTGTGCTTATGTCATCAAGATTTTAACTCTTTTATCAATCAGTGGAACACACTATTGAGTTTGAAAACTGATCTTTAGTTGCAAAACTTGACATTAGGAAAACGAGCCAATAAATGCTTCTATTCAAAGTGCTTGTGTAAGATTTTATGGCTTGATAAATGCCTTCCTTTGGATTCAGATCACCAGAGGGTCAGACAAAGAGCATGATATAAAACATGGGGAGTTCTCTTAAGGTCAGAAGTGCTCAAGGCATGAGCAATTAATGTTGTTTGAGAAGGTAAGGTTTAATCTTGGCAGAAGACAAAAGATGAAAATATACATCCTGATACAACACAGTTCCATAATGAATTTGCTTCCTCTATCTCTCTATCCACCACAACAGACAGATCTCTCTCTACTACACTATACCTCATCGTTTCTCAATAGCATTTTCCATCACTTATAGCTCAAGTTTTTCTCAGTTCCACTCCTCTTCATCTCTGTCTGGGTTGTCCTCCCTTTCTGGCTCCTGGAACTGGATATTAGCCAGCATGTCCCTCATTGCTACCATAAGCCGATTCACTTCTTGGTTGAGCTCTCGTCCAGCTCTTGCCACTTCCAGGTCATCAGGCCTCTGCAGACCCTGAGACATATACATTTTTCACATTTTATTTTAACATAAGTCAGATGCAAAAACACCAGTGGCAAAATGTGTAAACTAAAGATGACCTTCATTTTGAAAAACAGATATCAAAAGCACCTCAAAAATTATGTTAATTTCTGTTGGCAAACATAAGAGTTCTTTCGAGAAAGAGTAAGGATAAAGCTAAAGGGCATCTCACATCAACATATTTTGGCCAGATTAGAAGTTTGTAAGAGATCTTCCATTTTTTTAAGGAAGCTTCTGAAAGACATAATATTATACTTTTAGTAGTTTTACAGTTATTCTGGAAGCTTCAAAAGTCTTTGTGTCTGTTTCTTACTAAAAAGCATTAACATATTAGACCGAATTGCATCAAATCTTTCTATGACTTTATTCCCACTATATTCACATACAGTGACATATCAAGAATATTCAGAAGGGTTATACACGGTGATTTTTTCTCTATAACATTAACACAGTTGGACTTCACATTAAAACATCAAGCCTTTGGTTTATCTCCTGAAGGCTTAATCAATGAGAGAGATGCACCATAGAAAACAGATCTGGACTGTAAGCAGGGCAGGCAATCACACACCCTCTCTGTCTATGAAGTCACATGGTGTATCGTCCTGAAATAACCATGGAATTCACAGGACACCTTGATGGTAGAATGTGTCTAAAATCTAGATATTTGTCTCCACATCAATGGAATTAATGGAAACTGGAAAGAAATTCAGAAATGTTGTGGACACTCAAGCACCTGCATGTCGTAACAGATGTTAGTCTTTGTACACCTTACACTGACAGCTAGGACCTCTTTCCTCTTTGTCAGTCATTTTTTTGCCAAAAATGTAGACCTCACAGAACAAAGCACATGGTTCCACTGTCTTTCAAACCATCGGATGAGCTTGAGCCCAGAACACTAAGACAGATGTATGGCTTAATGTATGGCTTTCTCCATGCAAAACAGACTTTCAGGTTAAATTTCTTCATGCTTTCAGAAGAACTTGCAATCCAATGTAGATATATTTAATCAATGTAACTTGAAGTTTTCACATGCAGTGCTGTCTGAAAGCTCAAAGTCATGCTCATTTAATATTGGTGTCTGGCTTAGTACCGAACTGAGGTTTCTCTGGATCCTGAACCTTTTCACAATATTATGTATGGCAGATAGTGAAAGTCTAAAATATTTCTCCATGAAGTTTAGCACAAAGTGATGAGCCACAAACCATTTTGTGTGCATTGTGCATTGACTAAGCCTTTTTTGAATGCCCTGTTTATAGCTTTTACATTCATCTGCTTAGTAAAGTGGAATGTTTCATATTGATGTATCTATGGAGTGAATTGTTGTGTCAAAACATGTTCTACCAAAGCATTTGCCAAATTTTCATTTTGTGAATGCAAAATATTTTCTCTGTTTTCTTGTTGCTGCAGTCAAATGACTGGTGCTTGGGGCTTCCAGTGAGACATCACAGCCTCTATTCATTCTCCACACCTGGAACCATAGCCACTACACCTGTAAAAACAGCCCCAAGGCGTGTAGTGGTTTTACTGCCAAAACTTTTTAAATTATAGCAAGAATTAAATTAAAGAAGTTAATATTGTTGCCAGAAGCAATGCTTATAGGCATTGTTTTCTTGTATGGTTGTATAATATAAAAACATGCACTGAAAATGTACAAAGTTGACTTATTTCATAGATTAAAAACAGAAAAATCACATAATCCTTCAATGGAAATATTATTCAAGAGCCCATTCATTTTATCCCCATTTAACCACTATTGGTACACAAGTATTAATTTAAAGTGTAGATTAAAGCTATTTTACATGATGGCTGCTTTGTAAAATGTGTGAATTTTAGCATTATATTCATACACAAAACTGATTTCTAAATGGTTTGTAGGTATTGCCGATGCTCATACTTCTTCCTTACTTCAGTCTTTTTTCGCGCCATCAGTTCACTCAAAGTTTAAAAAGCTCATGTCACTGAAGTGTGATAAATGTTCATGGTCATGCTTAATGTAGTTTCTATACTGTCTAGATAAAGGGTTACAAAAATTTGCGTTATGAGTCCATACAAAGTAACATTTATTAACACAATTTCTATATAGTATCAAGTGTGTCCAAAATATTATTTTATATTTTAACTAGCCAGGTTATCATTTAGAAATTAATTATAATGTTTGTATAAATTTTGTTAATGCTAAAATTAAGTTTACTGTCTGATGTGTATTGAATAACGGTCATTATGCCATGTTTGAAAGCAGTCTAAATTTGACGGTGCGGGCGAGGCTCAGTCCCAGACCCCCAAACCAGTGACCAATAGAGAGTCTAGGTGAACACTTTTTTCTAAGCCTCCCACCCATGAAAATTGTTTCAAAAAATGTCAGAATCAAAAGAGCAAAGCAGAAGCAAATAAAGATTCCAGAAACAAAACACCTTACAGAATAATAAAAAAAAAAACATCAATAACAACGAAAGCAAAACCTGGTAAAATACATATGAAAATAAGTATCAAATAATTGCAAGGAGTAATAAGGTAACCAATTATCTTTTATAAAAAAAGATTTATATAAATATAAAAATATATACACTTTTGATGCATTTTTTTCCATTTTGCATTCACAACATTCATTCTGTTTGCTTTTTTTTGCTGATTTATTTTTGTAGAAGTTCTGTAGAACTTCTGACACTAAATTCACTCCATATATATATATATCAGTTATAATCATCAAATTAAAAGGAAT
The DNA here is from genome assembly GCF_029633855.1 of Hoplias malabaricus. NCBI lineage: Eukaryota > Metazoa > Chordata > Actinopteri > Characiformes > Erythrinidae > Hoplias > Hoplias malabaricus. Next base: position 14,624,636 of record NC_089810.1, on the reverse strand, counting down.
AAGCACTTGAAATATATCAGTCTGTGTGTAATGAATGAGTCTAATATACAAGATTCACTTTATGGAAAAAAACAAAACAAAAACAAAAACAAATATATATATATATATATATAAAAATGATGGATCTAGTATTTTATGATACTTTACAATGTCCCAGCAGTTCTTGAATTGGAAAATGTCAGATATTTCCAGATTTTAAGGGGTTGTCACATTAAATTAAAATAGTACTTTATACAAATCATTTATGGACAATTTATTGGCCTGAAAGACCTGGAAGGACATGGGTTTACCTTGAAAAACACCACAATTCATATTGCTATTTTATTACAGTATAATATACTCCTCAACCATTCTGAAAAACTAGTGACAACAGTGATAAAGAGGAGTTCCAAGGCTTTATTGAATTTTCTAGGCTGAATACTCTACAAATATAAACACATCATTCAGTTTGTGGGAATAGTGACTTCATTTTCTGTTCTACAAATGGAACTTTATTATAGAAGTGAAGGGCATTAGGTGCATACTGGCACTGTCTGGAGATTTACTGCTCTGTTTTTGGATTTCATAGGTCATGGGCGTAACTTGAGTGAAGATGCCCTTAGTAATTTAAACTGATCCTATTTACTGCACATGAAATTTATAATTTTGCAGTGGCCTGTTAAAAAGTGATGAAAATATTACCCAAGCGGAATTTATATACCTAACCCAGACATAGTGAAATATCAACAATATTGATATGCTGAAATAAGAAAAGTGGAACAGGTTATTAGGAATTATTATCAGGTTACTTTGAGTTTTTAACTGATGTAATACTGCAGTTGTTGACTCAGTCTTTCGACTGAATACAATCAGATGCATTTAAATGGGAACAAATGTTCCACTCTTCCATTCTGATAAACTTTAGTAAAAATGCACAGTACGTTACATTTCATTGCTGCATTTTGCACCATTACTTCTGTCGGAAATGTTGGGAAATGTTTTGTGGACAATCAAGATGTTTCTGTAAACTTCAAATTAGATCTGCTGCTGTCATCACCAGTGAAGTTGAGTGAGTCAATCCCAGAATAAGCCATGACACTGCCTCATGTGCTTTAGTCATTTACAGCCTCCCCTTTCTACTTACTATTTCTTTAACATCAAACTGATAAAAGTTTATAATCTTATCAGTCCATGAAATTTTATTCCACAATGCCACTGTTATTTTAGTGGTTTCTGTCATAGCTTTAATGATTTTTCTGCCATCAGCTGTTGCGGTTGTCCTTGAAGGACCCTGTCTATGCAAACAAACAGAAGGTCCTTTCAATGGATTACTCACTGTTAATTTTGCCATTTTGTTTTACAAGTTTCAATTGCAATGATTTTAAAGTTTGTCCAAATGTTATGTATAAAATTACTTGCTTGTCATTCAGTTGCCCGCATAGTTTTCATCTAAATGCAAACCCTACCAGCAGGAACCAGCCATACATGCTTCACAGCTCTTTCATGAACACACAATGAGGACATGAGAAATCACAGAACCCTTTCATATTTTTCAACTAGTATTAGTGTTTAGTGAGTGCATGGACTATACACATAAGTCTAACATCTACAAAAATAATATACATAAATAAAAGCAGTAAATGTACTGTATTTATTTGTTCATGAACTAATCTCAGTGGTAAAGGCCATACAACACACACCCATTACTGTGATAATTTCATAAACATATTGAATTTTTTCAGCGCATTGGTGCCATTTATTATGGTGTTAAAGTCTGCAATTAGTGATTTGGTAGGACATAACAGCAAAAGAAACAGTCTTTTGACTCCTTTTTGAATCCTCAATTTGATTCACAATGATTACAGCAAGGAAGGAATAAAAAAAATTGAGAATAATTGACTGCCCGGTTTTTTAAAGTGAAGGTGGCAGTATAAATCCACTCACCTGCAGGTTGAAGTTTGGCAGCAGAGAACGAAACAACAAAGACAAAGTGCTCTCATTTGCAGCTCTTGCAAATTGCCTAGAAGGATAAAAGAAAACCCACAATGGACAGAATTGAATTCTGTAACATGTTTCATAATCAAGCCTCAAATGTCAACAAATGTTAGGAAAATGGGTCAAATAATTGAATGTTAAGTAATGAGGTCAAACCATTACAAAACTCAAGTGAATTGAGTGAGTTTCATTTGTTGCCACTGTCATCAACTTAAGAAATACCCATCCACCTCTCAAAGCTCTTATTTAGCTCATCAACAATTATCACAAGACCCGCTCTTCCATGCTGCATCACAGAAAGACAGCAAAAGGTCCAAATTGACTAATAATCATGGCATGACTGTTGTTTAACACAAGTAAGAAGATCATGAAAAAAGCACCAAATATTGAGTACGTCAGTGCAATCCTAAGAAACAGTTTCTAATAAAAGCAATTTAATTCAGTGTTTGTCTTTCAAAATTTGTGTAAACCCTTAATAGGTTTATTAAGCAATGAGCTTAATTCTAGATTTACCTCAATCCACAATACTCTAACAAGCTGATGCATTCCAAAAAGCCATTCATTATACATTTCAAAACCAAACCAGGGTGTCTCTAGGACTCATCAATATAAACTGAACGTTTCTGAATACTTCTTAAAAAGGGCACTTCAAATGTAATTTAAAGACAACATCTAAGATTGTAGGGAAATGCTGTTCTCTCATTTGTTTACATTCAGAAGCTCTGGGTCTTTTGAAATAGTGGGTTTGAGGTGGAAAAATGTTTGTATAAGGCTGAAGTTTAACTTATCTGTTAGTTTTTATTCACTGTTTGAATTAACACAAACATATTTATTACGCGAAGGTTCTATATGGCATCAGAAATGGTTCCTCTATGGTTAATATACCAAGCTTGAAACAATAGAGGAGCAGTTTTTGATTCCATATAAAATCATTTTCTAAAAGATGCTATATAGAACCATCAATAGCACATTTTTCATCAATCTGGGGAACATTAATGATGCAAAGAACCCATTTAATCATGCAAAAGATTCTTAAAGAGAATCATGCAAAGGATTAATACACTCCTTTGTATCATGCCAGGAACTCTGTATTAGGCAATATCAAACAAATGTTCATAGTCTAAATGTAAGACCATCCATCCATCCATCCATTATCTGTAACCGCTTATCCAATTCAGGGTGGGTCCAGAGCCTACCTGGAATCATTGGGCGCAAGGCAGGAACACACCCTGGAGGGGGCGCCAGTCCTTCACAGGGCAACACAGAAACACCATTCGCTCACACACTCACACCTACGGACACTTTTGAGTCGCCAATCCACCTACCAACGTGTGTTTTTGGACTGTGGGAGGAAACCGGAGCACCCGGAGGAAACCCACGCGGACACGGGGAGAACACACCAACTCCTCACAGACAGTCATCTGGAGTGGGAATCAAACCCACAACCTCCAGGTCCCTGGAGCTGTGTGACTGCGACACTACCTGCTGCGCCACTACTCTCACTGTGCAAATATAAAAATATGACAATAGCCAGAACAAGGAGAGTGTCAGGAAAGGGAAAGTACAGCACATTACTTTACCTTTCTGGTCTTGTGTAAGACACTACAGAGTCCAGAGGTGGAAGAGGATCATAACCCATGACTGGCTGTGTTGTCACTTCCTGTGGAAAATATGTAGTGTATTAATATCCATTATGTTAAAAATACAGTTTAATGAAAACCCCACTAAAGTATCAAAATGCTCATGGAACAAATAGGTTTGACTACTGCTTGTGACTGATTGCAATTGAAGGTTGGCTGTTTCTCAGTCTCCCTCACCAGAGGCAGTGTAGATGTGGCCTCTTTAATCTCAGACAGAAGCACATGTCTATGGATGTTCCTGGGAGCACTCTGGTATCGCTGCTTCCTCCTGACCATGAAAACAAACACACACACACAGACACACACACACAGAGAGAGAGAGAGAGAGAGAGAGAGAGAGAGAGAGAGAGAGAGAGAGAGAGAGAGAGTAATGAATCAGGGTACTTTTATTCCAATCATTCCAAGAGTTATTTTAAAACAAATGCTATTTTTAAACAAATGCCGTATTTACAAATACATTTTCTTTTTCGTGCACATGAATAGTTTAGAATGGTGCTTTTTAAAAAGAAAATCATATATCTGCTCTTACATATGTTAAGAGAATGTGAAACACAAATACTACATGCACCATAATTAGTTCCAATTTTGCAGAGACCAACCCTCTTACACAACAGAGCATACAAGTCTCTCTCTCAAAAAAACAAAACAAAAACAAAAAAGTTATAAATGTAAACAGGCACGAATTTCATCTATATTCCCCTGATGAGTTATATCTGAGAACTAAGTGGGTCAGCGACAGATTTAAACACATAGAGCAGAGGGATGGAGAGGCACAGTGTTGTCTGTCAGATGACTCTCATTTAGCTACAATAAAAACTGGAGACATACTCATCAGTGCCTGCTGTGTAGACATGGTCCAGCCTAAGCAATGTGGGTCACTAATAGACACGCAAAACAAAATAAAACCGATGAGGCTTGCAGAGCTTTTGCTTAGTCCTAAAAACTGATACTGTATAATTCATATTCTAAAATTACTTTATTATCTAGTGATTTATTTGGGTTTGAAATCATCCGATGTCTTCTGTCCTTACATCAGCAGTCAGATGTGCCACAAGACTGATTTCAGCTGGACCCCCCCCACCTCTTAAAAATGGATGGGATGATTCACGATCCCTGTCAGCATAACAGGTTCCAACAATAATGTTGGAAAGATTTTGGAGCCACCTCCCAGCCCAGTCAATGAACAAAATGCACCGCTTGTGAATCTTGGTTGGCCAGCAGTGTTAAAAACCATAAGGTAAGGCAAAGGCAGAGTATTCATGTGCAGTCAGTGTATTTTTAAACTGTATTTAAAAAAATAAACTGCAATCAAAATACTTGTTTTCAACTCACACACTTAGGCAGTGTTGAGAGGGTTACTTTTTACAATGTTTTCCACTACAGAATACAAAATACAGGCCCTAAAATGTATTTTCTAATATATTCGATTACATTTCTCAATGTGAGTAACATATTCTGAATAAATGGGAAAAATATCTTTGGAACATTTTCTTACATTTTAAAAAGTATGTGACTGTGGCAATCACATCATGCTTGTTCTACTTAAGATGACTATTCTATTGTGTTCTACTGTTAGCTGAATGTATTAGACTTTTCCTGAATATATACATCATTTATTGTAAAAGAGTAAAGACTATACAAGTATGAACTGAACAATGTCCCAATTGTTCTTGCTTAAACTTGAAATACTACTTGAATTTCTAAGACAAAAAATTGAGTTCAATGCTGGCCATGTGAACAGGCAACTAACAGAACTTCAAAAAGCTTTCATTTCTAGGGCTTCAAAGAAATATATGATCACTGTAATTTTACTTGTGAGTGAATAAGCATGTTATTACAAATTAAAGCAAAGGAAAAAAATATATGTGTATATTTTTGTTTTATTTATTTATTTTTGTTTTGGCAGTAAAAACAATGAGACTGATATTGTTTCTGATATTGTCCTTTTGACAATTTATGATCCCTTTTTTTATATCATTCATAGAGTTTCTGTGCAAATTTAAACAGCAAGTTAAACTTCAACCACTACAGTCAGTTTCTTACTCAACCATACCATTCCATGTTAACAGATGCACCAGGTTACAATAGTTAAGGTGGAACTGACTGCAAATCAACTCCATAAATGTAAATGCATATAGTAAAAGTGCTATAAAGCTAAACAGCTTGAGGTGTCTGTGGTAATTCATACAGTGAGTAAAAACTTACAGACCTTAAAAGATGCAGAGTTTATGAATGAACACAAATGGGATGTGTTTTGTTTTGCTGTGAGAACAGCAGCTCTCCAGAATAGCTTACATTGCCTTTAAATAAACACAGTAAACCTATAATATCTGATGGAAAATGGCCTATAATTGCCCAGAACGTTATTATCTCTACACTTTGAAAACAACTCTTATATCATGTGTTTAATCTGACAATGCTGGTAGCCACCACTAGGCTAACAATATTCACAGAAGTGAAAGATGAACAGGGAAAAAATAAATAAATAAAAAAACACAGTGTAGTGAATGTTAAATGCACTTAAACACAGGAATTAGCATTTATCTCCTATTTCTTATTCATTAACTTATTTTGTGGTAAATTTGTACTAGTTAGAAAATAAAAGTAAATTTTTTTTCACCAAAGTTTTTCAATCTTGAATATAGCTGATTCCAGATGTGTACCCTGTAATAGCTCTGTTACATGAAAATGTGTCTTACTTGTTCTGGCAGTCCTCCACTAAGGGATCCTTTGAGTCGACCCTTTTTAGCACCTCTTGAACATTGCCCTCCATCCAGAGCATCACCCCTGCTTCCTTCCACAGGCTGTGACAGCGGCCCACATAGAGCCCCTCCAGCTCTGTCAGAGCAGGAGGCTGCCTGAGATGAAAATGAGGGGACAAAATACATTTTATTCTTCAAACTGTAAACAAATAGTAGACATTTATATTAACCTTTAATCCACTGAGATTTTAATGCATATCTCAAAAACAATTGTGGAGCATAGTGACAAAGCAGATAATTACCCCAAGCGATTTCTGGGTCCAAAAAATACATGAGATGACACCGTTGCATCAGGCTGGACTGTGCACAGGTCCAATAATGGCATCAGCACTGTGATATTGACACAAATACAGATTTACCAGAGCACTGCTACAAATATCAGTGGAATTTTACTTTATCATTAAACTCAATCACAATGCTCAAACTTATACAGCTGAATCTGGAATTACAAAAATAGGCAAATTATACAAAAACGTAAAATAAAATATGCAAAACGTTTTATGAAACTTCGGAAAAACCTATATACAAGGGGTCCTCGACTTACGACGTTGATCCGTTCCTACGTCGCGTCGTAAACCGATTTTCGGTGTAAGTCGGAACATACGTATATACTGTACGTAAATAACATACTGTAAGCACTTATTCTATCCTAACACACATCCTAACACAGTAATTATCAAAAAACACCTCGGTCCCGAGCCGCGTAACCGTGTATTCTTCCGCCGCGCACACCAAACACGAAGTTCGCGTTACGACGTTTATGACGCAAAACCTTGTCGAAACAAGGCTTTATACAGTAAATGGAAGATGTGTCGTAACCACAAAACATCGTAACTCGGGACTCACGTAACCCGTGGACCTCCTGTATAAGGTATCTGAATAACTTTTTCAATTTCGCAGTATTCATGAATGACTGAATTACAAAAATACCATGGCCTATATCCTAAATGTTGGAGTGCACAAGTACACAAGGTAAAAAACAAATTTGCAAGGTTTAACACGTGTGTGTACACAATACTGATTACAGTGTTGTCCCAGTTCACCAAGTACATTAACCTATGTTACTGAGTTTTTACATGGGGGTAGTTTTAACATGTTTTTATCATTGTGATCCCAAAGTGTGTAGCTTAAACACACTGATATTTACATTAAGGTGAAAACCTTTATTCATAAAAATGCCACTGCATGACTCTAGATATTAATTAGACAATAATATTCAGGTATAATCAAATTTAATTAAAAATGTGAATACAAATATAAATTAAGCTACAGGCTTTTTTGAGACTAACCACAGCTAAGGCTGGTCCACAGTTAAATGCTATCAGACCGAGTTGGCGCATATATCTCTAAAAGTAACACAATAGCATAAAACTCGCTCCTCTCATATTATGCATGCACACAGAACAACTAACACACACACCAACACACACATACTCAAGTGCTAAAAATCAAATGAAAGAAAACACAGCCAGACCTCTCAATGCACACAGATACATTGGATTTACATGCCCACCTCAGCATTGCCCTAAATGAGAGCTACAGGTCAATATACTGTGTGTGTGTGTGTGTGTGTGTGTGCTCACACGTGCATGTGTGTGTGTTGTGTGTGTGCATGTTTCTCACCTCCTGGGAACATGATGAGAGCATCCTGCAACATTTTGTCTGATTTGAGTTTCATGCGCTGGCTCTCTTCGGGTGTTGTCTCTTCGTGCTGACTCAGGTGATAACAAGCCAGTGCTACTGAGTAGGCAAAGTTAGGCAGCTGGGACAGGTTCCGATGAACCTAAAGCCACAAAGCAGATTACACAGAATTTACCTCTTAAAATAAGAGAGGAAAGCTATAGCACATATTGGTGAAGCCTTAATAAGTTATTTATGTTATATTGAGCCAAAGGTTTGCGGAAGATTGATGAAAGATATTTACCAACTGATATTACATATAGAGGTTGGTAATAGGTATCATTACAAAGAGCAGTGACTCCACTATATTCATTTTGAATGAGCGGCATAGTGGTTTGGTGGTTAGCACATTTGTCTCTCCGCTTTAGGTCTTGGCTTCAAATCCCATCCAACGCTAGTTAAGAGTACGCTGTGGGTCTTTGGCTGCTGCTGCTTCTCATCACTCTGTGTGTGTATGTATGTGTGTGTGTGTGTGTGTTGATTGAGTGTTCAATGGAATGGTGTTGTTTTGTGCAGTGTTGACTGTAAAGTGTTGTTGGGTGTCTAGAAAGGTGCTATATAAGTGTAACTATAAAAAAAAATATATATATATATTTTGCTTCAGAATGTTATGTAATGTTAAAATCACCAAATAAAATCTATTTTAAGAATATCAGGGCTATCATTCATGCTTAAATTACACAGAATCACTGTAATTTAACAATACAATATACAATTTAACAAAACAATACAAATAGGTTATAATTAACCCTCTTTAACAGGATATAGTTCAGTGCAATATGTGTACCTTGGAATTCAGATTTGCTTACAGTATATGACATCTTATTTGTCTTGCTTTCCTTATACCATAATATTCATGAAAACCACAAATGTAATTAAAACTGTATAATATTAAAAGCCCCATTTCCAAAAATATCTAAAGCTGTACTAAATGTAAATAAAAACAAATGACTGCAAATGATTTAAACACTATATTTAACTGAAAAAAGTACAAACATCCTTTTAAATTTTGATACTGAAAAGGTTTGTTTTGAAAAATATTTGCTTGCTCTGAATTCAATGCTACCAACATGGTACAAAATAGTTATATGTATTAACTGAGGAGAGCAATTTTTAAATGGGTGATACATTTGGGCTAGTTTTGTACCCAGACTCTAAGGAGCTATGCTGTGTGTTAGCATTTTCTTACTGAAATAAACATGCCCTTCCCAGAATATGATGCTGTCTGAATAGCAGCATCTTGCTCCAAAACCTGTATATCTTTAAGCATTGACGATGCCTCCACAGATGTACTGTACTGTACTGTAAATTACCCATGCCATGTGCACTAATGCACCGCATACAATCACAGTTGCTGGTTTTTAAACTGTGCATTTATAACAAGCTTGATGGTTGCCCTCTCCATTAGTCTGAAGTATGAAGCATCCATAAGTTCCAAATAGAATTTCAAATTCATATTTATTTATGAAACCAGAGAACACGTTTCCACTTTGCCTCAGTCCATTTTAAATGATCTCTGACCCAGAGAAGGTGGCAGCATTTCTGAATCCTGTTTATATATAAGTTCTTCTTTGCATTCATGCATTTCTTTGTCTATGTCGATGCAGTTACAAACTGCTTCAAATAATGATTTGGAAGTGTTTCTGACCCCATGCAGTGATATCTACTAAAGAAATATGCCTTTTTAATGCAGTGCCAACTTACAGCCCAAAGATCTGTATATAGAGATATCTCTGTTCCTTGTATATAAATATACCTCTAGATTCCCTGAATTTTTTTTAAAAAGATATGCCTCATATACATAAAAAAAATCCCAAAGTTCCCAAAGTGGTGAACCCCTCCCCAACAGTACTTCTGAAAGTCTCAACCCTTCTGAAATGTTCTTCATAAACTCAATCATGTCACAGACCTGTTGGCAATTATCCTAAAACATTATACAATTTTACCAGTCATTTATTGCCTGGTCCCCATTTTTTTGGGAAAATGTTGCTGGCATCAAATTTAAAATGAGCATATATATTTCAAAAGACAATGCAATTTCAACATTTTTCAACATATGAAACATTGTCTTTCTAAAATGTTCAATTAATTTAAACATAGGGTTTAAATTATCAGCACAGAACTGCTAAAATATTTGACCAATAAATATATTTCAATTTAATTTTAGAACCTCTGTGATTTCATATTAAGTATTGAAATATGCATAAATGATTGATATAAGCATGAATCAAACTTGTATGCAAAAGCAGTCCGTTAAAAAGAACAAAACTCTGGACAAAACTTCTCACCTCCCACTCCTCGTAAATACGGATGAGGTATGTATACTCCCGACAACGCAGACACAGGAAATCAATCAACAGAAGCATACACAGAGGATCATTATCTGGGTCCAAGCTAAACACACAAACAAATAACAATTAGCTCATTTTACATCAACAATTACTCAAAATATGTTCTGGGCATCACTAGAACTAAAGAACTGACAGTTAATTTACACACAGACTGAATTTAAGCTGCATGAGCTACATCACTGAGAAATTCACATACCTCAGAATAAGTCTGCAGTACTCCAGAGCAGTCCGAGGGCAGCCTCTTTTCTCCAAGAACATCATGTGCTTGTAAACTGCCAGATAAAAAGCCCTGCGGATGGATAAGAGAGGTAGTGAGACAGACACACACACACACACACACATGTATATATTCAAAAATGCCATAAACGTTGTATGATTATTATTTATATGGAAGATGATTATGATATACAGGCCACAGAATGAGGATGACTAGATGTTGAAGGAAGAACAACACAAACCTGTTCTCTGGTCTGCGGTAGTCCAACCTACTGGTACCTGATGTCAAGCTAAACACAGGGTGGAATGCACATTCAAAGCTGTACAAAGCCCTTTCTGAAAAAGAGGAAAACAAATACAGAGACAAACAAACAGGCATGATAAGAAAAAATATAAGAGCAGAAAAATAAAAAACTAGATTAAAAAAAAATTTAAAAAACAAAAACCAAAACTGCTCCGCGGGCACTGGGGAAGGCTGCCCACCACTCTGGGTGTGCCATAAGCCCTAGTGCACTAGTGTGTATGTTTGTTCAATGCCACAAATGGGCTAAATGCAGAAGATACATTATGTTGTTTACATTATTTTACAATGAACTCTGGGATAACTCACTGTGAGGTTTGGAATATGCATTCAATTTACTCTGCAAGAGGTGTGGAATTATTGCTGTGTTCACTTGGCTTGAGGCTAGGAATGTCTGGGATTTGTACAGAGGGCAGAGCCATGTTCGCCTTGTGATTGGTCAGAGTAAAGATGAAAGAAAACAAATATTTTCAAATCAAATGGATTTATGTTTTTTGGTTCTTTGGTTCTCGTGTTCTTTGTTTAATAATCTGTTTATTTAGTAAAGCCTTTGATCATTAAATTCTTCCATCCATCCATCCATTATCTGTAACCGCTTATCCAATTTAGGGTCGCGGGGGCTCCAGAGCCTACCTGGAATCATCGGGCGCAAGGCGGGAATACACCCTGGAGGGGACGCCAGTCCTTCACAGGGCAACACAGACACATTCACTCACACACTCACACCTACGGACACTTTCGAGTCGCCAATCCACCTGCAATGTGTGTTTTTGGACTGTGGGAGGAAACCGGAGCACCCGGAGGAAACCCACGCAGACACGGGGAGAACACACCAACTCCTCACAGACAGTCACCCGGAGCGGGAATTGAACCCACAACCTCCAGGCCCCTGGAGCTGTGTGACTGCGACACTACCTGCTGCGCCACCGTGCCGCCCTCATTAAATTCTTGTTATATAAAATATATGGATCTAGGGCTTCATGGACAAAAATTACACTTAACTATCAGTAATTACTTTGCCGATCTAACAACTGCCAAGGAAAAAAGGTCAGAGAGGGTTGCCTTGCCTGCCCATCATACGTTGCAACTCTGATCATGAGATAGCACCAAAATGTCCTGCAGAATATGCTAATCTCTTATGGAGCATGCTACAGAATGTCTCACCTCCACACGACTGACTGGTGGATGAGACTAGGCTTAAACAAGAAATATTCTCTCTGTACCTATTTCAGATTCAGCTTATCACTGCAAAAACCAACACTTAAATAAAGAAAAGGCCAAAATGTATGTGCAAATAACAGCAACACTACAATATTGTGTAAAAAGAACAAGTTTCTTATTATCTACACTGTGCATCCCACTAATTTATTCTTAAACAGAATCCTGTTTAAACTTAATTTAACCTAATTCATGAGGGCTTAGATTCTTAAAAGAACTAAAAATTTAATTACAAATGTGTTAACTGTATAACTTTTATTCAATTTTGAGAAGTTGTAAGGTTAAGAACATGAACAGATTTTTAGAGACACTCAGAGATTCTCTGACATTAGAAAATAGGAAGAGTTCACCAGACAAGTGATAAAATACAGAGGAGGAGGTCAAAGAAATGTCATCAGTAACAGAGAGATACACTTTCTCCTTCTTAACAAGGTTCTCCTGACAAAGACAGTAGCAGCAGGAGCAAAAGCTTAATCTCATTTCACACATAATTGCTTATCTTCAGTCTGTGCAGCTGGGCTCTAGATAAATCCCAAAAATCATACCTGATGCCTATGTCTGAAAGGTGATCTAAATATGATACATTATTTTATTTACTGCACCACACTTACACATGTCCTACCTGATATGTCCATACGAAGCTATTAAACTCTTTACATTAACTTAACTGTGCCTTCATCAGGGTGAGCCAGCCAAGCTGACTTGATTAGATAATCCTATCACCAATAGGCCTACCAAGCCACATGCAACAAATCTTCATGTTATATAGAAGTGAATATAAAGGGTCAAATCAGTGTATCATAACATGTTGCTTAATCCTGAATGTAGATTTAAACATTGGACATTTAGAGCAGGTTTACTCAACCACTGAGCTCTGGATCATAAGTGGGCCACGAAGCACTCTATGCTGACCTTCATACTGAAACTGAGGAGGATCCAGGTGTATTAGGTGGGTTGGTGATAGAGCTTTGTCATAAAAATTAGAGAAAAAGCAATTAAAACTGTAAATATATAAGTCTAGTCATGCACTTCACACTTTCTAAAGCTTAAAGTCTTACACAAGCCTGTAACATACACACTTCTATTCTGAATCTGTAGAACTGCTGGTTTAGTAACAGCTCAAAACTGACCCTTTTAAATAAAAGCAAGACCAGTAAAAAAGAAAGAAAGAAAGAAAGAAAAAAAAAGGACAGTTAAGTATGCTTTGGTGTCAAAACCACTGCCTCACCTATCAAGTCCCTGGCAGTCTCCTGATCTTCTTGGATACGACAGACATCAGAGAGTTGCAGTAGAGAGTCAACGTGGTAGGGGTTAAGCTGCAGCAGGACCTATCCACAGATAGGAGATAATGACAGTGAAATAACTGAACCAATATAATCTAGATTAAAGTCCCAATATATATATATATATATGCATATATATGTGCATTTATTTGATGTAAAGATGTGTTAAACATACAGCAAAGAAAAAGCACAGAAATGTAATAAAACTATTAAAAAAATAAAAAATAAATACATTTTATTTGCTTTTAAAAACTAATTACATCCGAAGTGAGAACAGTCTGGGCATTGTCCTAATATACCCTGCTGGCTTCACCACTAAAGCAGAACTAAAAACAAGAGGGCACATGGGAGAACTGACTGAAACAGGTGCTATGTATGCTGGTGGTGTATGCTGCTGTGCTACTAAAACCCTTACCGTGCTTTTATAGATAATGTCCTCAAGACATTATGGTTTGTATTTACATTACAAGTGAAGGTGCCACCAGGAAAACTTTGAGTGACTAGTTGAACAGACATAAAAATTAATATACAGATGACCCAAGTTAAATAATTCTGTCATACATGCACAGCAAGCATTTATTTAAGAATAATCTAACAAGAAAATAAGAATTTAGGTTTCCTGGGGCTTTAAAGTAACACAAACCATTGATCATGCATAATTTGACACAAACATTCAGTGTTGTTATTAAACTAATATTTACTTACCATAATGTTATTAGGATCCATGGACTCCACAGCATCAAAGAACTTGAACTGGACCTGCTGGTAGTCACGACTATGTTCAAATGCAAAAAACTGAAGGCCATCTTTGGACTCCAGCAGACTCATAGAGATTCCTTGGAGTGAAGGAAAACAAAAGGTAAAAATAATGTATAAAAATTACTAAGACTGGGATTTTTAATCATGTAACTGAATGTTTATTTTTCACATGATTAGATCATATGATATTACTTTTTCAAATAATGTGAAGTCATTTAAGTAGATTGAGACTCTTAACTCCAGTCACAGTGGTAATGGTAATTCATTCATTCATTATCTGTAACCGCTTATCCAGTTCAGAGTCAAGGTGGGTCCAGAGTCTACCTGGAATCATTGGGCGCAAGGCGGGAATACACCCTGGAGGGGGCGCCAGTCCTTCACAGGGCAACACACACACACACACACACCTACGGACACTTTTGAGTCGCCAATCCACCTACCAACGTTTGTTTTTGGACTGTGGGAGGAAACCCACACGGACACAGGGAGAACACACCAACTCCTCACAGACAGTCACCTGGAGCAGGAAACGAACCCACAACCTCCAGGTCCCTGGAGCTGTGTGACTGCGCCACTACCTGCTGCGCCACTGTATTCTACCTACCTACCTGCTGTGAAACTGTATTCCCTCTACAAAACATTGGGTCATAGCAATTGGACCCAACACAAACTCAGATTTCAACAAATAGCTCAGTGAATCCTGCAGGCTCTAGGACACCATAAAATGGTCATAACACGATCATATTTAGTAAGTATCTCTGTAAGCAGTCGTGTAATCGGGAGTGAAAATGCAGTTTATGTATGAATTCTATAACTTAAATATCTCTATTATAAAAAAGCGCAAGTAAATGTTTGGAGCCTGGGAGCACAGTTTCCACATGTCACAACAGCAAAGAATTCATTGAAAAATGGATCACTGAAAGGAACACTGTGAACAAGTTACACAATATCAAGGCGCCAGCAAGTTCAGCTTTGAGCATCCACATAGCTATTTTAGATCACATGCATCAGTGTAACAAATATGCTGCACAGGGACTCATCTGACCTTTTTAAAGACTTAGAACATTGAAAAATGTGGTTACGTTTCATGTAACATCTCAGGAATACCTGGTTTAATAAAGCGAGGCCAAGATTCTTTGGGAGTAGTCATCCATGTGCTGCGATGAAATTGACGTTGTCTTTGTCTTGGCCTAGGCAGTATACAGCATATTCAAACAACCAAATAATAAAGATAATAAAATAGTAATGTTAATTTTCCAGAACATAAATGTGAACAAACTTTTGGTCTCCCAAAACTGCCCGAGCACCGAAATATCTCTTGAGTTCATTTTCAGGATTCAGATTCCTAAAAGACCAAGAGGAAGCAAAAAAACAAAAAACAAACAGATGATGGTGCAGAACAATGTTCTTCATCCCTCTGACCTGGAGAACTACAACCAAGCCTTAATAGTTGAACTGCAACTAAACAAGATTATTTCTAAAACTACCTTTACCTGTGTTCCACATAAAGCACAGGTCTATTTCCAGAGACTCCAGTGTCCTCATTCTGATGTGACAAACCATTTGTCTTTTCTATTGTCGCCAAAAATGCATCTATGTCATCTCCAGCAGCTGTCTCCTCCTGTGAACACAAATGCACATTGAAGATACCATGTGAACAGAAAGGCACAAACATTGAAAAACATTCATTGCTCAGTGTTTAAACAGCCACAATACCTGAACATCTCCAGCAGAAGTCTTTTTTCTTTTCTTCTTCTTTTTTTTCTTATTGTTTGGTTTCTCACAGTGAGTCTAGCAACGATAAGCAACCTTTTGGATTAGCATGTTTTAATATTAAGATGTTTAAAGTATAAACATTCAGAGTTCCATTTAGAGCATTTCTCTTTGAAAAAAACTTCTCAACCTGTAATTTTTAATTAACAAGAGAGTAGCGTTTAGGTGTTTGATCCATGATAGTCATTATCTTTATACTTTATTATAATGTAACCTGTGGTGCCTTTGCCTGTTGGTTTTGTGTTGGTGGTGCTCTGACTCTGCTCTCCTGAAGGTTCTCCTCGGTGGGACATCGGTCCGTGTCGCTGTCAGCTTCTCCGATCTGTAACGCGACAAAAACAAACAGCTGGTGTCATTTTACTTGACTGACATAGTCCTGCGATTAAAAAGCCAAGTGAGGAGATTTCATTATAACAAGAATGTTGTTGATCTCACCAGTTCAAAAATATTGCTGATGTTTTTCTGAGATTTGCTCTTCTTGGTTCTCCTGCTGCTGTTAGCTTTGGGCGGCTGTGACACTTCGTCCTGCTCATCCTCCTCCTCCTCTAACACCGCACCTACTCCCTCTTCAATCTCTAGTCCAAGTTCTCCGAAGTCTATGTCCTCCTGACCGCGCTGTTTTCCTTTCAGTCTGCGGAGAGCTCGGCTCGACATCTTCGCACACAGCCACAGCACAGGGCCCGACGAGAACACCGCTGTAATCAGACCGGACACTAAGGACAAGTTCCAAACGGCTCTCTATTCCCTACGCCCTATGTAGTGCATTAATAGAGTAAGGAAACTAATAATTCTGTTAAATAAGTAGTAGAGCAAATGCAGAACTACTTTATATTTGACAAATTAAAGGTTTATAAGGAGAACGCCAGTGCTTAATTTGTTGTTTTATTTCCTACATAGTGTACTACGAAGGAAACATGAAATTATTTGAGACACACCCTTAGACGGAAGTGCTTTTACTTTTACTGGAAGTGACGTAAACATAGTGGTCCGTAAACTATTATTTTATTATTACTATTATTATCATTAAAATAATTTATTTGAAAAATTTAAGAGCGTAATTAACATACATCCATTTAAAATGTTAATTACTCTGCACATGATTCAATATTTATGCAGTTAATTGATAAATATGTGGATTTTGCTTTTCCTGTGTGACGGACCGTTTGATATAAAGTAGTACACAGGTATCATATAGATGAGTAGCCTGAACATAACACACTCAATAAAAATAAGTGGTAAATGTTTAAAATGAGGAATACAAAGTTCTCCTTCTCTTAACTTTTTAGCCTCCTTATGGAGCTTAAATATTGACACAAATATTTGATTCTGAAGTTTCAATATGTTTTTTATTATTATTGGTATGTATTCACATATGTATTTATAAACGGTTAGTGTTTACGCAATCAGAAGGTGACTCTTTTTTTTTTTTTTTTAACTGTGTTTCCATCCCTGTGTTAACATATTTGATGTGTGTTTCCCTTTTCTTGTTTTCTCTTTGTGATTAGTTTTATTCTGACCAATATGGGCCTGCTGGGGAAGGTAACACCTACCTAAGTAAAATAATAATAATAATAATTTGAATAACTAAAAAAATATATACAAATATTCTGAATTGCTGGTGGTGTTGTGTTTGACTGCCATGATTTATTTCCTGGGGTGGCTTGGTGGCGCAGCAAGTAGAGTTGCACAGCTCCAGGGACCTGGAGATTGTGGGTTCAAATCCCACTCCAGGTTGCTGTCTGTGAGGAGTGGTTTTCCTCCAGTGCTCCGGTTTCCTCCCACAAAAACACACATTGGTAGGTGGATTGGGTACTCAAAAAGTGTCCGAATGTGTGTTTGTCATGCCAGTGAAGGACTGACGCCCCCTCCTTACGCCCAATGAGTCTGGGTAGGCTCCAGACACTCCGTGACCCTGAACTGGATAAACATATACAGACAATGGATTAATTAATTTATTTCCTTTGCCTTAGTATTGCAAGTGTCCAGTGTCAGGAGTGGGAAACCCACTGCTGTAACTTGGCCATGTTTTGTCCTCATGGATGAGCTGTTGCGACAAACGCATTCCATAATAACAAGAAATGCAGACACAAATTTGTTAGCATTATATTTATATAATAGCATTCATTTTATAATACATATAATACATATATATATATACGTCGGGGGATAATTTCTATTTGGTGCAGCTGGTTAATGAGAGTTAACTGTATGATAAATGTCCAATTTTCACCACTGGGCGGCGCTAGTTACAGCATGAAAATCTTGTGTAAGTGACATGAAAATAAATTTATGTCTTAATTACCGTGAATTAGGTCAGTTTTCAAAAGTTTGACAAAAGATAATAATGTTTGGTGAGGCTAAAAAAAGAATACCTCTCTGATAGCCACAACCTTCAGAAGTGATACCAAATTTTCATTAAAAGTAAAGCCATTGGTATACACTGATTTGGTATACACTGGGCATGTGAGGATCGAAATTGGACCACTGAGTAGTTAAAAAATGTGGCCTTGCGTGATGAAGGATGCCATGTGGACAATCAGCTGCATAACTGTTGCCAGTTCTAGAAAAGTTGAGATATTTTGTAAAATTAAGTAAAAAAAAAAAAAAACAGAAATTAAAAAAACTAAAATTCTTAGTTTTTGTTTACCTGACAAAATCACACACACACACAAAAAAATGTTTTCCCTTTGTATTCTGTAAATATAAACACATTTAGAAATTGATGCCTGCCACACACTTCAGAAAATTTGGGAGAGAGGTCTGTTGACAGTTACGTCACCTGTCCTTTTCAATACAGTGTTTAATTATTTCAGAATTAATTGTTAAAAATTTTCAAGTGGCAATTTATCCATTTTGTTAAGATTTAGGCTGCTCAGCAGTCAGTTGATGCTGTTGCTTATTCTTCACTTCATGATGCAACACAGGAGACAGGTCTGAACTACAGACATGCCGTTCAAACACACACACATACACTCACACACAAACACTGTGTCTACACAGACATGTTGTGATAGCATGTACACAATATCGTCTGAAATTGTCTTGCTGAAATAACCACAGACTTTCCTGTATAAGACATATTTATATAACTATGTCTCTAAAAACCAAATGTCTACTTCCATATCAACGGAAAGTTACAACATAAGTAAATCACCCATGCCATGGTCACATATGCACTCACCAACCATGAGAGTTGTTGGCTTATGCACCTCTTGCAAGTAACAGTCTAGATGCTCCCTTTTGTCATTAGCACAGCATTAAATGTTCATGAAAACAAGCTGAAACAACGAACAAGAAATCCTGTGACCTCAGTATTGTTTTTTGAACCATCTGAGATGAGCTTGGTCCCAGAGAACTCATTTGCATTTCTGCATAGAATTAATGTATGGCTTTGTCCTTGCATAATAGACTTTCAGGTTGCACTTCTTGAAGCAGAGGCATACGCTTAAGTGACAACATTGTTTTGAAATGCTCCCAAGGCGGCAAGGCCATATGTCTATATTTATTACTGTAGCATGACCGATTATTAAGCATTGCCATCTGAGGGCTTGAATTACACACTCATTCCACCATTAGTGCAGCTTATGTAACCTGGTTTAATCTTCAGATTTCCTGAATAATTTTACCAGTGTTTCTTAACTCTGGTGATGGAGGCAGATTGCCCTGCAAATTTATTTCTTTTTCTTCTCCAAAACACAACTGATTTAACTTTGCAGTGGGTGTGTTACCGTTTTTCTGTTACTTTGGAGCATTTCTCCAAACAGAAATGAATTTCTCAAAATGACTTTCTCAAACTCCACATCATCTAGCTACTTGTACACCTCATAAAAGCCAGCTGTGATACATTTTGGACAAAAAGCACATGTTTTGGTTTAATTATGCAGATGTAGAACTGTCGAAGATTAGCTCTCAGGTGAATAATGACTTTCACTGATAAAGTAGGGTGTTTGAAGCTTTAGATCAACCAATGATCTACCTATTCTCTAAAATAGCCCAGAAGTGCCTGTCATGGCCCTTCAATTGGCAAACATATTTAGACACGACACAATACAGTGTTACAATTTCTGACAAAAGAAGAACAACGCAATAACCCTGGTCAGCAGCCCAATAAAAGTAAGGAGCCTGCCACATACTCAGATGAGCCTATATATAGAGTTATAGACGCAGCATTTGAGGTCATCACAACTGATACCTGTAGAGGCTGAATAAGACATTAAAAAGATTCTGTACACGATGCATTGCAAGAGAAGATATCTGATGTGATGTTGATAAGAATCTGCAGCCTGACAGACAGGGCGTAACTCTTCATACATATCTCTCTCTCTCTCTCTCTCTCTCTTATATATATATATATATATATACATACATTCATTCATTATCTGTAACCGTTTATCGAGTTCAGGGTCATGGTGGGTCCAGAGCCTACCTGGAATCATTGGGCACAAGGCAGGAATACACCCTGAATACACATAGACACTTTTGAGTCGCCAGTCCACCTACCAACGTGTGTTTTTGGGCACCCAGAGGAAACCCATGCAGACACGGGGAAAACACATCAACTCCTCACAGACAGTCACCTGGAGCAGGAATTGAACCCACAACCTTCAGGTCCCTGGAGCTGTGTGACTGCGACACCTACCTGCTGCGCCACCGTGCCGCCTCTATATATATATATTTAACTTATATAAATTTTTAGAATTTTCTCTTTCAATCAACCTCCCACATGCAGCAATATATAACTTTGTACTCTGTATATGCACCGCACAGTAAAAGTGCAGCCAAGTGCATTTTCACTGTCATCAAAAAATTCAGAAAACACTTGTTGCTGATATACTGACAATGTGGCAATGTGGTTCATTGTTTCTTGTTCATAATTAATGACACAAGGTCTAGTAATTCTGTTGACACAGACGTCTTCACTGACATAAATACTTAATTCTGGGACAGGAACTAATGATTCTGAGTAAGTTACAGGCATTTGCTGGTGATCTATTGTGTCGTGCTGTTTGTACGACATGTTTTGAGAAATGCACATAACGTTGTCGAAATGCACATAACGAAATGCACGGTGCCTCAGCAGGGCTGGGGTTGTGGATTCAAGTCAAGGTTGAGGAGTTTGGTGTCTGTTTTCTTCCAGGTGCTACGGTTTCACAGTCCAAAAACACATGTTGGTAGGTGGATTGGCTATTCAAACGTGTCCATAGGTGCGAGTGTGTGAGTGCGTGTCGCCCTGTGAAGGACTGGCGCCCCCTCCAGGGTGTGTTCCTGTCCCCACTGATTTCGGAATGACTCCAGACCATGAAATGGATAAGCGGTTACAGACAATGAACGAAATATTGTGCAAATATAATAAATGAAGGGTAGTCTCTGATTTTATGGTGCTGGATATACCTGCAAAATATTCTAGAAAAGACATTTGTATACAACACCAAAGTGGGAAATGTCTGATAACTGCAATAAATAGATTCTTGGTCTGAAAATCAAACTTAAAACACTTAAAGAACTAAATCTGTGTGTACTCTGAACTTTTCTGATAACACACTTAATGTGGCAAGGGTTTTTCAACAAGAATCTGTTTGAGGAAGTGTCTATTCTTCCTTCTTGTATGAAGGTAAAAGGTGTGGTCATATTCTTAGCAAATACTCCAACACTTCACGTAATTACTTTACAAGATTTTCCCTTCACACAGACATCATGTTCCTGATGTTGAGGTCATAGAGGTAACAAAAGACACATATCTCGAATTTCTGATCCTCAAGTATAAAGATACAACCAAAGAATGTTTTTTTTTTTGAGAATCAGATAACTTCCTAATTGTTAAATATGAGAAGACAAAACCTGTATTTCACCATAAGCTTGTGTCATCTACTTGCTGCTGAAAAATAATGGAATGAAGGACTTCCCCATGTTTTGCAACTGAGAGAGATAAAGAAAGAATAGAAAAAGAAGAACTACAAAGGAAATGGGCTACATATTCCATTGCACATTAAGTTAGTTATTCAACAGGTAGTTATTGAAAATTTATTCCATAAACTCTATTTCATGTCCTGAGTTTATTAAAATAGCATGAATCTATATACATTCTGAGGTAAAAATTCATTATTATAGACCACAGTAACTGTTTCCTATGATATACTAAGCATTTGGAAGTCTACATTCTGCATATCTAAACATTTACTGTTTATCTGGGTAGATAGTTAAGTTAGCATGTGCAGCTCAAAGGTTTTTTTTTTTTTATTAAAAAAATTGTCACAGTAAATACAATTATTACAGTGAATAATGAACAAGCGCTACATATATAAACTCTCCTAAAAACACATCACAAACCTGTAAAATGGGTTTCTGCATTCTTAAAGCTTGGACATATACAGTTTACAACTTGAAACATATAAGTAGAACGCTGAGAAGAACCAGTGTGATACCATTCATTATTACAGAACATGTCACAACAGTATAAAATGTTCTTTATATATATATATATATAAAGTCAACATTCTAATCTCCATCTGCCACAACTGTAATATATATTTGATGAAAATTGACAATGATTCCACTAAATTGCCTTGTATATATATAAAAAAACTAAAAACTAACAAATGAATCCTTTTTTGAGTGCAGGTTGCACCATTGCTGTGGAATTTACGATATAATACAGATCATAACATAAACATTTTTTTCTGATTAATAAAAGTACACAGATTCTGATTCTGTAATGATTTTTGTATGCTGTTATTACAGCTATAAAATACCCGTCAGCATTACTTCTTACCATAGTGAAATATCATCATTCATTGGCAGTGACAGGAATAGGGTTAACGTATGCTGCAGACTCCAGGTCATCTGTTCTCTTTCTGCGCATCTCTGGGGGCGGCCGTGGAGGGGGATTCTGAGGAGGATGTTTGATGCTCTCCCCAATGTGTTTTACAGAATCCATCTTTGGCAGAATTGGTTCCCAGTGCTCACCGTGTATAGCGGCCTGTGTAACAGCAGTGAAAAAAAGAAAAAATGAGAAGTTGTAGTTCCCTAAAGGAGCCCTGACTTTACACAGTCAAACCATGGCAACAGATGTTGCAACCAAAAAACGAAGACAGTTAAATCAAACTAGAACTAGATAGCATTCAACTATTAAGTCTGCTGTGTCAAGGTCAGTGTTGTTACCGACTAAGCTACTACAAAATTTTGATCCAATATAAGAATTAGAACAATACAATTTAAGTATAGAAACCAATAAGCACAAGGTAAGGAAATGACTAACAAAATAATGTGCACACAGTAGATGAGCTTGTCTGTATAAAATGAAATTCCTGCCAGGAAACAATGACTTTTTTTTTTCCATTTCCTTATGTCAAGACGAGTTACAATGAGTTTCACACTTTCCTTTTATTCAATCTCTCTAAAACAAAATGTAGATATAAATATGATGATACTCACTGAAAGGTAGATGAGGCTGGCCATTCCGAGACAAACACAGCCTAAAACTGTAGCAAGCATAAAACCTCCTGGGACACATAGTCTGAATACAAAAAAAAAAAATAAACAAAAGCAGTTGTCACAATAGCAATGTCATAACATCAGACAATGGACAAAGTAGTTTAAAAAGTACCAATAACCAGCCTGTCTGCATACACAGCTAATCTTCTGAGAAACAATAGAGAAAAAGAAAGTGTAACAAAGTTTGGGTACAATTGTGAGTTTACTCACATAGCATGCAGGAATGCTCTGACGTAGTAGTTTCTGGTCAGGGGGCCAAATGCCTTTACACATACAGTGAAGCAGTACTGACCACTGGAGGAGAAAGAAAGATAATAGATCCAGCTGTATTTAAGATGCAAAAGGCACACGTTGTCTGACATTTAACTAACACATTTTCCCTGCTGGACACAGACACAACCCAAATACCAGTCATGCAACTAGAAAAAAAAGACAGCTCAAAAATGATAAAGAAGTAGTCCTGCAGAAAGATCTGAGTTTAAAGGAGTACTCACGTTCTCTCAACACTGGTGCCTTTGGCCCTTTTGCTTCTTGGGTACTCAAGCAAACACACAAACACACCTGCAGCTCTGTGCATGTTAAGGAAGTAAAACTACGTGTACAGTCACTAAGACAGCTGTGTGACATTTCAATTGCTCAGTCACATGTGAAACGATCTTTTATTTTGAGAAATATTAGTGACATCAAAACTTTAATGATTTGGTTTTGTTTTACTGACATTACTAGCACTTTATAACAAGTAACAACAATTTGAAGAGCTGTGGAGCCCAAACATTTAATTCCAGTATTAAACTGGAATATTTGAGACAGGGGAGCAAAAAACATTGAATTCAATTATCTATAATATACGTTTGTTGAACAATCTGATGGGTTGTGGTAACTTGTGTGTCCTCACAAACAATCCATCAATCGATCAGTAGGAATTTATAAAAGGACCCCTATGAGTGTTTTCAGGCAATAAAAAGGCCTACACTGGTATTTTAAAAGACAATATTCTAGAAAAGTTTTTGTGAAAAGTTATAGAAAATAACAGATTACTACGTTTTTTTCTGTTATTCAGAGAATGTTCATCTTCAGAAAAATATTAATTATTATATGTATTTACTGAATTTTTTTAAGAGTACAAAAATGATCAGTCTAATGAATTTTTACAGGGAACGCAGGCTGGTTGTTGACAGATGGATATTCAAAACAAAACCATGGTGTTCTTCATATTAAAGGATACATCCCAAAAGCGGCAAACTCCCAGCCCTTCAGCCGTCCAGCGACCCCAACAATTCCACCGGTCAGATAAACTGAAACAGGGAAGTAGGACAAAAAATATTTCACTGTATTTCCTCATACCTTAGGAAGACTAAATTTAATTTTAACGGAAAATATATTTTAACCTAAACATTTCACTCAGACTAATACTCTTTAAACTTTTAATATCATGCACAAAGATAGCGCTTCGTTTAGTCTACTCAGTAAGCCTTTCTCCCTACAGCGTCAACAAATTATCATTTTAAGTCACCGCTGGCTGTTCAGTTCAGACGTTAACACAGTTGTTCTAAGGTTTGAATGCAGTTTTACTCACTGAATCCAGAAGCAAGGGCTTGTTCATTTGCCCACATCGCCCACTCGATTTTGCCCATGGTTTCAGAGCCGTAGGGAAATCACCGCCGATCAGTGAAGGAGCTGCAGATGGTGCTGTTTGAAACTCTAGTGGCCACATTCACGCCTAATCTCGCCACTTTATTAGAGGAACAAAAATGTGGGAGGAACCAACCTCCAGAAATCCAGCCCCGGCAGCTCGTCACTTCCTCTATTTGTACACAGCTCAATACTCAGTAAAATCACTGCCCCATTAGCCCAGATACTGTTACATCTTTCACTCTATTTCACTGTGTGAATACCATCAGTCAGCCCCTCAGAAGGAATAAGTGAAGAATTAAGAACAAAAGAAGAACACTGAAGTAAAAGTATAACAAAAAATAAAATTAATTTAACAATTAAGAAATTAAAAAGCAGTGATATTAATACTGGGGCGGCATGGTGGCGCAGTAGGTAGTGTCGCAGTCACGCAGCTTCAGGGACCTGGAAGTTGTGGGTTCGATTCACTCCGGGTGACTGTCTGTGAGGAGTTTGGTGTGTTCTCCCCGGGTCTGCGTAGGTTTCCTCCAGGTGCTCCGGTTTCCTCCCACAGTCCAAAAACAGACGTTGGTAGATGGATTGATGACTCAAAAGTGTCTGTAGGTGTGAGTGAATGTGTGAGTGTGTGTTGCCCTATGAAGGACTGGCGCCCCCTCCAGGGTGTATTCCCGCCTTGCGCCCAATGATTCCAGCTAGGCTCTGGACCCACCGCGACCCTGAACTGGATAAGCGGTTACAGGTAATGAATGTATGAATGAATAATATTAATACTGTAGAAAGAAGGATATTGATAGAAAGAAAAACAAGAAAGCAAATAGCAGAAAAAAAACTAAAGAAATAAAGCAAGACAGCACTGTCAACAGGGTGTGGAGATTGAGATTGTGGAGGAGAATAAATACCTGGGTGTTAAATTTAACAATAAACTGGACTGGTCACTAAACACAGATGTCTTATACAAGAAGGGCCAAAGTTGTCTCCACTTGTTGAGGAGGCGGAGGACCTTTGGGGTGTGCAGGACACTGCTAAGGACTTTTTATTACACTGCGGTAGCATCAGTGATTTTCTATGCTGTGCTCTGTTGGGGCTGTGGAAGCTCAGATAGGGACAGGAAGAGGCTTAATAAACTGCTTAGAAGGGCTGGCTCAGCCTTAGACTGTCCTCTGGACTCCATAGAGGAGGAGGGGGAGAGGAGGATGTTAGCAAAACTGACATCAATTGTGGACAACCACTCTCAACCCTTATATGCGTCTGTGGGGGCCATGAGCAGCTCCTTTAGCAGACGACTGTTACACCCACAGTGTAGGAAGAAGATACTGAAGGTCATTCATGCTAACAGCATCACTGCTGTTAGACTATACAATACTCACAATATGTAATATACACTTATTATCTTGCATATATCTGTTTCTTACTACCAGTATTATTACCTCTGCCGTTTTCCCAACTATGTGAATAATCACGTGCAATAATTTAAATCCCTGATCTCTGTGTATGTGCATAGGTATATATGTTTGTACGTATGTAAATTTTTAAGTCTTTATATCAGTACTCTATTGTTTTACTGTGTTACTGTTTTTTTCCATTACTTTGTCCAATGCTCAAGATCGTGTGCTGCTGTAACAAGTGCATTTCCCCAATGTGGGATCATTAAAGTTTCATATCCTTGACAAAAATGTAGGTTCTCTTTGAATATAATTTATTTTCAAAAAACTAGACATTTGTCATCAGAAAATTTACACAAAATTCAGGTACAGATAAACAGGCCTAAAAAAAGATCTTTTAATAGTATAAACCTGGACAACACAGTGTCCAGACAATTCTTACAGCATAGAAATCTTGCTCTTATAACAAGCCTTTAGTTGTACTAAATTATTTTTACATTGTTTTCATTTCATATTTTATTCCAATCCATACAAATTTAGGAACTTTTTGTGGGAAGTCCATCTGGACCCAGCAGATGAAGGTTTGGGTCATCCACCACACAAGGGCCAGGGCCAACCTAAAAACAAACATGCTCTTTTCAGTCATGCTCTTTTCCACTTCCTGTTCTTGAGAATTGTGTATTGTGCATGATAATTTTATCTAATCTTTTTATGAGTTAATCATTAAACAGGATTTATTCCTTTGCTTAGAGACATTTAGAATGAGCGGAAATAAAAATTTTCCTTAGATTTTTTTCAGCAAGTCTGATTCAGGTACCTTGGTGCTGATGATGTAGCTGATGCCCCTTGGAACAGGCTCCATCCCAATCACTCTCTTCAGCTCCTCAGACAGAGAGGAGGCATCCACAGAAAGGCCCTTCACAAACCTTATATAAAATATAATACAGATAATAGATATAACACACTGATAACAATTGACTAACACCAAGATAACAACTGACTAAAAGTTGTTTTTTTATTACTGACGTCAAATAAAAAAGGAGTAAAATGTATTAATACAATTGCAGTTGCATAGTGTTATAAAAATGATCACAATAGTAACTTGAATGGAATAGACAAAAACATTCTTTAACATAAAAAAGAGTTAATATAAAGAGTTTTTATTCCATGTCATTCTAAAAAATTTCTATTAATAGATCTATTGTGAAATTTCCAGAAGATATAAAGAGCTGCTGATGTCTAAAAATGGATGTAGAACAATTGATATTTGAAAAAATGTAGGTTTAGTTTCGATAGCAATGAGATGATGCTGTATTTTCATAACATGATTTCATGATGATATTGAAGAAATTAATTACATACTCTTCACCATTGGTTTCTGGAGGGAAGAAATGGCGAATAGTTTGAACGAATTCAGGCACATGTTCTTGCAATGTGTAGATCACAGCATTAGGACCCGCATCAAAAGTATACGCTACCTGAAATGTGTAAATGTATAAAATATTTGAAATTCACAATTATGTAAGCTTGCATTGCATGTATACAAAAGCTGTACAAAACACATGTTCAGAAAAGTTTTTCTAATGCAATTAAAATAAGCTTTTCTCGTTTGTTTATTCTTTTTTTAACAATTATTAACTTGACAAAATCATGAAGAAAATCTATCCAATGTTTTGACTGATCAAATTAATTGTATTTTTTAAAATATAAACACATTCAGAATCCAATGTTTGCAACCCAATCAAAAAAGCTGAGACAGAAGCAAAATAATAGTGAACAGAAAAAAATTGTTAGGACATTATATATAACAGAGAGCTAACAAACTGCGTTTGTTTCTTTAAAAGGAAACAGCATATGTATCATCAATATTCATAAAAACCAATAGAACAATTTAGATTGAGTTGTTTTATAAGTACATTTTACACATGGCTTTTTAGTCACTGATTATGTCTAAATGAAAAGTGTAATGTGTGAAAGGAGAAGGAATTCTCTTTATTGAGAAGCACCATTTCTGATGCCTACCAGCATGATAACCTTGAGACAAAGGGTGTTTGCAGTAAATTTTTCAAAAAGAAGAACACTGTACATAATATATTATTAAATATAATACAATGATGTGCAAATCATTTAAACATTTTATTTAATTTTAAAAAATTATAAAAAAAAAACATTTTAAATGGTGAAACTGATAAAGGGTTTTGAAAACTATTTGTGCATTTTGAAACTGATATCATGAATACATTTAAAAAATTTGGGACAGAGGCATTTGTCTGCGTAGTCTGCATTTCTTTTAATAACACTATATATTTGGGAACTGTGGATACTAACTGCTGTGGTTTTGAAAGGATTTCAACTGATATTCATTGTGCGTACATTTGCTATATGATTTCATCTTCAGAAGAGCTTTAACTTACAGTTGTGGATGCAATAATAACCTGTGTTTTCAGA
This sequence comes from Hoplias malabaricus, assembly GCF_029633855.1. Lineage (NCBI taxonomy): Eukaryota > Metazoa > Chordata > Actinopteri > Characiformes > Erythrinidae > Hoplias > Hoplias malabaricus. Next base: position 14,595,726 of record NC_089810.1, on the reverse strand, counting down.
CAGTGGTTTTGGGAAGTATTTCTAAGCGCATGGTGCAAATTCTTCTATAAAGAATCTTGTTTGTTTTTAATTCAGTGCCATTCAGGGCCCATAAATCACAGCCAGCCAACTTTGGTTTTTGGTCTTGTGCCTTGCAAACAGAGATTTATCTGAATTCTCAGAAATTTTAAATGATAATATGTAATGCAGATGAAGAAAACCCCAGGTTCGTTATTATTTTAGGTTGAGAAATGTGATTATTTTATTGCTGCACTATTTGCACAGTTATTGCGCATTATTTTTAATGGAATGGTGAACATCTCTCCATCTAGAGGTTCAGTTGTTTTTTTTTAATTTATTTTATTTTTAGCAGTATTAAACAAATTTGCCAGTTTTTTGTCACTCTGTCCCAATCATTTTTGTAACTTGCAGCTACCATTAAATTCAATTAAATCATTCATTCATTGTCTGTAACCACTTATCCATTTCAGTGTCGCAGTGGGTCCGGAGCCTACACAGAATAACTGGGCGCAAGGCCATCTCATTTTTAAAAAAAGAAAAAAAGAAAAAAAAAACAAAACACAAAAAATGAGCCTCTAGACGGAGAGGTGTTCACCATTCCATAAAAAACGCAATAGCTGTGCAAATTTCGACAATTAAATATCTCAGTTTCAACATCTGAAATGCTTTGTTTTGTTTTCAATTAAAAATATGGTTTAATTTGTTGCATGTCTTTTAATTGTTATTATTTCCATTTTGCACAGTGTCCCCACTTTATTGGAAATGGGTTTGTTTATTACGTCCCTTAAGGCTTCCTTGCTGACTGTAAAAGAAAAAAACATATGCCTTCATATGTAAACCTGCGCTGGGAGACAAAAGTCTACAGATGATTTTGGACAGTACAGTTCAAACAGGGCCCTCTATTGTTCAGCAAATAAATGACAACAAACTTTGATAGATGTGAAGTTTCTAATGTGGCAAAGGTGCTACATTTATTGAAGATGCAACAATTAAAAACATATAACTGTCAAAAGTTACATGATATCCTGCTGGCCAAGAATAGGAAAAAAATCTTTTTGCACCTCAGGGTTAGTACCTCTACCTAAGAAGTGATGCATGAGAATGTGTCTACAAACCTGTCCACACATAGTATCATACTAGCTCAGCAGTCACATGAAACAATGACATCTTTATGTGCAACATTCTGAACACTCTCTGTGAAAATGTTAATGTAGTTAAGGCAATGTTGGTTCTAGTAAAAAAATCAATAAGTATTAATCAATGCAATTGTAAAAGTTGGCATACCCTCAGGCTGCTGTACTCACTCTGGTCTCTTGGTAATAATGATTGTAGCGATGCACAAGGCTGATGACTCTTCGAGATATGTCATTGAGGTAGAATATAGGAGGGTAGGTGTCCAGGCAGGTGGCATGGAACTGGTTACTGTCCTTCATAGTCAGTTCACCAAAGGCTGCAAAGTCTCGTCTGTGAATGGCACTGATCATCTCTTCCATACGACCAGGGACCACACTGTCCGCACGATGCTGCAGGATAAGTCAAAACATCATTCTAACTATCCAGTGGATGCATGTCTGTATGCGTGAATTTGTTTATGTATGTTGGCGAAATATGCTTATATAGTACATATGTACCTTCAACAGTTTGCTGGTCTCCACACTGGTCTGCATACCCGATGTGCTTCCAACAGGCTTCCGCTCAGCACTGACCTGAAATATTAAATAATGTGTCATTTAATATTTAAATAATAATAATAATAATAATAATAATAATTTAAACATGCAGTATGCAATCGTAATGTGATAAATGTATTATCTTTGCAGTTTCTTTATATATAAATTTACATGGAAATGTACAATGATACAGCAGCACTCACCACTAAAACCAGCATTCTAAGCTCTGGCCAGTGATTTTCGGTTTCTACCTGCTCTGCAAGACTATCCTTCCCATCCGGTCTCTCACCCATCTTCCACTGAACAAAACCCCCATACATACTCCTACAGGCGCTGCCCGATCCCTGCCGTGCCACCACAGACAGCTCTCCATCCACCCCAAACAAACGGGACAGAGAGTACACTGACAGAGAAATATAGGTGAATAACTTACTGTGATTTCTGAACAACCAACACAATAGTTTGAAATGAATTTTGAATGTATTCACCAAATTACAATGTTTTATATTATTATTATTTATTTATTATATAAATAAATAGGTAGCCTGTTTATTTTTGCCAGCACTTCCTCTTCCATTTTCAAATGATAAAAAACAATAACAAAAAATGATACAGGAGATACAATGTTCTGATTAGCGCAATGATATGAAACATCAAATATAATGTATTTAAAACTCACCCAAACAAGCATAGCCAGCAGCAGAGGACGCCAGACCAGCTGCTGTTGGAAAGTTGTTGACTGAGCAGATGTGGACTCGATGAGATAAACTGATGTCATTACTGGGACCTTCATCACTCCGCCTCTTTCGTGCTAACCTTCGGACTAGCCAGGACAACAAGAAAGGTGAAGGCATCAATTGCATATTGCAGGTTAGTTGAGCATACTTCCCATAGTCTTCTCCTGTAGCCCACCAGCATTAACTTAACCATTTAACCATCACTGATTTTATTTAAACAAACAAACTAATAAATAAATAAATGGCAATACTCTGACTTCCATAGTGCCAAAATGATATGTAAATATATAATAAATTCACCTATTAAAATATGACTGCATAAACACTTTATTATTTTAAAATGTATAAAAGGCTTTTATACTTGTGTAGTAGGCTGCTGTAAAATATTAAGGTTTTAAATGTATCCTGTTGTAATCCCCCCCACCCCCCACACACATTATTTCTGAGCATGTAATCATTGTCATAATTACAACAAGTAACTACTTACTTTCTCTAAGGCAAGACTGTAATCTGGGCTGGTTTATATCTTCCTCTTTGCCATTTAACCAGATACGGTCCTCCTGAAAATTTCTGCTGCATGCCACAGTTGTTGTTGTTTTCAGCTGAGATAGAAATGGAGGCAGACGGGGTAAGTACAGGGTGATAACAATATAACATACTTATCACAATCCTATAACTACAAATCTCATACAAAGCGACATCCACCTCTTACCTGGTCCTGGTGCAGAGTGACACTGAGAGAGGAGTTAATGGGCAAAATCAGTTCTTCATCCCGTTTACCCCCTGAAGAATATAGTAAGACAGTCGCTTGGTTTAAGTAATAAGTTCATGAAATGAAAATGTTTCTAACGCTGATTAATTATTCTTTAAATCACAGGACTACTTTGCTGCAGAACAGAACTAATGTAAACACAAGCTCTACAATGTCCAAGTTATAACTCGCAAGAAAGCACACTTACAGTATTTGATGACAGCGATGTTTACTGGCGCTGTGCATGTCATCTTCGTGACATTTTGGCTGGTTTCTTGCATGTTGTCAATCCTCTGCGATATGAAAACACGCTCCTGTAGAAGTAACAGATCAGCCCAGTGTGAGTTTAATGAGCAGCAAAAATATTACACGCCGGAGTGTAGGAAGCAATGGTATGACCAAGAAGACTATGATTGGCTAATGTAAAACCATGAGGGGCAGTTTTCCACCAATCAAAATACTTACTGTCAGGACCCTTAACAAACCAACCAATGGTTGATGTCGAACCATCCTCACACGAAAGGGTTATCGCATTTGTGCCCACCCCCATTTAATCATCTCAGTCCGCGCACGCGCAGTACAGCGAGCATCAAAGACCCGGATGAGAGCATAAAAAATAAATGTTTATGTGTTCTGAAAAAATCATATTTCACGAAGACACACTTGCCTCGTTATTAAAGAGGGATTTCTGAGAAAACAATTATTATAAAATAAGTTATTTAAATGAGAATGTTTGGTTATATTTAAATAAAAGTTTAAACATTATAATGAATTATTATGAATTATAATGGATTATTGAAAAAAAAAAAAACTTTAAACAATTGCTTATTAAAGTTCGTCAATTAACAGGAGCTTCCAAATTTCCCGCCCTAAAGATGAAGTTAGTACAATCAAGTGTTACACCTTCTTTCCTGAATTTCTCTACCAAATTCATCAGTGACTGTGACAGACAAGTGTGCTGAGATACCGTAATATCGTCATAATTTTTAAAAAGATGTAAAGAATCTATATGGTGATAACATTAATATTCTGACTTGTTGATGATGTCATGACTCTGTTACCCATAATAAGGCTACGTTCCTTACATGAGTGATCTAGATACAGTGAAGTACGGTGGAAAGTGGCTCTGAGGCGGAGGAATTTGCTCCAAAAAAAAAAAAAAAGTGTCAGTGATTTCAGTCATATGGAGGTGATTTGGTTACAAAATAACCGATGTACAATACACCATGGTAGTGTGTAAAAATATATTTTATTTAATATAACTAATAGTAACATACGTTTTATTTTGTTGCAATAGTTTTTTGAAGTTAATCATTTTTTTCATAATTTTTCATATCACCAAAATACCCTGAAATGATAGTGATATTATTTTATACAGTATCGTTCACCCCAGTTGCAACATCTACAATGTAAATGCCTCCATTTTGCTACATTCTCAAAACATGAAATAAACCCATACTCTTGAGATTGATAAGGTATTAATACACAGGTAAGCCTTTGAGTGCTGTTTTTTATTTTTGACTTGCATTTACCTTACTATCCTAAATGCACATTTCCTGTCATAACTTTCTAGGGCATAGGATTATTAGTATAACCACAGCTGTGAAAAACCTTAACTTGGTATGTTTTACTACACAAAAGCATTTAATAACAATTTACCTTGAATTTACATTTTTTAGGAGGTATTAGTTTTGCTCTAAGGAACATTTTAAATATTTGGTGTAATTCTCCATTAAAAGTATCAAAATGTAAATGGTGTGCTTGCTCTTTTTACTGGGTGCACAGTGAGGAGTTGAATTACTGACTGTGTTTGTTTTGATTTTTTATTTATTTAATTTCTCTTAATTTGTTTGATTGCAGTTATAAGAAAATACTGACAAGGGCAGCATGGCAGGCAACAGGTAGAGCTCCTGTCACACAGGTCCAGGATCCTGGGGTTGCAGGTTCACGTCCCGCCTCCTCATCTGTGAGGAGTTTGGTGTGTGTTCTCCCCGTCTCTTTGTGGGCTTTCTCCATGTGCTCCAGTTTCTTCTGTCCAAAAACACATGGTGGTAGGTGGATTGGCTAATCCAAACTGTCCATTGCTGGGTGAGTAAATGTGCGTGTGAATGTGCGATAGACTGGTGACCCCTCCAGGGTGTGTCCCCCACCCTGCATCCAGTGATTTCAGGTAGGATGTGGATTCACCATGACCCCTATTTGAAAAAGCGGTTACAGACGAATGAATGAATGAATGAATTATTGACCATTACTTTTAAAAATACATTGTGTTAAGGAATATAATTATTAACACAAACGATAAATTATTCATATTCATTTTTTTCATTCATTATCTGTAACCCTTATCCAGTTCAGGGTCGCGGTGGGTCCAGAGCCTACCTGGAATCATTGGGCGCAAGGCATGAATACACCCTGGAGGGGGCACCAGTCTTTCACAGGTCAATACAGACACACATTCACTCACACCTACAGACACTTTTGAGTCGCCAATCCACCTACCAACGTTTTTGGACTGTGGGAGGAAACCGGAGCACCCGGAGGAAACCCACGCAGACACAGGGAGAACACAAAATTATTAATATATTTCTTTAAATATATATTTTAAGAAAAAGTAGAGTCATACATAAAATATTATGTAACCGTTGTGTTTAAGGCTTTTATTATGTAAACAGATGAACAAACATCAAAAAAAGGGAGTCTAAAAATATAGATATGATAATGAGACCTGTTCCTTTATGACACTAATTACCAATCAGCTAAAAGTATTCCTAAAGCAGGCCCTAACAAAATGTAACTGCAGCAATGCTGGAATACTGCAATTTATTGGTTTGTGGCAGAGATTATATCCAGAGAACCGTAGTGAAAGATGTGATATAACAGAAACAACATGGATGAGAGTTCCTGTTCCCTCAAAGGTCTAGAGTCTCTATTGCAAGATGCTCTCCTTAGACAGGGCCTTTGGTTTGTCAGTTACACACTTGTTGTTTCTCCAAAACCAAAGTGTCCCAGTGATGTATCTCCAGCAAACTGACTGTATCAGCTCTAATTTCAGTCATCATCTTCTTCATCCGAGTCCATTACTCGCCTTCTGTTAAACTGTGAGGGAGGAGAGGCAGAAGTTAAACTGTGAAAACTAATATTTTTTTGTCTATATCTTAGAAATATAATGTCACATTTAGGAAGGTTTGACTGAAAAGTTTTACCTTGACAGTTGTCTTTTTCTCGGTTTGTTGGCTGACTTTTTCAAGGATCTCTATCAAACCACTCTCTGTTATCTGAGAAATTAGAGTACCCTTGAATATTGTACTTGCATTTACACCTATAAACCATAATAAAGATCACCTCCTTGTTTCTACACTCACTGTACATTCCCTCAGCTCCGTTGATTTTACAGGAGCACTTTTGGATGTACTACAATCTGAAAGTGTAGTCCATCAGGTGGCAGCCTTGTTTTAATGGTTAGAGGACCGGGCTTAGTACCAGAAGGTTGCTAGTTTGATCCCCAGGACAGACGGGAACATCCATGGCTGAAGTGCCTTTGAGCAAGGCACTGAACCCCCAAAATGCTCGAGTGTGTGTTCACAGCCCCAAGTGCACTAGTGTGTTCGCTGCCACATATGGGTCAAATGCTGAAGAATCTCGTTGTACGTTGTACAATGACAAAAATGCACATTTCATTTCAGTTGCACTGCATACTTTGTTTGCCGCCTTTCACCCAGTCCTTCATTGGTCCGCACCCTCCGACAGAAACAGCACTGACCATGATTTGGGTGGTGGATTATTCTTAGTGCTGCAGTGACACTGACATGGTGTTGGTGTGTTAATGTGGATAAGTGAGTACAGAAACAAGGAGGATATCATAATATTTTGGTAGAACAGTGGATATTCACACAAATAGCAGAATATTTAGTTTTATCTTTCTCACCTTCCCTCCAAGCTGGCCAAAACGTGCCATTTGTATCAGGTAATTTTCAACTGCTTTTGCTTTGTCTGGCTTTACCAGGGCCAGGTTACTCACTGAAAGAAAGAATAAAAAAAAAAGATACTGATCTTCAGTTTTAGGAGAACACTGTCATCTATGGGAGGATGGCTTAATAAAGATGGAAATATAAAGTTGAGGGCTCATGTAAGGTATAGTGGCTCCTAGTCTCACATTGTCACTTAAAGTGGCCAAGAACCACATACTAATGCAGAAAAAAAAAATGCCTGACATGCACTAGGACCAATCACAAGTCTGCTATTTTGGCTTGACATGTAGAAGGAGGCAGTCTTTGATTCAGAGTCAGACCAGTAACAGAGGCATTACAAAACGATACATACAGAAGTGTGTCTATGCAGATGTAGACGTACCAAATCACACACTAAAATGTGTGTGTTATGTTTCCAGGTTGTCGGACTGGTTCCCATTTGGGGTTGGAGTCCGTCTGGGCTGCCCAATGTCACTGATGACCTTTATGGACAGAATTTCTCCCTTCAATGTTCCAAAGTACTTTCTGTGACTTGTTAAATGCATTTTCAGTTACAAACACACATTCTGAAGTGTTATCCAGGGTTTAAGGCGAGCTGTGTGTCGTCTCTGAGTTTCACCGCCGCTGTGTGTTCACGAGGTCAGAGCATGTGCACCCCGTGATTGTAAACAATGTTTTGAATCACTGATTTGAATTTGCACTCGATTCATGAACCGATTCTACTCTACAATCAACCCATCATGTAAATTCCTCAAAGCGTCCAAAATCCACACAGAGCACATAATTCACGAAATATCAGTGGATTTTTATAACACAGAACGATGACTCGGTTCGTGTCTTGAGCTTTGATTCCCAACAGGAGCGAGTGTGGAGACGGTTACAAGGTTTGTCCACCAACCACTGGTCACAAACAAGAACCAGTGAATCACAACCACCACTCTCCCTTAGAGATAGGGTGAGGAGTTCGGACATCCGGGTGAGACTCGAAGTGGATCTGCTGCTCCTCCATTTCGAGAGAAGCCAGTTGCGGTGGTTCGGGCATCTTGCCTGGATGTCTCCTGGATGACTTCTTGGAGAAGTGTGTCAGGCATGTCCAATGGGGAGGAGACCCTGTGGAAGATTCTGAACACACTGGAGAGACTACATGTCCTTGGTGTCCCTCTGGAAGAGCTAGACGAGATGGCTAGGGAGAGGGAAGTCTGGGTTTCTTTACTCTGACTGCTACCCTACCATCGGTATATATATACATACACATACACACATCAGAATATTCACAACAAGGGTATACCAGGAAAATGTTCTGCAATTATCTGTGTAATGTAGTAAAATCAAATCTATATTAAATTTACTCACATCTGGCACGAGCTGACTGATCCAAAACTTGAGCCAATATAGAGTTTCTCATTTCTGTTTCTCTGTTTTAATATAAAAAAAAAAAAAAAAAACAAAAAAAAAAAAAACACAACATTACTACAACTTAAAGGGAAATCACTTTTAGCAGTTGTTCTGGTTAGCTATTGCTGTCCTAATTGGCTTTACCTCTGCTTAGCTTCTTGTTGGCCTTGCTGATCACTTGTTGAGTCCTAAAAAGAAAAGAAAATATGCTGATGTTTTAATTTCCAGCTATTCAGGTAATCAAAGAGCACTGCAGAATGGCATTACAATTAATTATGGTTAGACATTTCAGTCTTTCACTGTATAAATTGCCATGCATACAAGCAAAGCTGGTATGATACCATAAGTAATCAAAAGAGTAATAATCAAAAGAAGCATAGATGAGCATTTGAATTAACAGAAGATCAGATGAGTAATAATTGAATGCTATTATATACAAGCAATCATTTCAATTTAATAAAATAAAACAACCCCACCTTTCAAGATGATCTAAAATCATGCATATCCACAAAATTCCTACAAACTAACAGTATGACAAACCTATATCAGCTTATTTCAGGGCAAAATTTTACCTAATTTTTCTAGGATCCATAACCAAGGTATAAAATGGAAGTCAGTAAAACAGAGTGCAGAGTTAGGATTCAGTGCACACAATCACTGAGACTAGTGAGTAATAAACTACACTATGCTATTTGGCCAGGAGCTGAAGCGCTTTGCTAAACAGGTACAATATTTCAGTCCTTGCTTGGAATCAGATCTGCTATACATGCTGCACCTTTAAACTGCTGAGGCCAGTAAGAGCTGTTTTAAATTCCTTAAACTTAATGTTGGCGTGATAAAGCACAACAGAGCTTACCAGATCCATTTGATTCCACACTAAACCCTATAGGAAAAAGCTGATATTCATTCATTGCGCTTTTATCACTTGTGTGTTTGAAAGCCAGAAAAACAAAATTTCATGATAACAGAGAGAATATCACTGGTGAATATGAATAGAAATGTTTAATCTAGGTAAAACTAGTTTAAATGCATTTGTCACATAATGACAGTGTCATTATATATGAATTAATGAGGCTAATACATTATAAGAACCTATGAACTTTAAATTTGCTAATTTGATGAGATATGAGATGTGTCCATTTATGTAAATGTATGTACTTGAATTAACATGTTTCATGCTGACATGCAACAAAATCATCTGGTCTGTCAAATTATAGTTTTATTAAATGGTATTTATCTAATATGCATTTGCCCCCAGTGACAATGAGTTTACAAAGTAATTTTCCACACTCACTACTATGTTAGAAAGATGACAAAAACCTGTCAATTATTTGGTCCAGACAGGGCCAAGGACATGTTCAGCAGTAAAGTTTTAAACATAAATCATGGTGGTCAAAGAGTTTAAAAGTTAGAGATAAAGAAGATAAATATACCCATATGTGTTGCTTAATGTCTTTATACATGACTCCATGAGAAAATTTTCTGGTTTGTCAATCTACTTTATAAAAACAAGGCTCAGTTTTTATTTAAAGTTTTTTTAAACTCCACATTGAATAATATAAGTAGTCACATTAATGGTGTCTCAATGCACCAAAATTTACAGCAGCACCATTTAAAGTGGAACAGAAAAGAGTAGATTTTCTGTGTCAGGCATGCTGTTGCAGCAGGAAATGTGCTTAGGCATGGCCCAGCACCTGTGAAGTGCGTGCAGGAGAAACTACGGAACATTCCCCACATGGTTCTCAGACAAGCACTGACTCAAGAGTTTACCCGAAATTTTACTAGAGCGGTACCAGGATAAAGTCCAGGTGATGTCCAGGACAAACGTTATGGGTGAAGGTCCAGAACATTTCTCGATTACCATGCATGTGTGAAAGGTGCATAAAATGCCTGTTTCCCTCCCTTTAGCTTTCTATAAAAAAAATACCCTTCAAAAACTCTGTGTTCATTCCAAAGTACACCAACAGAATGGGTTTTCCTCTTCCTCTCTGTTCATCATGTGGTCAGGAAGGCAACAACAGAGAATGTTATTTGGGTAAATGATAACTCTCAGTACTGCAATGAAACTGAAGTGTTACTGGAGTGATAGTTTGTGTTGCACTGACACGAGTGGATCAGAAAGAGCAGTGCTGCTGCAGATTTTGAAAAATGTGACCACTCACTGGTCAATCTGACACACCTACCTTGCAGATATAAAATCTGAGACAGTCCTCATGTCCTTCATTAGTGGTCAGTGGATGCTGCCCACAGGACACTGCTGACCAGCAATTTCTGGTTAGTGGACTATTCTCACTCCAACATCAAAAGTGTGACATCAAAGTGTTTAAAAAGTCCAGCAGCATGGCTGTACCTGAGCCAATTGTACCAACCCAGTACACACCAACACACCACCATGTCAGTGTCATTGCAGCACTGAGAATTATTCATCAGCCTAATTATACCTGGTCTGCAGAACTTATTTGGTGGTCCTGAACATTGAAGGACAGGGTGTACAGCAGCTAAAGCTGACAAAGCTGAAGTTGGCTTCTTAATCCGATTTTGTATTCCACTTTCAATTGTGCAGATATTGCATACTGTCACCAATAGATGGCAAATGAACATGACCCAATTTGAAAACCACATTAGAGATACAGTACAACAGACTATCAAAATCCTGATGATGAAGAAATTTTCCTGCGCAATTTTTTGTAATAGCCCTGGGAACAAAGTGTGCTACATAATGGAATGTGTGGGAAAACTGCACTTTTGACTTAATTCCTAGGATATTATCTCTATTTTCAAAATGTCTCGGAAACCTGAAAGGCACGTTGATGATACAGTGCAATAGGCTATCAAAATCCTGATAATGAAAACATTTTACTGTGGCAGTTTTTTATAATTATCTTGCAGACACAGCATGTGATAGAAATGCAGTTTTGGCTTAATTCTTAGGGCAGTATAACCTCATTACCAAACAGGTCACAAAAATCTGAAAGGCACATTGAGAATACAATACAACAGCATATTATAAACCTGAAGATGAAGAACTTTTACTGTGGAAGGTTTTTTTTTTGGTAATGAACATAGCATACTTCAGACGTATGCAGAACAACAGACGGACTTCAGGTTTTAATAGTAGAGGTAGAATATTCACCTGCATGCTAAGTGCAGCGGATAAAAGAGACAATGTATGTAGAATAGCAATTAAATTTGATTATATGAAACGACTTCATCTTATAATAATGCGATCACTGTGCTAACAACGATGAGAGCCATATTCATTTTATGACTTACAACATAGCTGCATTTAATTTTTACAAGTGCTGTTCATGGGCGGCTGCGCAGTCGTGTGAGCAGTATCCTTTTTCTTTTGGGTAGCTGTGGAGCTAGTTACAGCAGTATAGTGTACACTGAACACACCCATCTCAAACCCATGAAGAGTTTGGAAAAAACCGAGGAGCTGAAGCTCGATAAGGAAATTTGAGGAAAGGAAAGGAAACACTATAATGTGTATTGTGCATTAGGACGAGTGGATACGTGTGAAATAACCCAGTTTTAAACAGCTTACTCTGCTGCTATGTTGCTAACCATGACATGTGAAGTTAGCTACCAATAGCTAGAGCTATCCGCATACAGTACAGCACAGACTTTTACTACATAACTAACATTAGAGGTGTACATTTGTTCAACGAAACTGAAGCAAGCGAAAGACTTACAAAGCAAAAAGCCCTACATTAAACGCTAAAAAGTTTTTTATCTGAAACAAAATGTGCGTTTCCTTATAAGGTCTGAAATGTCAAGCGAGCTGGCTCACATTTTAACTGTAATTTCTCACTTACCCCATGTTTTGCCTGGAGTTCTGCCATACGTTGCCGTCTGATCGCTTCCAGTTCTTCATCAGCCATTTTCTCTGCACGTATAATTACTTTTTATTCCACAAATTTAAGCGAAACCACTCGGCCCAAGATGTGCCCAGGATCCAGCACGGCTGAAATAATCAACCTAAGAGCAATCGAGCACGCAGACAGAGGCTTCACTTCAAATGATTTCCTACTCACTATGTAGTGGACTTCGAAGGTCATAATAAACGATGTTATAGCGCTAAACGTCTAACACAAAGACATTTTTATTCAGCCATAGTTTGCATCATTCCCTCACTCTATATATTTTTTATTTAGTTATTACTTTATATTACTAAATCTTTAGTGCTTATTTTCACAAGCCACAGTTTCTTGTGCACATTCAAGTGCACTAGTAAGTAGGGAGATGTTTAAAATACAGCCCAGGGATACAGGACGCTCAGGAGACATTTTATGGATGTGTTATATAGGGTTAAAATTCATTCATTCATTCATTCATTCATTCATTATCTGTAAACGCTTATCTAGTTCAGGGTCACGGTGGATCCAGAGCCTACCTGGAATTATTGGGCGCAAGGCGGGAATACACCCTGGAGGGGGCGCCAGTCCTTCACAGGGCAGGGTTAAAATTGCAGTTCTTAATTTGGAGCTGAATACTTCAGCTAGCAAACTGTGAGGTATCATAACAGTTTTCATCTGTTTATTCAACGTTGTTTAGGGTGACTAGACGTCCTCTTTTACCCATACATGTCCTCTTTTTTAGACTTAAAAAAATGTCCCGGCGGAATTTCACAAACATCCGGGATTTTGTTTTTTTAGAACTTAGATAAAATTTCGAGAAGCGTTTCGTTCACAAACTAGTCCCGCCCTCCCCTACTCCGATTGGTTCGCTTGAGTGAGAAGGGGGCATGGTGAAGTAGCCTAAAATCTTCTGATTGGACGGTCTCACTGTAGCGCTACTGTTATTGGTCGTTAACCTTCTCTGTAAATTTTTAATTGGTCAGTCTGCACGTCAGTAGTCATTGTTTATGTCAGGCAAATGTCATGTACCTACCCTCATCTGGAGCAGCTATGCTGATAGAATTTTGTCATATATCTGGTTACAGTGTAGTGTAGTATAGTATGTATTAAACGTGTAGAAATTAGCAGGTGAGCGATAACTTGCTAAATTTATTTATTTATTTATTTCCCTATTGTTTGAAAATCATAGCTGGTCACTTTCCTCAGACATATTCAAGTTGTTATTTTGTAAATATAACCTATTTATATAACCTAACCCTATCATTTTGTTTGAAAGGATGCTTTCAAGGCACATACATGTTTTGGATGTAGCTTGCTACAGTACTGGAGATAAAATGTCCTTTACTGATGTCAGCTAACAATATTAATAGTTACTGACTGTACATCTTATAGCCAGGGTTTATCTGTGGCTCATTGAATATGACTGCATATTTCCATGTCACTACAACTTGAGAGTTCCTCTCCACAATTTTTAGATTTCTACATTTGTTCATTTGTTGGACATAATTTTTTCATTACAGGATTTGATGTAACTGAACAAAAGAGTAGTTTCAAAAACACAGAAAAGTTTCACACCTCCCATATAACATTAAGTGCATTGACTGGGGGTAGAAATGTTTGTTTTATAATCTTTGACTTGCTATAGGTAGGTAGCAGGTCAATTTTAGCCATTTAATTCTCCAGGTTGGGGGGTTTCACTGAGCTCTCACACTTGACTACTCATCCACTCTGAAAGGAGATGCACTACAACGTACATTTAAAAGCTCGGTGAAATTAAATTATGAGGTGCACAATATATATATATATATAGGCATGGTGTCACAGCAAGTAGTGTCGCAGTCACACAGCTCCAGGGGTCTGGAGGTTGTGGGTTTGATTCCTGCTCTGGGTGACTGTCTGTGAGGAGTTGGTGTGTTCTCCCCGTGTCCGCGGGGGTTTCCTCCGGGTGCTCCGGTTTCCTCCCACAGTCCAAAAACATGCGTTGGTAGGTGGAATGGTGACTCAAAAGTCTCTGTAGGTGTGAGTGATTGTGTGTGTCTGTGTTGCCCTGTGAAAGACTGGCGCCCCCTCCAGGGTGTATTCCCGCCTTGCGCCCAATGATTCCAGGTAGGCTCTGGACCCACCGTGACCCTGAATTGGATAAGCGGTTACAGATAATGAATGATATATATATATATATTTTTTTTATTATAATTTTAATACAATAATAAACACAATTCAGAGACAGATGTACTGTATATTTCATAATATATTCATATAATATCTACTAAGAACCAGAAAGCTCTAGTTTATTCTGTTTTTTATACCGTTCTTCTGATTTACAGAGTGAGTGCTTTGCAATAAAACTTTGGTTAAAATGTTCATGTTCACCACCAAAAATACTCTGTATTCATGAGACAAAAACCTTTATAATGAAATAGCATTTTTACATGACTAAGACGGGCAGATATGGGCATATAAATTATTTAAACAGAGTTTAAACAGAGAACAGAACACATTAACCTCAAAGCCATATATATATATATATATATATACATACATACATACATACAAGTGCTTGACATAAAATTTGAATATCATGAATTCCATTATCATTCCATTTAAAAAGTGAAACTTGTATATTATACTCATTCAATACACACAGACTGATATATTTCAAGTGTTTATTTCTTTTAATTTGATGATTACAAATGACAACTAATGAAAACCACAAATTCAGTATACTCAGTACTTAGTTGGGGCTCCTTTTGCCTGAATTACTGCAGCAATGCGGCGTCGCATGGAGTTGATCAGTCTGTGGCACTGCTCAGGTGTTATGAAAGTCCAGCTCTTCTGCATTGTTGGGTCTGGCGTATTGCATCTTCCTCTTCACAATGCCCCATAGATTTTCTATTAGGTTCAGGTCAGGTGAGTTTGCTGGCCAGTTAAGAGCAGGGATACAATGGTTTTTAAACCAGGTACTGGTAGCTTTAGCACTGTGTGCTGGTGCCAAGTCCTGTTGGAAAGTGAAATCTGCATCTCCATAAAGTTGGTCAGCCACAGGAAGCATGAAGTGTTCTAAAACGTCCTGGTAGATGATTGCATTGACCTTGGACCTCAGAAAACACAGTGGACCAACACCAGCAGATGACACAGCACCCCAAACCTAACTGTGGAAACTTTACACTGGACCTCAAACAACGTGGATTCTGTGCCTCTCCTCTCTTCCTCCAGACTCTGGGACCTTGATTTCCAAAGGAAATGCAAAATTTACATTCATCAGAAAACATAACTTTGGACCACTCAGCAGCAGTCCGGTCCTTTTTGTCTTTAGCCCAGGTAAGATGCTTCTGACGCTGTCTCTTGTTCAAGAGTGGCTTGACACATGGAATTCGACAGCTGAAACCCATGTCTTACATATGTCTATGCGTGGTGGTTCTTGAAGCACTGACTCCAGCTGCAGTCCAGTCTTTGTGAATCTCCCCCACATTTTTAAATGGATTTTGTTTCACAATCCTCTCCAGGGTGTGGTTATCCCTATTGCTTGTACCACATAATCTCTATTGCTTGTACCATACCATTTTTCTACCCCATCTTTTCCTTCCCTTCGCCTCTCTGTTAATGTGCTTGGACACAGAGCTCTGTGAACAGTCAGTCTCTTTAGCAATGACATTTTATGTGTTGCTCTGCTTGTGTAAGGTGTCAATGGTGTCTTCTCCAAGATTGTGTAGCCAACAGAACTAGACTGAGAGACCATTTAAAGGCCTTTGCAGGTGTTTTGAGTTAATTAGCTGATTAGAGTGTGGCACCAGGTGTTTTCAATATTGAACCTTTTCACAATATTCAAATTTTCTGAGATACTGAATTTGGGGGTTTATTAGTTGTCAGTTATAATCATCAAATTAAAAAAATTAAGCATTTGAAATATATCAGTCTGTGTGTAATGAATGAGTATAATATACATATATATAAATATATATATATATAAAATATACTTTTTGAATGGAATTACTGAAATAAATAAACTTTTTCAGGATATTCTAATTTTATGACCAGCCCCTACCTGCTTATATGTCTTATCTGCCTGAATGTGATATTCATCAAAACACAAAATATCTAACACCAAATTTCATTTGTAGATATGTAGATATTTGTAAATGTTGATGTCACTTGGTGGGCCTCACTTGACGATTGGTGCCCACATTTAGACAGATCAATATTCAGTAACTGCATCATTTAACTTCCTCTGTAGGTGCTGTAAGAGAACCGACTCAGGAGAAGAGGAACATGGAACTTCTGAGAAGCATCAGTTATAGTGAAGACGATCTGTGGGAAACAAGTTAATGTCACAGCACAAACTTAACATCTTGCTGGAAAATGCATAACACTAACATTTTAAATCATGTTTCAGTAGAAGGCAAATACAGTGTAAAGAATCTAACCCAAGGACTATAATTCAAATAGTGTAAATCAAGCAGGGAAACTGAAATCCAGCAGTGGAAACCAGTGTTACCCACAGTGTTATACCAAATAAACAGCTAAGCATTTTTCAAATGGAGGTTAGTAAAATAGATTTACCTCAACAAATGGGTAGAAGGAGTTCTCTCCTAATGTCTCCCAGTACTGTCCAGTCTCAAAACGAATCTTATAAACTCCAGGAACAAAGGCTTCTCTAGTGATGAGGCCAGGGCAGCGTCCATCACTGTTGGTAGCCCTACAATGAACAATAATTTCCATGTGAAAAATATTAATTATTTCTTTGGTTGGTCTAAGTACTAGTGTTGTAAAATATGTCCATGACAGTGTGTTCTAATTAATGAATTCAGCTACTTTAAGATGTAACATTGCAGATACAGGTGTTCTGCCATAAACACACAGCAGAATGCTTGTATAATCTCCACAGAAAACCATTGCCAGTGGAAAGCGGAGCTGTGGGACCACTGCCCCACATGAATTTAGGGTCAAGCTATTTAACACTATACCATGCATAAAGCAGTATAAAGCCCCAAACACAGGGCTGTGTTGCAATGGAGGTTTGTTCTCTTGAATAGACTTCCATCCTTGGATGAGATGGAATGAGGATTGGAATTTAAAATCATCCAACATCAGTAATAAACTGACTAAAGCTCTTGTAGTAGAATGCAACCAAACCTTCAGAACGATGGTCCATCATCTAGAGCAAAGCTTTTCTGGAACTGTAGAGAATATAACTAGCAACAGGAGGCCAAACATTGCATTAATAGTCCTTGATTTCAGAAGGAATTTTAGACAGGTATTAACTAACAAACTTTTGGACATGTAGTATTGTTCTGCACATATTACTTATCTAGTGTGTAGCATTATTACTCAGTTTTACCTGCTTCTTAATAGATTCCAAACTGATGAGGTGGGGTCCAGGAAGTAAAGGCTGAGGTCCATGCTGGCTGCTGGTATACCTTGGCCAGTGTTTAGCACATGAGTGGTGATGGGGCTTGATATAGGAGTAGCCATTACTGCACACTACAAGAAAGAATGTCTCATCACACATTGAAAACTTTTACTGACTTGTTAAAAGTTATGGTTCACAATGCATGCAGCTTTCTATGATAATCACCAAAGTGATTTGGACAATAGTGTCTAATAACAAAATACATGAGGCATGTTGTTAATATTACTTGATTCGCTGCCAGAAAATGATCTTTGATATGCTGCAGCCGGTTGCTCATTTGTAGTGCTCCTTTTTGCTTGGACTCAGCTGCTTTCAAACCTGCATATAAATCATAAAATGAAGCCACTACACAATTTTAGGTAATATTAGAATAGTAAATAGATGTATGCAAAATTAACAATCCTGTAATTAGTTGGGACACTGCCAGTATATTACTATGACATTAGTTTCATTCTTATTAATTAGTTTGATAACAGTTTACAGTTTAATGCAGTTTATTTTTAGATAGAATTAACTATTATGTTTTTAACACAGCTAATCTGTTGCCTAAATACTATTTAATGCATTTGGTACTTACATTGAAGAAGAAGAATATCTGTAGCCAGTAAAAAGTTATTCTAAACTGTCCTATAAGGCAATGACCTCTGTGTATTTAACCTGCTACCTCAGTACAAAGTGCAAACAGACAATATTGCTTTATATATCACACAGAAATGGTCAAATGATAGCAGCATATTTACAGTTGTTGTTTTTTTTTGCATTATATGCTGGCAATAGAGGAGTGTTTATTAATAAATGCATAATAATAAATACTTAATTCAAATATGTACATAATGTCCACATAAATAATACCTATTACATTAGCAAGAGCTGTTTAATTTTCTTTTTCTTTTTTTTTTTTTACCAGCAATAGTGGTAATGTAAAGTATTTTATGTATTTGGAAATGTAGAATTGTAGAAATGTTTACATGCTTATGTTCAGTGCAGTGATACTGCCACATTATGCAAAATTGTGTGTCTCAAGGATGTTCCAAGATGGCGGCACGTGCACATGCAGTGGCCTCTCTCTCTCTCTCTTGACATTATCTATCTTAATTTATAAACAGGAATCTAGAGAGGGAATGTATTTATACATGTCCATCTATGTTTCTTGGGTCTCATTTTAACCAAAGTGTGGCCCATTGCGGCATTGTGGCACAGCCACACAGCTCTAGGGACCTGTAGGTTGTGACTGTCTGTGAGGAGTTTGGTGTTTTCTCCCACAGTACAAAACACATGTTAGTTGGTGGATTAGCGACCCAAACGTGGCCATAGATGTGTGTGTGTGTGTGACATCCCAGCTGGGTATATATAATAAAGGATTGTAATCGGACCATAGAACAGTCTGTAGTTACACTGAATAAACTGTAGATGGTGATATGGCTAGACTTTTCCTGAGTGGTAATAATCCTGGTAAATTTTACCTGAAACGTCCTCACACAATAATTATGGCTCATCAGCAAAAAATTTTAACATGTATTTCAGCTAACAGATTAATGTCAACTCAAATACAACTTACTTTTAATGTACCTTTATTATGTATTATATCTCCCCAGTTATGTGTACTGGATGATTTTTATTTTCAAATGATAACACTTAAACACACCAAGTACATTTGTGAGGTGAAATATCATACATTACATTTTACACATTAGCATTTTTAACAGATTTTTAAATTTTGATTCTGTGTTTGTAGGGGAAATCATCTATACTTTAAGGGTTTTAAAATTTCCTCCCAAATAATTATTAAATTTTTTAATAATTGTTTTATGAAAATATCAGTACTTCAATTTGTATACTTTTGATTGTGTAACCCAACCATTCCCAAAACACTATGAAGGTGAGTAAACATGACAGTCACATCATGTTAAACCTCACTAATGTCTCAGATGAAATAATGGGTTTTGAACTGACTTTTCCTCTTTTGTACGTCTTGCTTTGTTTTTTCACAACAGTGTTCTTCAATGTAAGCACATTTGGATCAGGTTTTTGAGCACCAACCTTAATGATTATCTATAAATGTAACTTTTAACTTTTGAACGAGTTCCAAGCTGTTGATAATAGCTCTTGCCAGCTACAGAGAGGTTAAATCTTTTAGCCACTGTGAGCAGAGCTCACCATGGATCACCCATTCACCTCTCCATCCCGCAGGGTATTGTGCTGAGAGAGCAAGCTGTGTCTGAGCTTTCTGTTCAAATCACACTGTGATCAGATCAGCTAGTCTCCGACTCACACTACACTTAGGCCATCAGTGCTCGCTGTGGGTCTTATTTGTTGCATTTTAGTCCCTGCTGTGACAATTATGCATTATTCCTGGTGCTGGAGCAGGTCTGACACCTCCTCTGAGCTATTTCCAAGGCCTGTACCCAGAACTGAAACTGTGCAATGCATTGACTTAACATCATGGAGTGGCCACTTTGCCTGCAGCGCTAATGAGCATTTTTGTGTTGGGCGCTGAGGTATATCCAGTTCTGCTTAGTCACAGACCAATACTAAACTACACTAATTGTCCATTTATTCCCTGGCCCACAAAACAACAATGGGATCAAAATAGTAAAATCTAAATGATTTTGAAGAAAAGGGAAACATAAAGACAGCACACCCAGAGCATTTTAATCAATATGAAAATACCTTTACTACTGTGACAATGTTGATTGATCTCCACTCAGCTTCATGTCAATACCAAAGAAGAAGAAAAAAACAAGAAACCATTCAGTTTTCTAACAAACAGCACTAGAATTCTAATAAAACAGTCTTAGATCATTTTTTATTATTTCTGCTTTTTCAAAAATAAAAATCAAATAATCAAACTGTGAGAGAAAATCAGACAGCCAGAAACACATAAAACAAACTTTTACAATATTACACAATATTACACATTGACTCAGATCGTTCTTTCAGGCTGAAGTGCCACACAAACAGAAGAAGAGGATCCATTATTATTGTCTCATTCAGAGGTATATTTTTTCTGTTAAGAATTTAAAACCAGTCTGTTGGGAGTGGTGTTGCTGCTGAAGGTAAGCAGGAAACAATATATTGTAAATTGTAAAACACAAAATCTCAACTGTTCACAGTGAAGCACAAAGAGCTTTTCAGCCCTGATATTTCTTAGTATTTTTGTGCGTTTTAAAGTTGAATACAGATTAATTGGCTGAGATTATTAACAGTGGCAATTGTGAGAGCAGGGGGAAGTCATGCTACTTTGAGTAGAATCACACTTTCATGATTAGTAGTTCATAAAGAAACGGTTTACTGAAAAAGGCCTAAAAAAGGACCCCCCCCCCCCCCCAAAAAAAAAAAAAAAAAAAGGATTAGGGGCATGGCAATAACTCCAGTGTTAGCAAATACAAAACCCATTTACAGAAAAAAATTGAACAGTTTATAAAATGTAATTAAAAAGTAATTTGTTAATTCTTCTGAAGAGTGATTTAAGTGATAAATGTACACAGAAAATGATTTTATTGTACTACAGGATTTTATTCTGTACATAAGATTTATAATTTGACAACTGCAACACACTCTAATGAAAAAGATGGGACAGAGACGTTTACCACAGCGTTCCATTACCTTTCCATTTAAATACATTGTTTCATCATGTGGGAACTCATCATCATCATCATCATCTTCTTTTCCGCTTTTCCATTTCAGGGTCGCGATGCATGTGGGAACTGAGCGTACTAATTTTTAAAGGGAAAGAGGAAAGGCTAAACAGCCTGTGGTCATTATTGTCTGATTCTTCTCTTCATGGTGTGCCACAGGAGACACATCTGAACTGCAGGCAGGCCAGTCAAGCACATACTCTCTCTGTCTATTACCACATGTACAGTAGCCTTGACATTAAAGGAAACGTCTCACCTATGCAGGTCACCTATGCAATATTTACTGATGAACCCTTGATATAATGAGAGGTGCTGGCTTTTGCATCCCTGATAACAGTCTGGATGGTCCCTTTCATCATTAGCACAGTGAACATGAAGGCCATGAAAACAAGCTACTGTTGTTTGGAAAATTTGAGATGAGCTTGTGCCCATAAAACCCATTAGTGTTTCTGTATAGAACTGATGTATGGCTTTTTCCTTGCTTAATAGGGCTTCAGGTTGCATTTCTTAAAATTCTCCCTGTACATAGCAGTGTCCTGTTTGTTGCCCATACCAAGCTATTTGGAGTGTTCCAGGCGTCAAATTCTAAGTTTGTTTTAATTTGCAAAACACAATCAAGGTCATTTAAAACACTGGAAATATTTTAACTGCATTTTACAATATTTCCCAACTGTTGTGGAAATGGGTTTTGTAGGTCTTCAGAGGATGTCTTACAGATTAGAAAAATCAATATCATCTACTTGTGGCTCTCATTCAGTGCATTATGGCAGCAAATATATTGGAATCATTCCACGATCATATTATTTCCTATTCACATCTAATAGGCCAGTGACATTACTGCTCCTTATCAAAGAGAAAAGTAATGCCTACAACAATATTTCAGTTATGAAATTCAGTTCTCTTGCCTTTTGGATTAAATATAAGTAATTGTCTGGAAAAAAAATGTTGTGTAAATTTTATTACTTGTGAATCATTTGAAAATCCCCAACCCATCATCCCCCACTGCTCTTTACATTGTGTGAAAATTTTATTACAAATGGACAAATTGAAATAGTCTAAAATTACTTTAAAACAATCTTATAGTCTGTAAATATAGATTTAAGGCAGTGGTTGTCAAACAGTTTAGACCAAGTACCACCCATTATTAAACCAAAACCTCCAAGTACCACCCAGGAGTCTTATCTCATGTCCAATCCTAAATCTTCCTCTGTTCCTGGGGCAGGTGGGGGTCATAAGGTAAAGTCTTGCTTGAATTTTTGCATGTTTTTGTTGCTTTTTTTCCCTTTTGCTTGAAATTTGCATGCTTTACACAAAATTATTCTAAAATAATTGCTAAAAATAATATAGAGAATACAAATAACAGGCTTAAAATGAATGTTTAATCACAACATTTAAACAACGTTTATTAAAACATATAAAATTTATGGGAAACAAGCATTTTGAAATAAATAAATAGGAGGGGTCAATTTAATATAAGTTATTACTTTAACAGCCTATAGGATAAGAAGTATCTTCTATTTTGTTTTCACATATATAGAATTATAACCTTTTGTTTCTCTATTTTTGCCTCTGGATTTAGTCTTTCTGGGCTGGGTTTCAGCTTGTTTCCGCTTTGCCTTTTTCTAATGAAGTCCAAATGGCTCATGTCTGGGCTTTTTTTTATGGATCCTGTAAAATACTGTGGGATCGTGTTCCCTCCCTGGAAAAAGTTGGGAGGAATACTGTCTCCCTTACTCTTTCTTTGCAGATGTAAAGAATTGCATTATGTAATTTGCACATGAAAACTTCAGATTTTCATTTATTAATAAATTCCTTAATTAAGTGACAAATCTTTCAAAGTCATGTGACATACCACCTTTTCCTGCTTCACATACCACAAGTGCTACGGTTCTTACAGTTTGAGAACCACTGCTTTAAGATGAGGTTTAGTTCTGACAATTATAAAACTTTTCTGAATGTATTTTTGACCCTTCAATATATTAATGCATATTTTGATACCATTAAAACTTAAGCATCATAAATAATGGGTACAGCTACTGAATGAGGGGTTATGTGGGGTGAAATTATTGGACTAATTAAGGATTTGATAATGTAGTGGAAACACTACCCTCGCCATACGGCAGAGAGGGTTTGATTCCAAGAGTGAGAACATATACCATTCTTAGAAGTCCTTGAACAAAATTTATGTCATATTAGCCTGTATTTGTCTCATGGATAAGAGAATTTGCAAATTCCATAAATGCAATTGTAAATATTCTGAAATGTCTAAGGACCTTCTAACATGGTTCCAATTACGTGCAGAAAACATAATAAAGTACTCAAATTCACATGATAGCAGCTCAACAAAAATAACAATATGGAGATTCCAGCAGGTCAGTAATACTGCATTTAGGCGTTGATATAACGTGGGCCAATGGTATACCTAGAGATACTATGAGGAACAAATAACAGGGACTTCATGGTAATTGTTGGCTGGAGATTTGCTGTGTGCTCTTCTTCTGTGTTGGGCACTCTTTCACCTTGCTACATCAGGAAGCCTTCCAGTCTAGAGAAGAAAATGGCTATTATAATTCTATCATGCACACAACCAGATACCATTAATATCCTTATGGGAACAATAACAAAGCAGAACTATGTTCTTAAGTGTGATGAAGATCCAGTAAAAAAAAAAGTTGGGATGAGGTGGAGTGGAATTTATGATCCAGAAATACAATCATCCAACATGTGGCTAAATGCAATAAAAGCAAAGGTCGTGTGTGTGTGTGTGTGTGTGGGGGGGGGGGGGCAATAATACCCTCAATTTCAGAGCAAATATTGAATGAGTCCACACATGTCTGACCACATGATGTTAATAAGTATTGTATACATTTAATCACTGTTTATTTGTTCATTGTTAACTTACAAATACAAACTGATATAATGATATAGGTGATAATCAAGACAGCAGATACCACAAACCTGTGTGTGTGTGCATGTATGTGCATGTTTGTTGTATGTTCTCTACCTGAGCAGTTCTGATTACATTTCATCCTCCAAGTCAGAGTTGTGATTCATCTGAAACAGAGAGAAAGACTGAGACTCTCATTATACTTTCCAGAGCTTCCAGAGCTCCAACATGTAGCTACAGTATGTTCATGGCCATTACGGGGAGAGCTCTGTGGGCAACCTGGAGCTTCTAGCTTAGAATTAATGACATATGAGTCAGTGTGCTGGAGCTCATTTCAGCTGGTAGGGCTGCAGAGATGAGCTGCTGATTTCCCAGCAGCACTGGCTAATGGGTGGGAATGGAAGCACACTGAGATGACAGAGAGAGACCAGTGGGCTCTTGCTGAGATGCTCTCATCTAACATATGGGCTCTCACTAAGAGTGAGGGAACTCTCATCAGTTATGGAACAATGAAAGCACATGGGAAAACAACAGCTTGTGGGAAGAACTCTTAGGCAGAGAAAGTGAGAAATGTAGCCTCAATAACAAACTGGTTTATCAAACTGCTGAACCAAGCCAATGTTCTTTTCCAGAGGTGGTGACATGCCCCGTTTCTTTACCTCAAAGCACGTAACAAGCTTAAAAACAAAGTGCAACAACCAGACCCACTGGACCCCCTGAACAGATTGCTCTCCATTATTTTTATGTCAGAACTGAGAGCACATAAGACCATAGACCCAAGCCTGTGATTTTTATTTCTTGATATTTTAGAAGCTGTGTGTGTATTTGGCTACTCTAGCACACTGTGTGCTACGTTGTCAATGTATACCTGTGGAGCGTTACTCTCTTGATGAGCTACTTTCACTGTTGAATGTTTTGAAAGTGTTTTGTTGTGTTCTTTCCATAGCAACTGTTGCTAGGTTGGGCATGCAATATACATACTTGGAGATATGGTTTTTTATATAATAGAAATGTCCAGATCATGTAAAATTATGGAAAGTAAATTATTATTATTATTATTATTATTAGTAGTAGTAGTAGTAGTAGTAGTAGTAGTAATATTGCAATAGAAATTGTTGTTTTATTTGCAAGTGATAGTTATTCTGTATGTAAGAAAGGTCACACTAATTTTATATATTTGCATGCAACAGAAAAAAAATGCTATGACAACAGCACATAAACAATAAATATATACGTTTCTGAAAAATACACTTGATACTCTTTAATGTAATATAATATATACTATAAATCCTTTTAAAATGTTCATACGCTCACGTACTTCCGTCCAACTGCAGATAGAAGCTACGTTTAGTAAAGGTCCGTATTTAATCAATCCCGTGAAATATCCAGAAGTTGCTGTATGGCGATGATATGTACCTTGGACTAAAGGCACATATCATCGCATTGTTTACGTGGGGGCTGATGGTGCAGTTCTGCAGTGTTTTATAGTCAAGGAAGTAAGGAAGAGCATGGGGAAAGCCTTGGTGAAAGCCTTGCTATTGTGCTATGCTATTGCACAGAAGGGGGCTAAAAGTACTTAATTTGTCACTGTCCTCGGGTGGGGAACACCCTCCAAAGTAATAACACATAATTGTAATGTGCTTTCTGGGGGGATAATAGTTGTTTTTATATGTGCATATATATATATATATATATATATATATATATATATATATATCAGCAAAAATCTGACAGTGAGAGTGCTTTCTGCAGTGGCTCATTTTTTCCTTGCGCTCTCTCTTTCTCTAAACTCTTATGCTTTTCATCTTCTTTCCTTCCCAATAAGTGACAACCCCCCCACCCACCCCGTGTGTGTGTGTGTGTGTGTGTGTGTGTGTGTGTGTGTGTGTGTGTGTTACAAGTTGTATGCTTTAGGACAGTAGGTGGAAACGAAGAGTGGAATGAAAAATGCCTTAGCTTAGTGTAATTTTATGCTGAAATGAGCAAATCTGTCTCATAATAAAGCAGTGATGTGACAAAGTAATGATAGTGTGATTAGATTTGTTGTTCTGTGCATCTGATTGGGCTCTTCTCAGGGTGTGAGTGAGATGGAGGTGGGGTATTATGTTTAGTGACTGTAAAATGCATGTGCGTGTGTGTGTATATGTGTGTGTGGTTCCATGCTTTGTCAATTTTACATGGAGAATTGGTGAAAGTCTGTGGGAGTAGTTGTTGCTTGTCTGCAGAAACCAGACATAGTTTTACATTTGAGAGGCACTTATCAGCTGTCAGACTGATTTGCCATGCAGCAGTGTTCTGTATTGTGCTTATCTCTTTTCTCCCACATTCACACACACTGTGCACAATGACACAGTTTAAAAAGACGCATAGCACCACACACAAACACACACACACACACACACACACACACACGCTCCTTTATAAATCTCTGGTGCGTAAAGAGGGATGAAAGCTTTGCTTATTACTGCTTGGTTATCTACAGAAAGACAGTGCAGAATGTGCATGCTACAGTGTCCTGCAGAGTTTTTATCAGCTGGATGAGCATCAAACCTCTTCACAGATGTGCAAGTTTGAGTGTTTACCATGTGTGAATCATCATCACTGGCTTCCCCCAGCTCAGGACTGTCTCTCTGGGCCCGACGGGGGCGAGGACTTGGGCTTCTGGGAGACCCCTCTCGACTGCTGGCTGACGGATGGTATGGAGACCCACCCAAACTTCCACCATGAGAAAAGGGTGAACCTGTAAGAAACAGAGATTTTTACTGAATTGTGCCTAACAAACTGTAAGACTTAACTACATATTGGCTGTCATGGATTATTGCCTTCATAATACAGTACAGTATAACTAAATGATAATTTGTTTTATTATCTTAATTGCAGTATAAAATTCTCATCATGCGGTCTATTTTGTTAAGATAGGGTGACCAGACGTCCTCTTTTACCCAGACATGTCCTCTTTTTTAGACTTAAAAAAAAATGTCCGGGCGGAAAGTCACAAAGGTCCGGGATTTTGTTTTTCTAGAACCTACATGGAATTTCGAGAAGCATTTCGTTCACAAACTAGTCCCGTCCTCCCCTACTCCGATTGGTTCACTTGAGTGAGAAGGGGGCGTGGTGAAGTAGCCTAAAATCTTCAGATTGCATGGTCTGACTGTAGAGCTACCGTCATTGGTCGATAACCTTCTCTGTAAACATTTAATTGGTCAGTCTGCACGTCAATAGTCCTTGTTTACGTCAGGCAAAGCTCATGTACCTAGAGCGAGGGGTGAGAGCTTATCCCAACCCCCCCTTCCCACCCCCGAGACATGTCCTCTTTTTCTGCATCTCAGATCTGGTCACCCTAGTTAAGAGTAAGATGTGGTTTGCAAATAATAGTAAAAGATTAGTCAAAGAACTGCAGAATGGCTTGTAATAACTTAATGCCTCAGTATAAAGCAAAAATGGAGTCTTACATACTGTGCAAAAATCACATAAAACTTACAGTAGAAACTGGCTTTAGTACATTATGTAGTCATTTTGTCAGGTTTTCTGACATTATGTAGGTTTTCTCCTTAAGGGGACCATCTATGATTGTGGGGATCTGCAGTTCTCTCTGGTTTGTTGATGTTCTGAAGTTTTGCATCTTTTAAGGTGGAACAGTATTTTTGAGAACAAAAGGACTCTTGCTTCTACTTGGCTTGATTGTAAGTTTTACTCACTGTTTGATCACAGAAACTCATTTGTAACTCAGGTTGTTTTGTTTTGTTTTTTCGTTTTGTAATTTTGGCTTGTTTACTTTCATGCAGTTAGCCATCTATAGAATTTGGAGATATTTCCACCTTAAGTAATCTCAAACAGCAAAAATAAGTCTATATTACCCACCTATGGAGCAGGAATAGAGCATTACACAGCTAACAGGGAACATTCCCACAACCTTGGGTTAATGTTACCCAAAGGTTCTGATAAATTAAAAAAAAAACGTTTTAGTCTAATATTCAACAAACGTGTTAATAATCTGCTTAGATTAGTTTCGAGCACGTGAAAAGACCCAAGAGCTAGCCAATGGTGAGGACGTGTTTTATGACCACAACTGTGTACATCGCCTTTAAAATCTCTATCTATATAACTTACTTTTCAATGGCTTTGAATGTAAATCAATTAACCAACTGAAATTTTGATTTATAAAATTTGAATTTGAATGTAGTAACAGTGATAATAGCTAAAGATAATGATTAGAGCTAGGGTTAGGCAGCACTCACAGAAATAAACGTTCATATAGTGTTCCGGTAAAATATCTACTACAGAATCTTTTTATTTACTAAGAAACACCACATTGTGGAAAAACAAGTCATAGAGATGTATCCGCATTTTGCTTTACCTAAAGCAAATTAACTCAGAAAACTCTCTGCTCTTGTCAGCTTGCTACTGACTCAGACACATTGATTGCTCATCATTGGCAGAGTTTTGATTAAAGGAGGCCTGGACTGGAATTGAAAAAGATGCTGAAAACTGTGCCTTGAAAAAAGACTAGAGATTTAAATGACTGTGAAATAGAATAGACATATGACTATTAACATAAACATGAAGTGAATACATTTCACATAAAAACTAATCTGTGTTTGCAATCAAGCACTTGTGTCTACTTGCATGTCTCTGCCAGCTTCAGGTCAGTGATTACAGCAATGATTCACCAAAGCAGTTTACTTAAATGCAGCTTAAGAATGATTTAAATTAATAGAAGGCTTAGCTGTCTTTCCATAGTCCTAAGTTTTATTTATTTATTTATTTTATTTACAAACTTGAGCTCAGTCTATTTCGTTTAGACGTTTAGGAGTCCCTTGACAAACTGAGAGAATGGATTACCACTAGGGGGCAACATCAGCTCAAACTAGGCACTTCGACTAACTACAGTCCATGCAAATTAATCTTATCTTATCTTAGACATCATTCATTCATTCATTTTCTGAAATAATTTAATTCTGTTCAGGGTTACAGTGTGATTGAACCTACTGGGTTCAAGGCAGGAACACACCCTGAATGGGGTGCCAGTCCTTCACAGGGCATCACACGGTCACAGAATTATTGGGCTGTGTGAAAAAGATGGAGCATGCAGAGGAAACCCACGCAGACACAGTAAAAACACAGCAAGTTCCTCACAGAGGGCAGGGTTTGAACCCACAACCCCATAACACTGGAGCTGTGTTACAGCACCACTACATGTAGTGCCATGGTGCCTCATTTCTTAGACATTATTTACAATATATTGCACAAAGACTGAAGCTCATAAAAACATGTGATCAAACAGTGCCTCATGCATTTTTAGGAGACTGACCTGTGTGCTCCTGCCTTTGTCTGTCCATCCTGTCCAGACTGTCTAACAGTCCATCGATCTGAACCTTTATCACTGTCAGCTCACGCTTTATAGTTTGCAGCTCCTCCATTTTCACTGCTCAGAAACATATAGAAAGAAGTAGAGAGAGGGAATAGACACATTATACAAGAGGTTAAAGTAAAAGTAAAAGAAGACAATAAAACATCTCTGAAAACAGCACTTTATAAAAAATATTGGCTGGGTTGAGATAAGCTCTTATATCTTCATCTGTACTCTTCAAATATCTGCACACAAAACAACTCTAGAGTTCTGGCAAGTCTCTTTTGTTCCTTCCCCCTTCTTTACACAGTCTCTGTCATTGAGGTACTGTG
Organism: Hoplias malabaricus; assembly: GCF_029633855.1. NCBI lineage: Eukaryota > Metazoa > Chordata > Actinopteri > Characiformes > Erythrinidae > Hoplias > Hoplias malabaricus. The sequence continues at coordinate 14,565,731 of NC_089810.1, read as the reverse complement.
CCATCCCTAAGCTCATGTCTATAGTGATGTCCAGAGGAGGCCATTTGTCCACAGCTGTCTTCTCAGTATTCTGTCTGACCACCTCAGACTACCACAGCACAGAGTCAGAGACAGAGAACAAAAATACAAAGGAATGGATTAATAATCCAGGGAGAAATTATTTGGAGAATTACCAAGATAGAGTCACAATTACAGACAGAACAAGAAAGATTAATGAAGAGACACTGTGATAGAGAGATGGAGTCACAGAGAGTTTAATTGAAAAAGCCAGCGTTCTGACCCCCGAGTTCCCGAGGCTCTGAGGTGACCTGGCAGTGAGAACCGGTAATAACATTCTAAACACTTTCTTATTCGTTCTGCTCTATTAATTTGGTGTAACTGCGTGTTCTGATAGGGCTGCCTCTATTACACGAGAAGATGCTCCAGAGAAGAGTCTTTTAATGAAAAGCCATCTGGTGTCTCTTCCCATATGAGCCCAGATTGCTCTGCCAAATTCATGTGCCTAAATGTAACTCAGAAATCTATGGGATTTGATAAAAATAAGGAACAAAATCGGACTACTACCACTCACTGTATCAGTGCTGCTTACACCATATTTTCAAAACACCAGATTTTCATAGTTTTTTTTTTTTCAGATGTTAGGGAACCTGAAATGCAGTTTGCTCCTTTTTTTTGCTGTAGTAACAGGCTCCACTCTTCTGGGAAGACTATACTAATTGGAAGGATTTCCTATCTACCTATCTTTCTATATATAGATATGCAAGAAAAATATGTGTGTGTATCTATATGTATATAAAGTGAAGTTGCAAGTGAAATTATTATTTTAGAGAAAATGCATGCATTGAAAAGGACTATACATACATACAAAATGCATGTGTGGGTGGGTGAGTATATTTTCCTACACTTGGCTCTGCTGGAGGAGTGGGGTCTAGAGCTCTTGGAGGATGAGCTCTCTCGGCTGCGTCTCTGCCTGGAGGAAGAGGAACGGGCTCTCTTGGTCAGACTGGAACTGTGGGCCAGTGGGGGTGCTGCTGAGGGGACACGCTGATAGTCATACACCCTGAGGAGCACAGTATACATCACAGTTATCATCACATAGAGTTTATACAGAAAACCATCTGCTAAACCACATAGTGTTCAACAATAAGAGTAATGCACATGTAAGTTAAGGAAAACGTGTACAATTTCAGACTGCCAGAAATCCTAGGATTCACCGTCTTTGGCTCTGTTACCAACGAAAACTTTACTAATTATGTTCACTAATGCATTCTGTTTGCATAATATTGTGTATAATGTCCTGTGTGCGCGTACTATCAGTGCATTTCAGCTCTGCTCACAGTATATTCATTTGTGCAATGAGAAGCAAGGAGAGCCAGGTGGAGACACATCTGACAGGCGTGGGAGCTGGGAGATTTACCAGCATTCTCCATACCTCACATAAACAGCCAGGGAATCCAGCTCTACTGCAGCCACTGCTATGCTCATAGTTATTCAGCACTCACTTGTAATGCAGGGTATCATAATACATATTATAAATTGTATAATGTATACTCTGTTAAAGGTAAAGCAACACTGTATTTGATTATTAACTGTTATTTAGATGGATCATTCTTTAAAGAACAATTTTAAAATAGAAGTGCCTCTTAATGTAAATGCTTGTTTGTAATCATTAAAAATGCATACTTATTTGTCGCATTACAATGTACAATGAAGTGTGTCATTCAGCCATTCGTAGCACACACACTAGTGAACTGGGGCAGTGAGAATGCATGCATACACGCACACACAAACACACAGTCACACACACATACACACACACACACACAGTGGGTGGCAGGGAGCAGTGTGGAGGTTGGGTGCCTGGCTCAGGGGCACTTCAGCCATGGATTGATGGAGGAGGACAGTGCTATTTATTCATGCTAGTTGAGAGGTTCACTGTGTTGGTCTGAATGAATGTGTAAATGAATGAATGAAGAAATGAACGAACAAATTAATTAATGCCGCAAACAGTATAAAACACAGAAAACTAATTCTATAGTAAACCTTCTGTTTGGAAACATCTGATTTACATATATAGTTCTGTGGAAGGCTCACTTTGGTGTAATTTGGTGCATAAAAAACAGAAAATATTATAACAAGACTGATATCTTTTAGCATAGTGTCTCAGCTCTCAGCAAGAAATGCTTCATTAACAAGCTTAAATAACATATATCTAAATATATTCTAAATCTGTGATTCTGTGATATGCTATGGTTACCAGCTTCCTGGATAGCCTGCCCTTTAATAAGATGAATAATATTTTGACTCTTTATTATGTTTGTTCTTTACTGTATATCATGAGTCATCTCTTTATTCACTATTATATTCACTAGTTTTACTGTTTTTCTATCTAAAGTTGAGCAGGGAAGGATGAGTTCCCCTGAGTCTGGTTTTTCAAGGTTTCTTCTTTTTGCTCTGAGGGATATTTTGCCCTCGGCTTTCTCACTAGGGGTCTGTACCTGCATTTCTGTAAGGTTGCTTTGTGAAAGCGGATGCGCTGGAAATCAATATACAAATACATTTTGAATTGAATAGGTGGAAAAAATAATACTGTTCAGCACTAACACTACTTTATTTTTTATTCTATTCTATGATTTAAAACCCTACATTTCTCCACCAGCCCCCTCTAAGATCTTTTCCGTCTCCTTGCAGCCTCTCAAGACATTTTCTCCTTCTTATGAGCAGTGGTAAGCTGGTCTTATCTCCCACAAAAATCAAATTGGTACTGTCAGAGCCAATCAAAAGCTCTGTGGCAAAGCACTGCAGAAGCTGACAGAAGAGTTTAGGAGCATGTGTCACACAAGATACAGATACCAGCCATGATAAATCAGAGGAGAAAAGAGAGAGGGGGAAAATGAGAGAGAAGGCAGAGAGGAGTCTGGGGAGGCACATTAAACATGGCTTTCTCCAACTTTGATCAGATCAGAAAATCATGGAAGCGTGAAGTAAAAAGACGTGACAAAATAACATCAGTTGCCAGAAGTCATTATTACATATTTGGAAAAGTTCAAGCAAATGCAAGTGATACCTGTGACTCTGCAAGGCCTACTGGTGGAACTTATGATAGGATATATTATTTACCATATGTATCACTGCACTAAAGAATACTACACAACAGGACAATCAAAAGTCAACTCTAGTTTTATCCTGGAATGTCATTTTAACAAGTGGGGTTATGTAAGTATGCAGCTAATTAAGGGGTTATTAACTTCATTTACTTTTTAGCTACATTACACCATGGCAAAATTTATGATGCAACCTTTGGACACCAAAAACGATTTGGTTGATTGATTGATTACAACAGAAACTTAAGTGTCAAACTACTCAGTAATTTTTTTTTTTTGATTAACTGTTTACAATCAAGGAATGTTAAAAGGAGTGAGTAGAGTTAGTAGATTTCTTTTACAGTTATTTTAAGGGTTGTACAGTTAAGCCTCAGTGACCAGGTCAGACCGTGTCTTATTGTTAAGTGGCAGCTGAAATGGTGCGTTGATTACGAGTGTATCAAGAAGACAGGATTAAGATGAGAGAAAGCCTTTAAGCTCCTAATCCACAACTGAGCAGATAAGACAGAGTAAACAATTACACAGCTTTCCTTTGGCAGCTGCTGTTCTGAGTGCTGAGAGTTCATTTGCAATTGGGTGGCTGTTTATTTAGTTGTCCAGTGTCAACCTCTGAAGCCTTTACACTATTCCTGCTTAAAAAAAAAAACTGGAGCCCTAACGCTGGGTTCGAGCAGATTGCTAGAGGCTTTGGCTTTTTATTAAACAAGCTTTGAAGTGACTGCAGTTAATTGGTGTGGGGAGGTGGCAGCCATGTTTGTGATTTTGGTGTAGGTGTAGGTAATTGCAGTGGGTGCCACTCAAACCCTGGATAAAGCTGAGGAAAAGCCTCTTCTCTTAAATAAAATCTAAATCTCCAGCCCTGTACTTGCTCATGCAGAAGGCTCCCCAAATTAACAGCTTATAGAGAAGAGAGAGAGAGATAGAGACAGAGAGAGATACAGATACAGAGAAGGAGTGTGTGTGTGTGTGTGTGTGTGTGTGTGTATGTATATAAGTATGTGTGTGTGTGTTGAGGGGGGGTGGTGTTCTGCACCGGGACATGAATACATGCTGAAATATATCTGCAGGCCACCACCACAGCTGCGTAGTAATACCTCTCTCACTGTGCGAGGCTTTAGATTCTTACACTCTCTTTAGGAGGTAAAGTCTTTTATTATGTAAAGTAAAGTGAGCACAAGCGCTTTGATGTGCAGCTGGAAAGAAAGCAATCCCTGACTGAGACAATGAGAGTGTTTCTCTTTCTCTCTCTCTCTCTCTTATACACACACACACACACACACACACACACACACACACATTATACCTGTGGTTTTCTCCTCAAGATGACAGTGAAGGCAAAGGCTGGTAGCAGCAACAAAGTGTTTATATGAAGAGAGGTATAGAGATTTAAAAAGCAGGAAAGTGAGGAAAAGAAAGACAGGAAAAAGGAAGGGAAACAGACAAAGGAGATAAGTTCAGAGAGACAGAGAGAGACTGGTGTAGGACAGAGAGAGAGGAAGACATAGAGAAAGAGAGTGGGAGAACGAGAAGGGAGGGAGTGGGGATAGAAGCAGTCAGGCGCTTATCGCCCATCAGTGTGGAGCAGCTGAATTAGCTTCTCATGCGGCACAGGCCTCCAGAGTGACGGACTCGTTTTTCATACTGTCAGCCTCTCTCTCTCTCGCTCTCTCTCTCTCCCTCTCTGATACTTTTTATCTACTTCTCTACTAATTCTTTCTGCTCTCCTTCTTTCCTCTGCTGCCTTCTTTTCTTTTACCTACATGACATTTTCTATCTTTCTTTTTTCATAAATGCCTTGCCTTTCCTCCATCTTTCTTTTCACACACGTGTGCACACATGCACACACACATACACACACTCCCATACACACGCACAAACAGGCACACACACACACACACACACACACACACACACAGACTGCCTATTTGTGTGTCTTTGCATGATGGCCAGATCCTCAATTCCAACTCCAAACTCACTCCCATAATCTGATCTACTGGTCTACTGAAGTACAGAGTTATGATGTCTACAAACTGTCCACAGTCTGTCACAGGAGATGTGTATATGTCTGTTGCAATTCTGACACTTCACATATACAAACCACACACACACTTCCACTTTGTCAGTGAGCATCTCTGTGAGATGGCAGTAAAGGGCACCATCAATCAAGGCCTCAGGACAGTCCTGCTAAGGGCTGGCACTGACAGAGGACACTCTTTACACAGCCCAAATCCTGACTCTTCAAAACACTTCATAAATATAAGAAATAGAGATGATTTACTTCATTCTAATATGTGTATGTAATATACATAAGAGTAAAGCATTAAATCAATAAGTTAAACATTAAAATACTATGGGCAATGATTCTGTTGTGCCCTATATATTGTAATATATTTAGGGTAATATATTATCATCACTGTCATAACAAAATTATTATTATATAAGGAAAATATGCTTTAATTTTAATATAGTATTATTAAACGTAAACTGGGGCGGCACGGTGGCGCAGCAGGTAGTGTCGCAGTCACACAGCTCCAGGGACCTGGAGGTTGTGGGTTCGATTCCCGCTCCGGGTGACTGTCTGTGAGGAGTTGATGTGTTCTCCCCATGTCCGCGTGGGTTTCCTCCGGGTGCTCCGGTGTCCTCCCACAGTCCAAAAACACACGTAGGTGGATTGGTGACTCAAAAGTGTCCGTGAATGTGTGTGTGTGTCTGTGTTGTCCTGTGAAGGACTGGCGCCCCCTACAGGGTGTATTCCCACCTTGCGCCCAATGATTCCAGGCAGGCTCTGGACCTACCACGACCCTGAATTGGATAAGGGGTTACAGATAATGAAGGAATAAATGTAAACTCAAACCAATGTTTTCATTAATGTTTAATGTTGATAAATAACAAATATTCATTCATTCATTCATTCATTATCTGTAACTGCTTATCCAATTCAGGGTTGCGGTGGGTCCAGAGCCTACCTGGAATCATTGGGCGCAAGGCGGGAACTGGAGGGGGTGCCAGTCCTTCAAGGGGCAACTCACACATTCACACCTACGGACACTTTTGAGTTGCCAATCCACCTACCAACGTGTGTTTTTGGACTGTGGGAGGAAACCGGAGCACCCGGAGGAAACCCACGCGGACACGGGGAGAACACACCAACTCCTCACAGACAGTCACTCGAAGCAGGAATCGAACCCACAACCTCCAGGTCCCTGGAGCTGTGTAACTGTGACACCTACCTACCACCTATCAAATATGTGATTAATGCTATATATTATCAAGTATATTAACAAACATGTCAGTTTTATTCTCAGATGAACATTAAAATATTTCACCATTCAATATTGTAATATTCTGGCATTTATTACATCAGGCAGTATTTACTAATCAGGCAGTAAATAATTACATTGCTGTCCTTCAATGACTGACAGTTGGTATGCGTTGGTGCATGTGTTGGGAAATAGATTGTCTACCAAGTAATCATGGTTTGTTTGTGTGTGTGTACATGTTTGTTTGAGTGTGTTTGTGGATGCACTTCCCTACAAGGCCTGCATTTCCCTACAAGTCAAATTTAAATGTGCTGACTTTCTGGTTTATGAATGACCTGTGTCCCCTTCACGCTGCATGAGGGAAGCAGTTAGCTCCCAGAGCAATTATGAGTACGAATGAACAACACACCCACACATACACACACACGCACACACAGAAAGGTACAAACACAAACACACACATTCACATGTATAAATACAGAGCAAAAGCAAATATGCACTTGAATTGCACTTTTGCCTATTTGCATAATATGACATTCGCACAGACCCAAAACACAGTGCAGACCTAAGTCATTTATCTCACTCTAAATAATGTCGGCATACAGAGTTCAGGTCTTTCCCTTTTCCCACATTCAGAGCCTGCTTCGTCAGCAGCTCTCATGCTGCTGCTCATCTTTGTATGAAAGCAGAGCACCACTGATAAAACTCTCAATTCAGCTGCACACTTCTAAAGGCAGACTAATAATGGGATCTAACAGTGCCTGACTTTTAAAAGGGAGCATCCTATTTACATGGGAATAACTCAGAAAGCAGAACATTTATACAGGGCATCTGATAGGTAAAGGGCTTTACCTATTTTTAAGATTTCGATTTAAAGTTAATACACTTAATACAATTAATACACTGATATCAATCAATTATGAATAAGTATGCACCGATATGGTCCAGTCTACCAGTGATGCCTCTCCTGGGCTACACCAACTGGAACTTATGCAGCTGGAACATCATTAAGGACAATTATTTTTATTTTTATATAATTTTCTCTGTCCTGAAACAATTAGTGGGGGTGACACCTTGTAATGATGCATTATATTTACAGAAATATAGATAATAGATCCTTTCTCAGATGTGCTTTATATTTTAAGAAATACGATGGGTACATTTACTCCAAAAGTCATTTTTCCTTTAGATTTACATTGGAGCTACTGACCTAAAATAGCTATGTTGAGCTAGTTAACAATGTCAAATACACACTGTATGTCTAAAGTTTTTGAACAGGATCACAAAATGTATTTGGATGGTGTGTCATCTCTCTGGTGAAAACATATTAAAGGCTCATGTGCAGCCAGTTTACAGTGTCCCAGTATCTGTGCAATCTGTGAGTGAAGATTTGTGTTAACAATGGATGCATTCTAACAAAGCTAAATACACTAATTATAAGGGCTGCTTTCAGACTTGAGGGTATATATTACAGTTGCTTGTACAGTTTCTGATATAATGTAATTATTTTGAGATGATAACAATATGTCAGAAAGTGTCCTCATCATTTGTTTTACTGTCCCTGTTCCAAAAGAATTTCAGGCACCAGACATTTTATTTCAAGTCATTTTGTAGCATTGCATCTCTTTTACAGAGCGCAAAAATGCAAATACATGGTTTTCTTTGGACAGCAATGATATGTAGGCAGATTATTTCTTTAAAACCCTCACTGATGACTGAAAAGTGAATGGAAAGCCACAGACATCACACTCTGCAGTCTCACAAGCGTCTGGTTTCTGATGTGAACTCTTACCCACCGCCCCATTTCATTTCATCATTCACTTCATTTCATCATTACATGAAATTTTAACACAAAGTTCTTACATGCAGCTCCTTTAAAGTTAGATGAAAAGATAAATGTGAAGGACAACAGTGTTCAGTCACCCAGAACAACTGAGTACTAGCAGTGACACATAAAAACAAGGGCAGACTCTTAGGGGCCAAACAAGGGCCAACAGAGGTTCTACAGGGGCTTGAGTGCATGGGTGCGGTGAGAGTGGAGCAAAGACAGGGGCCAAGAGACTGGGGGATGTGAGTCTCATGTCCTGTCTGACAGACACCCAGCTGTGAGCAGTGGACAAAGATGACATTACCTGTCATAAAGATCCTCCTGATAGCAGTCATAGTCCAGCTCATGCTCTGATCTGCACATAGAGAAGGACAGAGAGCAGAGAAAGAGAATGAGTGAAAAGGACAAAGCAGCTGTCATCTCAGCTGACAGACACATAAGCCTACAACTCTGTCCGTCAACACATTCATTCACAACTGACAGAGCCATCTCACACCAAAGACTCTCTCTCTCTCTCTTTCTCTCTCATTTGGGTGGCATATCAATTTCAGTACTGCAGAGACACTGATGTGATGGTAATATGTAAGTGTGTTGAGTTGATATGAATGGATCAGACACTGAATTGCTGCTGGATACTGTGTAGAAACAAGACTATGTATATATCCCCCCCCCTTGTCTTTCTGATTGCATCTCTTTAACTCTCTTTCTCCACCTAAAACCCCAATTCCAATAAGGTTGGGACGTTGTGTAAAACATAAATGAAAACAGAATACACTACAAAGATAAGATTTTTAATGTTCAAACGGATAAACTTCATTGTTATTTTGCAAATATTCACTCATTTTGAATTTGAGGCCTGCAACACGTTCAAAAAGAAGTGGGACAAGGGCATGTTTACCACTGTGTTACATCACCTTTCCTTTTAACAACACTCAATAAGCGTTTGGAAACAGAAGACACTAATTGTTGAAGCTTTGTATGTAGAATTCTTTCCCATTCTTGCTTGATGTACAACTTCAGTTGCTCAACAGCCCAGGGTCTCCATTGTTGTATATTGCACTTCATAATGCGCCACACATTATCAATGGGAAACAGGTCTGGACTGCAGCTACTATGAAGCATGCTGTAGTCTTGCTGAAATAAGCAGGGACATCCCTGAAAAAGATGTTGCTTGGATGGCAGCATATGTTGCTCCAAAACCTCTATGTACCTTTCAGCATTAATGGTGCCTTCACAGATGTGCAAGTTACCCATGCCATGGACACTAACACACCCCCATACCATCAAATGCTGGCTTTTGAACTTTGCCCTGACAACAATCTGGACAGTCCTTTTCCTCTTTGGCTCGGAGGACACGCTGTCCATGACTTCAACAAACAATTTGAAATGTGGACTCGTCAGACCACAGGACACTTTTCCACTTTGTGTCAGTCCATCTCAGATGAGCTCGGGCCCAGAGAAGCCGGTGGCATTTCTGGGTGTTGTTGATATATGGCTTTCACTTTGCATGGTTGAGGTTTAACTTGCACTTGTAGATGGAGCAACGAACTGTGTTCACTGACAGTGGTTTTCTAAAGTGTTCCTGAGCCCATGTGGTAATACCCGTTACAGAATGACGTCAGTTTTTACTGCAGTGCTGCCTGAGGGATCGAAGGTCACTGGCATCCAGTGTTGATTTTCGGCCTGGCCACTTACTTGCAAAGATTTCTCCAAATGCTCTGAATCTTCTGATGACATTATGGACTGTAGATGATGAAACTGTATGTTGAGAAATGTTTTTCTTAAACTGTTGGACACAATTGTTCACAAAGTAGTGAACCTCGCCCCATCCTTGCTTGTGAATGACTGAGCCCTTTGGAGATGCTCTCTTTATACCCAATCATGTCACTCACCTGTTTCCAATTAATCATGTAATGCACTATGTAATGTTCCAAACAGGTGTTTTTTGAGCGTTCCTCAACTTTCCCAGTCTTTTGTTGCCCCTGTCCCAACTCTTTTGGAACGTGTTGCAGGCCTCAAAATGAGTGAATAACTATAAAGATTATCTGTTTGAATATTAAATATCTTGTCTTTGTAGTGTATTCAATTGAATATAGGTTGAAAAGGATTATTTATGTTTTACACAGCGTCCCAACTTCATTGAAATTGGGGTTGTACCTACTCTGTTTCTCTCCTCCACACATACAGTAGATGTAGTAAGTAATTAAAAGTAAATTTGCAGTATTTGGGTGAGTGTCTGTAAGCACAAGCAAAAAAAAACAAACATTTAAAAAATAAGGTACAATTTTTTGATTTTAGATTTTTAAATTTTAGATTTTTTCGGGAGCACTCTGATTCTTTTAATGATATTAGGTCCTGGGTTTTATATTCTCTTATATTTAACAATGCTAGAAACTATCATGATATGAGTGCATTATTTGAAGGCTAGCTACCTAGGGATACCTAAATAATGGGTAAAATATTTATAAACAAACTATGCAAATAATCACAAGATTAAATAAACTGTTTTCTGAAATATTATTATTTTAGTATAATGGGACTTTACCTAGTTTTTATGCAGATAGACTGAACCTGAATTCTGCTCAACCTCACTGCAGTGTGAGTGTACCATAATGTAACATAGTAAATCATGTATAAATGAAAAGGACCAAGTATGGCAGCTGCCCTCTGTTCATCATTGCTATGCAAACTAGCAGGCAGCCAGGCATCTGTGCTGTCATGTGGCAGAGTAGAAAGCTAAAGTTGGTGAATGACTGAGCTCAGTCAAACAAGCATACATGAGTCAAATTTTACACTTTCCAAGGACTGGCATCATTTCTGCAGCACCAGCATTTACTGCCAATGAAATACTATGTTTTCAATATCAGCATTTATATTTCTAGTTTTATTTGCTAGTGCTGAAATAGTGCAGACCTGTCACACCTTTAAACAATTGAGTAATGTTATGAAAAACAAAGAGTAGGGCTGGCTTCATTAACTGTAGGCTAGCTAACATTATTCCATGTATCATTGAAGAGAAGATAAATAAAGGATGGTGTGTAACTTCTAAAGTATAAGAGACACATCATTTAATTTCACCTAACATGTTTAATTCTAGTTTAAAATGTTGATAAAGCTTTGCCTATTAGGAAAAAAGAAAATATACCAAAATACAATGGCAAATGGGCTACACCCCACTGGATAGCCAAATGCATGCATTTTCACCTTCCATTGCACATGTCTAATATAACATATATTCACTGGGGTATATATTATTCCCCTGAAATGAGACAAATGAATAAACTTTGAATGGTGCTTTGGCTAAGCTTAATCTGTATTTATGAAACCAGCACCTAATTATTAACCTGTCAGTTACTAATTCTGCTGGTTGCAGTCTATAATGCCCAGGAAAAAATAGATGCTGAATTTGTCTAAAAACTGCCTTAGGGACTGTGTTGTTTGAAAACATTAAAACTGGGTTTTCCACAGCAATGCCAGTAAATCTTGAAGTAGGAGCATATTACGAACAAACTGCATGATTATGAATAAGTGAGCCTAATGGGTTTTAGCTTTGTGCGAGTGCTATAGGATGGAGATTGTCCTATTTCCCCACTTAAGCTGCTGCCCTTACAGATTTTCTCCCATATTTCAGTCATTGCCCTTTTTTCAGTCCATTTTACCCTTTTACCTAGAAGTCCAATCACAGAATGCTACCAGCACATACAGATATGGCATTTCTATTTTATATATTTATTTAATATTTCATTGTTTAATAGTAAGTAATATTTGTCACCACCAACAGCTAACAAGGGAGTAAACACAGCATTATGCATAAATTCATGCTTGCATTTTCGTCCAGTGAGAATAATGTTAAAATTATGGCACAAAGTCCTCTTTTCGTCACAAAACGAAAACCTAGTAAAAAAACAAAACAAAATAAACAAAAACAAAAAACCACTGAACACAAACAAGTCTTGCTCTTGTTGACTCCTCTGTGGACACATCATCATTCAAAAGACATAGAACCTGAATCAGAAGTGCAATACTTAGCTGGCCTTCATAAATCAGGCCCTTAGTCAGAGGGAAAGAAGCAAAGATTTCATCAGTGAGAATTATTACACACTCAAAGCAAATGTTCATTCTCTAAGGCTATTCCCAGTACTGCTGAAGATCTCTCTCTCTCACTCTCTCTCTCTCTCTCTCTCTCTCTTACACACACACACACACACACACACACACACACACACACACACACACACACACACACACACACACACACACACAGGGAAAATGATTCAGACATGAAAGCATCAATTAATGGAACATCTTCAGTTAATCAGAATTCAATATTATATTTGAGCAGTTATAAAGGAAATGGTGTGTGTGTGTGTGTGTGTGTGTTACAAATGTTTCCAGCTCAAGAGGGAATTTGCTATTCATAGGCTCAGGCCAGCTGGAAAAAGACATGATTATTTTGTCTCTGCACAGATAGTGGAAAATTCCCAGTAAGTGTTCAATGTTTTGATGTCTTACAATGTTAAATGTGAGACATGAGGGTCTTGAGCTACATATTTTATTAAGAATATTTAAAAAATAAACTATAAACACCTGTGAATATTACAGGCATGTGGTATAATACACATGTACAAACACAACTTGGCAGTCCTTCATAGAGGTGGGTAGCAACTTTTTAGTCAGGCACATGTTCTCAAGTCAAATGTTCATAGGGTGACCTAATCTGAGATGGTGAAAAAGAGGACACGTCTGGGGGGAGGGGGGGGGGGGGGGGGCTCTTGCTCCTTGCTACCGTTGTATGCTTAGCTGAACCTTTGTGTGCTTTTAGGTCCTTTACACCTTTATTTGCTACACAAAACATGGGAATTTCTTTTTTAATTCATCCGAGAACTTACATTTACGTTTCGGCATAGCTGCTCAAGATGAGGGTAGGTACATGAGCTTTTCCTGATGTAAACAAGGACTACTGATGTGCAGACTGACCAATTAAATGTTAACAGAGAAGGTTATCGACCAATAACGTTAGCTCTACAGTCAGACCGTCCAATCCGAAGATTTTAGTCTACTACACCACTCCCCCTTCTCACTCAAGCGAACCAATCGGAGTAGGGGAGGGCGGGACTAGTTTGTGAACGAAACGCTTCTCGAAATTCTATGTAAGCTCTAGAAAAACAAAATCATTGACGTTTGTGAAATTCCGCCCGGACATTTTTTTAAGTCTAAAAAAGAGGACGTCTGGTCACCCTAGTGTAAAAATGCATCTGCATTATGTGTGTAAATGTTATCTCTATGTAAAATCATTGCCAGGAACATGGGACTCTCCAAAGCATCTGCACATGAGATCAACATGCACTATGCCCAGTATCATTGGTTGTTGGCTGGATATAGGGTTCTGCTGTAGTTTATTTTAGACGTACTATTATTGCATCTAAAACTCCACTTCCTATGCTAATAGATGAGGGATGTACAGAGAACTTCTGCTACAGTTTTGAAGTAAATGATTTAGTCAAAAATCTGAATGGTTACCCCATTAATACCCCATTTATTCAGTCCAAAAAAAAAAAAAGGTTTAGTGTCCACTATTTTTGCTTTATATGAGCTATGGAACTACAAATCTAAAGTTGCTGTTAAGACAAAAAATCAACACACAACCACTTACCATTTAAACGCATGTCTTCAGTTTGAGAATTCAAGAGCAAACTCTTCATTTCAAAAAGAAAAACAGAAGCAATGCATGTCCATCTGCCCACATGTAAGACAGATATATGGGCATTACAGGGCCACAATAAGCAGGTGAATTGGTAAAAGTGAGGTGATCATGAGTATGTATAAAAAGATTGTCCAATAAATGTTCAGTTCTTGCAAACAAATGTGGATCTTAATGACCACATTGTGTTAAACTTCATGAAAGTATTGCCAGTAAGTTCAAAAAGAACAATTCTCGACACATTTCGAGAGGAAAGTGAATAGTTCTGATGAGTGCAGATTGAAGCACTCTTAATCACAAACTAGTATAAATCCAAATCCGTAGACAGGAAGAGGTAAAAACCAGACAAGCAAAAGAGCAATCACACTAGAAAAGGTAAATACTAAAGAATAAACCAGGACAGGAAATAGAAATCAGAAACACAATATAAAGACAGCTCAATAAGAGTTTGCAAATGTTAGGAGTGACCAAAACTCTGCCCTTCTTCTCCAGACCTCTGAAGTTGGTGCCAGAGCTGTCCATCGGCACCACGTGATATCCCAGAACCCTGGGAGTTGCAGTTTTTGAAACAATGTGGTGAAGGACTATAGGACGACATGCTCTGTCATCAACTACTGAGCATAGTAATGTAAAAAGATTCCAGAAATATGGAGGAATCTCTGTCAATATATGGTAAGGCCAGGGAGTCTGTTAAATGTTTTAGACATTCTAACCCTCAGAGAGAACTGAATAAAAACTTAATGTTACTGTGATAAAGGGGTTCTGGTGTTTTTTCATTCATGCATTGTCTGTGATGGCTTATCCACTACAGGGTCATTACACAGTCTGCAGCAGCATCAAGAAATGCACCCTAAAGCTCTGTTGCACAAGTAGAAAGGCAATATATTCAATTCTATGCATGAATGCTGCTGATGCCCAAGCTTCTTTGGGCATGGGTTCAACTCAGATGGTCTAAAAAATATTATTTTAGCAAGACAATGCTATTCTGCATGTGCTACTTGTACCGCAATTTGTACTTCAGCTCCCAAGTGTATAAAAACGTAATTAAAGGGAAGGGTGATGTAACAGTAGTAAAATAGTTACAATGAATGAATGAAGGACAAAAGATTCTTGCGTTTACTTTTACGGAAATAGGATTTGGCCAAACTGAAGTCCTGGATAAGGCTGGAAAGGTATGAGTCAAGTTTTGATGCTATTTACAGCAATTAATTTTGATGCTTCTATTGTTCAGAAATGTCATCCCCAGAGCTCAGATTAAAAACACCTTTGCAAACACATGTAAACATAAAATATATTGTTTGTTTTTAGTCCTTTTATTTTTATTTGAGTCTTTCTTTGACAGAAGAACAATACTGGTAAAGATTTGGTTAGTTTACCCATCTCTGGTTACACACCAAATACGCACTTTTATACCGTATATAAAAAAATTTATTGTACAGTATATCGCAATATGAACTAAACTTGAAAAACAAAAGCAAATTTGAACCCTGTGAAGCACAATAGTCTGAAATGTGTAGAATTCTTCAAAGACCACAGCAGGAGGACAACTAAGATTAAAAAACACATACAAATAAAGAAAATCTACCCATATCCAACTATCCAGCTTTCTGTGTGCTCCGGAAATTTCTCCAAATTCATGCTGCTTTCAGATAACCGATGTGTGAATATGTAAACACTTCAGGTGCTGGCTGTAATAGAGGATAGAAATTACTGGTGTCATAAACACACACACACATACATAAAAAATAAACACACAATATCTCCTGCTGTAATTGTCCTTTTCCTTTTGTTTCTTCCTCCTGGTCTCTCCCCTGCTCACAACACTCTCACTCTTATGTCCCTAAAGGCAGCAGGCCACAAATAATCACTAATAAGTCTCAGCTTTTATGTCCTTTACAGCTCTCTAGCAAACACAGTTTATGCCTGGGCTGCAGATGATTAATGAGACAGGCCTGTGTTTTCCTGAATTGATCCTGAATACATCTGTAATCGGAGATGGCACACATCTTCATGCTCCAGCAGTGCGTTCGGAGCAGGACACAGCAGCTCATACCATACTCAATCACGCCCTTCCATCCTGTCCATCAGTGCTCTCTATCCACTAATCACTGTCAGCAACAAACCAAACTCTAAACTCGACAACAAACAAGGACATTATGACAAATGGCAACACAGATAATAACCGCATTTATACATAACTATGATAAGGCCTCTGACTCTATCTGTGTTTGAAGTCTGTGATCAGCAGAGGCCCGACAGAGTCAAAGTCAAGCTGTAGAGCAAAAGCATTTCATTGCTGTCCAAAAACACACACACACAAAACGAGGTCACGGAGGTTGGGTCTTATATATTTTTTAGAGCTAAAAATAAAACAACTGAAAAAAAAGGAGTTCACGACTTTCCTCTGAGATGGGTGCATGTATAATTAAGCTTAGATTTTTTACTTAATGTCCAAGGTGTGTTAATATCAATGCCTGGAGTAAAGGCAACTGTATAAAATTGTTAAATATTAATGTTCTACAGTAAATTATCAACACATTAATAAATGATCTAATTTAACAATGCCTAATAAACAATGTGGGTGGCACAGTAGTGCAACCGGCAGTGTTGCTGTCACACAGCTTCAGGGTTCTGGGGATGTGGTTACGAATCCTGTCTGAGGTCACTGTCTGTGAGAGTCTAGTGTTTTATCCCTGTGTCTGCAGGGGTTCCTTTCAGATGCTCTGAAAAGTGTGAGTGAAAGTGTGAGTGTGTGATGCTCTGCAATGGACTGGCACCCCACTCACAATGTCACAATGTGTTCCTGTCTTGCACCCAGTGATTCCATGTAGACCCTCCCCAGGCCTGAACAAGATAAAGAGGTTTCAGAAAATAAATGTATAAATAATATACAATGTAGACACCTGAACAAAAATTCATGCATAACTTTTCCAGCAAATAAAGTAATAAACACTCAGTATTAAAACTATAGTATGGTGCTGCTCACATATAAAGCACTCAACAGCAGAGATGAGTGATAAGGTATAGATAGCTGCAACCTCAGTGGAGTATCCTCTGATAACTTAGTTATGGATAATTCCAATTTCATTTTTTACAGTACCCATGTGATTTGCAAGCAGAAAGACCTCAGTATTGTCATAGTTATATTAAAAATACATTGTGCAGAATAGTTACCAAGATGTTTCAGTAAGAATGAATGGATTTGTATAGCGGTAATCTAGCAATGCAACTCAAGGACAACCTAAAAGTGGTGGTATCTAAGCATCTTGAGGCCATTTCACCTGAAAAAGGACAGTAGTGATTTTCTCCTGTTTTTGACCCATAAGAGCTATTAGAAATGATAGGTTTTTCAAGGTGAAGCTACATGTAATAGTTCCACACAGGCAACAGTTGAAAAGAGCATTGAGCAACCTCCAGCGGCCAAATTTGCAGTTCCTGTGCGTTCTCTGAAAACACAGCAAAACAGTCCTCACCTAGAGCTAGACACACTGCCATACGTTTGCGCTTCATGTGTTTATCTCCTCAGTGACAATGCATCAGGATTGCTTTGATGTTGTATTACAAGTATCACATAGGGCTGAGATAACCCATGGGTGAAGATTATTGAAGGTTTTATTCACCAAAATATAATCACTGTTATATTACATAAAATAATACTTGCATCAAAATATTAAAATATGATATTGCACTATAAACCATTTCAATGAAGCTAATAGAATTATGTTCTATTATTTAGAACATATTTATTATAATAAATGACACATGGTGAAGCACAGAATGAGCACTGAATATTACCCCTTCTCTCACTGTTTATTTCTCTGCGTGTGTGTGTGCGCGAGGGAGGGAGTGAGAGAGGGAGAGAGAGAGAGAACTTCCATGTGGGGACAACACACAATTGATTTTATTTTAAATCTCTACATTTTAAAATGAAACACTTTTAAAGGTTAAGGTAAACACTAGGGTTAAGCAAAAAAATGACTATAAGTGAATGGGAGCAAACCTGTGTGTATGTGTGTAAAGGAGAGTATGTTTGTGTGTGTGTGTGTGTGTGTGTGTGTGTGTGTGTAATAGACTGGACAGATCTTTGGCATGACAGGAGCAGCCTATTTAAATTCTAATTACCTTCAGCGCAGGCAGCCTAGTGTCAGAGGCTAAAAGAGGCACACACTTCATCCCATCTCTCCTCCTCTCCCTAACCCCCTCCAACACCACCCCACAGAGCACTGAGTTGGAGGAGGATGAGTTGAGGGGGGGCATGAGTAAGATAGAACAGACAGCAGGGTCGCTAAAGGCTAATTAATTTCTTTTCATAATTTCTCATGCAGCAGGGCAATCCATTAGATATGGCTGGTTATAAATCATTCTTGCTTCACAATACAGGCGTGTGGCAGTCTGTGTGTGTGTTTTTGTGAGGGGGTGAGGGGTGGGGGTGTAAAAAGGATTAGGGTGTGGGTGAGTACATGTGTGTCTATAGCCCTACATTTATCTGGCATGTGTGAAGCCTTTCCCAGTGGTGCCTAACAGGTTAACAGTCTGACAGACAGATATGCAAAGAAAATTCCTACACTTACATTCTTAAAATTAAAGCTCACAGAGTTCTTTGGAGTAAGGCAGTACAAATACATGGTTCTCTAATTAACTGTTTCTGTAACTGAGATGTTTGAAAGAATGGTGTATATTATGAGGAGGCTCTTTAAAAGAAGCTTACATGCTCAATGTCAAACTTTGTTAGATCCTCTAACTCACAGACTTTATTTATAAAGAATCATATTCCTATAATGAATCGAAAGTGTTTTTCTATGGAATCAAGCCAAATAATAATGTGAAAATTTACCTACAAAAGTTTTTATTACTAACTGACTGATACTCATTGTAGACACACACAAACAGAAATATTCCCCTGGTGAGCTCAAACAGAAGCATTTCCCTAGTGGGTGGCACTGTACACCTGCATAATTTAAGTGATGCAGTTTGTTTAAGATTCAAGAATTATTTTGTATCAAAGACAGACAGCTTCACTGCACAATAAAATTCTTACTCTGCGCTATTGAATGTCATTGTGCAATGTAACTGTGTTTCTCTGTGTATATGGAAATAAAGCCTATGTTATGTCCACTATTGTTAATGGTATTGGTGTTGTTTCTCTATACATTTAATGCTGCCACAATTTGTCTATACGCTCCAAATCCTCATAAAAAAAGACATTTCTGTACAGTGCATAGAGAATATGTTACATACTGTGACAGAACCTAACATGACCACACACACACACGGAAATCTAGCTTCACATCAGTGAAGAGGTTATCAGAGATTATACCTCCCTTCTAAAGTGGATCTTGAGGATGAACTCCACTAGCTGGTGTGCACTTCAACGCAAGAGCTGGAACACTATTTATAACAACCATTTGTCCTGGTTTATGTGTGTGTGTGTGTGTGTGTGTTTGCATGCACGTGCATGTATGTGTGTTTGCGTGTGTTTTTGAGTCATCATAAGCAGATGATAATGATGCCTCCTGTAGAGCCACTCCTTCCTTATCAGTGCACGCCCTTCACAAGTGCATTTTCATTTAATGCATGTAGGCACTCTAAATGTACTGTAATTATACACACACACACACACACACACACACACACACACACACACACACCATCTGTTGCAACTCTAAGGGACACCAGGCATAAAACGAGCTGAAAGCAGACAACAGCTATTCATCCCTGCTATTGTCTGAGAGCACTTTCAACTCTCCAAATCAAACATGAAGAGGGCTATCCCTCTTCTGCTTTCTTTTCTGCCTCTCTCTGTCTCTCTCTCTCTGTCACTCTGCCCACCCCTCTTGCCTGCTTGACTGCACCCTGTATCACATTCTCTCCATCTCGCACTCTTTCGTTTTTGCAGTGATGGTCCATTTCTCACCGTGGAGCAGCATAGGTGCAAGAGGGCAGGCAGAGTAGCTGTTAGTAGAGCCATTACACTAAGCCCTCAGGCCCCACAAAGTGAAACAGAAAGAGAGAGAGTGTGTGCGTGTAAGTAGGAGGTCATGGCGGTAACAGAGTTTGTCCCCTTTTGTGATTGCATATATATATATATATATATATATATATATATATATATATATATATATATATATATATTGGGGCTGTTAAATAATTACTGTAATGAGTTGTGATTAATCACATTATATTGTGTAATTTGTCTTACTTCCTTAAATTTGACCCTGCTGAATATTTTATTCCAGTTCCAAAGTAGCACATGTTTAACAGCTATGTGTGTGGAGAAAAAAAAGTTTCTTTAGACAGAGCAAAGGTATTGTTTAAAAGCCATTTAATAGCTGTTTAAAACACAACATCAAACATAATGCAAGCATCTGTACTTCAGCCTGAACTTCTACTGAGGTCTGAAATGAAGGAAAGGTTCATATTAGGTATGAACAGTTTGAAGTGTGACAAGAGCATGGCTTCATAGACACAAAATGCCTGCCTGAAGTCCAGATCTGTCTCCTATAGCGCTTCATGTACAGAAGCATCAAGCAGTGGTGAGCACAGTGTGTGCGCGGGCCAGCTGAAGTCTTGTATATACCTGTGTATGTATTCTGCTCAACCCTTCATTCTTGGTCTATATCCACATATGCCCATGTCAAAGGCGCACACCCATACCCTCACAGACACACACACACACACACAGTAAGAAACTATTTGACTACTCAGGTGTTTTGTGTTCTGTAAGCTCTCTTTCTAGGAGTGATTTCAGGGGCAAACTGATTTATTCTCAGATAATGTTCACACTCAGAAATGCCCCCACAGTAATAAATCAGCTGCTGCTACAGCGTGCCTAATGGCCTGGAAACTTGATTTCCTGCCACTTCAGCTGTTCTACAGTCCAACCCAGTGAGATTAGTGCTGAATTATGAGAGTCAGAGTGAGTCACATACACATGCATATTCAGAGAAGGCACAGATTCACAAGTTTTGACTCTGCATTAACAAGTTAGTCAGGGGTTAAAACTTAGCTAAGTCACAAAAGAATGATTTGGAAAAAACCTGGTTACAGATATTTCTACTTTTCCTCAGATGTGGTCAAATAAAACCAAAGTATTACTTTAAACATGGCTGGAGGTTAATGATGAAATCTGACGGTGCAAGTCAATAATCATTCATTCATTCATTATCTGTAACTGCTTATCCAGTTCAGGGTCGCGGTGAGTCCAGAGCCTATCTGGAATCATTGGGCGCAAGGCAGGAATACACCCTGGAGGGGGCAAGTCAATCATCAGTTTAACATATTTTATAACTATATCCACAAAACTGACCCACTCAAATGGTTCTGCGTTAAGGCGAGGTTGACCTTGCCATCTGGTGTAGAGTACAATTTCACTTACTCTAAACTACAAAAATGAACAGAAGATACTTTGTATCTGAGATGGAAGCCATTTTAACCCAAAGTTTCTCTTTTGTGAGGGATAGCCCACCTTTCTAAATTCTGGTTTTGGTGTTCAGCTCAACGATTGTAAGTTGTGTCCATTTTAATAATTTGAAGTTTGTCGTAAAATAAACAATTTGCATGAAGTTGAACTTGGACATAGTTTATATTTGTGTAAGATTGTGGGGTAACTACTGACTTTTTTTTAATCATTATTTGTTAGTAAAGTTAGTAAATAAAACTTTCTCTCACTCAATTAAATTAAATTCAATTTGTTTTGTTGGCATGAAATATTAGTTACATTAGTACTGCCAACGCCTGGGTTCCAATTTTAAAAGCTTTAAGAGGAAAATATATATTTAAATGTTGGTGTGTGTCTTTGTGTGTGTGTGTGTGTGTGTGTGTGTGTGTGTGTTCATGTGTGTCTTGGTCTGTGGGTTTGGCAAGATCACTCACTCCTGCGATGGCAGACGAGGACTTCTCTTGGACTTCTCAGCTCTCTCTGTGTTCTAACAGATATTGGAGTCTGTCTGGGTCAGGGCTGTGAAAGAGTGGTGTTTATTACTGATGTATGTGTAGAATTCTTTGCAGATTTGTGTCTTTGTGTATTTTGGGCATTCTGTGAGGAAGTGCTGCTCTGTTTCAGGTTGACTGAACCTGAACTTCTGGCAGAGTCTCTTTTCTCTCTCTCTCTGTCGCTCTCTCTCTCTCTACTGAACAGTCACTGGATTAGGAACACATTCTGTGTATCTACATGCATTGTCCATTTTGTAGTTCTACAATTACAGACTGTAGTCTTTTTCTCTGCATACTTTTTATTCCAATTTCACCCTGCTTTTCAATGTTCAGAACCCCCCAGAGGACCACCACAAGCAGGTATGATTTGGGTGGTGGACCATTCTCAGTGCAGTGCAGTGAGAGGTCCAGACTGGGTATGGATGTACTTTTGTGTCAAAAGTTCTACAAAATCAAATAAATCTGCAAGCAAAATTCTTAATCATGAACAGGAAGTATACTTTCTGAATGCAACATATTGGTTCTGAAATTTCTTTGCTTCTGCTGTGCCTTTTTTTTTTTTGGGCTGATGATTTTTGGAGCACTTTTCACAGGTGGGAGGGTCTTAGAAAAAGACTTGAATCTCCATTGGTCACTGATTTTGGACTGACAGGTGAATTGAAACTTCCTTTGGGATCTAACCGCACCCTCCTGTGGGGTTGTTAGAGTTTTTAAAGCCCTCACTGTCACTGCTGGACTGAGAATAGTCCATCAACCAAAAATATCTTGCCAGCATCCTGTGTCCACTGATTATATAAATTAAGATAAGACATTTCTATAATAGTCCCACAGCAATATAATTATAGCATGGCACACAACAATAGCAGGCTAAAAAAAAAAAAAAAACACAACAACATAGAAACCATTCTTTCATTTATTCATTATCTGTAAGAGTCACAGTGGGTCCAGAGCCTACCTGGAATCATTGGGCACAAGGTGGGAATACACCCTGGAGGGTGCACCAATCCTTCACAGGGCAACACAGACACACACCAATAATGTGAAAATATATTCATATACATTAACTTGTATTGCACATATACAGGAAAATTATACTGCATATTGGTATGAAACGACATGATACCAAACTTGCAAGACCAACAAACAGTGCAGCAACAGATAAGCTACTGTCTCTGTTTTTACATCTACAAAGTGAAGCAACAAATTAGGTATGTCTAACAGAGTGGACAATGAGTGAACACCATGTTTAAAACTTGAGCAACACTGCTGTGTCTAATCTGCTTGGACCAGTGCAACACACAGTAACACAAACCACCAACACATCAGTCTCATTGCAGCACTGAGAATGATCCACCACAGACAAAGAATTATCATTCCTGCTCTGTAGTGTTCCTGACCATTAAAGAGCAGGGTGAAATGAGGTTGCAGAGAAACAGGTGGACTCTAGTCTGTAATTGTATAACTACAAAATGTTCCTGTTTGGTCAGTGGAGCTGAAAAACGGACAATGATTGCAAGGTAGGTACTGCTAATCCAATGATCATCCTATATATATATATATATAAATAGGCAAAATTTGGGCATTAATCTTGGCTTTTATTGACTATTTATATTTGATTTTTTGCCAATATATACATACATCCCGCACATATACAGTGCACAGATTCAGGGGCGATCCCACTTCTACTTTTACTACTGTTTAAAACATTTGTAAGAGAGGAATATAGAGGCAGATGTAGAGAGACAATTAAAAAAAAGGTTTGTGTGTGTGTGAGAGAGCTTGTATGTGTGTGAAAGAACCAGTGAGGTGTGTGTTTTTTTGTGATTGTGCTTACTTGGAGCAGTGAGGTGTGGGGATGGGGTTTGTATATGTGCTTGCTTTCATTGCTTTACTGCTCACCCAACACTTTTTCCCTCTCTGATGTAAGTGAGCATTTCCTGCTAGGTGTGCAGGAAATTTTTGCTTATTGCTCCCTTTAACATGGCCACAGCAGTTTCCAGCATCAATCCAGCTGTCTGAGCGCTGGGCTGCAGTGAGGAGCCAAGTGTGACCTGCTTCAGCTCCACTGTGCCCAGCGCCAGGCAGGAGGTTAAACTCTGCGTCTCCCATAGCCTCTGATATTACAATGCTATTACTGAAAAGTGCTGAGAGTCCCTTAACTGCTAAACACTTGCCTTAGGAAAGCTGCTCTCAGGGGCTGAAGTATAATCGCACCGTGACCCCCAATGAGAATTTAGCACTCACTTAATGTTTGTGAGATCTGAGAGTGGACCAGGGGCATTATGCTACCGCTGCAGTTTGTAACAGTGTGTTGGCTACCACACACACTGCTGCAAATCGCTGACACGGGTACACTGTTTATTGGAGTGTTTCTAACATTTGTATTTTATTTGCAATGTAAAGATAGTTGTTGCAATGTAAAATGATCATTTTAATTCCTTTTTAATCCAGTTTTAAGTTTATGTAACTAGTACAACTC
This sequence comes from Hoplias malabaricus, assembly GCF_029633855.1. Lineage (NCBI taxonomy): Eukaryota > Metazoa > Chordata > Actinopteri > Characiformes > Erythrinidae > Hoplias > Hoplias malabaricus. Next base: position 14,541,427 of record NC_089810.1, on the reverse strand, counting down.
TTGTTACTATATGAACCAGGTCTAGGTTTGGTGTAAAGTTAGTAATAATTAATAAAATAATTGGCTGAGACCAGGATTAATATTTGCAAATATATTTATATATGGCAAATACAGGGAGAAAATGGGGTTGTAGGCCATCTTGGAGGATAGAGTAGTGATTTAGGCTTCATCTTAACAGTGTTATTTATACTTTTAAAGCATATTTTTTGCTCCAAATCTAGTGTAGCCTCACACTGGTGACAGCAATGGGAAAGAGGAAATGGAGCCTTGAAGATTAAAGTATACAGCACGTTCAGTAGGAGGGACTTAAACGTGATTGGCTCATGTTCTCAAAATAAAAGAGGATCTGTTCTCTTGTGAAATGCAATATTATTAATACATTTTAGTGGCTATTCAGTATTCATAATAATTTTCCTATGTCCAGTGCAAAAGGCGTGTTGGAGGGGTATTAGATCTCCAGTATTCAACTGCGGAACCGTGGAACTGTGTTGCCTGGAGTCATCTAGCAGTGATCTTGGGCAGCCTTAGTGATCCGGTATTAATAATCCTACATCAGCACCACTTCACTGATGGGGTACAAACACCCTATTAATACCTTCTATTTCAAAACATACAATGGGAGAGCAGATTTCTACAAAATTAGCCTTGGATTCTGGGGCTAATATGCACTTTCTCTATGTAAAGCCACTTTTTAATGCAAGCAATAACAGCATAGTAACAGCACAATGAAACTGGAACCATAAAAATTGTTCTACTTGATGAACTATTGACATGTCATTTTCAAACTTTGATCCACTCAGCGTACTGTCTTGAATAGTCTGTCTGATGTAGCACAGACAGGAATAATATGTGTGATGTCTCTGTGAGTGTGTGGTAAGTATAAGGTCAGTATAATGATGTATATTGGATGGATGTATATTGGGAGGCTTGGGCCTGGCAGCTGCTCTCCCTCACTCACTCTTTCTCTAGACACAACACTAATAGACTCCAGCTGGATTATCAGGGCGGGGGAAACTATTTCTCACTGACTAATCTCTTCATTATAGATGGCGGCTGAAGCATAGACAGCTGCCCACTGGAGGCCTGAAACTAGGGGCACTATTGAGTCCCTGGAATCTGAAGAGGTACAAAAAGATAGCATCAAACGCAAGTACTTGACCATTCCATTATTAACATGAAGAGAGCTCACTTGCCAGAAGATCACACTGGGTTTTATAGAGGTAAAACTTTAATTCAGGTATCAGACGAATAATGCTCTCTTCATACATTCTTACAACTTTAGTACATCAAAATGCACTTACTGATTATCCAGTAAGGAAGAGAGGCTTGCCCTCATGACCCTGCTATTTTGTGCAATGAGCTGATGCGTGCTGTCTATAATCCCCCAGAGCAAGATCCTACACAGGCAATGCAGAAGGTTTTACTGTCCACCAGGGTGGATTGCATGAAGTCTAGTCACTTATACTAGCCATAAACAGACACAGCGAGGGTACACACATACACTCACACACTGGCACAGAGACTGTACAAAGACTCACACACTACACAAAGACTCTCTCTCTCTCTCTCTCTCTCTCTCATATATATATATATATATAAGAAAAAAAAAATCATACAATCCCATCCACCATATACTTCCTTAAACAGACACACAAGCCCACGTTTTTTCTTTCTCCCACATTTTTCATTTTTGTGTCTAGGGCTGATAAGAGCCTATGCATCCTTACAAAGCCACTATATCACACTGCTTCTGATTTAGATACTACATCTGCACTGTAGCTCCACTTCCGCCGATATCATTCTTATGCATCTATCTCCACATTTGCCTTTATCTCACCACAGCCATACATCAAACACAGCAGAAACACCATGGTAATGAAGCCAGTGACCAAGAACCTTCCGGCAAAACACTGAATCAGAGAAAAGGAATGAGAAAAGCAAAAGGGAAAAAAAATCAAAAGCAGGAAATGAAAAAGAGTTGCAGCTTGCCAACCTGCTCCAATGAAAGCGATGTACCCTCAAATGAGCTGCTCAGAAGCTTGTGATAACACAATATAATCACCCTCAGAACCTCAGTTTATCAACTTATTTTACTAAATCAACTACATATTTTTAATTCCTATTTCACAAATTTAGCCTTTTGACAGGCAGTAGATATATTTTATTGTATTTGTTCTTATTTTGGGTTTTGTATGTTATCTGCTTTTCTATATTATCTATTCAGAATAAAGATCAAATAGATCAGAATTTTAAAGTCTGTATAGTAAATAATTATTTGGTTCAAAATAATCTGATATATTTATTAATCATTTAGCATTCTTCTGTAGCATGAATTTGGAGTTGTTTTTTGGACAATTGGAAATTGGAGTAGATTTTGTTTTGCATGTATTTCCCAACATCTCCACACAGTAGGTCATGTATGAAACTATGACAGATCGCTACAGTATATACAGTACACTCCTGGTATGAAGTTGTATACAATATTCCACATTTGTTTTTTACATATTTAATTTTACAACTTAATTTATGATAATGACCACACACAAAAATGTATTTCAACAGACACTTTCTTTTTCCAATTAACTGATTTTAATATTAACCTTATTACCAAATATTATAAACTTTGTTCTACTTAATTTCAGTGATGAATTGTTAATATCAAACAATTTCTGTTTCAAGTTTCATAAGTTTCCACTCGCTGGAGAATCTATTCCAATCTGTTTCCCAGAACAAAGTAAACTAGTATCATAGTTTGTATACAGTATATTCAATTTAGGTCCTAGTACGAACATTTGCCAAACACCACAATTTACCTTCAACAAATCAAGATTGACATTATTTATTTGTACATATTGATATTTTTGTATTTTTTTTATACATGAGTAAGCAATCCCTCTAATACGGTATCTCTACACTTTCTTCATTAATAAACCATGATCAATGGTGTTGATTACTTTCAAGATCACTCAATAAATACCCACACTGTATATTTAGTTGTCTATTACAGCAGACTTATCTTCTACCAATTGCATCATTGCCACTGGGCTGGACCTATTTCTTTTAAAGCCAAAGTGATGCTCACTTAACGGTGCTTTTCTATAAAATGCCCAAGTCTGTTAACAGTTTTTGAAAAATATTTAAGAAAAAAATGAAATGAAACTGGTCTGTACCTGGAGAACTGGTGCCTGTCTTCCCTTTTATAAATGGGAATTACATTTGCTGTTTTCATTTTGCTGGGAAATATACCTGTTTGGAATGATCGATTGCAGATATGTGTGAATGGTTTCACTATGTCTTCTAAGATATTGTGGCGTGTGCAGAGATGGGTATTGCGACACATTTATTAACAAGGGCACTAGTGCAGAAAGGCAAAAATGAACAAGGTAGCGAGATTCAGGAGCACCGCACTCCTGCAGACGCACTTCTGCCAGATGGTGAGCCCCCAACCACAACAGGTCTTGCTGCACACTAACCCCAAACACACAAAGAAAGAAACATAAATGAAAACTCTCTCCAACATGAACAAACCCCCCTAAGCCCCACTCATAGTCCAGCACCACTACAACATTTTAATTATAAGACAGATCAATTTCAAACTAATCAATGGCCTTTTAATTTCAAATATTTCAATCATTCTTTTTCATTAGTATCCCTAATAAAGGTGGAGTGAAAGTTTTATTAAATATATTTTCATCCACACCATCTTTGTTTCTCACCTTCAGAATCTCTGTCACTGACTTTTGTCCAACATTTACAAAATAAACATGTTATCAATTTCTTGTGCATTTAAAAAAAACTGCTATGGTTGACAAAAATAGTTAAATATAGTATGTGTCCTAAACTGTAAATGAGCAAAATGATTAGAGATCCTAGTGTTATTAAAGTATAACAAGATCTACAAAACATGTACAAGAGGTTGTGTTTGAACACTGAAGAAGCACGGCTTACATGAGAAAGAGAGCTGCTGTAACTAACACTGCCAGCCTGAATCTAAATCATTTTATTATTGTGCAGGAAGAAACATCGCAGGGAGAGAAGAGCGGCAGACCTTTAAAGGTGCTAAGAGGCTTTTATGAAGACAAAAGAGTCCATCAATATGCAGCGGCTAGCTCAGACTCTGTGGTCATCACTGCCCGTTTGCTTGTGTCCTATTGATCTGTGTCGCTACACAAAGGGGAGCGCCTCATTGATTAATGTCTTCAACCACGCTAAAGCTATTACACGCTCAAGCACACTAAGTACCCCGCATACACACATCAGCTAATTATCGTGCAGTGGCTTTACACACGCACATACACACTCGCGAAGGCACACAGGTCTGCAGCAGTGGTGCTTTGATGCATGAAGGGACAGAGAAAATGATCAGGCCCCAACACATGCTCTACTACAGCGAGGCAAACAGATGGCTAAAACCTCTGACTGACAGGGGATTTGAAAGAGTTTTATGGTATGCACACCACACTGTCACAAATATGCCGGTGCACACTGGATGTTTAACATGCCACTTCATGATTTACTGGCAGTGACAGGAGGCAGTTTTATCGATCTAAACACACCTTCTGATCTGGAGTGAACAAACAGCAGGCCTTAGAAGAACTGCAAGTTAAAGTCTCTCTCTCAGTCTGTAACTTCTTTTCATTCTTTGGATTCTTCAGATGTTCAACTGCTGTTAAAATGGTGCAAAACCAGGGAAAAAAATCCTAAAATATTATTTTGTATACATCTGTTCATCATTAGTGAAGTTTAAAAAATAGCCTATTAGTTCAAAATCTTGCTTTAAAGCTGTTGTAAAACCAAAGCCCCAAACAGAGAATAATGCTCAACAAACCATTCTGATTCATGTTAATATATATTTTATGGAAGTTACAAAAGATCATTCAATATTTTCTCCTATATGTGCCTTGAAATGAACGTGTTTATTTTGTTTCAGAACAATTATAATAGAATGTGACTTATAAAAATGGACAGACGAGCAAGCTACAATAAAACTATTCCTTTTAAATAGCACAAGTAGCAGATAAAAAAAGCTAGATATTAATGGTGAAGACACTAGAATAATGAATATAGTCCAGTCTGGGAAAGAAAATATCTCCACCTTTGCAAATCATTACTCACAATCTTCCAGTCAACATGGAAAGATAGAACTGCTAGAATTAATATGCTATATGTTGATGATCCCTGCTCTATATATTTAGTATCAACTTAGTACAGTATTTTGTTAGTAATTTTAGACTGTGTGCTTGAATAGTGCTGTTGCATCAGGGGCTTTAACCTGAAGATCACTCAGGGGGTTTTAGGAATGCACTTGGATTGCTACAGTCATAAAAGAAGCCATTCGAATAAATGGGCATCATGTAATGACATAATCAATAGCAATTTTTTTTTCAGATAAGTGGATCAATACAGTGTTGTAGAGCAATGCTGTTTTTGACGCAGAGCCTACGCTACATTTCACGCTGGGAATGTTGCTAACTAACAAAAAAAAAAGAGACTCATTTAACAGATTGCTTATTCAGCTGACCATCGGAAACATTTTCTTTTATTTATTTATTTTTGCACTGCTCTTGTCATACACTGCTTATTGTTTCAATAACAGAAAGACCCAAATTTCATTTGGAACGCACTAGTCTCACTAGTTAGTCTCTTTTACATTGCACATAGCCATGCTTAGCTTTATTACGGTGTGTCTAATTCACATGAAAGATATAATGGACAAAACTGCAGTACTGAAATAGCTTGGTGCTCTGGTGATGAAACTAACGGAGAAATATGGAAGCAGGTCTGAGCAGTAAGAAAGCATTACATTAGCGATGGTGATAAAGTACTAAAGGAAAGCTCATATGGCCTGGCTTATATAAACCAGGGAAAAAGTCATTTAGGGTCTGAATACCCCCACAAATTGCTCTATTCTGCAGCTCCTGAAAATGGCACTAATGAAAGAGAGTTAAAGTGTTCCTCTGTGATAAGAGCAGAGCTCCAGAGTGTTTCTGTATCTCTGCAACAGTGCTGCACACTCAGCATAAAGCACACTCTGAAAAACAGTAGTAAAGCAGAAGCAAATGAAAAAAGTAAATGTGGTGAAGCTGATTGGCTCACTTGTAGATGCGTGTGAGAGATTCTGCAATGATAATACAGATACCACACACTCATGACCCTAAAACAAATTACATATTTCATTTCTGTATGATAAGCCATTGTGTAAAATGGATTAGGTGAAACTTTCTTCTATTTCATATGCTTAATATAAATGTGCAAGAGGTGTTTTATCTTGAAAAATAATATGACTGAGGGGGCTAAGTCCTTTTGCCCTCAGACTGTACAAAGGCCTTCTGAGATGACAGTTATTTAATGGTGCCTCACTTTAAGATCTGTTTCAGAGATTTCTGACTTGTTCCAGAAGCATGTGTCATCACTGTGTGGGATATCTTAACAATAATACACTGATAATCTCTTTATACAAGTGTCACATTCCAAAATGTGGTCACTTTGAACAACAATCAAACATAATCTTAGCATGAAGAGGTGCTAATAACATGCTGTATTTAGTGTGAGGTTTTATCAAGCACTACAATAGAGATAAAATTCATTCAGATATAGCATAGAGGGTAACATAGTGGATAACATTACAGCAGCAAAGGCTGGAATTAGGAGATCACATACCTGTGTACTATTTTTGGGAAAACTCTTAATGCTACATATGGTGTAAACAAGAATAATATTAAACTGTCTCTCTTAATAAGACTGTAATTGCCAAAATGCTGTAAGTGAGTTTAATTAATGTTTGTGCTGCCATATTTTACTTTTTTATTATAAGTGATGAAATGAGTCACATCAAAATCTTTTCATCATTTGGTGACACTACAGTTCATATTGTGTGAACATTTCATGAAATTATAGCTCAACAGAATTGTTCCAAAATTATCTAAAAAAATTAATTCCATAAATTTTTTACATGCTCCTGTAAAGTTACTATTTTGATGGCTGTTATGTTTCGATTAAATATACTTTTATTGTTTCATACATTTCCATTAACAAAGCAAGGCTTTATAGCTGCAGTGAAGTTACCATTTTAAATGGTGGTCTTTTGAGGCTGACCACTGGAATAAAGTATGACTCACACTGTCCTGCAGCTGTCATAGGGTGTGGCCTACAAGCATTCTACTGCACTGATCTAATGCCTAAAGTAGAGGGGTTGAGATATACACAAAATCACTCTCCATATAAAAATATTTATATTTTATTACAATTTTGAACTCAGTAGCTGTCCTTCACAGGGCGGCATGGTGCCGCAGCAGGTAGTGTCGCGGTCACACAGCTCCAGGGGCCTGGAGGTTGTGGGTTCGATTCCTGCTCTGGGTGACTGTCTGTGAGGAGTTGGTGTGTTCTCCCTGTGTCCGTGTGGTTTTCCTCCGGGTGCTCCGGTTTCCTCCCACAGTCCAAAAACACACGTTGGTAGGTGGATTGGCGACTCGAAAGTGTCCGTAGGTGTGAGTGAATGTGTGTGTGTGTTGCCCTGTGAAGGACTGGCACCCCCTCCAGGGTGCATTCCCGCCTTGTGCCCAATGATTCCAGGTAGGCTCTGGACCCACCGCGACCCTGAACTGGATAAGCGGTTACAGATAATGAATGAATGAATGAATGAGCTGTCCTTCACATTGTGTGATTATTACATGATGAATGGACCAACGGAAATGCTCCAAAGTTACTTAGTATAAAATATTTTATGCTGATTTCCAATGAAAGCAAATATTTTTTTTCCTCCGAAGTTACAATTTTGCACATACATGATTTTCATTTGACAGCAATGATATTAGCATTGTTTTTATATGGAGATTGTAAGACCAAATACACTGTAAATGTAATAGTTACAATTTATTCTACACTGCCCAGTCCAAAACTACTGCATTTTAAAAAAGGACTTCTATGTTTGTTGGGGAAATGCTGTTCTCTCAGGTTTGTTTAGGTTCAGAAACTCTGCATTTGTTAAGGTGGGACAGTATATTGGAGGAAAAATAATGACTGTTGTTTGTACGTTTAAGTTAAGTTAAATTTAACTTGTATGTAAGTTTTTATCCACTGTTTGAATTAGCACAGAAATTCATTTCCATCTTAGGAAATCTAAAACAGTAAAAATAAGTCAATATTACTCACCTATGGAGCAAGAATAGGGCAACATCCTCATCTCATTTCATGCCTTTCAACATCATGCCTTTCAACATTTCACCCTTGTCTAAAAAAACTATAGATTTCTTTTCTCTGCAATAAACGGAGAGAAAAATAAACCTAGAATACACTATAAAAAAAAAAAATCCATAGAATGTACGGTAAAAAAATGGCAGCTGTGGTTTCAATGTAATATATGTGGTCACGTTTTTGGCAATCATAAATTTTACATTTAAGAACTGTTTTGTTTACAGTACTTTTTGGTCAAAAACATACACCATAAAAAAGCCATAGTAATTGCATAAAAAATAACAAAGAAACATTGTTTTGCCATAAAATTAACATGTAAATTGTATGACAAATGAGAGAATTGAGACTGAGATATAGCCATATTTAGATATAGCCAAACCGCATCCTATATTCAGTCCTTAAAAGGAGATGTTGCCGAAAGGACCAAAGAAATGTGCAGTATCTGGGTACCACTCTCCAGCAGTTGGAACACAGGCTGATGATGAAATCGTGTATTTTTTTACAGTAAAGAGATGTAAAAATTTGTATTTTGGCTGATAAAATGATTTACTGTATTTCACTGTTACAGAAACTGTTTTCAACCATTTTAGAGTTTATAGTCATTTACTGTCATGGTTTCACAGTTTTCCACCATAAAGTCACAGACATTTTTTTACAGTGTAGTGTTTTTACATTGGGGCTTCATTAATGCGGATTGGTTTCAAGCAGGGAAACAGACTGGAGAGCAGCACATGGTAAGGAAACATGGAAAGTGTTTTTTGATTAAAATTGTGAATGTCACCTTAAAAAAATGGGCCATTTTAACTTAATCCCTCACTTAGGATGAGTGTGAAATTTCAGGCCAAATTTGTTACATTTGTTAGTGGGTTGGATTGTATTATAATTATTATTTTTTTAAAATTTCCCTTCTGCTACCCAGTCAAGATCATTTAGCTGATAGTGTGCCAGTATGAATAGATACTCTTTGATACCAATATGCAATTATGATAAAAATACATTGCCCCAAACAAACCTGGCTTGTAAATATAGCTTGTAAATTTACTGTTCTTTTGAGTACTGACTGTTCAGTGTGCTTAAGCCAGATGATGACCTTTGAGGTGGTTGAAGTGGACAGACTGACAAAGAGCTCCATAAAAGCGTGTGAAAGCCTCCCTACGGAGAGAGTAATGGAGCAGTATGAAGAGATCTCGTGGGTGATAACTGCCCAGTGCCACACTGCATACTAAACCTACAGAAAAGACACCCTAGTACAACTGCATACACCAATTTACTATGACCTTGAGAATACTAGTGCTGCATGGGGATGCTAGGCAAGTATCATGCTTTCACTAATATAAAACACAACTGCAGCATTCTTTTTAATGCTATAAAAAATAGAAAATTATTAAAATGTAACTATCTAAATCTGTGCGTTTAAGGTAAATATTTTTAAGGTCTGATTGGCTGCCCTGCATTGTGTTTCATTCACAAAGCACTTCAGGTTAAAACAATTCTTAAAGTATTAATAAAAAGGGGAGAAATTAACTGCTGTGTGGTGAGGAGGTATATATACAGTACTGTGCAAAAGTATTAGACACCCTATTTTTCTGAGTACAAATTCTGTTATGTATATTTATTTTATGAATTCTGCATTATTAAGTCAATACAAAATCATTTTAGATTTACTTTTCCAATAATAATAATATTAAAAAAATATGTCTGTAAAGAAAGTAACTTTTTAAAAAAGAGGTTGTATTTTTCTTTCAAGTAATAAAGAATTAATTCCATTATTTTTAAGTCATCTTTACTTTCCCACATTTTTTGTAGTCTTTTGCACAGTACTGTATATATGACCAGTATATGCAAGTATTTATTTAATTCATTGTTTATTGCATTTCAAAATGTATTAACAAATTGCCTGTTTTTGCAGCATAGTGGCATAAACAGTATATCGCTGGATCAGAAACATCTATCTAGCCTCTACCCCCAATGTCCATATTATCAGCTCCACTGAACATAGAGGCACACTTTGTAGTTCTAAAATTACAGACTGCAGCCCACCTGTTTCTCTGCATACTTCCTTATCCTTATTTTACCCTGCTCTTCAATGTTCAGTACCACCACAGAGCTGGTATGATTTGGGTGGTGGGTCATTCTTAGCACTTTAGTGTCACTGCAGTGGTAAGAATGATCCCGCATCCAAATAATACCTACTCTGTGGTGGTCCTGTGGGGGTCCTAACCAGAAGCAGTGTGGGATAAGAAAGCATGCAGAGCAAACAGAAGATCAAAGTTCTTCTGTATGGTCAGTGTAGCTGGCAAAATGGAAATGAGTGGAGATACTCATTTCAAGGTAGGTGTTCCTATGTTAATTAAAATGGTGAGCAATATTTTTAAAAACTTGTGTACTTTGTACAGCAAAATCTTTACGTATGAAATGTGAGAAAAATCCAGTGTTCCTTGATGTTGACGCACAGAGCGTAGGTCAGATATGTCAGCCTTAAGCAAATTCCTGTATGGATGAATTTACATTTAGGAATATTTTTCATCTTAAATATAGTGAGTACATTTTAGAAAACTGTCTGTCACACACAGCCCTATCTCAAACAGTGCAAAGCTGTGCAGGAACTGTAACCTTGCTATGTTTGAGGTAAAGATTAACATAATCTGACTTTCAAATCATGTACAGGTTACAGGTGTGGATGGAGATTAAAGCTCGAAAGAGTATTACTGTATTTAAACTTTTCCATGATGGCCAGATGCGAATAAGTGGATAGCGTTCATATATTCATTGCAGGATGCTGGCTGGCTAATCTGATTATATGATAGATGAGTAAAGCTTGCTGTTAAATGTGAAAGGACAATAACGTCAAAAACAAAGTAAAGAACATTGTAAAGAACATGAATGTTGCTATTAGACCCAGGGGGAACGTTTGGAGTGGGAGGAGCCTGTGCAGAATGCTTCACTAGAGACCATCTGTACGCTAGCGCACATGCTTAGGATCCTGCTGTAGTCATCCTTCAGCTGACTTTCAGAAGGATTGTTCCTTTTAACTTTTTCCTGAGCTCACAATGTAAGTGAGATGGAGCTATATTCAAAATTCTGTCACTAATTTGAATATAGTTCAGTAAATTGAATTCAGTTGTGACAGACAGTGGATGTAATTGGCCTGGCAGCACTGTGGAAAACTGGCAGAAATGCAGAAAGACCAGAGGTAGCAACTGCTGTTTTTACTTTTCTCAATCTCTGAGTTATTACAAGCTGTCAAACCTGAAAGATTCAAGCACTTGCTAGAAAAGCTCTTTACTGGTCATTCTGTAAGATCTAATAAATCTGTTGTTGCTTTTTAGAATGTAGCATATACATAAATTTAATCCCCCAGAAAAACCACTTTATTCTTTTTACAAAATTCTGAAATATTACTGGTATTAATGTATGCAAATGTCAAAAGTGGAAGTATGCATAAACAAAACTCCTTGGTGGTAGGGCCCCGGGGGTGGATGAGGTTCACCCCGGGTTCCTCAAGGCTCTGGATGTTGTGGGGCTGTCCTGGTTGACACGTCTTTGCAACATCGCGTGGACATCGGGGGCAGTGCCTCTGGACTGGCAGACTGGGGTGGTGGTTCCCCTTTTTAAAAAGGGGGATCGGAGGGTGTGTTCCAACTATAGGGGGATCACACTCCTCAGCCTCCCCGGTAAGGTCTATGCGGGGGTACTGGAGAAGAGAGTCCGACCGATAGTTGAACCTCGGATCCAGGAGGAACAATGCGGATTCCGCCCCGGTCGTGGAACACAGGACCAGCTCTTTACCCTCGCTAGGATCCTGGAGGGTGCATGGGAGTTTGCTCAACCAGTCTACATGTGTTTTGTGGATCTGGAGAAGGCATTCGACCGTGTCCCTCGGGGTATTCTGTGGGGGGTGCTCAGGGAGTATGGGGTACTGGGCTCTTTGTTACGAGCTATCCAGTCCCTGTACAAACAGAGCAGGAGTCTGGTTCGTATGGCTGGCAGTAAGTCCGACTGGTTTCCAGTCGGAGTTGGACTCCGTCAGGGCTGCCCGTTGTCACCGGTTCTGTTCACAATTTTTATGGACAGAATTTCTCGGCGTAGCCAAGTGGCGGAGGGTGTCCGGTTTGGTGGTCTCAGGATCCCATGTCTGCTTTTTGCAGATGATGTGGTCTTGTTGGCTTCATCGAGCCGGGACCTCCAGCTCTTGCTGGACCAGTTTGCAGCCGAGTGTGAAGCGGTAGGGATGAGGATCAGTACCTCCAAGTCCGAGTCCATGGTACTCAGTCGGAAAAGGGTGGAGTGCTCTCTCCAGGTTGGAAGTGAGATCCTGCCTCAAGTGGAGGAGTTTAAATACCTCGGGGTCTTGTTCACGAGTGAGGGAAAGATGGAGCGTGAGATTGACAGGCGGATCGGTGCAGCGTCAGCAGTAATGCGGGCTCTGTACCGGTCCGTTGTGGTGAAGAAAGAGCTGAGCAGAAAAGCAAAGCTCTCGATTTACCGGTCAATCTACGTCCCAACCCTCACCTATGGTCACGAGCTTTGGGTAGTGACCGAAAGAACGAGATCGCGGGTACAAGCGGCTGAAATGAGTTTTCTCCGCAGGATGTCTGGACTCTCCCTTAGAGACAGGGTTAGGAGCTCGGACATCCGGGAGAGACTCGGAGTGGAGCCGCTGCTCCTCCACGTCGAGAGGAGCCAGTTGAGATGGTTCGGGCATCTGGTTCGGATGCCTCCTGGACGCCTTCCTGGAGAGGTGTTCCGGGCATGTCCAACGGGGAGGAGGCCCCGGGGCAGACCAAGAACACGCTGGAGAGACTATATGTCTCGACTGGCCTGGGAACGCCTCGGTATACCCCCGGAGGAGCTGGCGTCGGTGGCTGGGGAGAGGGAGGTCTGGGTTTCTTTGCTCCGACTGCTTCCCCCGCGACCCGGATCCGGATAAGCGGTGGATAATGGATGGATGGATGGATGCATAAACAAAACTTCTAGTTGCTACAGATTTTGAATTGGATGACACTTTCTCATCTATTTCCTTGTCATAGAGGATTAGATTTGGAGTCTGATTTAAATGACTATTTAGTCCACTTAGGCTACATTTTTTGGAAGAGTGATACAGTTTTGATTATGTATTTTCTGTTTATGCAACAATGTTTATATGCCTGAGCCTTCGAAATAGGTTTAATATTAACATTTTTTGCAAATGTCCTAAAATGACCTTAAAAGAGATTAACACTCAAAACAGGAGTGTTCCCAGCAAAATTTCATATAAAAATAAGAGCTACACCATCCCACTATTAGAGGACACACTTTATTTATGTAATGTCCAGTCATTGAAAAGTACAATTACAAATACAAAGTAAAATTAGGGCTGAACAATATAGTCAAAATTTATATCACGTTACATTTCTAAGTTTCAGTCAATATGATATAATCCCGATATCAATATAAACAACATATAAGCAGAAAATCTGCCCAGAACAAACAAGAAACATGACATCACCATCAAACATAAACCTGTTGGCTTTCTTAATATTAATATTTTTAAACTACTTTTAAAATTGAGAGCAGTGAACTGACAGATGCTGTAAATCAGTGGTTCCCAACCACCGGGTCGCGACCCGGTACCGGGCCGCACAGAACGTTTGAATTTTTCTTTTTTTTTAATTGATTATCAGTCTAAATGCTGATGTTTTATTTTGAAAAGTGACTCTGCACTCTGAAAAGTCATTCCGCACAGACGTATAGTCTGCATAGTCGTCTTTTCAATGGCCGTGTTTGGACGTCTTTTCAACTTTCATTTTCAGCCTTAAGAGAACATTGATTAGACGGCAGTCATTACGTTATTTCAATGCTGAATCAACGGGTAATGTTTACTGGGCAGGGCTCTCACTAATTGAAATTATTATTATTTGATTGACTTGTTCACCCTTTTATATAGAAATGACCAGTATTGTCACTTAAATCGAGTTAAGTTTTTTATTATAATTATTTCTTATTAGAAATTTTTGTTCTAAAATAAATATTTTCTTTTACAGAGATGTTGTTGATTATTAATTTATGAACAAAAGTTGTTTATTGTCTGTTGATGTTTGCATTTGACATAAGACCACTGTGGATGATTTATTATTAGATTACGTCATTAACGATTATCGAGCAAATGTAGGCCTGAGCATATGAAGGCCGGTCCGTGAAAATATTGTCTTAGATGAAACCGGTCCGTGGCACAAAAAAGGTTGGGGACCGCTGCTGTAAATAATATATACTGAAATATTGAAAATGTGTTTTAAATTCATATCATTTTTATTGAAACATTTTCAACATGAGGCACTATGGTACACAGTGATGTAGGACCTGGTAGACAACCAGAACCCTCACCATCAGATAAACAATGCTTTCAAGTTGAAAAAATAATTTTTCTTAAAAGGTGTCTATTCATTCCAACACTGTGAGAAGACATCTCAGCACTATGGGTCTGAAAGGTAAAGCTGTCAAGAAGTTATCAAGAAGCTATTTATGGACTAGTGATACAAATTGGATATCTTTGATGTGGAATACGGCTTTGTGGTCTGAAAGATTACATATATAATCAGGATCACTTAGATTTTGAAAAACAGAAAATACAAGCAACATCTTGGGTGGAATTTTGAAAGTGTGGAAAAAAATTTTTGAAAACCAGAGAAATATTTTACTAAAAATAATGGAAGCTGTAATAGAGGCCAAAAATTATTATATTTAGTTACATCTTAAATTGCACATTCTGTGTAATTTAATGTTTACTGCATAAGTCCTGATGCTGAGAATTGAAAGTGTGCCATCCTGACTAATCCTGAAATTAATCTAAAATAAAAAAACAATTAGTCCTTGAAGTTGTTTTGCTTCTTGGTTCCTGAATCCAAGTGGAAGCTTCTCTCAGTGTGCTATGCCTCACGCAAACTCTATCCCACATGCTTAATGAGCAACAAAACTTTGAGTAACAGAAATTTTGAATAGTGACACTGAATATAACAAAAAAGAATACAGGCTACAGTTTACTAGAT
Organism: Hoplias malabaricus; assembly: GCF_029633855.1. Classification (NCBI taxonomy): domain Eukaryota; kingdom Metazoa; phylum Chordata; class Actinopteri; order Characiformes; family Erythrinidae; genus Hoplias; species Hoplias malabaricus. The sequence goes on along the minus strand of NC_089810.1, from coordinate 14,526,209 downwards.
ATTCATTCAAATATACAATATATAGCAGGCTCTATATAGCTCTATATATAGTAGACTAGCAGGGCCTACAGGTGGTTATTTCCTATACACGTGTAGAAAATATGTATATGTTCACCTGTGGGTTTATTTTACAGCGCAGTCTAAAGTTGGTTAGTATTTCAACAAACAAGTGTCATGTTGAATGGTATAATGCTGGATTTAAGGACAGTGTTTTGAATACCTTAAATAACTTGTGAGTTTTTCTCTACACACAACACATATTCTGCACAGTGTAAGACTCTTATAATGCAAGGCCATGTGCAGCTTAGTGTTACATCAGCATTTGTCTACTGGAAACAAGTGGTATTTTGGTCAATAAGGACAAAGTGGCACAGTCTTTTATATATCTGACCCTTCATTATGACCCTTTCACTTTATGTTTAAAGTATTAAGGAACAATATAACAGCAACATTACTCTGTGAAATAGCTGCTAGTAAAACCTGAATAAGATGTCTTAAGTGTGAGCAAAATGAAGATGGAAAAGCACAGAGAGAATTTAGATGAGAGTGTGAAGGTCAAACCTGAGAGAAAGCAAAGGGGGGGAAACTATTCTAATTCAGAGACAGGGGAGATGGAGGAAAACAAATGAGAATGTCAGAGAAAACTACTGCACACTGCACAACACCCCAAATTCCATTTGTTCTTATCAGAACTTTCAAAAATGGAAATGCAAGGTGCTGCTATATGGTCGAGTGAATGCCACATATAAAACAAACTCAAATCAAATCACTTATGCAAAGGCACTCACTCACTCACACAGAACCGTGATAAGAAAGAGTGGAACAGATGTGTTGGAGCGTTCACTCTGCTGGGTGCTGGAGGAGCACTTGGGTCTGTTTGGGGTCTGTTTCAGCTCCATTCAGCACTGCTCCGTGATTGGGCTTTGGGGCGGATGTGATGGATTTGAGCACAGCGTGGCAGTGACATCACACTGTAAATCATGGCAGTGCACACAAAGGGAATGCTCTGTAATTATGTGTTATTAGGCTGGCTTCAACTGAGAATATATTAGCAGCCGTCCAGTACACCCATAAATATTATATTACATCACATATGCACGTACTCATGCACACGCGTGCACCTTACGCACACACGTCTGTTTTAGTACATTATGAGTACATGGGGCTACACGGCACAGTATGTTTGTTAGGCATCCATCCATCCATTATCTGTAACCGCTTATCCAGTTCAGGGTTGTTTGTTAGGCAGGATAAAGGAATTTATGTCGCCTGTAAAAATGGCAGAAAATCAAATGGGCTCATGAAATGCAGCCATTTAATTGTGTTTGCAAGTCTTTGAATTTGGTCACATCCTTAAATCAATAAAGCAAATAGAAATAAATGTGTTCTTTTTGAAACTCGTCCCCAAATTTACAACTCCTTTCATTTTTAAAGTTATAAAATATGGTCATATTTTGTCATACTAATATTTTAGACATATTTGTCCAGAAAACAAAACAAAAACAAAAAACAAACATGAGCCCAAAAGCAAACACAAGCACACACACTCTTGCTACATCAGCCTCCCATTCCTCAACAGAAGGCCTGCTCATTGTTAGCTGCCATGTGCTGTGATATAGCTAAGTCGAATAGTTCTTATAGTGCTGCTGAGTCTCACCCTCAGAGAGTGACTCTTTAAAGCACACACCTTTTAATCCACCGCACCCCCCCCTCTAAGACTCACAGCAGTTTCGTCCCAAATCACAGGGATTAAAAAGTGTTCCCTTTACTTCCCCTCGGATGAGCCTGCAGTGAATTATGATTATGCCTGCAGAGGACCGTTTGAGTGTGCTTGATAAAACTATTATGCCTTGCTTCAGACAATGGGACTTATGAATGCAAAAGCGTTGCTAAAATAGGTGCACCTCAAACCAGGCACAACATCACCATGGTGAGGATCACTGCAGAAGCAAACCCCCAGCCACTTCACATAGGATTAACCAGGCAGCCTTTAAAATGTGTGCAATTTTTCAATAGGTGGAGGAACAGATCAAGTGACATCCTAATAGAAAACGTCACAAAGATCAAAGAGAGCCATTAACTCCATTGTTACCTACAGACCGAGTTCATGTGATGAGGGCAAACTAAATTACAGTGAAGTGTTTTGCATGGATTATGTACTTGACCTACACAGAGTCATGTTGGGATAAAGAGGTAGTCACCAATCTGCAGTCTCAGCATATATCAGATTTAAAAGTACAAGAGAAACACAATGCAGTTGTTATAGCAGTCTGTGTGTCGATTTAAGTGATTACTTCACACACAAATGTTTATGATAATTTGTAGAAACCATTGATAAGTTGAACAAGCTTTCACTGAATGTCAGAAATCCTTATCAGAATAATGATAGATTTTAACCCACCATAGGAGGATCTCTCATAAATAAGGTTTTACTTTATAGTTTACTGTTAAACATTACGCTACTGCACTCAAGCCAGCAGAGGAGTTTAAGAACTATCCTAGAAATGTTCTACATAATATATACTTCAGTTACCTAAATATTCACGTATTTCTCAAGACTAACAAGGTCCTTTTCTTCCTCTTATTACAGAGAATCCTACATTATGGGTGTTGAATGTGCACTTTTATCTACAAATTCCAGCCCTTTTTTATTGCTGACTTTCCCATAGATATTTCGTTGTGTCACTTTAGTCACTTTTTCTGCTGAAACACTAGCCAGGTGAGATTCAAGATACCATCCATGCTGACATCCATATCTTCATACTGAAGTCTTTCTGACTGGGTTTGCTTGGAATTTCTGCACATGACACAGTGCATAGTAAAATTTCCATTGTTTTATTTTTGTGTACATTGCCACTTATTTTTTTCTTTACAATGAAAAAGACTTTAACCAATGTTCTATAAAACATCCAACATAATCACAGTTCCTACAAGAGAACAAATACAGGGCGATGCATAAATATGTCACTTGTAAGTCATCTAAACCTAAAGGGAATAAAATGCAGTGTGTATGTGTATATGTGGTGGTGCTACTGGGGATGGGGGATGGGATTTAGGTGGAGTCTGTATGTGATGCCCTTTATGAATTTGAGAAAGAAGGGCTGAGCAGAAAGGAGAGGGGGGAAGTGGTTCTAGAGGAATAATGACCTGCCAATCAGGAATGCCTCAGGAGAGCCGGCTGGGGTTTAGCTGTTGATTGACAGTTCTGACATTTGCCCACTCAACCTCAGAGTGGGGTCTGCTGTCCTGGTGGGAGGCAAAGCCGACCTGTGCTGAGGAACGCTCCCAAAACACATCTATAACCTGCTCCATCACACACACACACTGACTCTCTCTCTCTCTCTCTCTCTAGACTCTGAATATAATGCAGCCTCATCACCAGCTATTAGTGATGCACACTACGTCTAAAGGTCTAGAGCCCAACATGGCTGTGCTCTGATCATTTGAGATCATTTGACGAGGGCTCAGCAAAGGCCCCACAGTCCAAATGTGAGGTTCAGGAAAAGTCCAATGTGAATTGAAGCACACAACACAGTTAATAACAGTTATTAAACTCAGATAAATTAAGTGAACTTCATGCTGCTCCTGAGAGCAGTGCAACATGGGGGAAAAAATCACTCTGATGACTGACCTGTGTGTCTGCCTCTGTCTCTGTGATATGGAAATGGAGGCTAAACCATAACAAGCAGCTGGAGATTGGTATGTTTGACAGGGAAAAGCAGAAGTAGATGAATGTTCTGATGTTCTGCTTCCTTTGCAAGCAATACACAGTTTTATGAACATTTGTACATAATGATCACTGGATTAGGAACACCTGTCTTGTATCTACCTTAATTATGCCTTTTATCAGCTCCACTGACCATACTGTAGTGTGTGTGTGTGTGTATAGGTAGAAACATATAGGGAGGGTTTTAAATAATCCTGTTTCAATGTAATGAAATAGGCATCTAATTGTTCTACTGTGATAACACCGACCTCAATAAAAACTGACTGATAAATAGGATCAATATAGGAATCAGCTTCAGTCGCAGCCATTGATTTGTCAAAATATTTGCAGGTTATTAATCAAGGGGCTCACACCACAGAGTAAAAATACTGTAATTGGTAGGATTAACTTACGCATTCCATATTTACTATTCATAGCCCAAGAGCCAAATTTCTATAATGATTGGAAAACAATAGCTTGAATTATGTTCAAAGTGAACATATTTCTTCTTTTCTGTTGAAATGAATAGTTTAACGTATTTAAGCTTAATGTATTTTCTGGTTTAATGTATTTTTCATAGTTTAATGTATTTTCTGATGCAATGCTATATTTTGTCTTGTTCTTATTGCAGAGTTGTTGCATTATGTCACTCTTTCAGGTCTTGTGTATGCATTGTTGCCCAGTGGTTGTGTGTTTTGGCAGTGTGTGAAATACAACTACATGCTTATTTAACCAACAGTACTGGGCACCCTGTCATGGACCTGTGCTTTAGCACAATGTTCTGCAATGTTCGTACAGCAGCAGATGTCTATTGTGATTGTAAGTGTTGACGGTGGTGAGAGTAAGCCTGAAGTGTGTGAACTGTACACTTCTAGCTTGTATGCTGAAGCTATGTTGCTGCAGATATTTACCGAATCTGTCAGATGAAGCAGTAGGAGAGCAGTTGAACTGCTGCTAGGGGAAAAACGCCTTCTGCCAGAAGTGGGTTGATAGGCAGAATAGGGAGGAATTGGGGTTCAAGGGTCAAATGGAGTCATGCTTGATTGGCACAGACATTGCATTAATTACCATAACTTTGCGGTCAGGAAAGAAATGCAGTCAAATAACGGGGCAAGGTCAGCCCAGTGCTAATTCATCCTTTTCTTCAGCACTGCATACAACATATCCACACAAAAGCACATCTTTGCAATCCTGAGACCATGCCAATGGAAACTAATCCGACACTGTATTTTGTTCAAAGCTTCTTTGCTTTGTTTCTCATTTTAGTGCATGACTCTCAGTCTCACCTATGCAATTTAACTTTAACCATGACTCATATTTCCATCCTTCTATGCTTGTTTTATTGCCATCTCTACTAACAACACTATCCTCCAGCAGATGCCTCTCAAAGAATGCCTGCTGCATCCAGGCCTCTATTAGTGAAGGCCGTGAACTCTGAGTCATGCTCTGCCTCATGGACTGAGGAATGTGGCACAGCAGAGTGCAGCAGCTTCATAGATCTGGCTTTGAACATACACTGCATTCATCTTGATTTCCCCTTTATTTTGATCATTATTATAAACTCAGAAACTCACACACTTCTCTCACCAATCTCCTAAATACTTGTTACATTACCTTGACTAAATTATATCACTTAGAAATTTACTTATTTATTTATTAGCACTTGTTTATCCTACCAGTCTGTTTTTTAAACAATGTGAATGGAATGTGTCATATAGGCAGAATATTCTGAAAAAGAACATCTACTATTAGTTGATTCACCAAATATGTAAAATTGTATATTCTGTGAATCAGTAATCATTAGCTAGCATTTTGCTTTTTGACAATACATATTTTTAACTGGTTTCTTCCTTATAGTGCCTCTTTCTTTTTTTCAGTACCAGCTTCCTGACTGTATGCTATTTTTCTGAGCCACAGATTAAATTTGTCTTCTCATTGGGAGAATGGACAGAAAGAAATTGAGTTTCAATACTTTCTCTTCTTTTAAGATGAAAGCATTAAAATATTGTTTATCTGATTATTACAGGGCTGGCACGATGGCGCAGCGAGTAGTGCAACAGTCACGCAGCTCCAGGGGCCTGGAGGTTGCGGGTTCGATTCCCGCTCCGAGTGACTGTCTGTGAGGAGTTGGTGTGTTCTCCCCGTGTCCGTGTGGGTTTCCGGTTTCCTCCCACAGTCCAAAAACACACGTTGGCGACTCAAAAGTGAGCGTGTGAGTGAATGTGTGTGTGTCTGTGTTGCCCTGTGAAAGACTGGCGCCCCCTCCAGGGTGTATTCCCGCCTTGCGCCCAATGATTCCAGGTAGGCTCTGGACCCACCGCGACCCTGAATTGGATACGCGGTTACAGATAATGAATGAATGATTATTACAGTCTTGGTATCCATTAAGAAAATAGAAGTAAACCAGTGCTTGATTAGTCTGTCAAAATAATCTTTAGATTAGTAGCCATGGAGCAATGTATGTACACCATGAGAATCGATGGATAAACACTTGTTTTGGTGTGGTCAGTGTTGGATGGTTTGGAGAAAATAATATAATAATGCATTGTCAAATCAAAATCTATCAGAAAGTTCATGGAAAATTATGGACAAATAAATTGTTTACACAGTGAAATATTGAAACTAAAGAGCTCTCGAAGTATGTTGTGTTCTGTATACAGACACTTTGTTTAGTTCATCACTATAACAGTCTAATCTAACAACCTGCTTTATACATCCATATTGTCTGAAACAGAGCCACACACACCTGAGGCAGGGAGTGATTTATCCCTGTAGCTGGTTACTGTAATCCTGAGCCTGGAGCAGTGATAAGGGCAGCTGATAGTGGCAGCCTAAGGGCTGAAGTGTACTGCCAGACTCTATGGCTTGTGGCAGCAGTGTCACTGTCCAATAACAGAGTCTTTAAACCCACGCTAACCTTTATTACAGCTGCCATGCTGACTGGGAGCTTTCCCGAGACAATTCAGTACACACTCACACCGGCTGCAGATCAGCCTACTACTGAAAAAGACACAGCAAACTCCTCAATCTACTGCTCTCAAATACACAACCAAGATACTACTACACAAACCTCAAAGTGAAGGTCAGCTATTGATTTGACTCATAGTATGACACAGTGCAACCTGGTGGGTTTCTAATCTACTTTATGAACTGGGTTCGCACACAGTTTAGGGGGGCATAGTTGTTGACCTCTGCTTGTAATTCTGTCATAGGGCGACAATTGTGCAGCTAGTAAAGCCTGTTAAACACTAAATACATTTCTCTGCCATGGATAGGAACTAACTAACTAACTAACTAAATAAATAAATAAATAAATAAAACTACTTAATTAATAACAAATTAAAACATAAAGTTTAAAACTCCTCACACATTCCTCTGACATGGAGTGCACTGAAAATGTGAGAGAATTATATAATTACTCACATTCTGCATTTTTCTAATTTAATTTGACAATTTAGAAATCACAGTCTTTAAAATAAACATATTCATGAGATGTTATGCTGGGTGGTATAATGCTCTTACCATTATTTTCTGTTACTTGGCTGATGTTCTTTTAAATATTTGTGAGTGTCCGTTACTCAGAGTAAAACCTAATCAAGCAGCATTACTTATGGCAAGCTGTTTTAGTCTAAAATGACACCAGCGATACAAGTCCTAATTCACGTTTTAGTAGTAAAAATTAGAATTATATTCAGTTTTCTCTTTCCATTAGGGGTGGGCGATATAATATTGTTCACAATAATACCAATATGTTTTTTAATTCGATAAGACTTTTGCCATATCACAATATTGTGATGTAAGTGTGAGCTTGTAACGTAGGCACGTGAGGGTGACTTCAGCTCAAGCTAGAGCTGGGGATATATCTATACATTCCGTAGTATTTTTTACACTGTTTTGAAAATGACCATATTCGTTATATGGATACTCAGCTTTCCTTCTGAGTACTTTTCAGTCATATTGCCCAGCCCTAATTTCCACTAGGAAAAAAAAGATATTTTTACTAATAAGAACTGAATTAGAGAGCTCTCCAATGTAATTAGAGATATCAAAAATGACATCTTTACTAGTGAAAATGAAAATTACAAAGCTCCGTTATGAAATCGTTAATCATTTAAAAATAATTATTACTAGTAAAATTGTAGTTGTGACTAGTAATAAATGCAGTTTGAGAGCTCTACAACTCAATTCTTACTAGTCAATACTCATAGTCAATGCATGTTAACTTAAAATTGATTTCAATTGTCACAAGTGAAAATGTATTTTCTGATATTAGGAATTTAATATTTGCGTAAATTTGAGTAAAAATTAAATTCCTGATATCAGAAATTACATTTTCACTAGTGCAGATTAAATTTCTGATATCAAAAATTGATTTTTTACTACTAAAAATTGATTATTCAAGAGTTTCCCCATTCATTTTAATGGGGGGAAGCATTTTTACTAGTCAGAATAAAGAATTGCATTGTAGATATCTGAAATTACATTTGTACTGGTAAAAATATAATTGCAGGTATCTCTAATTGGAGTTTTTACTAGTAAAAATGTAATTACGGATTTGAGAGGGTGAAATTCAATGTAAGTCAATGGATAATTATAACTAGGTCCCACTAACGAGGAACCGGAACGATTCCAGTTCGTGAACTAAATTTGGAAACTTTCACCGCATTTCCACCAACATAAACAGGTCCATGAACCAGAAAAATTTGTTCCCAGTTGGAACCAATGAAGAGTGGGGTCTTCAGTGTGAACCGTGGCTGAATAACAGTTAATAAGACAGGACCATGCTCATTGTGTTTCTGGGGCTGTGTTTGGCATGACACCGTGCACTTTGGCCAGAGTCTCATCTTGGCGTTGGTTAGCTAGCACTACGTTTCTCTGCTGTTCACAAGCTCAGCAGCATTTACACATGTATTATATCTCATAGAGAGAGGAACACTGCTGAATTTGGCTTATTTCACTTGAGTATGAGTCTTTGCCTGAAATATTGTAAAGGGAAGTGGTGGTGACACATTTTGTGGCGTTGGTGTGTTTATAAATCTCCATATAGCTGTGCACTGTTTAAACTTCACATGCTTTACTTGTTACATTGAATAAATAAGTAAGTCTTCTTTGTTTTTTTGTTGTAGATCATCTAGTATTTATTTTTAAATAAAATAAATCAGAAAAACACTGATGTCCGTGTTAAAAATTATGGACAACACGTTTTGCTCCTTTGTTCTATTTATGCATTTATTAGTCCTGCCCTCCATATGTTCAGTACAACACAATTACATAATAAAAACCATATGTAAACAAAGACATTGATATGCACCAATGCTTCTCCAGATTTTCCATTGACAAGGGCATGTATTTTGGGCTTTCCTGTTTTTAAATGCCAGAAACACCTCTGGTGACAATGACTATATAGCTACCTCAAGCTATATGGCTACCTCAAGGGGTCAGAACTGTGTTGGCAGCAAAAATGTTGACCTACACAATATTAATCATGTGGTCTTTTGTAAGTGATTAATTTATATTTTTGAAAACCTCTCCTGGTACAACATATTTGCACAGCTCTTATGTGTTGCTGCTGTTATTCTGCATTTAGTTCTGTTAAAAAAATGTATATTTAAAGAATGTATTTGCTACATATTAACCTCCACTTGAACCTATTATCTCTATTCAAATAACTGCCTGCACTTTACTTAGATAAATGCCCAGCATTTGTGATATTTATTAACCAAGAATATGCTATGTCAAAGGAACACCACTTCATTTTGATCTACCATTCCACTACAGCAATTGTATTAATGATCCATTCCCCCAGCACTTTATATTCTGAGCAGAGGTGAAACACTTTTATTTGTTTATTTGTGCATGGGTTTGTTTTCCCCAGGGAGAAATCCAGTAGAAAAGCTCTTAATGTATAGCTGCATCGATCACAGCCTCTCCAGGGCTCACACACAGATGCTTTAAACAGATTAAATGACTTATTATCTCGCTGTCAACAGTCTATCTGCCAAAGGCTTGTATATGTGTGTGTGTGTATGTGTGTCTTTATTATTTTTCTTCTTCTTCTTCTTCTTCTTTTTTAATTTTTGTATGTCACACAAACTAAAAGGTAATGGTAGAGAGAGAATGTGTAGGGTGCCTGCCTCCAGTGTGTATATATCTTTGTGTGAGGGTGAAAAATGTCTAAATAATTAACAGTCCAAAAAAAAGCATAGTAAGCAAAATCTTTTTGGTAAATACATTTTTGAACAGATTCTTTCTGAAGAGTGGATTAATATAAGATAATGCAAAACACTAGGAAGGGCAAATTCAAATTCAAATGAGAGGTAAGTTTATTTTAATAATGTAAAATCCAAATTAATAATTTAAATACTGAGAAAATTAAACTCCTAACAGTCATGCAGGTCCTGGTACAACACCAAAACTCTCTGTATATGAAAAACAGCACTTGAAAATCATAAGATTGGTATAAAGAGCACTCTCATCTCAAATTTCACTCTCATTTTAGATTTGTGTCTGTCCTTCAACTGTGAGAAGACACCTCAATGCCAATGGTCTAAAAGGACAAAGAACCCTTAAGAATGCATTACTGAAAAAAAGAAATAAGAAAACAATTGTAACATTTGCGAATTATTGAAAGAAGCTGTTTGGTTTTAAAAATGCTAACATTTTTAAGAGAATTCTTCACTGGACACCATCAATACATATTAAGATCTTTGTAATTCTCTTTTAGTGAAATAATGAAGGATAGTCTTTGCTTTTTGCAAAAGTTGTGTGTGCCTCAGCTGGCAGCTATAAGCCAAGGTTCATACTGTGTGTGTGTGTGTGTGTATGCATGAGTGTGTCTCGAGAATGTCGAAGCAACTGTGTGTTTTATATGTCTCAGCTGGCAGGCGTGAAGCAGGGTGCAGGGTGCGTGTGTTGCACAGCAGCGCGGGGGGAGGGTGGGTGGGGTTGGGGGGGGGTGCTGTCCTGTCTCAGTGCCTGAGGGTCTCCGAGCCCATTTCCTTTGCTCCTCTGTGATAAGTTTGCCTGTCAGATTTGCCCAACACCACAATATTTTTGATAAGGTTCGCTGCTAGTTTTCTCCACCTCTGGCACTGAGATCAATTTGAGATTGATTCGGAGTGCCCCGCTGCAGCCAGTTGTGAGATCAATTTGAGATGGATTGTTCACGCCGGGGGGCAAACCGCATGCAGTTCAGTTTCCCCCATTCTAACCCTTCCACACACACACACACACACACACACACACACTCTACCTCTCCCTGCATTGCTGGGAATGACTCCATTAGCCTAGACCTCTGCCCATGCACCATGATAACCTGAAGGAACAGATGAATGATCTGATTGGTAATATACACCATCAAGTGAAGAGGGAGGGATTTTGGATGGATGGATTCTATCCTCTATCTGCTGGACACTGTAGACTCTTTTTGGCCCAATCTTACCCATGCCACACTGCTCCACTGTGGATTACTGCCTTATCTCCACTGAAGAAAAAAAAAAAAACTACAGAGGCCAAAAAAGCACAGTCAGCACTGCACTGCCCCTGATCTCACAACACCTGAGATACAGCACACAAACCTCACACGACTGACCTATAATGCAGGTGCAGCAGCTTTTTAGATGAAATGCATGACGAACAAATAGGCCTTTTCCTGTTTGAGGATTGACATCCAAGAGAAGCAAAACATTAATTATATAAATAGCGTAACTTATACAAAATATATTAAATTCGACTCATGGAAAACACAGGTTGTTTTAAGATGGCACTTTAATAAAAACAATAAACTCCAGGATCTCTGGGTCCTGGGTTCAGTCCATTCTGGGTGGTCCAGTTACCTACCCCAGCTATCTAGCTATGTAAAATTTTGCACAAGGGAGTGTGCGAGTGACTAGGTGTGTGATGGACTAGCAACCTGTCTAAAGTGTGTTCCTACTTTGCACTACAGGCAGGCTCCAGACCAAGTGTAATCCTGATCAGGCTGAAGCAGTTACAGAAAATGAATGAAAGAATGAATAATCATTCATAAATTATATTTTAAATTAGGGATGGGCGGTATCCACAGATCCATACCATCTCAAAATATTATCGTGGTATATGGTATTACCATGGGAAGGGGGTGCTCTGTCAGGCTGCGCTGAGCCTTATATCTGTAACCTCAAAGTTGAGTGAATTTAGCTAAACACAGCCCGACAGTGCACACCAACATGTGTTGACGATAAAAACCCGTTTCTGAGAGAACAAATTTCAGCAACTGGTGCTGAAGGAACAGAAAAGTTTAAAAACAAGCGAAAGAAGGTGTACAATGTTTACAAGCACAGCTGGAGCTAATGGGCACTTGTGGTTTAGCATAGCGCAGCAGATTTTTCAGCAAATTGCGGCTCAAAACACACATATTTACAGGATAAAGCCTGTGAGCACAAAGTCAAGTGAAGGATTTTCTGAGAATTTTGTTTATAGCTTTCTTCCTCTCTCTTTTAACCCAAACTCAGTGCTAAACTTAAAATTGTGGTGGGCTACTGGGATTGGGTTTTTCTCCACCCATTTTCAGACTGTGCCATCAGCAGTCATTGAGCCCCCTCCCTGTGGCTCTCTTAAATGCACATGAACGTTTTACCTGACATTTAAAGACACAGAACCAAAATTTGACACGACGCACACACGTCATAAATACCGCCCTCATTTTGAGATACCATCCACATTTTTAAATACCGCAGTATAATGTATTATCAAAATACCGCACAACACTATTTTAAATGCAAATTTGGGTTTCGAGGTTAAAATGTACAAAATTTAAACAAGCAAACATTTTCCAGTTCAGGTTGTGAAGCATTTCCCAGCTAATTTCACATGAACTCCGGATTAAAGTAAGCAGGGGAGCACTACAATTTATTAAGGTCTGCCAGACACAGAGCTGTTGTGGACAGTGTAATTGGCAGCCTCAATAAAACATAATTGTTTTAATTTAATTACATTTGCACATTTTCATTCAAATAGGGCTAAAACACCAAGTTTTTGTTACCACACAAATTGCAATTGGCCCGTCCTAGCATGGTTTATAAATGTTTGCCTCAGGTTTTGTAAATTATACACAATCCATCATGTTAATGTCAGTAGAAGGAAACAGCAACCTAAGGCACCAAAACATGAAGAAATTACATGTTATCATTAATGTGAAATTTTGCAGTTTGTATGTCTAACGACTTCTTTGGTTCATTTCTGGAGCGTGATTTAAGGTGAGTAAATATATATATATAATCCATTATCTTTGTGTCACAAACTTATCCATATAGAGAAGCTGGTTGTGGTAAGAATCACATGAAGACTCAGACCCCTGCAGAGGCTGAGACTTTGCTAATGTGAGCACGGTGCTGAATCTCTCCACATTCTATTAACCAGCCAGTGGAGTAAGCAGTACAGCTAGGTATAGGATGGTAAAAGGACCTCTCCCACTGCACCAACTCATTAACAATAAAGATCTATCAGTCACGTGACCCCAGTACTGCAATGCCCACAGTGGCTCTCAACAAACTGACCCACTGTTGATCAATCTGGCTCGCCTTTCGCTCTCTCCTAAGGCTCTCCATGCCTTTGACAGATGGAGTGGGCTATTATTCCAGCCTCGCAGCCTGTCCTGCCTGACCAGACTGTTGTCTCCACTGGCGGTAATGAAAACAGATGACAGCATGCTGAAGCAATGGGGCAGAGGGACCAAAATACCCCACACACTACACCACACCACACCACACCATTGTCTAACAATAATCAGAACATATCAAATCAAGACCTACAGGGAACACTGTTATTACAGGCCAAACATCCAAAGTGCCCTCTGTAGGAACTGTGTGTAAAACTCTACTTCAGGGGCAGCTGTAAATGCTGAATGATGGATAGCGCAGTCAGACCACTTCAACAATCTGGACAATGGCGGCGTCACAGCACTGATTTTAGGCTTGACTCAGAGAGCCCTGTGGAATTCCACTACACATCATCTCAAATCCCCACACAGACGGATGTGGATATTTATAAGATGCACACATGTACCGTCTGTGTTCACTAGCGCAAATTTGTTTGTCTAAGCTGACCTTACAGAAGGCATCCATGTCCCTCAACATGCTCAAACAAACAGCACAAATGCCTCAGTGCATTTGCCTGGTTCATTACACAAATGAACAACAATAAGCGCACCATTGGTACTTACAAACATCAAAAATCATTAGGCCTGTCATTTAAAAAAATAATTACTCTTCACTTGCTAATGCTCATATCTACTGAATAATCTCATCTGTTTTAAGCTAGTAAGCACATTAAACATGCTGTCCTCTAAGTTAGTGTCTGTTCATTTATATGTATTAATGTATCTTCATCTAAGATGAAAAGGTTTTATTGTTTGTTTGTTTGTTTTAATAAAAGCAGCAGTTCAATTTAAAACCTGAATTGAGCAAAATTAAATCTAAATTATTTTAATTTCTTATAATGCAGAGTTTATATTCTGGAGATCACATATTTTACATCATTACAATATTATGATGTAGTTTTGTCTGCAGTGTTGTGCTGAAGCACCTGGGTCTGTCTGGCCGTGTGTTGGAGCAGAATAAAAAGCTGCAGCATCAGCTCCTTCACAACACCACGGCTTTAATCACACAGCTGGAACATAACAAATACATCTGCAGCAAACACATACACAAACTCTATTCAAGCTCATAGTGAGCACATCTACAGCACCCATAAACACATAGAGTGAGCTAATCACCACTAAGGGAGATGCAAGGCATGAGAAAATACTGAGTTTTAACACTCTTCATCCCTCACTCCAATTAAAATCTCTTTGTCCCATTTCTCTCTCTCTCTCTCTCTCTCTCTCTCTCTCTCTCTCTCTCTCTCTCTCTCTCTCTCTCTCTCTCTCTCTCTCTCTCTCTTCAGTGTGGAAAAACCAGAGCAATGGACAATATGATTGATGAAGTAGAGCATGAGTTCATAGTGTCGTCCTCTAAATCTCCTGTGTGTAAAAAATAATGTTGATCCCAAGAGAAGTGCTGTGATAAATGTGTGTGTGTGTGTGTATGGTGCAGGGTAATCCCCACAGGAGCTGCAGACTCTAGGACATCCCAGTCAGGCATGCCCGCCCTACCATACTCACCTCAGGGGGCTTCAAGGCAGAGCCACAGACTCTATCACCTCTATATAAGACACTACACTATAACACACCTAATATTTTTCAAACGTTTAAATCAGTGTTTTCAGTTTCATAAAACCTGTTACCACATCCTATAAATGACAAGTGATCAGTATTTAAACACACATACACAGACCCACATTCACACACCTCACAGTCGCACAGTACAGACGATCCTTGAGATGAATTTTCCCTGTTGCATCAGTACATGACTGATTAACAGCAGAGAGAGGCAGAGTCTGGAAAGTGAGGAAGATCAATTTGACCCAAAATAGAAATAAGGTGCACTAAATCAGAGATGCCGTTTCTGAGCATGAGTAGAACAGTATGCTGCAGTGGGTAAATGGTAAAGAGAGGGAGGTTGAGTGCATGTGTGTCACTTATCGCATAAACAGATTGTGTTGTGCCTTTTGAGCCCCCTGACTGGGCTTTCAGTAGGGGTCCTGGAGGAGATAAATCCAATCTTCTTCTGTGCTCTGATTTATTCCTCTGTTCCTAAGAACCCCGCTCTCTACAAGACATGCCACGCCAACTGAGACTATCAGTACAGCAGCAGAGGCACAAAACAGGCCAAGCTCTGAGAAAACAGGCCCTTGCAGCACCCATCCAGTGTAAAACACTCAGGAACACACAGTAAGACTGCAGCAAAAAGTGGACTACTGAAAGTGAACTTAATGTTCTATATACTACATGAACAAGAAAAAGGTCAGTTGAATTTGAATTATTTGAATTAGTCAAGTCACTTGCATGTGAATAAAATGTATGCAGAAAAAAATCATCAGAATTCAAATCATAATAAGTGAGGTTTTTTAGTTGAAACATGCCACTTTGTATTTTATTGTATATTTTACAATTTTTATTGTATTTTAAGCCAGTTTGATGAATGTCTGACATAGGCCAAATGAGTGTACTCATTCCACTAAAAAGCAAGCTTTCTCTTATTTTTGGGTAGCGCTTTAATTTATTGGATTCCTGTGAAAGGTAATGTGATTTTTTTATTTGCTGAATTATTTAGGCAAATTTGTCCCACCAGACCTTATTGGAATGGGTTTTAAATAGATGACTGATGTTTATTGTTATTCGTATTTCAACTTTGTCTAACAGCCAATGTGGTAGTATGTTCCATGGGTTAATTTAGGCTATGTTCACTTTACCAGGCTAAAATGAGTTCTGAATTTTTTTTGCCTTAAAAAGACACAGATCTGTATTTTTTTAATTTAATGTATTGACCAATCAAATTAGAACTTCCTACATAATGCACTGCATGGGTGATGAAACTATGCCTTCTGCACCAAAATAATGCACTGAATGTCAGAAAAGGAGCTGTGCATGTGATAGCTGAATATAAATGGATTTGTGTTAGACATATTGTGGAGAACGTGGGTGTATAATCCGTTATTTAAGGACCTACATCACACACTACACAGGACTTAAGGACGCATTTGGGACGGAACTGCATAAATGTATTAATGTGCACATGCATGTTGTTTCAGGGACAGACTTGTTGCCCTTGGCTTGCTTATAGAAGGGTTGGACCTAGATCTCTGTAAAGCTGCTTTGTGACAACGTTCTGTTGAAAAGCGCTATATAAATAAAATTTGATTGATTGATTGATTGATTGATTGACTTCACATTAGAGATATATGTCACTCACATTTATGAATGTGAACCAACAAGATCCAAATCCAATCTGAGCAAAAATTAATTTGAATTGATTATTAATGAGGCTTGTAATGTGAACATAGCCTTAGCTCATTTTCAGTTTAGCTGATTTTCAGTAAAAAAAAATAAAAAAAATAAAAAAAAAAGAGTGATGTCACCAGTCAATCTGACAGTAAAGAAATCAGAATTGACCATATACATTCATGATCAGAATTCCCCTGTTGTTACACACTATCTCCATAATTATTTCAGAATGTAAATGTCTTAGCCAAATGGCTAAATCCCATCTGCTGTTTATTTTATGTTGATATCTCAACACAGACTGTGTGAGTTTTATGGATAGTAATGTGATTCAAGTTTTTGTTAGTATGTTTACTAGAGTCAAAAGTTTATGAGTTCGTAGGTCGACAGAGAGGTCTTATACTTGTGAGAGATTTCTGTGCTTGAAAATATGAAAATAAAGGCCCCGGGCTCTTTCCACTCACCCGTACACAGCACTGCTCGGCCTCTTGGCTCCCCCCATCTTTGAGCGGCTGGATTTCAGCTCCCCGGTCATGCTCATATCTGTGGGAGAACAACAAAGAGGCAGTCAGGTATAGGCCCAAAAGCCCCAGCGCTGCTCCATCTGAGGCAGGGGTCAGCTCTGTACTCTACACAGGCTCAGAGAGGCCGAGGTACACAGAGGGTTCCTCAGAAGCCCAGCCAAAGAAGTGTGGCCAACAGCAGGCAGGCAGCCGGCAGGTAGATTTAAACACTGTAGAAGTAGCGTTCTCTCTCTCTCTCTCTCTCGTTCTCTCGCTCTCTTGCTCTCTCTCAGCAAAACAAGTCCTCCCCACAGAGTGTGCCCAGCACACAGCCAGCTTGTCAAAATTCATTGAAGAAAACATGAAACAAGAGACATCTAATTTCAGGGCTGTGTTCCATGACACTGGGAGATTGATTCTTCTGAGCTACATTATACAGAATTACAGAGAGCCTGGTTAGCATGGCATGCCATCAGCACTGCAATCTCCATGCACTGGCAGAAAGGGCCACAGTGTGTACACTCCAAACAGCACCACTGCATACACACACACACACACACAAGCGCACACGCACACACACCGAATGAGTGAGAGAAAGCGAGAGATGAGAAAGATGAGCACAGCGTGACATGGATGCCAGCCACCATTTTGTGTAACTATGTGTGAAAGAAACTATTAATATTGGGTCTACTGAAAAAAAGAAACATCAAGAAGTGTTATTAGGCTTGTGCAATTGTTTAGACTGTTTTTACTTACGTGGATTAACTCCACTTAGTTTTGATCTAATTTGAATATACAAATCAAGTATGGGTTTCACAGAACTGCAGGAAAATACCTCTTAAGTGTGCCATTTGTCCAGCGGCTCCATGCCAGGCACTCCACTGAGCTGGCGGAGTTGGTACAGAAGGGGCAGAAAGGAACCTGCTGGCCCTGAAAGCCCTGCTCTAGCCTGCCCCCCTACCCCTGCCCAAATTCTGCTCTCATAAAATCCAGTGCTCTGGTGGATAATTACCCTCCATCTGCCAGAGGGACATGAACCATCTCTTAAAGAGTCTTTATCATCATAAAAATCTGCTCATTTGTTAAATAAAAGAATTTGATCCAACAACCACTAAATCTATTGTTCATTCCCCAGTGCCTTCAGAAGGAAATGTATTTGTAAAATACAGCACATTTCCAGTTATCTCTATGATGGCTTACTTATTCACACATATTCAGCCTACAGCAGTAGAGTTTCAGAGTGTTTCAGTGTGAACTGCTTTTTGAATAAGGCTATACACTGGCCAGTCAATCCACTGAGAAGTCTTATTCTAAGGAATAAATAGAAATGAAGCATCTATTTCTGGTATATTTTGAAATGTATACATATTCATATACATATTAAATTTATGAAAATTTTTTAAATATTGGAAAACATTGGAAAAATCAGCACATTCTTCTTTTTTAAGTCCTTCCTACAACAGCATACAACCTCTACATCCTCAGTAACAACACTTATCTGACACAGCTGCACGCACTTATCAGAAGTGGGCACAGCAAACCTATACTGTAGCGAAAGTACAAATAAATTTAGATTGTTAAATATTACAGGTAGAACTTCTCATTACATCCAGAAGGTACTAGCATAAAATCAAAAGTGTATGTACTGGGACCTATTTTTTTTTTCAAATATTTTTCTTCTAAAATAAAATAAAATAAATAAAATCTCCTATTTAAAAAGTGTGAGCATCTAAAATGCAGCCTAGTCAATAAACAAAAAAAATCAACAGTCTAATTCCACCATATTTAAAATCAAAGTCACTTCAGACATTAGGTTCCAGTCAGGGCCACAGTGAAGAATTCTGACTTCAGTTTCCCTAAACGAGCACATCACATCGAAGCGCCATGAATGACATACAGCTTAAGAAATGTAGTAATTAAGAAAACCAGAAATACAGAAATCCCTCTTTAAAATGAAAAAGAGAATTAATAACACAATGTTAAGAGCTAGTGGTAGTTTTATTAGTTAAATATACTCAGAGAAGTAACTACACATATGTGCAGGGAATTATAGAAACATAATGATTTAACTTTTATTTCTGTCACTGACGTATTAACACAAACAAAACTACTTCTCTCCAAAACACTGGAGCATGAAAAAGCACAAACAGGTAGAAGAAAAACAGGAAAAGTCCTTATGTCACCCAGACACAGCCACGCACAATTCAGACAAAACATTACCAACCTGTGACTATGCGGAACTCCTCAGCCTCACACTAGCAGATCAAAACCAGAGCACAAAACAGAGGAATTCAACTTCTAAAGAGAATAAACCTGAAGACCCTGGCTTCACAGTACATAGACAGCAAGTAAACAAAATGCTGCTTAGGAAAACAGTGATAGTCAAGAGAGGACACATACCCTTCATCTCTCTAGAGGCTCTGGGAAAGTTCAGGCACTTTAATCTCTCTGTCTCTCTCTCTCTCTGTCTCTCTCTCTGTCTCTCTCTCTCTGTCTCTCTCTCTCGTGTATAAAGGCCTCAGTGGGAGAAGATTGTTTTCACTGGCTCAATCTCTGACCATCAAACATACAGGTTTGATTCTATGAAAATGGAAATCTTTTTACATCTTTCTCTTTGCCCTAATACCCCCAGTCTACCATCCTCAGATGTGGCACATTTTTACTTTGAAAATCTGTGAAAAGTGAAAAAAAAAAATATATATATATATATATCTAACTCAATCAAACTGGCCAAAGCCGTGGTCTGACTCTTATTCATTCACTTCCAAATCTACTTTTCTCCTGCCGCTTAAAAGGAGGAGCAGAGGCAGCAGCACGTCGTCCATATTAAAGCTCTGCAGGTCAGTGTGGCTAACAAAGGCCTGAGCAGTTGAATGAGGGCAAGGCAGAGGGACTATGTAGAGCTAGCTGTGCTAATCTACCGCACCATAAAGCCATTACACTGCAAAAGCCTTCAAGGCCCCTGGAATTACGCAAAAAACACTGCACTGCCTCAAGCAAGCAATTTGCTCATGTTTAGTGAACACAATGCAACACAATGCAATTAGCTTTCCCGCTGTGATCTCCATGAAAATAAGGCACACCAGAGTGCCTTTGAGCTAGAGAATGATGAAAATAAACAGCCAAAATGCTTTTAATATACACTAGAGGATAGAATTACAGAGATAAATTAATATACTTGTCTTTTTTTTGTTTGTTTTTTTTTTTTTTTTTTTTTGGTGGGTTGAGGGGTGGAGGAAACCATGCATTTTCCTCACATCACTTTCAAAGGCTTAATTACATTACTGTCATTATTTTCAGTGTTTCCGTGAGCAGCCTCTCTTGAAATCTCCTTGTAATGGCTCTGACAGCAACAGTAAACATTCTGAAAGGCTTGAATGTGCTGAGGAACCAGAAGAGGGTGACAGTTATGACTAAATACACAGCATTTGGCATCAGTAAAAAAGCAGCATTATGAAGTGGACAGCTGTGAAGATGAAAATGAATTTATTCCCTCAATTAAACAACCAGGGATTTGCATAGCTACAGAGACAAGAATAGTTGCATATTGTGAGCCATTGCCTGGCCCAGGAATACAGAGCAGCCTATAAAATATTCTCTACTGATTCAAAAGCGATACATCAGCAAGCTCAACACTAGGGCCAAGGTTGACAAGATTTACATGAGGTTCTCCTCAGCACATGATTTGCTGACTCTGAAGACCATGAAAAACATTTCATATATTTTTCCTGTTTGTTTGTTTGTTTTATTAGCTAGCAAGCACACAAAAAACAGCCCATAAATTCAAAGTTTCTAAAAGCAAATTCCACGTACTACACAGATGTTTCTAATTGTCTTATGTATTTTTGTTAATACGCTCTAATTAAAGCAACTTCTACTTAACGCCCTGCAGCTTTTACTCTCCTCTTGTCAGAAAAACAGCCTCTGTAAATCTACATTTGTATACATCAAAGAACAAAAAAATGCAACCCAGTCTCACAAGTGCTCAACACAGCAAAATGTTTGTGAATACCTTCATTCATTATCTGTAAGCGCTTTTCCAATTTAGGGTCGCGGTGGGTCCATAGCCTATCTGGAATCATTGGGCAGAAGGCGGAAACACACCCCGAAGGGGGCACCTGTCCTTCACAAGGCAACACAGACACACACACACACATTCACTCACACCTACGGACACTTTTGAGTCGCCAATCCACCTACCAACATGTGTTTTTGGACTGTGGGAGGAAACCGGAGCACACGGAGGAAACCCACGCGGACACGGGGAGAACACACCAACTCCTCACAGACACTCACCCGGAGCGGGAATCGAACCCACAACCTCCAGGCCCCTGGAGCTTTGTGACTGCGACACTACCTGCTGCACCACCGCGCTGCCCGTTTGTGAATACCTGCTCTGACAAATTATTTTCTATGAATGCACAGCCTACAATTTAATCACAAGCTCAGCTGTCATCTGTCCTGATTCTGTTTGACCTCTATGCAGTCTTTGTTACCCAATATCCTCCTGGCAGTCTTCACCAGTCTTGGAATCATCAGCTCTACATGCTGGTGATTTGCGTCATACCTGGAGGAGCACTTTTATCAGGGAACATGGCAGGGTGCTTCATTTAGCATCCCACAAGGCTTGGTGCTTGGTCTTCTTTTCTCACTCTGCACTCGCTGTCTTTGTAAAGTAATATTCTCTTACCACTGATATTCGGATGACACTCATCTTATCCTTCTGACACCCAGGTTTCAACTCGCATCTCAGAATGTCTCACTGATGTCTCCTCATGAAAGACAATGTCATGCAGAATGCGCCTTTAAACCTTTTGGAGAATTTGAATTTTTTCTCTATGTAAATGTGCTCTAAATGTGTACAATTAGGCCCTTCCAACTGATTCAAAATGCAGCAGCAAGAGGTTTTCTAAACTAACAGCACCTACCAATAAAACATGAGGATGAGAAGATGATGGAGAAAAAAAGAACAATAGTGTGAAGATCACATTTGGGAGAAGCTGTACCCGTACTTAATGAAGAGGCATGTAACAATGAAAATGGAATACAACTAAATCCCCCATCCACTCTCACAGTAACACTCTTACCCATTTTCTCACACACCATTATTTCTTCCATCCATTTTCCTAATCACAGCCAAATCATTTGTAAGTGATGTGTAAATATGAAAATACATAAATAAACTTCTACTGAACTGATGTGCCTTTTTATGTTTCCATTAATATAATGCAGGGGTTTTAACAGCAATTCAAGTTCAGCCCAGTATCTATTTCTGATATCTTCATGCATGTCTTTTGCTAAAAACCTCCCACCCATGAAAAAAAAGAAGACGTCAAATATTTTTTCTATATTTGAGTTCACAACATATATTCTTAGAATCCTGTTGGCAGATTTTATTATATTTCACAAATGCAACTCCATAAATACAATAGCATTTTGCAGATGCTATGTTGATTTTTTTTGGTGTTTACAAACACTTACACTGTTCACATTTTTTAACACTTAGCCAAGTGTTTTATTAATGCATGTTTATTTAATGCTTCTTATTGATTATAGATCTGTTTACCACAAGATTTTATTTTGTCATAATATTTCTCAGCCATATTGCCCAATTTGCCATTGTCCACAACGCATGCACAAAACTAACATTGGGTTTGTGTGCGAATCACATAAATAGGGCTGAGCAATTAATCAAAATCTACATTCAGAACTTTAATCGACATAATCTTGTCTATATCTATTATTTTGCATCTGTGGTTTGGACAAGATTCTGACTATAATTAAGATTACACTGAACAAAAAGTCAAATGTAAATGCAACCAAAGCACAATCACACACCAAATATAAACAGTGCTAAGAAAACAAGAGAGGAACGAGCTCCCAGCATCTTTTCATTAATCGTAATCATGGTAAAATGTACAATTATAATCGTGATATTCATTTGCGCTCATATCACCAGCACTACACATAAACTTAGAGTATTCAGAGTAACTCAAAAAGAATGACAACTCTGAATGGAGAGAATAGCTACAGACTGAATGGAAGGACCCCATCAGATAAAAGGTTATAATAAATTTATGGCCCGTTATAATATAATAAACAAAATGCACCTTATTACCTATATTACTACTGTATAAACATCCTCCAGTTAATATTATATGAAGGGCATAAAATACTATTAGTCAGTCATACTAAATAACATAATCAAAATTTTGGTGAGATCTGAGATCGATTCCAAATATTTTGTACAATGTTTAAAACAGATAACTACTAACTTGGAGGTCAGTGATGCATGTCAAATACAGGACACCATGTACAGAAAAACACAGCAGAGGTCACGTAAAGGCAGAAGCAATAATTCAGGGATTACAAACCAAAACGCTGCGAGGCAAAACTCTGCTTATTCCCCATTTCTGCAATGACATCTCAATGTCAGACTTTAATTCTACACTTGAGAAACTTTGGACATATTGCAGAAAGCTACATTTTCAATAATCCAGGGTTACCTTGGATTCATTTTTCGCTGACATGATCTTTTTTGTTATCGGTCTGGTTGAAGTTAAAATTAGAGGGATAGGAGTTTCATGCTGAGTTGTGTTGCATACTTTGTGCTACTGAAAGTAATGGCCGGTTAAGTTCAGCTTACCCCAGGAAAAGATTAATTGTGTAGATTCTGCCTAGCTTAAAAATGTGTGCGTGTTTTCACAGCGCACTTGGCACATCTGGCTTGGTATGTGTGCTTGGTATCTAGCAGCTTTTTATTTCACAAGCAGGAAAAGCTGTTACAAAGCTGCATACTAGACTATTATTTCAACAACCCCTTTCATTTTCATTTCAAACATTTGTGCATTATTTTATGTTTGGTTTTGAATCCTCCTGCAAATCAGAGAGTGAAGCTATACATCTACACTCTTCTCCACCATTAACTATACTGTTATTACAAATCAAGATTCAGTATGATTTTCAATTACCTTACAAATTATGACATTTACATTTTATCAAAATCCAGGAATAGACAGTAAATGCATGTGCAACATGAGCCGTCTCATATCATTCATTCAGAAGTCAATCAGAAGAGACTGTGGGATTTATACAGCTTTAAATGTCAATCTGGTTTTGAAAGGATTTTTTACAACATAAATCTAATGCAGAGTAAAAGGTAAAATAGATCTTGACAAAATCAGGTGACGTCAGAGAACCCTCACATCTCTACTGGTTCTGTGCTGCAGGAGACAGATGTGGGTATGTAATCAAAGAACAGATATTTCTGGATTCGGATTAATAAATGTATTATGGTGTACATTATTGTCTGTTAGAAAACCCCATCTGGCCTTAGGGTTAAGCCCAAGTTAAGGGTTAGGCTTAGCATTAGGGAAAACCAAATTGAATTCAGCATTTGTTTAGTTTAATTTAGGTCAAAGGTAATTTAAATATCTATAGTATATTATCCAAATTGTGTCCTTTTTCTGATTCTGTGTTTTGAAGAACACTAAATTGGCTAAATCAGAGAATAGCATGTCAACATTTTTTTTTTTTATGGAAAACTGATGCTTTGATTTACCTGCTCCCTTTCAGTGTTTTACATCAGTGCAGCATGCTCTGAGAGATACACTCCCTACACACTCATCCAGCAGCGGTGGAAGTGGCAACAGACAGAGCCCATGAATAAATGATCAATGACAGGCATGAATAATGAAGCAGATTGGAAAGTAATCAGTTGATGCCAGAGATTGGGCCGGTCACTGAGAGGAATTCCCTGGGGCTTCACATCCGGAGCTTTTTAACAGCAGATGTGACTGAGGGGCGAAGAGCATCTGGAACACGGTCCCCTAATCCATCGCTCTATCTATATCTTTCTATCTCTTTCTCTCTCTGACTATCTGTTTCTGAGTCTGTCTTCTGATCTTTTGTTGAACTGCATGTCAAACACAAACATGTCACTCCGTCTTTTAGCTATACAATCACCTCCTTCTTGACCTTAAAGACCAAAGAAAGTCATTTTCCTTAAGTATGTACCCTCTGCACATATTTAAAGTGTGTGTGTGTGGTTGCCCACTTGCCAATATAGTGGGGATCATGCAAATATTTTATGTATATGTTTTATTTCAGTGACAGTAAAAATACTGTTACAGTACACTTAAAAATATAGGTGCTACAAAGAGTTATTTGAGCAATTCAATAAAAGAACCACTTTTGGATCCATAAAGAACCTTGTTTTTTTATGAGTGTGTGATTATATTAAAATTAAAATCTATAATTCCATCTTATGTTTATTACCCATTTACATATAGTAGTAAAAATGTTTCTTTAGGGAAACAAAAGTGGCTCTTTATGGCCTCATCTTATCCACAAAGGGCCAGTGTGGCTGCAGGTTTTAAAACAGATAACTACCAACCTGGAGGTCAGTGATACATGTCAAATACAGGACATAATGTACAGAAAAACATAGCAGAGGTCACATAAAATCAGGTTTTCATTCGAAGTAAGCAGCACACACCTAATTCTACTTGTTTAATCAAGTAGTCTCCTCACCAAACAGCTAAACAGTGTGTGTTCTGTTTGGTTGTAACGAAAACCTGCAGCCTCATCGGCTCTTTGTGGATAAAATTGCTGTTCTATGGCATCGCTCAAAGAACCCTTTGCAGCACCTTTATTTTTAAGAGTGTATATTACACTTAAATTTCAATGTGTAATTTCAGTTTCAGACTCATTAATCCCTGCATAATTTCTGGAATTATATTATTACCTTTTAACTATGCCCTAAATCAGAGGTGCTCAGTGGGCAGACTCAGATCCTGGTACAGGCCTTAGAGTAATACAAATCCCAATTACTACAATCCAAAAACAACCAAACATTATTTCCTGTGCTGCAATCATGGAGCTTGTAAAACAAATTCCATAACAATAATGACAACATGCAGCAAGTGGCAAATTTGACTTGTGTTTTTCAAAAGCTTTTTAGCAAATTGACAAATGTGCGCTACAATCATATCCAAAAACTAAAATGGCATCCTCCAATTTGCTTTGTTCAAAGAAAATAAACACAGCAAATAAAAACTGCCCAATGAAGAATGAACTGACAAATTGATGAAAAGGGTTCATTTCCCCCCCTCTCTTGACTTCTCTGGACCTTCAGCTCTGTGGAAACGTAGTAAATGGACGTCAGAGATTCATATCTGAACATTCATTCATTCATTCATTCATTGTCTGAACCCGCTTATCCAATTCAGGGTTGCGGAAGGTCTGGAGCCTACCCGGAATCACTGGGCGCAAGGCAGGATAACTGAACATCCCTGTCCTAAATCAAAGGCTAACAATGGGCAAATGAAATTTTTGAATGAACATGCTGCTAAACACTAAAAAATGAACATATTTCAGCAAGTGAAAACAATGTTATTGAAGTACACATGAATATGTGAATATTATAATATTGTTACATTGAATATTGATGTTATCCCACCACTTATTTCATGAGATATCATCTAAAATTATCAGCCAACTGATACATCAGTCAGACCTTTTCTTACACAACTTTAATGCTTCTGCATTACGGAGTGCAAGACTGAGTGTTCACACAATTTTTTTCTGGCAGGAACATGACCCCTTTCTGCAGCAGCAGCAGCTCCAGCAACATCACATGCAACAGCCTCTCTCTCTCTCTCTCTCTTACTCCCAGGACAAGCAAGGAAAGAAAAAGAGGGGTGAGCAGAGGAAAAAATAAAGATATTTGTCTTTATTTGGAGAAAGAGATATTTCTCTTAGCTGGAGAACACAACTTCTCTGATATATCATTGATGTTATTTGATTGTTTTTTAATTGTATATAACCTCTTGAACCACAGAAGACTGAAAATGGTACTTGAAAATCTCCTCCCACATAGAGCCACATAGCATACTTATTGACACATAAACTAAAATGTCATGTTTCATGACCAAATCTCATATTTTTTGTATTTCAGTAACAATTTTTAAAAAGGTCTCTCTACATCGGAAAGAAAAACAGTTAATGCTTTAAAACATACAGAAATGTAAACACCGGCGATGTAAAATGCGCTGTGATAATGCAAAGCTTTGACAATGGGACAGTACATTGTAGAAAAAATATATATTCTCTTAACTACACTATCTAATGCAACTGAAATATTTGAAAGCATCTGCAATCTGCATCAGTTAACAACTCAGTCCAGCACTTCTCCTGCCTCATAGTTCCAGTTCCAAGAGAAAGTTCTGCAACAACATTATTAAGATCATGATTCAAACGTTGTTCATGAGTGTAAGAAACTGATACTCATGGGCTATGCATTGTTATACCCCTAATAACAATAATATTTCATGTCAGTTGTACAGGTCCATATGTTATTACATTTTCACACAATATAAAAGGCAGTTGGCAGGTTCAAATGATTTCAAAAAGAATGAAGAAAAATATATATATAGCTTTTTTAAGAATATTAATTTAAACTCATTTACGGAATAATGTATCCTAGTTACTGCAAAATATACTATAATATAATAATAAGTTTAAGGTTTAAAGCAGGTTAAAAGAAAGTTTTCTTTCACAAGTTTAAATGTATTTTAGGTTAAGTTTGGTTTTGCACTGATGGTAAATTTAAATTAAGAATTAATTAACTCTAAAAAAAAATGTGTACATGGGCAATTTGAGAGCCAGAATAAAGAGTGAGAAAGATGAACATGTGAGCTACATTCAGTCTGCCAGCCCCTGGAAAGAGTATTTCTGCAGTAAGAGTAACACTCAGTTTTTTGGCAGTGTCCCTGATTCCCCTTTCCTCTCTCTCTCTCTCTCTCTCTCTCTCTCTCTCTCTCTCTCTCTCGATATTTTGATAACAAACAAAAGCCATGCCCGTAGCAGGAAAATACATTCTGTTATTATAAGACATTACAAGACTCTTCTTTAGTTCAAATCACCTTTAGCAGAATGTCCACATCTCCCACTGACAGACAAGCACCATTAGTGCTCCAGGCACAACACAAAGTACAGCATCCTGTACATCTCCAGTCCCGTTCCTTTCACACAGCTTTCGCTAGAAATTAAACACATACTGAAAGCAGGAGTGGACAAGTCTGTATTGGACAAAGGCAAGCAAGAGAATAAAAAGAAAGGCAAGACGAAGTGGAGGAGCAAAGGAAGTTCAACGGCATACTCACATTGTGGGCTGCGATGTTCACTCTTGAAAAGGGTCATATCAGGGATGACCACACAAAAAGGGCTCACTAAAAGCAGCGAGCTAGAGATAGAGACAGCCGTCTGCTTTCACCGTTCTTCTCTCTCTTTTCTCGATCTATTCTCACTATTCCTTTACCTCATATAATCACTAGTCTCTCTGCTCTGTCTCTCTCTGCTCTGTTTTTCTCTCTCACTCTCTATTTTGCTATTTCTCTTCAACAGCTTACCCTCTCAGCAGCCTGCTTTCTTACTACCGAATCAGTGACAACACCGCCAGCTTTACCGGTGGACAGTACCAAATCAGCCGCTGCAGCAGGGGGCAACATGAGCAACGGGTCATACCAAATTTAGAGATAGAGAGAGGAGAGAGAGAGAGAGAGAGAGAGAGAGAGAGTAACACACGAGGCAACAGCGTTAGCACAAAATCAGTGAGAGCGAGCAGAGAGGAATGCAGGAGGTGAACAATAAGGGTCTATAGGAAAGAGTGAGAAAAGAGAGAGAGAGAATTAATTAATTAATTAAAGAAGAATGAAAAAAGAGAAGAGTAAAGTGAGGTGAAACACGATTATAAGTAAAATATGCAAAGAAAAAATGATGGAGGAAGAGAGAAAGATAGAATTAAAGAGGTGGTAAAAAAAAGAATTGGATAAGAGAAAAAGATGGTGGGAGCAAAGCAAGTAAAACTATCAGAGAGAATGAGAGAAAGACAGTACGAGATGGAGAAAGAGGGATTACTGCTGGCCTCCTCAAAGCTTGAGCACATTTACTGAATCTCATGGCTTAGACATTCAGTCCAGAGATTCAAAAGAGGTTAGGGAAACTCTATCTCTCAACAGTGTGTGTGTGTTGAAATGGAACCTATGAAGCAAAAAGTGTAAGAGCAGAGCCACAGTCAGAGTCCACTGCATGTTTGCATAGCAACAGTGGCAGAAACAAGAGAGACAAAAAGTAGAAGACCATGAGAAGTTACAACTGCATTTAAGCACCTTTAAATGGATGGTTATTTACAAGAGTGACATAAATAAATAAAATGCATCAGCATGAAAATATTTTTAAAGTATACACAGCCTTTCATAATGTATATTATTTTTATTATTATTATTCAGTCTTCATTGCCAGTTAGATGTAATTAGCTATGACTCCAATCACACAGTGCTACCAAGTCGTGTGAAGAAGTCTAGCATGAACATGTTCTGAGACAAGAAACCAGTCACAACATTTTCACAATGCCACTGAAGTTTCTGTATTTTGGATATGACATGCTTGGAGAAAAGCAAAATCTGGCCCGTTCTACATCAGCTAGCAGACACCACCTAGGGGAAAAGCCACTTAGAGGCAACAGAGCCAATGGTGCTTACATGGACTCATGGTGTCGGATGAATGATGCATCACCATGGATCAAACACACATTATCCCAGTGATATTGCCACCACTTGCAACAGTTTCACCACATAAGACCCTCTGTCAAGCCATAGCTTTTTGTGGCTTCAAAAAGGTGAGTGGTGCCAGTAAAAGTTTGTGGCTCTGAAAGATATTCATGGAATGTGCAAGTATCTCTGAGATGAAAGAGAGAAAGATAGTCTCCTCGTCGTGAGTAGAAGCATTAATTAAGCCTTATCTCTGACTAGAGGAGCATTCCAGAGAGGTTCTAATAAAAACACTGCGCCAACATTGTCAGACCTGGCTGCCAATCCTATACTGCTGCCATCTAAATCTAACAGGTGTGTAAATTCTTGCAAATACACACATACAGAAACAGCATTATATTAAAAGCATTACCGCCATAACAATAAGCTGAAATTACATATATTCTGTGATTAGCACAATTGTCCTCAAACTCAGAAGCATATAGGAGTGAAATTCACCACCATATATACTGGAAGCACAATGTCCAAAGACAGCCTTTGCAAAGGCAAATAATTCACACTACGAAAAACACATTGAAGGAAAAAAACAAAACACTAAGACAGAGAGAATGCAATCAATCCTTCTCCCACAGGGCCAGTGTAATTAGTTTTGGAGAGAGATTACGTACAGGTGTGGTACAGCTCATGCAGATTTGTAGAGGTTAATTAACTATGAATTTATCAAATGATAGGAACAGTTCACTCATGAAGAGTGTCCCTCAAGAGCAGGCCTCGAGTGGGGAGCTTATACCAAACACAGCTCCAGTCTGTAAGCAACCACAGCATTAAAAATCACCACAGAACATTTATAGATCAGCACATCAGCATAAATCAAAAGCTTGAAGTTTATAAATTTATCCTCATTACCACCTGTTCATCGCAGTCAATAATGTAAACATACTCTAAGCCCTGCTGAGTTATGGGTTTGTTATTGATGGTCCCTGTGGACAGTCATTAATCTATTTGATTATGTTGTTTAATAGAAAAGCAGGCAGAGCACTCTCTGCTCCTCCCAAGAAAAGAGGCATTGGGTTTGAAGGAGCACGCTCCACTTCAACAGGCTGCAAAGCGACAGGTAATCATCAGAGAAAAGTGCAAACAGAGATTTCAGTTAGAGGCAAACTATGCAATTTTCGGAATAACTGAAATCCACTGAATTACATCTCAGTAAATCTGGCTTTCACCTGCCGTGAAGGGATTATGCTTGGTTTATTGAAATGACTTTCTAAATTTTGAATGATGGAAGGGTTAGAAATTCAGATTTGAACACAGAGGTCTTTTAAAAGGCATGGTCATGCATTATGAGCAAGGTTTGCACTCTGAGCAGCTGAAAACATGACAGGCTGTGGGGGACTGGAGCATGAAGCTGAAGGGAGGAGTGTGGCTGAATATTTGTTTGGATCTGAAACACTAATGATGTAGTATGATGTCTGGTGGTAAAATGTAACTAGTTCACTTTTAAACCAGGTGCCTTCGTAGTGTCTCTTACTTATTAGTTTTTGTTTTGTTTTTTTTTGGAAACCATTGTCAATGATTAAAACCAGGAATCTGTTTTCATCTGAACAGAGTAAAGCTGGAGCAGAGGTGGAGGAGTTTACGCTTTGCACAAACCTATGCTGAAATAATTAGGCTTTTGCTCTTGAAGTACTTGTAAATTGCAAAGGCTGGAAATGTTCCACTGAAAATATAACCTGGCCAAAGCAATCTGTGTATTATATCATCCATTTTAAATGTTAATATAGCAGCATGCAACTAATTTCAGTAGAAAATTATAGTGAAGTAAAGGTGTCCTGAGCATCAAGGGGGTAGAATTAGCATGAATGGAAGTGACGTGTCCCAACCAATATACAGCGATTATTGAAATGTCCCCACCAATAATGAAACACATTTCTTTGGCTGTGCCAATCCCAGCTGTCACGTGAGACTCTGTAGCTATGTTTTATGTTAGCAGCATCAAAACTGGAAGGAAAACTTTCCAGTCATACGCAAGACTTCAGCCACACACTGTCTGTGCATGTTGTTCCCTGCTCCTCGTTTTCATAGCAGGGATGTTTTATCACCATGTGCACAGAGAAAATGTCTCTCCATATATTCCTCAACAAAGAAAAAAAAATCTTTCTTCAGCTAAAAATGCCTCTGACACAAGACAGGAATGAACATTGGACTGGATTTCTGAGATGGAGAACACAAACACGGTTTTCACATCTGAAAGTCAGGAGAATGCTCAGAACCAATGTTTGATTTTTTGTTACATTGTATACATTTGATCTGGTAAGTGATGGTTTTAAAATCAAATTTTGTGAGTGGAGTAAAGAACATTTGTTTATTTAGGAGCTGCTTATCTGCATTTTCCGTTCATCCTTATGATTGAACTATTGGTCCCACCTTAAAAGGCTAAATTCTTTAGAGTGGTGTGTCAGAAGTGCCCTTCTAAAATCCAGAGTTTTTTATGCCCTATGCAGCATGCTACTGTGCTGTTTGGGATAAAGCAGAAATAATGCAGTAGGAACTGCATTTTTTTTAATTTTAGCTTTTATTTATATTTAAAATGTTTAAAATGACATGAAAAGCAAAACAATCGGTATGTGACACTGGAGAGAGGTGCTTCATTTGCCATCATGTGTACACCTCTGAACATTTAAACATACAGAACCACTGAGAAAATCTTTATATAATATAACTCTTATAATAATAATAATAATAATAATAATACTTATTTATTTTATATTTTCTTGAGTGAAGGCAATGAAGGGCTGCACGCGGTGCAACAGGTGTCACTGTCACACAGCTCCAGGGTCCTGGGGTTGTGGGCTTGAGTCTTGCTCCGGGTGACTGTGAGGAGTTTGGTGTGTTCCTCGCATATTAAAATAAACACATGTCCACATGGTAGGTGGATTGGATACTCAAAAGTCACCATAGGTGTGAGTGTGTGTGGCCCCCCATTTATGAACAAACACTTACATTGTAGAACACTTTAGAGGATACTGTTGACTTAATATCTGAATATACACTGAAAGGAGAAAATGAGTTTTCTGATGGCAAACGTTCGATTCCTGGCTATTTGTCAATAAATGCATTTAGACTACTGACAGCATGAACAAGAATCCAGGCTGGTCTTTGCTTTGTCAGCTGTTTATGATGAAGCATGCATCTATGAAATCAATGAGCCGAATGAAAGTGTAAGTAAAACCCCATCTTTGACTCAGAAAGTGCTATCTCACTCTGTGTAATTACCCAGCATGAACTAGAGTGGCCCCTTCAAGTGGAGAGCCTCAACAAACCAACAGGCAATAATCAACAGGCAAGTGTTCACATCAGCCAGAGTACTGCTTATCATCCTTTTTCAAATATGGTGGAAACAGGCAGCCTTTATTAAGTGGAATAATGCCAGCGTCAGAGATTAATAAATAATAATGTGGAATTTTTATCAGGCCTTACACCTGCAAGAACTCACTCAGCAGCCAAACAAACACACATATGGCCCGCTGTGATTTCTACACATCTGTTTGGCATCTTAATCAAGCAGAAAACAAATTGTGCAGCATACGAACTGTGCTGGCGAGCAGGGGAGCTGAACAGCCAAAAACTCATTAGGTCTCCAATAGCAAGGGAGAGGAGCTATCATGAACACAGACATCACAACCATCATTCATCAGGCAATCAGTCAGCTGTTCAACTGACACGGAGCTATAAATATTCCCTTGTCCAACTGTAATCAATAAACAACTTCACTGATTCTTACTGTGTACCTCCCTCTCTCAGCCATGTTGGACTAACTGCAAATTCAGTGCAGTGCTGAAGCCAAGCTGTCTTCCCCAGCAGCCCTGCAGCAGAGATGGTAATTACTGCTCTAAGACCTTGGAATGAGTACCTCCCGGTCCATGACATTCGCTTGGAACATCGTTACGCGCATTTCCCAACTTCTGACAATGATCCTAATGCACCTGACAGCAGAATTAAATGGGAGGGGAGCAAGGGCACTCAGCTGGAACTTTTCCTAATAAATCTGCCTGATCTGACCCCTCTTGTTATTAAGGGGAGAGAGAGCAGTGAAGGGCTGGAGAGGAGAAAAAGAAAGTAATTTGGCTGGAGGCTACAGCAGGAGAAAGACAGGGCCAAAAGGAAGAATGAACAGAGCAGCTCAGACTGTGAATGGTCAGACTATACGGACAAACAGGATGGAGAGAGAGCCCATAAAGTAAAAGAACACACATGGCAGGGTTGAGAAAATCAAGTGACATGTCTAAGAGAAAATGTGAAAATGTTGTAAAGACTTGAAACAATAACAGAACACATTTGGGTGATATCTGGGCCCATAGTTAAAAGAGGCCATGTATGGAGGAATTTATACCACAGACAATCAATCAATCAATTGCGGGATAGATAGATAGATAGAGAGATAGATACATAGTAAAAAATCTGAAAAAGAAAACCAGGCAAGATCACATTTATGCATTCAAAGTAGCAAAAAAAGGCAATTTTTACCACTGCTAGGAAAGAGTCATTTTAGTTCTCTAAAGTAGTGTATATGTAAATGGGATGTGTACGTGTGAAAAATCCTTAAAAGATAGTTTCTTTAAACCTTAAAAAGGTACTTCACACTCACAAGTTCTATTGACAAGTTTTCGACTGTGGGTTCAACTTTACTAATAACCATTTTAATAACCATTACCCAATAGAGTAGATTTGCTCTAGACATTGGTGGGAACCTATGAATGTGAGAGACAGACGATTTTAGCCTGCTGTTATTCATTTCATTAATGAACCTGACTTTAAGTGACTTACATGTTTCTTTGAAAACTAGCCCCTTTTGTCCGTCTTCTTCTTTTTTGCTCCCATCTTCACTGGTTTTGACACCCATGTCTCACCCATGATGCACCTGAGTCTTGCACAGTGATATTTGCTTATGACTGGAAAGTTTTCCATCCAGTTTTTGGCGCTGCTCACATCCAAACAACAGAGTCTCACGTGACAGCAGGGAAAGGCACAGCCAATCACTGGCCATATGTGTTAGGGGGAAGAAGGATTCGAGTAGAGAACGTGATTTAACAATTTCTGCACCTCTGGGTTAATGAGAGGGTTTTTTTCTTTTCTTTTTTTTTTTTTTTTTTGAAGGGATCAGATAATTGGTGGGGATATTTCAATAATCGCTGGATACTGGTGGGGACACATCATCTCCATCCATGCTAATTCTATGCCCTTGGAATTTCTGATCTATGAGAGAATTAACAGGTATATATTTACAGCTGGATGGTCTTTACCCTGGCACTT
This sequence comes from Hoplias malabaricus, assembly GCF_029633855.1. Taxonomy (NCBI): domain Eukaryota; kingdom Metazoa; phylum Chordata; class Actinopteri; order Characiformes; family Erythrinidae; genus Hoplias; species Hoplias malabaricus. Next base: position 14,491,283 of record NC_089810.1, on the reverse strand, counting down.
ACCACAGATAAAATCACTTTTAATAAAGCACCTTGCTGAACATTTTGTTGAGAGGACAAGAGCTCTTCTTTGATATTGTGCCACAAGGAACCCCTTTTGGCATCTTTATTTTTTAAAGTATAAATATGGAGTGAATTGATGTAGCACTGTATAGAAAAAGAACAAAGGAAGGGAGGGGTGAGACGATGGGAAGTGAGGGGGAGGACAGGCACTTCAGCAAGTCTGAAAAGATGAAAATAGCAGTATCTCATTGAGAGTAGTGAAAGTCTGACGAGAAAAGAAAAGAAAGGAAAAGAAAAAAAGAAAAGAAAAGAAAAAAGAAAAGAAAAAAGAAAAGAAAAGAAAAGAAAAGAAAAGAAAAAATGAAGGGGGTTAAGAGAAGCTCCTGAGGGCTGCCTAGTCTGGAAATGTCCATTGTCATCTAGTGGGAAATCAACTTCAATCTCTGAGACTGTCAGGCACTGGCCAACAGGCCCTGCTCCGACCCACATGGAAGAGCCACTCTAAGCCAACACCAATCCATCCACCCACACAGACACACACAAACATGCACACACAGACACACAAGCATATACACACAAATCTATTACCCAATCCTGACATATTAATCCCCCCCTTAAAATGGACCACTGCACTTCAAACACACTGCATGCTTTAGTTGGAAAACGCAGCCCATATATTATCATTGAATGCCTTGCTCTTTAATTTCATTTTCTATCCAATTCGGCATTTTGCTTTCCTCTCACATGCTCCCTCTTCCCGCTTTCTCTCTTGGCTGGCTTGCTTTCGGCCACAAAAAAGAGTCCAATTATGTCCCAAGCAGCACTGCAAATTCGAGTGGACACTGAATCAGTAGCTGGGGCAGAGCCACAGGCCCCCATCTGTCTGAGCTGGCGTGGATGAAAGGGACGCTGCTTGGTCAAAAAACACCCCGCGTCCAGATGGCGGGGTTTTTCTACTACCTGAGCATCAGCTAACCGCGGCACCCCAGGGACATTTTTGCAGTCCAGTCAGGTCAGCGGAAAGCATTTTAAAAAACGGGCGGGCAATAAACCTACCATACATCTCTGAATCATGAGTAAATCAGGCCCCCATCCACCCAACATGGTCATACATCATCCATATAGTCATATGCATTTACACTTCAGGATAAGTGAACTCTAACTTATGTCACAGATGAGCAGCCATTTTGATCAAAATTTCATTAACCTTACTGCCGACCTCAGACAGTGCATAGTTTCATCTCTAAATTCATGTCTCAGAATACCAATATCTTCAAGCTGTAGATAGACTTGATCTTTCTGTCATAAGGCAGAATTTATATGTCATTGCATCATGTCATATACATAAAATCTTGTTTACTAATGTCACCTGGGGAGATATCAATGCTAGGCAGAGAATCACTAGGCAGGAATACACCCTGGAGGTGTGTTCACAGGGTGACCTTCACTCACACACTCACACCTGTGGATACTTTTGAGTCGCCAATCCACCTACCAACATGTGTTTTTGGACCGTGGGAAGAAAACAGAGCACCTGGAGGAAACCCACGAGGAGAACACACCAAACTCCTCACAGACAGTCACCCAGAGCAGGACTTGAACCCACAACTTCAGCTGTGTGACGGCAACACTAACCGTGGTGCCACTATGCTACCCTCATTTCTGCACAGAATAGCCAATATTTAATGCTGGACTGAGCTCAGTTCATATCTCTTGCTGATTAGTAATAAATACAGTGATAAAACTTTATTCCAGATGGGTTTAACACTGCCTAAAACATAATTTGGTAACTTAGAAATGAACCCAGAAAGAGATGCACATTGAATTTTATATATATATATATATATATATATATATATATATATATATATATATATATATATATATATATATATATATATAATAAGACCTCTGTGATTTCAGTATATTATTCATTATGCTAGTAGCATTATAGCAGTTTCTACATTCTTTACATTTTGTATAAATTTTGGCATCAGCACTGAGAGTTATTCAATTCCCATATCAGTGCATCCCTAATTTGATAATTTTATTTACAGACATTATCTTATTCCATTGGCAGATAATGTTGCTTGTTTTAAGCATCATTGACTAGATTTTAAATGATTTCCCTTGCTATTTTTTTCTGTGTACTATAGGATATTTGATAAATATGACCCAGTGTGTGTGTGTGTGAATACAAAGTGAGTCACCGTGGAACTGTGGCAGCACACTGTCCAAAAACAGACATTAATCATCTGATTCACTCCCACTTCACCCAAAGCCCAGCTCCTCCTCTGGGGCAGAACTACAATAACACTGATGCCTCCTGTCCATTTCTCAAGTCTCTGATATTACAAGAGCACAGACTGTACAAACATGCAACAGAGGTAAACAGCGATAATCAATTAAGGATGAAATGTTATTAGCACACAGTCATCATGGAGTGTGGGAGACCACCCTGTCATTATTTGCTCATTAAACAAAAAAACAACAACAAAAAAAAAAAGCAAGAGATTGAATGTGGAACACTGGCTCAGACACATTTCAGTGTGAGCACAAGGGCTTCGGAAAACAGAAACACTTTATTCCGTACAGATAACATAATTATGTGATTATTTCTGTGTGAATTGTTCTCTGCAGGGCAACAAACTTGATAATGGATGATACATCTCATAGAAGACTCATATAATAAGCAGAGAAATTGTTTTGGCTTTTTTCTAGGTGGGTTTGGTGCTTGTAAGGGCAAGTTGTTCTTATCATTATTAACTAATTCTAATAACTTTCGTCAGTAAAAGCAACATGTGTTATTTGTTTCCCTGTAGAGAGGCTGGATGCTTCTATGTGTTTATTCAGGGTCTTCCAAAGAAAAGTCTGCTCCTCATCTGACTCAGTTGTGGATTGGCTCATAAACTGACATGAGTGCAGAGTAAGTAAAATTGTAAACAGTCACTGTGGGTATTTTGTGACACAGGTATATTGTCAAAAACTGCGGTTAGGATGCTGGCCAGTGAATTACAGGGTTCCTTTCCAAATTAGTCTTAATAACACTTATGTAGGTACAGAGACAGTCATGGCTCGCAGAATGATCACAGTGAATTTCAGTCATATCTCTTGTTAACCACCTATGTGATGTTTGGTCAGCTAATCCTTGACAATGTGAAAGTCCCCCAGCACATCCAGAAAAATCTGAATGGGCAAACAGCTAGTGCAGGCACCTGCCAAATCTCTAAGGGGGTCAATTGTTGCGATGACAGCTAAGTTGACTTTTTCAGTAAATAATTTATAAGCTAGTCATCTAGATATTTTCCCAAATGTATTTATTCATTGTCTGTAACCACTTATCCAGGGCACAAGGCAGAAACACAACCTGTAGGGGGTGCCAGTCCATTGTAGGGCAACACTCACTCACTCACACCTATGGACACTTTTTTGAGTAGCCAAGACACCTACCTACGTGTTTTTGGAAGGATGTGTTTTTCAAACATAATAAAATCACCCAAAATAGGTCATACTTGAGAGACCCAAACTTGATGTTGAATGGATTATGATATTCAGACACAGGACTTTGTGTCTAGAACAAGTACAGGTAGTATATCAGTGTGGTAGTATGTGAAAGGAAAAATGCAACCCTTTAAATCTTTTGGTGATGCATCTAATGAACATCGCACTGTTATGCGAATAGGGAATACTTGTACAAAAAATGATGCCTCCTCTCTGTTGCATTTTTGCTGTGTATACACTTGTTGTATGTTGAATAATTAATAAAATGTAAATGAAGAGGTTTCACAATTTATCATCATAAAAAATGATTAAAAACAAGGATCGCCTCTTCAAATTATTGTACATCAGTGATTCTTGAAACCTTGGCAAAACATGTCTCACTAAGAAAAATGCTAATTCTTTTGGAATTTAATAATATTTTCATGAAGAAAAAGACTCAAGGTTATAATCAGGGGGTCCTTTGCAAATATTTAAGGTTCTTTTATAGGTTTGTTTTAAATATTTATTAATTTAAGGAATATATGCTGGCCTATTGCCTACAAAATAAGTTGTCCTCAGATAGAAGATAATCATTTCAACTTTATTAAAAAACATCCATTCATTATCTGTAACCCTTATCCAGTTCAGGGTCACGGATTCCAGAGCCTACCTGGAATCATTGGGCGCAAGGCGGGAATATACCCTGGAGGGGACGCCAGTCCTTCACAGGGCAACACAGACTTTCACTCACACCTTCGGACACTTTTGAGTTGCCAATCCACCTACCAACCTGTTTTTAGACTGTGGAAGTAAACCGGAGCACCTGGAGGAAACCCACGCATACATGGGGAGAACACACCAACTCGTCACAGACAGTCACCCGGAGCGGGAATCGAACCTCCAGGCCCCTGGAGCTGTGTGACACCGGGCCGCCCCACTTTATTAAAAAACAAAAAGTAATAATTGAATTGAATAATATTTTTACCACATGAAAGAGTGCATTGTAATATGTATTAAAAACTACAAACAGTGAGTTTTGAACAAAATTTACTATTATTTTGTGGTTGCTCACCACTGTCAGATATTTATAAAAAGCAATAAAATCTGGCAACTACAAGGTTAATTACATCACTGAGCACCCCATTTTTAAACCTTCATCTCTACTAAATGTTTCAAGATCACTCAATCACCCATAAGTTTGCTATTTTCTCTTAATAGTGTTCATATTTTTGGACACTGTTACTGTCACAACCATAACACATCCACACCGTCTCTTTTGTATAAAAAATAAATAAATAAATTAGATTATGACATAAATGTATACTTTTTAAGAAAACGTCTAAAGTAGCTAGCAATAGAGGGGAGACAAGACGGCTAATGTGAACAACTCATGCATATCATGTGAAAGAGTAGTTTTTTGTCACCAACGCCAGGTGACCTACAGTCTGAAGATGGTGACAAAACCCTCCAAATGGTCCTCAGCAGAGGCTAGAATATAATTGTTGATCACAATAAATACCTCTATGACCTGTGATGTTGCATTAACCACTTTTATATTTTTATTTATGTAATTCCCTCAATATTTCTTACATATCTTTCAACCTAGGGAATGAGGTGTGCCCTCCCTCTCTCTCAATTCACTATTATGCCATGTTCATTTGGCTTACGTCATTTGGGACGCACATAGTGCACCAATTACCTACCTACATAGTACATAGTATACAATATCCCTTGTAGGCTAGGCGTCTCCAATGACTAAAGCCAAATGAAAATAGCATTCCCTGCAATTTCATAGCCATTACACCCAACTTTGACTTGTATTGTTAGAACGTTATGGCTAGGCAGCAGCTATCTGTGGAGGAGAGAAGGAGAAGAAACAGCAGAAGCAGAGTTATCTTATTCAAACTGCTAATGACGTTACTTTGTACTATGATGATTTGATATTTAATAATATGGGGATATGGTACTCTTAATAATGATATTGCTTAATTGTACCTTATATTCCTTGATAATTTTTTATCACAGTGCTCAGGATTGTTACTTCTTTGACCAAATAGTTTAATAAATTTGTTAAGCAAGAAGCCATTGACTGGAGTGGTATGAATTTTATGTAGTGGTAGGAATTGTATATTGTTATGAGGCCACTGTCACCATCGTCAGTTCTAAATTCACCACCATCAGAGGGAGTTTTATTTGGATTAAATGATTATGCTTCAGTGCTGTTCAGTTATTAAAGTAATAGTCTCTTTTAATACAAAAATATGTTTGTTAAATAGAAAAAACATTACATTTTCTATTTAGGCTTAAAGTAAATATTGTATGATGTTAGATCTTTTAAAGGTGTACACATCAAACAGTATAAAAAATGAACAAAAGTGAATGTTCAACATTTAACAGCATATATATGTACTAAGAATGCCAGATAATAATAAAAAAACTCTAAATACATATCAGATAAAAAAATAATTAGCTTCTTATTGTGTCTGAAGGTGTTGACAAAAACAAAGTGATAACTGGAAAAATGCCTATTTTATGAAAAGAATATCAAATGAGGAGGTTGCACTGGTACATTTCTGAACAGCCTAGACCTTAGTCTGTAATGGTATACCTTCAGATTTTGCAATTTAACTAACTTACTTTCAAAATTAATACCTGTTTTATCCAAATTATCAAGAATCAGTGACATATTTCCGCTGTTAATTTAATACTATGGTCTATATATTCAGGCTCTGAGGAAAGGCCTGTGTCCTTTTTTTTTTACCAAGGGTCATATAAAATGTTCATGAAACAAAATACAAATATATTAAGTGGGGCTCTGCCACACCAGAAAACAGTGTCACTGCTCCCCAGATAATGGTAGGGGTCTTTTCTCATTTTTACTTTCAGAGCGTCCTATTTTATTGGTCATGCTTGTGCAGTGAGACTTTATGTGTATATAGAGTATGTGTGCAATGCAATAGGATACATAGCTTCTTTATTAAAACAATCCTACATTATGATTACTCTGCTGGCCCACAAAATGTACAAAATAGTATATGTACAGTAATATATGATTTAAGTCCTTGACCCTACTATCAGAGGCTGCTTACACATATGCATGAATACGATTAATATAAAACACAGCTGTTACTCACACCTATACAAAGAAGATTTTCCAATTTGGATCCATTTCCAATTACTTCCAACCTATTAAGCTTTCCCATAGTTAATAAGCGGTTATGGTTTCTCAATGAGTCAATGAAACATAGAAGCGAGAGATATAAACTTTTCTGGTGGAGGAGAGGCAGTGTTCTCACTGTGAAACGTTCCCTGAAGGTCAGCAGAATGCAGGAGCACCCAGCCTTTCCACTCGCCTGATTTTATAGAAACGGTTCATTTTTATACAGCCTCCGTTTTTAATGCAACACTCGTCACAGGCTAATGATCCTCTCAGTTTGCCCTAGTGAGCTTAGCACAGTCAAGGTCGGACACTGCGTGTCTGTGCTACGACTGGCAGATCCAGGGAGAGAGACGGGGAGTGAGACAGAGAGAGAGAGAAACACACAATATACATACAGAGAGAGTGAGAGGAAAAACAGTAAGAAAGGAAACAAGAGAAACAGAATTACCTACACAAAGAAGTACATAAATACACAGACAGAGAAACCAATGCAAATATAAAGAGATAGAATTGCAAAAAAGAGAGACAGAAATATAATGAATGAGAAAGAAACAGACTGTAAGGTAGTTTCTGAGACTAATACACAGAGAGAGAGAGAGAGAGAGAGAGAGAAAGAGAAAGATGAGCAGCAGTGGAGAGATCCGTGTAGAGGAGGGGTTGTGAAGGATGAGTGAAGGAGAGTGGGTAGATGATTGAGGGATAAAAGAAGAGGCTGTTGAATGATCTGGGAGTAGAGTGTATGTCTTGTCTCACGCCCCCTCCATCCTCTAAGGTGTCTCTGCCCTGCCAAGTTTGGACTCTGTGTGTGTGTGTGTGTGTGTGTGTCGCTTAAAGGCACAGTGGAGATGTCACCCTTAAAGTCCTCTAATCAGGCTTAAATCCCACTCCAGTAATCCTGTTTGTGGCCCATTGATTTTGGCTCTGCTCTTGAAAACATGCTGTACTCACAGCAGAATGGAAAGGAAAGCATCTAAAGATGCAGCTGTTTGTGGACATCTGTGTGCTTGTGTGTGTGTTCTACAAGGTGACCACATACTAGCAGCATTTCAAACATGTCTAGCAGTTTCAGCATCATATTTGCATTATTACAAAAAGATCCATTTCCAGAAAGCTAAGAAATTTTGTAAAATGCAATAAAAATCTAAATCTTTGCTTTGCTTTTATTTAACTATCAAATGCACAAAGACATATTTACAATGTTTTCACTTAACAACTAGATTGTATTTTGTTAATATATAAACATTTATGATCAATTTAAAGACATTTAACACCCACAACACACTCCAGAAAAGTTCTCCAGGACAGAATCATATTTACAACTATTACATTACCTTTATATTTAATTACATTGTTTAATCATTCAGGAACTAAGGATACTAACTGAAATAATTGTCCATTCTGTCTTGATACAAACTGCTCTGCTGTAACCAGATTCTTCTCTTCATGATGTGTCAGGTTGCATTTCTTGATGCAGTGACAGACTCTGTTAAGTAGCAACATTTTTTGGAGTAATCCCAAGCCTGCGTGGCTGTATTTATTACTGTAGCATGACAGGTTCTTATGTAGTGCCGTCACAGGCTTTGAAGGTCATGTTTGCTGTATATTTTGTCCAGCCTTACCCTACCTGAATTTCTCCAGTTTTTTTCTAACTCATTTCATAATATTAGGTGCAGTTTATGATAAAAGACCTAAACTGTGCATATTTACACTGTTCATTTTCACATGAAGTTTGGCATTTGGTGGAATGCTCATTTTAGAATTTTTATATTCACTTTCTTTCAGTGAACTAAAAGAATTTCCCTATACCAACTGTTGTGGAGTCAGCATTAAACTGGTTATTTTGTATTATATATATATATATATATAATAGTATTTATTTACAATATAGAATCAAGTTACCCAGTGACAACATTACATATCTTTTATTTTCACTTTCAACAATTAAATAAAATGTCAAAAACAATTAGAACATCAATGATATTTGTTCCATAGGTGTGAGTGTGTGAGTGAATGTGTCTGAGTGTGTGTGTTGCCCTGTGAAGGACTGGCACCCCCTCCAGGGTGTATTCCCGCCTTGCGTGCAATGACTCCAGGTAGGCTCTGGACCCACCGTCGACCCTGAATTGGATAAGCGCTTACAGATAATGAATGAATGAGTGAATGATCTTTGTTTTTATTGCATTTTATAACATGTCCAAAATTATCCAAAAATGGGGTTTGTAATTTGATAATAGTTGTCACTCCAATAAACATATTTTGAAGTAGATAAAAACCAAAGGATTTGTGGAGTCAAAGGAATATAAAACATAAAAAAAGTAAATTTGCAAATATACCTGTAATGAAATATGGAACAATTATTCTCCTCAACTCAGCAGTTGTCAAACGCCTTTGTAAAGACTGAAACACTGTGACCAGACCTTTGACTTACTGCAAACTTTTCCACTGCACCAGTATTCCAGCAAAGACAAGAAACATTGGTATTGCTTGATGACATTATTAACTTGTGTGCACATAATGGCATTTTTAATTACATTATTAACTTGACTGAAGGTAGTAACATTTCTTTTTTACTTAAGAAACATAATTAGTCATGGCACATATTGTTATATTGGTATATTATTATAATAGTATTATACATTCCTTATATTCCTCTTGAGCCTTTCTTGGGCCCTTGAAACCTTCCCAAACTAAAGATATAGAAGACAATGCACCACAGAGAGTGTTACTAAACTGAACATTAGAGATTAGAGTAAAGAACAAGGCATTTGAAACAAACCATCTTGACAATCACAACAGAGAGTACACACAGTGCTGCCACCCATTGGTAAGAGGAGAAGAATTTCAGGTGAGATAAGGGACCACAATTTTACCATTAAATATAATTTAAAAATGCATATAAATATTGGTACACTAGTCAGACATAAATAATGTGTGTTAAGTACTTCCCTAAGGATTATTCTACAGTAATTCTCACAACCACCTCATGGCTGAAAGCAGAGAACCTTTTTATTTCTCTGTACCCATTTGTCTAAGCACTCATTCATTCTTGTGAACAAGAGCAGCGCCCTAACTGGAGTTCAGCAAAGGTCCCTTACATTCCATTATCAATAGAGAATATTTTAATCTTGCCTACATTTTTAGAGCATGTGGAGAGACATTTTTTAAGAAAAGTGCCAAACAAAGCCTCTCCTGTCACCCTCCGGACTGTGCTGACGTGAAAGAGGTGGCAGCACTGTAATTATTCCACAGAGAGCCGAGCTGCTTTTGTCTTTGCTTTAGCAGGAAGCTGCTGACAGTGAGGGAGGAAATGGAAATCTGTGGTGCTCCAATTTTGTACACTGTGATTATACGCAAACTATTATAACTGTGAAGTGCACACCAATATTCTGTCTCTCATATTTACAGTCAACACCAGGGAACATTCATTTTCATACTCACCATTGTTTTGTTTTTCTGTGTTGTTTTGTACTGAGAGAGACTCACTGTCTAAAATTGGCAGTGAGCATCTCATAGCTAGAAAATACTCTTCTTTTATTTGAATTACAACCAAAATGGGCATTAATATATATATATATATGGGGATATTTCTGAAGTTATTAAATATTAGAATATTTTACCTTTGCAGAAAAATCAAAGATAAATAAGTGAAATGGCAGTAAATAGGTGAAGATTCCAAACCTTGAATGTGAAGTATGAAAATATATAGAGAAAATGGACCTCTAATAACCATGTATGACATGGCAGATCACAAATGCTGACATAATCAGATAAACAGTGCTTAAATTTTCAGCTTTGAAAAAGCACACCCTGTTCTTGTGGGAAAAAAAACCCACAAGTGTTTCTCTTCTTTCATAAAGTGTGAGAAGAAAATGTCAAAATATGTGTCTGAAAAGAAAAGGAAATAAACAAAAAATAAACCAAACTAAATCAAATCAAAAAGCTGATGATATTCTGAGAATAATGGGCTAACCAAACCACAGCCCAGACATTTACATCATTAAATATGTTTGGGATTGTTTGGATAATGAAAAGCAAATAAAGCAAGAACCTTTTGTAGATGTGGAAGAGATTTGCAAATTTCATTCAAACAGAACTCAAACAGGTCTGGGTTTCCCAAAAGCATGTTTGAACAAAGAAGATTCAAATGTGGTACAGTGAGCGTCACACCGAACACTCTCTCTCCCTGTTAAGATGATCTTATCACTAAGATGTTTCTGGGAAACTCGCCCAGGCCTTTTAAAAAAGAATGAAGGCTCTAATAATAACAAAGCAAGGACACACAAAATACTGACATACATATACACAGACACACACACACACACACACATACACAAACACACATATACTGTATATGTATACATTATTTTCAAGACTCATTTTTCATTTTTTTTATTTGAGACTAATAAATTCTTAGTTCTTAGTGGCCATTGTGAAAAAACATTTCTAACCTTTATATAATTTCTCACATATTTTCCTGACAAAACTAAGATTTCTGACACATTAAAGACCACTATACATATACACACATAAAAACTGAAAGAACGCTTGCCTGTCATGCAGGCTTCATGTATTACTGATCCTGCTGATTACACATGCCCTGTGCTGTGTAAATTACTGTTCTGCTACCAGATTTCTGTTTGAATTCTGATGTTCCAGTCTGTTTTAATATCGCCAAAAATACATGATGAACGTCTATTACCAGCTTGTGAAAGGCTTTGAGGGCTGCGTTTCATTTCAAACTAATCTAAGGTCTTAGAGCCAGCTCTTTTTGAATTGAGGCCAAGCATTTATACTTAAATTAGCATAGCCCATGTGTGTTTAATGGTTCTAGCGTTAAGAGCAGTAAACTAAAATTAGCTGAGGAGGGATGAAAAGCAAAATGGGAGAAACTGAGAAATCAAAATAATAAACAATAGTAGGCTATACAGCACAAAGAGAACTGGAGTTTGATAGAAAAACAAGAAAAATGATAAAATATCAAGGTGGTTTTACTCCACCTTGTTAAATGAGTTTTGGAATTCTGTTCCAAGGCATTCGACTGATGGCTCCTGTAATGGCAGGAGAGTAGTGAGCTTGGACAGACCTTTTACACTTTAATCAGTGGAGACAGATATGAGAGGATGATAGAGATGCAGAATTCAAGCATTTGAGTATTGCTCACCAATTATCCTGCATAGAGGAATGTGATGATTGGATGAAGGCAGGGGTTGATCTCCCCACTCAGTTTCTCACCATCTTCGTCATGCTCTCTGTCTCTCACACATACACACACACTTAGAGAGAGCACATTGGTTAGACATTGCCTGGCTCTTTTGGGGTGTGATCTCCTTTTCTTTCCCCCTCATAACCCTTTCAGCTAAGTGAATCACAGCATGGAACAAAAAAAAAAAAAGAAGAAGAAGAAGCTCAGTGAGCCATTGCACTGCAGTGCTCTTTGAAGTTAATGAGACAAAACTATCAGCCGCCCCCATTTTAATTAGAAAACGGGCAAAATGATTACATTTTTAATTGAAGCTGTCACTTTCAATTAAGATATGACGTCCTTGAGAGGCCTCCTCTTTTACTTGTTCTTCTCTCTGGTTCATTCATTCATCTCCAGCTCCCCGGTATAGTCTCAGATTTAGTCCTTGCCGATTTTCATGCTGGTTTTCTAACCAATACAAAACTGCTGTCTAACATGATAAAATAGAAGACAGCTTCTTAACTCAAGCCTGCTCCATAATTAATGGCAAAGATGGGGAAAGTTCATGAAAAGTGCTTTTGTAATTCATTCATTATTATTATCAAATACCATTGATACCATAATAAATAAATATTTAAAAAACTAACAAAAACTTTTTTAATAATTGAAGCATGTACCTATTTGAACTCTACTTTGGTGTTGAGGAACTCTAAAATAGTCATCCATCCTATGGTCTAGGCTAAAGTGATTTTATGGGGTTCTATCAATCATAAATCATTAAAATTGTTGCATAAACATGCGAATTAGGTACATAACCTTGCCTTTTTTTTGATTGCTGGTCATTATAAGTGTAGATAGCAATTATGCTATCATAATTCTGACTGTGAGATATTAAATTGCTAAATTTATATTTTGAAAGCTTAAAAAACTGAAAGAATAACCCAAAGTTAGTAACTGGTTAGTAAATGGCATATACCCTTTACAAATGTTACTGGTAATAAGCTAATAATGATGAGGCTTTAATATAGCAAGGCCTAAATGCAAAATTCTATAAAATCCACCTGATCCTGTCACAGAAGTTAAGCATCATCAAATATTCAAAGTCTTTCAAAGTGTGTGTGTCTCACCTGCACTCTTTGTAAGCAGTTCCAATCAAAGCCAGAGACTGAACTGCAATCTAGGCTTGAAAAGCTCCCCTGATGCTGTCTGAAGAGACGTTGTTGTACATAAATGCACCTTAAATTCACAGCACTCATTAAGCTGCACTCTGGATCTCATATAGGTGTAATTAGCGTCTTGTTCACACAGGCTATCAGGCCCCCATACTCAGGTATGTTCCTTGGCCCAAGTGGGTGGTGAATATTCATCAGAAGAGATAAGCCTGTTAATCTAGCACATTCTCTTCTTTCCTCCTCTTTCCCCTGAAATATCTCTTGGCTTTGTCTTGCTTGTCGACTCTTCTCATCCATCCCCTTGACTTACTTCTCCTCTGCACCCTCTTCTCTCTTTCACATTTCCTGAAGAGGAAGCTAGTGTTTGGGTGGCGAGCCAGAACCATTCTCTCGTTCGCTCCATTCTTTCTTGCCACAATAGCGTTTTCTCATTAACTCTTATCAAAGTTCATCTTGCATCCAAATATGTTCGCCACTGAGCGGAGACAGGGAGTGAGAGGAGGTGGGGGGAGAGCGCTGGTACAGAGGGAGGGCAAGCAGACCATAATACAGTGAGGGCACAGAGAGATTGGTATAATGGTGGAGGCATATTCTGTCTATTCACTTCCTCCACTGAATGCATCCGCTTATTGGTTTTGGCAAATATTCCTTTCATTTAATTTTGGAGATGGGGGCCTGTGTTCAGTCTGCAATGAAAGCATGATGCGCAAATGTGAGGATTAGTTACAGGGCTCCAAATCAGTTCAAGCAATGAAAGAAAAAACAGAAGTAAAATATTTTGCTAGTAACAAATTCAGAACAACAACAAAAAAATAATAATTCTAAATTTGCTAACTCTAGGTACTATATTACTACATTATTCTTATCATCAACTTCATAGGGACTTAATATATGTTACTAGTCATTTCATAATTACAACCTCCAAAATATCTTTGAATTAACCCATGTTTCAAATACTTTCATTCAGTGTTACTAGATTAAAGGGAACGTCTATGATTGTGGGGAAATGCGTTCTAAGCTCCTTATCTTTTAAGGTGGAACGTGTGTTTGCGAGATAAAAAAAACAACAATTTTTTTTGTACATGGCTGTTTTTATCTACTGTTTGAATGACCACAGAAACTCATTAGTAACTTGAGTTGTTTAGTTTTGTAGTTTTGTAGCACTTTCGGTAACGCAGTTAGCCGTCTCCCGAGTATGGAGACATTTCCACCCTAAGCGACCTGAAACAGCAAAAATAAGTCAATAATATTACTCACCTATGAAGTAAGAATAGAGTGATCCTCATTTGTGCTTTTCAACATTTGGAGTTCTCTGTTGTCTAAAAAAACATGAGATGTCTCTGCTATGAACAGATCAAGAGGCAGAAGCGACATCTGAACATATTTATATATATATATATATATACATTTTTTATATTATATTCTCTTTTACATTTTAAAGTCTATGGTTGTGGGGGAACTGCTGTCCTGTTGTTTGTTCATGTTCAGAAGCTTTTTGTCTTTTAAGGTGGAATGATATGTAAATGTCTGTTGTTTGTATGTGGATGAAGGTGAAATTGTCTGTAAGTTTTTACTAACTGTTTGATTTACCAGAAACTCATTTGTTACTTGAATTGTACTTTTGGTCTGTATTTACGTTCATGCAGTTAGCAATCTCCTGGATTTAGAGTTCCACCTTAACTAATAACTATGGCAAATATAAGTAAATATTTCCCACATATGGACCAGCAATAGAGCAATATCTTTCAATGCATTACAATGCATTTGGAAGTCTAATCGTTGTCTAAAAACCTCCAGTTGACTTTTTTCCATCATGAGCAGAGAGAGACAAAGCCTAGCATATCGGACAGAGACGGTTTCTTATTTTAACACAACAGACCAGTTTCAACCTGAGAGCTAGCAAACAATGAGGAAACATCCTCAAAATAAAAAAAGTGTTTTTTGATTAAAATAATGTTACTTTTAAATAGTAGTGTTTTTTTGTTATTATCAGGCTTTTCCCCAGTTGTTCTCAAAAATAAGAACAGCTCAAAGGAACACTGATGTGTTCAAAATGTGTTATAGAAAGTGTTTAAAACCTTTGGATTTACTGTTGACGAAAGACGTTTGGAAAGCTGCTTTAAAACACAGCAGCAAGCTCCGTGGTGATAAATGTCAGCCAGTGACTCACGTTACAGTTCCACCTGATTTATTTTGACCTCTCAAAGCTTTCTACACATAAAAGTCCCACCCTTACTACTTTAACTTAGAGGAGTAAACTCACTGATATTCAAATGTCAGTAAATGTAATATTTTTCATTACTCCTTTCTAATATAAGCAAACACAAATAACACTCTTGCCATTTTCTCTTCTTTAAGATCATTATAATCACCTCTGTAATCCTGCCCACTTACTCTCTTTCTTCTTCTTTGCTATTTTCCTCCCTATCTTCTACTTCATTCTCCTTTTATCACAATGGCAACCACATTGCCTGGTATCCTCATTACCACTGAAATGTAAAACATTCTAATTAAGTACTGATTGCAGCCTTTCGTATGCTCTTCCCCAAGTACGGAAAAAGAGCAGCCCCTGAATATATGAACCATTACTGGGGAAAACCTTCGGCTCAAGGAGAACACACTTATCTCCTATTCCTTGAGTAATTGTCTCTTTTGTTGTCGGTCATTATCTGCTGGTGGTTTTACCAAACCAATCTGAGCCCCCCTCCACTCTCCAGCTCCAAATATTCCATTCTGTGATTTTTCTTTCTTACTCATTGTGTCCCTGACAAACTCTATTGCAGTATAGCTTTTTCCTTACTGTTTAAATTCAAAGAGGTATATATTCTATTAAAGAAAAAAAAGGCACATTTTATAAAGCATGTCTATGCACATAAACCTTCAGCCTTTAATTATGACAAATCAAACCAAGCAGAAAAATCCCCTGCTTCTTCATTAAGTTTCTACTGTGCCAGTGGGCTTCCTTGTGGATATATGATTCATTAATCCACTGGCGACAACAGAACTACTATGGACTCCAAGCCAAGTACCATGCGAATCCAAATAAGTCAATACAAGCTCATTAAGTCAGTAACTGGGAATATGAGAAGTGGCACAGCAAAATGTGTTTTAAAAAGTATTTTAAAATAAATGCCATGATTCTCCTGTGTCCCAGGGCTAGCTATAGAGGACCTTGGAAGTCAGGTCACTAAAGGTTCTTAAGTATATTTTTTGTCCATCTTAAGCGAATGAAATAAACTGCTTATGCTTTGTTGTAATAGACCTGCCATCCGCTTGGTAGAACAGAATTTGATCCTGTGCCTAGGAAAGTACAGCATGCTGTCTTGAGCAAGACTCCTAACACTGCATTTGCCTAATGCTGTAGAAAAAAAATTGCAGAATATGAAGCAGAACTAATCTTTGTTTCCAATAAAAGTCATCTATTAATAAGGCTTCTGATTAGTCAGCTTTTATCTGCCCTTTTGAAGCTGGCTTCTCATTCAACATTATCTTTTGAATGGGGCAGCAGGGTCCAGAATGTAACTTATGCACTGTTAGAGGTGAAATAAGAAAACTTCAACAATAGGCAAGTGAATATAAAGCCAATTCCGTTTCATATATGGAATGTTGCCAGTGGTTAATGTAATATAATATTAGCCAGGTTGGTGAAGTAATTTATTGAGCAATTGTTATCAATAATGACTCCTTCTGATTATGGTTATCAGGTTTTCTAATGTCTGAGCTATAATATACTGTAGTAAGCTAGTCGTGGTTGTGATTTTCACTATAGAGAGGTCTCTGGAAAATAATGCTTAGCAGCTGGTTCACAATAAATAATCAGACACCCTGTACAATGAATATCTCCCAGTGCCACAGATGATGCCACTCAGTTCTTACAAATATAAGACAGAAGTAAGTAGTAGAGGTAATAGTAGAAGAACTGAAATGTAGAAAATAACGTTAAAGTACTGTGTCTGTAACTGAACAAATTCTTTGGCTTGCACTCTTTTCACTTGTTCGTGTGTATGTGTCTTCATGAGTGCAAGAATATTTTATGTGGGTTAAATAACATCACGAGGTCATTGGGATGCGGCACTTTCCCCGGAGCCACACACACACTTTAATTGGTTCGCAGCCCCTTCGCCTCGCCTGAATGAAAAGTCATTTAGAGACTTTCTTTCTCAAAGAGGATTGTAATTGTCATTCCCTTTTCTGATCGCTGCTGGCTGAGAAATTGCATTCCTGTTTGCTACACAATGCAGGGTCCATGTCTGTTGGAGGTGAAAAATATCACTGTCATTACCATGACAATGGGAGCTAATTCCACTGTCCCTGCCTCCAGTGCCTTTCATTCTCAATCCGTCTTTTCCTGCACCTTATCAGGAGGCCAGCACAGCCCCGACAGCCGGCCACTGTGACATTGGCCCTCCGCTAGGGCTGTCGTCTGGAGCTCCTTATGTATGGAGGCTGCACACAATGTCTGTACGCACTACAGGAAAAAAAAATTTGGTTTACACAGATCACAGTATGTACTTAACCCTTTAAACCCCGAAAACCAATAAGACCCATAAGTCTGAACATAATTGTGCCTTATTCTAATTTTAAAATTGTGTTGATTTCAAAAGCCCCATTTAATCTCCAGGGCTTGGATTACATTATTTTATTTTACACAGTTTTATAATGAAAGATTACAAATATTCATTTCTCCTTCTGGAGAAGAGAATGTAATGTACCTATAGGAAACATAACTGGACTTTAAAACCACTGTTGTACCTTTGAAGGTATATTTACACTGTTTGTACCTTTAGTGATCAATAATGTACTTGTACCTTACCTTTTTTCTGAGAGTGTACTCTAACTTCATACTTATTATGTTATTAATCTTCAGGTTTATGGGCTTTATTGGACTTTTGGCATTTAAAGGGTTAAGTATAAACACTATTTCTTTTCTAACACCCTAATACCTATAAAACAACCATAAAAACCACAAAGGCAAAAATTATTTTATAAAAGCAGACAAGTGGTTAAATAAACTCAAGGCAACCGCAGTGATTTACCAGCAGTGCAATGAACCACTGGGGCATCTCATGCTCTGCAGCATCTTAAATCCTGATTCCATTCTCTACATCTCTCACACGGAAACCACCAGCAGATTAAATCCACACTGCCTATACTGTATGCCTAGTCTATGACAAGAGACATAGTGCAGTGGTAGAGAGTGTTATTCATTACTGTAATTAATGAATAATTAAACAGGAGTCGAAATTTTATTTATTGCTATAATTAAGTTCTTGACCATTTCTACGTTATAAAAGCATCCTCTTTATGGTTATTTGCATGAATTTATCAGCATTTCAGTGTAAAATATCAAATTATATATTTCAAATAATTCTGCACCTTACAACTTGTCACGGTTGTGAGGGAGGGACAAGGAGGCTGACATAGGTGAGACTAAGTTTACTGACACAAACAAAACCAAACAACGGATAAACAGATAACACGATCCAAACAGAAACATGAGCAGGAAAGGGAACTCAAACTGAAGTTAAAGAAAACAAACAGAAAACAGCCACGAACCAATGTATATATAGGCAAACACAAAACACACAACACCAGACAAGGAAGCACTGAAACCAAAGGGGTATAAATACAGGGCAGAAAGCGTGACACATCTATTAATGAAAACTGCATTGTCAAGATCCAGTACTCCTGCTAACCGGCTCATTTGTTTTATTTATTGCACTCATAACAAACAAGATTTAGCAACACAGCTACAATTTTAATAATAAATAAATAAATATAATATAATAACTAACCTCTGCTTTTATGTTTGAAACAAACAATATATAATTTGGAAATCTGATGCTTTATATATTTGTGTTTTTATAAAAAAACACTATCAGAGAATGTGTCTGAGCTGGCTCACTGTCACTGATAGGTAGGTAGTGAAGGAGAAAGGTGAAGCATGATATTATTAAGACATATTATTGTTTCTTGGCAACTGGTTTTCAAAGACATATATAAAACATGGGAAAAAACTTAACATGGTGAGGCACTGGAGTTAACAAGGTAAAAAGGAGATGGTTTGGAATTCATGTTGGTTTTAAATAAGTTTGTACTTAAATATCAATTCAAGATTGGAAGAGTTTTACATGAGCAATACTTTAACTTGATAAATGCATGGGCATAGGATTAATATAGTTTGTCCATGAAGTATATATACAAGTATAAATATATATAAGATATATCTGTCCTTTCTTTCTAAATTAATTAAGACGAATAAACTGCAGTTGGGATTGAGCAGAGGTACAGAGTAAGGAAGAGAGAGAGAGAGAGAGAGAGAGAGAGAGAGAGAGAGAGAGAGAGAGAGAGAGAGAGAGAGAAACAGCAGCAAACTCAGGCATACACAACAAAGCTGCTGGTCCAACACAGAAAGAAGCAGCAAGCAGTACAAGCAGCCTGAATTTTCTGCAGTAATTTGTTATTTTCTATCTGGCATTGAGAGAAAGATAAGGGTTCACTGTGGGGTGGGGGAGGGGTGTTATTGGTCTGTGGAGTGTAATTGATTTTGGAATGGGGTAGCTGAGAGAGCGAGAGAGGCTGCAGAGAGACAGAGAGGTAGACTCGTGTCAAGTGAATTTGTTTTTATTATCGGTATAACACAGACTTTGTATAGAAGAAAAAATGTTCTCAAAACAAAACACTGCATAATCTATGGTGGTAATTATTGTGGCAGATTATTGTGTTGCTGGATTAAGGACTATACAGAGTACATGCACACACATAAAATCACCAGACACACATATCCAGGCTATCTTCAGAACTTTAAACCAAATGCTGACATTTCTCCTAATACACCCTCAGTGAGTAAGTCTGTGTGATTGACAGCTGGATTACAGTGGTAGTTTAAGTCCCATATGGAATGCCCCAGTAATGAGAGCAGTGATTTATTAGCATTCACTCACCACCCGCCCAGACGATTAAGGCATTCAGCATGTGCTCAGCTGGGTTGCGGACAAACGCTAAAACATAGACACAAGCACTCACACACACACACACATAAAACCCCAATTCCAATGAAGTGGGGATGTTGTGTAAAACATAAATAAAAACAGAATATGATGATTTGCAAGTTCTTTTCAACCTATATTCAATTGAATACACTACAAAGACAAAATATTTAACGTTCAAACGGATAAACTTTATTGTATTTTTTTTGGTGTAAATATTCACTCATTTTGAATTTGAGGCCTGCAACACATTCCAAAAGAGTTGGGACAGGGGCATTTTTTCCTTTTAACAACACTCAATAAGAGTTTGGGAACTGAGGACACTAATTGAAGCTTTGTAGGTGGAATTCTTTCCCATTCATGCTTGATGTACAACTTCAGTTGCTCAACAGTCTGAGGTCTCCATTGTTGTATTTTGCGCTTCATAATGCGCCACACATTTTCAATGGAAGACAGGTGTGGTCCGCAGGCAGGCCAGTCTAGTACCCGCATTCTTTTACTATGAAGCCATGCTGTTGTAACATGTGCCGAATGTGGCTTGGCATTGCATTGCTGAAATAAGCAGGATGTCCATGAAAAAGTTGTTGCTTGGATGGCAGCATATGTTGCTCCAAAACCTGTATGTACCTTTCAGCATTAATGGTGCCTTCACAGATGTGCAAGTTACCAATGCCATGGGCACTAACACATGCCCATACCATCAGAGATGCTGGCTTTTGAACTTTGCACTGACAACAATCTGGACAGTCCTTTTCCTCTTCCTCAAGGACATGACGTCCATGGTTTCCAAAAACAAACTGAAATGTGGACTCGTCAGACCACAGGACACTTTTCCACTTTGTGTCAGTTCATCTCAGATGAGCTCGGGCCTCGAGAAGCCGGTGGTGTTTCTGGGTGTTGTTGATATATGGCTTTCACTTTGCATGGTAGAGTTTTAACTTGCACTTGTAGATGGAGCAACGAACTGTGTTCACTGACAATGGTTTTCTGAAGTGTTCCTGAGCCCATGTGATAATATCCGTTACAGAATGATGTTGGTTTTTAATGCAGTGCTGCCTGAGATTTCTCCAGATTCTCCAGACTTGCAATTGTATGTTGAGAAAGTGTCCGTAGGTGTGAGTGAATGTGTGTGTGTCTGTATTGCCCTGTGAAGGACTGGCGTCCCCTCCAGGGTGTATTCCCGCCTTGCGCCCAATGATTCCAGGTAGGCTCTGGACCCCCCGTGACCCTAAAATTGGATAAGCGGTTACAGATAATGGATGGATGGATGGATGTATGTTGAGAAATGTTGTTCTTAAACTGTTGGACAATTTGCTAACGCAACTGTTCACGGTTCAAAGTAGTGAACCTCGCCCCATCCATGCTTGTGAACGACTGAGCCCTTCGGGGATGCTCCCTTTATTTGCTCCTGTCCCAACTCTTTTGGAACGTGTTGCAGGCCTCCAATTCAAAATGAGTGAATATTTGCAAAAAAACAATAAAGTTTATCTGTTTGAACATTAAATATCTTGTCTCTTAGTAATGTGTTTAATTGATTATAGGTTGAAAAGGATTTGCAAATCATCGCATTCTGTTTTTATTTATGCTTTACACAATGTCCCAACTTCATTGGAATTGGGGTTGTATATGAAACACTTTTAAATTCCAGCACATATTTACGAGCAAATTTTTACCTATATTTTATCTGGTTGAACAAACATATACCAACGTTTACTCAATCACACCATTAATTTGTATATAAAGCCATCACTGTTTTTCTGTCTCAGCAATAAGTGTGTGTTATTTTCCTACAGCTTCCCTACTGCCCCTTAATCTGTGCAGGAGACAACCTGATTCTGAGCTCTATGATTGATTTAAAACATGAACACACACAAAACAGCAATACTACAGACGTCCATGGGTCCAAAATTCAAAGACATAATATTAGACAAAAGAATTTATAGGATGGGCCCCCTCTCCTCATATCACTGAAACCAAAGCTAGTCAAAGCAGACTTCTGTTAACTAATGTAACAGAAGTTACATTTAGTCACACTATTTCCCCCAAGTGTGTTTAACTCTTCACCACATTGCATTGAGACAATTTTGAAAAGAAAAAGCGGTGATCACTGTGAGGAGTCCCATTATTCTGCTTTTCAGCATGTGATGAGGGGATCGGTTTTAGTGACAATTTTAAGAGAAAATTGGGTAAATAATAAAAAGGTGCAAAAGACAAAGACATTAAAAGAAAGATGAAAATACATAGTTTTATTAGACTAGCATCACTTAAAAAAGTACAAAGTAGTAGTCATGTTACAGCTTTAATTAAAAATATTAATGCACCTGACTTTTTCAGTGATTAAAAACATTGGTTACACAAACAACATAAAAAAAAAAATACCTTTCACAAATAAGTGAAACACAATGTAAACAGAAACATAGCATATGGAAAACACATTACCTAAAAATAAACATAATCCACTATCCTTTACCTGTAAGCAAGTGACAAACACATTTTTTTTTCAGCTCTGTGTGGCTGTTTGTCTCCAGCAGCAGTGGGCTGCAGCTCAGAGAGTGAGACATACACCATGAACTCAATCCAATCACAACCACAAGCAGGAGCAGAAAAGCAAAGGATCAATCAGGCATTTTTAAGCGAAATATCTGTGTTGCTGTGCTCTTGAGGAGATTATAGTAGTTAAATACACAATTACAAACATGCCAAACACTGGAAGCTGTTTATCTCTTGGAGAAAATTGAGATTAGCTGCAGTTTGCTGTGTACATCTAAAAGGAAAAAAGTATTCAATCCATCATGAAATCTCCAGTTTCCCCAGAATTTAATTCAGAAGCATTTAACGAAACACAGAGCCTACCCAAATGTGACTACACAGCAGTGGAATATAAACAATTATAAGACAGATAATTAAACAGACTCAAAATCTTCATTTGGTGAAAAAAATGTATAACATTACAATGAACTGGATTATCTATGAAAATAAATTTGATTGCCCTTAGATCAATGCATTTATACACACCTTAGCTGCTCTCATAGATACACAGTTACAGAGGTAAAGAGGCAATGTCCATATAATGCTATGGAAAATATACCTCTATATCAGGAGAAACAAAAAGGAAAGGAATAGCTAATGGTGGGTATATATATATATATATATATATATATATATATATATATATATATATATATATATATATATATATATATATATATATATATATATATACAGAGAGAGAGAGAGAGAGAGAGAGAGAGAGAGAGAGTGAGTGCTTGGCTGATCAGCCATGTGTTTATCAGTGCATTAATATGTATGGAGGTGCAGAGCCACTGATGAAGGTACCGCAGGGCAGAACCACTGTGTGCTGAGTTAGCCCACTATACACCCAACTCTGAGAATTAAAAACTGTGTTAGGATTTACAAAGTTATTATTGTTGAGAATCAATATTTGCACCTTAGTGCCAGTCTCTCATATCCAATTTGAAGTCACACATGAATAAAAACACTGGGGTTGTGTTCAGGGTGCAAAGCCTACATTGGGTGCACAATATGTAGAAAATATTATATACAAAAAAACTTAACCACTGCAGTATATCCTACCTTATATAAAATGCTTATATTCTTTATTTTGTTTTGTATTAACATATGCATTTGATGGATGTACAGTTAACTTCAAAATAAAGCTGTTCCCTAAGATTCATATTTGAAAATTAAGTTGACAAACCAAATCATTTGCAATTCCCTGTATGTGAGATATCAAGTAATGAGCAGGTAAACTTCATCGTAACATCAAACATAACTGAAATTTGAAAAATGTGAATGTGTAATTTTCTCAAAAATTCCATGGAAATTATTCTAAAATATTTGAGGTCTGATTTGCAATTTTTAAGAATACCATTGCATATTGAATCTCTCTGTAACATCAATACTGCTAATGGCACAATAATTATTAATGTATAATATATTGTGCATATAACTTAAATGACTTGCCTGTAGCAACCTATGCTTCGGCTCCAAACACCAAACACAATTCAAACCAAACAGCAGAACTGGATCAGTAGACTTCTGCTGCAGTCACGAAGCACTCACAACTGTCATCGACCAAACTGCCACAGGGCAACATGCTCTGGACCTGTGTGTGAACACATACATTTCAAACATTTGCAAACACACCAACATACATGCACCCACACAGGTATTTCCTGCTCTTATAAGGCCTCTGACTTTGACTACACTGCTGAGGTCAGTTGCTTTTATGGAGCTGGGATGCCATTACAGACCAGTGTGCTGCTAAGAAAAGCAGTCATTTCAGTGTGAGAGAGCTCTAATCTTCTCTATTTTCTCTTATAAGAGGAAATTTGTTTTCTTGTGTTTCTTATTTTCTTTCTAAAATATTAATTTCCTTACATTTCTCACATTTTCAAGTCAAGTTGAAAGAAAGAATGTAAGGCTTGAAGCAAAAGTTAGATTTTCTGACAATATTCCAACAGAAGATAACCCAGTGACAAAGCGATACATCTACATATGGTTAAATATAAGACATAACATTTCACTTGGGCAGACAAGGTGAAAGGCAAAATGAAACAAATGAAAGTCAAAACTACAGAAAATCTAACTTTTGCTTCAAGCCTTACATTCTTTCTTTCAACTTGTGAGAAAAATGTGAGAAATGTAAGGAAATTAATATTTTAGAAAGAAAATAAGAAACACAAGAAAACAAATTTACTCTTATAAGAGAAAATAGAGAAGATTAGAGCTCTCTCACACTGAAATGACTGCTTTTCTTAGCAGCACACTGGTCTGTAATGGCATCCCAGCTCCATAAAAGCAACTGACCTCAGCAGTGTAGTCAAAGTCAGAGGCCTTATAAGAGCAGGAAATACCTGTGTGGTACACATGGATATCTGAATCACTGCTGTCTGGACTGAGCTGCTCTCTATGACCGTGAGTGCCCTCCTTGTGTTTCCTTGTTTACTACTTATCACTTTAATGCCAATTAACAGTGTGGGTGAATGCAGCGCCTCCGTCTGCCTGGCAGGGGGTGGATACAGACAGACCAAAAGCAATTAATCCCAGTCAGCCTTTTCTCTTCCCACAATTTGTTGCTTCATTGAATTCACTAGTAAAATATTTGACTCTCTGTACGTATGTGTGTGTGTCTTGGTTAGTGTATTTTCCAGGTGTGTGTGCCTTCAACGCTCCACTTGCCCCAGACGATCGTTTTCTGTCGATCTGGTCCTTTAAGATTAAGAGCTTTCAAACAACATGTTGTTAAAGTGTCACCGTGGCAAGAATGGCTGCATTAAGTCACCCTCATTAATCAATAAGCACTGCAGAAAAACAAAGCAAAACAAAACAGACCAAACCCAAACAAGATAAAAACCACTTTGGTTTTAATCGCAACACACTCTAAGATCCTGCTGCCCTGGGAGGTTATTCAAACAATGGCCAGTATCACCAGAAGAGTGGCAAATATTGATCCCAAAAAAAGCGCTTTATGATGAATGCCTGCTGAGCATCATTAAGATGCTAAGGTGATTCAGTCAGTGTTTTCACTTATAAACCCGAGGACTCATAAATGAGAGTGCAGAAGAGCGGCTAAAGACTGCCTGGGTTTATGTGCTGTATTTGGTTTTACACCCTATACCTCAACATCTCTGAACTAGACTCTCAGGAGCATCTGCCTCATGGCTAGCAGTTTATTCTTAATGTTGTCAAAACCAGTGTGCTGTTATCCTTTTCAGTATCATTTGGTTGTCATGGTGAAATGATTTATGTGGCATTGATCTATTGACGCAAGAGAGATTGAACAGTCAGATCCTTTCAGGTTTATATTTGTTAAAGCCTGGGAACTTTTTGAGAGCAGTGATCAGAATAAATATGCAGTTCAAATTTACTTTTTACATTTTGGTAATAAAAAAGCTGCCTAATGTAAGACTTCATTACATGTGCATAAGATATTTATAAAGCCATACTTAAAATTATGTATTAATAGTTGACAACAGAAACTGCATATCCCATGACACATCATATGATTGTGACTTTATCAACACATTGATATAAAGAGGTTTTTACAAATGGTATATACTATTTTTACATTTATAACACTGATATAAAGAATCTTTCAACTAACATACAACATATAAGACAGATTTATGCATATTGTCTATATTTTATGGAGAATGTGATATAAATATAAATATATGCAAAAGAACCATACGTCAGAAAAATAACAGTTCAAAAACTATTTCTTGGGTTAAAATATCAAATATTGTCTGTCTATAATTGATTACAATATACAAAGCTGTTTATTTTATATCTGTAACTGACATCATGTATTAATTTGTTCCAGCACTTATATCAGTGCAGTGTCATTTCCTTCATAGATTTTCTTGTCATCATGTGAATATTTGTATAAACTGTTCAGTACAGAAGTTATACTTTCTAAATATGGTTTTCAGTGAATATCCACCTGATATAAAGTACTTTATGCATGTAAAATAATGCCAACGGAATGGTTTAATTTAATTATGCTTTTTTAAATTCTTCTTGATCATTTACCTTTTTGTGGATTTTTGTGTATTTACCTAATTGTGTATTTGACACTTGTTATGTTGTTACTTACCAAATTCACAGATGTATCTGTTGTGAGTCTTGCAACGTTGGTCATTCCAGTTAAAGCCACTGGACGCTTGTAGTTCAACACAATTCCCAAAGCTAAAGTCAGAGAGAGTAAAGAGAGTAAAGAGGGACACCCAATGGTCAAACACAAGGATTACAGCTCTATATTATCTTCAGCCAAGTAAATTACACCCCCCCCCCCCCACACACACACACAGTAAGGTATATTTTTTCATGTTCTTACCCTTGATTATCTGGCTGTCCAAAAGCAAAGCTAGTAAAGGATAGGGTCTCCCCTGCATCCCAGCGAAAAGAGTCTTTTAGTGGTTTATATGTCAAACCTGTTTTTGTAAAAAACAAAATTAAATACAATTTAAAAAAAATCTATTGCAACAAAGTATTTAAAAGTTTGTGTATATATTTTAAGCAGCTTCTGAAAGAAAAATACAATCTTTAATATTTCACTCCAATTAAAATTACATGAATAATTATTTAAAACAAAAAATTAAACATATTTCTGTAATGATGTTTATAATGGCTTATTACCACACACATTAGTTGTCTGAAGGTGAAATGACATAATGATCAAAGATTTTTTAACCTTCTTGGAATTGTTTTACATTTATGTCATGAAAAGCTCATTTATGTGTCATGTAGTCTTCCAGTTTGTATCTGTATAGTTTTTCCCATTCTTCTGATTTACTTTATATCACTTTACACCGCAGGGAAAAATAAAAAAAATAAAATGAGTTTTCACATATTTCCATCAAACCAACATATTATTCAGTGGAAATATTATGAAACACATGGAAGTGTTTTTACTGTAAATTGGTTTTGCAAGAGAGGGAAAACAATTTTTATGAAATGCAAATAATGCACATTTCCACTATGCCCAATGATTTCTTGCCTGCGATATCAGAAAGATCAACCATTTCAAAAAAGAAATGACAGTAAGAACACAATGTGAAGTCATATGGATAAAAAGAGATGTCACCCATTTCAGAAATGTACTGTTAGGAAGACGTGTTCTCACCCATCCAGAAATTGCAGGTCTCGAAGTCACGGTCAGTGACCTCATTGGTGTTCTCAAGCTGGCTGAGGTAAAAAGCTATGATGTCCTGGACCTTTTGATTAGTCACTTGAGCCAGAATGCCCCCTCTTTCCTGCCAGAACATACACACAACTAGATCCAACTAGTCCTAAAAGGAAATGCATCCAAGGCTGGTTTTACTAGCCCGACACCAACTAGGGATGATAAAATCCACATGTCTGTAATCTTTCTCACCTGACAGCGCAACTTTGCAGTGTAGTATGTCTGAGCTTCAGAGGACACCATGAAGCACTTGCCATCTATCTGGATGTCACAGCTATGATAGGGAAAACTTAGCTTCTCTGAAGAAGAGCAGCATAGGTTGTGTAAGAAAGCCATCTTCAAAAGCAGATGATTTTTTTTTTTGTCTCAAACCTTGAGAGATTTTGTTTGGCACAGTAGGGATCACGGTAGGCACAATAATAACAGTCTCAGCTGAGGTAACAGTCAATGGTTTAGCAAATGTGCAAAACTGAGGCAGATAAATCATGGCAAGACAATCCTAATGCTCACATACACACCTGAACACTCTGCTCCTCCATAACCTACATCACACAAACAGGAACACTCTTCCTCCTTGTACCGCCCATGTACACATTGTACACTGCAGCGCACTGAAACATGTCAACAGCATACATAAATCACAACAAATCTATTCATGGTGAAAAAGACAGGTAAGAAAAGGAATAAGCATAAGGAATGCATTCCAAACTGACAAAAAGGAGTAGGCACTGGAAAGGCAAAACTGTTATGTTTAGGGATGATGCAGAATGCCATTTGAATCTAATATAATAATATATTTATTGTACTCTGAAAGAGGAGAATGTTTAGGTGGTCTGAATAAAAAAAACTGAAAAACTGAATAAAAAATACATTTCTCTGCAATGCCAGTCCAGGTGGATACTATCACAATTCCTACATGTTTATGTATGAAACACAATCAGAATAAAAGGATGTGACTTGGAATAAAAATAATATTATCAAAATTATGTTTAACATATTAGAAACACTCAATGTACAGTTCTACTAATATCTATGTAAGATCTACAAAAATAAAACTACTTCAGGATCAGGATGAAAAAATAATGGCCTCCAAAGTTACACTAAACTTTTAGCCTTTCTTTCAAGGGCACAAGTGGTTCCTTTAGATGGCACCAAGCCAGTACTGTGGCTCTGATCAGACAAACAATGGCATACCCTGGCAGAAGCGGCCAGTGAACCCACGGTGACAGTGACACAGGCATGAAGAGACATTCAGTCGCCCATGCTGCCCACAGCTCATACGACATGGGTTACGGGGGGTCTCTGAAACAAGACACACAGACACACAGACACACACACACACACACACACACACACATTCATTCAGTAAAAAATACTGAAATATATGGTGTCAAAAAAGATACTGTCTATTAAGTTTTGTTTTAAACCGATGATAAATATACCATGGTATGAACAATGATTAAACCAGGCAATGTTTTGCCACTTACAGCATTATCTTAAACAGAACATATGCAACAAAGTAGTAGTGTTCATCTTTGGTTATGCTTTGCCTATAAAAACTTTTGCCATGCAATTGAATCATGGCTTATCTAAAGAAAGGGACACGGAGAAGAATTTAGGTCAATATTCCTTCAAGGAACCAGTCATTAAGTGAATTCAGTGAATATTAGGTCAATATTCACTTTTTTTCCAACATTGCACAAGCTTTCTATTTATTCGGTTATTTTTCTAGTCTTTGCTTTACGAAGTCATGTTAGGTGATTTAAAAAAAACATCAAAGAGCATTATTCAGAGTCCTGTTTTTGGTCATCCCATGTTCTCACCACATAAACCACCAACATGGTCCCAAAGACGGAAGCAGCCGGACATCGATGATGTACAGAGAGAACAGTACACTCCTGCTTTATAAGGTACCACCAGCCTGCCATTCACCTCCCAGTTTCCCCTGCATAAACACACAGCAAAAGTGTTTACATACCATCATGCTTTACATAATCACCAGTGTTCATTGAGAGATATTGCAATAGATTGAGATTGATTGAAAAGCCAGTTCTGGTGCAGATGAAGTAAAAGAATTCTGTTTTAAACTATACCCCTTCAAATGTCTGGGGATAAACTGGTATCATTTCCTAGTGGTTAAAGGAACACTAGGTAAGACTTATTTTGCTGCTGGGTCTCCACCAAGTGTAATTAATTTCATTTTTACAGCACAGTACTGAAATCAATTGGGATGGTGTGATTTCCTACCCCACTCCAAAGTTACAAAGTGCAGTTTCTACAGTGCTGAGACTGAAGTTCCAACAACAGAGGCTCTTTTATCATTTTTAAAACCCAGTCAAGCATTACCATGATTTATAAGCTGTAATGGTAAGTATATGTTCATTTAATAAGTACAATATAAATAAAGAATTATTTAGATCTTTTGTCTTATAGTGGCATTCCCTAAAAATGTTACGTTCCCTAGCAGACATCACCACATATCACCACTTTAGAAGTTCACATTTGAAGCTAATACATACAATACTTATTTATTTGAAATAGTGGGAAAATATTAAGTGTTTGAGGCTTTTGTGTGTTTGTCTATGATGATGTTTTTTTTGTTGTTTGGTTGTTGTTTTATCCCCAAATTCTGGATTGTCCTTCACTTCAGATATTCATCAACTGCAGTGTGTGTTCTGAATTTTGTACTGTACTGTAAATAAATACTGTAAATACATCTAGTCTTATTATAGTGCAAGACATGAAGATTTCTATTAATTTTACATGAGCAAAATAAATCAAGTAAATAATTAATATAACCATACATAAAAGCGATTTGTAAATAGGTTAACATTAACATTTACATTAGAACTACTTTTTTTGTAAATGTTTATCTATTTAGAAACATATTTGAATGTGTGTATGAAGATGAAGTTCAAATGTTGCAAATAAACATCATAAAAAAAAAAAAACTCTTACCCTGGGAAGTATGCACAAACAAACAGGTCCCAGTGCACTCCTCCAATTCCACACACATGAACAGCACAGCCCACCTGACTAGATGTAGCCCACACCAGCTGACACACAGAGACAATATTAGACAGGTGCACTACCCTAAAATGTTCATCTAAATACACAAATGATTACATTATGGGTGTCCGATAGAATTTGGTGATTCCCCTTATATTCAAGTAATCTGTTAGTGACTACATTTAGAGTGGGAGTTTAATCACCAATCACCAAACTGTGCTGAAATCTAACACTCTAGCACTGATACTGGACCCCACTTACTCCAAAGAGTCACCTGTGTGTAATGCTTGCAGGTTCCATTGTTTCTGCACTGACCACTTTGGTAGTTGTAGTCCTGGCCTTCTTGGAACCAAGAGTTTATGACCTCAGAAAAGGAAGCCACGCTATGAGGAGACTGATGAATATTCCATCCAGTGTTCTGCATGCGTTCTTCAAACAAAGCAGGATCTTTTAAACAGGACTCAGCTCTTTCCTGAGCCAGAGTAGCCAGCATCGAATCCCACTCCTGGAAATGAATGAATGGAATGAATCAGAAATTTCCAGGTAAAATTGAAGACCTACTAAAAGGTCCTAATCCGTATTATCACTGACCTTCTGCGGTTCTGCTGCTCTAATACATTGAATAAATTTAAACACAGATTTGTTAAGGAACTGTAGAGAAACCAGCTGTGTGTTGGGATCAAAAAGCTAAGAGTAAGAAACAATGTTTTGAAGAAATGTTGAAGATCTAACCTTAGCATACCTTTAATAAACATATGTCAAACTGTCACAGGTGGCATTACCCAAACAATGGATAAGAATAGAACTTTGATGAAAGGTGAGATTTAAATGCAGCTATGTTATTAAAAGTCTCCTAACACTTGCCAGAATTACTCTTAGAGCCTAAACAGCCTGCATGTCTGGTAGACAGATTACTTAGGCATAGTCCTAAATATAAATGCAGATAGCTGCATAATTTGTCTGCGATGATAACAGGATAATAAGGCATGATTTAACTAAGAAAACAATAAAATGTAGTTTGCTCCTTGCCTGCAGAATTATATAATATTAAATGACAAAAACTCACACTGACCATGTCTATTTGTCATTATAATTATCTTTATATTATTACAAATTATTTTATGTTAAATTATAGTACAGTATGTTCTCAATAAAGGATATTTTATTGGATGGGATGAAGGGATGTTTGTGTGTGTGTGTCTGTGTGTGTGTGTGTGTGTGTGTGTGTGCGTGAGTGTGTTTAAAACACACACCCTCCCTCACATTGCTCAGAGGTTTAGTAAGTTTTCTTTAGATAAATGAAACACTCAGTGAGCGTCTCAAATGAAGGATCTCAGATAATGATCTACGTTCCATGAACAGCAGCAGTGAACTGTAAATGGGGGAAGCTGTAGAGCGAGGGATGAGGGATTCCTCTTCCTGAGTTTAGAGGATCAGAAGAAGGGAAGGGGCAAAACTATAGAAGCTTGTGGTAATACTGGTTAATGCTGGCTTGTGAAGAATAGCAGAGGTCAGGACAGACCTATTAGGAATTATGTCACATATGGAAATCTGATATTGCTAATCAAACTGCATAAAGGGAATCACGGATTGACATTCATCTAGCTCTGAATGAGCTGATGCTATGAAGTACAGCACCCTCACACCACATCTCAAACTGTATATAATGCACTAAATAGTATGTACACTAGCAAATGTGCAGTGGTGCCATTCATATTTACTGCAGTATCATGTTAATTGACACAGGCTCAGTTCAAACGACCTTCTGTTGCAAAGGACCTTTTAACATACAGAGATTTCATTGCCTTTTATTTTCATATTACATTACATTGTTTCAGTGTTATTATCCAATGTGTCTGTATGTTTATAGGGCATATATATCTTTCACTTGACAGCTTGACATATATATGTTGTTGTTTTATTTCCATGCATAATTTATTTGCATTCCATTTTTTAAATTTAATAAAACACTAGGGGAAATTTGTTGTTTTGGCTCCCGAGGCTTTCCTATTGTAATGAATTTTTATAGCACTCAAATAAAATCAAGGAGAAGATAGGAGGGATGTTGGCTGGTTTCCTATCCTTCCTTCAGAAGTTTCATAGTGCAGTTTCTGCAGTGCTATACCCCAAGTATTTAAGACAGAGGCTCTATTCTCCTATTACAGCTCAGTGGAGCATCACAATGATTTTAAAGCTGCAATTTTAAGGTAAAAATATTATGTAGTGTTCTTTTAAATAAGCTAGAAAAGTTCTGTTTTTTAAGCAATGGATCCCTGCTTTTAGATAAAGATGCTCCATTTTTGTCCAGGGCCACTCAAGAGAAGAAAGTATAATAAGCTGACAGCAAACTGAATCAGGCGAGAGAAATGACTCACTGCTGGCCTGTGGCCAGTTCACAGATGAAATGACAAATTGCCAGTGAAAGGGCCCCACACAAGCCTCCCCATACTGTCCAAAGGCTGTGACATAATTGTGAATGCTCAGACTCTAGGTACGACTGACTTCCTGTGTCATACAACCTCTTCTCTTGTTTCTTTACTCCCCCACTGCGCTTTGGAAATAAAGCCACTGTATGTGTCAATCTGGAGCTAATCTGCTTGACCTGGCCTCGTCCTCTGACCACCGAATGGCATCGGAGTGTCTATACAGCCACCAGCATGACACGCCTAGGCAGTGTCTACATGTTTCCATGGAAACGGCTGTCACCACTCCAAAACCTAGCGTGAAATCAAGGGTATGGGTGGATGGCAGTTTCCGCAGATGTTGTTTCACTGCAGGCCCCCCAAGGATGGGTCCTGTTTCAGGCAGCCTGATATACAGGCTAAAGAGGGGAGGGAGAACAGAGCCAGTGCTTTCTGGCACAAATCAACAACCAAGTCATCTGAGCCATCCCATTCCCACCCACACTATAGAGAGAGATGAAACTCAGACAGGCCATCAGCAGGTCTCCTTTAGCCACAGCCCTCCCCATCCTGCCCTATCTTTCCACACTCACTCTCTGCAAAGCTTCAAAGATGCTGCCAGCTCTCTGTCACCCCACGGCCTCCTTTCCAGAACCAGACCTCCTTATGGTCTGACAGCCTGCATTTAGATCCACTCACAGTGGAAGACTGCAAATGCTTGTGTGCAAAAAAACAACAATCCCTTTCCCACTCTAAAGGAATTACACCAACCAAACACATCCCAGTGATTTCCTTTAGAGTGACTTGGGATGGACAGGCAGATGACTAGTTTTCTAAAGAAAGAGCATCTAAATGGAATGCTACATAATTCAAAATTACTTTAAACATATAATCATTGATTAATCTCAAAATGCATTTGAACGTTCCTACAGTTTACGCAGACAAACCATTCTCTGCATCCTTTAAACTTCAGCAGAGACCACAGTAGACAGCACGTTAGACCAAATGTGCCATGAGATGATTACAATTTTTATGATAAAATTACAATTTTTTAAAAGGGATATATTATACCTGATTTCCACAGGTTAACCTAGTTCCCTGGGGCCTTAATGAAACATTAGTATGAAATGTAATGAAATGTTTTGTTCAAAATTACTCAAGGAATGAGCTTATGTTGAGACTAAGCCTTTGTTTAAACCAAATACAAGGCACTCAAGAATGATATGCAAGGAAACTATACACTTGCTTTATATGGCTTTGGCTTTCTGTTTTGTTTTTGCCATATTTACTAAGTACAGTGCCTCTTGTGTTTGTTTTACACTGTTAATTATGGAGTTAATCCTTGTTTTGCACTCTCACATAGATGTGGGTCCACTGCTGTAACTGAAAATATTCAGCCGGTTTTAGCGCTGTGACAAGCTTTTTTACACTTGTTGCCATGGAAAAGGTGTAGAGAAATTTCAAAATGTAATCACATTATCACATTCAAGATTATGTCAGAGGAGGATTTTTCTTAGCCTTGAACCAGAAATAACATTTTAGAAATTATACGATAAGTGTAGTCACTGTAATATTTTTCTTTTGGTCAGAGTGTCCATGTTTGAGAGAAATTATCTAATAAAATAAAATATACACCTGGATATCTATATCTCACAGTCCTTTATAAAAAAATATAGGACATAGAAAATGTGTTTTACTGTGAATCATTTTTGCTAAAGGACCAAATTAAATGTGTGCAGACAGCAGAGACCCTCCTCTTTCTATATTCCATTGCACACTCCACGCAGATCTAAGGAAATTGCCTCCCTTTCATTATTTTGCAGCTGAAGTTTAAAAGAGTATTGCTGGTCACAACACACACACACACACACACACACACACCTCCTACTCTTCATTTTCAGTTACACACTCCATCATTCCAAATGCTCTCAGTCTCCATTCACTTCAACAACCATAAGAGAGGTCACTAAGAAAAAAAGACCATCATTTGAGAAACTTTATGAAATTAGGGAATCTTATCTTCCTCTGAAAGGAAGGCTTAGTGCGCCAGTGTGAGACTCTAATCTCTTTACAGCCACAGACAATCAGACTGCTCTTATGGATTCCTACGCAAATATTCCCGAATGATAATCACAAAGCCGCCTCAGCCCAAAGCCTTTTCAAATTTATCACTAAAGCACTTTAATATCCCTCTTCAACTCCCCAGGAACT
This sequence comes from Hoplias malabaricus, assembly GCF_029633855.1. Lineage (NCBI taxonomy): Eukaryota > Metazoa > Chordata > Actinopteri > Characiformes > Erythrinidae > Hoplias > Hoplias malabaricus. The sequence continues at coordinate 14,455,968 of NC_089810.1, read as the reverse complement.
CCACTATGGGGCTTTGGAGAAATTACCTGGAATGCTCCAGACTTGAATGCAAAATAGACACAGATGACAACACATCCTTAAACTTATTATTTTCTAAAAGCCATGTAAAAGATGACAACATCAAATACTGAGTGAAATATAGTGTGCTGTGATGTTATATGACATTTCATTTATCATGAAATTTTGAGGCTTTCCAGTGATGGACGGGATCTTCATAAAAGGAAAAGGAATAAATATCCACACTCAACAATGCTCTGTTCTTCACAAATTACATATCATTGAAAGGTGACTGCACCTTACTATTTGCCAACATTGTGTCAAATCCAAATAAATCAGACAATTAAACATATTTCTAAAATGCTTACATTTTCTGTATATACAAGCTTGGCCACTGTCAAAATATGGATCTTTCTTGTCTTATTTACAAACGCTTTTACACAATGTGCCAGAAATTTAAACTTAAAAAAAAATTAAATACAGTATAATACAGTATCTACTTCTGGAGCTATCAACAACTGAAGCTATTTTGAAACAACATTTGGTAATGAACAGAATACTGACAAATGGAGAAATATTTGATGTAAGTAGATGAACCAACTGATTCCAAACTTAATCTGAGACATAAACAGGTGCTAAAGTGCATTCAATGACATGGACTTATCAATGGGGCTTTCTTGATTGAGTTTTATAAATGTGGATACACAACACCAACAACACAACATCATCAGTGAGAGAGAGTGACAAAAAAGGAAATAATGTCTGTACAAAGGAAAGACTGAAACAGGACTGTATTTTTCACACCTTCTGTGTGTATGTGTTTTTTTTTTTTAACCGTATTTGTGTTTTATTTGTGTATTTTATTTTTACACATTTTTGGACCAAAGGCCATGTATGTGTGATTTTTTTGTTGATCACTTCCATTTCTACAGACCCTACTCAAATATAAACATTTTTACTGCATGAAGACTGCCATGAACTCTTTTCTTGTTTACCATACAGTTAATATTAGCCAATCACTTGTAGATTGTAAGTTACCGAAAACACAAATTTTACACTCAAGTAAATATACAGTGGTTTCCAGGAAAAAAAAAAGTAAAAATCCAGTGGATGTCATAACGTCTATTGTTTGCTGGTAGAATTGACGCATGGAAAGTAATGCTGTTTCTGTGATGCCATAAACTGTTGTATTTTGACAGTGATTGTGCGATAACTGACCACATGTTCCTCTTTGATGAAAAACATGTGCTAGTGAATGGTTCGATATTGAGGCAGGTTTCCAGAGTTTATGTAGAGAAACTTATGTTTGCATTTTGAAATGCAAAGTTCATATTTAATTTACAGAATGTGTTTTGAACAGATAATTAACTATTTGGCTAACTGCGTGATGTATTTGTGTTGCTGTTTTAAGAGTTTAGAAAAAGTGCCTAAGGTATTGGTAAACAATTCTTGTAAACACATTGGTTAGCAATTGTAAAAAAAAATATGTAATGGTTAAACGTATGGAAGCAAATCTGTCTCATCAGACTTTGAAATATTACCACCTTGGAATTTGTAGCACTGAATTTTTTTGCACTGAAATTATACATCTGAATTTTGCTGCTTTTGAATTTACATCTTCAGATTTACACCTCTGAATATTTTGCTTCGAAATTATGCGTCTGAATATAACTGCTCTTGAACAGAACTCGTGAATTTTCAAGAACACGTTTTCACTGTTATCATTTAAGGTTACGAATTCGGATACCAATGAAATTCAGATACCAAAATACGAGTTACAAAATATTCAGAGTACACATCCGGGACACCAAGGATGAGCAATCGATTCATTGGGATTTTCTGTTTCACCTTAAATGGTGCACTAGTTGCAAATACAAACACAACTTCCATACCGTGGAAAAACTACACGTTTAGCAACCTTCCCTGGATATTATCTCTTTATTTTCAAAGTGTCTCAAAAATCTGAAAGGCTCATTGAAGGCTCAATATAACAGACTATTTTACTGTGGAATTTTTGTCATGTCCCTGTGAACATAGCATGTGATATGACAGAATCTGTTGAAACATGAACTTTGGAGTATATGTCCTATGGCATTTTTATTTTTTAATTTTCAGATTATCAAGAATCTAAAATTGATTTTACAGAAGGTGTAGTACAAATATAATATCCCAAAGTGCAGAGTTTAAAGTTGGGTTTGTTTAAACACTGAATGTCGGTGTGTATATTCACAACGTCTGGTTATTTCTAATATTATTATCAATATTTATATAGAAATTTGTGTTTGTAGATTATTCATTTGTTGTAACAATGCTTCTTGGCAATAAATCTTATACCGTTGAAAAGCCTGTTAATTTCCCTTTTCAATGCTGCCACATTTATAAGGAACATGCATTTGTGGGATGAGCAGTAGAGCTGAGTGTGTGGGTTGCACTCATGAAAAATTTGCCAAATCCTCTCTGCCAAAGCCAATTACATTGTACAACCTATGTTTATAAGTAATTTCTTCAGTTTTATTTGTATAAGCTCCATCTCTCAGTGCTGTTCAAATGAAAGTCAAATGTACATATGTTTAAATATGTTTAAAAAGACAAAGGCTTTCATGGGGTGTTCTAGTTTTCGCAGACTGTATTCCCACAGTTCATGTTTCCACATTCTGTCAAATCACATGCTCTGTTCACAGGGCCATTACAAAAAAATTCCACAGTAAACTTTCTTCATCTTTAGGATATCAATAATCTGCTATATTGTGTCTTTAGTGAGCCTTTCAGATGTTTTGAGACAATTTGAAAATAAAGAGATAATATATGCGAAAGAAAGCTAAACGTGTAGTTTTTCTACGATATGGAAGTAGCGTTCGTATGTCGCCATCTAGCGGCGACAGAATGCAACTAGTGCATCATTTAAGGTGAAACAGAAAATCCTAATGAATCGATTGCTCATCCTTGGTGTCCCGGATGTGTATCTGAATATTTTGTAACTCGTATTTTGGTATCTGAATTTCGTCCACCGAATTTGAGCAACTTCGAAATATATTGTTTGAATTTTTTTTGAGCTTGAATTTTTTTTTATCTGAATTTATTAACCTTAAATGATAACAGTGAAAACGTGTTCCTGAAAATTCACAAGTTCTATTCAAGAGCAGTTATATTCAGATACATAATTTCAAAGCAAAATATTCAGAGGTGTCAATCTGAAGACTTAAATTCAAAAGCAGCAAAATTCGGATGCATAATTTCAGTGCAAAAAAATTCAGTGCTACAAATTCAAAGGTGGTAATATTTCAAAGTCAAATGTATTTTTCACAGTGATAGATGAAGCACACAGATATCATAAACATGTACCTTGGCTATTGATCTTAGTATGTGACTTATATACTGTAGCTCAATCGGTAACATGAGCTGCCTACGATGACTCAATTATGTGGGCCAATTGTTTGTATTCTGTCTCACAAGCCTAACCCAAAGAGGCCCATAAGGGCAGATCCACTCTAAACAGAGTGCATAGACATCAGGATTAGCACCCCAGTGTGCCCTCATATAACAGCTGTGCTTATGATGCCACTGTGCCTGTGCACACAGATACCCAACTGTGTGAAATACCACTGTTTGAGATATCACTGTTTCAATATAGGATATCCTTCAGAGAGACTTCTGTTTGGATTAACTGCATTTTGTAATATGAATAGCCCCCAAAGTGGCTCCAACTGTCTTTGGGAGTCACATTTCAAATGCCAGATAGGTGTTTTCAAAACTAAGCACTTCTGTCAGAAGTAACTGTGGGAAATTTTTAAAGAGGATAAGGATTCAAGGTCAATGCTTTATTTCTATTTGGGCTGTTTCGCACACCACATCTATAAAAGTAGAAGTATGGAGATGAAGCTGTTTATTTGATGGATGTGACATTCAGAATCTTTCTGTGGGTCTCTGAGCTATGATCCAATAACCTATTGCCCTAATAAATAGCTTTGGCACTAGTCCAAAGTTGAAGGTCAAGAGAGAGGGATCCTGGGACAAAGAGCAGAGAGCCTGACCACTAGTTCAGGTGACCTTGATGTTAGAAAACAAAGGCAACATTAGTTTTATGAGACTCTGCAGGTGCAGCAGCTAAAGTTATTTATATAAAGTACTACGCTTATATCATACATTTAGTTTTATATATATTAAAATATAAATAATAATAAAATATAAAGTTAATGACAATCTTTTATAAGAACAGGAGTTTCTTTATAAAGAGTGAATCTTTATTATTTCATTTTAAGTGTGCAACACATATTAATTATCTCATTTTTAGAGTGATATTACGCTAAGCTTAGGCCAGAACAAAGTGCCAATTGACCTTATTTACATACAGTTGGAAACACACAAACACCTAAGCACCTAACCAGTTAGACTATGTCCATTTTAATTATACATTTTTTCACTTTGCTTTATTAGTTTAGGTTGTGTAAATACATGTTCATGCACATGGACAGGAATTTTCAACACCAGTGTTTAAATTATACAACCACGTCCAAAAGAAGAGTTCAGATCATTAAAAAGATAGATATAGAGACAACTGGACTCCATGCAGGGCTTTGTAGACCACCAAAACTGCCACTTACATCTTTAATGCATAAAAACAAGTTCCACTCTTTATTCAGATCTGAAAAAAAATATTTTCCATTCTTAAACTGGGAGAAGGCAATGCCAAACTAGGAGTATAAAAGGATGTGGAGCCCTCAAGGTCCTGTCACTGATAAAAAGAAAAAAAAAAGTACAGATCTCCAACAAAGCTGCAGGTGCTCAACACCTCTACAGTTAATGGCAGTTGAAATGAATTATGAGAAGCAAAATAAGACTTAGATTGAAATTTGGAGATGTGAAAACATATCCCTGCATATTTCTGTTAAAAAGTGAAAGAACACCCCTCAACAAGAGTGGTCACACTAATACTGAATATTCTGAATTCTCAGTGTAATTACCTGAATACATGTTGTTTGGTTTATTTTGTTGATAAAATGTACTTAATTGCCATTAAGACTTGTTTCTGACTTTATGTTAAAGCTTTGTCTCATTTGCTCTGGTTCCTTGTGTATTTTTTAGTTGTTAGTTCCTTCTTCTATTCCCACATAGACCTGTCACAATAGCCATTTCTGTGGTCAATATATTTTCCCAGAAATAATTGTGATAAGGCATATCATACCATTTTATACTGTTGATGTTCACTGTTATGTAAACAATCATGCCAGTAAACACAATGGCCAGTACTGAGGTTAGCAAATATTATTGAAGTTATGTCCACATATTTCACAATAAGTTAATAACCTAATTATTGTGACAGGCCTATCATGTTCCCTTTCTTTGTTTACATGGTCATATGCTCGTCCTGCCCTCATGTTCCTTGTGTTACATCATGTCACGTGGCCTTGATTACATTGCAGGTGCTTCTTGTCCTGTGTCCCTTTTTATAGCCTGTGCCCTGTGTTCCTGCTTGTCTAACATCGTCGTCTGTGGTTTGTACTGGTTTGTGGTTCTAGGTGCTTTGTGTTTCTGAATCAATCTTTGTTTAATACAATTTGGTATCTCTGTAATTCCACTTCCTTGTCTCTTGCATTACTTTTGCGTAATAAGCTTACCCTAAGCTTTAATTTGTCTGAATGTAAAGAGTGTACTGGGGTTGTTTTGATTAGGACAAATTATTTCTGAATATTAAAACACAATTAAAATGTTGAAAAAAATGAATAAGCAGACAGCAAAACCCACAAATACATTTTCCCAAGATGGTAGTATTTTTTTCTGAAGTTTCATTAAACCAGTCCTCCATAAGCCTACAAAAATATGCAAAGATTTATGTTCAGCGAACAGTTCTGGAAGAAGAAAAGGTACACTTCATGTTTAGTGGGACCTCTTGAATTCTTTACTAATGGTAAGTGGGGGGGATTAAGACTCAGAGGCTATAAGCGGCTGGCGAATCATGATGTACCAGTAGACCTACATTAATGAGACATCAGTAAACAAAAGCAAACTCACCATTTTCTGCATGTTTGCAGCCATGGGGCTGACCCTACTCCGCAGTCTATTGTGCTGTGTAACAATCTGAAAATGCTCCTTCACCCCAAGCCCTAGAATAAAAGAGAGGCCTTTAATGACTCTACCACTAGAACAGTTCCCCATAGCAACCAAATTCAGGCACAAGGAGCGCAGGATGGGGGTCAAACAATGTGATGAAACAGCACATAAACGGCTTATATTTATTAAACACACCATTGCATTAATCACACTGAAATTGTCTCACATTACAAGCCTGAACAGAACAGCCTAAAAGCACTGATGAGTAGAAACATACTCGCTTCGATTTCTTAATGAGTGTAGCTAAAGGAAAAAATACACAAAATATACACACCAAAAGAGTATAGGCAAAAATGTATAAAGAAAAAACAAATGTATTTCTTCAGAGCTGTAGCAGAACTTCTTTGCACATCCAGCTGATGAAAAGAGTGTTTTAAGGGATGTATTTTTTATTTTCTAAAATGAGAAGTAGTCTTCAGTCTAGAACAGATTAAACAGAAACTTGCTACAGCAATTACATCTTCACATGATATTATTGGATATTATCACACTCTTCGATGTATAAACCTCTGAAAATATTGACATAAACATATTTTGATGAAACTGTAGGCTACAAAACGCAACACTTTTACGTAAAAAATAGACCAAGTTACTTTTAGAGCTTAGCATTCCAGTGTTATCTAGTACCACACTGTCTTTTGACACAAGGAAATAGTATAGCAAATGTATCCTAAGGAAATGTCACACAGACTGACCTCTGCTAGAAATATTGAGAGAATTTTACTTCATATACTGGACTGTTTTTTATTTTTTTGGATTTAACTGGTGACTCAGTGATTGTTGGCAAATTATTTTCAGTTATTTAAGAGGGAAAGCAAATAAATATTTGTTAATATATCCATCTAAGGAGAATGATATTTTTAAGTAAATCAAATATCTGTATCATTCAGCTGATACATCAACTCTGCAAAATTGTTCATGTAAATTAGAAGCTTTTAATTTACATGGATTTGGCCTATGATCTACTGAAATATGCCAATAAAACGTAGCTTACCTCTTTCAGGTGAAACTGTCCAGCTGGTGCATGTGCTGAAAACAGAAAGAATAACTGTTAGTAACGGAGCTAAACATGGGGGGCCTGTAGAACACCTCATGGCTGTAAAGCTGCACTGTGCCAGAGAAGCAACACTTAGACATGAAGTGTGACTGTGGCTATGTCCCACCCAGCTCTCCCTCCCTCCACAGCCCCCCTCCTCTCTCTCTTTCTCTCTTGCCCTCTCTTTTCAGCCTCAATAACAGCACTTTCACAGAGCACTTCTTCATGCTGATGGCAACACGAAGTAACCTATAAACATACTTCAGACACGTCTTGCCTCCCCTTCAGTTAAAGGAATACTTTACACTTGGATATTGGTAGGTTTTATTGTAATAATAATAATAATAAGTACAAGTACATATTTTGTAGTTCATTTTGTCTATGAGACCAATGTGATTCAATGTGGCAAAACATAAATAATCTCAGTGAAGTTTATAATGTGCAGTAAAATGTATATGACTTTGAAATATTATCTCATCAAATGGTAAAAACTACCGATCAAAAGCCTGGAAACCGTTTATGGAAGCAAATTCAATGTATTTAGAATTATATATAGTGTATATGGAAATGCTTTCAACATATTCACCAACAAAAGATTTTAGAAACAATAAAAATTTTAAATATGTAAAAAACAAATCTAATATTTTAAAATAATAAAACTGTTCAGCAATATACATTTCTTAACATGAAACCTAGTATAATATTATTTATTTAAAGTAATTATCAGTGCAAAGACTGGCACCCCCTCCAGGGTGTGTTCCCGCCTTGCGCCCAGTAATTCTGGGTAGGCTCCGGCCCCACCGCAACCCTGAATTGGATAAGCGGTTTCAGACAATGAATGAATGAATAAATTAATTAATTAATGAATAATCACTGCAAAACAGCTTTCACAGTTACCATGGTAAAACTCACTGTTTGAAACAACATCATATGAGAACCACCGTATGCAAGTATTTATGACAAATGTGTTTTAATTTCATTCATATCATTTTCTGATTTGACATAAAGTATATTTTAGTATATTATGTGTGTGGGGAAAAAAGTGATATTTATATGTTACTAGAAGTTGTGAAGGTCAGATTACTTTTGTAAATCTGGATGTAGATACCCTAATTCTCACTATTGTAATCAATTATCACTACTGACTCACAGTAGTATCTGATGTTCTAGCTCCTTTAGTGCTATAATTATTAATCATGTTCTTTACGCAGTGTCCTTAATTCCTGTTGAAGTCTAATAAGCGTCTAATTACTAAAATATAAGATTACGTGCCTTGCTCTTTTCTCACACAAATTCATATTCATGTGCTGCTTTCATGGCCTGAAGCTATCAACTGAATAACGGCAATGCTTCTAGACAAATGACAAAAGCAGTTTCTAGGATAGGCTCATCAAACCCACTCTGAATAGCTGTCAACAAGAGTGAGTAGCTATGAATGTCTGAGCATCTGGATAGAATATTCCAGACTCCAGCCTGGTTTGTACAGGGCAGGGAAAACTGACACTCCGCTTCTGAAATCATGTCATGCAAAACAACTCTCTTCATCTAAACCATCCTTCATCTTCATAAAAATCTTAAGGGTGCTTTTAAATTTAATGACTGTGCCCAATAAATCATGTGGATAAGGTCTTTTCTTAGGGTTCCAGGGTTTTGTATAAAGGGTCAATTACACTGTCAGGTTTCACGATTCCAGTATGAGTCTGGTTCCAGAAGTATAATCTAAACATTAAGACAAGATGATGCAGTTAACCTGCTAACAATCCTATTCTGTATTTATATATTTATAAATATTAAATACTTTATTAAGAACACTATTCTGAAAACAAGTAGGGTTTCCTTTTGCTCTCAAAACAGCCTCAGCTCTTCATGGCATGGATTACACACAATGTTAGAAACATTTCTTTCAGGTTCTAGTCCATTCTGACAGGATTGCAAACTAAGATTCCTCAGAACAGTCATCTTACTGTAGAATTTTGGTGAGTCTGTGCCCATGGCAGCCTCAGGTTTCTGTACTTGGCTGGCAGAAGAAGAATCTGACATGGTCTTCTGCTGTTGTAGGCAGTGGCCATCTGTTCAAAAGTAGAATAGAATAGAATAGAATTTAATAACTTACTGTTATTGTACACTGAGAAGCAGTACTGTTGGTGCATTCACACTTAACAAACAAGGATAAATGTAGAAAAGTATAGAAACTAAAGTAGTTAAAGTACAAAATAAGTATAAGAAATATAAACAAAATTAAAAATATACTATATACAGCAAGTTACATATTGCAGGATATTGCAGAACTGATAAAATGCATTGGCAATGTGATCATATATTTCAGTTGGATATATATACATATATGGAATATAATAAAATAGACATGGAAAATTTAACTTTAATTACTGGAACAATCACAGGCCCCAAACAGTCAGAGTCATTTTATTTGGCAGAATTCCTTTCTTGCATTGTCCTGGGGTAATAGTGGTTCTTGAGTCTGCTTGTCCATATAATTGATATGATGCATCTAATGGAGAACAGTAGGTCAAATTGATTTTGTTCAGTGTGAGATGGGATCAGCATTATATTTATATTACTGCCGTTTTAATGCTACACCAATCAATATTACATTCGACTCCAATGCTAATCCAGGAGGATGTTGTCCCAATGCCTATATATTTCATATGTTTACATACATCAGGATATAAATTCATTGGATTGAATTTTTAATTTTAATTGTCTCAGCATTGGTAGGAATGTTTCAAACCTCATCAGTAGTCACTTGAACTTACTCATCATCTGAAATTGTAAAATACAAAACTGAGGTTGTCCAAAGCGTTTTTTACTTGGTATCCAGAGGCATCACATTCCCACTCTAGTAAAAGAAGCCCTGTTTCCTCAGTGTTTTGGTATGAAATCTGTAAAGCTTGTCCTGAGATGCAACATAGTTGTAAAGGGTCTCCCTGCAGAGGGCAGACTGTTTCTACACTGTAGACCACTCTACACTCTCTTTTACATAGCTACTAGTTCTTTAAAAGCCAACGACCAGTGATGTGGCTCAGCAAATGTGGAAAACATTTCAAGTAAACCAGACCAGACCCTCCATTATCGCATTGTTTTAGATAGACATCATTTTTGCCTACCACCCTATTTAAGAGACATAAAGAGACGAAACATACAAGTCGACATGGATATTTAGTGCAAAATCAGCCACGTGCAAAATAACAAAGTGCTGATTACTATGCAATATTCGGTGAGAATATTAATTTACAGTATAGTAAAGACCTGTCCATGTCTTAACTTCAGCAGCAGCCCACAGAAGGCTGTTTATCCCATCAAGAAAGCTTCTCCCTTTTCCATAAGCTCTGCTTATCTGCACATATACTTCTCCCTTTAAAGGCTATATTGTGTTGCTGCTTGTTGTTGACCAGAGGATTTTATATTCCGATTTGAAGTTAACAAATAGGCCACCAGAACTGAGCGGCTTTCATAGGGAGAGAATTTGGCATATGGAGCCAAAAAAAAAAAAAAAAAAAAAAAAAGGAAAGGAAAGGAAGAAAAACATTAGCCTACGGGTTATAAAGATGTAGCCTACTCTCCACAAGGCGCTAGTCTCACTTTGATGGTTCCTAAAACTAGTCCAAGTTCTCCTCACTGTGCTGAATTTCATTGGGACTTCCAGGGAGTGTTAAAGTAGGTTTACAGAACTCTCGCGGTGGAATTGAGCATTTGTTTCTGGTTTACCCTACGACGAATTTAGAGGACTGTTCTGCGTAAAATGGGTGGAATTTACTTCTGTCACATCGCGCTGCTGCTTGTGTTTATCTGTCAGATTCCCGCCAATCGTGGACAGGTGAGTGGAGCTCGAGATACTTAAGTCGACTTGGGGACATCTTTTCATTTAAACTCCTTAATCTCCTCAAAGCTCTTATGTAGGTCGAGGCTTAATGACACACTATTACTACATTGACATTGTTTAACATGTTATTGGATTTATATGATTTTCTGTTAAACCTAAGCAGAGAGGAGAGAGCTGTGGTCATAATTTGTGACTTCTAAAATCTGTATAAGTCTTAAAATGCCAATTATACAGCTGTAATTGCACTTAAAAAGAGTACTTAGACATGAATAGGTTGTTTGATTGAAATAACACAAGGCCCCAACGAGAGAGTTGTCAATTTAAATAATGAAAGTCATTATAAACCAAATTGGGGAAGGATACAATGGGTTCTCCCAGTCTACTTTGTCTATATATATATATATACCAAATATATATACATATACATACATATATACCAAAGAGCAGTCATGGAACATGGATGATTGGATTTTTAGTGATGTATCACAAATCTATATTGTCCAAGTAGATGATGCTGAAACTCTTTTATATATATTTATCTATAACACAATCAAATTAACCCACCTCATTTATGATATGGTGTTGCATATCAGGTAAAGGACTAGGGGAAATGGCAATGAATTTTGTACATTGAAATTTGGACACTTCTAATTATTTCGATAGTAAAAAAATGTTTGATGATGTGATGGTGATGATGAAGTCATTTTTTTCAGGATGAAAATGCATCTGGTCACAGAGCACACGTGTTACACCTTTTTTTCAGGGAAAAGTTAATCCACAGGGACATGTTCATCAAACTCTCTGGCTGAAAATCAAGTAGAAAATGTTTAAATATTAAATTAAGAGGAAATATTTAACTGGTTCATTATATGGCTCCATTCAGGGAAGCTGATCTGCCAACTGGTAAAAGTTGAAACCAGCTTGATGTACAATATTGATTTTCATTCATACAGTATTGACCATTCATGAAGTCCATGTCTCAGAAATTAAACGGAGCAACAATTTACTAATAGTGATTTAATAGTGACTTTTATGTTAGTGATTCTGTAACTCTTTAGCATTTACAAAATATTATTAATTCAAACAATTTAAGTAAATTTTGTATCTTATTTGTGATTTGTTTATTGCTACAAAGTTAAAAAAAAAAAAAAACCTGGGTAAAGGGCATTTTAAGTTTTGTGATTCCCTCATTGTTGCCATGGTTTTGACTCACTGTTCAGGAATGTCAACATTTATTCTATTATGATAGAACAGCATTAAAGCTAATTGAGGCAAAACTGGATAAACTGCTTTTGCAGAACATGGTCTAAATGCTTAGCACTATCACACTATAAACTACTCTCTTTACCATCTAGCGAGGTGTTTTCACAAGATGTGCAAATATTAATTTTACATGTATCTCACAAGATGAAAACGCTTACTGGCCTTTTTGAAAATATGAAAGAAAAAGAAAAATAAACCCAGAACTTAGATTAACCACAGAGCCCTTCCCCTCTGTGGTAGCCAATCACAGTTGGGGAACTCCTCATACTGTGATTGTTTTCAATATTATATTAAGAGGTCAAGTCTGACCTGAACTACCTTAAATCACAGAACACCAGTTCAATAAGCCACATTCACTACTTTACTGCTCTGGTGCAAAGTTTTGGTAGATTATTTATTACAGTATTTTACTAAAAATTTCTGGATAATTATATTTTAAGATGTAATACATAATAATCAGAATGGTTTGATGTGAAATGTTCCATTCTAGAAAAAAGCCAGATATGGTCTTGATAATGACTTCTGAATCATTCCATTTGTTTTAATGAGCCTTTACTCAAAATAGTTATGTATATATGTCAGAGGCATTGTTTTATAATAGCATTGATAGAATTGTTTAAATTTACAATATTTAATCCATTTGTGAAGGACAGACATGTACATAGCGTAAGGCAACATAGTACTCACAGAAAACATTATTTTCAGAATAACGTCCTTTTAAAGTAATCAGCAATACACATAGAGAAGCCAATAACATGTTTATTGACTAGTCATTTTAGACAGGAAATATAAGGACTATATATACAGTATATTGAATAAAGCTACATATATATATATATATATATATATATATATATATATATATACAATCCTTATAAAGGTGTATCTCTACAGTTCAAGATCTGACATCAAAAAATATTCTGTTTTCATATCTACAGCTGAATTATTCAACTTTTATCAATAGATTTCCCGTTTAAAGATGTTTTTCCCAGCTACATTCCAGATAAAAGTCCATCCATGTGTTTCTTTGTCTTCTTGTATCTTACATAATATTATTTTAATGTTTCTTATGTAACATGAACTGCCTGAAGATTTTGGGAATATTACAATTTCTTGCTTTTTCAGAGGAAAATTTATCTGTGTAAAAGTTTATTATGGCCCTGATTGTTTCTCTGATTCCAAGTCATTTAGTCTCTCAAATAATCTACATTACGCTCTCAGAATGTATGCATTTATTAACAACATTGTTTTTGTGTGAAAAGGCCTTGGGCTTAACATGATTAAAAATGGGTATTAACACGGGATGTATTTAGAAATACAAAATGCGTAGCTTTAACGTATCTGTTTTAAGAGCACACACAGACTTCACATTACAACTTCGCTGGCCAAATGTAACACCTGAGAGGCATTACTGTGCTTAAAATACTTTGAAACAAAGACAGCCTTCCAAGATCCAGACTGTTCAATTTTCTGTAAGCTTTGAGATTTTCTCGTTCTCTCTGAGCATGTTAAATTCTCCATACACACTGTTCATTCACCCTGCAAGCACAATCCAGCCTTTCACAGCTCTGAGTCCCTACCTCCACCTCCAGAGTGGCACCTCTTATATATGACGTCATGCATATTGCAAAACACTGAATCTTTCAGAGCTGGACAACTTCCATTGAATAAAACCACAAGCTTGCATCATTTATGTGGTTGGCAGTCCCAAAACCAAGGCTAAGTGGGACTAGTCGCTGTTCTGTTTACAAAAAAAGGTTTAGGATTTATATGTAGTTTTTAGATGGTTTATTTTTACATTTTATTTAAAAAGTTTTGTAAAACCTCAGTGACTATGAAAAACATATGATGACATGCCTTAAACAGCTCTTATTCTTTCTGTCAGTATAGGCATAGCTTGGAGATCTTTAGGCCTTGTAGTGTATAGTAAATTGAGATACATTCTATGTTCTGCAGGAATGTCCTGGAACACAGGAGCTGCAAAATTCCCTTCGTCAGGCTCACAAACTGCTCTCAGCTCATGAAGCTTCATACCTGCAGAGTCTCCGCACTCTGAGGAAGAAGCTTAGTATGCTGCAGAACAGCTCCACTCGCCTGCCCAGCAAAAACAACAGTAAGAGCTTTCAGTGGAAAGTATGAATGTGATTATATTATTTAAAAAAGCCTCACCTTATGTAATTAGGGATTATGGTTAAAATAAACTGATGCTGAGATACTAGAAGATATATTCATGAGACACAGTACAGACCATGATAGTTTTTCTGAGGTTTTGCATCAGAAATGTTCTCAAACAAAGCAAGAGTGACAAAGGAAAATACAAGAAACACTGATAAAATGATAGCGCACTCAGTGAATTTTGTTTACATACACTGTGGTCTGTTTGTGCATAGTTACCTGTCCAAAACTAGACGCTCCATTTAATGGCAAGAAGTTGGGAAAGGTGCTGCTGCCAGGACATGAGGTCCACTTCCTGTGTGACTTGGGATATGAGCTTGTGGGGTCTGAGACCCGTCAGTGTAAGGAGTCTCTGACCTGGAGCGGTCAGCAGCCTGTTTGTAAAGGTAAGTAATAATGGCTCTCACATAAAGATCTGAAGTAATCTTAAAGACTTTAAGACTTTAGTGTGTGATTTCTGACTGTTAACAATATACAAAATAACGGACTAAAATGAGGAATCAGGATGTTTTCTAGCTGTATGGTGTACTTGGTCCATTTTTTATATATATATAGATCTATTTAGTACAATTTAATATACATTTTCTTTGAAAAACGTGGCACATGGGATACACATCTAATTGTATTTTTCTGCCCAGTACTGGGGTTGAAATCTAAATGCCACTATTTTCTATAAATTAAACTTCAGGCCTTTTATCACCAGAAACTCCTGTGTGGAATGTGGTGTGTCAAACTGCCAGGTCTCAAGCTCTGTGCTATTAGCGTACATTTCAGCAATTAAACCTTTAGACACCGTTCAATAATGCAGAATTTAATTAAAATTACAACACTTACAATTTGGAAATTGCTTTCTTTCAGTTATGAAACATTAGACTGCTTCAGAACGGAAATACAATGGATCAATATTTCATGTCAGTGAAAGGGCAGCCCAGCAATAACAGACGAAAATGGACTTTTGTCTCTGTTGCCCACTGAAACATTCCTTTCTTACATCTTCCATTCTTCTACCCTCATCATTCATTTTTTATCTATTCTATCTATCACCCTCACTTTCCTGTCTGCATGATCATTGTTTTTCTTTTATTTTTTTTACAACCTCTGAACTTCTGTTTTACACATCACTCATGTTATTACCCCCATTTTTTTCCCCGGAAAAAAAGTTTTGTATTTCATACTCATCTCAGCATGATTGAGTTTCATTTGGCTTTTGTATTCTCCACAGAATGTTTCAGTTTGGCCTCATGCATTGTTTTACAGACCATTTAATTCCAGACAGCAGGCCAGCATTTTGATTGTGCTTGACAAATGCTCCATCAGCACCAGAGAAAGCTCTCTCTGAAACCACAGAGAGCTCTGCATACTTTACTTAATCTTTGCATCAGAAGTATAAAGTTACATGGCCCTTTTCATTTTCCAGTTCACAGATGCTCTTTTTAAAACATGGATTTTTATGCCTGCATGCAACTGGTTGGTTTTAGACCTGGATTAAAGGCTGATCCCCTCTCTTTTTTTTAGAAATAAATGAGTGTGTTTCCTCGCCATGTGCCAATGGGGGTTCATGTACAGATGAAGTGAATGGATTCTCATGTGAATGTGCCAAAGGGTGGGCTGGGTCTACTTGCCAATCTCCAACACCTACATGTGAGTAAAATTTGTACCTTAACCTAAAAATCGCAAATGGAACACAACCCCTATTTTAGCTTTTAACACACTTAATACTATTAATGCTCTATACATTTTTGCTTTGAAACTAGCAGTGTTACTACAAACTGTAATTCTGGAAAATGTGGGATATTTTGTTAAAGGCAAAACAAGACTGTGATTGGATAATTCTCTTCAACATTTATTTAAGTGAATATGTATAAAGAAATTACTTTTAAAGACACTCTCCATTGAAAATCAAGCTTATCGTTGTAAACCTGGTGTTTACAATGGTGTTTTTGTATGCTAGAAGACAAATCATTAGAGAAATAAAAATTCAGTACCACAGCAGAGAATGTCTGCATTCCTTGCTCTTCACATGCTGAATGAAAGTGAAGGTGTAGATCTAAGTCAATTGTAAGTATTTAAGGCATGTATTTGAATTCAAGTTAGACATTCTTGGTGCTCAGCACTTTGTGAGAATTTTTCAAACAATTTATAAAGAACATTTCTTATTGCAAATTTGTAAAGAATTAAAATATTTACCTATCTACCCCACAAATTATTGAAAATGATACAGATAATTCAAAGAAATCTTGATATGGGTGGCATTCAAACATCCACTGATGCATCTAGAAATGCAACCTGATATGCAGGGATAAATCTTCTGTCATGGTATGGGGATTCATCCGTAACATAGGCATTTATGAGATTAAGGATATAACATTGATGTGGGGAGTATATATTGGAATTTGTTGCCGTCAAGGCATCTTCATTTCCAGGCCGTCCATGATAATTTTCTCATGAAATTTGTTTCCTTTTAAAAATGCATGGCACATCATGAAGAGTAGCACTGCTGAGCAGCAAATCTTGTGTCAAGCACGAATGGGATAATATCTACTTGCAAACCTGCAACTGTCCTAACTTCCCAAATGATTAAAACTTGTAATTAAAGGAAAGGTGATATAACACAGTTGTAAGCATGCCTCTGTCCCAAGTTAAAAATGTGTGCTGTTTGCAACAAAATATAAATGTGTTTATATTTACAACACAAATAGATTCTTGTATTTATTGCATTTTAAAATATTTTACTTAAAAATATTAGACTTAATGGGCATTATAGACAAAAATATATCAACATTACATCCCAAAATATGCATGCTCATATCCATTGGACTAATGGATTTTTAAAAGCCTGTTGACCTCCACACACTACTGCAACTGTCCATTGATCTCATGTTTGCTCTCTCCAACAAGTTTAATTTCAAGAGGCTGCTATAAACACTGAACACTGCACAGATACAGCAGTCAGCTCACACAGGCTCTAAATCTTGAAGGAGATATTTACAGCTTTTTAGACAATTACCATGAATGTGTGTGTGATCTCCACTACCTTCAAAATATAGGAATCTATTTTAGCATTAAATAAAAATTAAATCTAGCAGTTATTTTGTTAAATTTCAGAACTAAAGCATTTTCACATTACTCTGAATGCAGTCTCTGCCAACACACGTAATGTCCAAATTAACGTCCTAACCCTAGCAACAAAAATAGAAACTTATATCCAACCAATTAAAATTATGCAAACTACAAACCATGTTTCCACAAAAGTTGGATTTTTAATATTTCTAATGTTTTCATTGACCAACAAGATTGTTTTGTTTACATATTTATATAATATATTTATATAAACACATTTCCAATTTGATATCTGCAACATACTGTTGGGACAGAGGGATATTTATCACTGTGTTACATAATCTTTCCTTTGAATTACAACTTTTGGGAAAGGTGGATACTATTTTTGCCAATTTTTTGCTTGATTCAAAACTTAAGCGGTTTAACAGTCCATGACGGACTCATTTGAAAACAGCACATGTTTACATTGAAATAAGTGACTATTCTCTTGTTTGCATATATGTACCAAACTAGCTACTCTCACCCCAACCTCATCCTTTGTCACAACCTTGTCATCTGCACTATGTTATAATGAATATGAGCTTAATCTAAAATTAATGACTACTTTACTTCCTTAGGCTTAGCAAAAATTAATCTCTTGCTCCTCCAGTATTTGTGACAGTAACCAACACATCTGCTGCTACCACTGGAGCTGCTGCTGCCACTTCATTTCCCCTTGTGACTTCGTCACTTTTTTTGCAACCTTCAAAATGCAGCCAGGTACAAGGCACTACCCACTGTACTTGTGAAGCAGGATACACCATCTCAGGCCGGGACACCAGCATCTGCACAGGTTAGTGCTACAGATGAGAAGAAGAAATTATAAGAATTTTTCTGAAAATTAATTAATTAATTCATTGTCTGTAACCGCTTATCCAGTTCAGGGTCGCGGTGGGTCTGGAGCCTAGCCGGAATCACTGGGCGCGAGGCGGGAACACACCCTGGAGGGGGGCCCTTCCAGTCCTTCACAGGGCGACACACACTCACACCTATGGACACTTTTTGAGTCACCAATCCATCTACCAATGTGTGTTTTTGAACAGTGGGAGGAAACCTGAGCTCCCGGAGAAAACCCATGTGGACGCGGGGAGAACACACCAAACTCCTCACAGTCAGTCACACGGAATGGGACTCAAACCCCCAACCCCAGATCCCTGGAGCCATGTGCCTGTGAAACTACCTGCTGCGCCTCTGTGCCACCCTTATATCAGAAAATTATAAATGTAATCATATAAGATGGTTTGTTAACTCCATAGTTTCTAATCCTGGTCAAGAAGCTTCCCCTTATTACATACTTTGTTAGTCCCTGACCCAACTAATCAGCCAATTATTGAGTCCTTGTCTATTAATGCTTTTTTATGATAGTTTTCCATTTATACAAATCCATTTATGACATTTGTGTTTTTTTCAATCTGAGTTTATCCCAGACATACAAATTTTCTGTAATTATGATTTTCAGCTAGATAAATGAATGAACTCCCCTTAGGCCCTTAGCAGGAATGGGTATGCCAAAATATTGTAATGCTAGCTCTGTTCTGCCTAAACTCCATCTTGGCTCAAACATCTATTTCCATTGCTGAAACTAATGAGTGCATACTTTATGTAAATTATGTGTAAATAAGCCATAATCAGGTGGTACTGGAGTTCACACACTGGACCTGATAAACTGCAATCAAAAACTTATATATCAGTCGGTGTAGTCAAATCTGTGCTCAGTTTTATGCAAAATATCCTACCAAAACTTTTGTGAGAAAATGGTGCGCACAGGAGGGCTTCAATATAAACCCGGGAGGGGCTGATGTCCCACAGCTTCAGGTTCCTCTGGTTTCCTCCCATGGTCCAAAAACACACGCTGGCTTCTTAAAGGTGTCCATAGGTGTGAGTATGTAAAGCAATGGCACTCCTCCAGGGCATTTACCCACCTTCTACCCAGTGATTCCGGGTAGGCTCTGGACCCTCCACAACCTGGAACTGGATAAATGGTTACAGACAATGAATAAATGAAGAAAAAATGTGCATGCCCTGGTATTAATGATTGCAGTCATTGCACATGAAATATAATGACCTGAAGTCCTTAAGACCTTAAAATGAAATGAGTGTACAGAAGTGTTGAAGTAAATGCATCAGCTTCCCTGTGGGCAAAGATTTTTAGTGTTTTATACTCAAGAATTAAATAAAACATTAGCCTGAATCGCAGTTTGTTCACTACCCATGGCCCCTCCTAGACTCCATAATACAAAGACCAGGTTTGAGCATTATCTATGTGTTAGCTAAGAATATAGAGAATTACTCATTAAAATTGAAATTCTATGAATGTTTTATCATCCTTTTCAGACATTGACGAGTGTGAACTATTCCATAATGGACAAGCAGGTCGTTTGTGTTTACATGCTTGTGTTAATACCCCTGGTGGTTACCGCTGTACTTGCCCTTTGGGCTACAACGTTACCCGAGATGGCCGCAGCTGCAAAGGTGAGTCATGGTCAGTATTTATTCATTTTTTGAGCTTCATGTTGTTTCCCGATTAAGTGGTGGAGTTTAAATTTAAGGTATGGATATTTCTGTTCTTACTTACAGATATTGATGAGTGTGCTACAAGGCAGAACAACTGCACCAGGGACCAGCTGTGTGTGAACACTTATGGAGGTTTTCAGTGTGTTAAGGTGGAGTGCCCACGTATTCGCAATGCAACCTATGTCAAAACCTCTCCTTCGTAAGTATGCACAGTCTTATCCAAAAGAGTTGTGGGTTGACAAAGCACTAACTTAAAAGCTGCTTTAAAATTATTTTAATGTGCAACATTAAGAACACTCGATTGTTTTGTAAAAAGTGTAGAACTTAGAAATATTCCAAACATCACACAAGATGCCAAACCTAATATATTTTATTACCAGTAAACAAGACCATTAATCACAACTTATAAGAATTCCAGGAAATATTTGAGAAATCACATTTAACATTATTGGCAACTAAGGAAATTTTATCCAAATATTTTGTGTGTCCATTCATTGTGGTTTTTGCTCTTTTCAAGATTCCTGCCCTAAGTAATTAAACTGCAGATTGTCCATACATCTCTTTAGTTCAGTATTACATGTTGGCTGCTCAGTGGTAGTCTGTAAGGCAAGAAGTGGTAGTCTGTAAGGGGATCGTTGTGTTTTCCTTGTGTGTGGGTTTTAGAAAATGAATGAATGCATGAATGAATGAAAATTCAGTAATGGACTCTTGCACAGCTTGTCCATTGTTCTTAATACATTAGCAGGTTATTTGCTTGATTTATAGATCTTCTGTCTTGATTATTCCAATAAGCTTTTGACAGTGGCACAAGTTTTTCAGTGTTATATTCTTACAGTGGAAAGATGGACAGAAACACTTGTGGATTTGATGAAAGTGTACTTGAGGG
Source organism: Hoplias malabaricus (assembly GCF_029633855.1). Classification (NCBI taxonomy): domain Eukaryota; kingdom Metazoa; phylum Chordata; class Actinopteri; order Characiformes; family Erythrinidae; genus Hoplias; species Hoplias malabaricus. The sequence goes on along the minus strand of NC_089810.1, from coordinate 14,435,049 downwards.
CCCTTTCGACTGGAAAGTAAATAAATAAAGGGTGGTCTCTGACCTTGGCACAGGAGTGTATTTGCTGAAATGAGAAACATTAGATGAATTTTAAAGGAAAAAAATGAAGATTAGAACAGAAAGTTTACTTTCCAAATTAACTTTGTTTAAACTTCCCTCTGGACAGGCGCTGTGAGAGGAACCCCTGTCCAGTGGATAACAGGGCATGTTCCCAGGCTCCTAACTCTGTGTCCTATCACTACATGTCTGTTGTGTCTAACCTGTCAGCTCCTCGGGTCATGTTCCGGGTGTCTGCCGTCCGGGTTCTGGGGGACACACTCCGCTTTGCTCTGCTTGGAGGACGTGGGCGACGCCATTTCACTGTGCAGCGATCTGACCGTCAGACAGGTCAGCTACTGCTAACCAGCCCCATTCAGGGTCCTGCTACTCTGGAAGTGGAGGTTGAGATGAATGAACTGGAGAGGAAAGTGCAGATCGGCCGCTATATCACCAAAATCACACTCTTTGTCTCACAGTATGAGTTCTAGATACTTCTGGTGTTCAGAGGTGCATCTGATTTTTACCCCTTAAACTCAAAGACTCATCATTTTGTCCAGAATGTAAATCCATACTTGGATAACTACAAAGATTTTATATTAGTTTCTTGGTAGTATGTGAGTATATTAAAGTATTTACTGCAGAATGAGAATAGAGATTGATAAATGAATAGTAAGCTTAAGTTTTAGTGCTTATGTCACTTAAAAATTATGATAGCATGCCATGTATGTCAAGCTTTAAGATGTACAAACGTTTTGAAACAGTATGAAACATTCATTATTTATTTGTCTGTACAACTTTTTAGATGCATAGCACCTCATTGAACAGGCTCATGTCTATCACACGTACTCGCATACAAACTTACTCAATCCCTTTTTGGATTGGCACCACAAGAGGTGCTATTTTTTAAATACTTATATGTTGAAACTGCTTCACAAGGGTGTGCTATTTAGTGCTTATTTACCGGAAAGAATATGCCCTTGTTTATCAGATTCAAGTTTGAAAGCAACAATAATATGAAAAATGTTAAGATATAATGGATATAGTATTTATTGACATAGAGGTTGTGTGTTTATTTGTTTAAATAAGCAGAGTTTGACAGCTGTGTATGACTTTTTATTCTTAATTTGTTTCTGCATGGTGACTCTCCTGCAAGATTTGGAATCAGGGCTGGTAAGGGAATGAATCCATAAAGAATGACTTGGTATCAGCATTTTATATATCCCATATAATATGTCTGAAAAAAATATCATTGTAAGTAAATGTAATCATTTAGAACATTTCTGTGCTTAACCTAAATGTCAATGAACATCTTGGGATGAGTTGATTGTTGGCTATTTGACTTAATTATATGACCTTTTTTTATTATCGTGAAAAGGAAAATAAATTTTAAAAGTCGTGTACTTCCTTGCATTCAGACAGAAGTCTTTGTATGAATGCAGATTTGTAGAGCAGGAAAAAAGGATGTTCCTGTCATGACATCATAGTTTTTCGATGTGAAGCACCCCTTGGAACAGGCTTGGTACATGTACTCATGTTTAGCAAGCTAAAAATTCTTCACAACAGGCTGCTACTAGCACTCAAGCAGCTATCGAATCATAAGAGACGTGCTTGGATGCAATTACACCATGTGTCCTTTTTAAAGTTAAAAACTTTCTTTTTTTTATATATTTAGAACCGTATCTTCCAGCCAAGAAGCATTTAGAAACCTTTAACTATAGTAGCATGCAGGGTTTTATATATATATATGTCATTCTATTAAAAAATAAAAATTATAGTAACTTGCTGTCTGGATAGTTCTGGAAAGGACATTATGCCTGGGTCACAAAGCTGTGCTTTTTAGCCACGAGTCAGCAAGCAGAACTTCCCTCAAAGAGCCACTGTATTCATGCAGTCCACAGATTGGTGTGTATATATGCATGGGGAAGAGTAAAAACAGCAGATCTCTCTGATATATTTAGCGAGCGGGAGAGATGGGATACATCTGAGCCATTTGTGGTATCCCTCTGCTGCCCCTCTTGCCAAAACTGCTGACATGTGTATGTGAAAGTTCGTGTGTACTGACATGATGAAAAGGTTTTACTTTTGACCCGAAATAGCTGAGTAATATTTGTGGTCAAAGGTTTAAAAAAAATGACCCTCATGTCACGTAACATCCTATAAAACAGTTATTTGTCAAAGCATCAGCTCTTTGACACACACCAGATGAGCTGTGAATGGAGAAGACTAAGACTAAAGCAATGCAAATGGACAAATGACGATGCATGGTATAAACCACTCTGTATAGGTAGCAGTGTGAAAAGGGTGTCGTCTGTTAGTGTGTGCATTGGCGTGGCACTGGTGGGCAACTGCAGGGAGAGCCCTGAAAAGGATAGAGTGTGAGAATAACTGATGGCTGAATGGTCTTGACTGACTGCAAATAGGTTGAATAGAGAGAGATGCACACCATCATCATTTTTTGTTTCAATAGAGGGCCTCCTATTTTTCAGCTGTCAGAGTCATGTCTTGATGCTGAAAAGGCTTTTCCCCCTCATTCACTTCAACTATCTCACAATCTAACCACTTCTGTGCCACCCTATCCTGATATTTAGGCGGAAGAAAAAAGGAAACAGAGATGAAGAAGCATGGGAGGTCCAAGGTGCAAAGTGAATGCTGCCTTTAGTTGTCAATCTTAAAAAAGGGTAGTCATGATGAACGTGTATAGTATCGTTCTTGTTTGGGCTGTCCCACTGCAGCCTGCCTTATAGTGTTAACTATACAAATACATTTTAAAGTGCTTTTTGTGTAGTGTATAACTGTAATTTAAATTTCAATCATTCCCTCCTCTTTTGTCATTTTCTGGTACCTATCATGTTTTATCAGAAATGACAATTGTCGTTTTATTAAAGGTAAATAACCTAAACATTAAGTCGTTTAAAAATGGCAAGATAAATGCATATATTTGTCACTGCATACATTGTGAATTACATCAAGGAAGAAAGTGCTGCAAAAGCAAGTGCCTTGATTTGTTCTATTCTTGGGAAAAGTATCATGTCCAAAAGTACATGTGAGTTTTGATGTTAGCAATCTTGATTGTAGCGTATTACTCTTCATTTTTTAGGTCAAATTCATTGTAATTTTTAAAACTGTGTAACAATTAACACAATAACAAATGATTGGGAGAATGTTTTCAGTTTTAATTACTATTCTATGTTACACAGAAATACTTTAAAACTTACCTGTATAATAAATTACCTAATAATTTATTTTTTTATCGACAACTGTTTTGAGCAACTAATTTGCACATTTATATATTTGTTTAAATTTTAGTGATCTTTGCCAACACTAATTTCATGCTACTGACCTTGGCCCAGTTTCTTAAAAACATCAGAGTTAGATCATCTTAACAGGGAGAGAGAGTGTTCAGTGTGATGCTCACAACACCACTTAAGAATCTTATTTGTTCTAAGATGATTTTGGGAAAGCCAGCCCTGTAGATCAGATGTAGATCAGATTCAGATTCAGATCAGAGATTCAGATTCAGATTCAGAGGACTGGTCTAAAAATTAATCAAAACTATATACGCTGGAAACAACAGTTTGTATTCATCACTGTGTTCATAAAATAAATAAATAACACAATATCTGAATGCAGGAATTTTTATATTTAGCAGCATTTCTATGAAAGAACATCTGTGGGCAGATCATGGACAGGTCAAGTGCTATGCTCTCACACAGTGTTATTGATATCTATTTAAACTAATTAGACATTAGAGTACGGACTGTGGCCATTTTCATTCACAGCAAATGGTAGATGATAACGCTTTCACAGTTATAATACCAGACCAAGCATGTTACTTAGCCACAAGTGTGAACCTATTTCTTCTAACCACTCTTTCATAACCTAATCAGATCTCTCTGCACTGACCAGGGAGGTGAAAGACTGAAAAGAAAGAGAGAGACCTCGTCCAGAGCACATGCCCCGTCCCACTAACCTGGATCTGATAGTAATCCAATACTCTCCTTCCCACAGCATGAAGAGAAAGCTGGCACAGCGCTCCTTCCCTCTGCCGCACATGCCAACCTCAAAGCCACCAGAGATCTGATCCAATCAGGTGCTCTTACATAGTTGGATCAGATTTAAAAGGAGACAATCCATGCTGCCTGTCTGGAAGGCCTGGTCCTGTCCTGCTGGAAATGGACACCAAAAAAGGAAAAAAGAGCAAAATATACAGCACTGTATGTCAGGAATCTGATACCCAATCTTTTTAACGTTCCAGCGGTGACAGAGCCAAATGAATATGGCAGAAGCATTAAAGGACCTTGGGCAGTATCCAGTGATTCAAAGCCTTGTCTGAGTTTGGCTTTGCCTTTTTTCTTCTTTTTTTTGTGATGACACATCAGGATTTTTTCTCTTCAAGGTCACTCTCCCAAAATGCAGTTCAAATCAAAGAACGTACAGAGCCTCTTCAAATGCCTATCAATCATGCGGTCTGACCTTCCAGTTCTTTTGCCGGAATATCTACCTCTCTGGCAGACTTGCAGCATTGAATGAACACACACTTGAGTGACAGACTCTGTCTATTCAGGTGGACCTGACTGTTACTGGGTTGAGCGTTGGCCTTGTCTGGGGATTGAAGGACAGGAAAGCTCAACACTGGCTCAACACGTTCAAGTAAGGGGTTGGTGGAAACGCGGTGTCGTTCTGTCACAAGAATGGCTCGGGTTGGTGACTAGAAACCTATAGTGTTGAAATCATGCCCAAGTTAGGCCACTGGAATAATATAAGGAAGGACTCATCAGCTTTAGTCCTGGAGGGTGAGAAATTCAACACCCCTTCAGGATTTTCCTGCTCATATTCACTGTTCATACTCATCAGTCTGAGGTTAGATTTCAGTTTGTGGTCAAGGATAAGCCGCTGAATACATACATCTCTGTACTAACAATGCTTTGTAGCTCTAAATTTAGACCTTAATAGGAGAAGAAAAGAATACAAAAGGCTGAGTAAATGTCAGACCCCACAGTCATTTGCCCTTTGGTGAAAAAAGCTGTTAAAATAAAACAGTTTTGTGGGTTTTTAATTGTAATTGTTGCTTACGCACCAGCGTAAGAAAGGCTAAGAAAAATTGGATGTGAAAGGATGCAGAACTGTGAGGACCTTACAGAGAATTTAATTGAAGAAGCTGTTGCATATCTTAGAAAAACACTAAAGACCCCATAAAGCTTCAAACATCTGAATGTGTTTGAAAGAAATATTTATGCAGATTTCACAAAACTGAAAGCAAGTCTCCCAAAAGAATGGGCAGCTATAATGTTAGCAGACTGTGAACATACTAAGACTTGTAAAATTATTTAACTATACCTTATATTGTATAGCATATAAAATATAAATTACTTACTGCCATGTACTTAGCCTGCTCCAAAACATCCATTTAACACCTGGAAAGCTTATTAATGACTTCAATATTTGTGTTAGACATGCTGAGGGAGAAAAAGGAGAGAGAGCTCTGAAGTGTGCAAGACATTCCAGGAGTGGGACTGAGAACCACTGTGCTAGATAATTAATGACCTGACCATTTACAGTTTTCTGGGAGATCTGTGACGTTGGTTTCAGGTCTAATATTAGGATTTAGATTCAAGAGCTATTTGCCCTCGCTAGGTTAAAAATATGTTGTTGTATTTCTGGCAGTTGATTTTAGCACTGTAAATTTATAATACTTTCCTTTATCTTGACAAACCCATACACAGAGTAATCTAATCAAACATGCCTACATTTTAAAAAAATCAATTGCTTAAACAAAGTATTGTAGAAATTTTAATTTTAAGGTAGAGCTGGACACAGTTGCTACGTGAGACAAAACGACTATGAGTGTTTCTTCTTAAAAGATGACTTCTTCACTTTAAATGAAAAGGTGGCTTGACAAGAGGAACCAGGCCCTGAGGAGCAATACTGCCCCCTAATGGAGCACCCAAAGTAGTGTCCTAATCACTAAATACTGTACAATACTGGATAAACAACAGAAAGAAAAACCCAGAGGCGTGATGAATTTTGTTTTATAATTATCAATAATATAGATACAACAATATCTGTACAACAGATTATAAATACATAAAGACCAGTCGGGCAAAAGAAAAAAAGAGCTGTACTAACAGACTCTAGACTCAATTTTATGAGAAACAATGTAAAATGTTTACACTCGATTGATTAACTACAGCAGGAAGAAACAAATGGAGTACAGGAGTAAACAACACAACATATTTGATACTCCAAGTGCACTGTTGACAACAGATTTTATTCTCAAATTATTTTTTTTTCCAGAAGTGCACAAGTAGAAATAACCTTCAATCTGTCGGCATAGAGCCTGCAGATCAAATACATTTTTCTCTCTTATGGGTGCAGCACACATTCTCCCAACAATGTTTAATCATTCATCAAATATAAGAACTGGAAGCCAATTAAAGACATTAAAGAAACTGGGGGGAAAACAACGGGTTAGATATGTTTTTGGCCGATCCAGAGTCTCCTTTTAAATATAGTGCCAAATCTAATCACTTAATCACTGGAGGTAAAGCATTTTAGAATCTTACCTACACTTACTCAGTATATATTTACACTGCTGACCATGTGAAGTTCTCAAAATGAAAGGCACATAGGCAGAACATCTTTAAGGTAAACATTGCAAAGTCTCTGTATGAACTCCAGTGGATGAGGAGGTAAATATTGATACAACTCTCATTCACACCCTGTAAAGAAAAAAAATGAATTGTTCCTCTCAGGTTCTGCCTTATTGAAATCAACTAATGTAACGAATTCCAGTCAAGGTGTAATGTAATAATGTAATTAAGTTCTAAAACCCTACTCGGTCTGCAGTGATTCACTGATTTACACCTAAGGCATACAAGACTATGCTGAGTTGTGCAAAGGGGTGGCAGAGTTACTACGTGGTACTGCAATGCCTCCATTTCAGATTTCAAAATTAGATACAGTTTCCTGTGCTCTCAGAACAATCTAGGGACTGTATCATTTTATTCATTCAGTTCATTTGCACCAAGTAGTTTATAATGGGAAAAAAAAATCATCATGCACATATTTACACTGTGTTTCACAATAAAACCCAAGCAATTTATAACAACGTTGTCGATCCAACATATCCATTTCAGAGAGCAAGTAGTGCAACACACTCTTGCTGATATGCAAACAATATATCTCTCTCTCTCTCTCTCTCTCTCTCTCTCTCTCTCTCTCTCTCTCTCTCTCTCTCTCTCTCTCTCTCTCTCTCTCTCTCTCTCTCTCTCTCTCTCTCTCTCTCTCTCTCTCTCTCTCTCTCTCTCTCTCTCTCTCTCTCTCTCTCTCTCTCTCTCTCTCTCTCTCTCTCTCTCTCTCTCTCTCTCTCTCTCTCTCTCTCTCTCTCTCTCTCTCTCTCTCTCTCTCTCTCTCTCTCTCTCTCTCTCTCTCTCTCAAACACACACAAAAAGATCACTGAATAAAGGCAAATCTTCAATTGACTTGCACTGCACAATTTCCATATTAGGCCAAGATAGGGCTTTATTAGAATAACCTCAGCATAGTGACCTTCACTAGAACAGTAAACACATCATTCAATATAAAAACCTCTTGATAAATTACAATGACTTCATAAGAGTGTTTCTGTCCAGAGTAAGTGAGAACTAAGGTGCCTTATTCAAATGATACTGAAGTGCATTTTCCTGTACAAAAAAAAAACTAATTTGTTTAGACAAAAAAATTGATTTGTAGAAACACAATATATACACACACACACACACCTCCTCTGCTTCCAGACAAAGACAGACACACACTGCTGGTTTCTGACAGAATCACTGAAAGTGACTGAGTAGCGAAATAGGCGAATAAATCTATTTTGAATCACCAATGTTAGTACATCTCAATTTCAAAGTTCAAAAACATCAGCAGGAAAGTGCTTTTCTTACAGACATAAACACTCACTCATTGTCTCTAACCGCTTATCCAGTTCAGGGTCGTGGTGGGTCCGGAGCCTACCTAGAATTACTGGGTGCCAGTCCTTCACAGGGCGACACACACACACACACCTACAGACACTTTTGAGTCGCCAATCCACCTATCAACATGTGTTTGTGGACTGTGGGAGGATACTTGTGCACCTGGTGGAAACACATGTGGACAACACACCAAACTCCTCACAGTGGGATTTGAACCCACAACCTCCAGGTCCCTAGAGCAGTGTGACTGCAACACTACCTGCTGCGCCACCGTGCCGCCATCCAGACATAAACAGTTCCTCTGAAATGTGCTTTTTATACAGGCCTACAACTACATCAACAACAATTAAAGCTGATTATTCTTGTGGACACACATCTGAAGGGATGTACCTTAAAAGACCTTTACAAATTTTACATAACAAAAAAGATTTTTATACACTATGTCCATATAAAAATACATCCCTTTATTTGAAATATACCCACAATGGCTTGGTTCTTGGATAAATATCTACACTATGAAGATGCATGGGACCAAAAAATATATATATGAAAGCTTTACAAATATGCACAGTTTTACTACTACATTTAACAGAGACTTGTCTATTCTTACCCTGTTTCTCCCTTTTTCTCATCCTGTAAAACCACAGAAAAGCCTTAGATACCACCAAGCATTATCCCATTAGTCAACATACAAACAACTACAGACAGTGCTTACATTTTCAGGGCCCAATTCAGTCAGAAAAATAATCTGACTGGCAAAATTTATCATTCTTCCTCCAAAACCTAGTGTAATTTAAATTGCAGTCAGACAAAGAAACTGGAACCTCACAAACTCAGGATCAAGCTAATTTTGCCTCATACACTGTAAGATGCAAGATGCCTGCCCCATATCTATTTGTGCATTAAATCAACAAAAGAGCAGGCAGAAAAAAAAGTAGTCTACCCCACAATCACAGAAACTAAAAAGTACCAAAACATGTGAGTGAGTTATAGCAAGTAAAACAAAAAACAACTATAGCCAAATAGTATTAAACAGACTATCTAGATATAGCAGCAAGGATCTTGGCAGATCATTTGGTGTGTAACAGATATTGCACTTCTGAGCTAAGCAAGAAATAATAAAACAGAATTGAATGTGCAACAGGAGAAATGTGTTGGCACAGGGAGTGCAGTAAGAAAGGAGGAAAACTGGAGGTGTATGTATTAACAGCCATACTATTAATCCCTTTCATTAATCTGGACCCTTGCACTGGGTCAGCTATTTACTTGCCCTGAAAGTTGCTCAGCTCCATATCATCCTTACGCCGTCTTTGCTGGGCAAAAGTGAGCTGAAAGGATAAAGTTTGGCTTTGGCTGGATACTTCTGGCCAGCAATGTCTACTTCATAATCACCACGGTTGATAAATTCAGGGGTGACCACAGTGGGGTTGCCATCTAGGCGTGGGGGCTGACAAAACCCAGGCACCACATGGCGCTCGAGTGTGTAACTGTAGGCGCTGCTGGTAGTCACACCCACTAACTCTCCATTGCGGTAGATAGGCTCCCCCCACCACGGCCACAGGTCCAACTCTGTGTCATGGTCTTCCAGCACCAGCATGATGAAGCGCCGTGTAACACCCTCCTGACGCTGTTTCAGCAGAGCCTCCCTCCCTAAGAAATCTGTATGCTGAGAGAGAAAGAAAAGAGGTATATCACAATCCAAGTTCTACTGTAAGTAAATTAAGTTTGCTAAATTTATATTTCAACGAAAATTTAAGAGGGCAATTTTATTTTTCTTTGCTTAGCTCAGTGGTTCTCAAATTTTTCTATCATTCCCCACCTCAAACGAAGGGGAATTTCCGTGCCCCACCTGTACCATAAATGGTAATGAACATGGAAATTTACAATTTTCTAATTTATTGAAGTAACATTAACTTCTATCTCTAAATCAGTAGCTTAGCATTATAACACCACATACAACATTTACATCACTATTCAAGCATTCAAAAATACAAAACATTGGCCACTAATTAAACTGTGCTTCAGTTTCTCACTTTTAAATCTTTCCAAAAATGAGCAAAGGCAGGTACCAGGGCGTAGAAGTGAGTTTGATACTGAGGGGGACATATTTCCTGAGTCAAAGCCCACCCCATTCTCAAAATATTAGATAGCTATAAGCTGATTCCTGTAGATAAGGCAGTAAACTACTGCATTTATAATGATGTGTAACAGCATTTAATTAACATTAATGTTAGAGAGTGAAAATACGTCCCAAACAGCACACTATGGAACTTGAAACAGAAACACAGATAATAATTATATACATTAAAAAAGTAGAAAAGTTAATGTTCAGTATCAAGGTTAGCAAATCTACCTAATTCTCCAATTCTGCTTAAACAAATAAAAAGAGTACAATTACAGACTATTACTGACCTTATCAAATTTGACACGGAATTCACGGCCACATTCCAGGGGTGTAGTGAAGGAATCCAGGTCCTGTCCCCAGAAGGCAAAAAACTTCTCAATGCGGAGGCTACGCAGGGCATAGTAGCCTGCATTACGAATGCCATATTTCTGACCCACTGACATCACCTCATTATACACATGCAACGCATACTGGGGAAAAGAATTTGAGAGAGAATATATTAAATACAATTTTAATAGGATGTGGTACTGCAGCATGTGCTTTTGTTACTCACCTCTATAGGGATGTACAGCATGAAGCCTGGCTCTCCAGTATGAGTCATACTCATTACCCTAATTCCATTGGCATAGCCCACACTCATTTCCTGCAGTTATCACAAAATGCTTTCAGAAACATAACATTTCCATCAGAAAACAATATAATTATTTATAGCATGTGTTATTAGTCCTTGATTCAAAACAATAAAATATATAAATACAATATACAAATTTAGTATTATGTTACAAGTAATTGGCCAATAATCAAGTTTTATATACACAAATTAATACATGTAAATTTGCACTCTCTTTTTGTACAAAGTCAGTTGTTGTTATACAGTATCTTTATGTCAAAACGTATTACATTACAATACACTTTTAAGCTCTGGCCAGTAAGGTGGAACAAATTTCACATTTGTGAAAAATAATTTTCCATTTATTGGCTCATTACAAAACCATTAGCATGGATTAGGGCATGCATCATGTAAATTATATCTATATTAAAAGGGGCATTTCCATTTCAATTCACATGTAAATGAGGAACGAGTGCAGAAGCATGTATTTCATACAGAAGTTGACTAAATAATCTTGCCAATGCCTCTGCCTACCACTCACCTTACAAAACAGGGAAGGGAAGTGTTCTGGAGTCATAGACACATAAGAGAGTTCAGACAGCACATCCATTGCCCGAGGTCCAATAAGATTCAGAGCTGCAAGGGGTGACATTTCAAAGAGAAGAAAATGCATAGTTCTTACTGCAGGAAGCCAATGTCAATAATATGTCAATAATAAATTACATAATAATCATGTCAACAATAATAATCATGTCAATAATAAATTACAAAAATAAGCGTCCTATATTCGCCTACAATGGACTGTGCTAATAAAATATTTTCCTTTGTAGAAACTGACACAGTCACACATTCACTTTCTTACTCTAACACTCATTATTTCTCTCATTCACTCACCAGTGTATTTCCAGCTGACATCCTCCAGGTGAAGCTGGGGATCACTGGGCATGTGCCTCTTTATCCAAGACCAGCAATGCACTTGCTGATCCGTAGGCGAGATGATGAAGAAACTAGGGGTTTACACAAACATTATGCATATTAATTACAGCACTTCAATTAATACACTGCTTACCCACATTAACTGAAAATGTTTAATGCTGACAAAAAAGTTCATAAGTAATTTACATATAAAATGCACATTTAAAGAGACAGAAAAATAAATCCCTACACCAACCTGTTTTTACTAAGGCGCACAACGCTACAGTCATTCTCATAGCCACCTTTCTCATTAAGCATTCCTGTGTGGACAATGTGACCCACAGGAACATCCAGATCATTGGCACACAGCTGCTGGAGCAACTCTAGGGCTTGGTCCCCACTTGACTAACAAGGAAATAAAGGTAGATAAGGAATGAAGTAATAGGCAAGGAGTCAAGTATTTCAAAACATATTTACAAGCTTAGTTGAGATTCTAAATGCACTGTAATTTCACCACAACAGCTGCACATTATGGAGATAAATTGTTGCAAACTATTTTGTTGTTGCAATAATTAATGCATTATTTGCAGCACATCCACTAATTATGAAGAGGAATTGGTGCCAAATTGAAAAGCAATAACTACAATAGGACACTGAAATGCAATCCACACACGTCATTGCTTTTGCAAACTAACATAATTAAAAGCAAAACCCTTATAACCCGTTCATGTTGCTTGACCTCTTTACTGAAAAACAATACTAGGATTTGCAGTTTAAAAATTACATGCTCAATTAGTGTCAAAGTTTAATACAGTAACCTCAAAATGTAATCAGTACACAACTGTATTGCTTTACATCATAAGGCACTCCAAAAAAATAAACGTTTCATTGAAATGCAATTCGGGGCGGCACGGTGGCGCAGCAGGTAGGTGTCGCAGTCACACAGCTCCAGGGACCTGGAGGTTGTGGGTTCAATTCACGCTCCGGGTGACTATCTGTGAGGAGTTGGTGTGTTCTCTCCGTGTCCGCGTGGGTTTCCTCCCACAGTCCAAAAACAAACGTTGATAGGTGGATTGGTGACTCAAATGTGTCCGTGAGTGAATGTGTGTGTGTGTGTGTGTGTCTGTGTGTGTGTCTGTGTTGCCCTGTGAAGGACTGGCGCCCCCTCCAGGGTGTATTCCTGCCTTGCGCCCAATGATTCCAGGTAGGCTCTGGACCCACCACGACCCTGAACTGGATAAGTGGTTACAGACAATGAATAATACAACACTCTAGTTACTCACTGTAAGTTCAAACTTGGTGAAAGAAGACATGTCAATGACGCACACGGCCTCTTTACAGCACTTTACCTCAGCTCCTACAATATCAAACCAGTCCGGCTTGTAGAAGGTTTTACTTTGGTCCAAGGCCAGTAAATCTGCAAGGTTTACAGAGAAACAGGTTGAAGACAAATGCAAAGACTAAAAACATCTCAGAGGACTTTTCTCTTTTTGTTTGTCCTTTATTTGCTTGACAGTATGTTAGGTCAGTACCTAAACTAGGTAGTACCATGAATGAAAAATTTTTTTTATTAATATACTACTATTTGAATTATTTAAAAAATGATGACTTAAATAAAATAGTTTCTCACCCTTCCCAGCTGGGACAAAATATTTGGCACGCTCAAAGCCATGTTTCTCCATCCAGCGTGCCCCCTGGGTGTCTAATCTGTCATACAGGGGGCTGGTGCGCAGCTGCCTGCCTGTCTGGAAGTCCCACCTTGGGACTTTCAGTTCATACAGCAGAGCTAAAGCAACCAGAGAAGGGAATGGAAAAAGAAAGGAACTAAAATCCACTGAGCCAGGTTCAGCAAATCTGAGTGTGACTAAATGTCAACTGTATTGTGAACTAAGAACTGTAACAAATAACAAATTATTAATTAATAATAAATGAGCAATTCATTCAAGAATTGTATATGCTAAACCAGAATATTTTTGATACTTACGCATGACCTCCATTACACGATGGCGCAGAAATGTGCGGCTGCTTTGAAGATTGCCAAAGCGCTTGATGTCTAATGGCCATACATTGGCACTTGGATAACCATAGGTCATCCATTCAGCCAAGTACCTGATTTTAATAAATATTTAAGAATGTTAGTGTAAAAAAAACAACAAGAATAACCAAACAAATCAAGCAAAAGATGAAATACAAGAAATATTAAATTAGAATATCTTCTTCTTACTTGCCAGCTCCACCTGCGAAGGACAAGCCAGAGGAGTTCATGCCGGCCAGGACAAAGTAACCATGCACACCAGGAGTCTCCCCCATTAGACAGCGCATGTCTGGGGTGAAGGACTCAGGACAGTTCACCAGCTGGTGGATCTCACATGCGTCCAAGCTCGGCATTCTCCTCAGCAGGGCATTCAACATGGGCTCTGAAGTACACAGGAAAAAGAGAAGCACAAACTGATAAAGATAAAAGTTATTTTCAGATGATATATATTTGCAAATTTGTTTTTTGTCCTTGCCCCCCACTGCTTCCAACTTTGGAATGTGATTTTAGTTTTCTTAGACAAAACTAAATCTGAAGTGGTAAACAGATTAAACAGTGGGTGGCAACATATATACTTCCTGGCAGCTCAGAATATTTACAGTCATCCTTAATACCTTTACACAAATGTCAAAATACACCTGTCATGGAGATAAAATATGACTGAAATGGAGGCAGTAAATCTTTATCATTATGTGTTTGTTTCCAAGAACCCTAGACAAATCCAATATGCAGGATTCTACCACAGAAAAATATAGTGATTAGGACCATCATAAGGTAAGATTTTTTACTGATTATATAGAATGTGAAAATATAATGCTATACCATAATTACTGTATCACTACAATATCTATTAGACTTAACTGCTGTTAGAAACAATTACACCTTTCTTCTCATCTTCTGCAAACAATGTTGTTAGAAATTTGTTCCCTCTCTATTCAAATAAACAAAAGTGAAAAGTTTCATGTCAAAGATAAATGTGCAGTGAATGCGTTGATAAGCTAGACTCACCAAAATGGTCCCAGTCCTCCTGCATGTTCTGGATTTCTAGTTGATTGCGTCCCTCAGTGAAGATGGGTTTCGGGTTCTTTTCAAAGCCTCCTGATAAAACACCACCCTGCCAGGCTCGTACATAGATGCGTCCATCCATGTCCATAACCACTACACAGTTATATAATATACAGTCAACCTCTTGAGCTCAGTAGACACTAGAACCAACTCAATACTAATTTAACCCTTTCAAGTTAGAGCTATTTCTTTCATTTTGATCTGAACTTTTTAACCTTCAATGTCAAGAAGTAACAGAAGAATTGTATAATAGATGAAAATGTGTAAAGGATAACAAGGAATGTTATCAACAATAATTCTGCAGAGGACACAAAGGTGCTAATGAGTACACATTTAGAATCCTTAATTTCACACAGGATTTCTGGGGTGTTTTTTTCTTAGTTAACTACATTTGGTGTTTTAGTAATAAATGTCAATTCTAAGGGTTGAGTAATGATTTTTTTTAAAAACAACAATAAGTTACTAATCAATTATACAATTTACCAATTATCTCATGTATGTGTTTGTTTGTACTGTATATATCTGAAATAAGAAAACAGACAACTTGACTGTGTCCAGCATCACCTGGTGTTTTGGGTAGCATAGGCTCCTGTAGAGATTTGGTGAGGAGGTAGAAGTGTTCACAGCCATGCAGGGGCACAGACACTTTCACTTCGCTACTCTGGCCGAGCTCATACGCCCACTGAAACATCAACAAACAGAAAAATGTCCACTTCTAATAGAGGGTTCTTTGTGTACGTAAGCCACAATTAGCCACAGCACATGCATGTATATGCACATATTTGCAGGCTCACACACATACACGCAAGACTTTTATTAGCAAGCAAAAACAACACACGTAAATGACAATTTAAGTCATCAGTACTGGAGTGCTAAAGAAAAGTATTTTTCAACCTGTCCAGCACAGTTGACAAAGTACTCGCACTCTATGTTGCCTCTGTCTGTCTCCACTCCTGTGACATGACCCTTTTCTACAAGAACATGGTTCACACTGGTTCGTTCATGGATCTGGACTCCTAGAATAAACATATTAAGATATATGTGGAAACAGCACTGCAAAACATGTCTATAAATCAAACAACAAAAATCTCACCATGCCCTACTGCTGCTACAGCAAGTGCATGATTAACATCTGGCGATGATACCACAGCATCTCCTGGGAGATGGAGAGCACCCACCAAATCATGAATGTTGACCAAGGGATGAATCTTGGCAATGTCTTTGGGTTTGATAACATCACAAGCAATCCCAAGTACCCTACAAGACATCAAGAATGAAATGGCATCAATTTAGTGTTTACATAAGTTGTTTACATATTCCAAATTACACAGTCCAAGGCATTCACAATTTTCATATATTTTACTGTTTAATAATAGTGCATGGAAAAGCCTAGCAACCTTACAATATTTATGATATCGAGAAAAATGCAATGCCTACTACACCAACAACTCATTTCTTTTTTTGATTCAGATTCAAAAGTCTGTGAGTAGGTGTGAGTTTGTGTGGCCCTGTGAAGGACTGGTGCCTCCTCCAGGGTGTGTTCCCACCTTGCGCCCAGTGACTCCGGATAGGCTCCGGACCCACCACGACCCTGAATTGGATAAGCGGTTTCAGACAATGAATGAATTAATTAATTATTTTGATTCAGTGTTTATTTCTTGGTATCACTGATCTCTTATTTCTGTTGGTATCCTAGTTGAATGTTATTTTAAATGTGAAATTATTAGCCCTAGATAGGAGGCATTCCCTGAGTAGACAGTAAAAGCACTGCTGTATTTGTGACTAAGAAAGTTGTATACATTTCTTAAAATTAACAGTTAAAAACTACTATTCAAAATGAACAGGTAACCCATATATGTCTTCTGAGATTTTGATGCAATGCTGATAAGGATAGCATGAGGTCATTTTGATGGTGGGGAAACAAGAGCACCCAGAGGTAATGCACAGAATGGGGACAACCCAGAAAACAATGACCCAAGGCAGTAATTAAATCCCCAAATCTATGACACTGTGGTGTACAGAGACAGTACCTGTTGAGCACCGTGATACCCCTATATTATAAATATTATATTACATAATTAATACATTGTATATTATATAATGCGTATAACACATTAATTATTCAATTATACGTGCAATGGATACACTTGGTTACCTCAAATTAATACTATTTCATTTGGCATCCCATCACTGCTGTAAACAATAATGATTCATACATTTTCTCTACATTGCTGCATTTTACATTAGACCACTGATTTTGTTTACACCTTAACCATTTATTAAAACAAAAAATATGAAAGAAACTATTTACAACCAGTTATGCCAGCACTGCTTTCATTTATATTTAGATAGTCACCATTTCAGTGTTAAACTTTATACAGGTCATTGGAGACACTTATTTTGTATTTATCTGATTAAGGAAAGGACATTTTAGCTTATGGCTTAAAAGTGGGGAGAGAGAGGGGGGAAAAAATAAAAAGAAAAGAAAATTACTTGAGCCTTGATGCCAGACGCTTCAGGGAAAGGAAACGATCCTGATTCTGAGCCAAACAGAGTGAACCGGTCCTGACAAAAGCTAGAGAACACATAACCACAATCACTCCAACTCCCATACACTTTTAGCAGCTTTTCCAATTTTTAGCAATTTTTTCCAAAGCTTGTAATTTGTAAATTTGAAATTGTCACACCTGTTTTTACTCCAGTCTCCTCCTCCAAACGCTCATAGAGTGCATTAGAATAGTCTGCCATTTGGCTCTCAATGGAAATAGGTTTGGCAACACTTACTATTCCTGCACATAGCCGGGTTGTGCCTGCTCCAAGTCTGAAATAAACCCAATCAAACAATGAACCGTTATTGTGTCTGTATTTCACTAAGGTGTGTCATATCATGAAAAGACTTCAAATCTTTTATTATCAATTATATATTGATAATATATTGATACAAATAATTATTTGTATAATTATCAAACTAAACAAAAAACAAACAAACAAATAAAAAACAACAAGAGCCATTTCTTACTTCCGTGTTTCAAAATAATTTGTATATCTTATTGCATTACACAGTGTATTTTTTGTCAGATACTAACCTCCCCTGTTCTAAGAGCACAACCTCTGTCCACCCTAACTTGGCAAGATGGTAGGCAACAGATGTACCAACAATTCCACCACCACATATTACCACTCTGGCCTGGCTGGGTAGAGGTGTGGGATGGCTGTCATGAGCAGTGCTTAAAAAGCGAATTGAGCCCCACAGGCCCTGATGGTCCAGTCTTGATCCACACCATTTAGTATCTGAGAAGAACCGAGGGAGAAGGGCAGGCGAGAGGGCCCTAGAGCTCCACACACAGGTGTGCATGGCTCTTCCACCTATAGAACAACATATAAAGAAATATATAATCTTGCAGTTATACTCATTAATAGCTCATACTTTGGCCATTTTCTCATTAAATAAAATGAAACCTATGTAAACAGGCTGCAGAGTACAACTTCGGCTAAACAAATTAGAAGAACATGAAGCCAGTGTATCTTGCACCAAATATATCAAATCAAAAATCACACCAAACAGAGACCGTTTCAATGCATATAATAATAATAATAATAAAGGAATTTTTTACACATCACCTAATACTAGCATTTTAAAAGGCATTGCTTAAATTAGCTACTTCTAAGATTGGGACCAAGTACACAAACTCAAACTGCTCCAACTTATGGATGTCTTAAACTTACATTATTGCTCTGAACTGTTTGTGACAGTAGCTTATTAGTTTTGAACCAAGTGATTGATGATCTCTGAAATAACATTTGTGCTTTGAATCTTGGAGCTTAAAATTCACCAAGGACAGCGAGTAGAATTACAACTAACGTTGAAACTAACGCTAAACTCCCTTATGTTTTGTTCTGCAGACACTTAATTTAGATCAGATGTGGTGATTTAGGGCTGAAACAAACCCCAATTTCTTCAGTGTCAGTTCAACATATACATTTAAGGCGATGGAGTGTCTTAAAGATAGCGAGCATTGAACGGTGTTCACTTTTGAACGCTTTTCTGTGTGGCGAGATGAATACTTTAAACGTTACGACTAGCTAGAGCCTAACAGCCGTAGAAGTCAACCAAAATATCCTCGTCCGATTTTTAGCAAGTTAGGCAACATTAGCGAAATGTTACACTTGACAAGTTATAGACGTTATTTAGAAACATTTTTAAGCTTGTCAGGCACCGACATTGAGTTCGTTATCTTCCACTTAGTGTGTATGAGTCCTCAAGGTTAGAACAGTAAACACAGTATGTCAACTTGGTCACTCTTACAGCAGTTTCTGATTCTAATTTTCCGTTCCACCTTAAATGCTGCAGTAGTTAGCTAACACTACTGTTTAAAGTTAAAAGGGAATTTCAAATTTTACAAAATTATTGGTTTAAGTCTGTAGATGCATTATCTAGATGATAATCATGTGCAACTATAGAGTTATAGCCAAATATGTGTTTATAAAATGAACCTGTCCAGTGGCATCTGTATAATTTAAGGTTACCTGTTAATCCCACTCCTCCTCCAAATGATAGTATTTAATTATAAGCCTTGCCCAGTCACTAACTAACTTCACTGGAAAAAAGAAAACCGACACAGTCTGAGGACTGTCAAAATTAACTCGGCGGTAAAGCCAATATTTAGGTGACATTAGCTGATCTCCGGGTAGTTAGCTCGCTCGCTAGCTCTGTGGCCTTTGCTGCTGTTGGATGTTGTTCTTCTTCTTCCTCCGCTCCCGAGTCAGACCCTGAGACATAGCGCCGCTCTCCGTCCACATCCAAGAAGTACAACATATATTTTTTATTATTTATTTATTTATTTTTTTTGACTACGAAAATTGTAGATAAGATGATATGCCTTCTAAACGACATTTATGGTGGAAAGGAAAATCAATAAGTAACACCAGCCTTGTCAAAATATTTCAGGTGGATTTGGACAGTAAATGTAAGGAAATGGCGACCGCTTGTTCATTTTTGCTTAGGTAAATGTTTAGTGAAATAATGGACACATTTCTGTGTAAATATGTTGACTGTGGCACATTCTTCTTAACTATTATGGCCCAAGTTCTTAAACTCGTCTGTTGCTTGTTCGTTTAGTATTCCTCAAACTGGCAACCAATTCGAGCTTCACTTCTGGGAAGGAGGCAAACAGCTCCCTCCAGTGTTTTGAAAGTCTATTATAGTTCCGATTTTAAACGCTTGGTGTCAGTATTACACATTGTTCCTTTAAGAAAAACGTTAACCGTGAGGGAACGTTCCCAACAACCAAAATAGAATATTCTGGGAACATTCGAAGAACACGTTTTTTTTTAGCATTCTAACTCTTAAATTAAACGTAAAAGGGTGAAAATAAAACAGAAATATTCCACATAATTTTCAGAGTAGTAACACTGTTGTGCTCTGCACTTCATTGGCTAAAATTTGGCTAAATGTAAATACGCTGGGAACCAGGCCCAGAACTCAGGATGTTTTCTAAACCTTTTTTCACTAGTATTATATTTTAGCTGCCAAAATATGTCCATCGGGCCAAAAAGACCTCTAAAGACAGTAAATTACCCTAACACTCATCCTCACACCCCTTTTACACAATGAAAATACAACAAATAAATAATAATAATAATAAACTCAATTAGAACATTATCTATTTTTAATAAAGTATGTTTTTTTTTTACTCTCGGCTCACCAGTGTTTTCTAGTTTTGGTGGTTGGTGTGTGATCCTTCTGTGTTTCAGCACACTGTAGTTTTGGCTGACAACAGTGGATCATTCTCAGTGCTGCAATGACCCTAATGTGGTTGTGATGTGTATGAGTGGATCAGACACAGCAGTGCTGCTGGAGTTTTTAAACATTGTGTCCACCCACAAACCTACCTCACTGGTAGTTTGGTAGTCTGCATGCATCAGTCTCCAGTGTAACGCTGTAGTCTAGAGGAAAGCCAGTTGGATACCTACTTCAACATTCTGCATACACACTTGCCCTATGCTGTGTTCTGCCATTCACCTGTAAAATATACTCTCACATACTCCAATTGCAGACTGTTAGTACTGCAGGCAAAAAAAAAAATTAGACACATTAGGCACATAATTAGAATTTAGCAGAAAATGACTGAAGGAACACCATACCCATCGCTTGGATCAACTTCTCTCTCACTGTTCTTGATTGCTATGCTTGAACCTGAAAAACACCTGGCCATCACAGAGCATCACGCACTCACATATACACTCACACACTGACCTATTGATACTTTTTGCATGGCCAATCCTCCTACCAGCATTTGTTTTTGGATGGTGGGAGGAAAATTAAGTACCCAGTGGAAATTGAGTATCCACGCCGACATGGGGAAAACACAGCAAATTCCTCACAGACAGTGACCCAAGGCAAGGAATGAACTCACAAACCCAGAATCCTGGAGATGTGTGACAGTGACACTATCTGGTGCTCTGCTATAAATTTATAAATTTCTGCTATAAATAAATTTAATGATTAAATTATTGAGTGATTTCTTTTTCATTTTGTCAAACATGGGCATATGTTCTCTGATGAGAATAATGAAATATGAAACGCAATTGTTTTATTTATTAAGTTAAATCCTAAAGTAATTCTTAATTACCAATTCTGATTGTTTTGAATTGTCTGCATATATTTTTTTAATTAACATCTGGCATCCTGCATTTTGTTGTTCTTCCTTCAAAAAAGGCAAGCAATTTTTTTCCACTGGTTTAGCGGAGGAGTATTTTTACAGGTCAATCTATTCTAGTGCTTAGATTTACTGACAAACATGAAGTTTCTTTGCAGCAGTGAATCCCATCTTGAGAGTAGAAAGTGTAAAGTCTGAAGTCAATGTATAAGGCCCTCATCAGTGTGCAGTAGCAATGAGATTGATACAGCAGATCATATAAATAAACCCCATGTGAAAACTATGATGTTGCTAACATTAAGAGACATTCTAACTGTTTTTGTTCTCACTCTGTCACAGTATATGCTAGCTACCTGTTGGACGTGTCCCTTGGCCTTTAAAATGTAATTGATTTTCTTACCCCATTGCTTAGGTTCTAGGGTGCCACTTAGCAAGCATTCATTAAAACTCATGAGTCAGAAGCCACAGCAGGGAGACTAATTAACTAAACTTTAAGCCTCAATCAAAAATCACAGCTCAGGCAATTTTTTTTCTTACATCAGGACAGAGGCTTTAAAAAACAATACACTGTTGAGTGGCAGTGATGCACTAGCTGCATTATGTAACATTACATTTGTTGTTAGCAGATTTATCTGTCGATGTAGGCATGATGTAGAGATGTTGAAGCTGTGATATGCTGCTTGTGTTTTAGAGCAAATAATTCACATACAGGAATATGAATTAAATTAAAGACAATGTTCATGGTTGTAATCTAAATACAATTTTGATAAAATTCAGATGTTTCTTCACCATTTGCTAGTCATCAGTGTCAGTAAAAAAATGAAAAAACCTGTCTCAGTCTGGTGTGTTAGTCTTTCTTTCTATGCTCATGGCACAACAGAGGTAATTCCAAATGCTGAAAAGCATGAACTAAGATGAGGATATTGCTCTATTCCTGTTCCATATATTCATAATATTGAGTTATTTTTGCCGTTTCTTATTACTTAAGGTGGAAATGTCTCCAAATTCTGTAGATGGCTAACTGCATTACCGAAAGGGCTACAAAAATAAACAACTCGAGTTACCAGAGTTTCTGTGGTAATTCAAACAGTGAATAAAAACTTACAGACAAATTAAACTTCACCCACGTACAAACAACCGTTAATTTTTCCCTCAAAAAATACCATTTCACCTTAAAAGACTGTGCACTTTTAAACAAAAACAAACCAAAGAGAACTGTGTTTCCCCTCTATTGTAGACGTTCCCTTTAACATCAGGCAACATATTTCTGACATTTCATTGTTTTTATTCTGTAGGTTAGAGTCATTCAAATCTTTGGTTGCCTAGTTCTTACCACCAATGTACATATTCTGACCTGAATGAGGTTTAATTATGCAGAAACTCTGAAAATTCAGTGGAATTCCATTTTAAAAAGATGAACATAAAAGTGTTGCACGGGGCAGCAGCAATCCTTAAAATGTGTGCTAGAGACACCACTGCCCACTGTACTCACCAGGGGTTGCTCAAAATATCAGTGCTTTTTGGAATGTTTTATTTAGCATATTCTTTGAATGGCTGTTTTTTATTTATTTATTTTTATGTCCCAGTGCTTCAAGACAAGAATTGAGCAAGCACATTTTGAAGCATTGAGCCCAAGTTATTTTTGGTAAGAATTCTAATTAGTCTGTGATGTTTGAATCATATTTGCTTTTGCTGTTGGAAGAGATATGGGTTTCATGGTGTAACCATAGACATCATTTTCATGTTCAGTAAACTCACTGAGAGTGTGCTTGGGAAATTCACTCGTGTCCTAAACTCCCAAATAACAGAACTATAGTCCATCAGTGCACATAGATGATAATAAAAATAGTAGATACAAATGTCTTTAAAAATGTTAAAATAAATAAATAAAACAAAATAAATAAAAATTCATTTAAATAAAAACAAATTACTTCAGATGTCTGATCACATTTATCATATAATTTTTAAAAAATCTTGTTTTCCCGCTTAATATTTCATTCTAATGTAATGACTACCTGACTTGAAAGTGTTTTCTTTGTTTTTATTACATCACAGTGCACCAGAATACGAGAAAATATTATTAACCGGTAACATCAGACTTTTCCTCCCCTTTCCAAACACATCAACCTGTCACCAAGAGATTTCAGCTAGCAGAAAATGTGTTATGATTTCGGATTCAACGTGACTTTGAAGAAAATGTAGATCGTCCATCTCTAAGCACATAAGAGAAAACCTACTTTTCACATACAAAGATGAACATGGTATTCTACAAATATACCAAGAGTTTTGATGTAAAATCATCATAATCTTACTCTGGTGCATTCATGTAAAATATTCATTAGCAGTGAAAAATTACATCCACACTTACATCCAACAATACAACTAGTTATACTTTAGATAACATCCTCACACTAACCATCATCAATGCAAAAATCTCGGGGTAGGCCTACCGCATTTTCAAAAAGACACAAAATTTGTTCACATTATTTATTGTAATAAATATATTCAATTGTATGTACACTATTTCAACGTGTGCATTATGTACAAATTCACATCTCTTGCCAAGTATGAACAGATACACCTAAAGACATCTAAAGGTCCTTTGACGAACTGAGACAATAAGGAAATCTGTGCAGTCCAAATCTTGGACACAATCACTGATCTGGAATCTGACTCCAGTGAAATACTGGCTCACAAGTGTAACACTGTTCTGCTGAATGCAGTGGGTTGCTGTGCATTTGCTGAAGCTAGAAGCTTTGAGGTGAGCCTAAAGGACAGTGAGGCTTGTAAATGTTCAGTTTTTTACATTCAGATTCCACGAGGCTCAGCTGGAATGATATTTCTGATACATTCTTAGGCTAGTCTCCTTGTCTCTGTTAAGGGGAGTTCCTAAGGCCAAAAGCTACAAGGATTTTCTTAACACAGATGTACTCAGTTTAACACAAGTTTCCTCATTTTAAAAAACACGCAAATTGCCTTAGCAGCGATCCTTAAGGGCTCTGATTAGTGCGAATATTCCTCAAAGGCTGTTGAGAAAATGGTTTAAAGCTCAAGTCTCACCCTGCTCAGTCTGTTTTGTTGTCTTAGCCACTACACAATTCAGCATGATCCACAAGGGAATAACCTCCTGTAGCTTCATAATACTGCATTATAAAATCACCTCACTAATGGGCTGGGTGCTCATATCCACAATGGCATCGATTTAGCATGCCTCGCCCTCTCTCTCCCTGCATTAATCAGTGCTTAAGTGTAGGCTAGTACAGTCTCACTCTCAATCCAAAGCCTAAACATTCTAAAATGTTTGTTTAGCAGGCTGTGAATGCTGACAGCCACAGTGCTGGTCCCATATTTAAATGTGACATGACAATGTATGAGTAAAAAGATTCAAGCTGATAATTCTTCACTCATTAATATTCATCTTTTGAGCCTACCAGTGTATTTCTGTTACGTTCTTATATTAGCACTGATTGGTGCTAAGTTTTCTCAAAGACTGCTGAGAATGTGATTTCAAGGCAAGTCTTGCCCTGTTTTTGATGTTATTTCAACCAAAACACAATTCAGGAGAATCCACAAGAACAAAGCCTCCTGTAACCTAGAAATAATGCCTTATAAAATTACCAGAGTGATGGTCTAAGTGCTCATATCCAGTGTGCAATAAATTTAGCATCTCTCGCCTTCATTGAACAAAGCTAGCATGAAGAGAAGTACAGTCTGAGCCTCAGTCTGGGCTCAAGAACCCTGTAAGAGTGGGTTTGCAGGCTATAGGTGAAACAGAAACGGCCACAGTGCTGGTCCCACTTTTTGAGAACTGACATGATCCTAATTTCAGAGGTTCAAATCTAAGCATCCTAGGATGCTGGCTATGATTAAAACAATCCCTACAAAGATTTTCATGAGGCCCACTTCGCATTTTTCACCTTCTTGGGGCTAGTGTAGTTTGAACCTCAGTCCGGGCCCTAAAGACCCTCACAGGGCAAGTCAAGGCTGCAGTTTGTGGGCCTAATTTCAAAGGTTGATAACTAAGTATCCTAGGATGCCAGCTATGAGTAAAACAGCAGTGAAAATGATCCCTGCAAAAACTTTCATGAGACCTGCTTCGCCTTCTCCACCTTCTTTGGGCTCCTCCTCACACACAGAAATAACCCCAACAGAGGAGTTGCCCACGCTGACAGTGGACTTAAGCTCTGCGCCTGCTTCCTGCTTGGCCTCCACTGCCCAAGGAGCCACCTGCACCTTCATCTCCATCTCCTCCATCATCTGGTCCACCTGAGTGATCTCAGACTCCAGGTCTTTGAGGTCGGCCGTGTCGATGTTGGCATCTGCTTCATATTTCATGTTTTGTACGCTCATCGCCCTTGCTGCCACTGTGGTGGTGCTGCCCGTCATGCCCGTCTGGATGAAGTGTCTTGTGGGCACCTTAAGTGGGAAGCTCTGCCCAATCTCCAGGGACCTCTTCATGTCCACCTCCAGGATCTCCATGCTGCTGGTGAACAGCACCCACAGGCGTTCATACTCAGCCCTGTCGTCATTGCTGATGCTCTTGTCTTTGAGAAGCGCGGTGAGTTTGGTGCGGTTGGCCACAGCCAATTCCTGCGCCTTCTTGCGTGTCTTCTTGAGCTCCTCGCGTAGGTTCTGCGAGTCCGACGTGCTGCCCAGAGCCGAGACCAGGTGCCTGTAGCAGGCGGTCACTTTGTTCAGAGCGTCCAGCATCGTTTTGCATTCGTCTTTACCCATGTTTGGCCACCGGTACAGCAACAGACACTTGACCTTCTCAGGGTAGCTTGATTATATGGTCGAAATGAAGTACAAAATGACAGCAATGGTGCGTAATTGCGCCTCAGTTAGCGCGCCCTCTTCTTGTAGTTTCCTCGGCACAAGAGCAGCCATGCAAATACACTCAGCTCTCTCTCGTCACAGCAAATTCCTCTCCAACCATGGTCCCTGCTTCTGACGGAGAGCAGCCAGGCTTAACAATAAATGGATCTGTAAACAGCTTTACTTTTACCCTCAGAGATTAGTCCTCGAACGGTAGGCGGGTTAAAGCCATGTTCTTTCCCACACACACAGCTACACCAGACGCTCATACGTAACAAAATGCAAGCAAATGACAGGAGTTAAGGCTTTACCCCAAAACTCACAAACACGCACACGTCGTTTTAATTAATCCATCCAGAAGAGACGCAATTTGGCCCTCTGTAGTCTCGAAGATCAAGATGATTTACCCTCTCGTTAGAATTCACTGAAAACGTCCTTAAATCCACCTCCAGTCTGGCGAATACAACTGAAATGACGTTCTAATATCTTCGTTGTTTTTGTTTTGTTTTCATTGTTTTTTTTTTCCCTGAGAGCGGCATCCACCTCTGATCCGTTGTCGTTCAAATACCACTAGTACCCAGTGTGGTCACATGAACGCGCATCAGAGAGAGAACCAGTCAGCGGAGCGTTAACAGGGTGTGCGAAGAGCCCAGCAAAATACAGAGCTGCCATTGGCTGGACTTTTCCATTGTATTTGAATATCAGGAACGATTGGTTCGAATCCGTCATTATTCAAGAACACGAACTCTTTAAATCATGGATTATTTCTCTTACAGCAGCATTTCGCACTCCAACACTTGCCAATAAAATTATTTTTATTTGAGTCAGCCACTCAAATAAGAATCAGTTAGCCAGGTAATAATTCTGTTTAAAAATCTGGACTGGTGGCTTTGTGATATGCAGACAGAAAACAGCAGAAATGAACACCCCTGGTTGCAATGTAATTTTGTGGGTTACAGTCGTTTTTCTGAGGTACAATATTTTAAAATACGTAAAATTGGTAATATTGGTAGAAAATTTACTGATGAAAATAAGAGATATTTAAACAATTGTTCAATTCAAACATTTTTATGCTTTTAATTTAATAAATAATAATTTAAATAATTTCCCCTTAAATATTTCTGTAAATACCAGCAGTTAAAAACTGGTTAATGGATGATTAACTGAAAGTGTAAGTGGTCAGAGTTTGGAGAAAGGAGTGGCTGCTATTTCCTTTCAACGAAAAACAAAACTATTTGTTAATTGTTTATTTCTTTGTGGCTTTATTAGTGTCCTAACAGTTCTGGCTATTTGAATGGAGAGTGCAATGCTATCAGTTAGGAATAACCAGGCATTTGCTACACGGCACAGGGAAAAGTTTAATTACACTTTTTTTACACTTGTCCCTGTCCCCTCAATGCAATACAAGCACACAAGTACATTTAAATATTATTTATATACTTATGCATACTTAAGTATTTAAGACTAAATACATATTAATACATAATTCATACCTGCATCATCTGAAGCCAGTGTGGGCTGTGGAACATTAAATGTTCAAAACACAATGTTCAAATGTTTTAAACATGACAATTTTTGAGTTTTTGTTAGTTTAAATTTAAATGTTTGTTTTAAAATAATTGTCTTTATTATGGTATAGTAACAGCTGTTCGCTGAGTTGTTATCATATTACAGAACCAGAATATTTACTGTCTGCGCATTCTTAATAATTTCCTGCACAGTAATGAGCACCTGAAATATGGAGGTCCTGTATGGAAATACCCTACAGAGATACGAATAACCTGAATTTTGTTCTTAAATCCCATAATTTTGTTCCATTCCACATCTAATGCATTGGAGTAGAGAGATAAAATTGTAAAAAATCAATAATGTCAATCAATATGATTCTTCCTATTCCTAGGCGTCAAACAGCGAACCATGTCTGGGGCTTCCATGATTATTTCTAGCTCAGTAGTACTGTTCACAGAGATGTTAGGTAATTTATTAATCATGAATTTTTGGCCCCTGTGTCCATAAACTTTGATTATTCATTGTAATGATGTTTTAGTATGGAGCAAGCGCCCCAAATTTATATATAGCAGGGTGACTCACTCTGTCTCAGCAGCCAGTTTAAATACCAGATAGGAATCCTTGTTTTTATGGAAGTTTTATTATTTTGAAGAGAGCTAGATGATGATTAAACACTGCTGCGGTTCCTCTTCTGATAAGCTTTGTATTGCACAGTTCTCTGGTAACTGGGAAATGCTGGGTAGCCCTGAATGTTTTCCCAGCATAGGAGAAAAGCTCCACGTTACCCTGCTGTGTGCATGCATAACAAGATGCCAGCCAACTATTGCCCCATGAGGGGAGTAACAGCATGTCCCTGCAGGCCTCTGCCTGAGCTAGTTTCCTAACCAATTTTTACCAGCTGTGCCACCCCACTAGCTTGCTTTCCCCAAACCTAAACACATTTAGGTTACTATACAGCAAGGTATGAGTCTGATCCTGTTCTGGTGTATACAATACAGCATCATACAAGAATTATTTTAATAGTAATATCAGAATTAAAGTGAAGAATCAGAATTATAAATTCAGCATCATCCTTATTATGTAAAAGTATTTATCTGCACTGGGTATGTGTGTGTGGTTTTTTTTTTTTTTTTGTAAAAACACCAACTATAAATAGAATATCTGTTGATGTAACAAGAATAATTTAGTCTCAAAGTGATAGTTTGTATATTTAAAGTATTTTGAGCACTGTTGCAGATTCCTCTCTATTTCTCTAACATATAGATCGATGATCTTAATGAAGCACTGATTCAAAATATATGCTGTTTATGTATTCTGGCATATTTCAAACTTCTAAACATGCATTTGAAGTGCTTACAATAGTTTTAATGTCTGTCTTCTAATGTATGTCCTGTCTTCCCTTTTTTATTTGCCAGCAAATAAATAATGCAGTACACCCTTTTTTTAGATTTTAAAATGATCCCTTGTAAATATAGAACTGAGGATGTGCTTAATACTGTTAGCTTGTCTGTTGATATTGAATGAAAGCTAATAAGATCAGTTCAATATATGTCCTGAAATCCTGTTGTTAAACTGAATTTTAACACACTGTGTGACTGCACTTGAACCTGAAAGTGGGATGGAGGAGTGTTATTCTTAGCTGTTGCAGCTAAAAAAGAGACCCTGTGTCCTCCAGATTTTTTCCGCTTCATAGCTGTTTTCATTGCTGTTATACTTACTGTCTCCCTCTTGACAATATAACTTGAATATTAGTATTATAGTGTTTACTGAATATTTGAGGCTTAACTAAAAAATGATTGTTGTTATTGTTATTTGAGTGCATTTTTGTGTCTAAAAAAACATCTGAATATAGAATTCCTTTTATGTCTATTGAATTAGATTTGTTCAAAATTAACATCTCAGATATGTTTTGTAGTTTGATGGCTGGGATTAGAATGGAACCAAGCAGGCATTTAACCAAGGAAGACACTAAACATTTACACAGTCTGACATATTAATGAGCGCACAGACCAGGAAAAGGCCAACTGTTCAGTATGTTTGTTCTGGCATTTGTACAGCAGCTTAGTCGTTTATACTGGAAAGGGGAAATCACTAGAGGGGCAAAGACTGGAGGAGAGTTTGAAGTGTAAAGAGCTAATGAAGTGTAACATTGCTTGAACCAAAGGGTCACTCGTCCAGTCGACAGGATGATCTGCACATGTCGTAATCCAGATTAAGAGGTTACTAAGGGACCTGGGATTAGCACTATAATGCTCACTAATGCCCTTTTTAATGGAAGCAATCCATCTTCTCATGTAAAATGCAAGAAATCATTGGTATACCAACCAAAGAAATCCACACTTACATTAATTAAGGCATATACTGACTTGCATTTTCTGATACAAACATAGTGAAGGATTTTGTCACATGTCGATGTTATTTAGAAAAAACAAACAAACAAACAACCAAACAAACAAAAACTAAAATTCCAAAACTTCAGATGATGTTAAACCATTCCGAAATGTTATTATGTGTGTGTGTGTGTGTTAGCTATAATATTCAAGATTACTGCAAAATGACATAAACTAGTTTTAAACCGTTGTCTCTTATTTGATTTCACATGCATGCTAATTACCAAGGGACTACATTGCCGTTTAAGCATAGAATATGGAGAAAAGATGTTACTGTCTGCACCACCCAAGAGTAAAGAATAGGAAAAGGAAGCCTGTCTTCTCTGTTGAATTATTAATACACATTCACCACTCCAGAGATTCAGACACAGTGGTTCATTGCAAGTCTACACGCAATAGTAGAGCTGGGGTGAGCAGTGAGTCAAAGCATTGTATTGCTGTCTCCACTGAGGTTGACCCTGACTACATTCTGCCAACTCACTGCAAACAGAACATGTTTATGCTGCTGCTCACTTTGTCTCTGTGACCTCTCCAACATCCACATCATTCCCACTTTGCTGAAAGAGATTTTTCCATAATCTCTGCATTTATGTGCTGTCAGATGCTTCATGTTCAAGGCCTTCTAAGAAGTCATCTGGCAACCTGTATTTAGAATCAACCCAGTGATGCTCGCTTTTCCAACACGGTGATGATGTCATGACCATTCCTGTCCATTTTTTCTTTGAATAAGCCTCCTCTTTTGGATTAGGAGCTTTCCCTTCTAAACACAGATCATCCTAAAGGAGCCACAGCATCTGCTGGAGCTGCTTTTAGCTCTAATCCAATCACACTTAACCCACAGCAAAGCGGGGAACTTTGGGTGAGAGGGAAAAGCTCAAGACCCCGTCTTTTTTCTTCACCATATTCATTCCATCCCACACTCTACTTCCAGAAAATCCTGCAACGTTTCAGTCACATGACAGAAGGACAGCTTCAGAGAGACCATACTGTGCAAATGGACACTTTTAGGGGAAAAATGTATGAAGTTAAGGCAGAACTTATGTATGTGATGCTTGCGAAAGCTGTTCTCTTATTCTATGGACTAAAATCTGGCCTTTTGGTAGAGTGCCATGTTTGTAAAGTCTTTGAGGTAGTCAGGTTCATTTTAAACTAGCTCAGGGTTAGAAGAAAACTTGTTTCTGTTACTGCCAACATATACAATTGGATTCAAAAGTCTGAAACCCATAGAGCAAAGGTGCATTTTGCTATTTTTTCTAATTAAGTATAAGATGATTAGTTGTAATTTTAATTAAATACAAATTGTATTATAATAACAACAGTTTGAAAGATAATTGAGTGTTTGTATGATTTGGTTTGTGGCTGGTTTGAGACGGGAAACAAAAGCAGCTTAGCAGACCAAGGGTCACGGGATTATGATTAATCCTCTGTCTATATTAAGATTTTATGCACTGTTACAAGAAGATCTGCTACACCCTCTGACCCACACTTGACTGTAGCCAGCAACTTTAGCTTTCAGAAATACGTTATCATTTATGCTCATGATATTATTTTTAATATCCTCCAAATTTCATATAGGATGCAATTTCATTGAAATATTCATGCTCATGCAGGACAAATAAGCAAGAAAACTCTGCTTTGAAATGTGAATAATGTTTCTATAACTGCAATTGCGATATAATGGATGACTGGAACAAGCTGAGATATTGATCCAGAAAACACCATGAGGTGGAATGTCACTTAACTCATGTGGTGTCACACAAATTATTCATAAGCAAGGGTAACAGTCATTTATCACATCACACAGGGTTAAACATGGAAGGAAATCTATTGAATTAGTTAAAGTTTGGAGTCAATTTCCAAGGTCATCAGTTTTGAGGACATTTCAGAACGTGATCTAATTCTGGAGTGCATGTCAAATATAGTTTTTGTAAAACCTTTTTATACTCTGTTCCTATTATGCATTAGAGCCTTAAATCGATGAAACACTGTCATTTCACTGTTTCCAAATATATATATATATTTGACAGTTTAATCTCTTTAACACTATCTCTGCATTGAGCCTTTGTTGCAATGATAAATCATGGAATTAAGTGTATGCTGACATTGATTTTTGGCACATTATGGCTTGTTGCATGTGCTTGTTTTGGCTTGCGGTGTGTGTAAGCCAGCTATTGAGCATACCCTGTTATTGTGTGAGCCATGGACTGAGTGTACATGGCAGAGTAGTGGAGAGTGGCAGTCTGGGAAAAAGAAAGGACTCCAGCTCTGATGCTTCAGCCTTTAATCTGCTTTAGGGGGATTGCTAATGCATGTTTTTATAGCAGACATTTGGAACTAGTGAGAGACTCAAACAGGAAAGGAGAAAATAGTGAGCAACTGTTAGGCTGTGGTTTATTCAGGGTAAATCCTTAGGGTGACAGGCAACTGATATCCCTTTCACTTTCACCAGAGATATCCTCCTCCTGCAGACGAGAGCCAACAGCATATTTATAAAATCGCTGCTTTAATCAAATTCTGTTAAAGCTGAGAGATAATCTAAAATAGTATCAATTTTCGACATGCAAAATAAGAGCGCACAATATTTTACAGTACTAATCTTTTCACTTATTGTAATAGATGCCATGACACACACGAGTTTATTACTACAATGATGAAAATTACTATTACTACTCTCTCTCTCTCTCTCTCTCATATATATATATATATATATATATATATATATATATATATATATATATATATATATATATATATATACACACACAGGGGTTGGACAATGAAACTGAAACACCTCGTTTTAGACCACAATAATTTATTAGTATGGTGTAGGGCCTCCTTTTGTGGCCAATACAGCGTCAGTTCGTCCTTGGAATGACATATACAAGTCCTGCACAGTGGTCAGAGGGATTTTAAGCCATTCTTCTTGCAGGATAGTGGCCAGGTCACTACGTGATGCTGGTGGAGGAAAACGTTTCCTGACTCGCTCCTCCAAAACACCCCAAAGTGGCTCAATAATATTTAGATCTGGTGACTGTGCAGGCCATGGGAGATGTTCAACTTCACTTTCATGTTCATCAAACCAATCTTTCCCCAGTCTTGCTGTGTGTATTGGTGCATTGTCGTCCTGATACACGGCACCGCCTTCAGGATACAATGTTTGAACCATTGGATGCACATGGTCCTCCTTGGCAGTGACGCGCCCATCTAGCACAAGTATTGGGCAAAGGGAATGCCATGATATGGCAGCCCAAACCATCACTGATCCACCCCCATGCTTCACTCTGGGCATGCAACAGTCTGGGTGGTATGCTTCTTTGAGGCTTCTCCACACCGTAACTCTCCTGGATGTGAGGAAAACAGTAATAGTGGACTCATCACAGAATAATGCATGTTTCACATTATCCACAGCCCAAGATTTGTGCTCCTTGCCCCTTTGAAACCAACGTTTGGCATTGGCATGAGTGACCAAAGGTGTGGCTATAGCAGCCTGGCTGTGTATATTGACCCTGTGGAGCTCCCGGTGGACAGTTCTGGTGGAAACAGGAGAGTCGAGGTGCACATTTAATTCTGCCGTGATTTGGGCAGCCGTGGTTTTATGTTTTTTGGACACAATCCGGGTTAGCACCCGAACATCCCTTTCAGACAGCTTCCTCTTGCGTCCACAGTTAATCCTGTTGGATGTGTTTCGTCCTTCTTGGAGGTATGCTGACATTACCCTGGATACAGTGGCTCTTGATACATCACAAAGGCTTGCTGTCTTGGTCACAGATGCGCCCGCAAAACGTGCACCAACAACTTGTCCTCTTTTGAACTCTGGTATGTCACCCATAATGTTGTGTGCATTGCAATATTTTGAGCAAAACTGCTCTTACCCTCTGCTAATTGAACCTTCACACTCTGCTCTTACTGGTGCAATGTGCAATTAATGAAGATTGGACACCAATTTAGCCATGAAACCTCCCACACTAAAATATCAGGTGTTTCAGTTTCATTGTCCAACCCCTGTACATGTTCATTGTTTGTTTTTTAATTTGCTTGATACATAATGAAATGGATTGCATGTAAATTCACCTCTTTACCCACACACTCTGCTTTGATTAGCAAACATATAAATTTGCATTGAAGATGCTCAACCACACCCAGACTTTGTTTCAAAAGCATTATTTAACACTGTTGTACAAACACTGTGCTTGGACATGCCATGACATTGATGTTTCACACCACTAAACAACATATGGATTACATGGAAACCTGTACAAGGCAGCAAGCCATTTTTACCTCCAAAAAGGAGCAAATAATATTAAAATGAATTTGATGCATTTTATGGTAACCCACATTAAATGAACCATCAAATCATTTTGTAGTCTGTTTACACTCCACAGAACAAGTCCCTCACCTGAGGGTGCCATATTTAAAATAGGTTTATTAATGATTCACATATAATTCTAGGTACAGTTAGGTAGGGTGATAATATTTTAATTTTTGAAAAAAACAAAAAAACAAGTAGGCCTATGTAAATGTGTGTGTGTGTGGTGGGGGGATGTAGTAGGGAGTAAAATATTTCTAAATGCATTCATATGAACATTAATATGTATATATGTACTCATTTATGACTAATAATGCCTAATAGCTTTATTATTTAATAGCTTATATTAATTATTATATGGGATACTATTTCATTTCATCATATATATTAAAATAAATATAAATAAAAATGAAAATGATAAACAGTCTATGATTTAAACTTTAAAAATCTGCACACAAAATGTGTGCCAACTCCAGAAGCAAACCCTGATGTGAATTCAGTGTGAAATCCTGGACATTTTATGCAATTTTAATATCACATCCTAAAAGATGTCTGGATAAATAAAAGGACATGGTCACCATAAATTAGGTATCAGTGTATTGACATAAGCCGAAAAAAAATCATCACGTTTTTACACGCGCTTTTTAAACACATTTGTATTGATATTGATATTAACACTGCGTTAGATATACCCTTGGTGCTGGATTAAAGGAAATCGGTATTTCCCATGGTTGGACATCAGCCAGTCCTCGGAAGCTGCTGTGTGAGAGGCCAGTGGAGGGCAGAAACACTCTGTTTATATTCCGTTGGAGGAAGAGAAGAAGTAAGGGAGGACGCCTGCTTGAGACAGAGGAGTCCGGAAGCCTGAGTGACCTGTTCTGCTTGTTTTTAAAACTATGCTGGTGCTGTAATGAAGCCAGACGTCTACATTTTGTCAGTGACTTGAAACTTGAAGAAACAATAGCACAATATTTTATTTTGGGTAAGAACACGCTTCTGTTTAGAGCAGAAACCATGTGTCCTGTTAGGTTTGACTCTAGCTGATTGCTACAGAATATTTTAGTAGTAGCTATAATAAAGCTGACGTTTGCTTTGCCAATTATGCAGTATTTCTCTTATGGAAGAACACTAAAACATGTCTACAGAGTTCATAATGTGCTTGGTTATCTGTCAGTTGTGTCGCTGTTTTTGCTATGTATTTTTATTAACGCTATCTAGCTGGTTTAGCGATCATAGCACTTAGCTTGCTTTCATTGTTAAAGGCTGTATCCCGATTGTCTGACTGATCCCCACATAGTACACACATTTGTAGCTCTTGGAACTGCCAGGGCTCCGACGCGTATATTATAGTTTTCAATTATTTAAATATTTTTGGGGCAAATGTGATTTATTTTAGAGGTATTAATTATATATGTAAACTAGCCCTACACTTTACCTCAAAACCCCTTTAGCCTCGTTTGTCATTGTTATTGTATCTTCTATATTATTACAGTAGTTATTTTAATTAATTTTAACCTTTCACCTTGTCTGGTCATCGCTAAATATGTTTTTTTTATTCAAATTCTGTTCCACTGTAGCCAGTGTAGCAGTGTTTATGGCTGAATGTAACTGGATTACTCAATGAACTGTCCGGATGGAGGAACCCTTGTTTCGTGGCCTTCTCAGGGAACAACAGAGATTTGCAATGCAGCCCGCAGTAGCAGCTTCCCTGGCTATGCTAGCATTCAGAGCTCCGACAGAACAGCTCGATTAACTTACATTATGGCAAGCAAAGCGGTTTAAGCTAGGATGTAATGCCCTACCAATGTTAATGTGCAACATTAGGGTTTAGAGTAAGCAACGTTCTGTTCTACATTTTCATAAACTGGCCGACTTGTCCTAAACCCTGTTTTCCTGGGAGTTCAGTGTTGATAGCCTAGTAAAATTAGCTGATGTTAGAGGCAGGTAGGTCACTATCATATTTCATATCTGCCCGAGGAAAATAAAGCGTGCGTCAGCTCTTTGTGTTGCTATCATCTTCTGACATAGTTTATCTTGTGATTCACATGATTTTTCTTGGTATTTTCCGTTCCACAATAAATGGTGCAGAGTTTGCTTTCTGCACTTTTTAAAAGGTGGAACCGGAAATTCGAATAATAAGCGATTTAAACGGTTATCTTGTATTTGTGCTCTGCAGGTTTAAAGCTGTGGATGCTGTTGGTCACTGGTGTCCAGAGCAGTGGGGTGGAAGGCATGTCTCTGTGAGAGCCACTCAAGTGAGGTGGAGTAAATATTACTGTAGTAAATCTTACTAAGTGCTTGAAAATACTGTTAAATTATAAATACAGGAATTATATGTGCATGTGTATATACAGATGTATTTCATTCTTTACTCATTCAACTTAAGAGTCCCATTCTAGTAACCTATTACATCTCTAAAAACTACTAATTTTACTCATGTGTCTTCTAGCATATAAAAAGACACCACACAGTCATATTAAAGGTAAAATATTTCTATTAAGTAAATGTTAAGTACTTAAAATATTTTATTATTTAAGTAAATGTTAATATAATTCACTTAAAGTTCAGTTGGGAAAAAATTAAAACAGTCTAAGAAAAGACTTGGGATATTTCATCAATGGAGACTCAGCTATGCCTTTCAATTGTGAAATGCAAAGTCTGGAGTACAGCAAAATTAAATACTTGAACTGCTACTTTGCAAGTTTCAGGGCTTTGATTGGCAGCTCAGTTCCATTAATGCCCAGAATGGTAATGGAAATGCCGCTCATCTTGGAGGTGTAATTGCTGATTTGGGTAGAATATGTTTATTTGCATTTTCATGGGTGCAGAACTAGGAGCTTCATAGTGCATCATCTTCAGACGTTTTTTTCTTTTTAACTTACCATGTAAGCAGTTAAGTGTATGGTTGTTTTGCTTTTTTTAATGTGTGTGTAACGTCTTGCTGCTTTTTTATTTATTTATTTATTTATTTATTTATTTATTTATTTATTTGTATATATTTAAACATAGGGCTTAAGTAAATGACTGTCTTACAGATAAACCACAAGCTAGTCATCTTACGTATTCCTACTGTACATTTAGTATCGAGGTGATAAAACAACAAGAATGAGCCAGCCCTAGACCTCAAATAACTACCTGCACAGTGCTGAACTGTCTATTACATATTTCACAATGTCTTACCTTGTGAAAAGTGCTACTAAAGAGAATGTCATTTTAGGGTTACGTGCTTAATATATAGGATTAGATCTACAGAGTTCACATTGTTATCTATAGGTTTTAATGGTGGAAAATAGCTGAATCGGATCAGATCCTGTGACAAATCTAGTCTGAAATAGGACAAATTCACACTGTGTGATGTTCTGTTTTTAAATGAGTATTTCTTCATTTGCAGTAGTGAAGTGTTTGAGTAACTGCATGATATGCTTCATTTAAAAATAGTTCTAGCAAAAGCGTAGTTGCTCTTAACAGATAGTGGCCTATACCTAGATATTTTCTGAGTTGTTAGTTTTTAACTTTAACCACTTCACAGAGGTACTGATACTGGATATGACAAAAACATAATTCATAAATGCATCTTATGTTAAGTTTTGAGCATGGAATTTAGAAATTGTATGTGCATATTAGCCTATATTTATTAGATTTCACGTTTTTTTTAGGTAGACAAGAATGCAGTCTTCTGGCCACCGGCTAAGGGATGTGGAGCAGCATCATCCCTTGCTGGGCAGTGGGGAGGAGGAAGTTGCAGTGGGCCGTATCTGGTTCATCCAGGATGGCTGTGGCATGGTGTGCGCTTTCATGACCTGGTTTCTGGTGTTGTATGCTGAATTTGTGGTGAATTTTGTCATGCTGCTCCCCTCTAAAAGTTTTTGGTACTCCCTAATCAACGGAGTGGCATTTAACTTTTTGGCTGTCCTGGCATTGGCATCACACCTACGCACCATGCTGACAGATCCGGTAAGACCATATGGAATTCTAAACACAGTTTATTTAATATGATCATTTGGGGATGTGCTGTGTGAGTGGTGAGTTGAGCCAAGACTGCCTGGCCACATTTGCAATTCAAAATTCTAAATCTGTTGCTGCAGATTAATCCTTTTCTCAATTTCACTCTCTGTGGTTCTCTCAGATCTGTTTTTATCAGGCACTTTACACAATGAAATATTATGAATTATGGGAGCAGTTCCATACATATTCAAGGACATTTAAAAATTACATTGTGAAGCAGCCTTCATGCAGTGATGTTATATTTCATCAGATGGTCTAAAAAAAAACTCTTACATCATATTTTTGTGTGAAAATACAATTTAAAAACATGTTTTGAAAGGATACAGTTGTCATTATGTCATCATACCTCATAGTC
Organism: Hoplias malabaricus; assembly: GCF_029633855.1. Taxonomy (NCBI): domain Eukaryota; kingdom Metazoa; phylum Chordata; class Actinopteri; order Characiformes; family Erythrinidae; genus Hoplias; species Hoplias malabaricus. The sequence goes on along the minus strand of NC_089810.1, from coordinate 14,396,266 downwards.
ACATGTGTTGTAATCCTGTGGTCGTGTGTGTGAGGAAAAGAATGAGCAAATTTTATAGTGTTTCTCTTCACTTTTTTGTTCATATACTGTAAACTTGCCCTAGGACTAACTATTGAAATGTTGTCAGGGGGCTGTTCCTAAGGGTAATGCCACAAAAGAATACATGGACAGTCTACAACTAAAACCTGGAGAAGTTATTTACAAGTGCCCTAAATGCTGCAGCATCAAGCCAGAAAGAGCCCATCACTGCAGGTAAAAGCAATTTGTGTGTGTGTTTTTTCCTCCAATAAAAATTATTTATAAAGGTAGGTCAAACAGTGTTTTTCCTTTTGAGATAAGCCCATATTAATCATAAAAGCAGTTAGTCAGTAGTCACCAGGTGCTCTCAGAAAACTGATTGTTTAAAGATTTATTGATATTTTGTCAGAAAAATAATTTAGTTTGTCACATATTTTCTTTGTTGTAGTATCTGCAAGAGATGTATCAGGAAAATGGATCATCACTGTCCCTGGGTGAACAACTGTGTGGGAGAAAACAATCAACGATTCTTTGTTTTATTCACTGTAAGAAGGATGTGGGGGTGTTCTCTCTTTTGTTTAAGCAAGTTCTACCTTGTGATCACATTGTACAATGCAAACTATAGTAGTAAAATCTAGGTTAAAGTCAAATGTCATCTAAAGAGATTTTTTTTTTCCCTCATGGAAATCAGCTTGTTTGTTCATTGGGATTTTGCATTTTAAAAGGTTACGATTAGATAGAAAACTTAAATAATCGAAGAAACCTTCTTTCCTGATGAGAGTTGTGAGTTTAAGAGATTGTGGATTACCTTAACAGCCGTTTACAAGTTTAAAACTATAAATAATTTAGTATTATTGTTGTGTACATGTGACAAATTTTGTTTGTTTACATTACTGGTGCTAATATATATTTTATTTCTTTTTTCTTTCTAGATGTACATAGCTTCAATATCTTTGCATGCCCTTTGCCTCAGTGGTTTCCATTTCTTCACTTGTGTCAAAGTCCAGTGGAGTGGTAAGTCACAGTGATACAGCTTGTAAATATTGGCGCCAAAATAAATCTACTTGTAGGTCATTGCGAACAGAAAGAAAAAAATCATGGCAAAGAAAGTCAAATTTCTGTGTGGCTTCTAGTAAATAGTATTTTACTAGTAATATTTTCTAGTACATTTCCATCTAATACCACTTTACAGTTGTTTTAGAACTAGTTAAGTATCAGTTTTTTATATGGCATGTATGTAAAATTCTCTTGAGATGGAACTATTACTGAAAAAAACAAGCTTCATATTCAGAGGTTTAATACCCCTGTTTCATTCTAGATTTAGACTTTTACACATGCCCATCAAAGTTACTCTGGACCACCTCAAAAACTCAAACATTAATCTTGAGAATGCACTGTTTCTTATTTAAATAAATACACAAACCACAGAATATTATTAAATAATCTTATAGCAAGGTTAATGTTAGTCTTACAGCATGTAATTACATTATTTATCTATTTCTGAGATTACTGTTATTGAAAAGTTTCTTAATCATGTAATTTTTCCCCAGACTGCTGTTCAAGAACAAAATCAAATATGTTGTTGTTAGTGATTCACAATATATTGGCAGCTGAGATATTATTTTCTGATATGTGGATTTTTTAAGTTATTTTTATTGGCCCTATATTGGAATTTTAGATTATATAATAATATAATAACAATAACTTGGTTATCTTCACAGTTTCTGGGATTACATTTCTTCATCATGAGAACTAATTTAAAATATTAGCGATGCTAATTATCGGTTATGGTATCAACCCAAAAAATTCAAAATTGGTGCATCCCTAGTTGTTGTCCAAGAAAAAAAATCTCCATTTTTGTTGATATTTAGTTTGCTACACTATTGGAACACAGCAGCTGTCTTTTACATATTTTATGATGAATGAACCAATAAAAATGCTCCAGAAATACACCAGAAATTTTTCTTTTCCCTTAGTTACTATTTTGGAGATGCATGTTTTCTTTGGACAGTGAAGATATGTATTTTTTTAAGCCATACATATGGCTTTTATGCCATACATACAATGGATACAAAATAATTTCTTTTTTTTTTTTTTTTTTTGTTATGAAATCTTTTAAGTCACGTAAAATAATGTAATTACCCACCTAAATGTTAGATTAAGGTTCAGAGCAATGAAGGATGGCAAGACAGAAACTTTACTATTACTGAATTCTATATTTTACAGAGTGCAGTGATTTCTCCCCACCAGTTGCTGTAATGCTTCTTATTTTCCTTTGCCTGGAGGCTCTTCTCTTCCTCACTTTCACTGCTGTCATGTTTGGCACACAAATTCACTCCATCTGCAATGATGAAACGGTGAGTCAAGAAAAAATCATGTTCCAGGCACAGATTAAGCCTAGTCTGGGCGCCATCTTCACTGCTAATATGCTGATTAGACAAATTAGAAATTTTAGAAATACAAAATTCAAATTACAACTTGCTATCTATCCAATGCTGATGTGACACTATAGACTAAGAATTAAAAATCTTAACATTTTATGACACCAATAAAACAAAATCGCATGCTGTATTTTGAAAACCAGTAATGGAATTCAAACCCTACCTAGATTTATTCCTCAAGTGTTCATCTCAGAATTTTAAAATACCATTGCCCTCTATTTGGTTAAAGGAAATTGAGAGGCTGAAGAATGAGAAGCCAACATGGGAACGACGAGTGCGCTGGGAGGGAATGAAGGCCGTATTTGGAGGACCTCCTTCTCTTCTGTGGTTCAACCCATTTGCTGGACTACGGCTCCGGCGCCTACTGATGATCCACAGTCGTAAAAGTGGCTCTGAGTTCTCTGTCTGAAAAGGAAACCTTGTCTTTCCCAGGATGTCAGTGTGCCATCATGCCTGTTATCCCATACATTGAGGACAAGGCACATCTCTCCTAATGGCAGCGCAGGTAGGGGAACACAATGAAGAGGATGTGCAATAGACTTAAGCAGCCCCAATGGAGGAGAGGGGCTTGAACAGTAGACTCCCTATTACACCACTGGACCTCAACAGAAGGATTTAATTTTATTTTGCTTATGTTGGCTGTGCCTGACCTGTGTCCATAAACATCCAAACTTTTTTTTTTTTTTTTTTTTTAAAGGGATTGTTTTTCTGTGTAATATTTTAGTAAAGATATTGATTAATGCTTTAAAAATATACACAGAACATCAGATATATAAAGGTATTGTTTCAGAGCATTAGTGTCAAAGAAGTTATGTCCAAATGTCTTTATATAATTAATCTTATAAAATTATCATGGACCAAATTGAAAGTCTTATTTGCCTAGAAAGATCTCAACCACTCATGCACATTAAGGAATTACTATGAGTCTGCAGTAAAATGCTATTTATCTTGTCTCCTGATTAAAATAATCAAAACTGAAATCAGGTGCATGTAATTTTAACTTCTTTATTTAAAGATATATTATTACATCTTATCTGTCATTTACACAATCTTTAGATTTTACGTAAATCACACTGAACGCTTTAGATTGAGTATTTAGACGTCTTATCTGACAAAATCTAGACTGTCTCAATACGACATCCAAGGTCAGTTCAGTAGTCATTTGCATGAATCTAGACAAATCTCATAATGTGTAATTAAAGCATAACCCACAACTTTTGGGATACATTAATTTCATCCTTATCTCAAAGTCAGCTGTTACTACCTAAACACACACAGTCTGATTTTCTACTTAATACGTAGACCAAAACTTGCTAAGCCTCACAAGAACATGGGCATATTCTTCATTGCTCTTTGTGTGATGTTTGAGCATTACACATTTGTAAGTTTAGGAATCACATGTTTTTAGCAGTAATGTTGCTGCCCCTCCACCTGTTTTCCACAATGTACTTTTCACTTCTCTGTGAGATGACACCTTTTACCTCAACAGTTGATATATATATATATATGATGATGAGTCATAAATAATTATCGCAATCATGTTTTATAGACTAAATAATCTTATGCAGGTGTACAGTAATTAGACTAGAATCAAAATTGACATGGGCCTTGTTGCAAATCTGCAGATTAATGTAGTAGAATACAATCTTGAGGTTTGAACTGTTTAAAGGAGAATTCTGCTTATTTATTTATTTCAAATTGTAGTAAATCTGCTTAATGAGCTTGTTTTGATAAGAAATGGTGAAGACAATATAGGCTTAATGACAGATAAACCATTACCTTACAGTGGTGGTGACAGGAAACAGCAGTTAAGATATCTACAACAGAAAAAAACATGGATATTAATTTGCCTTATTAAATCTCTGCCATGAATTGATTTTAAATATTTTAATGTTTTTGGTCTTCTGTTGGGTAGCTTCTAAAAGCATTAAGCACTTCAAATGTCTGATTCCTGTCACCACTGATACGTACAGCTCTGGCTTGAGAGGTTCCTCAAGAATAGCACATTTTCACAAAATTAAAAGTGAAATGACATTGTTTTAGGCAGCTTCATAACTTAATTATTCAAATTTTAAGCCTTGTATTTTATCACGCATTAATGACAGCAGACACTGAGTATAAAACACATCCTTCCCACCACCAGAGGTAAATATTAATAACTATTCCCAGACTGTTAGTTTCTTTAGTGTTGTGGACATTATTGTTGCTTAGGGTTTCTGAAATTATGTGATATTTTCAACCACATTTTAAACCTGTTGTAGTGATCTTTGGACAATTCTAGTTTATTTCCTAAACCTGGATTTTTTTTTTCAAGCTAAGTTCAGAAGAAACTTTATCCTACTCAAATACATGAATCATTCACTCCTTTTTATCAAGCCCTTAAGAGCAGAATGAGATGTGTTGGACAGGCCTATCACAATCTTAAAATTTTAGCTGATGATTTTCATATAAATAATGACAATGAAAATGTTGTCTTCTTTGAACACTGAATGCAGCTATTACACCGAAAGCCTAATCAGTCAAATGACACGTTACGTTTCTGCATACCTGTCATTATGTAGTAGCTCATAAAGGACAACAGAAACGAATAAAGCTCACCATATGACTTATTATAGCTGCAGATTTATGATTGCATAAATGTATGATTACAAAAGCTAACAACTGTGGAAAACAATTACGTTCACCTTAAATAATTTCAGTCGGGAGAATGTGATAACTGTTTTTGTGATTGAGCAGGAAAATAAGTGACTAAGGAGTTGTATTGGGAATTAATTCTCTTTAGAATAGGATTGTTTCCATATTCATCGTGTATTTCAAATACTTAACATGTTCTGTGTGACTTCTTTGATTTGGATGGTTTGTACCTCTATGGGAAAAGCTGGACAAAATGGACAAATTCAATCAACCAGAGTGCAGTCTATGACCAGAGTCAGAATGACTTGGAAGTCCTTTTTTGCTGTTGTTTACTTGAGACAATATTTTTAAGGAAAAACCCGATGACTGTAATACAGGATGTATACCATGCTGTCAAGGGAAAAAATGGAGCTTTCTACCCATCTGCAATCCTAGATTGAGTTATAATGGTTGAAATTCTTTGGGGAAACTTGCCTTTTGTATTAGCATGTATGTCACTAAGAATGTATATTGTGCTTTTTTATATCCTACTCTAAGTATTTAGGAAGAAGAGGAAGAAACATTTTACTGACACTAACTATATGTGCTATGATGCTTTCCTCACTACAAAAAAAGTACTGCCTAACTGCATTGATTCCTTCAAAATAAGGCTTGGCCATCATTGCCTAGTATTGCTGTGTGAACTCTCTAAGTGAGAGTCTAGTCCCTGTGTTGCAGGAGTGTGTATTAAGTGTGTTAAGCTTCTGTATACAAGTGAAAAGCAAGGGAAGTACTTTTGCACATGAATTTACTGCATAAAAGGGTTGAGTATAGAAGCAACAAGTAGAATATAAAAGCTTTATAAACTTGTAGATTAGCTAGATGATCAACTTAAAAACCCCAAATCAAGTGTGATAACTACAGTCCAGGTTATAGTTATTCTACAATCAAAGTTGAAAGCGCTGTTCTTTACAACTGGAAAGCAAACACAGATTACATTATATACAGTATGAATTCATACTGATTTATCAATTTTCAAATGTGTCATAAAAGACTTGTTCTTTTTTATGTAAATTTCTTTTGCATAATAAATGTGTTAGGTTCTGAACTGTTTAAAGCATTACAAATGATTTCAATCCAATTGAACGTGAGAAATGCTAGCCACATCCCAGAACTCGAAGAGAGTGATGGTGTGATGCAACAAGTAATTCTCTCAAATTTATTAGTATAACATGACCCTATATTGGTTTTGGATTCATTTTAAGAAAATGTTCGCTTGACATTTATTTGTCCCCAAAGAAATCTTAATACTTTAAGATATAATTACATTTTTTACATTTGGAACAGTATTGATTATGTATTGTGCTCATGCAGGCCCAAGAAGGCATGTTCAGAAATATGAGACTTTAGGAATAATGGAGAATGTGTAATTTCTACCCAGGAGTCCCAATTCTTAATATCCAAGTCTACAAGACCATGAGATCAGAGGAAAGACAGGAAACCTTTGCTTTAGTCTCTGGCTGCTTATCTTCAGCAAAGTACTCTAGTAATCTCACTTATCTCCTAAGTTTAGTAAGTACACTACTACCCCTGGGAAAATGAATCATGGCACTAAGAGGACGTTTACACATTTTATAATTTGTAGCACACAAACTAATTATACGGCACTACACAACTTTTGTGTAATAGCTGAACATTATGGCTTTGAAATATACCTCAACAAATTGTAACATAATTGGAGTGGAGTGGATAAAAAAGTGGAATCATCAATAATAATAATAATAATAAAATCAACATTAGTCGTTGGCATAACTGTTGTGAAAAGTAATGCATATAGAAATTCGGGTTGGTTTTAAGAAAACTTTTGGGCATGGAAATACGGTTATCACAGGGTATAAAATACAGGTTTTCTTATTCTGTCAGTAGCATAATATCTATACTTATTACTGTTAGTTGTAGTAAACTGACCATGAACCACATGATCTAAGTGCTATGTTTTGAAAGCTATATGCAGCTTATATGAATTATGTAATATATTTACAAAATATCTGTCCAAATATAGTGGGCCCAGAATCATCCAGTTCAGAACATGGTGGTGACATATCGGTGTAATTATGTCTATGAAATAGTACTATGTTGCTGCTGTTCGGGCTTAAACACTTTTAGATGGGTACTTCACTAATGAAAAAAAATTTATATCAAGCTTTACAGGATGCAGCCCAGAACTGCATCTGGTCTTTGACCAGATTTTTACAATATAAATACTCATTTGGAGGTGGGGGGGGGGGCTATAACACTCCCTGTTCTGTGGTAAGATTCATTATCTTCCTGAAAATGACTTCATCACCACCGCACACATTTACTATCAAAGCAATTAGAAGGGTCCAAATTTCAATGTACACCTGTTGAGGTAATGATTGCCATCACCCCTAGTCCTTTACCTGACCCCATATAAGTTCTTCAAATCTCTTTCAAAATGCTGCAGCCAGAGTCCTCACTAAAACAAGAAAAATTTAACATATCAGCCCAGTTCTATCATCACTCCATTGGCTGCATGTTAAATTCCGCATCGATTATAAAATCCTGTTATTAACGTATAAAGCCCTACATGGGCTTGCTCCTGAATACCTACAAATTATTTCCTATTATGAGCCTCCACGATTACACAGATCACAGAGTACTGGATTTTTAATAGTTCCCAGAATTCAGAAGGCCTCAGCTGGGGGAAGAGCTTTTTCTTATAAAGCCCCCCCAACTCTGGAATGACCTTCCAGAAAATGTTCGGGACTTAGACACAGTTGCATTCTTAAAATCTAGGCTAAAAACTTTTTTTGTTTAGCTTTTGGTAGTTAATGTTCTCCCATAGGTAAAGGTGGCAGATCCAGGGGTCTATGTACACAGGGAATTATTGTAAACTGAGACGCTAGTGTCGTCACACCATAATCACTCAGGTTTGTTGACGATGGAGTGGAGAGATACCAGTGTTTCAGGATGTGCCCGCATCTGTGTCCTTCTGGTTCTCTCCTTTTAGTTAAAGCGGTCATTGCCAAATCTGCCGGAGTCATTAGCCACACTCTGGAAATGTTCACATTTTCTGCTTTATAAACACCGAACAGCCCTTTACATTTTTCCGAGTAAACGACTGCCCACCTGTCCGTCTGGACACTGATGGATGACTGTCGGGCTCCTGATCCATGCTTCAATCCAGCTGCCCACACTCTAGCCACCACCAAGTGCCTTGGAGCTTCCCCTACACTGACGTTTTCATGGACTCCTAACTTTTATTACCAGTAGATTGACCAGAGGAGGACAGGTCACCCCTTGTGAGCCTTGGTTCCTCCCAAGGTTTCTTCTTCAGCTGAGGGAGTTTTTCCTTGCCATTAGTGTCACCAGACAGAAGATCCAGCGTCATCTACTTGGCCAATGGAAATGACTGATCACTGAAAATCACTTTCATTCAATCAATATTGTTGTTCATTTTTCTGTCACAAGCCCTTACAAATATTCAATACTGTTTCCAGCTTCTTGCTTTGAGTTTTCTCTTCTTTAACCATATGCTATCCTTTTCTAGATTCACCCAATTTTAGACACAACTGACTAGCAACAGCCAAAATCCTTAGCCACATTCAATGTAGGATTTCAGAAAACATCAAACACTTTAACAATGTTAATCCAGTAAGATTAAACCAAGCTGGAGTTGGTATAAATTTGAACATGTCTTGTCTTAAAAATAATGATTCCAAGTTCACTCCGTTTTACAAATAACTATCTATTCCTTCAAAAGCAGAATTTCTCCTGAATTTCTCTTGTTAAAATGTTGATGACCTTTTAGTGTATCAAGTATAGAACACATTTTACATTGTCCTTTTGAGAATATAAAATGTAAATGCTAACAGATTGATACTACACTTTTTCTAATTGGAAACCTGATAGTAACAATCAAGCTAAAGTAAATGATAAAGGAGACATGTGAATTACCTAACTCAGTGCTTCCAAAACCAGGAATTAGAAACACAATGTCCTGCATATTTTAATGATTACCCTGCTTTAACACACTGACTGCAACTCTGCTCTTCACATCTATTGCTTTTCCTTCACCCTGCACCCAATTCAGCTTTTGGTTAATGAACAATTCCTTTCAGAGTGCCTCCAAAACCAGGGGTCTGAAACACTGATCAACTCACTCTCAAACAAGTACCATACTGCATTATTGTAAATAAAACTTGCTTTTTTTTTAAATAATGAAGTTAACCAAAGGGGGAAGAAAAAAAAACAGCAATAAAATCAACTGATTAATCATTTGATTAAAATACAATTTGACCAAAACAAGGATTTGTATTTCACACTTTCATTTAAAACACACAAAACCAAGTAAATAACCAGTAGTTATCAACTTTAGCACATCTGAAACTTTATATAAAAAAAAAAAAGAGAAAAAATATATAGCGTATATATATTTCATTGCAAAAGCTGGTCTTCTGTGTACAAGGATTTGTAATAATTTTCACTCTCATTCAGTAAATCACTAGTTAACATTATTGGCCCAATGATGTCACTGAGAAGACTTTTGGTCATTTCTGAATTGATTGTGAATATACTGGTGGTATATTTTTGCATTCTGGTCTGCAATTAAATTAAGAGATGTTGTTCACAGTCCGGTCGATGACAAAACAAAATTGTCCATATTGAGATTATTATCTTAGGTCAGTGTATCCTCATTCCTAATGTACTCGCCCACGTCAGCTTGATGGAACACCACAATAGACATAGGGTCAACTTTCCGGCATTCCTGTGTGGTTTTTGCTGCCACTCCAAAGCCCTGCAATGCAGAAGAAGTCAGGTATAATGTGTGGAAAATATTTTAAAAATGTAGTACTAAACGTTTTAAATGCATGCTATATAACTGAAGCTCTCACCAGAGGTACATCTGCCATTGAGTATACCACAACTCCTTGGTATTTTGCAGTATTTTCTGTAATCCTTCCAAGTCCCGATTTCATGATGTGGTTGCCATATAAAAATGACTGCTCTGCTCCTGGCTTCACCCACACTTTATACTGCCAGGAAACAAAAACAAAATTCTTAACATAATTTTTTTTTTTTTTTAAAAATCACCCTGCGATTACTGTACAATAGAGACGGGATGTATATCAGTATATACAATGAATACTGGAATGACACGGACTTTAGCATAATGTAGAGGTCATGTTAAAAACTTACAAGGCAGCACAATATGTTCCAAATTGAGTCAAACAAACAGAAGTTTTAGAACACAACTGACAAGAATGCTTGTTAGCATATTGCAAACATTTTTGAAAACCAAAGCTAAAAAGAAACCTTAAATCATTGATTATATTTCAAAGCATATAAAGTCTAAAGAAAATTATACCATGTCAAAATTAAATTTATAGGAAATTTGACCAACAAGTTCCTTCTGACTGAATATTACAAACAAGTGACAAATGTTTAAGACATTGTTCTTTTTTCCATTAGTGTCTCTAGCACAATCTGTTTATTAACTTGATTTCTATGGAGTTAATATAAGTTAATACCCTTTTAAATTTATCAATACATTGCCAAACAATTCATAGAACTACTACCAAGCTTTTTGTATGTCTACACTGGACTACTACTCTACTGCTACAATCTCTAGAGGTTTCATTTATAAAGAGTAAATACACACAAAAATGAGTCTGAAATGTGCATGAACAACAAATCACACAGAAACGGTTATTTCTAAAGAACTATTTTTATGTATTGTGCTCATGCAGGCCCAAGAAGGCATGTTCAGAAATATGAGACTTTAGGAATAATGGAGAATGTGTAATTTCTACCCAGGAGTCCCAATTCTTAATATCCAAGAACACTGCGCAAATTGGTGGCATCATGTCATAAAAGAGAAAATTGCAAGTAAATACATAAAACATGCTCACACATACCAGTTCATAAAGATTATGAAAAGAAAAATTAAAATTAACAATTAAGGAAGCTCATTTTTTTAAATAGATGTATTTTAAATTTGGCCTATTTAAAGTTTTCATTGATTGCTGTAACTTTTTCTATTTCATTTGTAGTATTGTTTTACTCTAGCTTTATTTCACTATTTTATTCAAATATTTTCATTGATATTATTTTAGTCTTTTGTTTTATCTCACTGTAATACTTCTATTGGCAAAGTGTTTTGAAACAATGTTTTGAAAAAGTGTCACATACATGAAGTTCATTATCATTATTATTATAAGAAATCAAACTCCATAATTAAGAAAGTTGCATAATAAATAAATAGTTGCAGATCATTACAAGCCTAAACAGCTGTAACTTGCACTGTATCACAGGTCTATAAAAAGGCAAGAGGTCTGTCATAATGGCTATGCTGGCCAGTGTTTCAAAGACCTAGCTAACTGACAAATAAGGCTACACCCTTTTCTCAGAGATCATGGAGATTTTATGTAAATTATGACTGGTTAATGAGTCAATTTAACACCTTTTACTGCTGCAGCCACATACTAGTACTCAAATAACTTGCATTTGTTTGTAATGCCATGGCTGAGGCCACCAAACAACAAAATTGTGCTCGCCTCGACCTCTGAAACAAGAAATTCTACTTTGCTGTATCCAAAGATTCTCTTTTTTTGTCCTCCATCTCCATTTTCATCTCATCACATCTGACCACAGAACTGCACAGACACTGTGCAGGTGAGCTTATGTAACTTCTAGGTGAGAATTTGCATACCTGTCATGGAAAAACATTCATAGACATTTGCCTTTTGCAGCAATAACTAGAGTGTATGCCTTGAGACGCTGAAAACAGAATTGCTCAAATTCATTAGAATCGTCTTTGTGCTGATCATATAGGCTGCTTTTATTATAACAGGTGAGGGTAAAAGGTTAGAAAAAGTTTTCTACAAAACCCTCTGAGGTTTTTCAAATTGAAACATGTACATTTAGATAATATTTGACACTGCAGCCACTGGTAGTTGAAAACATTTGGATGTGTCTTTATCTGTTTTCAATTTATGATTGTGTGTATATAGATATCTCTCTCTCACACACACACACACAATAAAACAACTGAACATTATTATTGTGTGTACATACATATAATAAGACAAATTTTATATGTTATTAGTTTTCTGCCATGATAACAATGAAAACTAACATTCTTTGTAATATTAATTCATACATTCCACTCAGCGTACAAAAAAAAGAAACTAAAATTGCTTTATACCTTGGCATATGGAGCAAGAAAATCAAGAGCTGTGATATGGAGACGAAACTTCTGAGTTTTCGTGAATTTTCCAAAACATGTGCCGACAGATACCAACTTGTCTCGAGAGATGCTTGTGGCCATCTTCAGCATCTTCTCACTAAATAAATAAATAAATAAAAATACATCAATAACGTTAGTCAGCACCAAATCAGTATACACAAAAAATGTGGTTGTTTATTATAATTCTCACCTGATGTAGTAAACACGATCACGATGAAGTCTGAAGCAGTATGTTCCATCAGGTCTGTCAACAAGGAGCTTGATGTTCTCACCAATGCTGAAAGAAAGACAAAAGATTATTAGACAAAATAAACAATTCTACAAGAACATCGGAAATCACACAAATTTTAGTCGCCCCTCTCAGAGGGGATCAGCATCTTCACTAGTAATTCTATACAATAGACCAAAAAAAAAGACAAAAAAGCTTAAGTATTATTTAAAACGTAGCTAATACATATAAAAACAAGCATAGCTGCAACACGTATTTTTAAAAATAAACTAAATGTACGTTAAAACGCTCTGATGTGCAAATATAACAAGGTTGTACGCATAAAATGAGGACATTTCAAAAATGGTGAAGAAACAATTACTATTTAAAAAGAAAAAAAAGAATTATGCAGTCAAAAATGGTGTCTGTGCAGTGGAACTTAAAGGCTACGCTGTTATTTACTTCTCCAGCTAACGCTAGTGTTGAGAGAAACAAAACACAGATTTACACTACGGAACACTCAAAAGCTACTCACTACTTGGAGAGCTTTTCAAACAGGGTCTTCGTCTCTTCATCCGTCAACGGGCGCATTTTGGCAGAGATAAACCAAATGCTCAACACAGAAAAGAGCAAAGGAGAGAATAAAACAGTGATATGAAAAGAAGCACACGCCACAAACAACGTGGGAGAGCTGTCGCACAATTATGACAGAAAGAGGGCTGAGCACCAGAGCTGTCGCGGACCTATGTCGTGTTGACGCGCCCTCCTCCTCGACTTGTGAAGTTAAAGATGGCGGCAGTTGACGTGGAGGATGAGAGTATTTTGGTGTCTATATTTAAGGACAGTTTCCCGGAGAACTGGAGGGAGAACCCGGACTTCGCGGCGTACCTGTGCGAGCTGAGCTCGTACGGAGTCGAGGAGCTGGGCCGCGAGCCGGAGCGGCTGAGGGAAGAGAGGGCGCTGATCCAGCAGCAGACCCGCGAACTCGCCTTCTCCAACTACAAGACTTTCATCCGCACTGCGCACTGCACCGAGCACATCTACACTGACTTCGGCACCGTGGAGAACTGCCTCATCAGACTGCTCCACAAACTGCCCGGATTCGGGGAAAAATGCAGGTGCGGGTTCATTAAGAGTATCCGTATAAAAAGAGACGCCTCCCCTTTAAACTGCGAGTGACATGCCCTTTATTTAAAGTGATACGTGACCACCAGTTACTAAGGTGCGGTAACAAGATAGTTATGATCACGACATAAGGAATGAAAACATCAGAGTTAAAACATCCCCTGCAGCCATGAAATAAACTCATGATATTAAATTAAAAAAGGTAATTTAGAAGCTGTTTCCTCTGCAAAATATATTTAAATGCCTAAAAATGAGCTTAACTGGAACACCTTCCTGGAACCAACCAGGAAGTGCAGATCTATGGATGTGTAATTAGTCAGTTGTATAGTTCTTGTTATCATAGGATATTTAGTGAGTGTTAGTCTAATAATGTATATGTAGATCAGAGATATTCAAGCTTTTTCCTTCGAGAGACACGACTGGGAGTTATTTAAGAACTTTTCCCCATAAAACATACCGGAATTAGCCCATGAATTAATGACAAGCTCCTCATATGCTGGCTCAGTTGTGAGTTGGGAAAACACAAAAATGTGCAAAGCATTGACAGACTTTGTATTTGTCATTATTAAAACAAAATCAAGCAGGTTCCTGATGGGACCATATCTAAGAGGACACTGGGGCTGCATTTGTAGAAACCACAAAGTTTAAAAGAGATTTGCTCTATCTAACAGTATATAATGGAGGGCAGCTATGTCCTAATGGTAAGAGAAGAGAGTAGATGGTTCGATTCCCACAACGACAGGAAACTTGAAAGCACTGTCCTCCTTCCTCAATCCATGGCTGAAGTGATCTTGAGCAAGACACCGAACCCACAACTGCTCCCCAGGTGCCAGGGATGGCTGAACCCCCCACTTTTGGGTGTGTGTTAACTAGTGCACTAGGACATGTTAATGTGTGTGTTAACTGCCACAGATTTCATTTCGTTGTACAATGACCTATAATTGCAGAGATTTACACATTTAAAATGTGAGATTTCATGTTCCTATTGAGCTAACATTTACAGGTTCTGCAAAATTGAAATAACTTTTTTGCTTATTTGTGTTTTACCAGAAATTTCATAAAAGAAGCAGAAGAAATTGGAGTGAGTCGGCGCATGAACAGTCTGACACTGAATCGCCACACAGAGATCCTAGAGATTCTTGAGATCCCTCAGCTCATGGACACATGCGTCCGGAACGCGTATTATGAGGAAGCGCTAGAGCTGGCCTCCTATGTGAAGAGGCTGGAGAAGAAACACTCCTCAATTCCAGTCATTCAGGTACAGATAATATTTGTACAATCCTAATAATACCTGCTGTCAAAACGTGCACCTGCTAATTATTACATTATTGTGTCTTTATAGGGAATAGTACAAGAGGTTCGTCAATCAGCTCAGCTCATGCTGAACCAGCTTCTTCAGCAGCTGCGCAGTAATTCCCAGCTGCCAATTTGTCTGAGGGTGATAGGCTACCTGCGCAGAATGGATGTCTTCACGGAAGCAGAACTGCGAGTGAAGTTCCTGCAGGCTCGTGGTAGCTGGCTACGTTCCGTCCTAGCTGCTATTCCTGATGAAGACCCTTATTTCCACATCACCAAAACTATCGAGGCCTGCAGAGTGCATCTGTTTGACATCATTACTCAGTATCGAGCCATTTTCTCAGATGAGGATCCCCTGCTGCCTCCTGGGGGGCAGAATGTGAATGAGAGTGCCATCTTTCATGGGTGGGTGGTGCAGCAGGTTGCACAGTTTTTAGAGACCCTCGACAAGGATCTTAAGCGTGGTATTGGAAGCCGCTTGGATTCCTTGCTTGGCCAATGCATGTACTTTGGTTTGTCCTTCAGTCGGGTAGGGGCAGACTTCCGTGGACAGCTTGCATCGATGTTTCAGCGGGTAGCGATGGACACTTTCAACAAAGCTGTTAAAGAAGCTGTGGATAAGTTTCAAGAGGATATGAACTTGTATACTCTCATATCTCTGCCATCAATGCTTGGCAATACTATTCCACCTGTGACTCCAAGTCCTCAGCCTGGAACTCTTCAGCCCCCAATGGCCTTATTGGACTTCCCTCCTTTAGCCTGTTTTCTGAATAATGTTTTAACAGCATTCAATGACCTACGACTATGCTGTCCCATTGGATTAGCTCAGGAAGTTACCAGATGTCTTGAGGATGCCCTTCTGAAGGTATGCTGACCTGTTTCACTATTGATTAGAAAATTATTTTTATGCATGGTTTTGAGTTGATTGCATTTTATAACAAATCCTTGCTTAATGCCACAATCGTTTTTGGACTTGTTTTAGACGTGTTTTAGTCTTCAAATAAAATCTTGCATCCAACTTTCCCTGAACATGAAAGCCTTAGATGTATGATCTGTCAATAATCGTGACATGAATTATTGTAAATAAGTGATCCACACATGCATTTGTGTATAAATATTTAAAATATTTTTTATTATGTTTTCCACAGGTGACAAAATTAATCCTGGTTTTCCACAGAGCAGAAGAGTCTGCCTTCAGTAGCCGTGAGCGGGAGTTATTTGTTCAGTTCTGCTGTGCCTTTGCTGAGGACATGGTGCCCTTCCTGAACCGATGTTTACAGGTTCTTTTCCCACCAGCTCAGCTTGCACAGATCCTTGGTAAATATTACAAAACTGTAGCTGTAAGCTATAAAAAAAAATGGTAATTTAACGCAACAAATGATAAAATTAAATTTCACTTTCACTTTTTAGGTGTCCCAGCAGCTCAAGTTCATAAATATGGAAACATTGGATATATTAGTGTGACCTCAGTACTGGAGCCTTTGGAGTTTGTCCTACCTAAAAGAGAGCCCATGTCCCCAGTGGTGGATCTCTCTGTTGACCTGACTGGTTTGACTACCGCTGAAACAGAACCTCTACCTTCAATCAAACCTCCATTCTCTGAGAAAATTCAGGCTGTTCCAGCTCTCAATTCTCAAAACCCACAAGAGGCAGCAGCTGTTCTACAAAACTCTCCAAACCAAACTAAGCCTACAACCAATGATTGTGAAAAAAGCATTCCAGAAGATCTGTTCTCAGCAAACAGAAATGCTGAGAAGAACATGTCAGAGTGAAATGAAGAGAGATTAAGAGTTTCTTCAAAATTAAACCTAAAAAAAAAAAACACTATATTTATATGATCTGAATATTTGCACTTGTCTAGTCACTTTCTTCCATAAAATACTATGCTTACTCTGGGAAATCAGATGTATATTTAATATATAAATTCTTTAATATGAGCATATTTACATGGGCATCTTTCCTCTGCATGCTATGAAGGGCAGAAATTACATTTATTTTGGGGAAATAGGCAGGTATCAATTCTATGACAACGAAGATCCATATGTTTGAAGGGGATGCCAGATTCAGACATTTTCAATATTTCTGTTCACAAGAGATTGTGTTAAATAGAAAAGGGTTATCGAAGTGATATGCCATTAATAACATGTTTGCCAATTATAAACATTTTCTTTGTAAAAGGGCATTGGTGAGAGAACTGGATGCTAGAATCTAAACGAGCAGCTGGTCCAGGTCCATCTTGTTCATAAATGCCTGGTCTTTAACTACATTATTGTTTAAAAATGATACTAAAATATTTTTTAAATGGTTTGTTTATTTTCTAAACTTTGTCCCATGACAAATATATTTGAAACAGTTAAACAACAATTCACTTTTTCTTGACAAATTTCTTGTGAGCGGCATTTGGATTGGCCCGTCTTCGACCTCCTCCACTTTGAGCATCTCTCAGGTGTAAGTTAGCTGATCTGCTGTATATATCATGCTCTGAGAATGGTGAGCTTCCTGCTAGATAATCTGGGTGGAATACATCCGTCTTCTGTCGAGCTTTCTTTGACGCTCGCTGTTGAGGGAATGGCTGATCCTCAACCAGTTGTGGGTTGGTGGCATGTTTACCTCCTTTTGGCAAAGGTAAGGAGTACTGCAGACAAAGCACAAAAGAAAAGGTAAGTGGCAGCATCCTTTGCTGATACCAAAGCTTCATTATGATATAAAAAAAGTGAATAATTAATACACATACCCTTTTGCCTTTAGGATTGAGCACTTTAGGGTTCCTGGAGAAGTGCATCTGTATACTCTGATCCTCACCAATGGTCACAGCAATCTTCTTCAGTGTGTTGTTGCCACAATGTGAACAGAATACTTTATTCATGTTTGTGGTAGTCCTGCAAAAAAAAAAACTTAAACATCAACTATGTATTTAATTATCCATAGTAATAAATAGATATGCAGAACCAAACCAGCAAAGGAGACAAAAATCTTAAATTTGATCATTTATTTAGGAAAGTTGTCCTACAATATATATTTGAGTGGCAAAAGTATACAATTTTAGGATTAGCAGATAATTAGAAGGTTAAATGAGAGAGTTGTAATAGTCTGTGAGGACACAAAGGAATCCAAATAACTCCTAAGCAGCTAAAACCTCTCCCACAATGGGTCCATGAGTCCACCAGTAGAACAATGAACATTAGTGGTGTGCATGGTTGCAAGAAGAAAGTCATCACTCATTGGAAGCGCAGCAGCTATCTGCAGTTTGCTAAAGATCACATCGACAAGCCAGGAACAATGTTTTTTGGATAGAGACCAAAATAGGACACATACTTAGGCAAAGTTCTAAAGAGTTCACAAACTTTCTAGTACAACTGCATGTATATTTCACTTACTTGAAACAGCCATGGCAGCGAAGGATGTGGTTTCTCGTTTGTTTGATAAGCATTCCATTCAATGACAGGACATTGAGACCGATATGAACAAGGACATTCTGCAACGAACAACATAGTGTGTTAGATTCAAATTATTTGAGCAATTACAAAAGCAAATATAATTATTTACAGTACTGCACTATGAATTTACTGGGCTGTAGAATCAATCTGATTCTAAATTATCTTTAAGAAGAATAGACCATTTCAGACCGAAGGATGTGACTCAATTAAGCAAGCATTTAAATATGTATGGCCTAAGGGGTGTTCAGAAAGAAAACTGGATAAAATGCTATTCCAAAACTATTGTTTTTCCAAACTTTCCTTTTGTTTAAAGAACTTTACCTGCATGGCAAAGTCAGTGGTCACACATCCCACTTTGACATTTGTTGACTGTTGCCAGTGACCAACATCCATCTGGACTTGTTTTAAATTGCTGGGAGTGATCCAACCTCCACCATCATCCTCTTCATCTTCCTGCTCTTCCTCCAATTCTTCATCTTCCTGCTCCTCCTCCAATTCTTCATCTTCCTCTCCTAAATCTTCATTCTCATTTTCACCATCCTCCCCAAATCCAGTTTGAGGGATACTTTTCTGAACTTCATTCGACAAATCAATAGACTCCAGTTTCTCTGCTACATCTTTCACCACAACTGTGTCTGCAGCCTAAAGATGATTTACAGAAAAAAAGTCTGCAGTTCAACTCACACTGAACTAATACACAAATTGAAGTATGACAGCAAAGCGATGTGCTCAAAGATAATACTAGGTGTCATTATTTTTTAAATAATACTTACCAACAATTCTAATAAGTCAGCCTCAATGCTCGGTAGTGGAGTCCTCCAAAACTGGAAGCTATTGAATTCTGAGCTCTCTGCACCCTGAGGTTCGTATGACTGATTTGGACTGTTAACATCAGTGTCTGTTCTGTTTAAGGATTTCTAATAATCAAACAAGCAAAAATTTGGTTTAAGACAACATAATTGCACAGGGTATTCTTTCTAATTCTAAACTGAATAAGTTTCAGAATTAATGCAAAATTAGATAAATTATATGTTCAAATGTTTGTAGATATTCTTAATTTAACTTAACAATTCTGCTAAGGAGCACACTGCTGAAAGGTGTGTTGAATTTTATATATATATATATATATATATATATATATATATAATAAATAAATGGGACTAATGTCAGCTTGTGAGTTATAAAGCCTCATTTTGGAGTCGTGTATGTGCAATTTCTGGACAGATAAATGAACATTTCTCAAGGAGTGAGAGCACGAGTATGAAATCCAGAACTCAACCTCCAACATCAGTACCTGACATTACTAATGTAACTTTTTGTGGCTAAATGCAATGATATACTCTCAGCAATTTTACAACATATAGTGTAAAACATTTCAAAAAGAAAAGAGGTTTATACTGCAGCAGACAAGGTGAAAAACTCCCAATCATAATAATATCATTTTAGAAACAACTGATGAGCAGGTGATTAGCAAACCTTTGGCATAGTGCACATGGCGACCTAGTAAGTGTCTTGCATGCATGCATGCATATATATATATATATATATAGAGAGAGAGAGAGAGAGAGAGAGAGAGAGAGAGATAAGCTCTCCATCTGTGTAAACTAATAATTGACCAATAAAATTAACAAAGACATACATACATCTATATATTCAAACACACAAATTAAAAAAAAAGCATACTTTTGAGGGAAGGTGGAATCCAACAATGTCTACTGGAGCTTCTGGATGTCTCTGTGTGCTGCATACTTCCACCTAAATTTTTTACGCATAGACATTTTTTATGTGAATCCATATACAAGTTCTAGTGCAATTCTTTAAATTGTCCAAACATTAATACCTGAACTGCAGGTTCTTTTTTCAAATGACCAGCCCCAACATTTTCCAGTTCCAGCTGATAGGTGAGAGCCAAGACCTTGATATCTGTTGCTGAAAGACTAGGATAGTCTCCAGTCTTTTTGGAAAACTCGGTAACTGTTAATGGAATTAAATTCATAGAAGTAAAACTCCTACAGGTGATTTAACGTCTCAAAATAAATAAATAAAATAAAGTAAAAATAATGCAGTTCAAGAAAACTGATGCTTATGACAAAGATGTACAAAAACATGGCAAGAATTTCCAGAGGATTCTGATAAAAAGCTTCAAATAATTTGTTAAAAACACTCCTTACAAGATTATCATATAATGCTATAAAACAATTTTACAAGAATGTAATTGTGGGGAGGTGGAAGCAAAAATGAGCACTCACCAAAGCGTACATGTTCTGGAAAAGGTTCTTTGAAATGGAGTTGATAAGGTAAGAATGCCAAGTTCTTTTTAGTTTGTTTATCCCGAATTTCATTCACCACGTCTTTTATTGTGTAGATATTCTTGCCAATTTCCTAAAGCATGTGAACAGACACATTCATTTAAAGCCAGCTTGCGTAGGGCATCCATTAGCAAGGGGCGTTTTGGTAACTGATGTAAAGTAATTATCACTGTAAATAAAATATTAAGGTAATGACAACAATTAATGTAAGTTACAAAGTAATTGAGCGCTGGGTTTTGCTTCACTATCTACAGTAACACCAGCATATCAGGCACAAGTTGAAACAACCGGGAAGAAATATACGTCCGATAAAGTAAACACTTTATCAAGACACCTCAGTACAGCATCAATATCTCTGGAGCTGCAACGCAATTAAAACTTACGTGTAAAGGAGCTTTTTTCAGAAAAGCAGCAGCATCAGCTACAACATGCTCCACCATGGCGGCTGCCATCTTCCACCAAGTCTCACGAGAACTCCGAACCGAGTGTATTAGCGTCGTTTG
Source organism: Hoplias malabaricus (assembly GCF_029633855.1). Taxonomy (NCBI): domain Eukaryota; kingdom Metazoa; phylum Chordata; class Actinopteri; order Characiformes; family Erythrinidae; genus Hoplias; species Hoplias malabaricus. The sequence continues at coordinate 14,375,046 of NC_089810.1, read as the reverse complement.
TTGATGTTTTGTCGAAAGCAACATGGCGGCTCGCTGGAGCAGTGAGAATGTGGTGGTGGAGTTCAGAGACGCTCAGGTACAAACTAAAATATTTTTAAAGCAGGAGATATGTTTAATCTCAGCTGCAGTACTGCCCCCTCCCTTTATTTGCCTCAGCATGACGCTCTCTTGTGTGAATGCTATACAGTCTGATCAAGTGCAGTTTGTAAATGACTGGATTCTTGATTCATTTTCCACTGACAGCAAATAAACTGGCACCCTCACTTGCAGATTTAGAGTCATATATTGTTTTAGTCTGTTAGGTTAAATTTTGTTAATTTAACTACATTCAGAAGACCACTAGAGGTAGGTCTGTAAATACTTAAGTATTTGAAGTACTTTGCCCGAAATGATAACATATTTGTTTCATTTGCGTTTCACAATTGTTTTCTTTTAGGCTACTGCAATGTCAGTGGACTGTCTCGGACACCATGCGGTACTTTCTGGGTGTGTACAGTCTTACCCACTGCCACATGCATGTGAAAATTCCTTCTGTCGTCTACACTTGATTTGAAAATTGTGAATCCCCTGCCTGCCCTATAACACCATTAAAGAATAAGATATTTCAGTAATAAAACTGGGAATAAACGTGTTTATTAACGTGATTATTTCTTATGTTACAATCTGTAAGGTACAACTAACATAATGAAGAAATTGAGCTGCTTAGTAGCATCTGAATGAACTAGTTTATGTTCCGTAATGCGGGTCCCCCACTTGGGGGCAGCCATGTATAAAATAGATTTAGAGTGTATTTAGAGTGGTTTAGGTCACTCAGGTGTCCAGGGGCTTGTATTTGTGTATATACCAGGTAGTTGACTAGTAAATACAACCAAACCCTGTTCGACTACTTGTCTAAAGGTCCTCACACTATTCAACACATGTCCCAAAAACGTGATCTATCATTAAATAACCATAAGTGCTTTTTGTGTAATAACAAATCTAATCTTAAAATTTGATTTACATACATAATGATCACATGTATGAGACCATTCACAGGCCATTGTGGGCCATTTTCTCTGTAAACTTGTGTATCTTCAATAACCACAAGTTTACCAGTGGTAAGTACGGCTGTCTGCTGTTTGGATGCAGTTTACAAGTAGCATTAGTCTAAATTTAATGGCTGTGTCACAACATAAGTTAATACTTACTAAAAAAACATTTCTGAATGCTCATTTATCTTTTAGGATTGTGTCTTTTTGTTGGCCATTCTAAGGATTTTATGAGGTAAATTCTGTTCATTTAACCTTTGCATGTTTACTCTTGCTTTAGGAGGCGATTCTTATATATTGTGAATTTGGAGACACCCTCTGAGGCTCCTCGGAAAATAGGCCGTCAGAGCAAGTGGGATATTGGAACAGTGCAATGGAATCCCCACAAAACAGAAGCCCACCTTTTTGCTGCATCTGTAAGTGCAGACTTAACAAAGTCAGGAATTTATTAGAAATTTTAAAGCCCCAATCGAAAAGTTTCCATGGAAAAATTGCCCTCAAAACAGGCCTGAACTTCTTGCCTGGACAAGCACATAGCACTACACCTATACGATGTTTGGGCAAGAGCATCTATTATATGCTATAATTGAAAAATATACCCTTTACTATAGAAGATCATATATCTAAGGTAATTTTTATAGGCATAACACTCATCAGTATTAAAACAAATAACTGAGATTTCATTAATATTGTACGTGTTGGGTCTCTGCATGATATCCACAGTGGCACATTTGACTGAGAGTGGTAATATGCTAAATATTAATCACATCAGTGAATCTTTGTCTTTAACTAGGTTGATAATTAATAATATATAAATATTTTTAGGAATATGATTACAGTTTTTTTTTTCTCTTAGGGCAAGGATATATTGTGTGCTGTGGTAAATCCTTGCTTGTTGTTTGCTATGCTATAAATATTTTACTTAAAATATAATGTTCTGTACATTTTTTAAGATACACACTTAAATATGATGGATCTACAAGGGTTCTTTGGTACAGAAAATGGGTTTAAATATATCCCTGAACACTTGAAAAACCTTTTGCATGATTAAAGGTTTCTTTGCATCATGAAAGTGTTCTTCAGGTTGATGGAGAATGTGCTATAGATGGTTGTATATAGCACCTTTATAAAAGTGTTCTATACAGCACCAAAAAACAGTTGTACAGTACTGCTGATATATTTTTGTAGAGTAATCAGCGTGTTGACCTGTATGTTTGGCGTGATGGATGTGGAGAGGCCCACACTTCCCTTCAAGGTCACACGCGTGTTATTAGGTGAGAAAATTAATTAATTTTTTTCAATGACTTCATAATCTGAGTTTGTTTTTGTTATGTTAGGCTTCTTTTTTGGCTCTTTATTTGGCTTTTTGAAACTTGTTATTTTCCTTCTTCACATTCCAGTGATTTGGATTGGTCCTGGTTTGAGCCAGAATATCTTGTTACAAGTTCTGTGGACACATACATTTACATATGGGACACAAGGTAAGACGAAAATTAACACCAGCAAAACTGTTGCATGTGAAGTTAATATTAATTTCTTTATGTTGTTTATATGTTATTATTTTTGCACAGTATTATTATTATGTCTAAATGTTCTGTGTTATTTCAGAGACACTAGGAAACCTACAGTAGCCCTGTCTGCAGTGGGTGAGTATACAGTCCCTGTAAATTTCAGTATGAATATGGTCATTAAGCAAAACTTAACCTCCCTCTCAATTTTGTCTTTTTCATGATTCAGCGGGTGCTTCTCAGGTGAAGTGGAACAGACGGAATCAGCACTGCCTGGCTTCCAGTCATGATGGAGATGTCAGAATCTGGGACAAAAGGGTGAGTGTGGAGCAGTCTTGATTTTTTATTTCATTTTGACTGTTCAATTTGGGAAAAGTATTCATTAGTTGCAAGCTAATTCATTTTAATTGATTAAATATTTCTTCTTCTTCCAAAAAAAAGGGATTGCAGTGTTAACTGAGATAAATCACTACTTGTGATGATTTTCTGTGGCACACATCCCTGTATCTATTTCTGTTAAAAATCCTACTGTTATATATTCAGTGCTTTATAAGTTTAAATATTTACAAGCTACTTTCTAAAGCACATTTACTGAATTATTCTATTTTTCACTCTATATAAATTCTAAATTCATGTTATGTTTTATTTTAGAAACCTAATACTGCTGTTGAGTATGTAGCTGCTCACCTTTCAAAAATACATGGCCTGGACTGGCACCCTGATAATGAATACATCCTCGCAACATCCAGCCAGGACAACTCTGTTAGGGTGAATATGAATTAATTTTCTGTAATAATTTTGAGGATAATGTTAATAATGACAATATTAATCATAATGTTCCATCACATATACATCATCCATGGGTAATGTCTTGTGCAGTTCTGGGATTATAGGCAGCCTCGAAAGTACCTGAATATACTGTCCTGCCAAGTTCCTGTTTGGAAGGCGAGATACACAGTATGTACATTTATGATCACGTACAGTAATAATTCTGGAACCATGCAATCAAAATTTTGATATGAAAAATGTTATGATTACAGAATTATAAAACATATAAGCACAGAAATTAAAAGCCAAATTTTACATTTGTCATTTGGGCCAAAGTTGAATCTCTAGCAGGGTTTATTAATTTAATTACATTAACTTAAATTACTATACTGTTTTATGTCAGGGTGAAATGCTTGTTAAGCTTTAAACCTTTTGAATCAGAACTCGATTGGTGGTATTGTAATATTTTGTTAAATTGACTCTTTCTTTTGTGGAAGTTGTTAATTTGTTGTTGTGATCTGCTCAGCCCTTCTCAAATGGCCTGGTGACTGTAATGGTGCCACAGCTCAGGAGAGAAAACAGCCTGCTGCTGTGGAGCACCCTGGACCTCAATAGCCCTGTTCATGCCTTTGTGGGTCATGATGACGTGGTGCTAGAATTTCAGTGGAGGCCCCAAAAAGAGGGTGAATATTCTGAGACAAATCCATTAGACTTACATGAAACCTAGTTTTCCTACATTCCTTGAAATAATAGGTTAATGTCCTATGAAATAATTGTTTCAAAACTAGCTTTAAAGCCTTTAGTTAGTTTAGTTAATGATATCTTAATCTGCAAAAGTCATTTGAATCCAGCATGGTTTTATCATCACAAAAACGATCACATTTAAATATAACAGCCATTTAGACTGTATTAATGTAACATCTCCATTAATTAGTTGTAAAGTGATAATTAGTAGCAGTAATTTTTAAATGATTAAGAGAAAATGGAATATGGTTGATAGGATAAATAACATGGCACAATTTTTGTGGCCTTCAGGAGAAAGCAAAATATCAGCAAAAAATTGAACATGGAGCCTTTATGTCTGACCTTGAATCTTTGTTTTACATTTTAAATTATCTTGAATAATTTTTAGCATCTAGGGACTGCCAGCTTGTTACATGGTCCAGAGATCAAACTTTGAGAATATGGAGGGTGGATCCTCAGTTGCAAAAGGTGAGGGCCACAGGTGGTATAAACATATTGCATTAAAAGTATTTATTTTATTTTTTATCGATTGCACTTATTTACAATACTAAATTGCTAATAAAAAAACCCTCATTGTCCCCTGTAGCTTTGTGCCAATGACATTGTAGAGGAGCTGATGGAGGGCTTGACCCTTACAACAGAATCAGAGAAGACACTCCGTTCCCAGGACTCTGAACCTCCGCTCAGCCCTAGCCTTATAGTAGATGACTCACAAGGTGAGAGCTGGGTACAGTAGGAGCTCAGTCTTAAAAGGGCATGCCATTGTGGTCTGTAGAATACCATTTTAGGTTAGTCATATGTATTAGTCATTATAAATTTGACTTTGTATCCAAATTCCCAATTACCAAGCTCTGAAAGTAGTTCTAGCATAGGTTTCCTAGTGAGACACATGAATTATTAAATGCAAGCCAAGAAATGTCTCAGCACAGACACCCAAGGAATATTTAAATTTATGAGTTATGTAGCAGAATACACACAAACACAGAAGAAAAAAATAGATATATTGTTTTGTTGGTCATGCTTTGCCACTTTTGTGCTGATGCAGTCATGCATGCAGTCAGGAAAGATTTGTGCTGTGTCTCTAGAATTATGTACAAAACACAATCCTGTGAAGTGTCACTTACAAAACTGCTTTACTAAAACTAAAAACATTACATTTTGTTGAAGTTATTGATAATGTTTTGGCTTTGGCTCTTATATTAGCCCTCCTGGTAATTACCTGGGTATTTTAAACCCCTCCTCTTTTAGGGTAATTGCTGATAAAACCTGCATTAGAGAGCAAGAGAGCTGTAATGTGGCTAGGGATTTTTGCCAAATTTGCAAATGGAATAAATCATACACAATTTGTCTGACAATATACAATAATCTTGCCTATTTTTAGGTCCAATTGAGAGCCTACAGTCTGGCCTGGTGTCCAGTGGTAGACAGGATAGCCCTGGCTTGCCCCAGACTCTGCAGCAGGAATTCTCTTTGGTCAACCTGCAGATTCGAAATGTCAATGTTGAGGTCAGGCTTTAAATTAACTATTTATTCTTTGTTTATTTAAGGAGTTTTGTTTTTGGCCTAAGAGTTGCATCGTATATGAAAAAGGAGCAGAACTGTTATACATTTATTGTTGTTTGGGTTCTTTAATTTAACAGTCATTACCTGTCAAATGTAATGGGGTAAAACCACAAACTGATTGTCCTTGTTTAACTGATAAAGTCTGCAGTGTGGTTAATAATAGACTTCTGTAGTTACTATAATTATTTAATAGTGTGTAAAATACTCTGAGTTGAGTGCATTAGCAAATCAATTAGTTTCCACTGTGCATGCTATGATGTGCACTGACCAATTTTAGGCATTGATTGTTCATGTAAATTACTCAAACTTTGTTTTCCATGTAGATGGATGCTTTAAATCGCACCTGCTTTGTGTCAGCCCTCTGTGGAGCCAATCAGGTCAGGCTTGTGGTGAAGTTCCCAGCACAATACCCAAACAACGCTGCACCAACTTTCCAGTTTGTCCCACCAACTACCATCTCATCCTCCATGAAGACCAAGATTCAGAAGGTACAGATCAATGAATTTGTCACAATTTGGAATAGAAGTACAGATCAGTAAAGAACAAAGGATCTTTTAGTAGTTCCCCTTCCATTTTGCTAGCAGATAATGGTTGAATTAAGAAAAGAAGTTGGATATTTTGGAAAATGAATTTATTTTTAAAGTGTCATCCCCTAATGCACATTGTTTCACAAGATCTTGACAGATACGTCACTTCAGAAAGTTAAAAGAAACCAGAATTGCCTGGAGCCTTGTGTGAGACAATTGGTGTCTTGCCTAGAGTCAGATATGGTAAGTGCCACCTCACCAGGTGATCCAGTAAATAATTTTTATTAGTTCTAAAGAATGGGGAAAAAATTACCTTTGCAATTCTTTTAAATCGATTTACCTGCGGACCTCAATACCCATCTAACACCTTGCAGAACACATCTGCCTTTTTTTTAATTAATTGATTTATTTATTTATTCATTTTTTAAATTCATTTTTGTATGTATTGATATTATGAGCATAGACCACACAGTTTTATTGAAAATGCGTTTTTTAATCTGTCCAATGCAGGAAGATGGCACTAATCCACATGTATTTACTAACTCTGTGACACCAGCTCTTCCTGCCTTTCCTCGTGTCACCAACACCTATGGTTCCTACCAGGATGCCAATATTCCCTTCCCACGAACCTCAGGTGCACGCTTTTTTGGCACAGGTAGGATGCTTTAAAAAGAACTACCATTCTACCAGCTTTAGCATCTTCTTTTCTTAAACAGCAGGTCATGAAATTTTCAGTATGTATTATGTGGTTCTGAATTAAATGTGCTTCTTGCAGGTTCTTTAGTGTACTTTACTCGACCAATGTCTATGCATCGCACCATCCCTCCAACTGAACCAACCCCCAGGTAGACTTTCAACTACTGGCTTTTCTTTTGTGCTTATTATTTTATGAATATATTTTTCCTTATTGGCCTTATTTCAGAAAGATGATGAGATGTCTTATTACAGATCACTATCAGCACTCTCTGCATACCATAGTGGCCTAATGACACCCATGAAGATGCGCAGTGAGTCTCAGACCACATTGAGGCTGTACAGTGGCAGTCCCACACGCTCAGATAAAGAGCATGTCTCTATCTCTTCATTCTACTACAAGGAAAGGGTAAGATTGGAAGGGTTGTGAGTCTTTTCCAGGGAATATGCAGGGGACCGATGAATGTATGCTTTCATGGTTAAGATATGACTCCTTCATCAGACATACACTTAGCCACAGTATTCAAATATTGAATTTGCTATGGGGCTAATTCAGGGAAAATATACACAATATTACATATAGTTTGTGCCAGGCTTTAATACTGACATTACATACATTTGTTTGCTGTATATTTAATATTTCACTTATGCCCAACTGGAGGAATGTTGGAATAATGTACACAAGTTCACATTTATATCAATAAGTGCTTTTTTCATGGTTAATCTGATATTTTGTCTCAAGGTTATTAGTCAGAATGCACATCCCCCATAATGTATTAGCCATGTTTATGTTTTAGTGTGTATGAGCGCTCCATCTACAAAAGCTATCCATGCTTGCTAGCCCCAGTCTGTTCAGTTATTTTATTTGCTTGCTTCAGGCCTGTGTTGCTTGTTCATGCCCACTCTTATTTTCTTGGCTTTATCCTTATGTTCTCTTTCCTTTTGTGTTTTGGTGGCATGTCTCCCTCACATGTTGCTGTGGTCTGTTTTATCCCAAACACCAATCAGAAGCCTGTTCTGTCTGCCCCTCGCCGCTGGTCTGTGCAGACTATTCATGACTGTCCGGTATTGATTTCCCTTTCCTCCTTCACCTCCCTTCCCTGTTGTCTCTTTTTTCTGTTTCAAAATGTGGGTGAAGCCGCCTCATCTACTCAACCTAACCTTGTCTTCTTAAGCTATTAATTTTTTTTAATTTCTAATCATTTGTGACATTCGGTTGCCTAACTCCACGATGTGTTCTTGTACTAAAGGATAATTTAGCAGGTGCTTAGATCCTTATAATCATCTTCATCATCTTGGAAATGACCCTGGTAGTCTCTTCATTAGCTATAATTAAGTTCTTCATCCAAATCAGTGTGTATGTGGGTTCTCAAAATAATAACCAGTCAGTTTCAGAGGAGTTTACACTACAGTTCTGTAGAAAATCAGGCTGCCATTTGTTGCAGTGATATTGGAAGGCACTTTCCCTTGTAAACTGATTTGTTGATAATATGAACAAATGTAATACAAAACAAATACAAAAGTACAACCAGACACCTAAATCTGTCCGGCCCAATTTTATGTGGTTTTAACAGCAGATCTCAAATTCCTCTGAGGAAACTGATTGTTGTCATAGTTTATGAGGTGTTTTTCCAAATATTAAGAATCAGAGATTACTAACTGAAAGTTGATGAAAAGCAAGATTATAGTGTTACAAGTAATCAATAATAAAAAAAATAAAATATTCAAGTTATTATTTTTTTAATTATTGCAATGAATAATCAAAATCCAAGCACTGTAAATATCATGATCTGTCAGGTAAGCTTTATGTGAGGACATGTTTTTGTCATGTCCCTAATCTGTGTCTCAGAAATCACGCCGTTGGAAGGGAAAACGGGAAGGAACAGACTACAGCAACAGGCCTATAAAACTGGCGGGAAAAGTCATCATTCAGGAGATCTCCTGTCTATTGCCTATTCACAAAGCCCTGGCTGAGACCTATGTGTAAGTTCTTAAGCATTTCTGGAAATAAAAACCTTTACATAATATCACAATTTAAGGTATCATCATCATCATCATAATCAAAATTATATATTTCTAATGACAGCCTGTAATTTTGCAATTTGTTACATACACTGACCACCTACTTGTTTCTACACTCACTGTCCATTCTCTTGGGTCCACCGACCATACAGGAGCACTTTGTATGTCTAAAGTTACAGACTGTAGTCCATCTATTGCTCTGCGTACATTTTTAATCTCCTACCACCCTGTTCTTCAATAGCCAGGACCACCACAGGATCACCACATATACAACGAAGGGTGAAAGGGAACAAACAAAGCAAACAGAGCAAGAGATGGACTACAGTCTGTAATTGTAGAACTACAAAGTGCTCCTCTCTGGTCAGTGAAGCTGAGAGAATGTAATGTGAATGTAGAAACACGGAGGTGCTACGCTGTCAACAGTTGGTAGGGAAACCTGCCAGGCAGACCTTGTTGGCACATGTCGTCGCTGTCCTATTAAAAACACAAATCTCCATTTTTAGCGGTTTTTACTTTTTTACACGTGTTAAATATGGGCATCAACCTCTGTCTGTTCATAACAGCTAATATCAAAATGACCAATGAAAAGCTGAAAAATCATCCAGTTTCTTTAGCAAATATCTCCATTGGCTGCTAGGCCTATCCATCAAGACCATGTATTTCCCCTTTCCCCCTTCCTCCTGGTACAATTTGAGTGTTCTAGATAACAACAAATCTCACATTTACTCATGTGAAATATTAGACCAGCATGACTATAATTAATCACAATAAGGATTAAATAAGCTGATTTCAATCAAGTATAGTGATAACAGACTCTGCTTTTGCTAAAACATGGATTCATAATGGCAAGAGAATATGCTGCAGGCTGTGGTAACTGAGTTGGACGTGACTCATTGGAATTGACTAAAATAAATCCGCGTTTATAAATACAGTCTTTTCCTGTTACTGGAAAGTTAGCTTTTTGGAGATACATGTTTTTAATCGGACAGCAACAATATGTATTGTGAGAGATTGCTGGAAAAGGCTGGCAGAACACACTGTCCTGATTTATTTAAACTCTCACCTCTGAGAGATATTTCATTCCAGTGTGGGTAGGGGACATAGGATCTAAATGGACTCTGTTCAAGACCTCCCTTGTGGAAGTGGTTGCATATAGCTCTGGTCAAAAAAACTTGTTGGTTCCTGTTATGGCAGCAACCCCAGAACATAGTGTTGGACACCAGTGGAGAGGTAAGCAATCAGGTGGAAGGAGGAGGGTTTTTCGAGCTCACCTTTGCTTTGGGAGTTCTTGGTTTAACGCATGGGTTTCAGTAGACCAAAAAAAGACTTTCCAAAGCTAAATCTAGAGCATGGCAAGTGTTTGAAGAGGCCATAAAGAAGAACTTTCAGTTGTCCTCAAAGAGATTATGGAAACTCGACTTGGAAACTGGGGTGCCAGGCTGAGTGTGAATTGTGTTCATATTCTTGGCAAAAATTCAGGTTTGTTCAGTGTGGCCATTAAACTACATCAGGGTTGTGCTTTGTCACTAGTGCTGTTCTGTTCCTGATATTCATAAACAGAGTGGCAAGACATAGTCTGGCACAGGAGGACTCCTATCAGGGAATTTGTTAAGTGTCGTCTCTGCTATTCTCAGATAAAGTTGTCCTTCTGGCTTAATTTTTCTGGGGCTTCAAGCATGCACTTGAGCAGTGTGCAGCAATGTGTGAAGTGGTCATTATGCGAATTATCACCTCCAAGTGTGAGGACATGGATATCTTCCAGAAAAAAATGGCATGTTCTCTTCATGTAGGGAGTAAGAACCTACCCCAGTGAGGTAGGTGTGTTGCAGTGTCTGTAGTCATGCGATTACTTTTCCAGAATGTACTGTTGAAGAGGGAGCTGGGTCGTAAAGCTAAGCTCTCAATTACCAGTCAACATACATACCATCACCTATGGTGAAAAAGTAAGATCATGGATACAAGTGGCCAAAACAAATTTTCTACATTGTCTTGCTGGGCATAATCTTCATGATCATGTGATTAGCTCAATCTGGTAGGAGTAAAACTGTTGCTCCTGCACATTGATAAGTATGTTCAGTGGGTGCCTCCCATTAAAGGTATAAAATATGTGCCCAACTGTAGACCCAGTACTGTCTAAAGGGATTATATCTCCCGGCTGGTCAGGAAACGCTTGGAGATCCCTCAGGAGGAACTGTTGAAAGTTGCATGGGACAGAGATGCCTGAGCTTTTTTTTTGCTTACTCTGTTGTTATTGTTACCCTGAAATGAATTCAGCAAAAATTAAGTTGTTGAATGTGAAAATTCCTGTAGCTGTTGGTTATCTTGGCATACAATAATTATCAGACTGCATTTGTGAAACATTTTATCAATTTCAGTCTGTTCTTATTCTTTCAACTTGGAATTTTCTAGACTAAATGTGAGTGACATTCAAGACACATGTCAGAAGAATGCAGCTGCAGCGTTAGCTGTTGGACGCAGAGATTTAGCAAAGGTATGTTACAGTTATTAAATGGTAAATGGGTGCCTTTCATAATTGCTTGTGAGAAATTTAATGTGTTCTCCCATGTCTGAGCAGGTTTTTTCCAGTACAAACACGTTTGTTAGTGTATTGGCTACTCATATGTGTCCATAGGTGTGTGTGTAATGTTCTGTGATGGACTGGCACCCTGTCCATGGTGTGTTCCTGCCTTGTACCCAGTGATTCTGGGTGGCTTCTGAAACCATTGACCCCGAAAAGAATAAAGCCCTTAGAAAAAATGGATGGATAGCTAGAGGAATGAATGAATGAATTAATGAATGAATGAATAGTATATTTTCTAAATTTATTCAAATAAAATTGGGATCTTCCCATGTAAATATTAAATAATCATTTTATGCAAGGCAGCATCTTAGAAATATGTCCAGAATTCTACACAATATACATTATACACTTTTTTTCATAGGTATGGGCCCTTTCCTCTGCAGCTACTAGTTGTGACCTCTGCCCTGACTCTGACCCTGATGCTGACACACCTTGGGCCAGGCACCCTTTTGGACGAAAACTCCTGGCAACTTTGTAAGTTGTACTTTGTTGTTAGTAGTAGGTTTGCAGCAGAGTAGTTGTCTGAGTGAGTGTAATATGATAATTTAAGACCTGAATTTGACTTGTTCACTTGAGATTTATGATTTAAACAAAAATTAAACCTAAAGTTGAATGACTGAAAAGAGGGTCCTGACAACAAATGGGACTACAATTGGTATTTTCCATGTAAAAGGATTTGTTTTTGTGTTAAGCATGCCAGAAATACATATCATGTAAGGCTGATTATGATAACATAAATTAATTGTGCACTATCTGAGATTTTACATATTAATATATCATTAAACAATTCATTTCAATGTAAAGGTGTAGTGTATTAAGGAATTCTGAACAGAGAATGAAGCCACACTGCCCTGTTTTGCTGTTCTCAAGGCCTTGTTTTCACCCCAAGGAGGATAGATAGCCATGATCTCTAGAAGCTTGGGCCCTCTCCTATGAAGCTATGGATTCAATCTCAATAATAGTATTCCTGTAATCGTCCTGTTCATTTTGTGGCTCTGTATCTTTTTGTACAGAATTGAACACTACAGTCAGTTGAGTGATGTGCAGAGTCTTGCAATGCTGTGCAGTGTATTCAGAAGCCAAGGGATCCCCCAGGACTACTTCACACTGTATGGCCCACGCTCCTCCGGCTTCACCCTACATCATTCCCGCTATGTATGTCTCCTTAATCTTTACCCTCATCAACTACATATTTTTATATTTAAAGGGGACATATTATACCCCTTTTTCCACAGGATAGCACAGTTACCTGGGGTCTTAATAAATCATCTAGTTTTATCAGTGTTTCTAAACCTACTGGCCACAGTCCACAGCTGCCACAACAGACCACCAGTCCATTCATAGGACAAGTAAAAGTCTTTGAGACACCTGCTGGCAGGAAGGAGAATCATAGCCCTAAAATGCAGATGCTTGGCATTAATAGGTATAAGCAGAAGAGAAGGAGGATTACACTGCAATCAAATGACCGGCATTTGGTGGTTCTAGTGTTAAACATCATCAGTTTCATCTCAGTTTTCTACTTGTTTATCATTTTTACAGATTTTAGTTTCTCTGATTGAACTGAATGTACGATGTATCTTTTAAGGCCCTAATTCTCAAGTTTTTCAGTGTCAGAAATAAAAGACAAGAAACATTTAACATAAACCAGTTTATTTCCTGTTAAGATTTCTAGCTACAAAAGGGTGGGCTTTGAGGTGGAAAAGTTGAGAACCCATGATCTATGACATGCTTTACCCTGTCAAAGTGTAAACAGCCCTGTTCACAACAACCTGTTTCCACATCTGTTGAGAGCAAGGTTTTTACTTTCAAGCACAAGGAGCCCAAGTGTGAGGCCCAAGACTTATATTTATTTTCACATTGTTCAATTAATTCTCCGTTCTAGGTTTTACCATATTTAACAAGCAGACTTATTTTTCTGCACTCACCGTTTGTTTTACTATATTTAAACTTGTCTTTGTGTTCTGGCATATACTGTGGATCCAATGCTGTGATTGGAGAGACTCGGACAGGGCCAACATTGTGATTGGAGAAACTCCAGCGAGGAGGAAGGGAAAACTTCAGCAGGGAGTGCCTGCTATCTAAGTAACATGCGGCACAAAATCAGAGCAACTCATTATTTTCCCTGTCCTCACACTTAGGCAGATCACAAAATTTGCCTTCAGTTGTTTTATGTCACAGCTGTGGGTTGGTAGGAGCTCCATATTCCCAAATTAATGTGAAAATACACTCAAAAATTGACTTTGTTTTTATAATATATCCCCTTTAAGCATAAGTTTATCAAGGTTAATATGTTTAAGGTTAGTTTAATAGAAACTAAGCAAAGTGGCATAAGATAGATTTGTTTGTTTGTCTTTTTGAGGAAATGATTTCAGATTTTTTATCTTTTTCAGCCCAGCTACACTTCCAGTTCTGTTACATCTGGTTCCTGCTCCAGTACCTCAGACTCTACCACCACCACATGGAACATTGGTAAGCTGTTAATTGGCTGCTACTTAAGATCAGTTTATCCAGTTTTAATTTAATTTCAAGGATTGTTTTTGTTCTCAGGAAGTTTGTCTCACAGGCTGTGGCTGCCACTGTCTCCTCCAAAGCACTTTTTGAAACTTCTCTATAACTGTCAGTGGAGCATCCATCCATGTCTCAGGATATGCCGCAAAGTTCTTAGTACTGTAACATGGCTTAGTCTATGTGTCTTAGCACCATGCTATTGTTGGAGATGATGAGGCTTGCACCTCAGGCCCTCAGTGATGCAAAAGAAAAACCCCAGACTCTCAGAAAACACAGTTGTATGCTCATTGGCAATTACACCAATGTTTCATGTTGGACTGTTAACAATAGCTGATTTTATTTAATATTTGTAATTTTGTCATTGGCAGTATGTTTTGTACTTATTTTAAATCTATGCTTGTTCGGTTAAAGCTGGGCGGGATTCAGAACAGGTTCCACCTTGGGGAGAGTCCTCCCCGGATGACTATCGCTATGCAAACCAGTTATACTCAGACCCACGAGAGCGTGAGAAAGAGCAGCATGACATGAACAAAAGGTAATCATTTTGCTTGACCCCTGACAATCATTCACCAAGAACTATTATGTGGTAAAACTATTTTGTGGTATGCAGATTACTGGATCCAGCAAATGCCTTGCAGTTTGATCACTTCAAGAAATGTTATGGAGAAATTCTTTACCGGTGGAGCCTAAAGGAGAAGAGGGCAGAGGTTCTGAAATTTGTTTCTTGCCCTCCAGAACCACACAAGGGTATAGGTAAGCATTTATTACAGTGAAAGGTCACAGTGATCACTTTAAATAAATGTATTATTGCAATTACGTCAGTATACAAATTAGTTTTCGTTTTATCCAATGTGTAGTTTGCTAGATAGTAAAAGCTCTCTGCTGAATACAATAATATTTTATTATATAAATGTTTTGTGCTGCAAAACATACTGGCATAAAAAAGGTAGATATTGTTGTGAGTTCGAGCCCTACTCCAAGTGACTGTCAGTAAGGAGTTTGGTGTGTTCTCCTCATGTCTGCGTGGGTTTCCTCCCACAGTCGAGAAACACACCTTGGTATTGGCTACTCTAACCCTAGCCACTGGAATGCATAGCTTTGTAGAGCTTGTCCCAAAGCCTGGATAAATGTGGTTGTGTCAGGAAGAGCATCCGGCATAAAACTATGCCAAATTGTTAATGCGGATTGGCGACCCCTGACGGGAACAACTGAACAAAGGAGAAGACTTTTGTGATGCACAACATGTTTTGCAAAGTCAGTGACCTGTTACACAGCTATATTTCATGAAAATCAAGGAGCACAAGGATTCTTGTAGATGCTTCTCTTCTGCAATCAGCTGCCTTCATTAAATTTAACCCTGTTCTGTTGTGTATTTAATGTAACTTAATCGTCTCCCCTTGCAGAGTTTGGAGTTTACTGCTGCCACTGTCGGAGCCAGGCCAGAGGCACCCAGTGTGCTGTGTGTAAACGTTTTACTTTCCAATGTGCCATCTGTCACGTGGCCGTGCGTGGTTCCTCCAACTTCTGCCTGAGCTGTGGACATGGCGGACACACAAGCCACATGATGGAGTGGTTTCGTTCTCAGGAAGTTTGTCCCACAGGCTGTGGCTGCCACTGTCTCCTCCAAAGCACTTTTTGAAACTTCTCTATAACTGTCAGTGGAGCATCCATCCATGTCTCAGGATATGCCTCAAAGTTCTTAGTACTGTAACATGGCATGGTCTATGTGTCTTAGTACCACGCTATTCCTTTGTGAAACAGCACTGATAAGCACAAAAGATTCATGCGCTGCTCTGGACTGGCTATAATACCAGTCATCCAAGGAGCATTCAAATAATTTACAATGGATTGAAAACAGCCTTATTTGGTAATAAATAATCACAGAATAGTGCCCATTTTTTTTATGTTTTTTTAATTATAGTTGCTCTACAGGGTGCCAAGGATTTTCTCAATGATCTGTGAAAATAAGCATTTGAAAAAGAAAGGACTGGACGTGCTGCTGATTTTACAATCATGGTCATATTGCCTCAAAAGTGTTTTCATCTGTTTTGGTCAGTCTTTTCAATTTAAAAGAGTATTTAAGAGTTATGCTCTTCCATAAGGGAATACTGAAGGATTAACCAGCATTTACAAACGTGATGCCATAAATTTAGAAATAAATTTGTTTAAATACTTGCACATCTTGCTTAATGTTTTGTATGCTACTATTCACCTCATACATGAAAATTGTACACTACAGGTCTAAGTGTAAACACAGTTATGTTTCACTCTGCATTATTCCATAGGTGTGATTTCATAGATTAAATGACTTAAGTGCTATTATAATGTGTGGAAAATAGTAAAATAAGGAATACTCTTCAAATTTATCACACTTTTGAGTGTTGTACATCAGATTAAATCTCTTGATTCTACAGTGACATACACCAATCAATCATAACATTAATGACCACCTGCTTGGGTCCTTTCTCTCAACTCTGCTGAACATATAGTAGCATTGTTTATTTCTACAATTACAGAGTGTTGTCCATTTGATGCTCTTTCTTTCACCCTGTTCTTCAATGGTTAGGACCCCAACAGGACTACCACAGAGCAGGTATGATTTGGGTGGTGGATCTTTCTTAGAGCTGCAGTGACACTGTATGGTGGTTATGGTGTTGTGTGTTGGGGTGGTATGAGTGGATCAAACACAGCTGTGCTGCTGGAGTTGTTAAAAACCTTCACTGTCACTGCTGGACTGAGAGTAGTCCACCAACTAAAAGTATCCATTGAACAGCATCCTGTGTGAGGTGTCAATTGACCACTGAGGACAACCAACACAAACTGCAGCAACAGATGATACTGTTTCTAACTTTACCTCTACAAGGTGGTAGATTATGTAGATGCGTCTAACAGAGTGGGCCATGAGTGGATACAGTGGACACTGCTCTGTCTGATGCACTCATACCAGAACAACATACACCAAAAAGTCAGTGTCACTGCAGCCTTAAAGAAGGATCCACCACCCAAAACATACCTGCTTTATGATGGTCCTGTGGGGGTCCTGAGTATTAAAGAACAGGGTGCATCTGGGCAAAAAAGTTCTGATAGAACTTTAGTGGTATGTTTTACAGCTTCCGTAATTGACATCTGTTTTAGTGTATCATGGTATATAGTGTGGTGCTTTGCATAGATATAGTTAGCAAAACAGCCATAATAATATGTATACTGGAAAGCAGACGGCAGGTCAACACTGAACATTTTTCAGCACCTCAATCAATCCAATAATCAAGTTGTATTTATATAATAATAATATTATTATTATTACATTTAATTTATATAGCGCTTTTCTCAAACTCAAGGACACTTTCCATAGAATTTAAAATAATAATAATAAAGATAACCATAAGATGATTAAGATGATTCATGGTAAGAAAGAATGAACATGTTAAGAGAAAAGTTCAGATTTAAAAGAGGAAAGTGAGGGACAAAGACAGACTGCAGCAAGGTACTCCACCATTTTGGGGCCGAAACACTAAAAGATCTTCCACCTACTGAGACCAAATTTAAAAAATTTCATAATAGTTATAACATGGCAGTTTGAAATCCTGGCTCCATTTACTTCATGTTAGATGTAATACGCTTCTGTATAAACTACATTTTAATGCAGTTTTCCCAATACAGATGTTAATAGGCAAATAACAATTGTGAAAATTGTTTTTCTCTCATTAAAAAACTCAAGTTATTGAAGATTCATGATCCAGTATTTTGATATTTTTCATAGATTTATGAACATATACCAATAGGTGGCAATATAACTTGTTTTTGGTCAGTTTTCAAGAACATTTCAGACTGGATGACCTGACCCCATCAACAGAAATGTGTAGCACAAAATCATTTAAAAATAAACAATGTCTTTGAAGATTATAAATATGTAAAATTGCAAATAATAAAGAGACTGGCATACATTATATGTCTGTAAGTCCGTAGACAGTCATTAAAAACATGGAATAACACAAGGTTTTATTTTAGACCTTCTTCTATTCACATTATATTTGTTACAACTAGGGAATGTTATCCATAAGAGGGCATTACATATTTTCCATTATGTGGATTACACACTATTATATATATTGGCTAAACCAGAAGATAAATTTCAATTTGCTAAGAAGGAGGACTTTGTTAAAGATTTAAAAGACTGGATGTAACTTCAGGAAGTAACTTCATTCTACTCAACACAGAAAATAAGTTTCTTGTTCTTGAAGTTGAATAATTTTGAATAAAAGAAAAAAAATCAGGGACATCTGCGAAAAACATAAATGTTACCCTTGACTCTGGTCCTCCTTTGACAAACATAAATAATACTCCTTATATATATAGGCATTTTCAGTGCCAAATGCAGAAAAATTTGTTCATGCATTTAGCACTTCTTAGTTTGGTTGATGCAATGCCCTGCTTTTTAAATGTTCCAATAAATCTGGATGAACTTCAGTTGGTCCAGAATGCCACAGTCAGGTGTATCTACACAATACGGAAAATTTGACCATATTAGACTGATACTTTCAGCTCTACCATTGTGCTTACTTAGTTCACACACTTAATAATTTGATTTATTTCAGTCACGTGATCTAGGGACTCATGGACAACTGGCACACCAAAATATTTGTATGCTTCTTTGCTGAGCAGAACATTTGCCCGTCCAATCTGTCCTAATCGTGAGGAAAGAATGTCTGAGCATGATGTCCTGACTTGCCCATCGTCCATTCCAGCTCTGACCATAAGATAGCACCAACATGTCCCCCAGAATATGTTCATTTCTTATGAAGCTCTCTGCATTTTCCCCAAGTGTCTTACCGCCACACAACCAACTGACGATAAGCCTCCGGACTCACCATGGCGCTAAACAGGATGAAGAACTACAGAAAATGAACGGATGAATGTATTCTTTGCTTAACATGCTTCTTTTTGTTATATAACAAGTGTACATCATAACCAGATATTTTCATCAGACAGATTTGGAATATTGTGAAAATGAAAGGAATGTATAACTTCTGCACAACTTCTGAAATCTCCAACCAATTAGTGTTTGACCCACAAACCAACAGGCATGCCAAAGCCAAAACTAAAGCCAGGCTGATACAGAATCCAATTACTGCAGCACAGATTACTGCACATGCTTTGATGTTTTTTCATCCTCAATAAAAACTCCTTGCAGAAATTGAAGTATTATTATTCCTTCTGCAATATAAGTCAGACCACATTATCCTTATTCATTATACTTATTTTTTTCTGTTTTCATTGAAGGGTTTATGAAGATTAATGTGTACACATGAGTACATTTCTTTAACGCTAATGTTCATTAATCTCTGGAGAATTCTCAATTTCTAATGTCTCTCATTTTATGAATAGTACATGAGGTTTTACAAAGTTGCCTTTGTAACGGAAGTGCTCTATTTACATCACAACAACTTGTAATAACCATTAACAAAAATATATACTTATGCAAATAGACTTTTCATTGATCATCTTGCTTGAGCTGTGCTTCCCATTAGTTATACACAATCCACAATTAAGGCTGTTTTGGCTGTATTGTACTTTATATTGTGCATATTGCCATAGGCAGACAATATGGTAAAAGGAAAAAAGCAGTTATATGATATACAGTAAGCATCATAATATGTATTAGGATTGATAAGTTGAAACTGTCCCAATGCAATAGTAGTAGCATATTTTAAACCTGCTGTCAAATATTATGAGCATAATAAACAATAAACTGAACCATTGAAAACTTGAAATGACAGAGTTTATTATGTTTTATCTCTTTATCTTGAAAAGCTTTTTCTGCACACCCAATCCATATCCATAAGATAATAAAATGTCTTTTAAGGACTTTCAGGATCATGTGACAAGTCAAAAATTCAAAGAGCAAATGTGGCAGGAAAAACACAGACATCGAATATGATAAATAAACCTATTGTTTAAATGTGCAGTAGAATGCATAGATTTCAAATGTGTCAAGTATGTGTGCTCACTGCCCCTAGTGAGTATGACTAAAGGAATTGCTCACTAGTGTGTTTGTGTGTTCACTATCACAGTTGAGTTAAATGTAAATAATCAATATCCATATGGAAATTAATAAAGCACTTTTAGGGAAAAAAGGAAGAATATAACATTTTATTTTTTGTATATTTTAATTACTATTTATTATTCATTTTTCAATTACTATTTATATTCTTCATTACATTTATTAATTTAATTAACATCCCTAACTTTTGAGTAATTGCTAGGCATTGTTTTAAAAAAATATTTTGTGTCAGTGTTTCATATTATTCTAAGTTTTCTTGACATTTATTATACTACATGCCATAAAAGTCAGAGAGGACAGGAAGGTCAGTGGTTCGACTGGGGCAGGGGAAATGAAGTAAAAGCATTGTCCTCCTCCTTTCTGTCCATTGTTGAGAAACTCTTGAGGCACCTTACCCCAACTGCTGTCCGTTTAGCATGCTATTGCTAAATAGCTATGGGTTCTGTTGCTGATAGAATTGAACAGTGTTGTTGAGTATAATGCATTTCTGGTGATTACTGTGGTATCCCCAGTGGTTGCTTTGTGCATTTGTGTGTTATGAAGGTAATATATATCCTGATCTTTGATGTGGTGTGATAATTTGTGGAGATTACTGGGCATTCTACAACATATTGCCAATGGCGGGGGTTGGACAGGGGTGGTATATAAAAACTTTTAAAATATGCTATTTAGAAAGTTCTCTGAGTGCAAAATTTTAGCTTAAACATTATTGATAATTTCCTTTTTTCTGCCTGGGGTGGTGTAAGAACAACAAAAAAGTACACCGTCCCCATATAATATCAGTGCATCTAGTGTAACATTCATGTTTCACGTCTTTTCAAGTCCTGAAACATATACTCTATGCTCTTCATAAGAAAACTGGGTTGATGTGAAAACTAACGGGTTGAGTTAAAAGCAGCAGTGTGTAGTGCGGTGCAGTCCGCCCCCTGTCAGCCCGCGCAGTCGCTTTGTGTGTGTGTGTATTTTTGTTCTTATTCGGGGAGAAAGCAGGCGCAGGCGGCCGAGCCGAACGGTGTCGAGATTAGCCGTAGCCAAAGCCGAAGATGGCGCCGTGCGGACGTGCTGAACTGTTAATGTTGCTGCTGACGGTCTTGTTATCCTCCGTGCTTCTCACACTAGGGCTTAGACCGCAGGCCAACGGCAACCTCCATCCTCCGCTTATCGACATTAACCGGCAACTGAAAGCCGGGGGCGGAGCTCCGAGCGCGGGGAACGCCGGAGCCGGCGCCGCCTGGTCGGTGTCTCAGCCCCGCAGACCAGGCGGCTGGAGACTCGCTGATGAGGAGGCCTGTCGCCAGGACCTGAACGCACACTGCCCCAAACACACCTGGAACAACAACCTGGCTCTGCTCGAGTGTTTGCAGGACACCAAGGAGGTGAGTGAATGATGCTGTGGCAACTAACACAGCCGCATGCAGAAGTTTGGACATCCTTGCGCAAATTATTTGCTTTTTTTATTTTCCAAGTGAAAATGAGTTGGCATCCTCTACAGAAAACAGTACTCTTTTGCACAGATATGTGTATGGTGTTAGAGTCAAGCTTCGCCTCACAGAGCAGTTATATCTGCTGGGTCAGTGTGCCAGTTTTAAGGATGATTCAGTGGCTAAGATAAGATGTCATTTGTGTCACAATGACGCAAGTGTTTTTATAGTAAAGAGAAACGATATTTAAACTTCCTGACATAAGGTTATTGAGCCCTTGGTCAGTTGATAAATAGATTTTTCAAAGTGAAAACTAGTTAACCAAAGCTCTAAAGAAACATTCTGCGTTTGAATCAATAATACGCATTATTTGTTGAATATTAAATATTCTTGGAATGTGCTTGGAAAGAGTAAACTGTGTTATTTCAGCAGAAATGTTAAACACAAAGCTAGAGTACTGTCCCTGTGATAAATCTGGTTTTCAACACAATTAAAATGCATCCCATATCTTGGGTATTGTTATACTCAGAGAGCACTGACCATTGGTGTGTTCTGTTAGAGAGAGGGTATATTTAGTCCTCATTAAAACACTTTAATGAAATATCCAGAATAATTGTACAGAGTCTTGATAGTTTATACGTCATGAACAAGTAGAATATTTTTTAAAAAGTAAGATTTCATAGACATTTCACAAGAGAAAATAAAGTGGGCTAAAACGTAGTGATCTTATGCTGCTACAAGTTTTTTGTGAAGCTTGAAAACATTCAAATGTCATCGCTTTCAGATTTGATTTAGTGGGAATTTTTCAGACCATGTAAGACATCTTTATGTCACACACAATGGCTTCAAAAATATTCTGGACTGGATTCATGAAAACATTAGTGAACAGAGAGAGCTATAGATGATTTCGAGTGATATGTTTTGGTATAAATTGAGTGAACTGGTAAGGCACAGAGTGAGTGAACAAGTAAAAGGAGTCATGTTTGGAAATACAAGTGCCCCACTTTAGCTTTTGATTTTGTTTTTTTCTGTTTGGTGTCCTTTATATTTAGACCTCACAGTTGAGCATTCCAGGGGTTTTGTAGACTTAATTCAACAAAACAACATTGAGAGGTGGTGCCTAACTGATGAGCGCTGTGAAGAGCTAGTAATGTAGTGGGTGTTTTGGGTTCTCATGGGCTGGGCTGAACCTCATCAGATCATAAACGGCCACAGCAACCTTAGTGGTTAGGAGTATGATTTAAACGTTCACCTATAGATGATAACTGAAATGTTGGCTTTGCAGGTAGAAAGAGAGTGGGCCTTATCTTGTTCTGTGTATAATTCTTTTTTTTATTTGAAACTTGAACAATTATGTTTAGTAAATTTAACTCAAAATCCTATTCACCAGATAAGATGACATTTCTATCACTAAGTTCTGATCAGATTTTCTTTGAATATTCCTTCAGTTAGAAATCAATTATAATCCTCAGAGAAATCCCCTCAGGGAAGTAGTCTACCACACAACCTGTTACAATGTTGTCCTCCATACATTTTGTGCATTTACATATTTTAATCTTGATTTTCTTTGTTGTGCTGGTGACACAGAGAATTATCTCCAGACCAATTCTTTCAATATCCCACCCCTTTCCAATTTTAAACTCTCAAAGTTTAAACTCTCAAAATTCTCATTGGCTCAGAATCGGTTCTCTCACGCTCTCAGTTGATGACGTTGTTGTCCCCCTACACTGTGGTCTGAAATCTTGGTGTCATCCTTGACTCTACTCTCAGATTTGATTCCCATGTTAGTTTCATTATAAAAACTCCTTCTTTCACCTTTGCAACTTTGCAAAAATCCACCCATCTCTTTCCCAATCCACTGCTGAAAGTCTCATCCATGCATTCATCTCCAGTCCTCTGAATTATTGTAACTAACTTGTTCTTGGCGTTAGCGCCTCACTAATAAATAAACTTCATATGGTCCAGTACTCTGCTGCTAGTCTCCTCACCCACACCTGATCCCACCACCACATCACAGTTCTCCAAAACCTCCACTGGTTCAAGTTTAATATTATATTCAATTAAAAATTCTCCTTCGCACTTTCAAAGCACACAGTCATCTAGCTCCTTTTGATTTATCTGACCTCCTTCACACTTACACACCTAAGCACACTCTCAGATCGTCTTCAGCTGATTTATGCACCACTCCCCCTTCCAACCTGTGCAGTCTTGGAGCCAGAGCCTGTTTCAGACTTGCGCCACGCCTCTGGAACTTCATCCCTGTAGAAATTCAACAGTCAAATTCTCTGTTTCTATTCAAATCCAACCTTAAAATGCATCCATTTTCTGTTCTTTTTAACCTATCTGTTTCCTAAAGCCTGTAACAGGCTGACCCATGTTATTAGTCCTGTTCTTGTTTTCTTGTTCTTGTTATGTGTTCCTTTAATTTTGTTTGATTATCTGATATGGTTGTGTTTACATCCCATCACGTTCCATGTTCATCCCATTGTAAACAGCATCATTGGGTTATGGAAAAGCTCTTTAAAGAATGTCATATTATTATTATTATTATTATTATTATTATATTTTTGCCAGATATTTATCCAATTCCTCAAACATACCAAATGAAATGTTGCATCTATAAGAATTATGATATAATTCTTTTCATATCACCCACTTCTATCTTTAATCATTAACATAGCTTCATAGTTTAGTGGTTGTTTTTTAGTTTTATGTTCCAGCTTTATGTTAGTTGAACTTGTAATTATTTATATGCTGTACCAAACAATATCCTTTGGATGAGACATGAAACCAAGGTCCTGATTGAGTTCAAGAAGCTCCTTGGCTGCATATGCAAATATCTACACAGTCTGTCTCACACACATTTGAACAAATGCAAACACAAATGCTGTCAGAGAGGCCAACTGACAGCGAGTGCAAAGTCTGGGTTAATGTTCCTGTCGCCCGCAAAGAACACTGATCTTTTAGGTGATTTTTAGTAGATTAGTAGATTAGTTTTGATTATTTCAGAATGACACTTTTTCAGTGTGAAAGTAATGCTCTGATTACTTATGTTGTGTGTTCTCTCTGTGCACAGTTTATGCATTCCAGCACAATTTAGATAACTTGGGTTGGCAGTGAACTGAGAAGTAGTTGGTCCAAATGTTGAAAATGTCATAACTGTAATAAGTGTATAGAGCAACAAGCATCATATTTATGATTATTTTATTTAGTTTCATTTGCAAGATCATTTCCAGTGTAATTAGATGGTTTAAAACTTGTGATTATGCTCTGTATGGACAAGAATTGTTTTGTAATTGTGTAAAATTGTTAAAAATTCCCCTTTAATGCTAGAGTTGAACTTTAACAAACGGTTAAAAACTCAAATATCTGCAGAAATCTCTGAATTATGCTAAAGATTTGAAGACGTTTCTACTGCCTCATATCTTGATCTTTGGTTTATTTTTTCTTATCTGTTTTGTTTGCTAGATCCCACTATGCAGGATCATGGCCCTATTCATTTAGCTTTGGTTAAGTTTAACTGTGGCCTATGAATGTGGCCATGGATTGAAATGAGTGGAATGTGTGAGCTGAAAATGCCCCCATTATTTGTTTCTCTGTCTCTCTCTCTCTCTGTCTCTCTTTCTCTCTCTCTCTCTCTCTCTCTCTCTCTCTCTCTCTCTCTCTCTCTCTGTTTCTCAGCCTCTTTGTTTTATTCTTTTTATTTCTGTATGTCTATACTGTCACAAAAGTTTTCATGTGGATAAGGGCAACGTTCATTTGCTGTAAGAGACTTAAACAGCACTTTTTGCCTTTTTCTGAGAAAGTGACTGACGAGGTATGCAGTGAGAGAGCTCGTGTCCAGCACCACTCTCATTATGGTCACAAGTTAAACAATCCTTGGGTTTCTTTTTAACCCGTCTGTCCCACCAGTGGGACACTATCTGACCCTTTCACTCATGCTATCTCAGTAATTCAGTGGCAGAAGCTGCTCATTAGAGTTGAAACAAGGGCTTGTTCTTCAGCTTTGAATGACTCCCGCTCTTTTTATTTTTTAAATATTCTAAGCAGAGTTTCATGGTTGCATGGTATGTGGATGCATGAGAACCCAGAATCTTTGATGTCCTTATGCAAACTTTGGGAGAATTATATGAGCAAGTCTGTAATCTTTTGGCTCAGAAACTACCACTGTTATTCATTTATGTCTAAACATTGCTGTCCATCAAATTTGAAACAGTTGCTGAAATATAAATTTGAAAAATATTGACCTGAATGATTACCTGAAATATAAGGGGACATATTATAAAGAAATTATTTTTAATCTTTTTCTTTTTAGTCATTTTTTCTGATATTTTTCCACTTCTGATGTCAAGTGTGGAGGTTCTGGAATGATACTACCTGCCCATCCGAGTATATCCACTCACTGGCAGTGATTGTGACAGTGCACAGCAGGCACAGCAAGGGTTTAGAAATGAGTGAAAAAGGTGCAAATAAGATCTGAGGAATGAAAGAACAGATCCAAAATAGTGCAGAGAAGGAAGGGAACCAAGCAAAGCTAACAAAAGCTTCTTTGTGCCTTGCTTGACACTACTTCTTGCTTGGGGTTGAGCTGTGTGTAGCTCATTGTGATTTAAAGAAACAGGGACTGATGGATGATGGATGTTTAGACAGAGAGAAAATGCAGTGTTGTGCACTGATTGCAATTTTATTGGCTGATCCTGATTTCTGATACTTTCTACATAAAAATATGCATTAGGCTATAGGAAAAAACTTTTCTTTTCACAAACCTCCATTCATTCATTCATTATCTGTAACTGCTTATCCATTTCAGGGTCGCGGTGGGTCCAGAGCCTACCTGGAATCATTGGGCACAATGCGGGAATACACCCTGGAGGGGGCTTCACAAACCTCCAAATAAATGAAATAAAAATATTTTTAATTTTCCAAAATTTGATTTGCATTTATACACCTTGTTCAAATATGAAGCGAATAACGCCAATATAAGCCCTGTAAACTGACCCATTTAATGTGGAAATAAATGTTTGAATTGGGAAATTGTAAATAAAAACAAATTGTAAACTGTTAACAAAAAAGACGTTCATGATTTAATAAAAAACACTTTATAATATTCAGATGTTTGCTAGGATTTCTCTCTCGTTGCTCATGGCAGTGAAAAGACATCTGGAGTTTTTTAGACAACACAGAGAACTCTAAACATTGAAAAGCACGAACAGAGATGAGGATATTACTATATTCCTATGTTCCATATGTTGGTAATATTGACTTATTTTTGCTGTTTGGATTACTTATGATGGAAATATCCCCAAATTTGGGAGCGTGCAACTGCATTAAAGTAAACAGACCATAAGTACTACAAAACTAAACAACAGGAGTTTTTGTGGTAGTTCAAACAGTGATTAAAACTTACAGACAAACCTCATCCACGTATAAACAATTTGTTTTTTATCCCTTAAACATACAGTTACACATTAAAACAAACCAGAGAGAATACAACGCAGTCCCCTACAATCATAGATTATTCGTTTTAAAGTGCAGTCATCATTTAACAGTTGAGAGTATGTAAAGATCACCTTCTCTTGGTGGCAGAGATTATGTATATATATAATATTTCTCTGTGCATAGACTTCCCAGCAAATGCTGTAAGACTCATTAAATTTGTCAATGTGGTTACTGCGAGCAACAGGTGAGAATTATAGAGTCACACCTGAGTGATTTCTCAAACAGAGACCTGTCGGGAGAAATAACTTTTAGATCTGCTAATTAGCTTTATGACCAATTTAGTGTCTCTCATCAAGTCTATTGTTTGTCTTTCAGCTCTGTGTTTGGCTGCATCTCTTTTAGTCTTATATGTCTTATGCATTTCATAAAAATATACTTTAGGGAAAAAGGCTCTGTGATGCTCTGTCCTCAGATAACCTTCAAGTGAATCTGGAGTCAGTGCTCTTACAGGAAGGTCATGGGTGATTCTTTAGATTGATGTTAGTGTGTTTTCTGAAGATGCAGCAAAATAGGCCATTGAGTGTGTTGAAGCACCACTGTATGCTTTTGTCTTTTTCTTTTCTGTATGTTGTAGTCATTGTTCTGAGTCTCATCACTAATTAGTGGCATTATTTAGGTCTTGGTGGTAAATAATTCTTTGTGCGGTTGTAAAAGCAATTATAATGAATAGCAAAAGATGTGGTTGGCCTGTAATTTCTCCCTACCTCTCCTGAGGCAGCATGCAAAGTTTCATTCCCCTGCTATTGTTCGCTTCTTTCAGCATATCACTGAGTAAGGCTTTAATTATTGCCATAATTACTTTGCTGGTGCTCAGTAACAGCTGTGGCCTTCTGAAAAGCTAAATGGAGCCTATAAATCTCTCCTTCCCATCTCCTCTAGGATAGACTCTTCAGGGCTTGTCTTTCTGGCGGTAATGCTGCAGCTAGAGGGGAAAGGTGGCCTGGGCACAGCTGCACCTTGTCTGTTACTCACTCTTGTCTCACTCAATTTCATTTGCATTTTGAGCAGGCTGCTTATATGGGTGCTGCAGAGGGCTTTTGCAGTAAACAAAGGGCTAAAGTGTGACTGATGTGTGGAAATAATCCTGAGGGACTCTGGGTCTGATGGAGTGTTTGATTGAATACTGGCAGGAGGAGGAGACTCTGATAAGCGGTCCATGGGAATGAAATAGCATGACACTTAATCAACTTATTGTTGTTGATTTGTTTGGAATGAGGAAGATTTGGGTTCAGAAAAGAATTTTGTGTGTGTATGTGTATGATTTCAGCCTTCACTGCTGCACTTTCCCTATTGAGTATGTATGTGCGATCCTGTTGTATTTGGGAATACAGTATGAATCCATGCAACATTTCCGTTAACAGTTATTTCCGTCAGTCTGATTTTAGTTTGTAATTAGTGCTTTTGTGGTGTTTGATGCATCAAGACCTGCGATGCCCTGCAATCTTATAGGCCATAGGAAGACTGACTCAGAAATACTGTAATGGCCTAGCTTTCTGCAGTGGAAGAGGATGTGTCTTCTATTTGTGCCAGCTGTATTGCTAGTTCCCATGGTACAAAAATACACGTTGGTAGGTGGATTGGCGACTCAAAAATAAGAAGTGTCCATAGGTGTCCTTGGATGTGTGAGAGTGTGTCGCCCTGTGAAGGACTGATGCCACTTCCAGGGTAAGCTCTGGACCCACCTTGACCCAGAGCTGGATAAACGATTACAGACAATGAATGAATGAATGTATTGCTAGATAAATCTCCATGGGTGTGTAAATGAGAGTTGGTTTACAGTAATGTTAATCAGTGTATCAGACACCCTATGCATTTTCACTTATGTGCTGTTGTAAAATACATGTAGTGAAATACAGTTCAATACATTAGCTTTAGAAATACTCCATGTATTGAAATTCTAGCTGAAGCATTTGAGCAGCAGTTGCAGTCCTAAATCAGACTTGTTAAAAAATAAAAACTATTTATTACAGTTGGGTTTCTTATTTAAAAATTGGCATCTTTCAATTAGATAAGATTATTAAGCTGATCTTATGTCTATAAACAGATTTATCAAAGTAGGATTCAAGTACTGTTTATTGGGAACATTGGATGAGATAATATGCAGGCTTAATTAGGGTGGATAGGTGAGAGAAAGTCATTTATTCTGAATAAACTTTAGCTGCTTATGTATTTAGTATTATGTATTGAAAAAGAAGAGAGTAGAAAGTCATTGAAAAGTCTTGGAAAGTCAGAAATCAGTGAAAACTGGCTGTTTAATCTGTCAAGTGTTTTGATTTTGATGCTAACCAATGTGCTGCTATTTCTGCTGGAAAGTAAACATTCAGATTACATATATTCCAGTTTTAGAATTCTTCCTAGACGTTTATTTTTGTAGATCCTGTAGTGCTGGCACTTGTAGTGAAATGTCTTCCTTTATGATGTCAAGTCAGTTTATAATGCATCTGACTGGTATAGACGTTCAGGCCAATGTAACTGAAGGTTCAATTTAATGTGGCTTATCATTCACCACTGAAAGGATAAAGCCATATTCGGACGGGATTTGTTTTACCTGTGGACACATGGTAATTATTACCTGAGTATCTCAGTAGTTTTAATCCCATCCCAATAGACCATTTCAGACATTTTTTTCAGAGTGCATACTCGCATTTCAAGAAAAGCACCTGAGCCTTTTACCTACTGTTGAACAGGCATTAAAAATAACCCCAGGTTATATCTCGTTTAAATAGACATGTGGGGGAATATACCGTCGTATCCTTGGGTAAAACAGTTCTTGTTACTGAGGTGCTAGAGGAAGTGTTTAGTGATTAAATACACGGTTCTTGTGTGTGTTATGAACATGTGTTCTACTCATTAAGTTACCAATAAATGATTCATATTATTTGTAATTTAATTTAATTTGAGTATTAGTAAAGTTTTTTGCCATCTTTTTAGCCATTGTCTATTATGTTTTGTGAAGGGCTTGAAGATGAGGTCGTTGAAGGATGCATATTTTTGTTTGTGGGCTTGTATAGATGGCCGTAATCAATCTAAACATTATACCTCCATTCTGAAATTGGAAACCATGAAACCACAACAACCAGGGAGTCCTTGTTTCACTTTCACTGAAGTAGTCCTTTTAAAGATTAATGCTGCAACATGCTGAAAACGTCTGTGCTTTGCTGTTCAGCTCAAGAACAGGTGTAAACCCTTATCACTGTAAATGATTAATAGGTTCTCTTCTCAGTGATGTTCAATTTGTTTTGCCTGGTTAGACCCTTTATGTATTCTGTACCTTCTGATACAGAACTATGAGCTAAAGATGTGCAGTAGATGCTGCTTAAGGCCACTAAAAGGAAATCTAAAGATAGAATATACATTTTCTTCCTTCCTCTAGGCTACATGAGAAATTACTATACTAATCTTGAAAGTGAAAATACTTTTTATGCATACAGGGTCCTGAAGCCATTAGTAGTTGGTTAACAGGCTTGGCTTGTCTTGTGCATGTAGTCACATAATAATATGTTTCTGAATGAAGCTTGAGAGTAAAATAATTCTTATTTCATATTACAAAAATAAGAATAATAATTCTAGAATATACAACAGTGTGATCATTATCAATCATGAATACATTTCATTTAATATATTACTAAGTTTGTAGATTTATTTTTAAGAGATGGCTTATTTAAAAACACTGCCAAAAACTTAGAACGATGACTAGTGTTTGTTTCACAGACTGCCATTTTCTAAATCTAGGGCTGATTACGAAAACTGCGTATTGATTACTATGTTGATTTACATGATATTGCACTCATTTTAACAGAATAGTCACTGGTTATAATTACTAGTATGATATATGTAGTAGTCTGTGGTTTGAGATGCTGACCCTGGCTTGTGCCTGCCCCCTACCTTCTTTGAGTTTTTGAAAAATGTATGTTATGCGTACATGTCATTCACAGGCAAGTACACAGCTAGTCTAGAAATTGGAAATTTACTATTCCATTATTTTTTTAATAATGTCTGGAAAATTCGAATATCACATTTAATGAAAGGCCCATCCCTATTTAAATTAGCATCTCATAAATGAAAGATGGTGCATTACACTCACATTACACTCTACTAAAATCTGCTAGTGTTTGTAATAGGCTTTTAATTGCTTGACTCAAAATTTCCCTGAGGTTTGCATCATTGTGGAAAAAAAGACAAAATTTGAAGTGGTGTTCAGAATTAAGTCTAGTCTTGGACTGCAGAGCATTTTGAATTGTAATTTTCCATTGAAAGGGGGATTAGTCCAGGACTAGTCTTAATCCCTGTCTGGGAAACCACCCCAATGTGACTGATTATGTAGACTAGTCTTGAAATGGATTTATTAATCAATGCTGAATATAATAAAGAAATATAATAGCTAGGTCCTGTCTTCGTACCAATCAATGTGGAAAAAATGCTACCTCATGCTGTAAGCCCCTGTGTGTCAAATAGAGGAAATGAGAACATCTTGGAAGTGTGTGTGTGTGGTAAAAATCCAAAGAAGCGTGAAAAAACAAATCCATTGTTTTGCCAGGCATGATGGTCAAAGTAATGTGAGGTTAGTTTCTGATTTGAGTGCATCTAAGGACCGGACAATATGTGTGGTCATTGGTGATATCAGAGAAGCATAAACTGTAAATGTATGCCCTCTGACCAATTTCATTATTTTCGCAGTGTGCTGTTTACAGTGAATCAGTGGGCCTAATGAAAATCCAGATATTCATGTAATCCATCAAAGATAAATTATATTAATTATAGACTAACTTTTAAACCTGTCAGATTATTGATTTACAGATGCATTGTAATACAGTACAGTCATAAAACAGTCACAAGACGTAGCAGCATAATGACAGTGCTAGTATTTTTATCCCTGTTGCACAACTTCAGATCATCCCAGGATTACCGTACTTTGGAGGGTTTTTTTTCTACAGGCTTTTTCTAAATGGCTGCTTGAGGTGCAGCTGTGCACTGTAGCAGATGGCAGTGGTTCAGAGAAATTTAGTGAGTAGGGTAATTATTTTTCTCAGGGGAAATTACTTCCTGTCTTCTTTCAGAGAGGTGAAAAAGTAGTACAGGGTCCATCTTACTTCCTTTGTTTTTTTTTAACAATCAACATTTTTTTATAGGCGGCACGGTGGTGCAGCAGGTAGTGTCGCAGTCACACAGCTCCAGGGACCTGGGGGTTGTGGGTTCGATTCCCGCTCCGGGTGACTGTCTGTAAGGAGTTGGTGTGTTCTCCCCGTGTCCGCGTGGGTTTCCTCCAGGTGCTCCGGTTTCCTCCCACAGTCCAAAAACACACGTTGGTAGGTGGATTGGCGACTCAAGTGTCCGTAGGTGTGAGTGTCTGTGTTGCCCTGTGAAGGACTGGCGCCCCCTCCAGGGTATATTCCCACCTTGCGCCCAATGATTCCAGGTAGGCTCTGGACCCACCGCGACCCTGAACTGGATAAGCGGTTACAGATAATGAATGAATGAACATTTTTTTTAAGTATTATATTATTAATCCAGAAGCAGCAAAACCTGCACCAGCAAAAGGCATATACGTGTTGGTCTGTTCTTCTGAGACAGCTGAATGTGTCTAAAGGACATTTGTATGTAAACAGCTTGGACTATGAAACTGTTTTCAAGTGTGATTGGACTAGTAGTGGATATAAGATGAATACTTGGTTATTTTTGCTTTCATTCTAGAGAGTTATTTTAGGCAATGGCCCTGGCTAAAGACCTGAATTTGTGTTTGCAGCTGTCTGTAGACACGGCAGAGTGACCATCAATGTAAAGGATAAGATTACATCTCAACAGGGATTTGCATGTCTGCTATATTTACTTTCTGGTGTTTGATTTCCATTCAAAGTATTGATTACTCAGTTTCTCACTGGACTTTCTCCATGATGGTCTTGCTGCATTAATTTACTTGCAGGATGGATGATATTAATTAGAATGACAATAAGTTATTATAAGAAGATAATAATAACACTGAATTAATCATTTAGTAAAAGTATGTGGTCAATTTTTTTACCCTTTGTATTTTTAAATGTGTATCATACATTCTTTCATTTCAATTACTAGTGAGTCCAGAGACAACCCAGAAGCATTGAGTGCAAGGCAGGAACACACCACCGATAAGGCGCTGGTCCATCACGGAATCATACACTCATCAATTCATTCTCACACTCACCTTTGACCTGACAGTTTCACATAGCCATTGGACCTACCAATATTAATTCTTCTTATGATTATTGGTGAAAAACCTGTGCAGAACCAGGGAAAACATAAAACATTCTTTACTGAGATGATAATCAAATCTAGAATCCCAAGATCCTGGAGCTGCAGCAGCAGTACTACCTGGAAAGCCTTGTGCCACCCTGATGCTGAGGCTCTAGTCCTCCCACAGTGGATGCAATGCTGAATTAATTTAACGACCTCATATATGTTATTGGACATTATTTCTACAAACTTATTATATCTTTCCCAATTATCTGTAATGCTTTATTTATTAAATGTCAATGGGATCCATTTGAAACATTGAGTATTGATCGACAACAACGCCTATCTAATTTTTTTTTTAGAAATCCCTAAGCATTATAATTACCTGTTTTAAATGAAGCATCTAAGATGAGCACCTAATGGTAGGTGAGGTACACTATAACCCCACAGGAAGAACCACCCAACTAACGATATAGATTACGACTAGATTTGATAAGACTAATGTGATTAGATTTACACTTTCTATTTCTGCTCCAGCATTTTCTACAGATATGGGTTCAATACTGATTTTCAGTACTACAACAACAGCACAGCAGCAACAACACTAACAGCTAATATTTAAACTCTGAGAAATCTAAAAGTATCCTGTATAAAATATACTGTAATAAAAATATGTATAAAATGTACTGTATAAAATTGTAACAAGTGTTAAAGGTGTCAAGTGTCAATTTAAAGAATCACCTTCCTGGAAGTGTATTTCACTGAATCTTGCAGTGATGAAAACATGTCTGAATCTTATAGATGCTATGTGTTCTCAATGTTCACTGCATATGTGTACATCTCAGTGGGGAAAAAGGACAACAGGTCAGAGCTAGAAAGCTAATAGGTTGTGTTGCCGTGTTGGCTACTGAGGGTATTTCAAGGCACATTATAGCCTTAACAGTGCTTTACATATGAAAGAAAACTCAACATACAAAACTTTACATATCATGAAAACTCAAGATATGTAGAAGACACTCCCATCTCCACTTGAAACATTGTTTATAGTGGTCTTTGGTATGTGAAACTGGATGGCTGATTTGGGCGTAGTTGCAGAGATCAAATAGCATCTGGATATTGGCAGCTCTTCTTACTCTATTTAGGGTTAAGGCGGGTTGTGTTAGGTATCTCCGGTGCTGGCATGACTCACTCTTTTTCGTTCTCCTGAGTATTTCTAAAGAAGCAACTCTGTATAGTCATACGCTGCTATACACTGATCAACCATTATGTTATGAACATGTCTTTGTTTCTACACTCACTACCAGCAAGACACACACTAACGCACCACCAACATGTCACTGTCAGTCCAGCTTTGAGAATGATCCATCACTCATAATACCAGATTTGTTGTGGTACTGTGGAGGTCCTGACCATTGAAGAGCATGGTGAAATGGGGATAAGAAAGTATTTAGAGAAACAGGTGGACTACAGTGTGTAATTGTAGAAATACAAAGTGCTCCTGTGTGGCCAGTGGAGCAGATAAAATGGACAGTGAGTGTAGATACAAGGTAGGGGTTCCTAGTCTAGTAGTTGCTCGGTGAATAATAAGGTTTGATATATATTTATGTCATTTTTATGACCAAAAAATTATTTGGCTATTAAAATTT
This sequence comes from Hoplias malabaricus, assembly GCF_029633855.1. Taxonomy (NCBI): domain Eukaryota; kingdom Metazoa; phylum Chordata; class Actinopteri; order Characiformes; family Erythrinidae; genus Hoplias; species Hoplias malabaricus. The sequence goes on along the minus strand of NC_089810.1, from coordinate 14,340,270 downwards.
TTTTTTAAAGAAAGCAGAACACTTGAACTGTAAACTGTGAAATGTCAGTGCCCTAAAGATTTTTGAAATCTTTTTTTAAACAGGTACTAATTATTTTCAAACTTTCCTCTCTTCCTCTCTCTTTTTTTTACAGGAAACGGACATTTCTACAGACTGCAACCATGTAAGTGGTTCAACTCCGTTGGCATTTTCTATATCAGCGGTTCTCAAACGTGGCCGTTCTTAGCATCGTTAGAGAACTAAAAAGTTTGAGAATCACTTCTCATATAGCAGATTTTTATAAACTGATATTTTGTAAAATAGATTTTGATATGGATATGAAAAGGTAATAACTTGTCATTAGTTTTTGGTTTTCTTTATAGCTCCTATCTGTGATAAATTAAACTTGTCTGTAATTTGACTTTTGTTGAAAATCTTTAAAACTTAAACATCATGCTTATTTACCTGAGGAATGTTCTTTTCATATACTCTTCATACACATATTATTATACAGTTCAGAAGATGTTTCCTGACCCTTCACTAGCTCTGCAGTCTGTGTGCATGCTGAAAACTGACCGATTATGTCTTCCTTAAAGAGCCCTTCCAACATTGAAAATCATGAAAAGAGATTAGGACATTGCTTTAATTCTACTCCATAAGTGGGTAATATTGATGTTTTATTTTTGATGTTTCCGATTATTTTAGTATGAACACACACACTAATTTGGCAAGACCGCATGAAAGTAAACACAGACTGAAAGTGCCAAAATACTAAACAACTTCTGTTTCTGTGGTAATTCAAACAGTGAATAAAAATGTACAGACAAGTTAAACTATAGCCACGTACAAACAGCTGTTTTTCTCCTCAAACGTACTGTTCTACTTTAAGACATGGAACGTAAACAAACCTAAGAGAACTGCAGTTCCCCACAATCATAGACTTGGTTATTAATGAGGCAGTATTGTACAGTGTGGGCCATTTATATGGATACACCTTAATAAAATGGGAATGGTTGGTGATATTAACTTCCTGTTTGTGGCACATTGGTATATGGAGGGGGGGGGACTTTTCAGGATGGGTGGTGACAATGATGGCCATTTTGAAGTCGGCCATTTTGGATCCAACTTTTGTTTTTTCAATGGGAAGAGGGTCATGTGATACATCAAACTTATTGGGAATTTCACAAGAAAAACAATGGTGTGTTATAACATAACTTTATTCTTTCATGAGTTATTTACAAGTTTCTGACCACTTATAAAATGTGTTCAAAGTGCTGCTCATTGTGTTGGATTGTCAATGCAACCCTCTTCTCCCACTCTTCACACACTGATAGCAACACCTCAGGAGAAATGCTAGCACAGGCTTCCAGTATCCGTAGTTTCAGGTGCTGCACATCTTGATGGTATGGTGTGGTATATGGAGTACAAAGATAGTGGGGCCATTCCTCATCAATGGAAACCTCAAGGCCATTGGATATGTGAAATTGCTACATGATGATGTGTTTTCCTCTTTATGCTCTGAAGCTGGCACGTTTCCTGAGTTTTTCCAGCAAGATGGTGCACCACCACATTATGGGTGTTAGGTCCGAGCATTCCTAGATGAACAGTTTCCTGGAAAGTGAATTGGTCGTTGTGGGCCAGTTGAATGGCCCCCAAGGTCTCCCGATCGGACCCCCTTAGACTTTTACCTTTGGGATCATCTGAAGGCAAAGCTCTATGCTGTGAAGATACAAGATGTGTAGCACCTGAAACTATGGATACTGGAAGCCTGTGCTTCACATACATTTCTCCTGTGGCGTTGCTATCAGTGTGTGAAGAGTGGGAGAAGAGGGATTGACAACCCAACACAATGGGCAGCACTTTGAACACATTTTATAAGTAGTCAGAAACTTGTAAATACCTCATGAAATAATAAAGATATGTTAAAACCAAGCACACTGTTGTTTGTCTTGTGAAATTCCCAATAAGTTTGATGTCACATGACCCTCTTCCCATTGAAAAAACAAAAGTTGGATCCAAAATGGCCAACTTCAAAATGGTCACCACCCATCTTCAAAAGTTTTCCCCCTCCCATATACTAATGTGCCACAAACAGGAAGTTAATATCACCAAACAGTCCCATTTTATTAAGGTGTATCCATATAAATGGCCCACCCTGTACTTTGCCATTTTTTTAATGATGACTGAATATGAAGTCAGCATTTTGTCTTGAGTCAATGCAGTAGGCACATGTCTGCTAACATTTTTGGCATTTGTATTGCATATAAGTGATTCAGTCTTGTGGGACACTGGTATATTTGATTCTTTTAATGTTATTTCAAACAGCATATGAATTTCATTTGATTTCCTATAACATGGTTCCTTGCAATATTTGAAAAATCTAGCTTTCTGGATCATACATCATACAGTAAACCATATTCAATCCATAACACAACCCATAAACATACTGAAAGTAATATTCTTTCTCTTTTTCCCCATTTTTCTTGCTGTTTCTGTTTTCTGAACATACCAGTAGTAGACAATTCAGGCCCATACAACTTAACTTTTGAAAATAAAACACTCTGTTGTAGTACAGTAGAGCTCAAAATTAGAAAAACAACTTACATTTCCTAAATTTCTAAATCACAAGTCATTACAATGAAATAATTTCTAACAGGAACAGAAGGATATAGGTGAAAATAATTTTACAATTTGAAAATATCTCAATAAAACAAGCTTAAATGTAAAATGTTACAACTGACAAAATTTTGAAATTTAACATTCACACTCCAGTTTTGCTGAAATTCACCTTTTTAACTTAAGACAATTTAACTCTGCCGAGTTAGGGTAGAGATATACTTGCTGTTAACTACGTGTTCGCATAAACATCATGGCTGCCTTGCGTATCTTGCGCCTGTTTGGTGCATAGGTTTTGCACATCCTTTGATAATAAACACAAGGTGTACACAAGGTTGCGGTATACTCATTTTGCGGTCGGGGCAGTGCAGGTGATCAGCAGTTTTGAAGAAGGCTGCGTCAGACCCAAATCTGCAATTGCCCTCATCTTTCTTGGCTCTGCCCTCTCGTGGAAGCTTCCTGTTACAAGTGTAGCATATAAGCAATTATTTGAACAGTTACGTTCATGACGCAGACAGTAGTCTACTTGAACACATGTATATCTCTACATTTACTGTAAAGGAATCAGTGATTTTTATTTGACTGAGGCCTAATTCATGGCAGGCAGATAAGGACAGAGCTCAGAGCTTGACTAATGGAATAAAGGAAAATAGGGAATAAAGAGAGGTTTAAAATATCATTAAATGTATTGGTACATATAACCAAATGGTGGGTAAAACAGTAATAATGCAGGCTTTGTGCCCGTTAAAATTTAAGTTATCACTTTTTTGGCTGCTATTAAAAAAGGCGTTTATTATTTTCAAAACATAAAAGATCTTGAACATTTAGTATGTAATTTGTGAGTGTTGTGTTGTTAAAGACTGCTCTGTTGCCTTTGTCTGAGGTCAGACTGATGGCTGTGCTCTCAGTTGCCTCTGCGTCACTTAGAAAACCCCTCACATGCACTTCACACATTTGTGCTGGCAGCAGCCAAACATTATTAATTCAAGGACTGCTTTGGAAACACCTGAATATTGTTGTTCTTTTTCTCACATTCATCTATTTCAATTTGTAGCTTTATGTGTCTCTTTCCTTCAGTTGTTGTGGAATTATAAATTGAACTTGACTACTGATTCAAAGTTTGAAGCTGTGGCAGTGGAAGTGTGTAAAAGTACCATATCAGAGGTGAGTTAAATTTATATTAAATCAGATTATTTGTTTTCTTCTTTCCCTATATTATTTAGCTGTGTTACTTAAATACATTTATCTTATAATAAAATGTATTAGGTTATTAGAATCTGCAGTTCACAAAACAGAAATGCTTATCTTTCTTTTTCCAGCTTAAAGAATGTGCAGATGAGGAAAGAGGTAAAGGCTTCCTGGTGTCCTGCCTGGTGGATCACCGTGGTAACATCACTGAGTACCAGTGTCATCAGTACATCACTAAGATGACGAGTATAATCTTCAGTGATTACCGGCTCATATGCGGGTTCATGGACCAGTGCAGAGAGGACATCAATGTACTGCAGTGTGGAAGCATAGCCACCGGAGAAAAAGTAAAATTAATAATTAATCATTTATTTTTTCCTTTTTAAATGCAAAATGTAATTAGATAAATATTTAGATTTGCTCTGATGTGACCATGAAAATGGTCTGCATAGCTATATTTGTATGTGTTCTGAAGAAAACCTCACCCACTTTAAGGGAGTAGCCTGCATCTGGATGATGTGGAGAGTGGAAAATCATTTGTCTAGCGCAAGAGAGGTGACATAGCTGGACAAAAATTAAAGGACATGGTCCAACATGGAGGATCAAAGCATTCCAGTAAAACATATGTCAATTGAATATTACATGCTGTGTATTTCCTTTGGGCTTGCATCATTCTCCTTTGTTTTCCAAATAAGTCTTTTAAGGTTAATTAGATGTTTAAAAACCTACTATATTATGACATATCTTTTGTTGTCTGAAATGGGTGACGAGTGTGGTTGCTTGAAAGTGCTTTAGCAAGTAGATGCCAGAACATTTTTGAGTGGGTGTGGAATCCCTTTGAGATTTTCATACAATTCTTTTCCCTTTTTTATGTTATTGAAGTTACACCTACTCGATTTGACTTTCTTGTCCATAGATTTTTTTTCCCCTGTTCTTTTCTTGTGGTAGGTGTTTCCAAAATATATTTTCCTGTTTTATTATTTTTGTTTGTTGTTCACTTCTCTTTCTCAGGACCTGCACTCTCAGGGTGAAGTAATTGCATGTTTGGAGAAGGCCTTGGTCAGGGAAGCAGAGCAGCAGAACAAAGCTCACCAGATCAGAGAGGACTGTAAAAAGTCCATCATGCGAGTGGCAGAGCTCTCATCTGATGATTTTCACCTAGACCGTTACCTCTATTTCTCCTGCCGAGATGACCGGGAACGCTTCTGTGAAAATGTAACCCCTCCACAACTTTATTTCTATTTTTAGCATCTTTTCTTGTTCTGACCTTGGAAAATTTTTTGATCAATAAAGGTTTTTCCATTTTGTCAGAGGTATCTGTAACAGTTTTTAAAACACAATTTTAAATCTGCAGATGTGTGGTCAATGTGTGGTAGTATTATAGGTCAAGTAAGGTGTTTGCTGGGTCCTTATCTGAATTCTTTCCCAATATTTATGCTTCTTATTTAATGCTGTCAGTGTCGACTGGTGAGCGATTTCACAATGGCCAAGAAAAGATGATCCACAGCTGCCATTTCCTCAGGATGTTAAATCCACCTGTGTCATCATGACAGGATTAGCTGATGCTGTTGAAATGCCTGGTCTTGAAAAAGCCTCCTTTTATATGACTCGATGATTAAAGAGCTAATAAACCATGTGTTTTTCTTTCTTGTAGACCCAAGCTGGAGAAGGCAGAGTTTACAAGTGTCTCTTCAACCATAAGTTTGAAGAAGCAATGTCTGAAAAGGTATTGTGTTCATACAGACATTTTTGTTGCACTGTATATATTGTGTTGAATTCATTCACTCAGTAGCTAGGGATAAGTAAAAAAAGAAGTATTCAATTTATGTGTGCAGCAGAATGTATTTTTTAAAATAGTTTGTCAAACAGAGCAGTTGTTTAGCTGTTACGTACATAGCCTGTGAAAAACCCACAGGAATGTATGTGGCAGTTTGTGGTGTGAGTTTGTGTCTGGAGCCTAAATAAGTCTGTCTGTCCACAGTGCAGAGACGCCCTGACCACCAGGCAAAAGCTCATTGCTCAGGACTATAAGGTTAGTTACTCACTGGCCAAAGCCTGCAAGGCTGACCTCCGGAAATACCGTTGTAACCTGGACAACAACCTGCCTCGAGCGAGAGAAGCTAGGCTTTCATACCTGCTCCTCTGCTTGGAGTCTGCAGTGCACAGAGGTCAGTAAACTGTCTGTCCATATAATGTTTAAATCAGTTTCTGAATACCACTTTCTTTGTCTAAGCCCTGTTTATGTGTATGTTTATTTTCAGCATTTTTCCTTCTGAACTCAGTGGCTTTGCATTTTCATTGCAAAACAAAACCTCAAATGAATTACGGAAGGAAGTTGTGGCCATATTTGTTAAAATAACTCATTTGAGTGAATGTCTTGTTGCTGTATGTTTGTTTCCTCAGGCCGTATGGTGAGTGGAGAATGTCAGGGAGAGATGCTTGACTACAGGCGGATGCTGATGGAGGATTTCTCTCTGAGTCCTGAGATTGTGCTCCACTGTCGGGGAGAAATCGAGTCTCACTGCTCAGGCCTTCATCGCAAGGGACGCACCCTCCACTGCCTCATGAGAGTGGGCCGGGGAGACAAGGGCCCGATTGACAGCCTCTGTCAGACTGCAGTAAGCACAAGTGTATCTGCAAGCAGTCAAAAAAAAGAAAACATAGATAATGCAATCATGAAACTATTTCCATAGTTCACCAGTCATTTTCATTGACTATTAATGGGATCCACTCATATTTGAGTTGTTGTCTAATTGTGATCTCTGTTCCCCACACATTTCATAGGTTTCTTTTTGAACTATACAAAAATTTGTGCCAAAACTAGAGCAAAGATGGTGAATTTTGGATAGAATCAGTGCACTACCACTGGCAAAATAATGGAATTGCCACTGTAAACGCAAGCTTAAAAAGGCTAATTAGCCTGCAGGTCTAAGAGCAAGGCTGCTACTGAAATTGGATGAAAGTGATACTTAGTGATGAATCATGAATTTGCATTGCATATAAGATGTGATGAATTTTGTCTGGTGCTGTTTGAATTAGACATATAAATGTGAATGCCAGAAGTAAACAATGTAATTCTCCCACTAATTTATGATAGGCCAGGGGAGATATCAGTGATCAATTCAACTATAAATGAACAAACATACATTGAATGGAATAAGAAAGGGGGCTAAAATTTAAATGAAAATAGGTTTAGTGATAATAACGTCATATTTCAGGGTGATAATGCTTCTTTCTTGTTACAACTTTTATTAAAAAAAATATCAACAGCAAATATTCTGTACCTCAGTACAATTGAAAATCTATAATGGAAATTTTAAAACTGGTCAATGACAAGGCTCCATTCTACAGAGCTTATCTGTCAGCTGCTACTTGAGTGAGTTGGAACAAGCTTGATATAGAGTATTTTTATTATCAGTGAGGTTAATGCCTGAGCAGTATTGATTGTGATTCTTATTATTAAAGATTCCTTTTTCCCCTTTCCACTGAATCACTTTGGTCTGAAAACATTTATGCTATTAATTAATTGAAGGAAATTATTTATTTGATGTATATTTCAGAATGTTTAGCTATTAAATCAAAATGTATTTATATTGGATCTGTTTAATACATGTTTTTATTTTTCCCAGGGGTAGTAGAACTTTTATTTCTTTCAATAGAATTAACTTGTTTGCATTCATGTGATCTGTACCTCAAGAATAATTTAAAAGTTATTTAATTCAGTAATTTATTAAATGGCCTATGTACCCTTACTGTGTGACAAAAACAAGGTATGTCTCCTGTAGCTACAGGCACTCATCCAATCTGCAGACCCTGGGGCTGATTACCGTATTGACCGAGCCCTCAATGAAGCTTGTGAGTCTGTGATCCAAACAGCCTGCAAACACATCCGCAACGGAGACCCTATGTAAGTCTCACTAACCTTGTGTACCCTGCACTTTAGTACTTCACATTGCACCTATATTGTATACTGGTTAATATAAAGAAAAGGCATGAATTTGATTGTGTTTGTATAATTAAACTGTAAAATTTAACATCCCTTTGCTAAAGACTTTGATGTGAGTAGTGAACTGCGTAATGACATAAACTCTTTCACAAACAGCCAGCAAACTAGCATCTTATGTTAATCTATGAAATGTCTAGTGTATCACAGTGAAAATATCAGGAGAAAACATTTACCTTTTAAGTTTTGGAGAACTTATATATTTTTCATAACTATCCTGTGTCATGTGGCCAGTAAAATGTAAAATATGACCCATCTAAAATACTTCATAGATGAATCAATTTTAAATGAGGACATGGGGAATTATAACAGTTGCTACTGCTAATGGTATCTATCATTAAATCACTTTTTGTGGACAGCACACTCTACCAGTAAATATTCCAGCAATATTACCTTTAATAAAATTAGCATAGTGAAAAAACACGGGTTATATTAGTCATTTGTAAAATTTCTTACCACCAGATATTCCGTTATATCTATTTTGTTCTCTGTGAATGCAGTTTTCAAAGTAATTGAATGGCAGTACTTTTATTATTTGTATTCTCTGTGGTTTAAGATTAATTGTGTACTTAAAAAATTAAGTTTTTTTGTGCTGCAATGTTGCCTTTTGCGTGTGAATTCCAAAGCAGATGACAGCATGAATAATACACCGACATGCCAAAGGTCATGTGATAGCATATGTAATGTATGATGTATAAGTGACATTAACTCGGGTTATAGCTTGGGAAATATAGTTGTGAAATGTTATTTAGTGAGTGAGGTTAGCATACTCATGGCTATGCAATATGAATTGTCAGGGTTGTTTGTGTACATTGTAATCTAAGTCAGACATTTATCTGGTTAAAGTTTATGAAATAACATTCAAAAGACATGTTTTCCACTCCTTTTTTTTGGCATTAAGGCAGTGTGAAAATCTAGTAGGCACTCCTATCTCTGCAAAAGTGTATCCTGTGTGAATTTATCATAAATATAGGGTACAAATAGAGGTAAATTGTATTACCCAACCTCGCCTTGTAAAAGGAATCCCCTTTTCCAAGGGTTTTTTAAAGGGGAGTGGAGGACTTTCAAATATATATATGCATTTTTCCTTGTATGCTACGACATGTTTTAGTAATGCATTCTGAAAAAAAGCAAGAGTTGTTTCATAAAAGCAACAGCCCTCACATGCTTCAGGAAGCATGTTGCAGCCTTTGTTTTGTTGATGCTGTTATGCAATGGTAGGAGGCTGTTAATATATATATGTGTCTGTCTGTCTGTATGTAGGATCCTCTCATGCCTGATGGAACACCTCTATACTGAGAAAATGGTAGAAGACTGTGAGCATCGGTTGCTGGAGCTGCAGTATTTTATCTCCAGAGACTGGAAGTGAGTCACCTTCCTCTCTTAACATGATACTTATGAAGTGGTCTCTTTTGCTTTTTCTTTTCACTTTTACCTGAAGGGAATTTAATTGACTTTATGATAATGGAGCCAGAGCATTTAGAAAGAAGAGTAAAACCACTATGCTTAATGCTAATTGGCAGTTTGATCCTTTCAGTGTTTTAATTAAAATAATTGTGGATGGCTCGTATAGCTGTATTTTCTCTAGTGTTTGGCCAAAAAGTGAGCTGTGACATTTAGGAATTGACCTTCTCCATCAATACATCACTCTCTTCTTTTTAATGTGAACAGGGACATTCAAGTGCCCAAAAAGTTGTAATGTAATAAAGCCTGTTTACTGCTCGTAATGTCATTCACAGTCCATTACACATAAGTATTTTTTAATTGGAATACGTTGAAGCTGCAGTTTGGTGTAATTACCCATTGTGACTAACTGCCCACTCTGCCTATTGTAGTGAAGAGTTTGTTTGCTTCTGCTACAGAAGCTATGGAAGGCTGATATCCTGCTCTGGTCTTTGTAGTGGAGAAGGCATAGAGAGGTGTTATTTTGTTGTTTTGAGTTAAACCTCAAAATGCTAAGTCACTCTTTCATAGTCCTGAAAAAGAGTAAGTATGTTCAAAGGAGACAATTTAGCTGATCAATTACATTAACTTTTAATAAAAAATTCACTCCCTGACACCCTGTCCAAGGTGTGTTCTTTTCTTTTATCCTATGATTCTGAGTTGGATTTGGGTGTTGTGTAGCCTTGCTCAGAATGAAGCAGTTATAGAAGATGAATGAAGGAATGAATGAAAAATAAGTTCTCTTTGCTGTTCTCAAATGTAACACAACAACAGTGTTGATGAACCAATGTAATTTGTAAAATTGTAAATACATTGGGGATTTTAGGCATTTTCCCAAATCATTCATTCATTGTCTGTAACCGCTTATCCAGTTCACGGTTGCGGTGGGTCCAGAGCCTACCTGGAATCATTGGGCGCAAGGCAGGAATACACCCTGGAGGGGGCACCAGTCCTTCACAGGGCAACACACACACACACACACACACACACACACTTTTGAGTCACCAATCCACCTACCAACGTGTGTGGATGGGAGGAAACCGAAGCACCCGGAGGAAACCCACGCGGGATGGGAGGAAACCGGAGCACCCGGAGGAAACCCACGCGGACACGTTGAGAACACATCAACCAGGCAGGAATACACCCTGCCCTTCACAGGGCAACACACACCCACAAACACACACACGGACACTTTTGAGTCACCAATCCACCTACCAACATGTGTATTTGGACTGTGGGAGGAAACCGGAGCACCCGGAAGAAACCCACGCGGACACGAGGAGAACACACAACTCCTCACAGACAGTCACCCGGAGCGGGAATCAAACCCACAACCTCCAGGCCCCTGGAGCTGTGTGACTGTGACACTACCTGCTGCGCCACCGTGCCGCCCTTCACAAATCAGTCAGTCACAATATTAAGATAATAAATACTACTAAAATAACTAAATCACAGTGAAAATTTGTATGCCTTCATTTTTAGAAACAGATTTTCTGTTTCAGTACCAAAACTAAAACTTAAAATATCACGCAAAACCTTAGACATATAATCTTTATAAAGATTAATATTATTTTAACTAAAAAAAATAAACATTTTACTACCCCAAATGGAGAAATTAGCAATCTGTAATCCTGACAGCTAGTGCTTACAGTTAAAATTTAAATATTGCAGTTATCTTTATTTACTAGCTTAATATTTGACTTTCCATTACCACATTTTTAACTTCCAATATTATTTACACCTAAAATGGGTCAGTATATGAGGCTAAATATTGGCATTATTCTCCAATTTCTTATTTGAATTATCTGTTTCACCTAAAATAGGAGTCGATGCAAGGCTGACTTTTTGAAACACAAATTAATCCTCACTTTCTTAATTTTAAACACCCAACCCACAAAGTTTACACATAAATCTATACATACATATTGCTTACCTGTCCAGGAGAACATTGGCCAACTTGATATCTGGCTTTAATCCTGATAGGCTTTAAACTTTTTCTTAATTTTTTAAAAATACATTGCCAGTATTTCCTCTTGTTTTGCCTCATTTCTGGTCATGGAGCTTTATTAGAAGGATGCCAAGGCTGTCAATGTCTGGTAGAAATGAACATTCTTTCTGTTTGCTTGCTCATGTCCATGGTTGATGGACATGGTGTTTGTCTGCTATTGGGTTTCACACTTGGCAACCTGGTTTTCCCCATAGACTGGATCCTATTTTGTATCGGAAGTGCCAGAATGATGCATCCCGACTCTGCCACGCTCATGGCTGGAATGAAACCAATGAGTTAATGCCTCCTGGTGCTGTGTTCTCCTGTCTCTATCGCCATGCCTACCGTACAGAGGAACAGGGTAGACGGGTATGTAAACACAAGATAGCACACCTGTTGTATACAGCTTGGTAAAAACTTGGTCTTGGTACAAAAATAAGTGGTGGGGGTGGTGTCAAAATTCTGTAGTAATTTTTCATAAAATGATAATATTTTGAGAGAGAGAGAGAGAGAGAGAAAATATGAATGAATAAAAGAGGAAGAAAGATTTACTGACTCATGATCTCTTGTAGCTTACAAGGGACTGCAAGGTTGAGGTTCAGCGGATCCTGCACCAGAGAGCTCTTGACATGAAACTGGACCCAGAGCTCCAGAAACGCTGTATGACTGACCTGGGCAAGTGGTGCAGTGAGAAGACAGAAACCGGACAGGTACAGTCTGGCTCACATTACAGTCACAGTATAATGTTTTATTCGATGCTGAAAACATCAGAGACTACAAAAATAATAGTAGTTCCTTTTTTTTTTTTCTTTGTTCTTTAGTGATTCAGAGGGGCATTAAAAAAGTGCCTTTTTTCTATTTTTCATTTTCTCCTTTATTAATAGAGACCAAGAATATCATTGAATGGTCTTTGTAGTTTGTGCAAGGGCATTTAAGTTAAAACTTGTAAGTAATTGGGGGAAGGTGTTTTTTTTGTATCAATAATGAAATTGACTTCGTAAACTTTGCTGATATTTTTAGGTCTGCTCTGTGTATTTCATAAATTGAGTATTCTCTCTCTCTCTCTCTCTTTGTTTTTCTTTCTTTCCTTTTCCTCATAATCTTTTTCATTGTCTTCTTCGTCTTCTCTGTCTCTGATTTAGGAGCTAGAGTGTCTGCAGGACCACCTGGATGACCTGGTGTCAGACTGCAAAGATGTGGTGGGCAACCTTACAGAGTTAGAGTCTGAGGTGTGTACTTTATGCTGCCTACAGTATTCCACTCTTTGATAGGTGCTATTGTAACAAGATGATGAATATTATTCAATTCTAATGTCAGTGGTTTCAATCCTGTGGCTGATGTATATATAATTTTCCTGCTGTCAGAACAAAAGATCACATCATCAATTAAAAAGAAAAGGTACTTTTTTACAGGATAGAAATACAATCTTTGCTTTTCATATAAATTAATGCAACGAGATATCTTGGATAATTTGTTTAGATTTTGTTTTCATTCATTCATTGTGTGTAACCACTTACCCAGTTCAGGGTTGTGGTGGGTCCAGATCCTACCTGAATTTACTTGGCACAAGGCAGGAACACACCCTGGATTGGGTGCCAGTCCATCATAGTGCACCACACACATATTCATGCCTTTCGACACTGTTACATGGCCAATACACCTACAAATGTGTGTTTCTTGGAGCACCTGGAGGACACCCACACAGACATACGGAGCATTAACCACTCCCCTCAAAGACAGTCTCTCAAGGCAGGGATTGAACCAACCACTCAGGACCCAGGAGCTGTGTGCGCACTTGGTGTTTTCAAATTATGTCCAATATTGAGAAATGGAGGTATGAATTTTGTCTCACAGTGATATTATAGTTAAAGTCTTAAAGCCCTCTTTTTCTGGCTTCTCTACAGGACATCCAGATTGAAGCACTACTGATCCGGGCCTGTGAACCAGTCATCCAGTCCCACTGCCACGTGAGTTCAACCCTTTCTCACATCTGTTTAACTCTGTTTCTTATTATGGGATTATCGTTATTATGAATATGACCATGGTGTAATTCTGTCTCCTATGGTTTTACTTCTAATAAGACTGGATTTTCAGAACAGTTTTTTTATATGAATTGATTTTTCCTCTAATCAGAATTAGCATGTGCATCAAATTGAATCAAGCAAACATTTCTTTCTCACACAGGATGTGGCTGATAATCAGATAGACACAGGAGATCTGATGGAATGCCTTGTACAGAACAAACACCAGAAAGAGATGAATGACAAGTGTGCTGTGGGAGTTACACACTTCCAGCTGGTAAGCTGAACACATGTAGCTTTTCTGTGTTAATAATGCAAAATCAATATTCCCCCATTGTTATAAGAATAGATATGAGACTGAGCATTGATTTAAACCATGTAGATGACACTGTTGGCTATTGGCTAAGTAAATAAAATTTTATATATAATTTTTTTTTCTCTCAGATTCAGATGAAAGACTTTCGCTTTTCATATAAATTCAAGATGGCTTGCAAAGAGGACGTCCTGAAGCTGTGTCCAAACATAAAGAAGAAGTAAATTGACTACATTGTTTTATTTTACACATTTGTCATAAGATTTTATATTATATTTAATGATTTTTGTGGGTTATTAGTACAAATTTTCTTTAATTTGTGCTTATAATGAGTCATTTCAGATTAACACTGGATGTAATCCAGTCTTGTATTTTCTCACTCTGTCACTTCCTGTGTCTTCAGGTCTCATTTTCACCTTTTTTCTCTACCTTTTCTCTCTCGCTCTCTCACCCTCTCTCACTCTCTCTCCCTGTTGCACTACATTGCAGTTATTAATTTGTTCCTCCTGCTTCAGGGTGGATGTGGTGATTTGTTTGAGCACCACAGTGAGGAATGACACTCTGCAAGATGTAAAGGAGCAGCGTGTTTCCCTGAAGTGTCGCAAACAGCTCAGAGTGGAGGAACTGGAAATGGTGAGAAATTTGCATTTCAGGTTTATGATAATGTCAGGGTTTGAAAAATAGTTTTTTAAAAGAGTTCCCAGTGGCTATTAGCTTTTGTGGAACCTTTAGGTTAAATGGCTCAAGATGGAAAAATGAATGGCAGATTGAATGCATTAAAGGGGACGTAAAATGGATAAAAATGAAAGTTATAAAAGAGCATCCACCAATTTCTTTGCAAGCAAAATAGTTGCTTTTATTCCTTTATATTTTTATGAGATAATTGTCAAATACAGGAAATTTGTAGAAATACATGTAGCGTACAGCTGGACACCAATGTGTATGCATTTCAAGCCCACAGATGGCACTGCATTAAAACTGCATGCTAAAATGATAAATATAGCCACATGGACTTAGGAGCACTAAAAAAACAGCTACTGCAATAAGAAATACAACCTGAAAGTCTATTATGAGTGGATAAAGCCATACATCAGTTCTAGGCTCAAATGCCAATGAGTTGTCTGGGTTCATACTCATCTAATATTGTCCAAAAGACAATAGGAATGTGTGCAGTGGTCAGACGAGTCTGTGTTTCAGCTTGTTTTCATGAAAAATTAATGTGGAGTTTTCTGTGCTAGTGATGAAAGGGAACATCCAGACTGTTATCACAGACAGGTACAAAAGCCAACAACTCACGTGGTATCATGGTGACTTGTATATGTGAGATGTTTCCATTGATGTGGAAGCAATCATTGGGTTTTTAGAGACATATGCTGGTGGCAAGATGGCATATTTTTCTGGGAACTCCATGTCTCTATTTCAGCTAGACAAAGCCTCATTCTGTACATGCAACAACAACATGGCTCCATACACACAGATTGCATGTGCTTGACAAGCTTGCCTGGAGTTCAGATCTGTCTCCTAATTAACGCCGTGAAGAGGAGAATCAGGCAACAGCAACCATGGACTGTTGAGCAGCTGAAGTATTTTATCAAGCCAATATGGGCAAAAATTCCACTTGCAAATTTTTAAGTCCCAGACAGAGATGAAGCCTAGTCCTAAACTATATCCCACTTCATTGGAAAATGCTGAGTAGTCCAGGCTTAATCCTCGTCTGGATATCTACCCCAATACGTCAATATTAAATTAATTAATAACTTTGGATTTCTATCTATGACAGAGAGAAACAATAATAACAATAATAAGTTATCAGTTCTCAGGCCAGTGTCATAATTTTACTGAATCCAGTGCCATTCAAATAATTTGTACAAAGTTCATAGAAATGTGTGTTGTCACACTTCAAAATTCAGTCAGGAAGTCAAAATTCAGAGGAAGGGGATATTCGACGAAGATCTTTTTTTTTTTTTTTTTTTTTTTTTTAAATGTATCGTGAACTTGTGAACATTTTCATTGTTCAGTAGCAAAAGTAATGAATAATAATCAAAAAATGTTTTACTGCAGTGTCATTAAACAATTTATGCATTCAGATTTTTAGAAGCAGGGCGGTTAACTTATTGCTCAAATTGTTCTGATGACCTGATTCATTCCAAATGAGCCATTTTATATTTGTACAAGGGCATGTGAATGTGCTGAATGTTGAGGGAGAGCTACCTCACACTGTTTCAGAGTTTTGCTTCTCTGTTTATGCAGTCAGAGGACATTCGTCTGGAGCCTGAGCTGCATGACTCATGCAAGAAAGACATCAGCAGGTTGTGCTCTGCTGTTACATTTGGCAATGCTCAGGTAAGGCTATTATTTTAATACGGATACTGTATACTACAACCATCGGCGCACTTGGAAACAAAGAAAATTATTTGTTTAATTACTTTTATTTCCACTGGTGTATAAAACAAATCTTGAGGTAGAAATACTCAAATTAAAATAGTACTTTAAAATATTAACATTATTTTAACATTAATTGCTAACATTATTTTCATCCCCACAATGAATACCAGTATGTTTGCACTTTCCTATTGTAGAAGTATCATGAACCCACTTCTTACAATTCAGATAAACAAGGTACTGCACCCAAGCACTATACCCTCATCATGTCTTTTCTTTTAATTTCTTGCTCTGCTACATGTCTTTCTCAGGTTATTGAGTGTCTGAAGGAAAATAAACAGCAGCTGTCTCACACGTGTCATCAGAAGGTCTTTAAGCTGCAGGAGACTGAGATGATGGACCCTGAGCTGGACTACCAACTAATGAGAGTCTGCAAACAGATGATTAAGGTTTGACACTGCACACTCATTTTTGCTCTTTTCGTGTCTCAGTTGTAACAACTTCTATTGCCAATATTAGATGGACCATAAAACAAATATGGAAATGAAACATCTGTTACATAACTTCACCTCCCTCTGTCTAATTCTTTCTCATTGTACCCTCTCTCTATCCCTGCTTCATCCTCCTGTATCAGCGATTTTGTGCAGAGTCTGATGCCAAGAACATGTTGCACTGCCTGAAACAAAACAAGAACAGTGAACTGATGGACCCTAAATGTAAGCAGATGATCACCAAAAGACAGATTACTCAAAGCACAGGTGAGTGAACAATACTTATTCAGCAAATTTAAAGAAATTAACAAAAAAAGTTGTTTCTTATTAATGCTGAAATTTACTTCTGGTAAATTCACATGTAGTTTTCAGGCAGAAATCATTGCCATGCTGATATTCACTTATCTTTCTTTCCTTGTACTCAGACTATAGACTTAATCCCGTGCTAAGAAAAGCCTGCAAAGCAGATATTCCCAAATTCTGTCAGAACATTCTCAGCAAGGCCAGTGATGACAATGAACTGGAGGGTCAGGTCATATCCTGCTTGAAGCTCAAGTATGCTGACCAGGTGCCCAAACTATGAAATATCAACACTGATTTTGTTTTGTTTATGGATTATTTTTATCCTGTTTGACTTTCTTTATATTATTTTTTTCTGTTTTGAATCCTTGTGTGGGTATGTTTGCATTTCAAACCTCACATTGTCCGTAGCGACTGTCTACCGACTGTGAGGACCAGATCAGGGTGATCCTTCAAGAATCAGCTCTTGATTACAGACTAGACCCTCAGCTTCAACTTCACTGCAGTGACGAGGTGAGTCAGATCCTCTGAGGGTTAGGCTTTGCCCAAAAGCTCATAGCATATCTGGATTCAGACTGTTAGAGCTTTTCACAATGCTGATCACAAAGACAAGTGTCTGCTCACAAACACACACACTGTGGCGGATTTTGTTCCCAAATCTAGCCTAAATTGCAGGTTGGTGAAATTAGTGTTTATGGTTAAAATGAGCCTTTTTTGCTGTTTGCTGTTTACATATTCAACTTAATTTAGATGATAACATGTTATAAAACACACCAGTATATTTAAAATACACATTGAATTTGTTGATTCTCAGTTCTCAGAATTTTTTATCCATTGGTATTAATGATCACTTTTAAAATCAGTATAATGTGTATGTACTATGCTAACAGCACACTACATTTTGCAGCTTTGTGAAAGCATGGGAAGTATGGGGAAACATGTAATCCCAGTGCTGCCATTGAAATTGCATCATAACTCATGGAGCATATCTTTCAAGCTGTGCCCAGAGCCAGACACTGTGTGGCTTTAAGAGAGGAAACCTGATATGATTTTGTTTTTGCAGCTGTACATCATTGGTATGAATAACACCATTAATCACTGCTCTGTGCCTTTGTCCCTTGGTTTTTTGTGTCATAGATTACACACTTGTGTGCTGAGGAGGCTGCTGCTCAGGAGCAAACAGGCCAGGTGGAAGAATGTCTGAAGAACAATCTTCTGAAACTCAAACATGAGGCCTGCAAGAAGGTACTAAACAAGCACTCATACATACACAACAACAGTTCTAATGTCAGCTGATATCCATGTAGCCATCAGTACTCACACGTTCATGCAGAATATGCAGTAAGTTTATGATGCAGTCCAATCATAACCTTTCTCTCTGTATATTTTCTGTTGGTTTATTATGTAGGAGGTTTTGAACATGCTCAAAGAAGGCAAAGCAGACATATTTGTGGATCCTGTGTTGCATACTGCTTGTGCCTTGGACCTGAAACACCACTGTGCAGCCATTACCCCAGGTCGAGGCAGACGTAAGTGCAATGATGACTGTATCAGGAGCACACACACTCATATATATATATATATATAACAACACCGAACAAAACTGGTTTGAACAAATTGTTTCAGAGGGACAAATTTGGGATAGTACATTTACATTATTTGGAAAGTATGATATTCAGGAAACTAAACATGGTCCTTTATGCATTAGCAAGGACCCATTGTGACAATGTTTAATTTTACAAGTCAGTCAATCAGTACATGCCAACATATCAGATTGAGAAGCATTTCAGGTTTTACTAAGTAATTGTGGGTTTATTTTTTTGATTTTTTGCACATATTTCTGTTTTAATGGTCAGTGTGCTCTTCACCACTTATGCTGGACTCTGTTTCTCTCCTCTTGCAGAAATGTCTTGTTTGATGGAGGCACTGCAGGATAAGAGAGTGAGACTGCAGCCCGAGTGCAAGAAAAGACTACAAGACCGTATAGAAATGTGGGGCTATGCAGCCAAGGTTGGTTCAGTTACACATAGGCATAACCTGCTACTGCTAATACTTATCATAATAATAAACTTAAGAGTAATAATATTAATAGTAATATTAATAGTAATTATAATTCAGGGCGACACGTTAGTGTTGCAGCAGCTAGTGTCGCAGTCACACAGCTCCAAGGACCTGGAGGTTGTGGGTTCAAGCCCCGCTCCGGGTGACTGTCTGTGAGGAGTGGATGTGTTCTCACTGTGTCCACATGGGTTTCCTCCCGGTGCTCCGGTTACCTCCCACAGTCCAAAAACACACGTTGGTAGGTGGATTGGCGACTTAAAAGTGTCCGTAGGTGTGAGTGTGTGTGTGTATTGCCCTGTGAAGGACTGGCGCCCCCTCCAGGGTGTGCCATAACTGGGATTTTAGAAAATAGATAAATCAAAACTACTTGGACACTTAGAATAGAACCACAATAACCATATGAATGCTTAGTTTGTGATAGTTTAAATTTTTCTCCATGATGAAGATCTTGTATATATTTTTTTTAAAGAATTTGTTCCCCAAATATTCCTGAAGATTTTACATTTTAAATGACAAATATTTGTTCTTTTTTATATATATAAAGTTTCAGCTCCAGAAATTTTGTTATTCACTATTGTCAACTCAGTAGCTTGAGTTTTTATGTATATATGACTTCAGTTTCGCAAGCTGCTGTTCTGTTTCTGCAGGTGGCCCCAGCTGAGGGCTTTGCAGACCTGGCTGTACAAGTGATGACCTCACCCTCAAAAAACTACATTTTGTTTGTGATCGCATTGGCCATTTGTGTGCTTTTCCTGGTGGGGTTACTCTGTGGCCGTATCACTAAACGTGTGACCAGGGAACTGAAGGACAGGTAGAGCATGGACCTGGGCTCATTCGTTTAAGACATTCTTAAAATGGCATAGACCCTCTAACCAACCATTCACTGCTCTGACTCCAGTCCCAGTGCCCTCCTTTATCATTTCTGACGGGACACGTTATCATTTCTGACGGGACACGTTATCATTTCTGACGGGACACGTTATCATTTCTGACTGTGGACACTAATGTCGCAGTGAGCCAGTGCCACGTTAGAACCTCATTTCTCTTCACCATGCCCCTTTGCCGAAAACGGCCCAGAATCCAAATATCAAAGACCTGACTAAGTCCTCAGATAGGCTCTTAAAAATGTCTGGGACATAAATCTTTTTCTCCTTTTCTAATCCTAATTGGTTTATTGATTGCTTGCTTTAGCTGCTATTAAAACCACACATTTTTCATTTTAGATGACAGTGCTTTGCAAAACAGTTTTTTCATTTTTATTGCATACTCTAAAGCAGAGTCATCAGAGTCAATTCTATAAAAAGTTGAGTTTATATGAGTCATCCCTACACACATTCACATCAATGGGGCTCTGCAACATGCGGTGATCTTAGATTAGGTTGAGTGTTTTGGGAGAAAAAGGTGATTGCAAAATGAAAAGACGTACATTTGTGACAGTCAAAGTTGAGCTTCAAGATTCCTTTAAATGACTTCTGAAGTCTTAAACATAGTTCTGATACAGAGCAACCATAAGGCCAAGTATACTTCAGGTATTTATATTTACCCTTATAAATCTTGTGACATGAATTGTGTCAGAAATTGGACAATCTTCCAGACTGTCAAAATGTGTTTTTTATACACTCCATTGATCATCAGTACATATATTTATTGGTTAATAGTAAATCTGTATCAAAGGCTTTTCACACCGAGAAAAAATACATATGTCTGAACAGCATAAAACGGCTTAAAAAACAATCAACAATCTGAAAACTAAAATGTGACGGTTAAAGAAAATATAAGCCTTTTTTTAATGAGAGCAGCAACATGCAGTTCACCCAGTGATTTTCAGAAACACTGCTGAACTCCCCATGTTTTTCTGAAGACTGGAGTGAAGTCATTATTTTCAGTGCTTAAGGTAAATTCATCATCACTCCTACTCAAGGAATCAATTTCTTCTTCCACTTCCACTGCCTCCCTGTGATTTCAGTGAGACAAAAAAAAAATGTCAGACTTGGTGTGAATGTTCTAGTATGTTATTTTTATTTTTTTTTAATTTGTACTCTGTGTGAATAGGCCATTAATCTCAGTAGGGGCATTGTTTTAAAAGTTTTGTGGTTCACTAAACTGTCACGTCAACACCACACAAAGCTTAAGTCCCAAAACTAAACAATGTCTAAACCTAAATTGCAATTATGAAATTAAAATAAAAGGAATTAAGTTAATATCAAACCCTGAGGCCTACTACTGTTACAAACCTACTACTTTTCTTGCATCACCTACATTTTTAAAGGTAAAATGAGATCTGAAGTAATTTTATATTTCACAAAGTGACCCCAGGATCTAAGTGAGATAGTGTCAGTTTCATTTTCCCCCTTTTGGTTTGATTGCAAATGGGGCAGTGTTTTGGACGGTGTGTGCGTATATGATGTGTGTCTCTTGAAGTTCATCTTGTGTGTAACGGTGATTGAAGAATAGGAACATGCAAGTGTTTCTCTAAACTTTCTCTTAGACTGATAATACTCACGCATAAAACATATGCCAACTCAAACAATATTTGACAAATATATATTCTTACTACAAGAACTAGAAATGTATTCATTATGAGCCAATAGAAGAAAGAAACAGTAACAGCTACATTGTAAATGAGTACATTTCAGAGGAACAATGATGTTAATTAAAACAAAGCCACTTTTTGGTGTGCTTTTGTGTGACCATAGCCTTATTTATTGATTATTATCTATAGGTTTCATTTGGTTTATATTTATTTTGTTCTTGTACTGACCTGGGTTCACTGGTAATTGCCTTTCATCACTATTTTTTTTTTTCTTTTTCAAAAAACTAAGTTTTAGGAGTAAGAAAGACAAGTCCTGAACTGAGGTGGATCTGAATTTCTCTACAGATATCTTATGCTTTCCTTTTTGCAGCCTTCGTTTCAGCAGTTCATGAAATCAGCAGTCCAATGGTCAAAAGATGGCATTTGCCTAAAAAAACACAACAGATCCATAACATCAAGGATCTCGCTAAGACGTGAGTGAAACAGAAACTGCAGACCTTGTTTATAAACAGCATTCAGAGTTTTGACTCTGATATGTCTTTTATGAACAAGTTACTTGAAATTCAGATCTTCATATAAAAATTTGAGACAGTCTCTTAAATGCTTGAATGCCTCTAAGATTTAATATTCAAAGGTGGGACATTTTGTAAAATGGCAGAATCTGGTGGAGTATACATTCTCTTAAAGCATTTTGTAACAGACAAAAGCAAAAGAATGTATTTCCAGTGTTTTCACAGACTAAACTCGTGGACTGTTGAGCAGCTGAAGTCTTGTATCTTGATAGAATGTGCGAAACAATCCACATGCAAAATTTTAATAGATAGTACCCTCAGTCCCTAAATGATTAAACAATCCAATTAATAGGAACTGTGATGTAACATGCTGGGAATGTGCCCCTGTCGTTTTTTTTTTTTTTAAATCAATATATTCATCAATATAAAAAATACAATCAAGTTGTTCAGTGAAAACATTGGAATTATTTTCTTTGTTTTTCTGTCAGTTCTACAACTTGTTTTATTGCATAAAGGCCTTAGAGATGTACATAAAACAAAAGTGGAGTAAGAAATGCAGATTGACCCATATAAAATTGCTTAGTACCATATAATTTATAGATGATTATTACGAATAGGATTGTTGCTCACCTGAGATCTATATATGGGGCACCCTTAAGCATCTGCAATGACAAGCAGTGTTACCCACTGTAGACGCACTTGTTGATCTTGCAGTCCCTTTTTCTAAACAGGAAATATCTAAATACAAAAGTGTATGATCCTGATGCATGCCATTAGAGAAGAATCCTGCTGTTTATTTTAGTGGCACTCTGTGCCCCCCCCCTTACTCATAAGTGAATGAATGGTAAGAATGAAGTGGCGTTTATAATAATTTTTTTTGTTTGTTTTTTAAACACACAAAGTGAACTTAGAATTGATTTTTTCATGACCTCTATTCCAAAGGTATTTTGGAAGTGCTACCCTGTGATCAACACTGATGGTATTCTGTAAATAGAACTAGATAGCAAGTTATAATGTTCCCTTATTTTCTTGTTGAGTAAGCTTGGATTATGAACAGATCTTATGACTATATATGAGTATGTATTGTACATAATAAATGTCAAATATTATTATTGCAAATATTCTCCTTTCTAAATTGTTAATACATAGTTAGTATTGTGTAATTATGTTGTTCAGCCTTTGACATTACAACAGATTAGTAGTGGCAATTTACCAGCAACTGTTGGGTGGTGGTGGGCGTGTGTTTAGAGGTGTGAAGGGTTACAGGATGTGCTTTATTTTTATTTTTATTATAATTTTTTTACTTTAACATTTAATTCAGGGCTGGTGGTCTATTCTTCATCTCTCTTTTGTGGAAACCTTTGCAGAGGAAGCTGGATCATTATTCATATACTGATCGATGCTTTGAAGCCCTTTGCCTGATCAGTTTTTGATTTGTTAAAATCCTACACTTGACACAAATGGGTTGTTTTGGATACAAACTGAGCAAAGTCTCCTTTGGATCACTGGTGTTGATGGCTTGTAAAAGTATACTGAAAACAACTGTGAGAAAGATGATTTAATATATGACCTGTGATTATGTTGTGTCTGTATATTTTTGCTAATAGACAACATGGTTACAAACTAGCACTCCTAAGCTGTGTATCTGTCCAAGAAGGATCGTCTGTGTGGTTTTTACCTCAGAAAATGATTAACCATAATACCCAGCTTAGTGTTTTCATGCTTCAATAAACCTTATTTATCAGTCACTTTGATGAACTGAGCTGAGGTGGAAAACAACACTGCACAGATCTGTGGCCCTCCAAGACATGTGTTTGATATTTATTATTTGTGAGAATAGAAAGAATATGAAAAAGTCCATTAGACGATTGTTTGAAGTAATACGTGTGATCACTCATAAGGACCTCAATGCAGACGATGGGAGCCAAAGGGGAAACTGCAGTGATTTATATGGCCTTTTCTCTGCCTCTTTGTAAAGACTCAAATGCACGCCACACAAAGTTATGTTTGAAGTCCATTTTCTCTGTATTGTCTGTAGAATATCAGAGTTAACTGCAAATGAACATTTCTTTTACCTTGTAAAAAGTCATGGCTGTGATATTTTCTGAAATTCTGCAAATGTAATTTTGAGATGTAACAAACCGAACAAACACAGCTAGTGCATTTTTTTATTGTCTGTACAGATTATGATTTGTCTGTTTAATAATACTATATGCAGATTTTCTTACTTATAGTCTTGTGTGTTTGTCTGAGTTGTCTTAAGTTTCTGGAAAGTAGAGTCCTCTTTCATGAATTCTGGTTCAGTTTCTACTTACGAAAACCACTTCCATTTAAAATTACTTAATATCACCAGCGGTTCCTTTGGAGTGCTGCACGTGAGTAGTGAGCTGGTTCTAAGGGAGCAAGTGAGGAGGGTATGGTTAACTAACCTGTGCTAGCACTCTCAGCTGCTCTGGGTTTCTGGACTCCTTTCAAAACACCTCACCCCCCCCTCCCCTTTCTGGAAAGGCATGAAAATCCAAGATCTACAGAAGTAGATTTGCAGTTTAATTTCAAACATTTTGCACTCATTTGACCAATTCAGTTATTTCCAAATGAACTTTAGTCATCAGGCGTCTGTGAGAGAGTTATCTCTGGTGATGCTTCAGTCATTAGTGCAAGAGAGCACAGTTTGTCTCATGCTCTTTGGGTGGGTAAGATGGTCCTCCCTAACACAGCATGATGCTACAAGGCTTATGCTAGCTTACCTAAAAGATTGGGGTGTGTGGAACTCTCCAACGCCTGTGATAGATTTTGTCTGGCTTCACACATCTCAGCAGATACATGGACTATCTTTACCCTCCCAGATGGATGCCACTGTGTGATTTGGGGAGTCTTAGCTGATGTATGGAATTGGCAATGACTAAACTGAGGAGAAAATCTACTTTAATAAAAGAGTAATACCGTGTGGGTTGGCCTCACTTGATTCCACAGGATTCCACACCTGAGAAGAGAGCAAACCATGACGTGACATTGTGTCATCACTATCGGGGTTCACTGTAGTATAAGAGGTATGATGTCTAAGCAGTACAGCAACCCACACAGAGTTTATGACACAATGTTGAAACAGAAATGTTATTGTTTTTTTGTTTTTTGTTTTTTTTAAATATTTGCCATATTTAGTGATAGCAACACATTCCCCAAAAAATCGGGACAGTAAGAAAAGACTGCACCAGCTCAGAAATACTTCCCAAAACTATTGTCTGTGAATCAAGTTCATCATTGCATCTACAAATACAAATTAAATTATATTTCAGAGATTCCAGAAATGCTGCCATCTTCACCTCTGGACCATCCCACTTGATGCAAGCACACAGTGCAAAAGCCATCATCCATGATGATATGTGGGGCATTATATACAGACTTTGGAGCAATATGCTACCATCCGGACAATGTCTTTTTCTGGGAGGGCCTTGCTTATTTCAGTCCACCTCTACTTTCTGCATAGATTATAGCAGTATAGCTCCATATTGAAAGAGTCTAGGTGCTGAACTAGTGCAGGCCTCACCCATCGAAGACATTATGAAGTATTAGAATAATCAGAGCAGCTGAACTCTTATCAAGACAAAATGGGAAAACATTTCATTTTCAACACAACTATATGTATCCTCCGTTCTCAAATGTTTGCACACAATTGTTAAAAGGAGTGGTGATGCATGAAAAGGACACAAAATGGCAAATACTCTTACAAAAAAACAAACGGTTTTGACAATTGAAATGGCTTTGTATGATTTTTCAATTAAATATAAGGTTTACCTGATTTACACGTCATTGTTTCTATTTAGATATTGCATAGCATCCCCACAGTTTTGGAAAAGGGGTTTATATTTTAAAATAACCATTTTTCAACCTTTCGGTAAACAGACCATTTTCATTACTGTGTAAGGCTGATGCAGTAAACTCTATGCAAATCTGATCTGTCGTTTGTAAATACCTAAAAATGTTCCCAAAAAAGTTAGAACAGGGGTTAATTTAAGCCAGAGATACAGTGAAATGTTCCATAAACATATTTAATAAGTAATGTAAAAAAAAAAACACTCTGAGACTGTGTTCTCAATGTACTTCTGTGAATATTCTACCATTTCCCTGAGAAGACGAGAAGACCGCTCTTTGATTAATGCCGCCGTTCCGTTCAATTCCAGCAGGTGGCGACTCATTCACAGATTAACTGCATACATCTGAAGACCAGCGAAAAAATGAGGTGTTGGTAATTGCGCTTATAAATATAACCAGGATGAAGGAATATGCAGGTGAGCTGAATGTTTTGTGATGTATTCGTTTCATGAGGAAAAAAACAACAACTGCTAAATGATATGTTTTGATAAAATTAACGTTTTTTCATGGAAAATTAAAGGAGCACTCTGAAATTTTATTTCATTTTCTAATTAGTACAAACTGTAAAATATATAGAACATAACTTGAAAGTGGATATTTTACCTGCACACGTGCACTCTGCACCTGAGAAAACCTCTGGAAAACCTGTGTATATTGAACCTCCTCTCTGGTATCTGCTCAACGTAGAATCAATTGCGGTAAGCACTAGTTGCTACTTATGGGGCTTTCTGTACAAATAAACAAATACTGTAATAAACACACTGACGTAGGAACCTACCTGGAACCGCACATGGCAAGGAACACACCCTGGAGAGGGCCCCAGTCCATCAGAGGGCATAAACACTCTTCCTCTTTAAATTTGGATTAATGAAATGCTGTGAAATATTTCACCTTAAATACAGCTTTAAAATCACTGTGATTCTTCATCTGTGATCATAGGAATCATAATGTTACATTTATTTTATTATAATCGTAAATTTAAAATTGTGTATATTTTATATGCCCCATTTCATTCAGGATAATAAAGATTATTAAAGATAACAAATAATCATCTCTCCTTCTGGAGAAGGGAATGTAATGTACCTTTAGGGAACACAACTGGACTTTAAAACCAATGTAACTTCAAATTTACATTCACACTGTTTTACCTTTAATAACAATAATATAGCCCTATCATAGCTTTTTTTCTCAGAGTGTAGTTACATTCTCTCACATTTTCAGTGCACTCCATGTGTGTGTCAGTGGAAGAAATGTGGATGAATGTTTTGGATAAAGTGGCACAAACCTGAGGAGATACTGTTTATATATTTTTTAATAAAGTACACATAAACAAATCAATGGAATTAAGAAATTAATTCATTATCTGTAAGCGTTTACCCAGTTCAGGGTCGCGGTGGGTCCAGAACCTACCTGGAACAATTGGGCGCAAGGCGGGAATACACCCTGGAGGGGGCGCCAGTCCTTCACAGTGCAACACACACGGACACATTTGAGTCGCCAATCCACCTACCAACGTGTGTTTTTGGACCGTGGAAGGAAACCGGAGCACCTGGAGGAAACCCACGCAGAACACACCAACTCCTCACAGACAGTCACCCGGAGGAAACCCATGCGGACACGGGGAGAACACACCAAACTCCTCACAGACAGTCACCCGGAGTGGGAATCGAACCCGCTCCCTGGAGCTGTGTGACACTACCTGCTGCACCACCGTGCCGCCCAATTAAGAAATTGGTTAGTGTTAAAGGGAACGTCTGTGATTGTGGGGTAATACAGTTCTCTCTGGTTGTTTACATTCAGAATCTTTTTTTTCACCATCATGAACTTCATCTTTAATTTGTTCTTCATTTGCCTTTTGCAACAGAGTGCTACCCCTGTGCCCCTCCAAATTTTGTGCGTGCCCCAGTACAACAAGTAGTTTACAAATGACTCTGCTACGGGGAGCCCCAGGAGCAGAAAAACCCAATCCTATTCCTTTAAACTGACAGTGTTAAATGGGTCTTCTTTATTTTCAAATTTCGTCTCTTTTATGTTGATGAATGTTCATATTGGTATTTGTCAGAGAATTTTTTTTCTTTTCATATTTAGCATTTTCTTCATAGGTTCTAATGGAAAACTGTTAGCACCTTAGACTCCAAAACATTTTTCTGCCTTTGTGACCAATTCTGTGCGAGTTATTCATGCACAGATCATTATACAAGCTTCAGTAATCATCTAATTTCACTTTTGTTTCAGCCTGTGAGAAACTACAAGCACAAACCACATAATTTAATCTCAGTCTGTCTTGTTTACAGGGTAAATATTCAGAACCTGCTTTCCTTTTTGGAGATTGTTAAATTATTTCTCTGATTTGGCGTAACTTTTTAATGAAGTAGTTGTCCTTGTCTGAAAATGTGTGAAATGTTTACACTCTGCAACAGAGACTAGGCCAAATCCCAAATATTGCCCTACTCCCTCTGTAGAGCACAGTGCAGGTCGTACAATAATGCTTTCTGCACACAGGTAGTGTATATGTCAATAATACTTTTCTGTCAGCTACAAGGTTCACGTTTCCCTGTGAAAGTACTGTCTAATTACTGTCTGAGTGCAGAATTTTTAGAAGTTATTATCAGTGTTGTACACTACACTGTAAAAATTGCTGTACATTTACAGAAGGTCTGCTACAGTATTTTATTGTATATTGTACATCGCAGTATTTACAGTAAACTATTGTATTACTCAATTACAGTAATGTGCTGTAAATTTGAAATACAGTAGTGTTCGTAAAAATACGGTAAATGCCTGGGAACTCTGCTGCCAGTATTTTACTGTAGAATTTACAATAATTTTTTTACAGTGTGTGTAGGGAGTGTGGTGTTATAAGGTCCGTTGGCCGTGTTTTTTTCTACTGACTGACATAGACATATATTCTATTATAACTGTGGATTTTAAAAATGTGTTGATTTCATACTCGCAATTACATCTCCGCCCCCTCCAGGGTGTATTCCCGCCTTGTGCCCAATGATTCCAGGTAGGCTCTGGACACACCTGAACTGGATAAGCGGTTACAGATGAATGAATGAATGAATTACATCTCCAGGACTTATGTACTTTTATTTTACACCGTTCTATAATTAAAGATTACAAATATTCACCTCTCCTTCTTGAGAAACGAATGTAATGTGCCTTTAAGGAACACAACTGGCCTTTAACACCACTGTTGTAGCTTTAAATGTAAATTTACACTCTTTGTACCTTTAGTGACCAATAATGTACTCTACCTTACCTTTTTTCTAAGAGAGTACAGGTACTCAACATGGCGGCTACTACACACAGTGATGTGACCTGAAACCCATGGCTGTTTAAAAAAATGTTGTCTATAACAGAACCGCGTTAGAACTGCGGCCTTATGTTCAAGAAAAACAATCATTCATTTGCTGTTTTGTTCCTGAATGACCTCACTGTCTTTTGTGTGTGTGTGTGTGTGTGTGAGAGAGAGAGAGAGAGAGAGAGAGAGAGAGAGAGAGAGAGAGAGGTGGGGCAATCAGGTCTATTGTTGTCCTGAAGGCCGTGAACTTGGCCTTTTGTGTATTACCATGCAGCTGGCCCCACACACTGCGGCTCTGCGCTAGAAACACACACACACACACACAGACAGAGAGAGAGAGAGAGAGAGAGAAGGAAAGAGCGCACATCAGCTGCTAGAAAACGCACTGCACTGCGCAGCCGTTACACAGAGACAGCTCGTGAAATATGTGTATGTTTAGCAGACGATCAAGATATTTCAGGTCCATCTCTCTCTCTCTCTCTCTCTCTCTCTCTCTCTCTCTCTCTCTCTCTCTCTCTCGGCAAGGAGAAGCTTGCAACGACGCAGAGGTTGTTTATTTCATTTTATTGTATCTACTTTTTTCGTTTTTTTTTTCTTTCACGCATTTCCGTTCTTACCAAATATCTCTTCCCTCCTCTTGTTTCTGTAGCTTGTTCTTTTCTTCCGCTTTATCCCGATGCATCACAAACATAAACAGACAATATAATAAACATTTTCTATGAATTCTCTCTCTCTCTCGGAACAGAGAGGATACGCTGGCAGTTTGTTGGCCTATAAATGCTGTGTGTATTATATCCCGTTCAAAAAGGGAAAATAAATACAATCCAAACATTAAACTGCACTATGTGTGTGTGTGTGTGTGTGTGTGTGTGTGTGTAATGCTATACGTTTTATAAGTCTTTTGTAAGTCGCTTTGGATAAAAGCGTCTGCCAAACGCATAAATGTAAATGTAAATGTAAAATACGTGTTTTAAAATAATAATTGTAATGAAATTATCTTTATTATTATATTATTGTATAGTAGATATAATATTCTATAGTATTAATGTGTCTGAATATTGTTATACTAATTGTTATAATAATAATAATAAATGATTATTAATATATGATAAAATATGATGATGATGATTATTATTGTTGTTGTAGTGTTGTTATTATTTACACATTATAACTAATAATGTAAAAGGTAATTATGGCTGATGTGGTCCATCGGTTCTTGCGGCTCAGTTTGTAAGACTCTGACATCACAGGTTCATTATTATAACTGCCTTAAAAGACTTGAGTTAAATCAGAGCCGATGGGGACCGGACTTTGGTCAGTAGTCAATGCTGATGGAGACTGGGTCTTTTCTGAACGCTGTGCCCTTGATGCAGCTTGATGAAGTGTGTGTTAAAGACGCGTGCGAGGCGTGAACACAGACTCTCTCTCTCTCTCTCGCTTGTGTCTCTCTCTTTCTCTCTCTCTGTCTCTCTCTATGTGTGTGTTTAAAGAGAGAGAGAGAGAGAGAGAGAGAGAGAGAGAGAGAGAGGAGAGAGAGAGAGAGAGAGAGGAGAGAGAGAGAGAGAGAGAGAGAGAGGGCATATTTATGGAAGACTGACTGCATAAAGAGAGGATGTTTTCTACGACAAACACCCTGCGGTGTCTTCCCCTCACTCACTCACTCACTCACTCACTCACTCACCCTCCCACACACAAACACTGCATCTGTCTGCACACTAATCAAACTAACAATTTTTCAACCAGTGTACGTTTTTATTTTAAATGTTCTTTTTTGTTTCTCTCTCTTTTTTCTTTTTTACATAAAGAGAAAGAATAATCTTGTGTTGATACACGTACACACTCTCTCTCTCTCTCTCTCATATATATATGTTTTATGTTCCTTACACTGAGACGTGAAAAGAATATTTATTGACTATTCATTGAAATAAACGGAACACGGACTAGACACAGGACACAGGAGGAAGGAGGAAGGGGTGTAAGAAGGTTACTTTAAAAGTAGAAATTCATACAACGTGTTTGTAATGTTTATGATTTAGATTTTGTTGTAAACGTGTAAATGACAGCAGAGAGCAAACGAGGAAACGCGCCCAGGTCAAGAACTGAACTTACTTTAATAGAGATGGAGTGTGTGAACACACTTGTTTTACTTCACAGGACACACACACACACACACACATTCAAATATCTCTTCAGCTCAATAATTTGCAAACCTCTTCACCTCACTGCAGAATGCTTTAACATCTTTTCTCTAAAAACCACAGCTCGTAGCTTTATGGGACATCGTGAGCCGCCTGAGAAATTCTGACAGGGACCGTGTGTTTTTTCTCGCTTTATTCTTTATCCTTGTTTCCGTTTTTTTTTTGTTTTGTTTTGTTCTTAACATTTCTCAAACATAACGTGTCTTTTTATTTTATTCGTTTCTTCACCTTTATTGATTATTTCCTTTAAATGCCCACATCATTCACATCCAGTCAAAACAATTATCAAGTATCAATTAGTTTTTTTATTCTATTTTTATGGAGGATTTGCAAAAGCTACACTCTCAGAAAAATATGGTACCACACCGTCACTGGGGCAGTCTCTTCAAAGGCCGTATACTGTACTTTATTTGTACCTTATTCCACTGCACCTCATTATTTAATATTTGTATTATTTTTTTTACTTGAATTACAATAGATCTATTAAACACTGCTGAACTGTGAAAGTTGAAAATAAGGGATGTATATTTTTACACGTCCACCACCCCACACCATTCTCAACTATTTGGTTTCCTTTATGGGGATGGCCTTGTTCAGGGGGATGTAATGGGTGTGAGGTGGAGGGTGAGGGTTGTGTTTGCTGTATTTCTGATAACATGTACACACTGCTTATTGATGTTGTCCTATAATAGACAACAATAACATTTTAAAATTAAACCTCATTTACACTTAATTAACTGTAGCTTTTAGAACTGTACTGTGCGGTATTTTCATACTATAAAGGTATGAATAACATATATAAAGCTCTCAGTATTGCAAGCAAATGAATACAACAGATTTATATTGTATTTTAACTCCAGATTGGTTTTTCGTGGACGTTGTGTAGAATTAAACTGCACAAACAACTAGAGGTTGTCTAAAGACATGAGATTAGAATATAATCAAAACCCATATAAATGCTGAGCATGTGCAGACCATTTATAATTCAAATCTAAAAAGCATGGATACCTCATATGAAAAAATGAATCTAATTTTCTAAGTGAACTCTTGGGGCTTTGATTGTTCTCTGTGTCTTTATGAATTTGCTTTGTTGTGTTTATAATGTTAACATAAAACCCAATCAAAATCCAAGAGAGAGAGGGGAAATGAAATAGGGATGGGTGGCCTGTAGGGGTAATTAACTCGTATTAGACAAATCTGTGAGGGAGATAATTGTATCACGGTAAAAAACAATGACCCCCAAGTACAGCCTTAAGGCAGAACAACACAGAGGGCTGGCATCAAGCCAAACATTCACAAACACACACACACACACACTGTAGCGAGAGCGAGAAAAAGAGATGCAAAACTAACGTGAACTAGAGATGTATTACATATATACAGATAGACAGACATACATACAGACAGACAGACAGACAGACAGGCAGACAGACAGACAGACAGACAGACAGACAGACAGCCAGACAGGCAGACCGACAGACAGACAGACAGGCAGACAGACAGATAGACAGACAGACAGGCAGACAGACAGACAGACAGGTGATGAATCCGTATGAAGCTGAACGAATGTGGGGTTTGCTATTGAGCATCTTACCCTCATCACAGCCTGAAAGAATCACTGAAGGTTGGTCCCTTTCCTCGTGTGTGTGGACTCCAGATTTCACTTTCACAAACTAAACTGAATATCTCATCTCACGTAACACCGATAATCATTATTATTTGTTCTAAAAGAGGTTTAAGAACTGATCTCCCTGTCTCTCCACAGTCACCAATGAGTCTTGTCATGACTACCACAGCTGAGAGTCAAGGGCAGGCTAAATCTAGTCAGGCTCGGGTCATATGGTCATATGGTCTGGGTCTCAGGGGATCATGTGTGTTTGGTCATATGGGCCACTGCACGAAGACAGTTCCCTGAAAAAGTCGCATGTCTTCATTTACTTTGTTTTACTAGAGGCATCATTTATTTTTCAGGATCAGAAAATACAAGTGAAGATAATATATTAGATTTTTTTTTATCCAGTATTGAGTGATTTATAAACAAATCTGAAGGATTATTTCTCCGCACTTCCAGAGTTCGGCCTCAGATGCTTTTCCGAATCCAAATGTTCTTCCAATTTTTTGTCTCTCAGTTTCTTGGTAACTCAGAGCTTCTTCTTTACAATGACACTTTTTTTGAGAGCCAGAATGCTGAGGTTTCCTTTGACCAAGGAAAGATATTTTTCCAATCCAGTTTTGAACATCCGGAATTTTCAACTACTTATCCCTCGCTTATAAATGTGTACTAATATCTAAGCTTCCAATGAACTAATAACGGAAGCTTAAACTTGAACTTAAATAAATGAACGGAGGTCTTGTGTGTATCGTCTGACTGGACACCATTATGATATACGTCATACATTATTATATACATTATTATATACATAGTTATGAATTCATTCAATTCCATATTCCTGAGTCAGCCCTACCCAGTAAATCAGGAACGTCCCTGGAAGTTCAAAATAGGTCTAAAAGTAGTCTGTCCGTCAAGAACATATTTTAAACGTCAATGGACGTCCAAAATCCATCTTAATAAGTTAGTTATCAAGTGGTGACCAACCGATAACGTCAGTGGACGTCCAAAATGCATTTTATACAAGTAATTTATTTCGGGACCAATTAATAACGCCAGTGGACGTCCAACATACGTCTAATAGTCGTCTTTTCAATGTCTGTGTTTGGACGTCTTTTCAACTTTCGTTTTCAACCTTAAGAGAACGTTGATTAGACGGCAGTCATTACGTTATTTCAACGTTGAATCAACGGCTAAGTATTTACTGGGTAAGTTATTCGTGCTGAACACAATGTGGCAACATTAAAACCGTTTACTCAGGCGAAGTCACGAGCTCGTGAAATGCTTAATGTCATGTTTTCCTATTAGCTTACGAAACTAACAGTCTTAATAAAGGCAAATATCTGCTTTTACATTAAAGGAGGATTATGAAAATACAGCGGAGCTTCTTTTTTTTCATTCCCCACCCGTGTTCGGACAAGTGTCTTCCCGCCTATGACTGGCTGGTGATTAATGTTCACAGCAGTTCAGAAAATAAGCGTCAACCACCAACGGAAATGGGTCTCAAAGGTACAGCGCGTTATCTGATAATCACTTGTTTTATAAGTTGTAAAAGTACACCACATTCATTCGTTTAAATATATTCTAATTCATTCGAATATCGTACATAAATATGAATTTGAATGTGGTTCCCAAACTAAAGGGAAACAGACAGTGGGATAACCGCGATACCGCGAGCCAATCAGACAGCAGGGGCGGGTCTCGTCAGAGAACAGGTGGAAAACAAACAGCGACGCTCAGTGGAGCTAGATGAACAGCAGAGGGCGCTAAAAGAGCACCTGCTTTGTTACAATGAGAGGAGCCGAATGTCTGAAGGTACGATTATAATCTCTCTAATAATTAAGGCCCATCATCAGCTTATTTAGAATCGCATTTATACATCTACACTTGAACTTTTTACTTTAGGAAATACTCTAGCATGTGCATTTAAATATAGTTAATAAGAGAAATACGAGATGAAATATATTTCACAGGTGAAAGTCATTACTGGAGCCGCTCTATTTATTATTAAATATTATTCTGAAACTTATAAGTGGACCGGAAGCATGTAGCTGTATTATTCGGTTCGGTTTTAGCGTCAGTGAAAACTCTCAGAAATAACAGTTATATTTAGGCAAAGGGCAGGAAATTTGTAGAAATAATGACAGTCCGAGCGTCTAATGACTTTAATGAAGCAATAGTTGTAACTTGTCATGACATTCGTTGACTTTCATTCTTTAATTAAATAAAAGAATATGCCTCCAGACAAGCTCAGAACACACTGATCAGAAGAACACCTTTGCAGAGATAGGAGTTGTTTCAGCACTTTGAACTGCATTGTTTAACACAGTCTCTCTCTCTTTCTACATATATATATATATATATGCATCTCTCTGTGTGTGTGTGTGTGTGTATTTGTATATATACAAATATATCTATCATATATTTTTGATGTTTGGGAAGGGTGTCTTTTTTTTAACGTCCTTGCAACAAAAATGTCTTAATATCCAGAGTTGTAACAGATGTATATGAATAAACAAAAATAAATAATAAGTAATTAAACAATATCTCAGTCATCCCGAATTTAACTGTTTAATAAAGGGTAAACCTCACAATGCTTCAGATGCAGGAATAAAACATACGACGTAAATGTAGCACAGTAAAAGCATGTATTTTCAGCCAGTCATATTGTAATCGTGAAAAAATCAAACAAACATTAAAATAAACATTCCATGCCTTCTAATCTGACTGTTCATCTTCATACACAACAGATTACAGCGGCTCCTGAATTCCGTAGATGCTCAGATTCTACAAACATTTGGACCTAAAAATGTTGTCTGAGATCTGCGCATTTGAATCTATCAACCTCTCTACACAATTAGCATTAAAACAATAACTGCATGTTTACAGCAGCTGATGCTGGCAGGAAGAAACGGCCCTCACTGACTTTTATTCACCACCTTTTACGTTTAATTCGATTTTTTTTTCCATCAAAGAGAATCTCATGGTGACTTTGAGATGAAAAAGTCCAGACTGTCAGTTTAATGAGGCCGCAAGACGGACACGAAGACATACACACACTCACAAAATGAATTATCATGACAAAAGCAGAATGAACACACACACACACACACACACACACACGCGTGCGCGCGATATGCAGGAGTAAATTCAGAGATGAGATACTGGAGGTGTAGAAATGTGCTTTTAAAGTTACAGGTTACCGGGTCTGCTTTTTATTCCGGATTCTGTAGACTACCTTAAACACTTTAATGCTCCTTACGCGTGATTAATGTACTTTTATTACACTGTTTATAAAGCACGTTTAGAGTTACAGACACATCCCAGTTACTGCTCTTCTCTCAAACAGTGAGAGAACACTTTTACTGTAGCTGCGAATATACTACCACCACCACCACTTTAATAATAATAATAATAATAATAATAATAATAATAATAATAATACTAATAATAATAATAATACTAATAATAATAATGTACACCCATCACCATAAAAGACCATGTGAATTTCTAGCACAATTGTACATTTATAATTTACCACATGTATTCTATAGTTGGATTTTATTAAAACACTTGTGTATTTATTTTAAAGTGTTTATTCTCCTTTTCTAAATCGATCTAACTCTTAAGAAGATAAATTTTATTTAGGTTATAGGAATACGTTTTTATGACCTTACCCATTTCCCCCTGGCTCGTGCGCTTTAGTCATTGGTTATCGTGGCTTATCACAAATAACTTCCAAAATAATCATTATTTAATCTTAGCAAATGCTTAAATTAATATCTTACTGTTTACTCATTTAAATGTAAGCAGTCCGAAACTGAAACTTTAACTGAAAAAGACATTTCTGCTCGTACAATACAATAGACTCACAGAAACGACGAGATGAACCATTTACATGTTTTAGAAAAAAAAAGAATACATAATAAAAATAAAGTAAAATAAAATTAATATAAAAAAGGAGGGCTGGGGGGGGTCAGTGGAGTCTGAATTCTGTCCCTGAAATTCTGCACTACATGATGAGGTCCACTCGGCTGCGGCTCTGTCCTGTTATAAAGCATTAATGCTGCAATAAGGACAACATTCACTTTGATCTGTTTTAACCGTGCTCTACATACATTTGTTTTTCGGGAAAAAACCCTTATAGTTAGTATCTCGGGATAATTCCATCACTTTTGCCCCCTCCCTATCCCCCTCCCCCTCCTTATTGATCCAGGAGGAGCTAATTAGTCCTGCGCATGCGCAATGCCTTAATTCCAGCCATTTCTTGCAGGAAAAGTAATTAGCAGGAATAAAGACTGAACAGTTTTTTTTCTCTCCCCTCCTTCAGTGTCGTCAAACACCACATTCTCCTCCGAGTCAAGGCACGCCGTTCCGCCGTAACAACCAAATACTCTTTTTAAAGGCTTTAAAAACAAGGCAAAAAAGATAAGGATATACCTCTTCACTTCAAAGAATAACATAATCTACGCTAAGTGACCAAATGGAAGTAACGTTAAGCGAATGGGATCCGTAACCGCGCTGGAGTACTACACAGCCAGAGTAACGCAGACGGACCAATGTGAGTTGTTTTTCTCTCTGAATGTGGACTTTGTGAGATTTTTTCTGTTTACAGCTCGTTTCAACTACTTTCTCTACGCTCATATGCACGCCGTATGGACGTATCGAAGCTGAGGTTTGGCTTCTTATTTGAATTATTCGGTTCCACCTTAAATAGTGTACGTTACTGTGCATTTTAAGGTGGAACGGAAAATTCGAATAAGCCGCTGAAGCGAACTCCAGCCTCGTGGAGAAGTTGGGTCTCCTTTGTGTTGTTTTACCTGTTTTGGGTCCTCCTTGGTGTCAGGCGTGAAAATGAACGAGTATAAAATCCCCAAATCCTCTTTCGAAGCCACTGGACAGATTTTCTCTTGTTTATTCGTTCTTAACAAACATGGGCGTAGTGTGTTCGGAGTTGTGTAAAATGGTGTCCAGCCGTAGCAGAAGATTGGACTAATGTTTGTAAAGGCAGGAATTGTGTCGATGCTTAAAGCGGTCCATGCAGTAGTTTGTTTTGCTCCTGAGCTTTGTCCGAAGCGCCTTCATCTCGGATTCTGTTTCTCCTCGCTACTCCTCCTTGAGGTGGTCAACAACTTTCGGCTGTACTGGGCATATGTTGGCCAGAAAAGATGTAATTCCATTTGTATCTTCAGTGCTGTAAAGGCCAGTTTATAATAAACCTGTACTGTGCAGCTCTGTGAGGTAAACATTGATTTTGTTGCATAAACTGTTGCTTTAATCATAAAGTGCTTCACAGTGGAAGTAAAAACGTAAAAATAGACAAAACGTATACAAGAACGTAATACAGCACGCCGATACGTTATTATGGTGTAATTACACAAAAATACATT
The DNA here is from genome assembly GCF_029633855.1 of Hoplias malabaricus. Lineage (NCBI taxonomy): Eukaryota > Metazoa > Chordata > Actinopteri > Characiformes > Erythrinidae > Hoplias > Hoplias malabaricus. The sequence continues at coordinate 14,302,064 of NC_089810.1, read as the reverse complement.
AGCTATAAATGCAGAAAGTGTATATATAGTCTTTTAAACCCTGATAAAAGTAAAATCAAATACACGCAGTTATGAAGGAATACATAAATTAACACATATTCAGTATGAATGTGTGAAATAGTAAGAAGGACATTTAGAAAAGTATGAATATGTGTAATAGTATGCATTTAGCTACCTTTTAATGTAGGGACATACAATTGTAATATTTTTTTGTACCCAAACTGTCATAATATTTTCATTTATTCCACCTATTCTCTTTTTGTGTGTGTCTCTCTCTCTCTCTCTCTCTCTCTCTCTGTTTCTCCTTGACTAAACAGCTGTTCCGAATTCAGATTTTATGTTCTATATAAAAAAGCAAGAAGAAAATAGAGCTAAAGTAAAAAGCCAGAGTGTTTTTGTTTCATAAGCTGAGAGAGCAAGCACTTTGATCTGAAGGGTGCTTTAAAGGGAAGGTCTTATGCACAGCAGGCTGTTTCATGTTCCAGCATATCATGGAGGATGGAGGGGGAGGAGAGAGAGATGGGGGAGGAATGCAGGGTCAAAGAGCCCTGACACACAGGTCAGAGTGCAGGGTGTTAGAGAAAGGATGGTGAAAAAAGACAGATAGGGTGAAAGAAGGGAGAGTGAGAAGCTGAAGATCCGAGGTGACAGAAGAAGGGCGACTCCGCGGGGAATCAAAACTGAACCCATGGGCTGATCACAGGAATCAGATGTTTAGGTTGGGGTTTGTGTGTTTATGTGCATGCGTTGCTTATTTGTTCTGTCTGCTTTATTAATAAACAACCAAAACATGGATTCATTTATTCTGCTTTGCTTTACTCATTGACATTAATGTTCATAAAGGAAAGGTCCATTGAAAAATCCAATATACACGGTTCGTATGTCAGATATAGTCAGTAACTCAGCCCAGGGTTTTTCTCTAAATTTTGCTTGCTTTATTTTGCACTGGAGCTAATATTAAAGTCACTACACAAAAGAAACCAAGCATGTTTGGGCTGACTAGATTTTTTCAGTGAACCATCCTTTTAGCTATTTGAATATGTTTTATTTATTTGCATTTTATTTATTTATTTATTTATTTTTAATGCATTTTATTTGTCTCCTGTTGTGCTTTAAGCCTAGCTTGGGACTATTGCATAAATTCACATTTATTGTTGTGTACTGCACTGTCTTGTCATACTTAACTGCACTATTTGAAGTTCAAATATATGAATTATTTCGCCAAGTCATACTGCTTGCTACAGCAAACATTTTCTACATAGTCAGTTCCTTCCCATAATGAAGCATAACAAATCATACACTGAACAAATGTGATGTACAACACAGAAACGTGTTCTGGTCTGATCTTGCATGCGGCTGCTCCATCTAGACTTATTTCATTTTACTGCTGATATCAGGAGTTTATGGATTGGTTTCCTGACAAGGATGAAGCCTAGTTTTTGACTATGCAACATTCTGAATGGAGAGTCTCCATTGAAAGGGAAATGTAGTTCAGTGATTGGTTAAAATACTGCAGCCCAGCCTGTAGTCGTATCATATTAAGGCTTACTCGCGTGTTTGTTTTTATACTGCAATATTATAATATATGCAGTTTGCTATTAGCCACGTGTTCCTATATAGCAAACAGTATTGTACTGACATTTTTATAGATTTAAGTGATGAACAAACGTCTGTGTGGTGTAGGGTGACTATAGTACTTTCTTTATTGTGTGTAATGTTAAGTTCTGTTTGTTAATTCAGTGTTATTTACAATATAATGTAATATAAATATAAAAAAGGCAGATTTTATAAGCCTTATTTCAGCTTTTATTAGGGAAATGAAGATGGGATTTAAAAAAGAGCTGTAGTATTTTTGAAATTTATAAATATAATACATTTACATAAACTAATTCAATAACAGTATTTTGGGCAGTGTAATATTTTGCAATGTCAGACCTACCAGCACCAGCAGCTGTGCAACTGAAATGCTATGAAACACATTTTCTATGTATTATTAACTAAACAATATTATTTCAACCATCTAATGGACTGGTGCCCATACAATGTGTTTTTATGCCTTTCATCCAGTGATTCCAGGTGGGCTCCAGACCCACAGTGACCCTTTACAGGATAAAGCAGTTACAGGAAATGAATGACTGAATGAATGAATGAATATTTATTTCACGAAGTGTTTCAGATGTCAGATCTTATTGTTTAATGGGACAGGGATGACTGTCTGCTCGCCTTATTATTAATATTCCACTTTTGAAGGTAAAGTCAGCATCTAATACCATTGTGGATTGTTGTTTAATTAGCATAAGTGTCCTGAAAGTTAGTTTATATAATTAATATAATGAATGAACAGTCAGTAGACATTAGATGTTACAGCCTTTGTGTTAATATATTGTTATTATTAGGGAAAATGCCATTTGGTGAAGCGCATTGGGCATTGTGTTGAAGGAAGCCATTTTAATTTTCACAGCTAAATATATTTCTGATGAGGTTCACAGTGGAAACATTATGCTTTGTAGTATGATGTGGAAGGAAATGGGCATATACTGTATACAACTAAATACAATGCAGAACTATTGAGCATTTCCCTTTAGCACTTTGGCACCGATTGCAGAAAATGTGTATCTGGTCAGTTATTATTGTGTTTGTGGTCCTGCAGGCGCATGCGCTCACCAGTGTTCCTTCATCTTATCATAACAATGGCTGGGTAGAGCTGAGCATACTGATCTACCTCACTCACACTTCTGTTCCCTCTCTCACCCTCCCTCCCTTACTCACCCTCTTTCTCCCGCTTTTGCTCCCTTGCCCACCCTTTCTGTCTCTCTGTTGTCACTCTGCATGCATGCACGCTCACACACACACACACACACACACACACACACACACACTCTCTCTCTCTCTCTCTCTCCCTCTCATCCTACCAAAGACACAATCCTTGGGGCCCCTCTTGTCAGCTTAAGCCCTGCTCTCCATTACGTCCTCAGTGTGAGTGCATGTGTGCATGTTATATCAGTGAGCACTCTCTATACAGGTTTAATAAAGACAGACAGATAACAGAAACGATGTGGTGATTGACTCTCTCAATTCTCATCAGAATCTCCAGCAAATATTTAGCTACGGTGCTCTGCCTGTTTTAGAATAACTGTGGCAGAGAAAAGGAGACTTTAATTTCCTTTGGCTCTGCAACATTTAACTTGACTGTACCCTTTTATAAGATGCACACACTGGAGTGAAACAAGGGTCAACACTGTTGTGAGGTACACATACAAAGAATGGACATTTAATTAAGATATTTAATGCATGAACCTGTAGCTAAAAGTAGGAGTGTGTCCATATTATTATTTTTATCTTTTTGCTAACCCTTTAATCTAATCAGAATAATACTGAAATTATACTTACAGAATCCATCCAGTAACATGAATAGGATATTATGGCAATTTTCCACTGCATGCTACCTACACTAATTGACGGTACTCAGTTTTTTCTTCTTCTTCTTCTTCTTTGCTTTTCCATTAGGCAACTTTTGTACCTTGTACCTGGAACTAAGTACTTTTTAGTGGCTCTTTTTGCTTGTGGTTCCATGTGAGCCAAGTATGGAAACATGACGTGTAAACTTAGAAGAGCACTAATGTAATGCAGTGTAGATATCCTGTACAAACTAGCTATTTGTCTCCAATCTACGCCGATTTCCCAAGCTACATTAGTGATCACATTTGATTTTAATTCTACTCACAATAGCAGCTTATAAAATAACACTTTGGTTTCCAAAGAGGTACAAACATTCCTTGGACTGATCTATCTAAAAACATACACAACTAAGTTTAGTCTCAAAGAACTAAAAGAACATGTGAATACATGGTACGTAAGCACACTTAACATTACCTCCACAGCTGTTGTTTTTGTAGTGGTGGTGGGAGAGCAATGGTAGTCAATACAAAAAAAAAACAGGCACTTAAACCAAGAGTTGAATAGTATATGTACCATGTAGTGAACAAGCACCATTAGTTGCCCTTGCCGTGATGCACTTCAGCACACCTGCATATGCAGGACATCACTAGCTTCTCACACATATCTGGTTTGATTTTTCAAATCTTCTTCCAGTCTTTTCCACATTTCTGTAATTATAGTAATACAGTGACCTTCCAGAGATTCTTGATCAAATTTAGATCAGGATTCCTGGCTGACCATTTGATTATTTCAATGGTAACATATTCAAGGACATGCTATACACATTTGCAGTGTGACATAGAGCGCTGTCCAGCATAAAAATTCCTGGCTGATTGGTAGATGTTTGCAGGGAAGGATCCTTGTATTGCCAAAGGAGGTTCTGCTGAACATTAGCATTCGTTAAAGGCTAAGCACCACTTATTGGACCTCCATGAATATTTCACATTATTTTAGTTACTGACATATATAAGTATGAATTAAAATGAAAATAGCATGCTTCATTTGCTTTAAAACTGACAATTTTATTAAAATGACAGAAAAACCAGAGCTCGCTACGGAAATTCTTAAATGCAACCGTGACGTCACTGGTGGTCAACAGCTGAACAACGCCGCGGTAAAACACCGTTATGACTGACTGTTATGACAGTATCTAGCTAGCTAAATAACAAACATTATCCATGACAATAGCCTAGTAATAAGCTAAACTCAAATTTAGAGCTATTGTTATTCTTGTAAATGTGATCGAACTCGAATTCATCCGACACTATAAACCTATAAAACCGTAATGCAACTAGTGATACGTAGCGTAGTATAATCTGAGCCACCAAGTTTAGCAAGTCAGGCTAACGTTAACTAACACAGACTAAAACAGGCGAAGTAAGTGTACTTACTCTGTTTACCTCCATGTATACAGAGGCTCTTGAACACCTTTCGTTGATTTCCTTACATGCCCATATTGTTGGAAAAGCGCCAGTGAAATGAGCTACAGATAACCAAGTGAGCGGATGATCCTTTCCAAAGTGCCCGTTTAAAGTTGACAAAATTAGTCCATTTTCTGGATATTTTGGGATCTTTGGGCCATTTGTGCACAGATGTCCCACTGTACATTGAATTATTGCAGCCAAAAACAACACACCTTTTTTGTCATTTTGCATTAAATTTAGTGCGACTTCTAGATTTGTTGTCCACCATCTACGTCACAGGCAAGACGCCTATTAGAGTTTCGGAACACCGTTGGGGGGGGGCACCAACGGTCTTTTAAACCTTATTCTTTGAATTAGTAAGAAATAACATGTTTTCTGACTATCAATAAACACAAGTTAGGAACTCAAATTCCACTGTATTTATTTATTTGACACTTTCATATAGCTGGTGCTTAGCCTTTAAATAATTCAGGAATTGGCACCAGGCCCAGAATAGCATGTAAAAAATTTCAAGGTGTCTAATTTTGATCATAGCAATTTCAAATTAAACTTTTTGATATTGTGAAATATGCTTCGCCGTTATCCCTTCTGTTCATTATATGATCACTTTTTAAATGGTCAGACATAGTGACTTATTATTGTGTTTGTGGTCCTTCAGATAGGTGCTGTCTTCCTTCCTTCTGCTTGTAAACTTGGCTACATTTTTTTGTGTAAATGGGAATATTGTATGCATATGCAGTCATTTCCTTCACTACAGTGAATGCACAAGTCAAGGGGATGCTTTTTCCTATATTGGAAGGGAGAGTTACTAAGGAAGTGTAATAAATAGAAGCACTTATCTCATAATCTTTGGCAGTAATTGATGAAAAGCTGTCATGCCAATAAAGTGCGTTGAAATGAAAATGAGTAGACACTAGCAGTCTAACTTTCCATGGAATATATTTTGTTTTCAGTAGCTAGCTGAACTGCTGAACAGTGTTTCTTCTTTTCTGCAGCATCAGCTATCCTCTGAAGTGAAGTTTTTATACAATGGTGAATACACAACAAATGAATAGAAAATGTTATTTATTGTCTCATTTTTTTTGTTTGCATGTGATTAACTCGGCCTACAAGGGGAATTCAATAAGGTCTCTGAATTCAATGAAGTAAAACATATCAAATGTATTTTTATTCAAAATTAAATATCAAAATAATTTTTCTATGTAATCACACTTATTTTCTATACTGTACTTTTACAGTATTATTATTACTGTACAATTAGGTTTTCAACTCTCTGAAAAAGCAAAAAAGATTTGGACTGTACTAAAAACACACATTTATATTATATATCATAAGTACATCAAGAGAGGAGCCCAAGTCCTGGAGTGCCAGTGGTGTTTTGAAAGCTTTTGCATGCCTACATGAAAAAAAAACCCTGGTATTCAATAGATATGTTACAATAAAATAATAAACTGTGGTGGATTCCAGGCTTAGGACCAGATTTGGGTGCTCTTGATCTGGGAATTTATTTTAATTTATCTTTTTCCTTTAAGCTTATTTTTTGTTGTAGTAAACACCCAGCTTTTCTTTCACACTGCCTGGCTTGACTTACCCTATATTTTTCAAAGTCTTCCAGCTTTGCTCTTTCTACTTTCTACTTCTTTTTTTTATAAATCTCTTTTGGCTCCTGAAAGGACTTAGTGTTTCTAATGGAAATGGTGCATTAAATCACACATCAAAGGCAAGCACACAGTAGAGGAGACAGCTGTACAAATAGGGAAAGAGTAGGGTGATAGAGGAGAGCAGGACTGAAGAATATGGGATTTAGTAACTATTCAGTCAAGTATGCTGGCTACATTAATGAAATTATATAGTTGTGTATTAAAATAAAATAAAAAATCTGATCTGATATAATACTGTACCACAGGATTCTACTTTTAAATTGTGTTGTTTTTGAAGTGTTTAAAGCATATGCAGTATGTGGACAGAATCATCGTACACATGCTCTTTGCTGTTGTCCTACTGATTTTTTTAATTACCTCTTGATCTAGGCCTGAGGATTGGATTGAGCTTAAATCAGTGAACACATCCTTAGCACAGTGCTAGTGTCCTCCTCTGGCTTCCAGTAAGTTGCTTAGCATTCATGCTATTGATTTTCCTATAAGCACTTTAAACCCCTCCAGCAGTCAGGATCAGAAAGAGCTCAATATAACAGGCTGAATCTTCGCACGATCTGCACTTTTAAACTGGGAGGTTGAGCAATTACCTCACACAAACCCACATGTGCACACATTACATTTAGCGTGTGCTTGTGTGTGAGTACATAGACCCCGATTAGCCACAACATTAAAATAACCACAATGTGACTAGATCCATTGTCTGTAAAATGTTGTGGCTTCAGGTAGGAAGAAAGTGGGGTGGACCCTATGTGAAGCTCTAATGTATTGGCACAGGATATTTGACATCTTTTCCAGTGCATGATTTCAATTACAGACTGTAGTTCATCTGTTGCTCTGCTTACTTCATCAGGCCCTTTTTATCTGGTTCTTCAATGGTCAGGACCACAATAGATCAGGTATTTATTTGAGTGGTGGGTCATTCTCTGCACTGCAGTCCCACTGAAGTGGGGATGTTGGTGTATATTCTTTTTAAAGAGTGGCTGTCACACCGCCTGGTGTGTTATTGTTCTTATGTTAATCTTGTACGTCTTTCTTTAGGGTTCAGCATAGACTCCTGTATTTCTTGGTGTCTTAGTTCAGTGAAATTGGACTCTAATCCTATTTGTACAAGGGAGGATGTATTCTCTTAACAAGATGACAAAGCACTTTTATAAGTCATTCTAAATAAGTCTATCGGTTAAATGCTTTAAATATAAATCTCCGTCAGATCTAGACATTGTGTGTTCTTGCTTTATGATGACAGATCAAATAGAATAAAAATGTAAACCACTTCTTACTCAAATAGCTTAAGGGCTTGTGCAGCTTGTGTCTCCAGAGAAACCTAAGACCTCTGAGAGTTTAGCCTGAAGGTTCTGGAATTGATAAACCCTTCTAGAGGCAGCCCTTGACTGTGAAGCCTACAGTTTGCTATAGCGGAACTTGCTGCTTAAGTTGGAGGGATGGTTAAGGAAAGGGACACATTGGCTGAGAGATTAATTGAAGAGATTTTACTGATTCCAAGAAACATGCCTCATGCAATATTCAGCATTCAGTGATGCAGCATGGCAAATACTTATTGATCGCAGTATTGTCCCTTTTTATCTCTCTCTCTGTATGTGTGTGTGTGTTCCTAGGTGTCTCACAAAATAATCTATAATTTTAACATCTGATGTGACGATATGGATGTTTTTTTTTTTACCAGGGTGGAAAACAAACATATCACTGCACTTTAGTGGTTTACCTCCAATTCTGTCCAAACAAAAGTCTCTATAAAAACTTTAAAAAGAATGCCTGCAGCTTTTAAATGTTCATGGATAAGGAACAAAATGATTATTTATTTTGTATTTGATCAATTGCAGAATCACACCTATAATAGTAATAATAACAAGACTAAACTCTGATTCGCCTTTTACTCATTGACCTTTTACACCCAGTTTCATTGCAGGCTTTTAATTTTGTTTCTCTATTTAAAATAAATATGAATCTAGAAAGCAATGTTGAACAGGTAGAGTCTGAGGTTAGATGCTAATTTTGACCCCTTTTTCACAATTCATTATAACTTTTAAGTTATTTCTTGAATTTGATAGGAATTATGGAACTGTTTTTATTAATATTAGTTCCCAACTTTCTGTTAAAAAAATAATTAGAAATAAAAAAAAATATTGCATTTGGAGCTGACATGTACATGACACTGACATATAACTTTGAATGTTGTGACATTAAAAACTCATTAATATTATGTAACAAATCTATTAATGCATACTATTTATTTATTTTATCCTACACAAAAATGCACATTTAGACTGACTCAGTAACATGCACAGTCAATATATTAACCACACCCTGATTTCAGATTCATTTTCACATTTAATGTGACCTGTAATATGTGTCAATCACTTGTACAGTAAACAGAAGTCATTTTATAAGCAATGCTATTAATAAAACTCTAAAACAGGTGTGCACACACTGTGTTCAGAATGAACAAATCACATTCCAAATCATGTAAAATAGTAGTCAGTACACTGCCACTATCAACTGAACTTTGTTTAAACCCATATTTAGTTCAGCTCTTCTAGAAGGATTTTTTCAGATGTTCTCCTTACAGCAAAAGCCATGGCCTTCAAAGAGATCTCATTATTGAAATGTCTCAATAGGCAAAAAGGGTACAAAAATATCCATAGCATTAGGCAAAAATTATGGCACAATCGTGACTTTACCAAGAACTGAAGGTCCCTCCAAAATGAAAGAACACATAAGATGGAAATTGGTCTGGGAGGCTGCAGCAACACTAAAGGAGCTGCAGGTGTATCTGGGACATACTAGTTATGTAATACATGTGATGACAATCTCCTGTATTCTTCATATGTCTTTCAGTGTGTTGTGAATTGTAGAAAATATATGTCATATTATCTGCAGAAACAATTCTAAAATATAAAAAAATTATTCTTTGCTTAATGACAGTAAAATGCAGATTGTGGCCAAACAAATTAGCCACGTAGCCACAATAATGACCCACTGTCCAGTGTAGTATTGTTCAGTTCTTCATTTCAGGAATCGCTCTTTGAGGAAATTCCTTTGGGTAGGGAAGCACATGTTGTCGATCTAAATGCTTTGAATGGTGACTCACCAACAGCGCTCACTACTGCAATGTCGAGTTCTCTTGCATGTCTGTAGCTGAAGTGACGTACAACAAAAGGGTTTTTTTATGCTCACTTTTGAAATGGATGTTAGCAACAGGTTCTAAAAACATTGGGACAAGGGCAGGTGTGTTCCATCACCTTTACTCTTAATGATACTCCAATTGCAGTCAGCACCTTATATTTAATGCATAATACATCAAATATTTTCAGTTTGTCTGCTCTAGTTTTGTACCTCCTTCACTACAGGATACTGCTGTTGTTATCCATGCAGAATCTAAATTGACATTGTCCTTTTAAAATATTCAAGGCCTTTCCTGAAAAACTTGTTTATATTGTTCAGCATTCAGGTGCATTCACAGGTGTGCAAGTCATCCAAGCCATGTGCACTAATGCACCTCCATACCACCATGGATGCTGGCTTTTAATCCGCATGCTGAAAACTCTTCTTTACTCTGGAGGACATGGTATCCATGATTAGGCCTGTTACAATAATCATAATAATTGTTTATGAAAGAATGACTGTCACCAACATTTTGACCAGTATGTTGATTTGTTTAAAACTGAGGTTGAATTTTGTTTGATATTTTTATTTGACATGTTATGTATATAGGATATTTAAATAGGACATTGTTTATCACAATTAATGGCGTGTAATCTCCTTATTATGTTATTTATATTGGCATTAGTGGAATAAAATGGTCTTGATATTGTTTATTACAATTCTTTTTGGCACAATATATCAACAACAAAAATGGCTACTGTGGAAGGAATTTTGATTAATCTGACCACTTTTACTTCACCTCAAGTAAACTTCATTGAACTAATGTCCAGAAAAGGCAGCAGTGTTTCTGAATCCTATTTATATATGATTTTGTATTTGCATTATAGGGATTTAACTTGCATCTGTGGACGCAGCAATGAAATGTGTTCATGGACAAGGTTGTCTGAGTCCATGTCGTGATTGCCACTATAGAACCTAGATACCTGTTTATTAATTCAGGGACACCTGTGGTCCTGAAGATCACAGCCAACCAATAACTGTTTTGGGAATTCTCCAGATTCTCTACTCTTTTATATATCATGTAATATAGATGGTGAATTCCCCAGGTTCTTTGCCATTGTGAAATGTGACTGTTAAATTGTTTCACTATTTGCTTACAGTCTTTCATCGAGTGATGAACCCCTCCCCATTTCTACCTCTGAAAAGCTCTTTGAGATTATCTTTTTAAAAAAGATCATGTCACTGACCTGTAACCAATTAACCTTATACATTTTTTGTTATGGTTGTATTACACAACTTCATCAACTTCATCAGTTTTTTGTTGCCCTGCCTCAACATTTTTGGAATGTTTTGCTGGCATCAAATTAAAAATAATAATAATAATAATAATTTCTCACTTTCAACTTAATATTTCCTTTGTACAGTGTTCAGTTACACAGTGTTTAAATGATTTGCGCATTATTGCATTTTGTTTTAATTTACATGTTGCACAGTATATGAATGTTTTTTGTTTTTTTTTTGGAAATGGGGTTTGTAGTTCTCTGCTGGTATATTTGCACAATAAGGTAAATTAAAAACATTATAATATGCCATATGGTATTGTTCTGTTTAATAAGAATAAAGGCGAGAAATCTGTTAAGCCTCCCCTATTATTTTTCTCTTTTGTAGGTCAAGGTGGGATGAGTGTGTCCATTAACTGGGAGGATGGAGTGCTGTGACTCTGTCTCAAATGATGGAGCCTCTGGGCCTTATACAAACCAGCCTTCAGGGTTCTGCAGCCCTACTTCCAGCCTAGTCCTCCTGTCTGGAGATAAAGTCTCTCACTTAAATTCGAACACCCAGAGTGTACCAGGATGGAAGAAAGGAGAGGGGGAGGAAAATGGAGACAGGAGGACTTATGGTGATGGATGTAAACACAGCATTGAGGAAAAGAAGGTTGATGAGTTTGCTGTGAGTGAGAAAGGAAGAGAGATAAGAAAAGAGATTGATGAGGATGGTGATGACATTGATGAGGTAGAACATCAGATTGGAGAGATTGTTTACCAAGCTGATTGTTCTGCTTACATCCTTGATACCCAGAGCCAGCCACCAAATGGCGTGGTCCCATCCTCCTCTCGTCCCCTCATTATTAGTACGTGCCATTTTTCTTCCTCTCAGAGCTCTACCTTGAAGAGCTTTCATGTCTTCCACCTGAATCACCCCAAGAACTGGTCCCACCTACCTGGAGACATTTCTACTTTGCTGTCCCGCCAATCCAAAGATAGCACTCATGCCAGGACAGCTCTTTCTGAAGCAGGACAGCTGCTGCCTAGCAGAGATAAACCCATCCTGGTGTGCTTTATGTGTCGCCTAAAATTCAAACATGTACATGTTTTTAGAAGTCACATTTCACAACAACACAATGTCACCCTTAGCACAGAGGAACAGTGCCTGCTCTCACTCCAGCACACTTGTGCCATCTTGCAGCCTGTTGGCCCCAAACACTGGCCACTCCTCAGCTTCCTAGAACCAAAAACAAGCAGTGAGCATGCTGTGTTAACCCAGTTAGCAACCACAAACCCAGGGCATAACTCAGTGGGCATGCTAAGTCAGGAGGAGAGGGAGAACCTCCAGATCTGTAACCCAGGACTCCCTCTCCAGCCCTCTCTACCCAGAGCTCCCCTTCCTACCTCAGCGCTGAGCCCTGCCAAAGACCCTTCAACCCTGGGCAGAGAGGGCACACAGAGGAACAAGGATGATGACTTGTGGAAAGATGGATGTAGCAAAAAAGAAGAGGAAAGTTTGAGTTCAGAGGTAGTTTGCACTGCAGAGGATGGTATGAGCGATATTAGCAGCAGTGGCAGACAAGAGCACATTAGTGAAGAGGCTCTTTCAAACCAAAGCATTCCCAAATCTCCCAACTCTGTCACCATAGCAACCAGCTTTATGAACAACACCAAATCTCTTACAGACTCTGAGTTAGAGTGTGGAACAAGCTTTAACTGCCATGGCCCAGCTTCAGCCTCCCCTAGCGTGCACACCTCACACAGAGCCTCTACTCTAAAAGACTTTGCCAACCAAGAAAGTGTGATTGCAACAGAACCAAACAGCATGTCAGAAAGCAACAGTACCATGGAAAAAGAACCAAACAGCAGGCTGTGTAATGACGACAAAGTGGCCTACTCCGAGTTACCCAGTAGCCATAGCAATTCTCAGTCACCTGTCCTCAGTCCACCGGTAACACAGCCTAACACATCTTTGCATGAGGATGGTCAGGCAGAAGTTGAGCCTAAAGGAAATTTGTTGATTGGGGCCGATGATTTTTTCGTTGTTGGACGAGAGGGTGTCCAAGGATCATCTTACTCTTTTGGGGGTCAGGTAACTGTAACACACTCACGGAACTCCTGTAAGACACTGAAGTGCCCAAAATGCAACTGGCATTACAAGTACCAGCAGACTTTGGAAGCCCATATGAAGGAGAAACACCCAGACTCTGAGGATGGGCAGTGCCCTTATTGCAGTAGTGGGCAGAGCCACCCACGCCTGGCTCGAGGGGAGACATACACATGTGGGTACAAGCCTTTTCGTTGCCAGGTGTGCCAGTATTCCACCACAACCAAAGGCAACCTGAGCATCCACATGCAGTCAGACAAACACCTCAACAATATGCAGAATTTGCAGACACAGACACGTCCACATGCTCCAACATCCCAGCCTAGCACACTGTCACACACAACCCCCATTCAGACCACCTCACCCTCTGCTTCTAAGCTCCAGGGACGTGCATCATGGCGATGTGAAGTATGTGATTATGAAACCAACGTAGCACGGAACCTTCGTATACATATGACTAGTGAAAAACATACACACAACATGCTTCTCTTGCAGCAGAACCTGGCCCACATGCAGCGTCAGCGCAGGCAAAGTGCCACTGAACTCTACCGTTACTGCCAAGCCCAAAATAAGCTCCCTGACCCCAATGTGGCACTGCCACCAGGTGAGATCTTACAAGAACCTCTTCAGAAGCCAGAAGAAGTGGACCCTCCAGAAGGGTTGTTTGAATGTGCATTGTGTGGTCATTTCACCTCAGACAGTCTGGAGGCACTTGCTCAACACTTAGCCACACAACGCTCATTGCCTGATGCAGATTGGAGGAGCACAACTGGTGATTCCCATTACTGCAGGCTTTGCCATTATGCCACGCCCTTGAGAGCCAACTTCCAGCTGCATTGCCAGACAGACAAACATCTGCAGCGTTACCAGCTGGCAGCACATCTGAGAGAAGCTAGCAGCAGTCATGGAAACTCTGAGGAAGAGGAAGAGTGGTTGCTCAGGTGTGTTGCTGTTGGTATCCAAGTGCAGCTGAGGTGCAATGCATGCAACTACGAGGCTAACAGTCTGGAGAAATTAAAACTACACACAGTGAACACCAGACACGAGGCCAGCTTGAGACTGTACAAGGTAAATAACACTTACACGTTTTCTACAGCTGTCTTACCTCAGTCACCAGTTATCACTTCATACTACAGTAGCCTTTACTTATCCATTTTAACAAAAAGATTTTTTTCTCCCCACACACCTTTATAAATTCATCCTGCTGGTTATAATGGATAGGCATTAGGCCAGTATGAATATTATAAACTACAAGCTACTGTGCACAATCAGTAGTTACTGGACTAGTCAAATTTTCCATTATTTCATGCAGTGCCAAAAAGATACTTCTTATGAATATTATTTGAAAAATGTATAGGTTATCCCTACAAATCCCTACAAGTACTGTAAGTTTAATATAAAATCTAGGACATTGCAAGAGTGTACATCGCAAACATGAAGAAGAAACACTCTCTTGCCCCTAGGCATCGGGTCTGTTTTGTAATTGAGATTGATTATATGTTATTTTTCCCTTCTGCTAATGTGGTCCATTAGCCCACCACATCTCTAATCGGTTTAGCGTTCAGAAAAGAAAGTGGACTTGGACGTTGTGTGCATGATTGTGTTCTACACATTTAGTGAGCTTATTGTTAATGAATGTCAGATTGAAATCCCATCATCTCAGCAAAGGGCTGTGGAAGCCTATGGTCATTTCACTGACATTTTACTTTTAACAGAATTCTACTTGCTTTTATGCCGTGTTTATGATCCTCAAATTAAGAAATATTTAGTTTACAAAGCATTAGTTGATCACACACCAAAATTCTGAGAAATTAGTCATCCACATGCAGCTTCCCAGAGAATTTAATGTTTTTTTTTGTTTGTTTGCTTTTATAAAAGAGATTTCTGAGAATAAAACATAAATAGGTGTTAACAAATAGCTTTATTATTATTATTTCATTCCCCTTTCAGTACCTACACCAGTTTGAAGGAACAGTGTCTGATGGTGGATGGCTGCACTGTGTACTGTGTGATTACTCCACACAGAACAGCCTCAGTCTTGTGCAGCACTCCAATTCTTTGAGTCACCAGAGAGGGGAAGGATTACTACGACTACAGCAAATCCAAAAAGGCTTCCAGGATGAAGAGGAGGAGCTTGGTGCCATCTATAAGATCCAAAAGTCTCCTGCTCAAGAAAACGGTAGGAATTGAAAAATGCATGGCCTTTCAGCAAAGAAAAAATTGATTTGTTTTTCATAAATCAGAAATCTACATTTAAGAGTAAAGGTTTTAAAATTATTTACAGAAAAAAGTTAAACAGTAGAGATCTGCTTCCTGAGCAGAAAAGAGACAAACACAAATAGTTCTATGTTAAATAACTTCCCATTGTTAGTTAGGTCAACTCTTTTCAGTGTTTCAGAAATAATTGGCATGGGATTATGTCAGATCATTCTAAAAGGGTATATCTGTTAACAGCAAACCTGAACTGGATAGGTGGTTACAGACATTGAATTAATGAAAGTTTTCTGCTAATTTAATTATTTATTTAGCTTTTAATTGTGCCTGACCAAATAAAAATAAATATCTCCAAAATAGCAGCTTTATAGGAGTAGGAAAAAACTTAACTTTCAATGGGAGTCAAGGTAAAAACATATTTTTCCCACATTAATTTTTTTAATATGTCATTTTCACACAGTATGTAAAAACAGTGTGAAAACAAAGCTGCTGCACTCAAAATGATGTTGTGAAAACTGACCAAAATAAAAAAAATTGAGATGCATTTTTTTATATGGACAACAATAATATACAATTCTTATTCTTTGTATTAGTAATTATAATATATATATATATATATATATATATATATATATATATATATATATATATATATATAATAATTACATTATGTCCAATATTTTCCAATTTTTTCCATTTTGCTTTTAACTTTGGGTAAATAGAGGAGAGCGGATCCCAATCCCAGTCATGAAAGGCACACTGTATATACTGCTCCCAACACACCTGATCCAACTGAACAGTTCATTAACAAACTGTTGATGAGTTGTAGGGAATGTGATAAAGCAGATACAGCAGTAAAATATGCATCGCATTGTGTCTCCAGGACATATGGCATTGGCAAACTGACAACTAAAAGTAGTTAAAAGATAAAAATTGTTATACAAATCCTACGTTTTGAAAAAATATTTTATTCCACATTTTTAAAACCTTAGTCTTGTCTCTTGTGGTTTGCTTGCTGCTGGAGTGTGCAGCTGTATGGGGTGGCAGAATGGCTGGGGGAGGGCTGAAAGGCAAGCAGAGAAATGCAAGTCTGAAAGAAAAGGGAACAAGAGAGAGGGTGGTTATTTACTCTGGGGTAATTGAGAGAAGCTGGTTGTAGAGTCAATTAGCATTTGGTTCAAACACCAAATGAGCTCAACTAATGACTTAAACAATAGCTCAATCCTTGAACTCAGAGAGAGAATGAGAGTGAGAGATTTTTGTAGAGAATGGCAGGAATTGATTGTGTTAATTTATCTGCCAATAATCAAGCTTGTTACATCCTCACTGCCCAGAAGGAGGCCTTGCTAAGGGTGGTGGCCAATCAATGCAACCGATAAAGGCCTCCCCCCACTAATGAGCAATGAGTTAATTAATGCTACGCAATTAATCTCTAAAGGGAGGAAGAGAGACAGAGCAATTGAAATTGCTTAATGTCTGGGTTCCTTAAGAAACACACATTGAGATTAACATGTTTGATTTGTACTATTTCTTGATTTGTTTTTATCTTCAGAGAATTTACTTCAGATAAATTCAGTTTTGATTGGTTCTTGTTAGGCTGGCTTTAACTTTTTGTAGCAGATAAAATATACTCTTGTTCAGATGTATTGCTTTTTATTCCATCTGACTTTCTGTTGACTGTGGGCTTGATATATATGGCACTAAACTAACTTACCCTTTTAAAAACAATATTGTCTTTATTGTGAGGTTTTACATTAACACTGCAATTGGCCTACACTTAAAGCTAATGTCAAAAATCCTCTTCAAGCACTAGTATATATTCCATCAAAATGTTCCCATCATAATGAGGTTATAGTGCAACATAAACGTGAAATAAATAAATTTGCTTGGGGTTTACCATCACTCATGTTAATCTGCGACACCCTCTTACCTGTTTGAGTGTGAGACTCTAGCTGAAAACTGTAAGAGGTGCTAAGTGACTGGCAATACTGAGTCTTTTAGTGAAGAGGAGGCTGAATAAACAGTGCTGGAGTGGATCACGGTGTCTCAATGGCTCTCTATTGATCTCTGTTGGAACACCAGGGCATTCCCTAATTTATAATCAATACCAGATCAATGCTGCCAAGCATTTGTATACTGATCTCTGAGCCAAGCAGGAAGTGCTGATGAGGTGTGTGCTGAGAGTGTGTATGGAGTCTGTTAGTGCGTGCAAGTGCATTTTATCACTTCATTATTAGCCATGTTGACCTCACAGCCCTGATGTGGATTCATCTGTTCTTTCTTCGTGTAAAATAAATAACTAGGCGGCCGAATCATGCACCTTCTGTTGTGGAAATTTTGTCTGGCCTAATGTTACGTGTGTTTTTTGCTATATATTAATTGATTATTTATGTAAAACAACTGCTTTGCAGCTTATTTGCTTATGTTTTTTATGTAACTGCTTTTTCCATCCGTATGCCTGTGTATGTGAAGAATTGTCTGCTAATATACTTTACTATCTTTGATTTTGCTTTTATTCGTGTGTTCAAAACAAAATTAGAAGTGCTCTTTTATAAATGCAAATAATGTAAAGAAGGTAAAGAAACGTAAGGGTGAGTGATGTATTTTTTTTCACCTTTAAAAGGTTCTTCACTCACACATCTCGTAAACAAACATGGCTGTTTATGGAATACAAAAGGGTTCTTCTATGTTATCGCTCAAAGTATCCTTTGTAGCACCTTTATATTTAAGAGTGTACTGTATAAGGAAGCACATAAATACATTGTTTTGTTCAGGTTTTTCTTATTTCTTCCAGTTGAATTAAGCAGAAAAATGAACCAAACCACATTTTTGTCTGGATTCGATGTCGTTGTGTTTTGTGAGTGTATGTGTGGTGGGTGCAGTGGAGCATTCATAAGCAGAGCGGATTTGACAGTTTCAGGTTATGTGTCCTGTGTTTATGGCTGTGTAGGCCTGATAGGAAATCAATAGTATGTCTGTCAGGATAATTGGTGTTCAGCTGGCCTCTCCCTCCTCCTTTCTTTCTCTTTGTCATAATCACCCTCTCTGAGAACCACTAGCAGATACCTCAGCTGTAGTTTGATTGGTCTGTTATGACAACCCTTGTGGCTTTTTGTCTCCTCGGGCTTCCCATTCTATAATCCTCAAACACCTACCCAAATCAGCTCTTCTCTTCTCCTCCCCTCCCCCATGTATGCAAACAATTGCTCTGCCAAAAAAGCAGAAAGCCAGAAAGCATTGAAGAAGGGGACAGAGGAAGAGGGTGTGCTTTGGGGAGTAGGTGGTGGTGTGTTTGTGTATCCTGAGGCAGTGTCTTGTCCTCTTGCAGGCTTTTAGACACTGAAAAAGAACAACGGAATATGTCTGACCTCTTTTTGTGAAGCTTTGTTTGGGCTCTTTTTTTTCTGACTGCTCGCTCAAAGTAAGGCCCTCAAAAACTAGCCATCAGAGTGAATTGGATACTTTTAGATAATGTGACATGCAAACAGTAATTCTTGCCTATTTACTAGAGTATCACTCTGTGTCATATGATCATTTTCTGCTTTGTATGTAGAAGGCAACATATATCTTCAAAATAAAAGTGGAAAATATACTGCGTTTCATAAAATGGCAAAGTCCTTTTAAATTATTCTTTTTCTTTTAAAGGGCTGATAAGCCTGTTATGCTATGTTCAAAGCTTTTAACTGTTCCTCCAATTTGTGCAGTGAAATGGACTCTGAGCAAGTGACCCTCCTGACCTCTGCAGCATTATCTTCCTTCTGTGACTTTCAAAACCCTGTCGGTCAGATGAAGAACTGCTGACACGGCTGAGCTTCAGCTTTCTTTCTTTCTTTCTTTCTTTCTTTCTTTTTCCCCCTGTCCCTTCTCACCAATCTCCCCTCTAGGATGGGTGGTGGTGCACAGGGTGGAGGGGGGGGGGGTTGAGTTGCCATGAAAAGCAGCAGCTTGTCTACATAATTTGCTGTTGTAATGTGCATGTGCATGTTCAAATTAGAGAGGCCTGCCCTGGATAGTGTAGGGTGACCCCTATAGGTTAGAATGCGGTTTCACACTTCTCAGTACACAAAGACAAAGAGATTCAGATATGTTTTTGTTTGCTTGTTTGTTTATTTGTTTGTTTTCATCCACAAAATGACATTTATGTTCTTAAAATGATTTTACAGTATTCAAAAGACATCCATAGAACAAACAACTCGAATTGTATTTCAAACAAATAAACTGTTCACGGGTTAAACTCTTGTCAAGATTCTCTTTTTCTCCATCCGATTCCCCCACCCCCTCCCTTAGATGTGAATGAGATGGAGTCACCCACTGAGATTACTGCTGACCAGGAGGAGCAAACCAAACAGACTGACAGAGAAGGGGAGAAAACAGGTCAGAAAATTATTGAAGAAGCTTTTTTTCAACAAATTTATCATGGATTTGGATCTTTGACAGTACAGACATTTTTAAAACGTGATAAGAGTGTGCTTTTAAGTGGAGAATACACTGTACATCATTTTGAAATTGTGTGTGTACATGTGTGTGGTTCTTAGAAGGAGAACAAAGTCACAGCAAGCCTTGTGCCAGTCCTAAATTCCCCATCTCTGCCTCTGAAGACTCTGATGGCGTTCTACCTCCAAAACGGCTGTGTACACAGGAGGATATCTCCTCAGAGCAGGTGAGTATGGGGGCAGATGACTCCCTGAAAATGCAATAATGCTGTACCATGTGTAGCATTTGAAATTAAAAATGAAAATATTAGTGTTCTTTTTCTCCCCTCACTCACTTATTTACTCCATTCCCCTCACCCCTCAGGTGCGACAGTGCCCATTTTGTCGATTCTGTCATACTGATATCACCCGTCTGAGGAGTCATGTAATGATCCAGCATGCTGTGCAGCCCACTCTCCGCTGCCCGCTGTGCCAGGACACCCTGCGCAGTGTTGCTTTACTGCGCACTCACCTCACACATGTGCACAGTGTCACTGCAGACTGCACACAGAAACTCATCAACACAGTGAGTGTCTTATATTTAGATTAAATACTTCGGCAAACAATTTTGGCACAATTGTAAGTGTAGTTAGTTGTAGGACTGGAATTTAGCCAGATGCAAAAATGCACATCAACATCCAGTCTTTTTTTTTTGATAGCTGCATGAAAAAAGTACCACATAACCTTGCAATAATGCTACTAATTCTAGAAGATTCATTGACAGAAATTAGTGTATTTATATCTAGAATTCAGTGGGATACTAAATTTCTAGTATGTATAAAGCATTTAACTTAGCGTTTCCCATGTTTTATTTTTTTAATATAATGTAATGTATACAGTTACATGACTGTACTATTTATGTAATTTATGTCTATACTATTTATGTCATTATGTGCATGTTTAATTTTCTTATCTTAGGTAGCCAAGTTGTTATTTAATATCTGTTTATATACATTTTTATATATAAATCAGTTAAACCTACCTTCACATGTTGCTGTGCATGATGTAGACGTAATTTTAGTATATTTACATGCAACATATATTCGGCAACATATATTATAGAAATTACGCCTTTCTGTAATATTCGCCTGTGCTCCAAAGCATTAACGGGATTTTAACTAAAAACAGACACAGAAGCTGAAAAGGCTTTGCACAGTGACACCTCTTTACAAAATGTTAATTTAAAAAATGTGTGTGTGTGTATATGTATATATAATATTTGTATATATAATATGTATATTTAACTGCATAGTCTATTTGACACACAGATAATAACTTATATTTTCTGAACTAAAGAATGCCATTACCTGACACTCATTTGACTAATTTGATACAAATCCCACAGACAATCATGTTACAATTGCATGAAAAAAGAATTCTAGGTTTTATAGCATTGTTTGCCAATAGGCTGTATACATCAAAAGCTTACAGTATTATATTTGTCTAAGTTATGTGTGTATAGAGTCTTAAATAGACTATGCAGTTGAGTAGTTATTTTTATTTATAATTGAATTGGAACTGATTTAGGAAACAAGCTTGTCATACCGTAATAATAAAATATTTTTTTGGCTTGCCTTTGTTAATTCAGTTGCAGGATGTTCTAAAGCATAAACAATGAGACCTTTGCCAATAAATCAACCTTATGTTTTGTCACATTCTTATGCTTTTTACAGCTGTTGGATTTGTAATAGTGCTAAATAACATTTCCTTTGCATATTTAATTTTTTCTGTTTTGAATATTCATCTCTCTATCTCCCATCATGAATCTTTTTGTCCTGTATCCCTCCAAGTCATTTTGTCTGATATAGTATAATGAAAATAATTGAGCTTCATTAGTCCTAATCTGTTGCTAGGCCGTTTTCGTTATGAATTGTGCTTCCCAATTATGTGTTTAAATGTGACCTTGGGAAGGTCTCAATGCTTGCCCTTGTCCTCTAATGAAGCACCTTCCTGAAATGGCGTGCTTTGAGATGGAAATGGCAGCCATTTTGTTTTGTTGTGGGACTGTTTTGAAATGCCTTTCTGCCTCACAGATACACTGTTTTGCTCATTTTAAAATGAAGAGGACAGAGAAAGAAGGGCGGGTAAACTATATAGCTTTATTTCCAAGCTAAGCACAGTGTGGATTTGGGAGAGCTGTCACTCTTAACCTATGAACTCAGTGAAGTGTTGCTTCCATGACAACAGCGTCATTGCTCTTGTCTGTAGTCTGATTTAAGCATTCCTTAATTGCAGTGTGCAGTGTTAATTACAATTATTAATGTTGTTTGTGAGCATATGTGCTCATACTTTTGTACAGTATTTCCAAGGTAAAGTATGGGGTGACTACAAGTATCAACTGGAGTAGGATTTATTTATTCATTCATTTTTTTATTTATTTTTCTTTAAATCATCCCATATTAACCATGTTTTCTTTCCCTTTTTCATGAACAGGTGATTGCCTCAGATGTATTGCCAGAGAAGATGTTCCTACCAGTGCAAGACTCTAGCACCCAGCAGACAAAGACAGATTCCAGCTATAATGGAACAAAGGGGACTGATGGTGCGTATGTCCTCAATCTGAACTCTAGCAGACAGTAAAATGGCGCATGCTCAGTATTACAATTCTGAGTTGATTATCACAGAAGCACCCTATAATGCCTGTTTGTAAAATATGGACAATACCTCATTGATGAAGCAGTGATCAACCATGTTTCTTAACAAAGTGGAACACAGTAATGAACAGTAACTAAAAATATTTACAGGTACAATGTGAACTTGAATATCAAAGAGATGGTGATGTTTTAGGCCATGGGCAGTGAGGATTTCTCATTCCATCAGTGTGGTAAAGGTTTATCTGTCCACAAGCTTTGTCCTTGAACAATATAAGTCACATTCTAGCAAAATGTAACCGTTTGTGAACTCTAATACATGAACAATAAACTGCATACCAGCCAGATTCATAATAACTGTTACAGATTCAGTGGTGTACTGCTGTTATTTGTTGTTTTATCCAGGTGGTATTGTTTATTTTCTCAATAATAAAAATTTCCAGAAACTGGTACATATATATTTAATGAAAAACAAAATATTTTTTGGATGTAAAATTCTTATTTACTGAGTTTTAAAGGAAAGCCATTTTCTAATTTACAGTAAATTGATAGCAAATTGTATGGAAATGCATTGTAGAAGTTTTTTCTAGGAGTATGCAAGTTATATTTTGTTACATATCTATTTAATAGGGCTAGCCTGACTGTACAAGTACATTTAGCTGGTATTCATACCCTTATTTAATATTCAGAAACATTTGTTAACGTTTTAGGCCACAACACTATTACAGAAGATTTTCTAAATTTTCTGATGCATTTCAGAGCTTATTTATAAAACCTGGAGTAAATAGCTATTACTTAATGATGGATATGACATTGTTCTAACAAATTGTGATATTCCCAGATAAAATTAGTTAAAGTTTTAGTCAAGTCAAATATTTTCTTTGAGCAAAGAATCCCAGAGCATCCAAAGTCACTAGCCACATAGGTTTTCTTAAGTCATTTCCACACGTGAACATGAGGGAATCAGGAGTAAAAAATATTTAAGAGAACAAATAGTTGTTAATTTATGCAAACGCACAAGCATGAATTCAAAGTTTGTAAAGTGTTATTTGGGCTAGCCTTACTAATTAATATTAAATAACACACTAAAAGCAAAATAGAGTCTCTATGAACAATTTCCCTTGAATGTTTCAATGCACTTTTGTTATCATTAGCAAGTGTTAATGTGTTAGCTGTTTTCCGCATACCTAAATGTATCTATTTTGTATTTGTTTGACAGAACAAGGTGAAGTTGAAGAAGAAAGAATGACCACTTGTGCACCAGAAATATCAAAAATTCAAAAGGAGCGTTTAGAAGATGCAGAATCCGCCAAGGAAAATAATGCTGCTTTCCCTTGCTGGCAGAAAGGCTGTAACAAAGTATTTACATCTTCCAGTGCCCTTCAGACACACTTCAACCATTTCCACAGCCAGAGAACTCAAAATCCAATTTCAGATCGCCATGTCTACAAGTACCGTTGTAGTCAGTGTAGTCTTGCCTTTAAAACTGCAGAAAAACTGCAGTTGCATTCTCAGTACCATGCCATAAGAGCTGCCACCATGTGCTGCCTCTGTCATCGCAGTTTTCGTACACTCCAGGCCCTGCAGAAACACTTGGAGACCAGTCATCTGGAGTTAAGTGAAGCTCAGCTGCAGCAACTCTGTGGGAGCCTTCTATTGACAGCAGACCTCCTTGGCTCTGAAGGTCAAAATCTAGGTGAAGAGCAAGAATCACTTGAAGATGGGAGGGTCAAGGAAGATGAAGAAAGTGACATGGAGGAGAGAATAAGTCCTAGTGACAGTGATTTGGGTTTAGTTAGAGAAGAACTTGATTCTAATTCAAAACATCCTATAATCCCTCAAAGAAAAGGCCCAAATCTTTCAACAGAGAAATTCCTGGATCCATCAAGGCCTTTCAAATGTACAGTCTGTAAGGAATCTTTCACGCAGAAGAACATCCTGTTGGTACACTATAACTCTGTCTCACACTTGCACAAAGTTAAACGTTCCATGCAGGATTCTTCAGCTGGCATGCAAGAGTCTGTCAATATCAGCACAGATCACAAACCCTTCAAGTGTGGCATTTGCAGTGTAGCTTACAGTCAGAGCTCCACCTTAGAGATTCATATGCGATCTGTGCTCCACCAAACCAAAGCTCGTGCAGCCAAACTTGATACATCAGGTGCCAACACGTCATCTGTTAAGCCTATGCATAGTAAGGCAGTGTCCATAACTAGCAGCCCAGCAGCTGGCTCACCTGCATCCTTGAAGACCATGACTGCTATGAGCAACGCAGGTTGCACCTCAACACTCAGTCAGCCACAGCTCAACAACCAAGAGATAACTGATTGCAATGTTGTATCAAGCCAAAATGCCAGCCATTCCTCTTCATATGAGGAGAGTAAACAGAAACACTTTGTAGACATGATTGCTTCAACCACAAAGCAACAACATAAATTATTACAACAGCAGCAACATCAGTTGATACAGGCTCAAGCACAGATCCAGCAAGAGCTCCATAAAAAAGCAGCCCTCATTCAGTCCCATTTGTTCAACCCAGCACTACTTCACCATTTTCCCCTCACAACAGATGCTCTCCTTCCACTGCAACAGCAACAGCAGCTGCTGCTTCCATTTCTCATCCCTGGAGGGGAATTCCAGATTAACCCTGAACTAAACCTAAAAAGCTCAGGGTTAAACTTTAGTGCAGCAAAACCTATAGCATCAGAAGATTGCTCTGATTCAGTTCAGCAGGATGGTCTTCAGTCTTCGTGTAAAGAGCTACAGAATGGAGATGCAGCTCCTCACCAGTCACCACCTGTGGCTCCTGAGGAAAATGTTTGTGAAGCTGATGGACAGACAGTGACCTCAGATCCTGAGACTAACAAAGGCACAGAGGAACAAAGCAATAATAAAGAAGCAAGGAAGGTAAATGAGTCAGTCTCTGAGGATAATATTCAGCAATTCAAAGCACAAAAAGACCTTGAGGATGAGACTTCAGGTAGTGGAGAAATATTCAGTGAGTTAATTCTACCACGTGTAGCTCATGATGCGCCTGGAAATGTTTCAAAAGCTTTGCTGGAGAACATAGGATTTGAGTTAGTTGTGCAGTTTAATGAAAATAAGCAACAGTGTCAGAAAAATCAGGCTGAGGTTGTACCAAATGGAGAGACAATATCCATCACCAAAGAGGTGTGTCATCCAGAGTTATTGGGGAAGCTAGAGTGTGGATCCTGTGGGAAACTTTTTTCAAATGCACTGATACTAAAGAGTCACAAGGAGCATATTCACCAGTCCATGTTTCCAATGCAGTCATTAGAGAAATTTGCCAAAGACTACAGAGAAAAGTATGACAGACTTTTTCCATTTAGACCTAAAACCCCTGAGTCATGTCCCTCTCCCCCCTCCCCTGATACACCTCCACTTCTTCCCTCATCAAAAGAAGCAGTTCACCAGAAATCAGCCTCTGGTGTTCCTGTTGCAACAACTAATGCCAGTCCCCCTACTGTCTCTACACCCCAAGTTCCATTAGCATCAATTCCTTTATCCCTTGACCTGCCACTCTTTCCCCCACTCATGATGCACCCCATGCCCCTGCAGACTCTACCCCCTCAATTGCCCATACATCTTCCACCTGTAGAGGCTGGTCTCACACCTGACTTAGCCCAGCTCTATCAGCATCAGTTAACTCCTGCCATGATGCAGCAGCAAGGTAAAAGACCTCGAACCAGGATCACAGATGACCAGCTAAGAATTCTGCGGCAGTATTTCGACATCAATAACTCTCCAAATGAAGACCAAATCCAAGAGATGGCAAACAAATCTGGCCTCCCACATAAAGTTATAAAGCACTGGTTTAGAAATACACTGTTCAAGGAGCGCCAGCGCAATAAAGACTCACCATACAATTTTAGCAATCCACCTGTCACAACACTAGAAGATGTCAAAGTGGATTCCAGGCCATCCTCTCCTGAGCCTTCAAGGTTTGAGAACTCAGGGGGAAAGAGATCCTCAAGGACCAGGTTTACTGACTACCAGCTGAGGGTCCTACAAGATTTCTTTGATGCAAATGCTTACCCTAAGGATGATGAATTTGAACAACTCTCAAACCTCTTGAATCTTTCTACTCGTGTCATTGTTGTGTGGTTTCAAAATGCCCGTCAGAAAGCTAGGAAGAACTTTGAGAATCAGGGAGAAGGAGGAAAAGACAGTGAACAGCGAGAGGTTTCAAATGACCGCTATATTCGTACCTCTAACAACACTTATGAGTGTAAGAAATGCAGTATGGGGTTTCAGCGCATTTTTGACCTTATCACTCATCAAAAGAAGGTTTGCTATAAAGATGAAGATGAAGATGAACAGGAAGGAAAGAATGAACAGAATGAGTTTTTGATGGATCCTAAACCTCACAGCCCATTTCAATCTTTAAGACTTTCTCCAACACCCTCCATGTCCACCCTTTGCAGTTTGACTGAACTAAATATAGAGGCAAAATCTACAGATTGTGAACAGCTAGAGCCTGATCAGTTACACCCATACACAGTCTCTGGTTCCCTTGAGGAAAATGAACACACAACAGAAGCATCTCGTGAACCTGAACTGGGTCCTGACAACGCAAACCTTGAAAAGTCAAATAAACACCCAAAACCTTCTAATGAAGAAATGCAGCTAAGTGCTAAAACATGCTCCCCATCACCTGTTCATCAACACAAACATTCTAATCCACCTGTGGTCGAGACCAGCCCCGTTCCATCACAGAGTTCTCAAAAAAGTTTTACCTCATTGGCAAGTCCTTCTCAACAGCAACACCTAAAATCTGCACCGCAGGTCTCTCCTTACCACTGCATTCAATGCAAGTTGAGCTTCCCTTCTTTTGAGCATTGGCAAGAACATCAGCAGATGCACTTCCTTGTTGCTCAGAACCCTTTTGTTACCCCACAGTTCCTAGACGCCAGTGTAGACATCCCTCTTATGCTTTTTGATCCATCTAGTCCGTTGTTGGCCAGGCAGGTCCTTTCTGGAGCATTTCCACCGATCCCAACTAGTACGTCCTCAGTGGCAACCATTCCTGACTCAACCATAAACTCCTTAAAGAGGAAACTTGAGCAGAAGTCAGGAAGCAATTCATTAGAAAATGACTGGGAAAATAATGGAGATGATGGTCAGCGAGACAAGCGCATGAGGACTACCATCACCCCAGAGCAGCTGGAGATATTATACCAGAAATATCTATTGGATTCTAACCCAACACGCCAAATGTTGGATAATATTTCGCAGGAGGTGGGCCTAAAGAAGAGAGTAGTACAAGTTTGGTTCCAGAACACTCGAGCCCGTGAGAGAAAAGGCCAGTTTCGTGCCCTTGGTCCACCTCAAGCCCACCGACGTTGTCCATTCTGTCGAGCACTATTTAAGGCACAAACTGCCCTTGATGCTCACATACGCTCACGTCACTGGCACGAAGCAAAGACTGCAGGATTCAACATGGCTATGTCTGGTATGACTCAAGATAACGAAGGCTCTCAAATCAAAATAGATTCTTTTAATTTTTCTAATTGTTCACAGATTCCAAACCCAGGAGATGAGCTGAGTTGCCTGGACTCTCCAACTACTAAAGGTCTAGATCTGTCCTCCCATCAGCAGCGTTTGAGTCCTAAACCACTAAAGGGTGGTAGATTAAATGATTTTGAAGGATCGTCCATTTCAGTACAAGAGATATTTGAACATGGCAAGCTAAATAACTTTGAGGGTACTTCAATAAATGTAGTTCACAATGGAACCACAGCTTATGAAGAAAACAACTCAGTTGAGGAAAAACCCAACAGCATTGATCAATTGTCTTATGGCTCTGAGAGAGAGGTCTCTTCAGAAAATGAAGATAAGATGTCCTCAGGGTTGGTTAGCCCAGCAATTAGTTTCAGTGCTAAGGATTTTGAAAATGATTTGGTCTTGGATTACAGTGAAAACTCAAGCTTAGCAGACCCTGCATCTCCCTGTCCTGGAGGATCCAACAGTCAAAGCATAGACAGTGACAGGCATGGACAAAAACGCTACCGAACGCAGCTGAGTAATCTGCAAGTGAAAGTGCTCAAAGCTTGCTTTAGCGACTACAAAACCCCCACCATGTTGGAGTGTGAAGCTTTGGGAAATGACATTGGACTTGCCAAGAGAGTAGTACAGGTGTGGTTTCAGAATGCTCGTGCCAAGGAGAAAAAGGCTAAGCTTAGCCTTGCCAAGCAGTTTGGCACAGAGAGCACATGTACTGACAGACCCAAAACAGAATGCACTCTGTGCTCTGTTAAGTACAGCGGTTGTCTCTCAGTACGGGACCATGTATTTTCACCGCAGCATCTTGCTAAAGTAAAAGAGGCTCTAGGGGGACAGATGGACAAAGAGAGAGAATATATAGACCCAGTAAGTCTGTGTCACATGATAACTCCTCAAGGACTGGATCAACTCAAGAAAGCAGGTGATGTCCTGCCACAGTCTGCAGAGAGTACAGGGGTCATTGGACTCACTAGCCCTCAGTATTTAGGCTTGCAGACTGCTGGTGTCTCAGGAGTTGGCAGCACATCAGTAGCAGGATTCTCTTCAACAAAATCAGGTATTGTATGTTATTGTAATAAAGATATTTCATTTGCAGTTAATGTTAAACAACACACACACACACACACACACACATATACATATATATTAGTTTTATGTGAATTGTTTCTAAATGTATTTTTCTTTTTCTTTTTAAGCACCCCACACAGATCCTGCAGAGACTCCCTCAAATGGCCTGAGCAACAAAATTGATACATCCTCTACCTTCACGTCTGCTACCATTGAGCAAGACCTGGTTAGCACAACCAACCCTGTCTTAACCCCAAAGAGTTCAGAGTTGGGCATGCAATTCCAGTTTTCCAAAGAGAAAAACTCTGAGAATACCCTGAATGCCTCAGAAAAGCTTGAGAAGGCTGTAGGCACCACTACCCATTCAAACACATCCCCCAGTAAAGAAAAACAAGACTCTTTCACACCTACACCAAAACTTGATAAGGTGTATGCCATGGACCCAGCTCAGTTACAGGCTCTGCAAGGGACTGCAGATCAGACTGCCTTGCTCTCCAACCCCCTACTTCCCTGTCTTATTCCTGGTTTCCCCCCAATATTCCCACCACAGATCTCCACAGGACTTACTGGAAGCTTTTTGCAGCCCATATTTGGTATGGAAGGCATGTTCCCATATAGTCCTGTCTTGCCACAGGCTGTAATGGGCCTGTCCCCAGGTTCTATTCTCCAACAATATCAGCACAATTTGCAGGGCGCACTGATGCATCATCGGCTGCAGCTCCAGCAGAAACAGCTATTGCAGCAACCACAAAAAACAAAAGCTAGCCAAATCTCTGCTCCTACTCGTGCTCAGGACATAGCTTATAACAAAGAGCTTGTCCAGGATACAGCCAAACTTGAAGAAAATCTAGGCACTTCATATGGAGATGGGTGCCCTGCCTCCTTTTCTGGTAGCACTAAGCAGCTGGATGATGACTTCTTAACCAGCCAATGTATTCTCTCCAAAGGAACATGCAGAGAGCAAGGTAAGGATGTGTGTGTGTATAACTGCCTTGCCTGTAAGATCTCTCTCACTGGGACCGAAGAGCTCATCCAACACCTGGAGAACCCTCAGCATCGACAGAGAGCAGCAGAGCGATTGAATGCCAAAGAGCATGCCTCTTGTCTATTACCTCATGTCACCCCCTCATCTACCTCGCAGTCAAACCCACCCACTAACCAGATATCCCCTCCAGTATCTCAGCCCCACCAGTCTGCTCCAGAAAATCCTTCTGCTGCCTCCTGCCCCCAAAGCACTTCAGTCAGTCCGTGTTCCCAAACTCCATCAACTTCTACAGCTTTATCCGGAGCTGCACAACGCTCTTGTCTTCAAGCTTCTTCACTTCCAGTTCCCATAAACTCAACTGTTACCTCAAGCCTAACTGGCTGCGCTATGAGTCGTCATTTAAAACCAACAGAGTCTTCAAATGCATGTTACAAAAATGATGGATCAGCAGATGCACAAGAGTCTACATAGTATACTGGAGCTTAAAGCTGAATGCTGACTTGTAGCTGTACTTTTGCTTGCCTTGGGAGGAACTTCGTTGTACTGTTTAAAAAACAAAAAACAAAACAAAAAAAACAAAAAAAAAAAACAAGGAGCTTTGAGAGAGAAAAGTCTGTGATGGAAGGCATCTGGTGGAATTAAGAAACATACGAGTCGTGTCATAGTTTTAAAGACTTTTAATGGACTGAATCCTGTAGGATAAAACTTGCATTACAAATGCTTGTAACCAAAAAAAGTGTCAGTAGAATGTTTTCCCTTGTCAATATGCTGGTCAATTAAAACTTGAGAATAGGTAAACACTGTTTCAAAACTGAAGTGTGCACAACTAAGGACTGGAGTAGAGCCTAAGATGGTTTTATTAATACCTAATAACTAACTAACCAAAAGTCTGTTTATTCTTTACATTTTAAACACTTACACCAACAGGTTTTGCCACTGTTTAACTGTTGAAATAACACAATATTGGCTTGTTAATCTAATATAATGTATTTCGGTGTTGTCTACTCAGGTCAACATGTATTCAGTTTGTTCTGGTACTGAACATTGTTTAAAAAACGAAGTAGCTCTGATGCATACCAATAGATACAATTTGAAATCCAAAAGAATTGTGAGGATTGGAAACATGGTTTGCTTTGCGATTAAATCTCACAAATGTTTTTCTTTTATATCGGACAAATATTTGTCCAGACACAAAGAGTAATGCAGACTTTAATTGTGAGAAAAATAGATTTTTTTAAACAAAAAAAAAATGTGTTAATGATAGATACATGTATTGACATTTTGGTGTTGCGTAGATTGTTGGATTCAAATGACTTATTTGTATGGTAGATTTAAAAGAAATTACTTGTATATTTAATTTTTGTACCATCCCATTCGAAAACACTTGAGGTTGTTTTCAGCCATGCCAATGTTAAAATTTTTCCCCTTCTGATCTAGCTGAACAGTGTTACTGTACAACCTCCCCTCCTGTGCTGAGCCAAGTTTAAGGACCACATCTGTAAATTAATTACTGCTTCTGCAGATTTAAGACATATATCTTTTTCTTTCAGATTTGAGTTGTGCACTTAATTCTTTCTTTTTTTAACCTCTACTGTAATTCTTGCTTTTTAACTTTGTCAAAAGTAGTTTCTTATTCTTCTCTTCAAAAACTTTTTCCCTGAATGTTTCTGCACTTGCCATATATGGTAACAACAACAATAATGTTACTTATGAAA
The DNA here is from genome assembly GCF_029633855.1 of Hoplias malabaricus. NCBI lineage: Eukaryota > Metazoa > Chordata > Actinopteri > Characiformes > Erythrinidae > Hoplias > Hoplias malabaricus. The sequence continues at coordinate 14,270,484 of NC_089810.1, read as the reverse complement.
ACAATAATTCCTCACAGTATTGCTTTAAAGGAAAATCCAAAGATAAAGTACCATTGGTGCATACAAAATATGGGGGAAAACTCTTTATATTTGAGAAAATGTTTTTAAGGAATGGAAACCTTTTTGGATGATGGAGCCAGCTATGAGAATACTGTTTAAGAACATTTGTGACCTCATATATAAAACAAACAGAAAACCAAAAACCGCAAAGCCTCTCTGCTGAGGGTATGGGACAGCATCGTAGTTCAGCCATTGCAGTTTGTAATATAGATGGAGATTCATTTTACCTTCTCTGTGACTGGCCTATCGTTTTGTTCATGTTTGTCTTTATTTCTACCTGTCTATTGCAAAATGTACTTCTTTTTTTTTTTAGGGAAATACAGTGTGCTGCTAATGTAGTTTTGTATTGATACTAAGATGCATGCTTGATTTTTCTTATTCTTTTTTTTATTTTTATTTTTATTTTTTTGCTGAAGCTTTAATGGCTATAAACAGTAGCCAAAGCCCCATTTCCATTTTGCTGCAGCTCTGCCCACACACTCCAAGACTACTGTGAAGACTGTGAATGAACATCCGTGAACCATGCTATTTTCTCTTTAAACAACCAATGTTAAAACTGAACCAACTAATGTTGAAAACCAATGATGTTATATTTATACAAAGTTTGCATTCCAAATATCACATTGTTGTTTCAGTGAATTTTTTTTTCTTTGTATTCTCCTTATTAGGGGACCGTGCTGTGTTCACTCATTCATTGAGTCTGGACTTGCTGTGAAAGACTCTGTTTACTGTATGTGCTCCTGGAAATATTGTTACTGTTGCGCCAAATAATGTACATGTTCATTATGCACTTGTGTTTATCATGTGAGTCATTGGGCTAGTGTCTATCTCCTGTCCTCTCTTATACAAACATTCAAATTCAATAAAGTCTGTTTTGTTTTAATACACCATCCATAAGCTCCGGCCCTTAGTGCTGTTCTTGGTCCAGTATTGGATTGTCAGCTTTCTTTCACAGATTATATTTGTTTTACATCATAATTTTCCAACCTCTGTTTATATTTGTAATCCTTTAGGACTTAGCACTTTTGATTAACACTTCTTATAACTGAAGTGTGAATGGTTGGAGCTAAACTGTTGTGAGCTGAATATATGAGGATAAAAAGGGTTCTTCAATAAGTTTTCTGTATCAATATAATCTAATTTTGCAGTATAATGCTTATAGGTAGTGGCACTTTCTGAGGGTATATCAAGAAAATATCAGATCGTTTTTGGTCAATAGAATTTTTGCATTCGCTACACAAAATAACGTTGATAAAATGATATCAGGCTGTGAGTGATTCCCATCCACAGCCTGGATATAGGCTAGAGTGATTTTTTTGTGTATCAACATTTGTAGAAAGATCTATGTGAAAAGTGATTTTCTGATGATAGTAATTTTTGAGTAAAGAAGAAATGTATTTTTTCAGGGAGTTAATTGCTTGATTCAACAAATGTATACAAGTCAAAAATTCAAATTTTAAAGCATTTCATGTTTTACTTCATACAGATACTGAAAACTTATTTAAAGCCCCTCATGTGTAAAGCTTTTTGTTTTTTGACATCACACAGGAATCGCAGGAATCTGCAGCTTTGTTTCTATATAACACAGACCTTATAAAAATCAGTAAATTTGTTCAATCCGTTGCTAATTAGGTTGTTTAGCACTACATTATTGTATGATACGACTGGGTGTTAGTATTACTTGTGTATCTGCTCTGTCAGTAAATAGATTAAGTACTGAACTCTCCTTTGACAGTCTGTAGGAGGCAAGCAATCGACAGGAGAATTGCAAATCAATGGAGGTTAAATGAGACACAATCAATGGAGCTAAGGTTCAGACCGACATTCAAGTTCACATGTATTTGTGTGTGTGTGTGTGTGAGAAAGATAGCGAGAGAGAAGGAAGAGAAGAGCTATCAGTTGAGTTTGCATGTAGGCAATGGACAAAACTGGCTAGTGTTGTTGGGAGAACACAGCTTTAGCTGCTTTTAGTAGTGTGTGTGTGTGTGCGCATGCATGTGTGATTGCATGTCGGGGGTGTATTGTGCTGGGAGATGAGGTCTAAATTACATCTCACCTCAGAATGATTTCTGCGCATCTCATTAAGAGGGAGCAGAGGGGGAGGGGATTGTGCGGGGAATGAGAGAAGAGAGCTCTGCTTGAAAGAGAACTAGAGGGTTGATTGTGTTCATAAGAGAGCAGACAGTCGCAGACACTTTGTTTCAGCATCACTGCCTTCAAACAGGCTTTGAAATCAAATACCGTTCTGATGTGATCAGGCACCCCCACACACAGAATGAAAGGGGGAAAAGGACCAGGGAGAAGATGAGAGTCAGCCAGAGAATCACAGATAATGAGAAAGAAAAACAACAGGGTTTGATGTGCATTTTAAAAATGCATTAAGAGGTACTCCAAGATACTCACCCACCACCTACATGAAGATTCTAAGACCTGTGCTTATAGTGTTCCTAAAGGAAACAGTACATATAGCTTATGGTTTATTGTAACAATTAATTATTGGCTTTGAAAAAAATGGACAGGTGTCCTAATGAGTCACTCAACTCTTCATAAGCAAGATGATCCTCTAAGTAAAAGGGGGACAGTGAGGGAGAGTGTCATTGGCTACTACAGAAGGTTAATTGACTTTGCGTTTAACATGCTAAATTATTCCAGTTTGCCTGCATGGCATTAGCGTTAGCGAGCCTCTCTCTACCGAGGTCAGCCAAGACTAGTCATTAATTAAACTTGTGACATTTAACCAGATGAGTTTCCTTTGAGTGAGGATGATATTATTAATATTAACTGCCTCGTGAATAGGAGCCGTAACTGACCATGTTTTAATAGTATCGAGGAGATTGAATCTTCTTGCGGCAGATTTTTTAGAAATAATTTTTAAAAATCTAGGGGGGGAAGGTGCTGAGATCCCCTTAAGCAAAGATAAAGAGTTAAAGCTAAACGCAAAGATAGGGCAGACATTTTGTGTTTTTGTTTGGAAGACATTTTTTTCTTCATCTTCCCTTAGACCTAGGCAGTGGAAACATGCACAAATTGGCCTAGACATTTAGATATCGGGATTAAACCTAGCTGTGAAACCTGAAGGTAACTGGTGTTTTGTAGGACATTTGGAGGTGCATAGATGCCTTTATGAGGAGGAGTTCATTTTCTCCCCCTTAATTGCATTTTCTAGCACCGGGCTGTAAAATTATGATTGATGGAATTTAATTTCACAACTGCTCAAACGCGCATGCTGATCAGCCAGTGAAATCCAGAGCGAGTGATTAGTGATTGCAGGTAGAAATGTTGTTCTTAAGAACAGCAGTGTGAGAAACAGTAAAAGAGGGAGCTGCTGCTGCAGGACTGGAACCCTCCCCCTCCTCTGCATTTAATATTGGGCAGCAGCACAGGGCTGTACTGGTGATTTCAGCTCCTCTCTCTCTCTCTCTGATAGATGGGTCTTGCTGATATATGATCTATGATGCATGCAGAAAGGCCAGCTCATCTTTATTCATGAGCCTTGTAATGTCATTTCCTTTTAAAGTGGCAGAGCCCCCATTCTCAGCTGTAGCTGGGTTTTTTCACCCCTACACTTTAATACTAACAGCGCCTATGTTTTGGAGATTTTAAAGCCCCCTTTAAGGGTCTTTAAGAATGGAAGATTGCCTGGATTAATGAATGCTCCTCCAAATTATACTTGTTTAATGGATATTGTTTGCTTCAGATCTCATGAATGTTTTTCACAGAAGATTAGCTTTTAGTGGCATTGCCATTATTTTTCAGTTGAGCCATTAATAGACTGGCCAAGTGTGTACCAAGTTGTCTCTCTCCAGTGAAGCAGTTTTAGGTTATTATAATGATCTTCTAGGAACTAAGACACTACATTCAGGACCTGCTCATTAAACCTAGGCAAAACAATCTTGGAACGGGTGTGTGTGTGTGTGTGTGTGAGAGAGAGAGAGAGAGAGAGAGAGAGGAATCACTAGTGATTGAACTACTCATTTGTGGTGTGCATAAATATATTATGTACAGAAAATAACATCTAGAGATGTTTGCTTTATTTCAGTATTTTTTTTTCCTTGACCTGTTTTCTTAACCCCTCTCTCTCTCTCTCTCTCTCTCTCTCTCTCTCTCTCTCTCTCTTTTCTGAGAGTGTTAGTTTCCTGCAGTAGCTGTAGGAAGAACCTGCCGCCTATCTGTCTCTGAAATGACTTTTTAATGGCCAACTGGATTTGCTCATCTATCACAGGTCTGCTCCTTTCCTGATTCTCAGATAAACTCTAATGGATTCTGTCCCTAATGTTCACACAGTCACCAGCTTCCAGCTCACTGTTTCACATGCAGTACTCTGCATGCAAAATAAATGAGTCTGCATGAGTTTTCCAGAAGTAGAATCAGACCACAGTCGGAATACTACAAGAAGAAATATTGCACAAATGCTTCACAATAATGCAGAAAGCTATAATTATACATACTAGTATAATACACAATAACACACAACACAGAACATTCTACAGTGTTCTGTCTATTGATTAGGTCTTGTAAAAAGGTTTGTAAAATTACACTTAAAGTTAAAGATGGCAGAAAGTATCTTTGTACAATGCCATAGAAGGGTTATTCTGTGTGTGTTAATTTTGAAGAATGTCCATCATTTTTTAAAGAATACAGAATAAAATAACATTTATAAATGTAGTACTTTACCAAACTGAGGGTTCTATGTTTGCTCAAGGAAGCATTTGTGGAACCGCAGTGTACTGCAAAAAATTTCAGCTGAATTTCAACAAAAAGCTCAGGCTAAACCTGTTCCCAGTTTATCTTGGCGCTATTATACATTACTAGACTTTTAGAAGATCCATGAACACTCTAAGAATCATAAATATACATAAATATATTTGCCTTGGCAAAACTTTGAGTACATGGTCCTTTAAAGAAAAGGGCAAGTGAAATGTAGCATAAACTGTTCTATTGTTACAAGATAATGCACGTTATAGAGAACCATTTTGCTGGAAGTGTATTGCATCATTACTGATATATATTGCAAATCTGTTATCTGAGCAGTAAGGTTTTATTTGTTAGAAAAAAACTAACATAATAAATACATACAAACACAATAAAGTATTATGCACTGAGTGATGCCAGCAAATTTAAATCGATCTAAGAAAAGAAAAATCTCAATTTCTTCACCTGTGTAAAAAACAAATAAGTTTTCAATTTATTCTAAATGTAGCTGAGGCTAACATGAATGAAAGCTGTAACAGACTTTTGTAACACCATCCTACAGTCTCTACTGCAAACTGAAGGTGCAAACATTTATAAGGTAGAAAATATATTGAATTTTGAGTTTGTTAAATTAATTTATTTGTAAACCATTCCTTTCAAGTGACAAAACAAAGAAAACGCCTTTGTATAAAATATCAAGCTTTAAAATCTGCTGGAGCCATGTGGCATCATTGCTCATCTTCATAATATTTGTGTTCTATAGCAGGGGTAAAGCTTTGGGGGTTTTTGAGGGGTGTGGTGGGGGATCGAGGGCTTTTTAGAAGTCAGGCCTGTGAAATGAGATGCTAATCAGAAGCAGCAGGAGCATGAACGGGCAACGCGTGGCCACTGTGAATATCTCACACTGATATGATAAATTATGCTAAATCTCTGACCCTGCCTGACCTTGGGGAGGCTGGTGTAAAGAGCTGAGTTGCTGTTAGGATGGTAGTGTGGGGAGCTAAGATGGATGGTTTTTGGAAATGGAGCGCGGTGGGAAGATTAGCCGTGTGGTTAGAGTGCTATAAAGACTGGAGAAAGTAGAGAGGTGGGAGGTAGCATTGGGAACTATTACAGGTAGGCTTAGCATTAGCGTGCTGCTGAAGGATGGGCAGCATGCTGCAGGGAGTTGGGGAGGGTGTAAGGCGTCTGGCTGGGGGTAGCATTTCTGCAGCTAATTAGCATGAGAATAGAATACTGCATAGTAGTTATGCTGCTCTGTCCGTGGTTGATAACAGCAAGAAGCGTGCCAGACTAGCACACACTTAATGATACATGACATCTCACCAGGTGGCAGCCAGGCACCACATGTCTTTTCCTACTTGCTATAGTTTTTTTCCCCCTTTCTTTTCTGAAGAGAGCAAATCCCTAAAGCAGAGTTTGTTCCTTGGTTGTTGCTTGTGACCATCTCATAGAGACCCATATTAGACAAAGAAGAGAGAGAGCACGAGAGAGATAGAGAGCAAGAGAGAGAGAGAGAGAGAGAGAGAGAAGCTCATTCGCTTGTGGCTAGGATGGGGATTGGACTAGGATGAATGTGTGTTTGCAATTACAGATAAGAGCATCATCAGAGTCCCTTATTACACATTTACAAAAGTGCTATGCTTCACAAGTAGATTAGCATAGCTTACAACAGGATGCGCCATGTTTCTTTCCAATTGTTTCTGTGAAGGTGGAGAGAAAATGGCTACGTAATTTTGTACATGCTAGTCACTACAACACTGCTAATGCAAGAATATTTTAATACAATTTTATATTAGCAGCCCCATACACATACACATACTGTCACTTCTTCATTATGCATGATGGATAGCCCAATTTAAAAAGCTGCTGAGGGAGTCTAATTTAGGCATGAGATTTTTAACGAGATTAAACATTTCACATTCATAGCGGGTAATCGATGCAGACGTTTCTATCATACGTAGACCCTGCTGCCCCAGTGTTTACATACACATTTAAATACATCCGTCAGGGAGTAATTACATTAAAGTCACACCAGTGCTCTGTCATTCTTTGTTTTGCTCTTAGATGTATTCTTAGCTTACGTAAAATGAATGATTACAGTCACATTTATATAGAAACATTATGAAAAAACACGAACACTTCAAAATGTGAGACACGCATTTCTCTCTTTTTCATTATTAATAGAGAGCAATGAATCATATTCCCTTTTCTTATTACCATTATCACTGTGATACACATTTCTAAATTTTCCTCATTTCTCTTCTTCTCAGGGGCTGTCCCTTCCTGGGTTTTAGGGCAAATATAGCCTGGGCTATGTAGTGGCCTGCAGACTGAGGCATGATTTATTTTAGTTATGTGTGGACGTCCAGTGCAGAATAGCCCATTGTGTTGATCACAAAGAGAAAGGCCAGTCTCAGCAGCCAGGCAGATGGTACATTTTAGAATTAGAGACAATAGTGTTCACCCAGAGTTCTATTAAAGAACGCACAGAGCTGCATACTAATCATGCATACATTAACGCTGTGGCCAGTGAAAGCCACACATGAAGGGTTTTATATCGTCTTTAACATAAAATCAGAAGTCGAATAACCTCTCTTACATCTTTAATACGTCCTGGATCACTAAATTCTTCCTAGTGTTTTTGTGTGTGATGATCACGCTTTTCCAAACAGGGGGTCTAATGTTTCAGACCATGCAGAGAAGAATTCAATCACTAAATTAACATCATTAATAAGATCCAGATACATATTAGTGAGTCCGGAATTATTACATTCATCGCCAGCACAAATATAATGCAGGAAACCTGGTAAAAACAAAACATGCAACTCAAAATATACAGCAGTCACAACGTAACAAGGCATAGTACAGATTCCTTAATGATATTTCTTTGTGGTGTCATACAAGCAAGGATAATAATGATAAGAATATATGTATTTTGGCTAATGCCATGAACCAGCTCCCTTATTTCTATTCCAATCCAGCTCCATTCTCTCCTCCCCCTTTCTGCAGGTGCAGTTTAATGAGATGCAAATGAGGTAAGCATACAGCCAATCTCATGTGCCATGATTAAGCAGAGGATATTAACCATTCTCTCTCTCTCTCTCTCTCTCTCTCTCTCTCTCTCTCTCTCTCTCATTTTGTTAATTCCATCTTCTGTTCTGTCACTTCATTACAGAACTGGCGCAGCAGTGATATCCAAAAGGGAAAAAAGAAACATCTTCAGATTTATCCTTCTTGTTAGAACGCAGGCATAGGTGAAATATTTGCTTCTGTCGAGCTTCAGTAACAGTCTGAAGCAAGGGCATGGGAGATCCTAGCCATCATTCTCAGGTTCCCATCTCCTTCCCATCTGTTGTGGTTTACTTTTGATTGTACCCATTCCGACCGTTTTCTTATCCATTTGCATAATGAAGATGAGGTGAAATTAGGATCCCCAGCGGAGTTTAGATGAGAAGGCCGACGAACCAAACCTCATTAATGCGATGAGATTAGCATATCCACATAATCCTGTGCAATAAAGGAAAAAAAAAGAAAATTCAGGCATGACAAATTCATTTGCTAATTTTGTGAAGTCGTTAATGTCTATTTTTGTGCTGTCATAAGCAGGGCTCCTTCGTAAACAATGCTTCGTTTGGCAGAGAAAAAAAATGGTAACCTCTGACGTTCACTGCCCTCAGACACGAAATTGGTGAGGTGATGCTAGCGCAATGTCAGAAGCACAAAGGTGTGTAAAGCCCTCCCTTCTGTGAGAGAAAAAAAACAAAGAAGAGGATGACGGAGACGTGGGAAGAGAAAAATATGCATTATTTATTTTCATCATCCTTGTCAAACATCCAGTGAGGATTCCAGGTCTTCGAAAGCATCAGTAATTTCATATTTCTTCCCTGAGCGTAGGTTAAATTCAGCAGGTGCTCAAAGCCTGCTGGTCTCCCACAAACTCCAGGCTTTTAATGGTAGAAGGTATGCTGATTATGGAAGGGTAATTGGATCTCAGAAGACATGCAAAAGTAATTCCAAGAGTCATGAAGGGATTTTGACTGTCCGACTGATTGGGAACCCTGAAAGGAAACCTTCCATAAGAGAGTGTGAAGGACACCTCAGATAATGTGATAATGATGTTTACTTGAGAATCGCTTTCACAGAGACTTCTCGGCACAGAAGAAGAAATCCATAGTTAGCAAAACGTCAAAATGGTTATGAATCGGCAGCTCCGTTGTGCTGAGTCACTACAGGCTGATCCAAGGCCTCCATGGCTCCCTCTTCAGTTCCTCTCTCCATCATCTCGTTCTTCTTCTTTCATCTTCCCACCTGTTTTCCACCTGAAGAGTGCATATGAATGCAGCATCAATCCTGTGTTAACAAAAGATTGCACAGATGCCCTCAGACTCTTCTTCTTCTGTGGCATTCGCCTTCTTCACATTGTGAGCTTTAAGCATTAAGTGCAGTTGATTTCACAGGGTTGGCACCACTCTACTCACAATCCTGGCACACGACAGCATTCCTTCAGTTAGCCATACCCGCCCATCGCTTTTGTTCTAGCACACGTTGCTGCCACATTCCTCCTCTGTGACCAAATCTGTCACACTAATTAACCCAACAAACTCTGCTGGTGTTAATTAAGCTGTCGGATCAGAGTGTTTGTCGCTCTTTTGTTTTGTATTTTTTTCGTCCCTCGGGCTCTTTGTCTTTGCCAAGTGGCACACGGCGGGAGCTGTTGCCGCAGAGACACGTTGGCACTGTGCCATTCTTGAAGCAGAGCCATGATTTCAGCAACCAGACGGCACAGCGGAGTCCCTGGCACACCGCCGAAACATTAGCAAGCGCTAATGCGAAGTGCCAACACAAAGATACGCCACAAATCCTCAGTGTGGGAAATAACCATGGATGCATCCTCAAAGCGGGACAGAGATACAAAGCACGGTCAGTTTGTCCTTCGCTCTCAGGAGAACCATGTTGGCACACTGACCATGTGAGGTAGGACATGAAGGGCTGAGTGAGAAAGATCTCATTTCATCATCTTCTATCTTCTGTTTTGTTTGAGGGATCATCGAGCAAGATCTGTTCCGTCAATGAAAAAGAAGAGAAAACATCTTCATTAGCACGTTCAAACTTAAATTCCAATCAACGCGACGCAAACGCATGTGACGTAAACATTCCAACTTACCCAGTGGAGATCCTCAGGGTGCAATGGAATTCAAAATGGTCTCCAACTTTTCTCAACTTGCTCACACTGCTCTCTCCTACAAATCACTTGTCCGTGGTGGATGGCAGCTGGGTGATGACTCTTTCTGTCTCTCCTCTCTTCCTCTGGCTGATGCCCGCGTGCCTACACTCCCTCACTAGCGCCCGCGCTGAGTGGATGGCACTGTGCCAACCTTGCACGACCACCTAGCTCATTCGCCACTCGGCATCAGGCCCTTCCCCCACAGCCTCCCCCTCCAGCTTCACACATCTCTCTCTGTCTCCACTTCTCTCCCTTCCACTTTTCATCTCTCTGACTTGATTACAAAATAGGATTTCAGATATGTACTGATCACACATATCAAACAAAATCACGTGTGAAAGCACAAGCCCACTCAAATACACGAATGCACACACAAAATCCTCTCAGCCCTCAATGGTTTTTTTCCCCTCCCTTTTGGTGTGAACAGATGGCCTTAGCTATCAATGTGTTTAGTTCATCCTTTAAGACACACACACATTCTTGATTCTTCAGTCCTGTCAAGTGGGCCCCAACAAGTTGTTTTCCCCTTCTGTCCCCTTTTTTCCCTTTTCTCTTTCCACTTCATTCAAACAAACTGAGCGTGAAGCACCCGCAACAGGAGGTAACCACAATGGAAATTAACTCTATTAGCATATCATCTAATTCCATGAATATGCAAACAATGTGTCTAATTTAGAAGTTTCTATTCCAAACTGTTCAAATACCCTCTCTATCTTAATCTCTTACTTCTTTCCTTCATCCAGTTTCCTTCATGTCTTTCTTTCTCGTGCTCTACATCACACTTGTCCCTTGCACCTGAACAACAAAAATGAACAGGGACAAGGCCAGAATTAATAGCTGGAAGAAAAGAGGGGTCAATCAGATGGATGCTTCTGGGGATTTGTAACAATGTTTAATAATAAACTCTAAATTCCATTTATAATTATTTACTTTAAAGGACAATAAATGCAGGTACAAATACAAGAAAGATGTAAAGATTAGATGCATTGGAAGGACAGTATAAATGCTGCATGCTGTTCAGCTTCGCCACCTATTTACCTCTCACATATTCCACACATGATCATACGATACAGTAATATAATTTAATTCACATTATTCAGAAAATAGAACAAATCCTAATGAAATTAGGAGAAAATTAAGAGAACACCCTTTATCTCATTAATGTTCAGTAAAGATGACTATAGAGAAAGCATAGTCAAAGTTCTGCATTTTTGAGGAGATTTTTCTGTGGGATGCAAGATAATGCACTAGCTTAGGAACAGGACATTTAAAGATAAATTAATGAAAAGGCAGGACTTTTTTATTTTTACATTTGTGGTGATTAAATGAAAATTGGACTAAATTAATAATCATGCAAGGCCTGTTAGACCACACCAACCATCACTATCCGTTAAACATCTGATGAAACCCCTATAAAGCTTTCATGTCTGAGAGAAAATTAACCTCCACTCTAGCTGTAGAAATGAAACGTTCACAGGTATTTCTCACAATCCACATCCCTTCCACTGTGAGGAGATGATTCACTATGTGTTTGGGAGGATGTAATGCTGCCTGGAAGCCTTTAGGCGTAGAAGGAAGTTGCTGGTTTTTCAGAACAATGGACAGGCCACCCCAGAGTCCAGACCCCAACATCACTGAAATTACTTTGATCTGGGGATGCAGCCAAATTCTAAAACTAAACTCTGGAGAAAAATATCTGCCGATTTCTTTAAAACACTAAAGCCTCTTGAAAGGATGCAGGTAGTGTTACTGTCACACAGCTTCAGTTACCTGGGGTTGGGGGTTTGAGTCCCACTCTGGGTAACTGACTGTGAGAAGTTTGGTGTGTTCTCTCTGTGTCTGCGTGGGTTTCCTCTGGCTGCTGCGGATTAGTCCCACCTTTCAAAAACACACGTTGGTAGGTGGATTGAATGTGTGAGTAAATGTGTGTGTGCGTGTCACCCTGTGAAGAATTGGTGTCCCCCTCCAGGGTGTGTTTCCACCTTGCGCCCAGTGATTCCGGGTAGGCTCCAGACCCACCTCGACCCTGAACTGGATAAGCAGTTACAGACAATGAATGAATTCTAATCGATTCTGACATGACGCAGTTTGAGTTGTCACCTTAAGACAACATTCAACTTTCTTATAACTACTCAACAAACTATGCTTCTGACATTGCCTGTAAGTGAGGTCTTGTCTTGTATTTGATCAGTCCTCCCTGTCTGTAAGGGGGAAGAAAACACCTCCATGTTCTGAGGCTGCAGGTGACAACATTAATTCTAAACTGAGACTAAGAATACACGGATCAGGTTGTCTTTATTCCGTTTTACTCTCAGCTATTTTTGTGTGCACACACTCTCACATACATTCACACTGGCTGAGTTACAGTAATGGGGCACTAGCAGGACGCAGCTGTGTATAAATCACATTTCCCATCAGCTCTTGGTCTGACCTTTGACCTGAAGAGTTGTATGGTTTTCAGGAAGGTGTGTGTGACCTGGTCGATAGTTACAAGGTCTCTGCTCCTCGACACCATATTATTCTCACATCTGTCCATTAGTGGGGCAGAGAGAGTAAATCTCTCTTTCTCTCTCTATCTCTCTCTCTCTAACACACACAGAAAGTCAGACAGAGAAGGAGAGGGAGAGAGCATCGAAAATATTAAGAACAGCATGGAATTACAATTGCCATGCATGTCACGGGGCCTTCAGGTAGTGTTGCCATGGAGATCTACAGATGGATGTGTGTGAAGGTATCATATTTGACGGGGCCGCAGGCTCTTGCAGGGTGGTGTGTGTGTGTGTGTGTGTGTGTGTGTGTGTGTGTGCATGTTTATACCTGAATAAACACATATGTGCACTTGTAAATGAACATTCTCCTCAGTCCTCCATTTCCTGTGTAAAAATGACAACCTCTGCTTTATCTTCTCAGCTTGATGCACTGGTTTAAATTCCAGGAGGACACCTTTAGAATTCATTATTTTTGATATGCTGCAAGGCACAAACTAACACAGGGGTAGAGTCTAACATGGATATTTTATGCAGTTAAACTGGTTTCAGTAGAACATGCTTTAATTTATCTTCTTGTAACATCACCTATGAATTCTGACAGCAAACATATATTTCTCCAGATTCATTCTGAACGTTCATAGATTGTGTGCTTTAAATTATGTTGTGTATAAGCCATACTATTCACACTTAGTCCAGGTCATCGAATACTACACCACTTTTTTTAGGCACTGACCACTGCAAACCCATCACAATTTGGCAGTTGTCAAAGTTGCTTCCTCATATTTCCTGCTTTCACCCGTTACTTATTTATTATATCCCACCTCTTGACAACTGCCACTGTAATTAATTTATTAACCCATCACTGGTTTTAATTTTGTTTATATTAGACATGTAAATGATCAATAGCATAATTGTTTATTTTATTAGCTCATATTTCTGTTGAGTAGATTCTTTTTTGTTGAGTAGCTTTCCCTAGTTAAAACATGTATTATACAAATAAACTCTGCTCTCTCCTGATGAGCTAATTCTGGTGAAAATATTGTCTGTTGTTTCAGCTCCACTGATCATACAGGAGCACTCTGTAGTTCTACAATTAATAAATTATTGTCTATAGTCTGCTTTTTACTTTGGATACTTTGGTAGCCCCCTTTCACCCTGTATTTCAATTTTCAGAACTCCAAAAGACCACCATAGACTAGGTGTATCATGGGCTGTAAATCTTTCTCAGTGCAAGAGGATGACCAACACAAACTGTGCAGCAACAGATCAGCTACTGTCCATGACTTTATATATAAGGTCTAGATTGGATAGTGAGTGGACACAATGTTTAAAATCTCCAAATCCTAAATACACTGTTTGGGTCTTGCCCATTGGAGAACAGAGTGTACTTGGGCTAATAAAAATATGCAGAGTGAGATGGACAGCAGTCTGTAATTATAGAAAATGCTCCTGTATGATCAGTGCAGCTGAGAGAACAGTGAGTGTAGGAACATAGAGTTGGTCATAATGTTATGGCTGATTGATTACTAATTGGATATTATTATTATAAGATTATCTGCAAATAAAACTTTACAACAGAATGAAAAAATCTTAGGTTAAAATGAAATGTTTGCTGTAATTCTGGAAGATAATATTGTTTTTAAATCACAAATGTTTGACAGTTTAAACCGTAGATGTTATTTATAAAAATGCCAAAAAATATAATATGTTTTCCAAAAATGTTTAAATTTCAGTGTAAGTCAATGAATTACGCACCATTTCTATCTCTCTGTTGTCGTGAAATTTTTACAAAATGGAAAAGGAAATGATGTGCAGATACATTCACATTTGGTTTAAAAAAAACATTCAAAAGAGCATTGTTTTTGCTGACAATGATCATGTATTAAAATGTTTACAAATGTTTTAAAAGATTTCAAATTTTGTAACTCAAAGCATGAGAAAATACAGTGAATGTTCATTGCTAATCTTTTTCTCTCTCCATTTCCCGTGATGCTGTAAAGGTAATGCTATAAGTGCGCACTGAGACGATGGGGATCAGGAGCGTATAACAGACAAGGAGATTCATGGATTATCTGAATTAAAGGAATTATTCCAGGATGAGTGGACATTCATGGGGATTGTAGAAAGATCTATAGAGATGGTGCTTGAGTGCTGTGTGTGTGGATGGGCAGCTGATACAGAATGTCTGCGTGTGTGTGGGTGGGTGCGTGTGTATGTGTGTATTCATGAAGTAAGTGATTAAACAGGATAGCAAAAGCAAATCAGACCTGGTTATGGGAATACACATTATACATGCGTATGTCTGTTTGACTTCAGAATCATTTCAAATTCATAATATCATAACTTTATAGCCTTCTGTTTATCTCACATGCAGTACTCACATCAAAGCAGGCAGAAAAATCACTCAATGAGAGTACTCATACAGGGAAAAAGGAATAGAAAAAAAGAGGCTATTGCGGAAAACACACTTTTCAGGCACACTTATTCACACAGGCACAAATGACGGTGTCCCCAGAGGGCAAGCTGTGTGTGTGTGTGTGTGCTGCGAAACCAAATTCAGCCCTATTGTGAGTGCACCCTCCAAGTGAAGAAAGGAGAACAAAGGAACATGCTCTTTCTTGTTTATTCTCTCCTCCCTTTCTGTGTGGCTGTTTTTCGTGTGAGCTATTTTCTCTCTCCCTCCATCTTTTCTTTTTAACAAATATCTAAAAGCTATTTCTCAAAATGCAGTGACGCAAACACACACACACACACACACACACACACACACTCAGCAGTCACTGTCGAGGAAAAAGTCATATATAATGTCTGGCATTTTCTCTCTCCTCTGCTCCCCTCCCTCTCAGTGTGAGATATGGGTAAAGAAGAGGATGATCAGTAGCCCACTGTATACTCTGGTTTCTGCACTCATGGACAAATAATGACCCCTGTAGGTTCATATATGAACTGCAGTCTATATTCATTCATCTGCTCTGTTTATCACAGCCATTCAAACGCTAAAAGACAGTGTAGGACCCTATTTGTTTTTATACAAACTCTCTATTAACAGGAGACTTGTACGTTTCTGTACAATGCACCCTTTCCCATCAAACCACACTGACCGATTGAACTAGACAGAAATTAGGGCCACTTCACCATTTCCTGTCCTATGTAAACCCTCAGGCACAACAATGGGGGTGATTTGAAGTGTTTGTGAGATTTTGCATAATCATCCGAACTGTTATTTTCCATTTAGATTTTTGTGACTTGAATACATCAAATTGGATGAGTGTGTGTGAGTGTAATAAAACCACTGTCAATGCATACAAATATTTTTATAGTGTGTACAGTACAGGCTTTAAAATGACAAAAAAAGAACCTGCATCAAGATACAAAGAAGGCCTCCATCATCACAGTCCACGTATAATATTATTGTCAGACAGTTAATAATGACTAAATTTGTCTATGGATAAGAGTAAAGAGAAATATCAAATATAAAATTCTTGAGCAACCATGTCTGATCAACATTCTCTCTCTCTCTCTCTCTCCCTCTCTTTCCCCTTCACTTGTCGTCCTTGAAACACTGCAGTAATGTGATTTCTGTAATGTAATTTTTCTGTGGTGTCTGTGCCATGTGCATGTCCGTGTGTGTGTGTGTGTGTGTGTGTGTGTGTGTGTGTGTGGACAGTGGGGAGGATCTCACTCCTGCCTGGATGATTAATTATCTATGTTCTGCCGTTTTTCTAAAACACGTTTCTCTTCATTTATTTTTAATCTGCAGAGCGATTAGTTCTCCCTGTCACCTGCTACACCACGTCTGAGCTCGGTGTTAATGAGACAAAGAAGAGAATTTACAGAGAGAGCAGAGGAGAGATATTGCCTATAGAAGAGTGGGTGTGTGTGCATGTGCAGGGGGGGGGGGATTATGAGGTGCAAAGGCAAATACCATGCTATTTTCAGTGATGAAGACCCGCTCAGGCATGACAACTTCAGTACACATTTGTGAAGAAACAGGAGACACGTGGCTGTCATCTGATCTGAGGAGACAAAAACAGATATACGGCTATGAAGCCACAAGCTCTAGGGATCTCCATAAGTGCTTTTAACTTAACAATCAGCAAAAATGGAGGTCACAAGCACTGCACCCAATCCAAATCAGCCCCTGATTTCCATGGCAACAGCTTCCCTTTGCACTTCTCTTTTATGTCTTGATTACTTCATTTCTCTCTCCACTTGTCTACTTATCCTTCTCCCTTCTTTTATCTCTTCATCTAATCACATTTCTATCCATACTCAGTCTGTAAAACTGCTGACTCATTTTGTTGCAAATGTATTTAATTAATGATATAATGATATTTATTATGATTATTATTGTATATAATAATAATAGTAATAAGAATAATACATCCTGGACCACCATAAGGCTCAGGTGTGTTTAAATGCACTTATTACATATTTATGAAGATTTTACTATTCAGATGGGAGATGGTAATTTAAGGTACATTTTTAACAATAACCAAATAACACCCTGCAGAGTACTCATTAATCATTCAGGAAGTAGATATTGCATATTATGCAATAAGTAATAAAATAATGTAATATATAGACATGCCACGCACACACACATTTTATATATATGTACATGCATGTGTGGGGTGTGTGTGTCTGTATTTATATATATATATATATATGTGTGTGTGTGTGTGTGTGTGTGTGTCCATGACCATTATTATGTAATAATACATAATTGCTGCTTTTTATTATTACATTTCACTCTCTCTATATATAATTACAACACACTCACCTCACTAGGGAGCAAGCTTTAAATAAAGACCTGATCAGATCCTGAGTAGGACAGAGAGAGAGAGAGAGAGAGAGAGAGAGAGAGAGAGAGAGGTGTTTCTCCTGTATTGATCTGCTGTCTGTAAGGCTTGTTCTGCTGTCTAAACATTATTGATTACTCCTCCCTCAAGTATAGACTCCTGTTCAATTTTCATTTTCCAGCTATTTGTTCCTCTTTAAAGGGACTTGATTCTGCTTGTAAGTCAATACACATGAAAGAGAAACATGGTGTGTTTGACTGAGAAGTGTAACATTGGTATGTTTTCTTCTTGTTCTGAGAGTATTATTTAACATTTCCAGTTTATTTTCCTCAGAGCCTAATGTTGCTTTTATTATTATTATTTATTATTATTATGTTGATAGGATTAGTTGCACTTACATTACCTTGCTGTTAACACCACCTACTGGCCTGAATTTCAATGGCTTTTTGCTCCCTAAGTAAAATTTAAAAAGGCTATACATCTATATAAATAAACACATAACAAAATTTAAAACAGGACTGTAATTATTTTGTAATTAAATTAAACTATAATTGCCGTAATTCAAACTTCTACAGAAGCGTATTCAGTTGCAGTGCGGGCTACAAAGTGTAAACTTATTAGTCAGTGAAAAGCTATAATATGCACCGCAGCGGAGCCTATTTAAAATCTACCGTAAAGTGTGTTAGGCGCAATGCTTCTGTTTGTTGTTAAAGTTAAATGTCACAATGACCGTATGCTATTAAAATGATGTATTGTCCACTACACACAAGTCCAGAGGTTGTTACACAAAGCAAGATTTCTTTTTGCCAGATAACCCTCAAGTCAAACGTGTCCAGTAAAAAAACGATGACAGACATTCCTACTGAACAGGTGCTATACTTATATTTACAATAAAAATAAACCAGGCAATTGACTTACTCGATGTGAAAGATTGATGCAACTAATAGATAGAATGCAGGCAGTACATAATTCAGTAAACGCTTATAACAGAAAAATACAATCTATCTAAGCGACTATTTTTGATTATTATTATGTTGAAGGACAGTTCACTTACTAATGCTGAACTCTTTTAAACTGAACCCAACACGTGATCCTGCTATGTTTTGAAAACACGTGCCTCGCTGTGGAGGCGGTCATGTGACGGTTCTGGCTGTGATTCGCCAGTATGTTCGTTAAGCCCCGCCCATTCGAGATTTTATCAATTACACTGGAGACAAAAGTTAAATTATTTAGCGCCATACATGACAGAGGTGCCATAAAATGCGAAGTTATCATAATATAATGTTTGCGTTTTATACATTTACGTTTTTTAGTGAGTCGTAGGCCTATATTGTAATTGCATGTCAAGGGAACGCTGCTTATGAAACTTGGCGGGAGGAGCTTGCGTAATATAAGGATTCTAATGGTATATCTGGTATCTCGGCAGGTAGACCATTTCCTTTCCACGTACGTAAATATACGTTGCAGTGATTTGCATTGCATACTTTCATTCATTCAACAATTATCTGTAACCCGTATCCAGTTCAGGGTGGCGGTTCTCCACTATCTTCTTAAACTTTTTCTCAGGTAAGATTCATTAAAAAGTGTCAGTTGTCAAATTTATGGTCAGTCCACAAATACCCAATTCCTCTTTAGCTGGCCAATACAGAAACGAGCCAGACAGCTAACACGTCCATGGTCCTATTGTTTTGCCAGGATGAAGAAGAAGAATTAGAGTTGGCCTTAGCTGTTTCCCTCCACAACACCAAATATGGAGACAAACCTCCTAAAAGCAGGTGCTCTGAGCATCTAACTAAAAAATAATTGGGACAGTCAAGGTAAAAATTAAGGAGAAACCCATTCAGAAGCAATGCACTGCAAATGACCCCCAGAGAACGTCCGCTGTCAATAAGAAAGAATGTATTTCAGACTCATTTTTTGCAGAAGATGATGAACCTTAAAAGGATGACCACACGGGCCACTTAGTGAAGCCATAGAAGTCACAAAGGCATAGGCATCGTAAAAAAGCAACAACTCATGCAGAATCCTTTGGCCCCAAGGCCTGTGCTGTTGTGGTTCAGACTGGATCTGCGCATGTGGGAAAACCCAGCTTTTATTGGCTGTCTTGAGTTTGGTGCCCCAGTCATATCTGTATTCCTGTGGAATGCCATAGAGGAGGAAGGACCAGGGGTTATTATGGCAACAGGTGGAGCCTGTAAGTACTGGCTCCATCAGACCCTCATATGTCTGAACCGTTCTCTTGAGGAGCATGGTAGCCACTTGGTCACTCTGAGCAGAATCATCCACTCTAGCTGCCCTGCAGGCTCTGGTGACCAAGACTGGAGCAGGACTGTACTGTATGAGCTATGGCGGAAGGAAAGAGATGACAAATTGTGGGCTGCTCTGAAGAAACAGGGCATCAAATGTCACATCTATCACTCCTAATGCCTCAGAGATTCCTATACTGTCAGCATGACTGCCTGGAGGTGGGTCTCTAAATTAGTTATAAGAAACGTATAGGTAGGTAGGAGTGTATGTGTTGCCCTGTGATGGACTGGCGCCCCCTCCAGGGTGTATTCCTGCCTTGCGCCCAATGATTCCAGGTAGGCTCTGGACCCACCGCGACCCTGAACTGGATAAGCGCTTACAGATAATGAATGAATATATGTATATACTCTACCCTTCCCCTTGATTTTGGACAGCCCTGTAAAAGTGAATTACACTTTTCAGCTGTAGGGGAACCCAGAAGCAAAATTACCAAATCATACCTAGTGTTTTAAATTAACTTCATGTCCATGATGTCTATATCAGAGGTTTTGTGTTTGTTTAATGTGTATGTACTGTGTGCCCAGATTGACTGGGCAGTGAATATTCAAAAGGCCTGGGATATCAGTGAAGAGGGAGCTCATGCTCGGTTAGAGACCTTCTTGAGAAATGGTAAAAATATTGTATCAGATAAACCTGGCTACACAATTATCAGACTCTACCATTTAATTAGAATGTACTGAATTTCAGGTGTTTACTGCTATGAGAATGAGTCGAGTTGAGCTGATGCTCCAAACACAAACTCTATCTCCATATCTACACTTTTTTCAGCGTGGACAAACGGGCTTTCTATTTGTTGATGCAGCCATGAGGCAACTGTGGCTCACTGCCTGGATGACCTAAATCAAATTTATTGTCACAAAGCAGCTTCACAGAATCCAGTAAAGACAAAGTTTTGACATGAAATGTAAAGAATGTAATAATCCTCCAGGTGAGCAAGCCAAGGGCGACAGTGGCAAGGAACATCTCCCTCAGAACTGAGGAAGAAACCTTGGGAGGAACCAAGGCTCACAAGGGGGGACCTATCCTCCTCTGGTCAGTCTACTGGTAATAAAAGTTTGGAGTCTGTGAAAACTTCAGTGGGCAGCTCCAAGGCACTTGGTGGTGGCTAGAGTGTGGGCAGCTTGTCTGAAGCGTGGAGCAGGAGCTCAACAGTCATCCATCAGTGTCCAGACGGACAGGTGGGCAGTCGTTTGCTCAGAAAAATGTAAAGGGATGTTTGGTGTTTATAAAGCAGAAAATGTGAACATTTCTAGAGTGTGGCTAATGACTCCGCTCTGGCTATGACAGCTTTAACTAAAAGGAGAGAACCTGAATGACACGCAGACGTTGGCGCATCCTGAAAAACTGGAATCTCTCCGCTCCATCGTCATCAAATGTGAGTGATCGCGTGAAGCAGCAGGACGACGCCAGCGTCTCAGTTTACTATAATTCCCTGTGTCCATAGACCCCTGGATCTGCCACCTTTACCTATGGGGGAACATTAACAACCAAAATCTAAACTAAACAAATGAGTTTTTAGCCTAGATTTGAAGATTGCGAAGATAACGAAAGGTACACGGACTGACCCTGAATACATTTGGAGTGGATGGTTGCCTTTATCAACATTTATTTTAAAAAATGAATCCGAATCTCAAAATTATAAACTGTATCCCTTCCCAGCAAATAAATATATAAATAGCTGAATATTCGGGGCAACCCCTATTGTGAATTTGATGCCAGCAGCACGTTCCAAAAAATGTTTGTATAGCGCAACAACAGAGTGGTAAAGAAAAAAAATGGTTAACTGCCAATAGATAATTGACACAATTGGGTATCTCAGAGAAGCTTTCAGAATTAAAAATATGGAGTGGTCCACATTGTGCATGGATTTTAACAGCATGGCTTGGTAGTAA
Source organism: Hoplias malabaricus (assembly GCF_029633855.1). Taxonomy (NCBI): domain Eukaryota; kingdom Metazoa; phylum Chordata; class Actinopteri; order Characiformes; family Erythrinidae; genus Hoplias; species Hoplias malabaricus. Next base: position 14,249,015 of record NC_089810.1, on the reverse strand, counting down.
AGTAATCTGGGTGCTAGTCCAGACCTGTCACCCACTGAAAAATAACTGGTGCATTATGAAACAAGAAACTGCTAAGCAGCTGAAATCCTAAAACAAGCAAAGAGTGAGAACATTTCACTTTAAGAACTACAGCAATTGGTCTCCTCAGTCTGCAAATATTTACAGTGTGTTGTTAAAAGAAGAGGTGATTCTATACAAGTGTAAACATGTCCCTGTTCTGACTGTTTTTTGTGGATGTGTTACTGGTATGGTAGTAATTGTATTAATAGCAGTCAGTAAGATACTTTTGTGTCTAAACTGAACACTGCAAATACACACAGTAAAAGCTAAATTTACCTGTAAAGACATATATTAAACTTTGTAGTTCTACAATAGTCTATAAATTGTTCTGCTTAATTGTTTGCCTGCTTTCACCCTGTTCTTCAATAGTCAGAACCTCCGGAAAGCTGTTATGATTTCTATGGTGGATGAATCTCAGGTACATCAGGGCTCTGGAGTGTTTGCAGTGTTGTCACAGCTGGACTTAAAGTAGTCTACTAACCAAAAATCTCCAGCCAGTAGTGTTCTGTGTCCTGTGCAAATACATACAAACAGATGGGCTACAGGCTGTAATTTTAGAATTACATATTAGTATAATGTCATTTATTTTTGTAGGCATTCTCAGGCATGTTCTCTAGTTGCTTATTAGGCACCTTTGATTGCTGCATATCTCCTTTTGGTTCCTATCCTAAGTAGAATCCCTCTTTAAATCTAAATGCTTCTTTGTTTGCTATAGGTTGTGAGATGTATACGTTCATTCTATGTTCAAAAGACTCCCTAAAATAAAGTGTACCACATTTTCCTGTTGCTGATTTATTTTCCTCTAGGACACTTTAGTGGATGCTTATGTTGCTATAGATGCTATGATGTGGCAGAATGGAGGCATGTGTGGTCAGGACCATTGGAACTTTATCATGAACCAAGTTGATGCGGCACTACCCTGTGACCCCTACAGAAATTGTCAGGCAGTGGTGCCCTGAGCTTAAGGCACTGCCTGATGACGTTATTTCTGTTGTTCTGTTGAAGGCAGGTGAGTCATTTTCTACTCTCACCCTTCACAATGGAAGGTGTTGTTTTGGACCCAAACTACCCTGAGCGGATTGCAGTTGATTTGGAAGAGCAACGTGTCCAGTCGCTGCGAGATGTTACACTGGTACGTAAGCAATTTATTGAGTTTGTGTGCCGGCAGTCTGGCTGTGTTCTCATGCCTCTGCCTGGAAGTGACGTAGTAGTATGTGGAGGAAAGGAGTTCCTGCTTCCAGTCATCACTCACATGGAGTTTAGATACCAATCTGAAGACCCAGAGAGCAAGGACAACCCATACAGTTCTGTTCTAAAAGGCTACGTCAGCCGCAACCGAGATGATAGAATTGCCTGCTTAAATGATTGTGACTTCAAAGCCAGTGTGACGTACGAGTATGCTCAGAGGATAAAAAAGCTTGAAAGGGACCGTCTAATCTTGAAGGGTTCCAGCTTTCCCCCTCTAGTAAAGGCAGAGGGCAGCATCGTAGCAAGAGTCATGCTGTACAAAGATAAGAATGTACCTGTGACAGAGAGATAAATTCAGTCACTTGCAAAGAAAGGTGATTTACCGGTTTGTGTTTTAATAAGTAGTTTACTTTGATTTATATTTAGTCATACTTTGGTCAAAATATCACAAGTAGCACAATATTTTAAGCCATACTTACTGACTCAAACTGTTTGGGTTTGTTAATTCCCTGCAATGTTCTTTCATTGCTATACTTGAATATGTTAATGTTAAATACATCTATTGGGAAATCAGTGATGTCCTGGACGTGGTGTATAGCATTGCAAATTCCACCATATATAATGTGTCAGTCAGAGCACTGATGCACCAAACTAAACTTCACATTCACTTTCTCCTGTAATAGATTTCATTGAATAAATCTTTAAAAAATTAATAAATTCATCATATTTGTTACAAGCTTACTACTTTTTTTAGGTGCCGTTTCACAGAAAAATATACTTAATCATGAGTAGAAATGTTTTACAAGTTACTGAGTGAAAATGTGCCACTTTTCATTGGCAAACTTATACAGAATAAATGTATATTAATAATGCATTTTTAATGAAATATCATTATTTGATCTTGAAGAGGTGCCTATAATGTCTTCTCATCTTTTGTTAAAAGTGAATATATTGTGTAAGCTGTTCAAGGGGTGCCCAAACTTTAAAATATATAGACTTGTCAGCCAAGCCAATCTATGCACTGTGTACCATTGTGAATTTAAATCAGATGTCTTACTCTGATTGCCCACTATGGCATTTGTGAAATAACATCATAATATAAAGAATAAAAAAGCAAACACAAAAATGAGTTTGAGAAACTAAGTTGTCTTTTTAATGTGTTAATTATCTTCACCTATCAGTTGCTGTCTTTAAACCTGAATGAGCAACGGTCATATAAACCTTTGGTCACCAACACAGACACATAGAGAACATGTTATTTCCTCTACTGAATCTGTCTTCTAGACAAACTAATATTCAGGATGGTTGTCTGCATACCAAACTCTAGATTGTCATCCATCCCCTTATACCTCGCTAGACTTACCAGGGTCACAGTATGCTATTGAGCATGAATGCACAATGTTTTATTGCATTGATTCCTTCTAGACTGGATAAACAACTTATGGTACAATTAGTCTCTAAAAACAACAAAAAAGAGGAAAAAACAGCATCAGAGCACTCTGGAACTGACAAATCTCCACTACTTTTTCAGCAGTCCCCTCCATGCTTTATGTGACACTGTGGAGGTTAACAGAAGTTGTGTGTTAGATTTAAGAAATCTAAACTAAATCAGAAAGTAGCTCTAATCAGAGGAATCAGTAGTGAAAAAATGGCCAGTCCGTAATTGACCATATTGTCTTTTTTCTGTTCATCCAAGGGAGAACTCATGCAATTGTATAACTCTTGCACAGAATATTCTTCTGAACAGCCACTAGTCCTCTATAGATCTGATGTATCTTTCATAAGCAGCTTCATCCATTAGTGCATCCAGTTCTTCTGGTACAGATATGGTCATTTTTATCAGCCACCCTGCATAGTGCAAGAACAACGTTATGTAGTAACATTAAAGAAATACTAACATGAAGGACACTCATGCTAATCACATCAAAAACCAGAGCACTTGCTACAGTAAAAACAGTAGTAAGAAACACAAAGCATGATCACAGTGGAGCTGAACTGTACAGATCATTTCATTTTAGAGCATTTCAGCTGTTTAAGATACTGAACACCAGCCTCCACATTCAAGCTTTAATTTAATCAAGAATGGATAGCTCACCATCTTTGTAGCAAGACTTGTTGACCAGTCCAGGATTTTCAGAAAGACCATGGTTGACCTCTGTCACTTCACCCGTTAATGGGGAATATAGTTCACTAGCTGCCTTCACACTCTCCAGAGCACCAAACTCATCTACACATACAAACACATACATACTCATGCACAGACCATATACAAATACAGTGGAACCTCTACTTACGAACTTAATCCGTTCCGTGACCCGATTCGTAAGTAGAAAAGTTCATTTCTCGAGTCAATTTTTCCCATTTAAAATAATGGAAAAGCAATTAACACGTTCCAGCCCCACCCTGAAAGTCACCCTTTTTGCACTGATATATGTTTACAAAACTCTCAAATTAGTAAAAAAAAATACAATGGTAACAGTAATAAAAAGAAATAAAGTTTTAAATGGTTACATATCGAAGACGTGACGACTGGCTGGAGGAGTAACACAGGCACTGGCTGTGTGACGGGAGGTGGGGGTGGGTGGAATAACGGAGAGTAGGTGGGTGAATGTGGGGAGACGAAGCGTAGATACGGCTTAACTTAGCACGAATTTCGATGTCTGCTATTTACACTAATGCTAAATTGCTGAAACTACTATTTGTTAATCTTAAAAGCTCACTCAAGTCTGGGCGCGCTGGGAGACTATTGGGGCCAGTGGCCATTTCCAGCCGCCGGCTCGGAGGAGGCTCGGGTTCGTTTCTAGGGTCATGGTTCATTGGTGGAGGCAAAAATATTCAAATGCCCGGTTCGTATCTTGGAAAGTTCGTTAGTAAAGGCGTTCGTTAGTAGAGGTCCCACTGTATATTTATGAACAGAAATCACTCGCAGTCATATTCAGAACTTTCAAATGAAGCAATTTAGATGTATGGTTATAGATGTAATAGATGCCTAGTAGAAAATATTACAAAGATTACCTGATTGGGAAAGCTTTGTGCCAACTTCAGGTAAACCACAGTATACCACATCACCCAAGGCTTCCTGAAATGTAAGAGACAAGAGCAAGCACACAAACAAGATACGTTAGTGACTGACTACAGTGATTGTATCTAAGCAGTTTTTTTTTTTTTCAATAGTTATTTATTTTCATAGGTCAATGGTACTACCCGCTGTACACTTGCTCAATTTAATGATCAACTAATTAACTCGTGACAACTTCACTTACCTGAGCAAAGTTACTGATGCCAACAGTGCCCACGCCATCCTCAACTCGTACCCACTCATGCTTGTCTGTGTACTTCAGTGCTACAGAGTGAAATGCACAGTGACAACAATGTGAGGGCTGGGACAAATTATTGTAAGACTCTCATTAAAGCTTCTGGCTAAAGCATGTGGTATGATCATAATAGTATGTCTCATAATATATATATAATGATTACATAATGAGGACAATGGTTCAGCAGTACAATACAGACTTTTTTTTGGTAAAATAACCAAAAGGGAAAAAAATGTAGTTGACCAAAAAAAAAAAAAAAAATGCAGTTTAAACTAAATTAGGAAAAACTGCCCACTGTACCAGGCGCTCCCCTTTTTGCTTCCTTACACGAACAGCTGATGATGAACAGACTCTGACTAGTTTGTATCTCTAATTATTTGGTAAGGTTGCTAAGGGAATATTTTTTATTTTAAAAAAATCTTTCCAAACTCTGTTCTTTCATTTCGCTAGAGCTATAACGCTAAAAGCTTGAGTAATTTCAGAAAATATTTGCTGGTCCAGATTAAAGCTAATTAATCAATTGTGGATTTTGTTCAGATTGGCTAGTTTGATGGTTCACAATCATAAATGACCTGCATCTGTTAGTAATGTGAATGAATCTGTCACATAAATGGCATACATGCACACACTGACATACTGTTTATGTGACCCTGTCCCAAATGGGTCCCAAAGCCCTGTGTAGTGCACAATGTTTGTCCTTAAATAACAGCTTCTACTACCAAGTTCTGTGCAATATGTCTAACACAAATCAATTTGTATTCAGCTGCACAGCTAATTTTTTAATATTCAGTGTATAACTCTGGTTCAGAAAGCATAGTTGAAGTAATCATGAAGACCTTCGAGAGGCTGAATACTGCTGCTGGTGCTCACTGATGATGATAGAAATAAGCACATGCATAGAGACAAAAAAGACGCATGGAATCCAATCTGAATGTTCACATTGATGTCACATGTTCATGCATCTGACACGTATCCAATTTAGGACCACATATGAAAGTGTATCAAATTTGAATGGGAAAGATTTTACATGTCCATGCATCCCTGAAAAACATCTATTTTAACATGGCCTAATAGTCCATTGTTTTTAAGGACATGAGATGAAGCATAACTTTGCTTAAATTTGTTATTATTATTATTGTTGTTGTTATAATTATTATGAAGAGTGCAGGACACGACTGTTGGTGTCACTGATACAGCTCTGGGGCAATGGGGGTCTGTCTATCACTTCTGGTCTCTGTCTGTGTGGAACACAGTGTTTGGTGTGTTCTCCCCGAGTCCACTGGGATTGCGCTTGTGCACTCCTAAGCCATGGTATAATTGAAGAACAGCGTGATATGGCCACATCATGTTGGGAAAATATTCAAATGTCATCATCATCACCACCATTATTATTATGAAGCTAGATAGTGCAGCAGTATGGCCAACTACTGTTTTCATGTGTATGCTCTAGCACTTTTTTAATCAAATTCCAGAACAAAATCTCACTTATTTGGTAACAAATCTTTATAAAGAGCCAGTTATCTCATTCACCAAGGCAACTTTATTTTTAATAAAAAACTGTTTCTCCTTGAAATTTAAGGTACTTATTGTAATCAAACTAACAATTGCAAGTTGTGTATGTATTAATTATAAATGATATGCAACTACTTTGTCATTCGCTGCGCCCACTGTATTCTTATAATTATTTGTTCATTTAAACAATTACGTGTTCGCATTATTTTGTTCGATTGAACTGGTCCAGTGCATCTGTTACACGGAACTGCATCCGGGCAGAGCCCTGGTCAGGACATTAGCAGACATGCTCAAGCTTTAGCCTTAGCCTTAACTTTAGGCTCGTTTTAAAATGTGGTTAAACCGCACGGATACTCTTTAGAACGATAAGACTTAACGAGTAAAAACGAGTTCAGCCCAGCTGTCTGAGAGGTAGATCTGCGAAGACTGGAACGTTTAAGACTCAGATAATAGGGTGATATTGTCCTGGTGGTATTTACCCTTCCACATTATATGGTGCAGTTGTTCCATTCAGAGGCTAAACACAACGATATTATTCACTGATACCTGAACAAAAGCGAGTAGTCACTGACAGCTCCCTTTTAAAACACGTTCTCGCCAACAGTCGGCCAGGAGACACGGCGTTTAAAGGTGAGACTCGGGGAAGAACATGAGTTAAATTCATAGAAACACAACGTAACATGACACACACCGCCATCTTCTCTCTTACGTGTAAAGTAGTGGACCAGTCGCGTCGCGCATTAATGCCGTCACAGGTCTTTTTTTTCCGTTACCCGGAAAAGGGCCAGGGTTCAACAAAATCAGCAACAGAGTAACATTAACACACACACACACACACACACACACACACACACACACACACACACACACACACACACATATATATATATATATATATATATATATATATTTTTTGTCAGGCACTTGTAGGATTCCAATCAGCAGCCTATGGACTACAGTCTGTTAGTGTAGAACTACACCGTGCTGCTGTAGCTGGGAGAATGGACAGTGAGTTATGAAGAAGCTATACAGGGTGGGCCATTTATATGCATACACCTTAATAAAATAGGAATGGTTGGTGATATTAACTTCCTGTTTGTGGCACATTAGTATATGGGAGGGGGAAAATTTTCAAGATGGGTGGTGACCATGGCGGCCATTTTGAAGTCGGACATTTTGGACTTTTGTTTTTCCAATGGGAAGAGTGTCATGTGACACATCAAACTTATTGGGAAGACTGGGAGAAGGGGGATGCATTGACAACCCAACACAATGTGTAGCACTTTGAACACAATTTATAAGTGGTCAGAAACTTGTAAATAACTCATGAAAGAATAAAGTTACATTAAAACCAAGCACATCATTGTTTTTCTTGTGATGTGTCACATGACACTCTTCCGATTGAAAAAAACAAAAGTTGGATTCAAAATGTCTGACTTCAATTATGTATTTTGTTTCTCCCTTTACATATTTGTGATGAGATGAAATGACAATAAAGCTGACTGACTTTTCGAATAAAAGTAACCCTTTATACATAAAAATTTGATTCTTAGAATGTAAGACAAATATTGGAGTCCTAAATAGATTAATTTGTATATAAAACCTAGGACATAAGAGTAAAACAACAGCAGCACATGTTTGTTATCATAATTAATTACCTTTTTACATAGGGTGACCATATTTGAGTTTTCAAAAAAGAGGACACATGGGGCATGTTGGCAGCACAAATGCTTCCATAACCATGCAACTATACATAAACAGATACTCTTTAACAAGATAAATAACAAATGCCTTTTTGGAAAGATTCCTTTCCATTCAACATTTGGCCCTAAGCAAAAATAATAAAATAATATTTTTGTTATTTCTTGACAGTTTATTATCATTAAGACCTGTTATATGCTGTTCATACCAAACTTCAAAACTGAAGTCCTGTATTAAAGCGACTTGTTTACGCCAGAAAACTCATCGTCATAAACAGAAACTGACGAGTCTAACTTTTAACTGTGTTTTTAAAACGTTACTATAACCAAGTAACACATTTTATCAACCAGAGGAAATGCAGACTTGATAAAAGATCCAGAAGATCATCGCTAGGATCCAGACATTTATGTAAAAATACATATATTTAATATTTTATAATGTCTGGCTGATAAGACGTGCTGTATGTGAGACCTATAATTCAGTCTCTCTTTTGTTCCGATTTTAATAATCCGGAGATTTGGCCTGTTTTCTTCTGAAGTTAATGTTAAACAGAAAAAGAAACTATGCAGATGTAACTTGATTAACTCAGAAAGTCAGTAACGGTCAGGTGTGTGCGTGTATTTGTGTCGTTATAGGGACAGAAGTGACGACTTTCAGTTTTTTTAAATATAGAGCAGAACGCGAAACGCTTCCAAATACGAAGAAGAGACTATGATAAATGACCTTAACAACTTTCAACACATTTCTGTTTGAGGCTCCAGTAAAACAATGTGATGTGGAGCGGAGCTCGGCTGAAAGTGATGTAAGCACAAGAAGGTGCGCGCAGCGAAGTGTGTCCCATTTCTGCTCTGAGCTCCGACCCCTTGAACACTTGATCCCCGCGCGCCCCTTTTGCTCACCTACAACAAACATCATCATACGTCATCGAAGTGCACACCTAAAGAAAGAAATTAGGACTTTTTGTAAGAATTGGGGCGGGGGAAGACGGTGGACGGCAAAATCCCGGACAGTTTTGGAATCCCGGCCGGACGCATTTTTTAAGTCCCGAAAAAGGACATGTCCGGCAATAAGAGGACGTCTGGTCATCCTATTTTTACAGGACATTTAAGTTAAATATGGTAATCTAATGAGGATTAGTCTTTTAGACTTTTAGACCTGATGCTTTCATTATAATCACCAATATAAAATAGTAAAGCAGTTTTTAAACTTGTATTATTTGCAAGATACATAGACATATTCTGCTTTGCCACTATTCAGAAAGTTAGCATATGTTTCCTTTTCTTGGACAATGACAGGCGTAACTCCTGATGGCTATTGGCTGAATAAATGACTGACAATAATATTGTGTATCTGATTGACTCCAGTCAAAAAAGATGGACAGCCTCTCGGGTACTGGTTCTTACACTTGGGCATCAGTGCTAATCGGCCCCACGTCCCTGTCCCTTAATTTGATTTCAGCAAGTTGGGAACCTTAGTTTAAACCTGACAAAGGCTGATAAATTTTATTTAGCCAATGGCAGTCTTAATTTTGATCTTTCTTACTTACCTTAGTCATCATCGTTTTCCCTCTTATAACCTTCCTCATACAAGCACTATGCCAAATTTCTTCTTGATCTGACATGGATGCTGAGATACTAGCTTTTAAAGCGCCCCTTATAGGTAAATTGGTGCCAAACTTTGTGGCCTATCTTAAAATCTCACGAAGTATATTATTGTTTTGTTAGTTGTGTCGGGGCGGCACGGTGGTGCAGCAGGTAGTGTCGCAGTCACACAACTCAACAGAGGTTGTGGGTTTGTGTCCCGCTCTGGGTGACTGTCTGTGGTTTCCTCCGGGTGCTCCAGTTTCCCCCCACGGTCCAAAAACACGCTGGTAGGTGGATTGGTGACTCAAAAGTTTCCTTAGGTGTGAGTGTGTGTTGCCTTGTGCCCAATAATTCCGTGTAGGCTCCGGACCCACCGTGACCCTGAATTGGATTAGTGGTTTCAGACAATGAATGAAAATTGTGTCAGATCAATTGTAAGCAATAGTGATCTATAGCCATGTGAACTATGATATATAAGAATTGAAAATTCAAGCAGCCTTGAATATCTCAACAGTATCAACAAAACAAGAAGCCCAGGATTCAATATTTGTATATATACTGCTGATGATATGCTTCAATACTGAGACAATCAGTTTTTTTCCAATATTTATCTTCATTATAATGCAGTTTTCTCACCTGTACACCGAGCGCTCCGGTCTCCAGCGCCATGATTGGCCAATCCTGATACAGGGGGTGGGCTTTGTCCGAATATGGGTGGAAAAAGAAAAAAAGAGTGGCTCAGTTTCCAGCTCTTTGAAAAAAAAATGGGAGTGGTAGGTGACTCGATGTGCACGAACGCACATCCCTCTATGAAAGCCCCTTTCTTTACAGCCGTTTCTGTCGACTTTGAAACCTTTATTTAACAGCTGACACATATATTTGCCTAAATCCACGACAATGCCATCGTAATTTTAAATGATTTCCATACGGACTCTGCCCTGAGATGAACGAACAGCGGGAAGTGAAACTGCTTTTTCTCTGGACACTTTTCATCTTCACACTGTTCGCACTGCAAGGTGAGTAAAGAAAGTAACGCTGAATGATGCATTTCTCTAAAGGGTCATGGTGCAGTTGTATGTTTGCCACAGTTTACAACTTACTGAAAGATTCACAGAGAACATGGGTTATTCTACAGTGTAAAACTTTTAGACTTCATTTAGATTTATTAAGATGAAAGACATTGTAGCAGACGTCACAATACATTAATTGTCCCCTTGTGTGGTTCGTGATGACTGTTGACATTTGTAAAGTCCATTAAGAATTGTTTAAATGGGTATGCATATGCCAGAAATTTCATTTCAGTCACTCAATCCACATTTAATAGCTAATATGTCTCTTTTTTAATTAATGTATTTATTTTTTTGACAAAAATTAGAATAACAGCTTCAGGTCCCATACATTTAAAATGTGGGTTTAATCAAAGTGTTTGCTAAAGTAGCATTGGCTAGATCTTTTTACTTCTGATCGTATTTAAGTTTTAATGATATTTTATTTTCTACTTTCTTAAGCTATTCTAAACATATCAGATCTTTGCCATGAGTTTATGTATCTTTTAAGGTCATTAAAATTATGATGAATCTATACTAAATCCAGATTTGTAATTATGCAATTTAATTTGTAATTTAAGACTTTGTTAAAAACTTATTTGGTGTTATCTTTTTTGTCTATCAACAATGGGTATTGTTCTTCATGCTTAAAACATGTGAGTATCATATGAGTTAATGTAACTTTTTTCTGTTTAAAGGATTTTTTTGCCAGGTATTAAAACCAGAAAATAACTTCCATAGGTAAGTATTTTTATACTTTGGGAAAGTTGTAAAAGAGAGAGAGAGAGAGAGAGACTGAACAATCATTTTGATGTTTCGTTAAACCGCCCTTAGTTTAAACTTAACAATAATTCCTGTGGTAGTGGTAGATGGATATTGAAAATATTCAATCATGAAATGCAATTAAACTTCTTTCTTCAACATCACCACGCACCTTCCTTAAAGTGACTGTGTGGCATCTTAAGTAACTCAAAAGCAGCACTCTCACCGTCACTGTGCTTTTAATACTGCTCTCTTTGTGTTGGTTCTAAAAGGAGGGTTAATGCACTGCGCCAGAAACGAGATCTCTTCCGTGAGGAGGTGAGTATACCTAAGAGAAATTGTCTAGGGAGAGAGTGGAGCAACCACACACACTAAGGCACTCTGCATGTTGACAAAGCTGTCTTTGTAGAGTTAGCACAAATGCAACAGCACTAAGAGCTCAGCTCCCAAACGTCTGCCGCTGTCATACCATCTTAAAAAAGCCTTGACCCTGTCTCACAACCATATCTAAAAGCTCTTTTGCCAAACATGGAATTATATCATTCAGGTTCAGACAAAAATAAAAACGCTATAAAAACGTTCAATTAGAGCTTTTCTCATTTACAGTATCATTTCCTTTGCAGACCTTCAGTGCAGTGCTTTCTGATTCAGCTCTCCCTCGAAGTGTCCTTCACAATTACACAGCTCGAGATGCCTCTACAGGTAACACAGAGACACAGACAGTCAGGGTTTCTTGCCTGTTTTATTTCTCCTTTGGGGATAGGTTAAACTGATTTATATTTGGATGTTTTAATGATGAGTTGGTGTGATTACCTTTTTTCAAAGAATATTGCGGGTGTCTTAATGGTGGCTGGTGTCAGGACGGGGGCCACTGTGACTGTGCTCAGTTCCAGGCTCTGGGAGACCGATGCCAAATCAGTGAGTAATGTCACAAAGTAGACACATGAAGAATTTTGCAAACAATTCAGAGGATGGAAAAATGATATTGTATACATTTTGAGAAACGCTTCATTGCTTGATTGTCATTACTTAATCTATATATAATAAAAATAAATTACAAATATAAGTGGTGCTTTCATTTTCTTGAATCAGAATAGATTTTAATGATAAATAATCAGTGGCACATCTAGTAGTGTTGCTGTCACACAGCTCCAGGGTATTAGGGTTGTGGGTTTAAACCTGCTTCAGGTCACTGTCAGTGAGGAGTTGTAGCAAACCCCATCTCTAACAGGAACTGTGGGCTTTGGAAACCACAACTACGGAGGCAGTAATGTTGAGCGCTGTTCAGTCGTTGTGTATTTGCAAGTTTTTTTTTCTCTTTGATCGAAACACCACACATCAATTGGCCACCAATCCATTTGAACCTCTTCAAAAGACCACTGTGTAATTTTGCATTACACCATTATGAGTCAGATAAAAAATCATGTGATCACTGGTGTAAACTGGAGATTTTATAGATGGTTGTTTTGTGCTGAAAGTTTGCATTTCAACAAGATTGACAAGTCTCTGGCCAGTCAGCACCTACCAGGCATGTTTAGCCCCGACTCAGCTCGCATGGTGCCACAAGCAACAATTATTAAAAAAGTACTGATTCCAGGTACCAGATTTACCTATTGGAAAAGCAAAAAGGTTGAGGCGAGCTGAGCAGGTACCATTCAGTAGTATGTGTCATACATTATCATATATGTGAAAAAGCTACTGTTTAAAACCTTACACTTGTTATAGACTGACATGCCAAAAGTCTTGAGATAGCAGTTTGTAAATTTATTATAAAGTGGTGTTACCTCAGGGGATGGTTTGGAAATGCAAAAACCTTTATAAGTTGTGACGTGTAATTATTGAATTTGATGATAGAGGGTTACAGACAGATGGGACATTCTGTTCCAAAAGTCGTGCATGTATTTAAAATTCATTGATCCACAGTGGCACATGTGTACCAGGAATGGGTCATAGAAGGCATTACCACCCACAGTGGACAAAGCAGTTTCTGCTCTAAAGTGACTGGAAAAGGATCGTGACTGAAGGAGTCTAGCTAGATTAGTTCATTCAAACAGACAAGCGATTCTGTCAGAAATCAAATCAACATACTATGCAGGACACCCCACCCACATATTCTGCAGGTCAGTGCAGTGTTTCCATGGGATGTGGGAGCAAAAGGCACACCAGTGTGCCTGGGTGTCCATGGGTTCTGTGTCTGGTGTTGTGGTGTTAATAGAGTTACTCCAGTCGGTCTTCTGATCCCATATCTCATGGAAGCTGAAGAATGTTGCACTGAGGGGATACTATGGGATATATGTGTGGGGCTTCCTGCATTGAATGTGGATGTGTTTTCTCCAAAGTCACTTGTCTAATTGCACTGGGAAATCTAGCAAAAAAAATTGAAGAATTCATCTTCAGCACTTTAATACAGTGTGACTTCACCTTGGAAGGCCACTGCTATTGCACAGTGTATCTGGAGTCTTTAATTCTGGCATTGACATAATGAAAACCCAGTTAAAAAATGCACAAAATATACAATACACTTAATTAAATCTATTTATATATTTAAAGATATATTATTCATTCATTCATTTTCTGCAGCCACTTATCAAGTACAGGGTCGTAGTGGGTCTGGTGACACACAGTCACAACTATGGACACTTTTGAGCAGTCAATCCATCTAACAATGTTTTTGGACTGTGGGGGTAAACCCGGAGCACCCGGCCGAAACCAGTGCAGACACAAGGAGAACACACCAAATTCCTCACCAAAAGTCACCCAAAGAAGGGGAGCTCGAACCCACAACCCCAGGACCCTCGAGCTGTGTGACAGCGACACCACCCTTTTGCTCCACTGTGCCGCCCCATATGATATTTATATATGTAAACATTCCATACACTATGAATTTATTCAAACTTGTATTTTATTTTTTTTTTATTTATTTATTTATTATTATTATTATTATTATTATTATTATTATTACTATACATTTTATTACTGTTTGATGTTCATCTCAGTTCCCAACCTGGGACGGGAGAGGGATGGAATATGTCGTTCGTGGGGTCAGTACCATTTTGAGACGTTTGACGGAATGTACTATTACTTCCCTGGAACATGCTCATATATTCTGGCCAAAGACTGCCACTCAACAGAGCCTCAGTATACTGTGTGGGTGAGTTACTGTCCATTACTTACACAAGGCTGACTTGAAGAATCTGACTTTTGAACATTCCCATCCACAATACACTAATGGCATATAAATGCAACCCCCAAACCCTAAAAAATTTAATGTGTGCTTAAATGATCACATACTAGTATCAAACATGCAGCAACAACATCTGTGTAGGTTGTTAGGTTATTTCAAATAGATTTGCTTATGTTGATAGTGACACTGTAACCTATCTGGGTTTATGTTTCTAGTTTAATTCTGTGCAGTGTAAATTTGTCATCAGTGTACTATTCTATGAATAATATTTGTCTTGACCCCAAGTTAATTAACTAATCATTTTACGTTGATTTGTCCCTTTCACATTACACCTGTATCTATTATTCCCTCTTCTTACTCTGCCTCTTCTTCTCTTCTGTCCTCTTTCTCTGGTTTTCCTTCACAAACTCACCTTCTTCTTGTTTCTTTCCTTCTGAATTGTAGGTTCATAACAGTCGTTCCTGTCATGATTCAGTGTATTCCTGTCCTCGTGCTCTCAGTCTGTTCTTTCCTAATGAGGAAGAGATTCACATTAGTGGCTACCAGGTGCTAAAGGGGGAGCAGAGGTAAGCTTGAACATCAGAAATAAGCAAAGACATCCTCAAATATGTATTACTCAGTGGATGATGAAAAGAAAGGAATGATCTTTCACAAGTGCTCTTTGCTCCTTTGATCTCATATTTGTCTTGTCATTTGCTGCTGCAGACTGACCCTGCCCCAGACTGTGCATAATGTGTTTATTGAGCGTCTAGCTGACTACATCCTGGTGAAGAGCACATTTGGCTTCTCTCTGGCATGGGATGGAAGCTCCGGGGTCTACCTCAAAATGACAGAGGGCCACAAAGGCCGGCCTTGTGGACTGTGTGGAAACTACAATGATGATGGATCAGATGATCTCAGCAGCAGTCATGGTGAGACAAATAGACTGAGAAGCATTTATCGTATCTCTCAGCGACCATTTGAGGCTAATTATATTAGGTCTGAACATAGCTGGCTTAGATCGAGCACACTCAGATTGTGACTGGACCAGTCTTGTAGATCAAAGAGAGAATTCAGGTATTTTAAATCAGTTCAGTTTATTAGAAATACAGATAAATTGTAATAGATCAGTTCTGTATTCAACATTGTATATTTATTGTATAATAAATTGATATAATATTCCTGAAACACTGACATGTTGTGGTTATCTTTCCTGCTGTGTTTAGGCATGAACTCTGAAGATGTTCCTGAGTTTGGCAACAGCTGGGCTGTACACCTTCCTCATGAGCATCCATGTTCTGCTGTAGATGATGACTTCCCTGGCCCGTGTTCATCTGAATCAGATATGGATGTATGTCCATGTCATAATAGTTCTGGTGTCAGTGAATGCTTTAGAATATTATTGTAAAACAGCCATTAATTTACAGCATTTTGTAGGTATAAATGAAGTCTTACATGTTGAATTATGTCTGATTACCTGCAGAAATTTAGACATTTCATATTTAAAAGTAATTTAATGTAAACTAATGTTTATGTCACAGGATGCCATTGAGAAGTGTAGTGCTTTGCTCTTCTTTCCCTTTGTATCCTGTCATGAGAAAATTGACCCAAATCCTTTTGTTGCCAGCTGCGTTTCAGACTTATGTGTGTAAGTAAAACGTGTGTGTGTGTATGAGAAAAAGTTTGAGTTTGAGTATTACAAATAATCAGTTCAGCAAAGTTGACCACACTTTAAATACCATTTAAAATGCATGTCACAGTCTGCAGATTAGATCTATCTTGTTGTCTTCCTCTGTGTATGTTTCTTTCACTCTACCTTTAGACTCTAACATTCCACACTATGCAATTACTACAGGATTATGCTAATTAAAGCTATGAAATTACTTACAGGGTGATAGTACAGTGTGTGTGCGTGCTTATGTGTGTTCTTTTTGTGTGTTTGGGTGGGTATGTTAGATTGGATTAGATTGATTAATGTGATGACATAGCAATTGGGGTTATGAGTAGGATCAGGTCCAGCTGCTGAGTGAGATGGCAGGAAAAGGCTCAGATTCCAGAAACTCTCAGTGCAATATGATATTCCTTCAGCTTTTTTTAAGTTTAGTGACTACATTTTATATTTGAACCGATTCTGAGGCTAATCTATTTATCTGCTGCTGCTAGGCTAAAATGTAGTTATGACAGAATATAGACATTTGTGCAATTTTCTGCATGATGAGTGTATATTAGGTTTATTTATTCATTTATCAGAGACAATGCATATTAATTAACATTTCAGTTTACACTTGTGTAGTGCAGTGTAGGGTTTTACATTTCTTTTAAATTATTTAACATGTCTGAAATTACCTTTATAAAATTCCCCTTCAGATTTTACAATGTCCACATGTTCCATTTTCATCAAGTTACATACATATAATTCAGGGATGCACATTCACTATGACAAAAAGAAATTAATACAGATCAGGGAGTTATTTTAGAAAGTCTTAAATGTCTTAAATTTAATTAAAAAAGTTCTGTGCGTATTACATTTAAGTTAAGGATTCATTCATGCTCCCTGTTTCTCCAAATAATGCTTTTTTAACACTATAAACTATTCATTTTTTAAACAGCTCCAATGATAAGGACACATTTTGCCGAACACTGGTTGAATACACCAGAGCTTGTTCCCATGTCGGCTACCCAGTGCGGGAATGGAGAGACAGCTTTCCCACGTGTGGTGAGTCTACCTTGGCACATTTGCTAGGCAGTCTCAATATACTTATAGCTAAGGGCAGTAATTCCTGGGCAAGGAACTGGAATGTAAAAGTTAATAAAGCTTAGTTTGATGACCCACAGCTTTATTCAGCTGAATGATGGCAAAACAGAGGTTATATTGTTTGGTCCCACCATATTATCCAAGATCTTAAAGAATAATTAAGGCTCTTTTAAAAACACATGGTAAAAATCTCTGGGCCATTTCTGATTCTGAATAAAAATAAATAGCAAATAAATGCAGTGATCAAGCACAAGTTTCTTCAAGCTCCAAATTAAAATAATTTCTTAATGCTTAAGATCTGGAAAAAGTCATTCATGCTTCTGTTACATCTAGACTGGATTACTGTAATGCATTCTATCTCAGAATTAACAAAGTGCCATGACACATTGCATGTGTATCATTAGTTCAAAATGGTGCAGCCAGTGTACTTACAGATAAGAAGAAAAGAAGGCATTTTACTCTAGACTTGGCATCCTTGCACTGACTCCCAGTGCATTATAGAATCCAGAATAAAGTACTTTTTCAAAGCTTTGAATGTACTTGCACCTGCACATGTTGTGGACATGGTTTGTATGTATGGGCCCTCAAGACCTTTAAGGCCTGGTGCCCAATCAGTTTTAACTGGTCCAGGGTAATCGTGCCTTTGCTGTTGCCAAGATGTTGGGATGGTCTCACAAGTGACATTAGACATGCTCTATCTGTGACTGTTCTTATATCCAAGATTAAAACACATCGTTTTATCAATAAGTGTAAAGCAATTCTCCCATTCGGCAAATGTTTAATTGTTGAAAAGTGGATTGAGGACTGTGTTAAAGTGTGTGTCTTGTGTGTGAAAGTGGTAAACTGAAAGTGCACATCTTTGTTTCCCTCCCCTACTTTCTTACTATACGTATTTGGCAGCGTTACAATTTTAAATAGTATGCACATGTTATGCTTTAATACTGGTGTATCATATGTTGCAGAAGATGGATGTGAAGATAGCTTTGTCCATAGAGACTGTATCAGCTGCTGCCCCCCTACTTGTACCTTTGAAAAAGAGTGTCTGGGCACCAACCTGCACTGCCTGGATGGCTGTTACTGTCCTGATGGTGAGGCTTGTGCTATAATAATCTCTTATAGTTCTGTATCTCCTTAGCATTACACAAACACACAGCACAGCAAACATAAAGCTGAAACTGCATAAAAAACTTCAGTTCATTCACAGCATTTCTCGTTTCCTGTCTTGTTCTGTTTTCTGCTCTCAGGCATGATTCTGCAGAATGGTTCATGTATAGCAGTGTCTCAGTGTCCCTGTGTATATCATGGCACATCCTATCCTTTGGGCCATGTCCTGGAGCAGGGATGTACTGTCTGGTAATAATGATTTAAGTATTTAACTTATAGCTTGTTGGTCAATGAGATTGAACCTTAGATCACATCAGGTTTCCTCAACCCTCAAAAATATACTGACACATGTCTTCACTAGATGTTTTCAGGAATTTCAGACTTTTCAGTTATTGCTGTGAGACTATTCTCATTGGTCGATAAGATATGCTGCACTGCCTGTATCACTCAAAGTACTTTCATTCACAATTTAACTAAATCTAGGCGGGGATCTGTAAACTTTAATCTCTATGCTGTAATTTGATTTTCAGTGTCTGCATGGGAGGAGTATGGAACTGTACTGAAAACAACTGCACTGGTAAGAAATGTGTCTTCTTTTTCTTTTGGCATCTTCCCCTTCATGACACCAGGGGCCCCTTCGCCAACGCTTTGTGCCCGATGGGCATTGCACTGCACCTCTACTCTGGATCTCGCAGGTGCTGGGCCCACATGATGTTCCCACGGGCTAAGCCCAGCCAGGTTACGTGGGCTTCCCAGCTACAAGGCGCTCGCTTCAGACACTACCCCCAGGCCTGGCTCCAGGGCTAGGTCCCAGTAACCCTCTCCTGGGCAGGATACATTTACTTCCTTTTCTACTGATCATAGGGTTGCTTCCTTGATCATGTTTGTCTGGGTCTTCAACGCTGCTTCTTTGTGTTAAGAGGAGCCATTTAAGGTGGTTCGGGCATCTGATAAGGATGCCTCCTGGACCTCCCACTGGAGGTATACAAGGCACATCCAAATGGAAGGAGGCCCCAGGGTTGACCCAGGACACGCTGGAGGGATTACATCTCTCAGCTGGCCTGGGAATACCTGGGCCTCCCTCAGGAGGACCTGGTGGAAGTTGCGGTGAACAGAGATGGGCTTCTTTGCTTGGCCTGTTGCCACCATAGTGCTGAAATGGATTACGCAGAAAAAATAATGATGACGATGATGATGAAGATGATGATTTTCCCTTTCATTTTTGTTTCTTTGTTTGCTATAGTTGAATGGCTAATATAATGTGAAGAAGAAGTTCTCAAGTTCATGTTTTGTGGAGATACATATGCTTCTTTATCCTGGTGACATTCTTGGTAAAGCGTGTGTGTGTTTGATCTGCAGCAGAGTGCACAGTGGTGGGTGACACACATGTGACTACATTCGATGGGCGCATATTCATGCACACAGGCACATGCCAGTATGTCCTAGTGAAAAGCCGTGGCAACACCAAATTCACAGTCACACTGCAGTATGCCGCCTGTGGAGAGGTAAGACGGTCTGTATTTTATACAATTTTCAATTCTTATGTGATTTAATTTGAGGTTTATTATTTTTTGTGTCTGCCGAATTGTAATTATATATTTTATATGTTTCCCAGTCCTGTCCTTTGAGACCCCCTGTTTGCATACTTTAATATTTTCCCCTCTCCTCCTTGACCACTTTATTCTTATTGGTGTCCTCTAGATGCAAACCAACATTATAAAGTTTTAAATTTTGATGCATACAAAAATTCACATATTTGACACATTTTATTAAGTGTTTGATAACATTTTGCACTCAAATGTCTTAGCATTATACAATTGTGCCACAATCTCATTGTTACTACATGTGAATGATATATGTCTTTGTTATGGTAGTATGTCTGTGCAAACCTGTGTCTAATTTGATTTGTTATTTTTGCTAATCAGTCTCAGGAACATTCCTGTTGCCACTCAGTGACTCTAGTAGTAGATGAAGATGTCAACAGGCAGGTTACTCTTACCAGAGAAGGAGAGGTCATCATTGGAGCCAGCATGGCTGTCAACTTACCATACACAGACGGTAAGGTCACCTGTGTTTTAGAATTTTAAAACTGATGGATCTGATAGAAATTAAAAACAAATTAGGATCTGTTTGAGAACTCCTGTAATGAAAATGATTAAAAAACAACTGAAGCTGTCATGTCAAACTTTTCTTTGGTTCCACAGCTACAGGAACTTTTGAACATTAGAACATTTTGAGCAATGTGACAGCGACTGCTACATATATTTGGTACTTGTGTGAGATTAGACCTCCTAGGATTCTACCTGAGCAAAGGAACAAGTCTGCAATTTATTTTTATTTCTAAGTTTGCTTTATTTTAACTCAGTTAACTCAGATAGAAATTCTGTTAACTGTCAAATGTGCACTGCTAGCACTGCCATCAGTTAGAATACAAGTGCACTCAATTGCTTTCCTAAGACTCGAGTATTAAGTAGCATTAGCCCAGTTCAGTTTTGGTCCATGAATATATTGATGACCATTTCCTACAAGTCCTAATATTTACATAAATGTAAATATTTGTTTTACTTAATTGAACTTACCTGGTGTGTAGAACTTAACAGTTTGTTTGGATATATGTGAATATGTGTTTCAGATGTGGTGGATGTGCGGAGACTGACATCTCTGTTTGTGGGCCTGCGTGCTGCTTTTGGGCTGAAGCTGCATTATGACTGGCAGGGTGGACGAATCTATGTGCAGCTGGACAGCACCTGGACAGGCTCCACCCTGGGCCTCTGTGGAACTCTCAATGGAAACCTGCGAGATGATTTCTTGTAAGTATCTGTCTGCATTGTGTTACTTTTGGAAGTCAACATGAAATCCAATTTGGTGGAAAACAGAAAAATACTGCAAAATTCCCTTAGACTGTTCTTAAGAAAAACTGTGCATTGGACTTTATTTTAGAGGGGACCTATACTGAAGAATTACTTTGGATAAAGTGCATAAAATAACAGTTGTTCAGTGCATTATCACATAAATTTGAGTATCTGTAGTGTATAATATCCATTAAACTGTCAAATAAAACAACCCAGTTCTAAACCCAACCCTAAATCTGACAGCTTGGGATAAAATGAGTTGTAAAGTGCAGGTACTTTAGAGTCATCCTGCCTTGTTGTTTTTAATGTGTGGGTGCTATTTATATATTGCATTGTATCGCAGTAAGTATATGACAGTAAGAGG
Organism: Hoplias malabaricus; assembly: GCF_029633855.1. Classification (NCBI taxonomy): domain Eukaryota; kingdom Metazoa; phylum Chordata; class Actinopteri; order Characiformes; family Erythrinidae; genus Hoplias; species Hoplias malabaricus. Next base: position 14,227,611 of record NC_089810.1, on the reverse strand, counting down.
GTATGTAAATCTATGTAATCCTGAGTTATGCTATCTCCAGATCCCCAGCTGGTATGATAGAAGGCACACCACAGCTGCATGCCAATGCATGGAAGGTTTCGTCAGCGTGCACCAGCCCAGTTAATATCCCTGTCATTGACCCCTGCGAGATGAACCAACAGAACAGTATGCACATAAAGTCACACCAAGCTTATTTTAAGTTCAATAATGTATAAAAAATGTGTTGATCCCTTGATACTTATCAGCTTGTTTTAAAAAGGAGTTGACAGGTTTTGGTATTTATAAACATGTTTGTAAATGGTCATGGTTATATTGATACAGTAATGGACTGTTTTGTTACAGCATACTATGCCTCAGTGTGTGATGTTCTTACTGGAGAGGTCTTTGCTCAGTGCCATGCATATGTGAGTCCTGGCATGTACTATCAGCAGTGCCGCTACCAAGCATGCCGCTGTGGGAATGGATGCATGTGCACTGTGCTGTCCCACTACGCCTACATCTGCTCAAAACACCATGTCACCATCAACTTTAGAGCACATGTTTCGGAATGCGGTTTGTATTTCTTCAACTTGCTACACTGTCAGAAAATCTGTCACTGTGGTGGTACATTTAGCTGTACCTGTGGTGGGACCCCCAAGTGTACATATTCAATACCTTTAATTAGGGAACAAAATTGTATTCAGTTATAATTGTATATTTTAAAATTGTGTTGATTTCATATGACCGAGGAATTATATAAAATTATTTTAGATTACAAATATTCACCTCTTCTTCTACAGACAGGAATGCACTATACCTTTGGGGAACACACCTGGACTTTAAAACTTCTTTTGTACCTTTAAATGTACATTTACACTGCTTGTATCTGTAGTGACCAATAATGTACCTCTACTGTACCTTTTTTCTGAGGATTTTAACCCCTTTAACTGTTTAACTAATCCCCTAATTGTACTGTGTGTGTGTGTAGGTATGGTGTGTTTGGGAGGGATGATGTACCACTTGTGTACATCATCATGTGGGAGGACATGCCATTCGGTGAGCCTTGGGGAGGTGTGTGATGGAGACTGTGCTGAAGGATGCAGCTGCATGGATGGAATGTTTTATGATCATGCAAGGCAGCGCTGCATACCACTGTATGTCCCGGTACCCATATACCCATGTTTAATGTTGCAATCACTGTAGTCAAGAATTAATCCGATTGGCCTATAATTTTTTTACATTTTTTTTCATTCATTCACTCATTATCTGTAACTGTTTATCCAGTTCAGAGTTGAGGTGTGTCCAGAGCCTACCCAGAATCATTGAGCACAAGGCTTTAATTGTTTTTAAAACCTATAATTTTACTCTATGTTGCAAAGTCACATACCTTGCCTTCTTTCTGTAGTTCTCAGTGCCATTGTTATTTCATGGGCTCCGTGTTCCAGCCAGGAGAAGTCTCTTTTAGCTCCTCTGGGCCTTGGTGAGTGTGTATCAGTGTTTTTATATCTCTGTAATTATTGTTTTCGTATATTATCAGAATAATATTGACCTTAGTTTTGTAGGAAAACAGATAAAGAGGACACCAACAGTGTCGAAATTGCCATCTTACAAGGCCCAAAAACATTTGTTGTTATTTCTGTAGGAATAGGTGTAGTGCTAGGTTAATATAGCTAAAGATACTGAGTTCTGTTCAAAAATCCAAAATATATATATATATATTTGCATAATCCAACTGGTGCTATTTCGTATCTGTTTCATAACCTTCACTACTGTTGCATAATATACAGATATTAAAATATAGTAAGGTTAGATGTATGAAAAATGTGCCTGGTAAAAAATATACTATATATATATATATATATATATATATATATATATATATATATATATATACAATGATATACAAATGATCTAAAAAAACTAAAAAAAAATTACACACGCTTTTTTAACTACCATTTTTTTGTGATGTAGAAAATTCAGACTAGATATATTTTCACATTTAATGTGAGCTATAATCTGTGCAATTTAAAAACAAACTGAAATAATTTAGAGGGGAATTAATATAAAACACTTAAATTATATTAAATATATAAAGTGGATAAAATAAAGCACTGGCTTCAAACAGTAACTTACCAAGTATTAAGCACCTCTCTGAAATCAATGAAAACATATTTATGCAACATTGGTATTTTATGTTTTTTACTTTAATTTTCCCCTAATTTATTTCAGTTTGTTTTTTAATTGAATAAGATTATATGTCACATTAAACATGGGAAAACATCAGAAATTATTTTTGACATCACAAACACTTGGCATGGGATTTTATGCTTTTTTGTAGTAGCCACTGTTAAAATGCCTGGTGTTTGTAATGTCAAAAATAATTTCTGAACGTTTTCTACACCTGGCATTTTCATGGTGTGGTATGCTACCAGCAAATGTTAATGCAGAGTGTCAGGGGTCCACGTGATGATGCATGCTATATGTGATTTTTACCAGTCTCTGCCGAAATGCCCGTATGGAGTGTGTGCCAGAAGAAAGAGGTAAATCTGAAACTGTCACCTTTTCAAACTTCAATTATTGAAAGTAGCTTTTGCAATTTTAACAACCTTTTTGACCCAGGCTAAAGGATCTAAGATTTTCTGGTTTATATTTGCAATAACTATGTGCTTTAGTACATTTCTGATCTATGATTCACTCAGGGTTACATTTCCACATTTTATGTGTGTCAAAAATATTTCTCAATTATTTTTGTTTATACTGCAATATGGCGATTGACACCATTGACTATGTAGAACGTGGCATATTTTAATTGCTTAATTAACAAACTGTAGTGCTTTCTCACTTTAATTCACTCTTTTATTCTCTCAGAGCCTGAGCGAAGAGATTGCCCAAATGGGAAAGTTTACTACAGCTGCAGGGGCCAGCTTGGGGTGGGGCCGTCTGGTGTGGGGGTGGCCTGTGAATTGACCTGTAGGAATCTGATGTTGAATCTCACCTGTCCCCCCATGACCCCCTGTGTCCCAGGGTGTGGATGTCCTGAAGGGTACTGTCATTTGTCTCTGTCTCTAAAGGGATGTAGTATAATTGGTTCACATAACATCACATGTCTAAAAAATGTTAAAATGCTTAAATGTTGTACATGTGTATGTGTATTTTAATATTTGTGCAGGTTGGTTGGTCATAATGGAGACTGTTATTATCCAGAAAACTGCCCATGTGCCTGGCTAGGTTTGGAGTATCTTCCAGGGGAGACAGTGGACACTCCTTGCTATCGTTGGTCAGTGAGTTATTTTATTCTTTCTTTCTTGTGAATATTACATCTTGTGTGATTGTTTATAATTTTTCTGTAATTCTGCCCACAGTGTGTGCCATCGTGGGTTCTTTAACTGCACATACTTTCCCTGTCCAGCCGTCTGCACCATCTACAGTGACCGCCACTACCACACTTTTGATGGCTTGGAATATGATTATGTCAGTGACTGCCAGGTCTACTTAGTAAAGGTAATGCTGAATGTATTAATTTGTGTGTGTGTGTGTGTGTGTGTGTGTGTGTGTGTGTGTGTGTGTTTGTGTGTGTGAGAATAAGTTTACTACTGAAAAACTGTTTTCAGGGAATGTTTCCCATTGTTGACCATTTGAAAAGTAAATCGGATTTTCTACTTACCAACTTCTTCTACAAATAGAATGTTTTATCACATCCACAATGGCACACCTTTAAACTTGCCAAAGCGTTTTCACAACAAAGAGGCTAAGAAGGTGTGTGTGTGAGTGGGGGGGTGATGGTGTATATATATGTGTGTGTGTGTGTATGTGAGTGAATGAGTTCGCTGGGCGGCTCTATGTAAGGTGGATAGAGTAGCAGGAAAGGACCGGCTCCCACTGCCCCTAATCTTGGGAAAATCAGAGAGGATTTTTAATTAGAACGGGATTGCTGTAACGGAGCCTTGGTGAATGTCAAACTCCGCACACTAACACAGCACACAGACTCAGCAAAGGCCCTCAGCTAACAAAGAGCAATCTGTTCCTAATCGGCCTACGAACTGCAACCTGCTACTGCCTTGTGTGTGTGTGTCTGTGTGTGTGTCTGTCTGTCTGTGTGTGTTGGGGGAGTGTTGGTGAATGGACTTTGGTGTCTGTTAAAGGGCATTAAGTCTCTGAGGAGTCCACCGATCTACTCAGGGGACCCAGCCCTCAACTGTTACAAAAAACATGCACATTCTTTGACATTGCATTCTGCATGGTGTTTTAGAACATTGTAATCTCTTTTACTTTATAAAGGTTTTAACTGTCTGTTTTTGTTTCATCCAGAGTGTCGGTGACACAGAGATTTCTATTACGGCTCAGAATAAAGACTGCTATGAAAGTGGAATAGTCTGCATGAAGAACCTGCTCATCTATGTTGGCCTTACTAAACTTTACTTCAGTGATAACTCAGGCAAACCTGTGAGCCCTGCTTTGATCATTTTCTACACTGAACTAATGTTTTGTTGAAATAAAAGTGGGTCCTGATATCTTGTCAATTGTTGTTACCTGATAAATTACTTACATGTCAACATATGTCAAAAAAAGGGGTCCATGATTTTGTCAGTTTTTATAAACTATTTATCATATATTGTCAAAAAAAAAACACATTAGCAAGTGTATGTGAGTTTATGTGATAACTCAAGGTTTTGAGGCAATGGTGTAATTTAAAGATGTGGCTTACACTATGCACTATGCTGTCTTCTCCACACTTAAAATGTAGTTATGTGTTTTGGTTGGATGAGAAAATGGGAGTAGATTTCATTTTGTGAACTGTCACTGTATGGTTATAATAGCTGTTCATGAATTAAGCTAGTGATGTGGTTTAAAATTCATCATGTGCTAAAAGTTTTAGCAATGTGAGTTGTGCATAATCATCACTGTCTATGCTGGAATTTCAGAGCTCCTCTACTGTGGTTGGAAAAGGGTATGAGTTTGAGCTGTGGGGAGCTGGCTACTACACAGTGATCCACTTTCCCAACCAGGACCTAACAGTGCTCTGGGATCGCAAAACAACCATCCACATTCGTGCTGGGCCCCGATGGAAGGTTAGTACTCCTACCTCAACTTGGGTGCCCTGAGACTTAGTTTACTTGGAAATACCTTTCAACTTGTACATGGCTGGGCCCTTATTTTGCTTTGTGTGTTTTACTCCAGGGTCAGTTCAATGGCATGTGTGGGAATTTTGACATGGTAACAGTGAATGACATGACCACAGCAGGACACATGGAGGTCAGCAATGCCCAGGCCTTTGGAGACAGCTGGGCTTTGGGCCAGGTATATCAGACTCTAGGGCATACAGTGGGGCCTGGAGTCAGCTGGGGTAATAAGAGACGACATATTGTTGAAAGTCTAGGCTGGATACCCAGAGGAACACATATGCAATAACACTGCGTTTGATTTATAATTGATAAATGTAATTGCTGTGTAAATAAAATGATAAACATTAAATTTAATGTATTACAGTTTTTACAGTATTACAGTCCCATAGATCAATTTACAAACTTTGTTCAACACTTTACAATGAACATCACTAAAGCATTCTTGTTTGTTTGTGTTGTCTGTAGTGTGAGAGTGATTTTGTGGTACGCAGGCCCTGTGAAGGGGACTTAAGCAGACAGCCATATGCTAAGCGAGAATGTGGACTCCTCTACAGTGACGTTTTTGCTCCATGCCACAATGTTGTAAGTGTTTCCCTCAGGAGTACAACATTGCATTATGTAGACTAAAGAAAAGGGCACCACTTACCCACAGCCACACACACTACTGACATCACACACACACATACACACACACACACAGTGATACACCATCTGGAAGTGATGTACCAGCTGATAGCAACACAAGAGTGAGATTCCTCTGAAATGTGAGAATGCTTGGCAACATTCTACCACATGGTCAGCAGGGGGCGAGGTTGCACAAGAAAAGTTGACTTAGGTCTTTGTTCGTTTCATAAATTTGTGTTTTTATGTTAAATTTATGTGTGTTTATTTATTTTTCAGTCTTTGAGTGATAATGGTGTGAAGTGACATCAGTGTGGAATGAGTCATTATCATGATTATGATTACCCTGCTACGAATGAGCAAATCAAGCTCAGAATACATTTAGTGTTCTGACCTATATTGCTCTTTTGTGCCGTGGCCATTGATGTCGTTAATCTGCCATTGACCCCTAGGTGGATGTAACCTGGTTCTATAAAAACTGTCTGACGGACACCTGTAACTGCAACCGTGGAGGGGACTGTGAATGCTTGTGCACAAGCATTGCTGCATACGCACACAAGTGCTGTCAACATGGCGTCACAATACAATGGAGATCCCCTACTGTCTGCCGTAAGTGCACACACAAGATGTGTAGATGTGCAGACAATGGCATGTTGATCTGGGTGACCCGGTGACCTCTCACTGTCCATTATTACAGCTGGTTCAGTTTGTCACTCAAACAATGCAGTACTCTGCCACTAAATATAATTTGATGATTTTTTTTCTCTTACAGCTTATGACTGTGAATACTACAACCAAGGTATCTGCCACCAGTCTTTTGTTTAGGTTGTTATATATTAGAACATTTCACACTTTTTGACAATTATAATTTGGTCTAAATGTACATTTGTTTTTGTGTGGATTTAGAGCTGGGGGATGGTCCATTTACTCTGTCCTGTGCTGAACTGAATGATACGGTGTATGTCTTTGGAGCCAATGTCAGTAGTGGAGAGGTTTTCCCACTGTTGAGGACCAGTGCCCAGCCCACTGTAATTTTCAACTTCATGATCACCAGTGGAATCTACAAGGACAGAGCTTCACGTGAGAATGCACTCACATGCATTACTCACATGCACATGCATATAAATGAGTTTATATTAGTAACATATATATGTTACATATAAGTTACATATATGTAAACACTTACATACAAGTGCTTCATATTTCTAAAGTTTTGGTCTCAAGTCCGATGATGTAATAGAGTATACTACTACTACTACTAATAATAATAATATTAGTAATAGAAAATATAATTATTCCAAAAAAGAGATCTTACTGCACATACACATATGTTTTTCATATATTCAAGTGAATACATTACTAAGAGACAAGATATTTAATGTTAAAACGGATAAACTTTATTGTTCTTTTGCAAATATTCACTTATTTTGAATTTGAGGCCTGCAACATGTTCCAAAAGAGTTGGGACAGAGGCAACAAAAGACTGAGAAAGTTAAGGAATGCTCAAAAAACACCTGTTTGGAACATTCCACAGATTAATTGGAAACAGGTGAGTGTCATGATTGGGTATAAAGGGAGCATCCCCGAAGGACTCAGTCGTTCACAAGCAAGGATGGGGCGAGGTTCACTACTTTGCATGAGCAACTCATCCAACAGTTTAAGAACAACATTTCTCAACATACAATTGCAAGGAATTTAGGGATTTCATCATCTACAGCCCATAATATCATCGAAAGATTCAGATCATTTGGAGAAAGCTCTGCAAGCAAAACCAGGCTGAAAATCAACTTTGAATGCACGTGACCTTTGATCCTTCAGGCGGCACTGCATTAAAAACCGACATCACTCTGTAACGGATATTATCACATGGGCTCAGGAACACTTCAGAAAACCAATGTCAGTGAACACAGTTCGTTGCTCCATCTACAAGTGCAAGTTAAAACTGTACCATGCAAAGTGAAAGCCATATATCAACAACACCCAGAAACACCACCGGCTTCTCTGGGCCCGAGCTCATCTGAGATGGACTGACACAAAGTGGAAAAGTGTCCTATGGTCTGACGAGTCCACATTTCAAATTGTTTGTTGAAGTCATGGACAGTGTGTCCTCCGGGCCAAAGTGGAAATGATGGTATGGGGTGTTTTAGTGCCCATTTTCAGTGGCATGGGTAACTTGCACATCTGTGAAGGCACCATTAATGCTGAAAGGTACATACAGGTTTTGGAGCAACATATGCTGCCATCCAAGCAATGTCTTTTTCAGGGACGTCCGTGCTTATGTCAGCAAGACAATGCCAAGCCACATTCTGCACATGTTACAACAGCATGACTTCACAGTAAAAGAGTGCGGGTACTAGACTGGTCTGCCTGCTGTCCAGACCTATCTCCCATTGAAAATGTGTGGCACATTATGAAGTACAAAATACAACAACAAAGACCCTGGACTGTTGAGCAACTGAAGTTGTACATCAAGCAAGAATGGGAAAGAATTCCACCTACAAAGCTTCAATTAGTGTCCTCAGTTCCCAAACGCTTACTGAGTGTTGTTATAAGGAAAGGTGATATAACACAGTGGTAAACATGCCCCTGTCCCAACTCTTGTCGCAGGCCTCAAATTCAAAATGAGTGAATATTTGCAAAAAACAATAAAGTTTATCCATTTGAACATTAAATATCTTGTCTTTGTGGTGTGTTCAATTGAATATAGGTTGAAAAGGATTTGCAAATCATCGTATTCTGTTTTTATTTTTGTTTTACACAACGTCCCAACTTCATTGTAACTGGGGTTTTGTATGTATAAAAAAAATCTGTGCCGTGGCATTAGAGATGTTTTGGTCAGCCTGTTATTTTGTGTTAAGGACTTCCCACTGTCTCACTGGAGTCTGCTGAGCGTCCAAACTACTTCCTGTCTGTAACGGCAAATCGTGCAATGCGGCTGGAGCGCTGGAGACCTGAGGAGGACTTTCGTCGCCAAGCAACCTTCATTCATCACCAGGGCTTATGGTTACCGGGGCGATCCTCCTTTGAGCTGCACAGTCAGAAGGGCATCTTTCTCACACTCACACACACACATGCACGTGCACAGGTCTATGACAGCTCACACTCCTTCAAGGCCAGCAGCAGTTTTAATATTGAGGGTAAGAATGTTCTAGCCTTATACAATATACTGGCTGCCCAAAACCATTTTGATTTGCTATTATTAAACAATTAGGTATTTTAAAAAAGAAGTTGTATATAAATCTGTGTGGTTTAAGCTTTTCTAAGGTAAACGAAAAAAATTTTCTAAATAGCTTTCTGTTTAATCACATTTGTATGCTAGAATTTGTATACTTTTGGCAGTCAAAAAGTAATAAAAAGACTCTGTGGTTAATCAAACATAAAACACTAGTTTCAGCAAATCCTAATGTATATAATGTCTTTCTTAACATGAAAAAGAAATCTAAATCATACTGTGCAAATATTTGGACCTCTTACAGACTCAGGATTTGTCAACACCCCACTGGCAGCTTCCAAGATTTGCCATTTTTCCACTCTGTTTTGTAGAAGGCCTCTTGTTTTAAAATGTTCATGGGTCATCACAGATTTTCTATGAAGTGTGGGTCGTGGGACTTTGAGGGACATTCCAAAAACTTCAGTTTGTTTTTGGATCACTGTCCTGTTGTAGAAGCCATCTAATTTTCGGCTTTAGCCTTTTAGGACAATAATGAGTTTATTTTTCTATTTTATTTTATTATTTTTTTTTTTATTTTAGCTTTTTTTATGAAAGACATAGGGCGGCACAGTGGCACAACAGGTAGTGCAGCAGTCACACGGCTCCAGGTATCCTGGGGTTGGGGGTTCGAGTCCCACTATGGGTGACTGACTGTGAGGAGTTTTGTATGTTCTACCCGTGTCTGCGTGGGTTCCCTCCCATGGTCCCAAAACACATGTTGGTAGGTGGATTGGCAACTCACAAAAGTCTCCATAGATGTGAAAGTGTGAGTGTGTGTCACCCTGTGAAAAACTGGTGCCCCCTCCAAGGTGTGTTCCCATCTTGCGCCCAATAATCCCGGGTAGGTTCCAGACCCACCGCGACCCTAAAGTGGATAAGCGGTTACAGACAATGAATGAATGAAAGATATAATGTAATTTTATGTTTGATTACCCAGAGAGGCTATGTTTCATTAAATGAAGTTATTGTGGGAAGCGTGCCCAAAATTTTGCATATAACATTGTTATAGTATTGCATTTGTATATTATTGAAAAAAAAATCTTAAAAACAGTCTTGTTTATGTAATATTTAATGCATTTGCTTTTGTTATTGTGAGAAAATTTTGCTTATTGAAACAGAGAGCAGTTTTGTGATCCCATACCGTTTGATGTGTGAGTGGAAGTACCATGCCTGTTCTAGCCCATGTGTAAAGACATGCAGCGACCCGACTGCCACACAATGCCAGTTCCTACCTCCGTAAGTTTCAGGTTTTTATAAGCTTACAGCTTCAGACCTCTTTACATCAAACACATTGTATAAATAAACATAAATACTATTGCTGTCTCAAACCCAACTGCCTTTTATGTGCAGTGTAGAGGGCTGTTTCCCCCGCTGTCCCAAGAGTATGGTTTTGGATGAAGTCACCAGGAGGTGTGTGTACTCAGAAGATTGTAAGTGTAAAAAACTCAGCTTCTTCATCTTAACTATCATTTCACATTTTCTGCCAAATTATTCCATTCTTTGTTAATCCCATGATTCCTTTGTGCTGTTGTTGTGGGGCAGCACAGTTGCACAGCAGTTAGTGTCACTGTCACACAACTCCAGGATCCTGTGGTTGTGGGTTCAAGCCCTGCCTCAGGTCATGGTCTATGAGGAGTTTAGTGTGTTCTCCCTATGTCGGAGTGGATTTCCTCCAGGTGCTCCAGTTTCCTCTCACAGTCCAAAAACACGTTAATGAATTGGACATGCAAAAGTGTATATAGCTGTGATGGCGTCCTGTGGTGGAATGGTGCCCTGTCCAGGTTGTGTTCCGGTCTTGCGCCCAGTGATTCCGGGTAGATTCCGGACCCACCGTGAACCTGAACTGGATAAGCAGTTACTGACAGTGAATGAATGAATGACGTGTACCATTCAGAATATTATTTACATGCTCTGAAAATGGTCAAGTTATTTATATATTTATTTATTGTAGTGGAGTTTGGAAAGGGAATTGTATCCAAGAATGGTGAAGTTTTTTCTAATATTTCATCTTTTTTATGCAGGTATAATGCTCCCACCGACTCCTACACCGTACATGTTTGTGACACGCTCCAACAGAACAACCACAGTCCCTACCACAACAATTACAATTACAACTACAACCACTGCTACTACCACAACCACTACTACCACTCCCAGAATAACCACTACTACACCTATTACTTCTCCTACAACTCCAAGCACTACTATTAGCACAACATTAATAACAGAAGCTGCAACTTCGAGTACACCCCCCACTGAGCCCACTACATCACCTAGCACCGCTTCTTCTACACCCTCTTTCACTACACCTACTGCAACATTTACAACGTCCTCTTCACCAACCACAGACACTACTTCAGTTACCACAGCTGCACCCACCACTACGGCTTCCTCCACCACAATGCCTACTACACCTTATCCCACCACAACCACTCTGCCCACAACTACAGAGATGTTGACCACACTTGAGGACACAACCACCTCAGTCATCACAACGACAACTACACCTTCTACCACACCCTCTATTATTACAACAACATCTCTCCCAACGACCATCACCAGAGAGACAACCTCTCCTTCCACAATGACTGAGGAGTACTTCATAACCTCAATGACAACAGCAACACTCCCAGAGACCTCAGAGCCCACGTCAACCTCTCCCTCACCCTCCCCCACACTGGAGACGGTCGGCATTACAACTACGCTCCCTCCGTTCGTACTGCCCACTGGGCCTTGCACAGTAAGAGTACTGTTCACATTTAAACCTTATACGTCTATGTTTAGAAGTTGGTAGAATGCATGTATACTTTCAATTTTCAGGCCCAAAATGTTTCAGTAGATTTCAAATTTATACAAATGAAAGAGGCTGGGCACTGCATTTAATTAACCAGGTGAGAGCTGAAAAAGCTGTTTTTGGTTTGATAACATCGGACAGTATAATTTCCATAATGAGATAGAATAATGTCCACATACTGCTAACAGAGCCATGCAACACAGTGAAATGCTGCAAGGAAAATGTGTTGAGGCATACCACCTGGGTTTATAAGATTTGAAGTGCAGTCTGCATTTTTGGGCATATATTACAAACCCCATTTCAAAACATGTTGGGGCACTGTGCAAAGAAAAAAAAACGATGTTCAAATTATTTACACACAATAATTAATAGAAAATAGTACAAAGACAACATTTTAAATGTTACAAAATAGAAAGTATTGTTTTTTGAAAAATATTTTCCCAATTTGAAAAGTCAGCAACACATTTAAAAAAAGCTGGGACAGGGATGTGTTAACCACTGTGTTGCGTCACCTCTTCATTGAACATTACTCTGTAAACATTTGGAAGCTGGGGAGACCAGTTGTTGTACTTTATTTGTATTTTGCACTTCATGCCTATATTGGAAATGTGCTTCATATATGTAATGACATTGTACCAGTCAAATTATTGATTTGATGCACATTTGTTGAGTGTTAGTTTCATTGATATTTTGAATTTAAAAAATAAGTCAGTGCCCTAACTGTGCAACACGTGTAAGTCTTTCTCACTCTTTCTTACATTTTAGCAAACTTCTCTCACGTTAATACACAAACACACCAGCACACCCCTAACTGTAAATCTTTAAATCAGACAGGTGAGGAAAGCCCATTTCCGTGACTTACCAATAACTCCTTCTAGCTTGAGGCATTCTTGCCCTGCTGCCAGCTCGGCCACATCAGTACTGTGATGGGTTTAGAGAGGTGTGGTGCAGTTTAAAATGAACTCTGGCATACATTTACAGACAAACAACATGTCCTTTGGTGAAATGGATCATATATTACACTAAAAGGTATGTATTCTATGATATATTTCAATTTGTATCTTTTTCCACTTTAGCCTCCGTACTCTTTGAGGGTGGATGAGTGCAGTGAGTACATCTGCTTTAATGGACAGCTTATGCTGCACAACTCTTCCCAGCACTGCAGATTCAACATCACCCAGCCACAGTGCAACCTGCTGGGCATGCCCATACAAATCAACACTGACCCATGCTGTCCATTGTGGCGTTGTCCCTGTAAGATACACACACACACACACACACACACACACACCATATTACTATACAACAGAAGGAAATCTAATTGTGATACAGTTGTACTAAAGAGTCTATATAATTGTTGTCTTATGTGTTCATTTCTAAATGAATTCTCAGGTCGCTGCTCAATAATCTCTGACCTGCGTGTAATTACATTTGATGGAAATAATGTTGCTCTGTATGATAATGGCTCATACATATTGGTCCACCTGCCAAGAGAAAACATCGTTGGACATATTGAGAAATGCCCAACCAGTGAGGTGAACAAACATTCACTTTCTTATACTGCACTGTACACAAAAATGCACTATAATGTTTCTGATCTGAAATGCTCATTTATATTTTAATCTCTTTTTTAGAGTGTGAACTACATCAGGCGTCCTGTAAGTTCACTAGTATCATCAAGCACAAAAAGACTACTCAACCATAAAACATTCACAACACTGCTTTTTTTTTAACACTGTCCCATCCCTTGCTTTTCTCCCTTGTCTTACTCTCTGTTTCTTTCTTTCTGATAGACTCCTACAGGTGGAACTTCAGGCTTGTGTTTTAAGAAGTTAAATATAACCACTCATACCTACAGGATCATTATAAATCGCCTGGACCGCAAAGTACACAAATTCTCAAAATGAACACAGTTAATACATTTTTAAACCTTTTGTTTGTGTTGTGTTGATAACTTGGTCTGTAACGTTGTACTGTATTGTGAATGGATGTAGGTATCTGTAAACCAGATCACTGCTCGACTACCCTTTACCAGGCTGAATCTACAGATTGATGATACAGGGACCATGTACATCATTCAAACTCCTAGTGGGATAAACATACAGTGGTACCATAGCACCGGCATCATGGTCATACAATATGGCGCACCAGATAACACTTCTACCAGAGGCCTCTGTGGTTAGTGTGTGTGAAGATAATTAGTAGTTTGAGCGAGGAAAGAAACCTGTAGTTTACCAAATTAGCTAGGTGTACATAATTTTTCATTATATTTTAAATGTAGCGGAACAATATTCCAGTATCAACATATATTGCAGTATAAAATGTTTCAATAACAATGGTAGAATTTTTAAACACATTTTCAATATTTCAATATACATTATATTATTATTATTATTATATAGCACAATATATTGTGCTTTAAATTTTGGTGTACCCAAACTTTATGGACAATGTGTGTGACTGACATTTGTTCTGTCTACCAGGCTGTTGTGATGGTAACCCTGCAGATGACCTGCGTCTGCCCAATGGGACAGTTATGCGAGATGTGGAGGAAATCCCTTTGTTTCTGCACAGCTGGATGGTAGACACTTCAGAGGAGACAGATTACTTCCGCAGAGTTGGAGACAATTGTACTACTGGCAACTGCACTAAGTGTTTCCAAATGCTCAACCAGAGGCCATTCTCCAAGTGTCACCACAAGGTATATTTCTCATTTACGATTATTTATGCTTTCTATTTGTACCAGCTAATGCTCTCGAAATGTGTTATTTATGATTTGTTTAGGTTTCACCAGAGCAGTTCTGTGATAAGATCTGGGCAGGTGACCTACACTATAAGGAGCATGAATGTGATTTTCTAGCTGCTTATGTGGCCATCTGTTACACTCACCAAATCTGCTTCAGCTGGAGGAAAAACAACTTCTGCCGTGAGTGTGTTTATATTCAAACACTGGTATCTAAATGTTGCAATGTCTTAACATATACCAAAACCTAAATTCATTCTCAGATTTTTCAGACCTCATTCACTGGTTGTCCTAAATATAATTGTGTTCGCATCTACATGTTCATGTTGGTACAATCTGCTATTTTTAATTGCTATTTTGTTTTTTTGGCTTGTGGCAGCTTTGAAGTGCCCCCCTGGTAAAGAGTATAAGCCATGTGTGAACACATGTAAGACAAGGACATGTCAAAATAGAGATTACTATGAGGAGAGCACTTGTTCTTCCATTCGAGAGGAGTGTGTGTGTAAGAGTGGCACCATTCTCCATCGAGCTGACTCTGCATTCTGTGTCACTGAGGACCAGTGTGGTGAGGAAATGATTTATGTTTTAATCTTCATTGCAATGTGAGTTTCCATGATAAACACATTGAAAAATCATTTGATAATTAAGGAGCCAAAATCTTTCACACTGTAGACATGTACTGATGGCTGAAGTAATAAGAGTACAAAAAAAAGTTCAAACACACAAGAGTAGCTCAACACCATCATTGACAATTTGTGCTTTATATGGCTCTGATCCAAAGCTCCATTGGGCTAATTTTAGCAGATAATGCTGTATTTGATAAATTGTAGTGATCAAATCAAACTGAATAACAGTTATAGTTACATCACATAACATAAAGAAAAAAAAATTACATATCATGCTGCCCCTTATTTGAACCAATGAATGCATTTTTCAAATAACAAAATTTACACTCAGATGCAAAGTATGTTAGCAATCTGCTTAAATGTTCAACATTAAAAGACCTCACAATAACCATATGTAATAACCATGCTTGTGTGGAGAGGGGGAATATTTTTGCATATAATAATTTTTTTGTGTTACAATTGTTTTATAAATATGTGTCATAATTGTCTTTTAGTTTGTACGGATAACGATGGTTCTCCACGGGCTCCGGGGGAGGTTTGGAATGGCTCTTTACGAGGCTGCTGTTTGTTCAGCTGTCTTGAGAATGGCAGTGTGGTGCCAGTGGAGCCTGAGTGCAGCCCAGAGCCAGCTCCACTGTGTGAGCGTGAAGGAGAGTATGCCATTGATGTGCTTGAGGAGGGAGTATGCTGCCCCAAAAAAATCTGTGGTACGCACATCTCTCATAAAACTATTTACCTTATGGGAAAATTCACTGTTATTAGTGCTGCATGAATATGGAACTCATGTCATATCATACAGATTTAATGGGGCGAGGACTTCTGACAATTAAGGACAGAACAAAACATTTCAATATCTCAAATACTGATTTAATTATTAAGATATTGTTTGGCAAAATGTAAAAAGGTTAATAAAAATGTCAAAGAGTACAACATAAATAATGCACAAAATTAAAATTAGAAAGTACTTGATTTATAACAGGTCTGTAATTTTAAAAGTATTTTAAATGTGTTAGCATTTATCTATTTGTGTGTGTGTGTGTGTATGTGTGTGTGTGTGTGTGTGTGTGTGTGCAGAGTGTAATTTAACTATTTGCCAGAATGAGGTTCCTTCCTGTGAGAATGGGAACAAGCTTGTGATTGGCTACAACCCACTTTCTTGTTGTCCAGAGTACCGTTGTGGTGAGAAAATCTTGTGTATCTCCTTTTTTCCATACATATGGTCTCTTCACAAATTGATTAGATTAAAGGTGCAAACAGCTCAACTCTAAAGTCAATTTCTGTTGTAGAATGTGACCCTCAGGCCTGTCCAAGCATCCCAACTCCAGAGTGCAGAGAGGACCAGTTCCTTGTAGAGGTCAGAGGACAGCATGACTGCTGCTACACTTATCTATGTGGTGAGAAATCATTGTAACATCTACGAACATACAGAATTACCATCAATTATACCACAGTTATTTCTGATCCTGCAATGTGATTGGCTGGGAGACATTCCAGGATTGCCATTATTGCAAGATAATCAAGAACATTATTGCAAGGAAATCAAATACCAAGAAAACATGCGTGCGGTGTCCAACTCGAGTCGAGGCATCTTTTTTTCTCCACTGCTCTCGGTCAATAATTCAGCAGGCCTGGAGCGATACTGGAGCGATACACTATTATCTGAATCTGCTGTAAACAGTGTTTAAACCATGACATTTTATTGATATTTAATTGATCATTTATGTCTGGCTCTGGTGCTGTCCTCATTTAGACTGAGAGCAGCTCTAAATAACGCAGCCTTGGATCCCATCAAAACTGGCTCACTGGAGAAAATCCTGAACTGAACAAGTTCAAGAGCCCAAGTTTGTTGAAAAGAGCAAAAATGAATGTGTGACAGGACGGAAGAAATATGCCTTGCAGAAGGTTGTTATAGCACTCCTTCATCTAAAAAGATCATATTCCAAGGACCTGTTTGTGGGTCTTTTATTTCTCATTCTTGTGTCTACCTAATACCATAGGAGTGTCACATTCATGGTAATAACTAAATATTAAGTCTTAAGATTAATATAAGAATATAAAATATGTTAGCTAGAATATCTGCAAAGGGAATAACAATAAACGAAGCTTGGCAAAACCTATGAGAGCAAATAAAACTTGAGGAGTAATGCAATTGGCAATACCCTCATCCATGCCCAGCGTCACTACACTCTACTCTCTGTTATATTTAACTGAATCTGTACTAGATAAATATATTTAGAAATCTGTATCTGCATTTCCCTGTATTTTATTTTTATTTTGTATATATGCATTTGTTCTGTACCATAATATGTTCTATTCAAGTGTGTAATTACAACTTATATATATATATATATATATATATACTACAGATAAAAGCTGGAAGTTTAAGAAATGTGCTATTATAGTAACCATTACTTTTGTGGAAAAAAAAATTATAACAAATCTAAAAGATCATACTTTTTTATGGCTGTGAAAGTCTCTAACTATGTCTGTCTTGCAGTGTGTGAGTCCTGTATAGATCCAGTCCCAGTGTGTTTGCTTGGGGAAATTCTTGCTGTGGATATAAACACTACAAATCACTGTTGTCCCCAGTATCGCTGTGGTAATCCAACACACATAAAACAAACATATTAGGATGCACAGTACTGATGTACTCCATTAATGATAATGATAAATACAAAACGTTTGCAATTATATCCCTCTGTTAATGAAGAATAAGATACTGAAACACAACAGTGCAGCTAACATGTCACTGGATCACAGTTTAATCAAAGATTATAGGTAATGTGTGAATGGTCTTTACTTTTTCTTGGCAGTGTGTGACATGAACCTGTGTCCTGAACCCAGCATTAGCTGTGCCCCAGGTGCTGCACTGGTTAGAAGGCCTGTACCTGGCAGCTGCTGCCCAGAGACCCACTGTGGTACTGTATTCTGTTTCTCTCTCTCCCACACATGCAAATGAGCACACACACACACACACACACATACTAATACACTGTGTGTTCAAAACTGTTGTTTTATAGAGTGTCAGTGTCACAACATCACTCATCCTCTGTGCACAGCGGTGAGTCATTCCTATCAGTTTTGGGTTGGATTTGTTACTTGATGTAGATTTAGAAGTAAATATCCAAGTCAATAACACTGTGCTATTTAGGCACAGGTTTGGAACTGTGCAAAGACCTGTAAAGATGTCAGTAGCACTTAGGGCATAGTTATGAAAAGATCAAAGTGTTAATAATGAAATTTCTTATAAAAATGGATTTGAAAGTAATAAAAAGAAGAAAAACATTCTACATTAAGCAGACTATATTAAGCATGTTAAGACAAGAATTTTTTTAAATTTTATTAAAGGAGATAACATGCATTTTTGCAGCAGCAAGTATAAATTGTATAATTTGGCAGATATTACCCCAACATGGCTACCAGGCATGCAGTCTAACAGTGATTAATGCTGCTATTAAAAAAAGATGTCTACTTTCATTTATTCCAAATGTTAAGGGCTTGTCAAAATTCAAATGTGGCAGGGCTAATTAACCATATTTTAATAACATGTATTTAACTTTTTTTTTTTTTTACCATATACTAACTTTTTATTTGCCTGATTTGACTTCAAATTTGTGGGTGTTTGAAAAAACAGAGAAACTACACATTGAGATAAGCACATAACAGGCATAGAACATTAGGTCTAGAACATGTTATTTGTTGAAATGCAAATTTTAAGGTTTCTTCATGTAATCTGGAAATTTAATTCCAAATGTCACGTTATGTCTCTATTTATAGGGAGAAATGCAAGTTGAAGAGCCAGATCACAGCAGTACATGTGGCTGCACTCAGTATTCCTGCAGTAAGACGAGCACATACATATCTACTGACCTGTCTGTGATTTTTGAAAAATAATATATTATATTATTCAGCAAATGTTTTTGTGCGTGTGTGTGTGTGCAGGGAAGGCAGATGTGTGTTTGTTTCAGGGTGTGACTGTGCTTAGCCCTGGCCAGTCTATGGTACAGTATTTTGAGGGGGAGTTGTGCTACACTGTGCAGTGCCTCACACAAAAGGACCCCAGCACAGGGTTCTTTGCAATGGATGTGACAACTGCTAACTGTTCTGAAAAGTGTGAGCCGGTAAGTAAAAAAAACATCAAAAATGTAATAAATGTTGTAATTGTAATACATATATAGACATGTGATTTTAAGGGTAAATTAAGTTAAATTAGGCCTGCCCAACATTCCTGTGCATGGTAGAATGTTTAATTACAGGTCCCTTTGTCTGAAAATATCTACTGTTTCTCCACTCATTTATTTATTTTTCATTAAAATGTCACACATCTGTACATTCAGTATTTACTACTGAAAATCTTAGAATCAGGCAACACGTTACAATAGGTTTCAGAATAAATATATAAACAAATATATTCCATATGGAAAATATTGTTCACCAGAGCAGTTTTGTAAATGACCATTACAATATTCTAAGGTTTTTTTAACACATTCACATGGAATCCACATGGAGACTTTTGTAATGAGATTGCTTTTGATTAACCTTTAGTTTTAATCATTTAAAGGCTAAGCACCACTTAATGGACCTCCATGAATATTTCACATTATTTTAGTTACTGAGATATATAAGTATGTATTAAAATGAAAATAGCATGCTTGTTTTGCTTTAAAACTGACAATTTTATTAAATTGACGGAAAAACCCGAGCTCACTACGGAAATTCTTGAACGCAACCGTGACGTCACTGGTGGACAACAACTGAACAACGCCGCGGTAAAACACCGTTATGACTGACTGTTATGACAGTATCTAGCTAGCTAAATAACAAACATTATTCATGAAAATAGCCTAGCAATAAGCTAAACTCAAATTTAGAGCTACCGTTATTCTTGTAAATGTGATAGAAGTCGAACTCATCCTACACTATAAACCTCCGTAATGTAGCCGAGTATAATCTGAGCCACCGAGTTTAGCAAGTCAAGCTAACGTTAACTAACACCAACTAAAACAGGTGAAGTAAGTGTACTTACCCTGTTTACCTCCATGTTACAGAGGCTCTTGAACACCTTTCGTTGGTTTCCTTACATGCCCACATTGTTGAAAAAGCGCCAGTGAAATGAGCTACAGATAATGGAGTGAGCGGATGGTCCTTTCCAAAGTGCCCGTTTAAAGTTGACAAATTTAGTCAATTTTCTGGATGTTTTGGGATCTTTGGGCCATTTGTGCACAGATGTCCCACTGTACATTGAGTTATTGCAGCCAAAAACAACACACCTTTTCGTCATTTTGCATTAAATTAAGTGCGACTTCTAGAGTTGTCCACCATCTACGTCACAGGCAAGACGCCTATTAGAGTTTCGGAACACCGTTGGAGGGGGGACCAACGGTCTTTTAAACCTTATTCCTTGAATTAGTAAGAAGTAACATGTTTTCTGACTATCAATAAACACAAGTTAGGAACTCAAATTCCACTGTATTTATTTGTTTGACACTTTCATATAGCTGGTGCTTAGCCTTTTACTTTGGTATTTTTTAAAGGTTTCAATGTGCACATATTAAAATCTGAGATGTGTATGTTTTGGTTCATTGTCTTTTCTTCTGTTTTAGCACCAGGTATACGTTCCATCCTCTGACCCCCATGTATGTTGTGGCTCCTGTAAAAATATTTCCTGCTCATTTTCCAGTGAAAATGGAACCACAGAAGTGTTCATGGTATATCTGGCATTAATAACGCACACATGAATGCAAATAGAGGAAGGTCTTAATGAAAACTAAGTTATATAAGTTATAATGTGTTATTGTGTTGTCTAATTATAGGCAGGCAGCTCATGGGTGGCTAATTGCACACGATTTGACTGTATTGAGACAGCAGTGGGTGCGATGATTCTTGCCTCTGGAGTTGTCTGCCCTCCTTTCAATGACACAGAATGCATTCAGGTCTGCTGTTAACAATGCTAACATTTGTTGTTTTGAGACTTTGGCTTTCTACCATCTTTGTATCTAAGCCTGTGAATTCTTTCAGAGTGGAGGTGTGGTGCAGACATATGTTGATGGATGCTGTAGAACATGTAAGTAGACATAGTATATGTAGCTTTTTATGCTTCTTGGGGTTGCTGAGTGCTAATTGCAGCCGCATGAGGGAGTGACAATGCTGGGATTAATTGCTGCTGTTTTTTCCTGTGGTTAAACAGCCCCCTACTTCCCTGGAGGAATTAAAGCACATACTGTACAACCTTACTCGTCTCTCTTTCCTCGCTTTCTCTCTTCCCCATTTGTATTTGATTATTTTCTTTTCCTTCATCCTTTGAAATAGATTTTGAATGCCCTATAAAGGGATTCACAAAAATTGTTATTACATTTTTAATGATTAACTACATTAATTAATTAGCACATATTCATCTAATAAACAGTTATAAACAGCAAATCGTTTAGGATAGACTACACTTGCAAAAAGCATACGTTCGGTTATAAATTCTTCTCAGAAAGTTTTTCTGTCCGTTTCATGCCTGTGTTTGTGTTAGCTGTGTGTGTTAGCTTTGGAGCTGGTTGAGTCTAGTGCTGCGAGACAGGTGCTAAGGATTGAAATTAATACTTCAATTTGTTGTTACTTTCCCTGAAAAGCAGAACGAGGCTTAAGAATGAAATCATAGCAACAATTTTTGGCCATTGAGGATAGTGTCTTCAATATGTTTAATCATATTTATAAACAGCACAACTCTTCAGCAGTTTGCATGAAACTGACCTCAATCAACTGTTTGTAGTCTATTCTGATTAGAATTGAATTGCATGCTTGGGGAACTCAAAGGTGGTTTGAAGAAAAACTGGGATGGGTATTTCTTCTCTGTTTATGTAAGAGTTAGGATGATTGGGTTGAGAACAGTGATTTTAAGTATTTCCTATTATACGTTAATAAATATTTGTTATAAAATAGAAACATGTTGATGTTTGTGCATGCTGTTCAGTGTGAGGGCATGTGGTTATAATGGTTGGGGCTTTTGCCTGTGGGGTGGCTGGTATGCTTTGAGTATGTGAGGTAAGGAGTAAGCTGTATTGTCCTCTCCATTCTGGCTGTGTGCATGCGGGTAGAGCGGAGCTTTTGACCTCTGGACAGTGTGTGAGATTGTGAACATGACCCTGTGTGTTTCTCAGGTGCTGGACTTGGTTTGTTGCCTTTTTCCATTAGTCCAGTAACTCCCACTGCTAGTACTAACTGTGACACAGGTACTCTCCCACCTTCTGTTTTACTTCTTCATAAACGAATTCTCCAGTGTTTATTTGACCTGATCTTTATCTACCTCATCTATATTTTCCTGTTTACCATTGTCATAACTGTGATTTATTTGTTCTTAGGACAAAATTGAAACTTGCCAACTGGATGAGTTCTATTAACATACGTTTTAAATACACTGATCAGTCAAGAATAACACCATGTTCTTTTTTCTGCACTCACTGTCCATTCTCCCAGCTATACTGACTATACAGGACTTAGTAGTTTTACAGTTACAGACTATTACTCTGCATAGTTTGTTTGGGGAAGTGGGCATATGCCTCATACTCCCCTCACCCTCAGATTTTGGAAATGTGTACAGAACAGCCAGGGAGGAGTGTGTCCTTGCAGATGCAGATTTTTTTTATGGCTGATTGCCATAGCTTTTTGCTTTTGGACTATTCACCCACTGCCCAAATCTTACCTCTGTGGTGGTCCTGAGCTTTGAACTGGTGAAATGGAGCTAGGTATCAAAGTATGCAAAACAGCAGATAGACTCTGTTATTGCATAACCACAACGTGAACAGCTACATGTGGTCAGTGGGGCTAAGAGAATGGACAGTGAATGTAGAAACAAATATGACGTATTATTTTTATGGTTTATTGTGGTATGATACAATGCAAAATCAAAGCTAACAGTTTTAAAAGTTTAACAAAGACACATTGCAAACCCAAAATTCAAACATTGTATTGGGCAAATGGTTAATCAAAACAGAATGCTATAATGTGAAAATCATTTAACCCTGTATATAATTGAAAATAGTACAAAGACCATTTTAAAATATGTTGAAACAAAGATTTTTTTTTTATGTTTTGAAACATACAGGGGTTAGACATTGAAACTGAAACACCTGTCATTTTAGTGTGGGAGGTTTCATGGCTAAATTGGAGCAGCCTGGTGGCCAATCTTCATTAATTGCACATTGCACCAGTAAGACCATGTGCATCCAATGGTTCAAACATTGTATCCTGAAGGCGGTGCCATGTATCAGGACGACAATGCACCAATACACACAGCAAGACTGGTGAAAGATTGGTTTGATGAACATGAAAGTGAAGTTGAACATCTCCCATGGCCTGCACAGTCACCAGATCTAAATATTATTGAGCCACTTTGGGGTGTTTTGGAGGAGCGAGTCAGGAAACATTTTCCTCCACCAGCATCATCCTGCTATCCTGCAAGAAGAATGGCTTAAAATCCCTTCTAACCACTGTACAGGACTTCCCAAGATGAATTGACGCTGTATTGGCGGCAAAAGGAGGCCCTACACCATACTAATAAATTATTGTGGTCTAAAACCAGGTGTTTCAGTTTCATTTTCCAACCCTTTGATATAACACTTTGATATAAGCAATACATTCCGAATAAAGTAGGGACAGGGCACCATGAGACTGGTAAAATTGTAAAATGATTTGGCAACAGGTCAGAAACACGATTGGGTTTAACGCAATCATCTCAGTGTGAGTCTTTCAGAAGTAAAGATGGGGACTGGCTCATGCAGTGAAAGAAGAATCTGTGAAGGCTTCATTAATTCTGAACACTGTAGGTTTTAGAGCAGCGTGCTGCCAGCCACACAATGCAGTTCACTGCAAAGGCCTTGTCTATTTCAGTAAGACAAAGCTAATCCACATTCTGCATGGATTACAAAAACACGGCTCCTTAGTAAGTCTAGGTACTTACGTGCAGACTGACCAATTAAATGTTTACAGAGAAGGTTATCGACCAATAACAGTAGCTCTACACTCAGACCGTGTAATCAGAAGATTTTAGGCTACTTCACCACGCCCCCTTCTCACTGAAGCGAACCAAACGGAGTAAGGGAGGGCGGGACTAGTTTGTGAACAAAATGCTTCTCGAAATTCTATGTAAGCTCTAGAAAAACAAAATCCCGGACGTTTGTGAAATTCTGCCCAGACATTTTTTTAAGTCTAAAAAAGAGGACATGTCCAGGTAAAAGAGGACGTCTGTTCACCCTAGTAAACATTCTCTGTTTCAACATTTATATCTTTGTACTATTTTTTCATTTAAATACAGGTTTTAAATGATTTGCACATAGCGTTGTGTTTTTGTTATATTAATACAGCATTTCTACTGTATTATTATATTAGTATTACAGCTGCAGCAATCACTACAGCACAGCAATTGTTGCAATCACTACAGCAATATAATTTTGCCCATGTAACTGTTTGACCAAAGAATTCTTTAGTGTCCTTCAAAAACGAGTTTTACACGAATGCTTGCTGAAAAAATTCATTGACTGGCCAATAGCCTCTATTGTAAGGGATTTTTTCAAATGAACATACTTCCTTTTCTTTTCTATGTACAAGGAAATATTCGGAAATATTCTGTGGTAGTCTACCAAATGGCAGATAGAGATTAAGTTTAAAAAAAACTGCAGTATTCTTTTGTGTCTTTGTGTGTGTGTGTGTGTGTGTGTGTGTGTTCATCCATTAATATCCACATTGCTATAATTTTCTATTCAAATTCCCTAGATTATATACGTGGTAGAATTTGTGCCACGTGTCTAGCAGTCTTTCTGTTTGTTCTTAGTCTCACCCACTATATTATTTATTTATCTGCAAACAAACACTCCCACACAGACACACACAGGTGTGCGCACACGCACGTGCACACACACACACACACACACACATATGCACGCACAAAGACCTGCATACCTAACACTTCACCACATATCCCTCCCTCTCAGCACAGATGTGGACTGATGATTTATCTTCTTTTGAAATGGGCTGATAATTCCAGCAACTTGACCTTTGATGTAGGGGCCTAACATCCCAGGAATTTTTTAAACCAATGTTAAGGGATTTGGTCTAAACAGAAATGCTTCTAAATAGCATGCCCTTTTAAATATAACAGGTTTGCTCTAGCATTATGTGGCATCATTTTTGAAGCTGCTGGTCTTAATGAATTTCTACAGTTAATAACTGTACTGTGGCATAAAGAACATCAACATGGATACAGATTTGCCAGTCCAATGGACTCCTCAAGGTTTAATTACTGTAGCAATTTTTTTTCTTTTTTATTGTATGTGTGTGAAAGAGAAAGAAAGCTTTGTACTTGTTCATGTGTCATGGCCACTTTATTGTGGGTAAGCACCATTCCTCTAGGTTTATCATGATTTAAAATAATGTTTTGTACTGATGACTGCATGTTAATTCATTCTCTAATTTTAGTTACTCCACTATCGGAGAAATAGTTTTCAGAGAGAAAGGCCTGTCAGCCTCATAAAAATTTTGCACACATGGGTTGTGGGTTAAGAATGGTCATGAATATATCTCTTTATATTAGGTCAAACTCTGATAATGTGACAAATATGTAGTCGAATTAAGCAAATGTAGTTAATTGCTCTGTTTAAATTCTAATGAAGAAAATGTATCTGAAGCAGATATTTAATAAATAACACCCTGTTTCTTTGAAACATAAATATAATTGGAAAAGAAGCCAAAATCCTGTATCAGTGTTGGGACAGTAAGAGAATACACTACTGAAATGAGACAAATGTGTGTTGATCACCATAAATCAAAAAATGGCTATGACCATTGGAAACCTGAGAAGTGAGCTAAGGAGGAGAGTTCAAGAGAGTACATAGAAGTCTGTGTGTTAAATCTGAGATTGAGTTTATTTACTATTTACATGGAGCTGACAACTTGCTGATGTATTGTATACATATTACAAATATTAAATCTGTGGAGATAAAATCTTTTCATTTTTTATGTGTATAGGTAAAGAGGATGGTAAAACTTGTAAAAGAGTTGCTATTAGGACAACCATCAGGAAAGATGACTGCAGAAGTAACGCACCAGTGAGTGAGATTTACATCAATCACCCTCATGCCATTCAGTTTCTCTGATGTGTACTTTATAACTACCTTATTCTCAACTCTGATTCTCTGTCTGTCATTGTGTGTGTGTGTGTGTGTCTGTCAGGTGACAGTATACTCATGTGATGGGAAGTGCCCGTCTGCCACCATCTTTAACTTTAACATAAACAGCCATGCACGCTTTTGCAAGTGTTGTCGTGAAAATGGTCTTCAGAACCGCATCATCCAACTTTACTGCACACGCAATGCTACTACTGTGGACTACAGCTACCAGGAGCCTACGGACTGCTCATGCCAGTGGAACTAATAACTGTTAACATCTAGTGGTACATAGTATGTACACTCTCTCAGTGGTCATGATCAGTTTTTACTGCACATATCTGTAAAACCACAGACCACTAACACCATCTTTGTAGTATAGGGACATTGAAGTGATCTATCTGAAAGTATTATGTAAGTTAATCATAGATGAGAAAGTAACTAATAATTTCAGTGGAATCAGCTAGCATTTTAGATATAATAACAAATGTCAAAGAATAATACATGTGCACAACAGTTTATGGCAACAATATAACATACAATTTTTGCTCAAAATGTTTTGGAGCAAAATTGATTCTTCCATCTTTAATGTTATTATGTAGTCTGTTGATTTTTGTAACTTTTTAACTTTATGCTTTATTTAAGAGATAACTTTGTACTTTTTTGAACCATTTGGAGTAAACCTTACAGGGATAAATAAATAAGCCAATTCTGAACAGATTTTCAAGTAGAATGTCTATTTAAACTGTAAACAAAAGCAGATTGTTCTGGCATTTATAAAAGAAAAAAAAAAAAAACAATCAACCAAAAAACAACCAATCATTCTTCCTCAGAGCACTGATATTCATAAATAGAAATCTAAATTAGCCTATTCCAAGCAGGTCTTTGAGTATAAATCCCCATTCTATGCAAACTGAAAATGTGACTAAATTTTCTGGCTTAAATCAAGACACTATCCACTCTGGGCACTGAAACTGCTAGAAGACAGAAAATGTCCTCTGTAATTGCCCATGGTCTGAAGGGGGTTGTAGATATGTTCTATAAAAGTGAAAAAGAAGCTGATGATAACAGGTGCTGCATAATAAATAATGCATAAAATGTATTATGCATTTATTGAGTATTTTGTTGGGGATTTCCATTACATTGTTTAAATTTGCTTTTTTTTACAAGGGTTGTTCACAGCAGTAAAATATTTTGTCAGTATGGTGTTCATGGACAAAAATCTCATGGTTCTTGATGAAGAAGATATCTAGAGAAGATCTTTGGTGAGCAGAGATATATGTTAATATATCATGACAAAATTAGTTACTTATATTAGAGCAAATCAAGAAGATTAGAGTTTTGTAAATAAAAACGAGAAATCGCTTGCCTTACACTGCTTATTTATCATAAATAGTAGGAGGAATGAGATAATAAATAAAATCAGAATATCAAATTATATACACTACAATCTTCTGAAAGTGTTTAGTGGCCCCCCTTGTCACAGAGCAGTGTTTTATCAGCGGAGCAGCCCACACCATTGTCAGCCTTAGTCTTGCTGAGTTTTGTTATGGCTAAGTAATTAAAATGTTGGAGGAGTTCAACTCCTCTTTGTCTAATCATTACTTAGTATATGACACTGGCATATGTCAGCACTTTTTATTTTTTTAGATTCAGTCATGCTTTGTTTAGCTTCATTTGGCCTGTACCAGGAAACAATGTGCATTCTAAAAAGTTCACTGTCTAAAGAAAAATAATTCACCCTCTTAATAATTCAGTCTCTAAAAAATTACTAACCCACACAGAATTCCTATCCCACACATATTGATACTGTGTCTGCAAAAGATCTATGAAATAATAAAACACTTATTATTACAGACATACAAATATATGTAATTAATGAACATGGCATATTTAAAACATACCATTGCCTCGGAAATTACTGGTAGCTTTGTAAAGCATTAGTGTGAAGCATTTGAAGGACATACGTCATAGATAACTAAACAAAACGATGGGTGTATCATCTAAACATTTTTCAAGTTTCAAAAATACCATTTTTATATAAGAAAACTAAGCTGCATTCATTGTTTTTTTATTTTTGTTTTTTTTTGGTATATGTCTACATATACTGTCATAGTTACATTAACAAAAACACATTATAAACATACACTATAAAAATACATTAACAAAAAAAGCCCATTTGCAAAAATAAAGTGATGTTCCATTTACAAACTCACAGATGATACCAGTGCACTTCAGGAGGGTGAAAAAAACAGGAAATGCATGATAATGGAAGTGTGTCCTTGCATACTAAATAATATACCAAAAACTGAATGTCCATAGTCCTTAGTGAACTTTTGTTAAAGCCTACCTCAGTGGACATCAGGTTCTTACATCGTCTCTGTGTGGTTGTTATGTGACCAGTATATATCAGGAGGAAAGTAAACAGCACCATGGATGAACATTTCTCAACGAACCTGCATTCACAGACAAAGTGGGTTCAGAAAGGGTTTCACAATAAACCTAAAGCACCAATTGCATTGTGGCTGGGGCTTTTGAGTTGGAGGCGGTATTATATTTACTTATAAGCTGGAGAAACCCACCTACCAACGTGTGTTTATGGACCGCTGAAAAAAACATCTCACAATCAGTGGGACTCGAGCCCAGAAACCCAGGACCCTGTAGTTGTATGACAGCGACACTATAACAGTGTGTCAGATTTAGTGCGCCGTATTGGGAAGACATTGAAGAACACAGAGGTTTGTGCGGTGATTGAATATTGTATCCTGTGTATTTTTTCACTCGTTTAGCGCATTGAGACCCTGCCAATCCGAGTTCAGTGGGAGGGGTTTTGGCGGAAACAAAATAATAACTGCAGCAGAACCTGAGAAGACAGCGAGAGCTTAAAACGGAATGGAGACGAAGCGCGGCAAATTCAAAACATATATTAACCTTATTTTGTCTTTTCTCCGTCAACGGTTTATTATCTGGATTAAAGCTTCTGACACTGGCTTTGCCTAAGGAGACGTTGCTATTGGAAAAGTTTTTGTACATCCCCGCCTTGGAGCGCATGCCCGAGTCTAAATCTCATCCAGTTTATTACTGTCAGGGCTTTACTGTAGTGTTACTTCAGAAGGCACAGTCAGTAAAGACTAAATAAAAAGCTGATTGACTGATGGAGGGTTCGGTTCTGTGGACACTGGGACTCATACAGGTAAATAAATCACAATTCAACCTTTTGAATATTTTACCATCTACAACGCCAGATGAAGTCTTTTGTTTGATTTAAGTTAAAACATAGTATATATATATATATATGTGTGTGTGTGTGTATGTATATATATGGGCATATCGAAAATCCATATGAAGGTAACAGATTTAACATACATTTACATCTGGAGCCAACAGGCTGTAGGTCTAAGAAATTCTAGATTTTATTACTAAATAAATGAATCACTGAATTCTTTACCATTTTCAAGGTGGGATTAGGTGGTTAGTTCTTTTTGTGGACTTAATTTAATTTTTAATAATTGTAAAAATGTTGTAAGAGTCATTAGAGTGACTTCACACTTTGCTTTTCTCTCAGGTGTTAAGTTGCAGTGGTGTGAGTGGTCAGCTCTCTGTCCATGTTCAGGTGGAGTTTTGCAGATCTCTCAATTTTGAGCCAAGTACTTACACACTTTTGTTAGGAAACAAGGTATGGAGACAGTGCATACTTTAAAAATTCTTTTCCAAAAAAGATTACACAGCAGAATGTTTGTGTTAACGTTTTAAACACAGTTTAGGTCATTGATTCATTCATATACATTCATTGTCTGTAACCACTTATTCAATTCATGGTCGCGGTGGGTCCAGAACCTCCTCTGAATCATTGGGCGCAAGGCAGGATTACACCCTGGAGTCCTTTACAGGGCAACACAGACATTCACTCACACCTACAGACACTTTTGAGTCCCCAATTCTCCTACTAACATGTGTTTTTGGACTGTGAGGGGAAAACCGGAGCACCTGAAAGAAACCCACACGGACACGGGGAGAACACATCAAGTTCCTCACAGACAGTCACCGAGAGCGGGGCTCGAACCCATAACCTCCAAGTCCCTGGAGCTGTGTGACTGTGACACTACCTGCTGCACCACCATGCCCTCAAATTAGCTCATATTGTGGTATATTATCTAATACACAACAATAGTTAAGTACTCAATTGCTTTTAAACACATATTCCGCCAATCATTCACACCTTCTATGTAATATATCTACTGAGATATAAACGGAATCAAAGTGATTTGTTGTGAAATTGTTGCAGTGTTGTGAACCCGGGGTGATGAACCAGGATTTCAAAGAGTCTAAGCACTTATACAGTCATTCATGATTCAAAATGGCCACTGAACTTACGCATCTTCTGACCTTTGAATATAATGCTGATAATGGTACAATGGTTATAAATTTGGAACAATATGTTCTTTGGGTACAGTTTTACTGATTCCAATGTCAAAACAATCCCAATGTCTAATCTCTCATAAATATCTCAAGCAAAAGTGTCTCAGTGTATTATAATCCTGTCATGTGCCTAATAACTTTCTGTGAGTTCATTTTCAGAAACATGAATGTCTTGCATATTTTCTGGGTGCCTGCACCACTGGTCTGAGCAATGCTAATTCTAGACTTTTCAAAACGGAGTATTTCTCATCAAACCTATATGAATAACTTTGTTTACTAATACATTTCATATTGCTAGAAAGTAATTTAGTACTATATTACTGAACATAACTTCTGTTATCTTTCTGGCAGGTGCTGAAAAGCAATGCAGTGTGTGAAGGTGTATGTGAGTGTGTTATAGATTCAAGTGTGCCACAGGAGTCTGAGGAGCTGAGTTTCACTCTGCAGCCGTACAGACACAAACAGCTGCTGGAGAGCAGAATATTCCAGCTGGGTGAGATGGATATTTGTGCAGAGTGTTTGTGTTTTTACTCTTAAATCAACTGGACTGTGGACTGTCAACAATATCCACAAAAAGATACATTTTGTTTTGCACTGAAACAATTGAAAACTTTGCCTACATTCATTGCTATGCTGGGAACATATTTCTAGAAACTATTTTTCCTGAAAAAACAGTGTCATTGTTGGAAGAGCTGACTTTGTACAATTTCCTTTAACTAATAAATGAATGAAACAGGACTTAAAATGTGAGCTTATATAAACATTTGCTCAGCATTTGCTTTTACGTATATGCAGCAATCGCCCAGTGGCTTATTTTTTGTTTTCTCTGTGCATGTACCTTACATAACCATAACATTACAGCCACCTCCTTGTTTCTATATTCACTGTCTGTTCTCTCAGCTCTACTGACCATACAGGAGCACTTTGTAGTTCCACAGTTACACACTATTGTCCACCTGTTGCTCTCCAAACATTGTTTGCCTTTTTTCATCCTGTTGTTCAATAGTCAGGACCATCACAGAGCAGGTGTGATTTGGGTGGTGTAGCATTCTCAGCGCTGCAATGACACTGATATGGTGGTGGTGTGTTAGTGTGTGTTGTGTTTGTATGAGTGCATCAGACACAGCAGTGCTGCTGGAGTTTTTAAAACCTATCAGTGTCCATCAACCAAAACATCCAGCCAACAGCGTCCTGTGGGCTGCATCCACGGACCACTAATTAGACTAGTGGATGACCAACACAAAATGCAGAGGAATAGATGAGTTATTGTCTCTGTAATTACATCTACAAGGTGGTTAGGGTTAGGGTTAGGGTTAAGGGACAGTGAATGTAGAAAGAAAGAAGTGGTCATAATGTTGTACTTGATAATTTCTGCAATTGCAATTTAAGCATCAAATTTTTAAATCTCAAATTTCATACCCATTTCTACCCCTTTGATAATTACACTATGGCAACAAGCTAGGAGGCCTCCTACATGAGAAAGCCACTGTTTCTTTTCAAACTGCCACTAGCACATCATCATTGGGAAGCCCAATATATTTGGAGGATAACACTAGCTGACACTAGCCAAATTCTATTGTATTCGATGTCTGCTTTGTTTATGATTGTTTTCACATATAGACACAGGTAAAATGTCTTGACTGCAACATCAGACTCAGGTATAGCTAAAAAGCCTGTTACAGCTGGGCATCCACTTGCAGTCTGAATTGGTGCAGTCATGAACAAGCCATTAAGAAGACAGCGGACTCAAAAAGAATGATGTTTTTGAGAAACACTAATCCTTTGGTCACCTATTGTATATATTCATTCATTGTCTTTGATCGCTTGTCCAGTTCAGGGTTACGGTAGGTCCGGCGCCTACCCAGAATCACTGAGCGCAAGGCAGGAACACACCCTGGAGGGGGCGCCAGTCCTTCACAGGGCACCACAGGGCACCACACACTCACACATTCACTCACACACTCACACCAATCCACCTACCAACCTGTGTTTTTGGACCGTGGGAGGAAACTGGAGCACCCGGAGGAAACCCACGTGGACACAGGGAGAACACACCAAACTCCTCACAGACAGTCACTGAGTGAGACAGGATCCTGGAGCTGTGTGACTGCATGCCTAGGTACTGCGCCACCATGATGCCCACTTATTGAATATAATAAGTCAAAATCGACTTGAACTTACTTATTACAAGTGTTCAACACTGTGTTTCAGATGCAGACATGATTTAATTAGATTGACAATGTAAAAATGCGTAGATTTGTGTGTCTTTGCTTATTTTAAGAATATAAATGTTCTGTCTGCTTCTGGTCAGTTCTTCTTCAGAGCTCTTTTCTGAGGGTGGCAGTCTCTACTAGTAGTGCTCTGTTGACCTGGACCGAGTGGAGTAAAGACCAAGCACTATGGATATATATTGATCAGCACTGTTGGCTCCTTTCATCCATTCAGCCATCACATCTTGTAACAGGACTACAGCCTGGAACATATTATGGTGTAACCGTGAAAAAGATAACTCACATGTCACATCTCAATATCACCATCACACAGAAACTGCAACTGGCCATTAAGACAGGTACACATCCACGATCTCGGATTAACACACATTTACACAATGTGACTGATATTAATTGCATTACTTGTTTCTTGTGCAGCCCAGTGTCCTGTGGGATGGCTGCCTGTGGGCTGGAGCTGTTTTCAAATGAGATTTGGTGAGAGTCTGACATGGAATGAGGCCCAACAGTCATGTGAGAGGACAGCCCCTGGAGTTCATCTGGCTAATCTAAAGACAGACACTGAATTTACGTCTATCTCCTTCCATCTACAGTCCTATAACCATGTGCTGCTTCTGTGGACAGCTCTGAATGACCAACAGGTACCACACTGAAAATACACATATGCACACTGACATAAACACACTGTGTTACTTAAAGCTAATAAAAAATAGGCCTGCTTCTCCTTACATTTAATTAATACATTTCGAATTATCCCTTGAATGTGCCCAAGTGTCTTCACTCCTCATCCCCTTTACTGCAGAACACTGCTGTGTCTGGATACTTTTAGAAATGTAGTATTGACCTTAGCTCATGACACCATCAGTCACTTACAATCTTTTTTCATGAAACATTAAATCACTCTTTTTGCTGTGTCTACAGTACGAGGGTGACTTACGCTGGTCTGATAACTCCACTTACAACCTCAGTGTTAATGTGATATCATCCCTCTCAGCCAGTCAAACAGACTGTTTTGCCCTTCAGAAGAATGCCACTGGACCAGGCTACTTCCTCACTTCTTTCTTCTGTTACTTACAGCTTCCCTATATCTGTCAAATGGAATGTGAGTTTTTTCCCCCATATTTAAAATTAGCTGCTTTGCTGCCTGTGTGAGGCCACCATACCTTCTTCTTTTTTTTAATGATCAATATGTTAAAAATACCTGATAGATCTTTGAGTAAACTGAAATGTTTCTTACAGTGCTGCAGGACCCTGTTGCTGTACTGCAGTTGGAGAGTGTGAGTGAGACAGAAGCAGTTTTGCACTGGTCAGATCTCTCTCAGCTCCTACACTCAGCCACCAGGTCACAGCTTAGTCTGCACTATGAGGAGTTGTCGGGGAGACATGTGTTCACACCAACAGCACTGACACACACACACAAGACAGAGTGGATGTTCATGGACTCTCCCCTGGACACATCTATTACTTTTCACTTAGTCTCAAACACCCCAATGGGGCATCTCAGGCTCTTAGCCTTGTTCTCATCACTAAAACCAGTGAGTACCCACACAGAGTCATAGATCTGTACAGAACACTTGTAGTAACTTAAACATACTGAGAGTGAACTGTAAAGGAAAACTGTGAAATTTACACTGTCATACTGATAGCTGAGCTTAATAAACTGCTATGTTTACTGCACCACATTTTACAGTAATTAATTCTATAACA
The DNA here is from genome assembly GCF_029633855.1 of Hoplias malabaricus. NCBI lineage: Eukaryota > Metazoa > Chordata > Actinopteri > Characiformes > Erythrinidae > Hoplias > Hoplias malabaricus. The sequence goes on along the minus strand of NC_089810.1, from coordinate 14,193,016 downwards.
TTAAAATTACAGTGAGTAGATTCAGCAAGTAATTTTTTATTTATTTGAATGCAAAGCTTCCCAAGTTACTTTTGAAAAGGATCATTTTTGCAAGAATAAGCATTAGCATGCAGATTTTTTAGAAAACATGATACAGTAAAAACTATAATTTACTGTACGTTACAGCATCTTTAGTAGGCATTACTACTAAATTTATAATTACTACTAATTTATAATGTGTGTTTTATTGTAATCCTTACAGAGCCAAACCCTCCACAGAACATCACAGTGACAAATGTGACATCAAGTCAGATTGAACTGTGTTGGGCTGCCCCTGATGTTATCGACAATGCCATATTTGATCAATACGTACTTCACTGGTTGGATGTGTCTTCTGGCAGGGTGCACAGCTTGTCGCTAAACAGAGGGAATCTCAGTGCCGTAATTTCACAATTGGAGGCATATCATGAGTACAGGATTACTGTAACATCAGTCACAAAGGAGGGGATAGAGAGCTCTGAGGCCACACCCCTGGCTGTCATCACAGGTACGTTTTTTGATAGCATTTTGTATCTATTTCTATATCTATATCTGTATCCATTTTTAATTGCCACGTAATCAAACGTTGTTGTCTGAACAAAACAATTTGTCTATTTCTTGTTTTGTATTCATTTTATTAAATTTCATCATTAAAACAGCAGCAAACAATAACTTTCTATGTAAAGATAGTGGAATAAAGGCATCCTGATGCCTTGGTGGAAATGTTTTTCTTCACCACATTTTGTTTTGCCCTCCCAACTGAGAAAACATTGATATATATTCAGGTGAAAACAACTGCTCAAACATTCCTCCACAGAAAAAAAAAAAGCATTCTTCAGTTAAAAAGGCCCCTGACAAAGAATCATAACTCCACTGCTCCACTGTGCTTTTCTGTGTTTAGCAGGCACTTTCTCTGGGCACTGTGCTAAAAACAGGGATGGGGGGGGGGTGGTGAGGGAAAGGCATGGTGAATATGAAACATTTTTTTTGGTCTGAGATGCTAAGACTCTGCTAAATGTAATGGAAGGATACTGGATATATCACCATTAACCAAGTCTTTTTATCAGTTTTTTTCCCACATTATACACAAAATGTACAAATAACACTATCCATTCCCTTCCTTCAGACCTGTTCTTTACCCTATAACAAAATCAACACAGTTTACACCACTAAGACATGAATTAAAATTAAATAGAAATATCCTGGGTATACATTCTCAGCTTTCATATTAACTACAAATGACAAAAAGGGCTGCCAAATTGTATAGATCTTATGATACCTCTGTACAGATCTATAAAGAGATTATCTTATTTTCTTTGGCACATTGCATAGCTTCCTTTACACATTGCTTCTTTAATCCAATGAAAATAAGTAGGTGGAAAAGTATCTTTCTGTCTAATCAATATTAGTCTTCTGGCTAACTAGGTGCTGGAGGTCAGTATATTGCATTTATTATTTTTTAGATGAGCACTCGACCTCTAAACTCAGAATAATGCAGATTAGAAGAACTATCTATTGGTACTTACAACATTTTAGAAAGTGTATTAAATATAGATAGCCAAAACTAATGTACACTATATTGCCATAATTATTCACTCGTCCATCCAGATAATTGAATTAAGGTGTTCCAATCACTTTCATAGCTGAAGGTGTATAAAACCAAGTACCTAGGCATGCAAAATGCTTCTCCAAAAATTTGTAAAAAAAAAAAAATAGGTCGCCTTCTGGAGCTCAGAGGTCACCAATTTTCTGCAGAGTCGATTGCTGCAGACCACCAAACTTCATGTGGCCTTCAGATTAGCTCAAGAACAGTGCGTTGAGAGCTTCATGGAATGGGTTTCCATGGCTGAGCAGCTGTATACAAGCTTTACATAACCAACCACAATGCAAAGTGTTAGATGCAGTTGTTTAAAGCACAACGTCACTGGACTGTAGAGCAGTGGAGACATGTTCTCTAGAGTGATGAATCACACTTCTACATCTGACAATCTCATGCTTGAGCCTGAGTTTGGCAGTTGCCAGGAGAACGTTACTTCTCTGACTGCATTGTGCCAAGTGTAAAATTTGGTGTAAAAATTTGGGGTATTTATGGTATGGGGTTGTTTTTCAGGGTTGGGTATAGCTCGTTAGTTTCAGTGAAAGGAACTCTTAATGCTTCAAGAGATTTGGGCAATTTCTTGCTCCCAACTTTGTGGGAACTGTTTGGGGAAACTGCAAGACAAGAAACTGCGAGACAAGCCATTCACAACCACAGTTTCTGACCTCACAAATGTGCTTTGGTCAAATGGAAAACTGGTCAGAAATTCCCATAAACACATTTCTAAACCTTGTGGAAAGCCTTCCCAGAAGAGTAGAAGCTGTTATAGCTTCAAAGGGTTGTCCGACATCATATTAAACCCTATGGATTAAGAATGGGATGTCACTAAATTTCATATGCATGCGAAGGCAAATGAGCAAATACTTTTGGCAATATAGTGTATTTTAAGACATTAAACTACATTCGACTAGTCAAAATTTGCATCCTTTAATCCCACTGGATATTATAAATTAGGTAATAATATATATATATATATATATATATATATATATAAAACATATATCCCACCACACCTGTGGACACCTTTGAGTAGTCAGTGCACCTACCAACATGTGTTTTTGGGTCATGTGCGGAAACCTGAGCACCCAGAGGAAACCCTTGCAGACACAGGGATAACACACCAAACTCCTCACAGATAGTCATTGGGAGGAGGGCTCGAACCCACAACTCCAGGTCCCTGAAGTTGTGTGACAGAAACACTTCCTGTTGCACCACCATGCTTTGGACATGACAGAAATAGGGTGAAATTACTTTGCCCAGTTGGAGATACAAGGGTTTTTTTCCGACCACAACAATATTTTTACTGAGCCCATTTTTACTTTAGCATAATATCAGTGTTGTTTCAAAGGGATAGTTGTGGAAGAGAAAAATGTAATTTACACAAATCACTGATTTATACTAGTAATTACTCTGAGCCAAGACACATTTGGTGTCGAAGTATAGGTAGTTTAGCTTTGTAAAAGGCAATATAGGCATGTGAAACAGTTTGACATTTCCTAGTCTTAAGTTCCTAGTCTACGTATGTTTTGAGCTTAACATATTTTTCAATATGCCTAGAGAACAAATAGAATAAACCATAAATTATAAAATGTGTCATAACGTTGGCACATACATATTTTACATACGATTTTATTGTTTGCTTAGTGACTTTATCTTAGTAGCTCTGATTAAGAATTAAAGAACAAGTTCAAACACCAAATATGAGAACTTTTGGGGCAAGAGAAATATTATGTAGCTCTGTTTTGTGTTTTGCAGAGGTCAGTCCACCATGTAATATATCAGCATCTGCTGTCGGGGAGAACAACCTGACTGTGTGCTGGGACACATTTGAGGATGATAATATTGATGGTTTTCACATTCAGCTCCACACTCACACAAGTCAGGACCAGCCAAGTGAATTCTGGGTGAACAGCTCAAACTGTATAACACTGGACATGCTTGTGCCTGGCGAAACCTATGACGTTAGCGTGGCTGCTGAAAGGGGTGGGAATAGGAGCAAGGAGAGAGCCATTCAACAGACACTAAGTAAAATAAAAACCTTTACTTTTTATGTTTTGTCACCGTTCTTTCCTGTGTATTGACATTGGAATTGTGCATTATAATGGGCATGTCTTTGTGGTGGTTTATGCATGTTTTTTAGAGCCAGAGAGGGTCCAAGGTGCTGCCCCATATGCAGTGGACACAAACTCTGTGGTGCTGTTTGTGCAGATGCCAAGCACTGGTGTGTATGACGGCCTCACTGTGGCTTATGGGAGGAAAAGCACCTGGATCCCCATGTCCATAAAGAGCAACAAGGTTCAGCTGTGGGACCTGAGACCAGGGATGCTGTATGAGTTCCAGCTGTTTGTTACCAGCAGAGGCATGAGCAGTGATGGTTTTATTATGATCCCAGTCAGAACCTGTGAGTGGCAGCTTTGATTTCATTTTGCTTATTTGAAGCTAGCCAAGTTAAAGCTAGCTTGTGATGATGCTCAATTTTTTATCCTTAACATTTCTAAAATAATTACTGTCTATATACTGTACTACATTTACACTTATATTAATGGTGTTACATTAGTAACAACACTAAGCCTGCGAATCAACCTCAAGTCTGTGGTGTGAAAGTTAGCATTTTTACCAACCAATCTGTGGATTTATATTAAAAACATAAAAGGATGACTTTTCTTTCTGCACCTATAAAATGAAAAGATGAAACTGATTAGCATTGAGGTTCAGGTTGTGTTTTGGATTGTATTTCAATTGATAACATCCTACCTATTGGTGCCAAAAGAAAAATCCCAGTAATATTTTTTATTTATTTGCTTTTTTTCTGTTTTTGAATATTGTTCAATATCTTAAACACCCAGGATCTAGGCTTCCATTTGTTAAACTCTGTAACTTAAAATAACTTATTGTACAATACTTACAGAATATTGAGATAAGCCTGGGAATGCAATTTAAGGACAATTTCACTGGACACTCTACATAGCATATTAACACTCCAAATAGCATAGCTGGTAGATAGCTGCATTGGTTCAAGTGTGATTTACCTCAGTGAATGTGAAGAATTTTGTGTTTGTGCAAGTTTTGTATGTGTTGGTGTGCATGTGTGGCAGGTCTGACTCCTCCTGTTCATGTTCGGGCTGGTATTGTAACACACAGCTCAGTAGAGGTTCTGTGGGATAGAGCAGAGGGCAATGGTCACATATATGAAGCACTCTGTGTGGACTGTGCTGACAAAATCCTGGTACTGTATCTTGTGTGTGTGCTGACTATGGCTGACATTTTATTTAAAACTGTAAAAACTGGACTCACTAGTGAAAATCTGAGAGTGTGAGCTGAATACTCTATAAACCTAACTTTCTTATTTTGTCCTAATTTTTAGCAGGCATCAAACTATTCTTTTTTTATATATTTACAAAATACAATCAATTTGGTATATAAAAACACTGAGAATCTTTTCTTTGTACTGTTGTCAACTAATTAAAGTTTCCTGAGAGTTAATAAATTACAGATTTACGCTTTTCTTTATAAATGGTATGCTATAGTTAAGACGTTTAATGAAATAACTGTATTCAGTTTAAAAATATTTATTTAATGCACCACCAGTGATGTTGTTTTATCCAAACTTATTATATGCCATAAAAATATTTTCAACAGTTGTGATTTTAGCATGTTTTTGCTATGGTATGGTATGAAATGGTTGTATGGATCCTGCAGGTACAGAAGGTGTTCCAAACTAGAGCACTGTTTGAGGATGTGATCCCAGGGAAGCTATGTAAAATCTCAGTTCGAACCGAGGAGGAATCTTTCAGAGACAGTACAGCTGTGTTTCTCACCGTAAGAACATGTATGTGCAGGCATACATAAACCTTGCATACACACATATGCACCATGAATCTCTAGGATCATAATTTCACAGAGACCATTGCAAAACAAAAATGTTCTGTGTTTTAAAGAAAAACGGCTTCAAAAAATGACACTATATGTCTTTGTTCTTGCTTAAATTAAGTGTGTGTGTGTGTGTGTGTGTGTGTGTGTGTGTGCGTGTGTGTGTGTGTGTGCATAGTCCCTAGTGCAGTCACACTATGGCCAGTCCAGAGGACACAGTCGTCTCTTACTGTGGGTTGGAAGGAGGGCCCAGGAGTGTTTGACTCTTTCCTCTTATCAATCAGAAACTCCACGTATTATCTACAGGCCAGCCTAGGTGCCTCTGAGGAGAGGTTTGGAAAGTAGGAATTTCATTTCGGATTAATTAACTGATTTAAAGGTTGAGTAAAACTTTTATTTTTCCTCACCAGATTCTACAGTTTTGAGCACCTTCCACCTGGAAGTTTTTACACTGTTCAGGTAATGAGTGTTAGTGGAGAGAGACACAGCATTCCTTCAGCTATTACGGTTAACACATGTGAGTACAAACAACAAAGTACACATATATCTATTCTAAAGACTAATGGGATTTATGGCGTGCTCATTTTTAGAAGTAGTACATTTCATAGGCATTTTCAAGGGCTCAGTGTCTCCCCGGTAGTCATTAGAGAGCAGAGTTTGAGTAACTGCTATGTGCTGTGTGCTGCCCCATTGGAGCATTGCCTCAAATTTTTGATGGAACACTTGTTTTGACACACACAATAATAGTGGTTTCAGCCTCATGTGCTGCCTTCCTACATGAGCAGTTGTTCAGTTATTATAGTGATAGACAAAGTATAAATTAGCTCCCAGATGTTCCCAGTAAACTGCTGCCATTCATGAAATCTGGTTCATGAGTGGTATTGAAATAATTGCAGATAATATTTCATGTGGTCTGCAATGGACAGGTGGCCTTCCCAGGGTGTGTTTCTTGCATGTACTCAATGATTCTGGGTAGGCTCCAGGATTATCAGGAATTTAAAACAAAATTTGATGTTGTTGTACTATTGCACTGAAGTTTCATTATAGAAGCATGGCAGAAGTCTATTCATGCTGCAATCATCACTTTAGTAATTTTCCTAAAATTAAAGCATTTCCAATAGAACACTTAAAATAATTTTATAATGTAGGGCTTCAGCCAATGTTGAGCCAGGGAAATGTGTGTAATCAAATAAAATTATGTTGCCTACATGATAAAACCCATATATCGCTCATAATATACATTGGACTCTGTTATTACAACCAGCAGAAAAACTCTTATTACCAGGATCGCTATCCAACGCTAAAAAGTGAACTAATTCGGCTAAAGTTAGCAGGCGCTACCACTAGTCCTCGTAGCTTATCACTAATTAACACAGCAACACATGAAGGAATTTACAATACATGTTACTTACTACTCCAACTTGCATCCTTGTGGCTGTTTCAGATCACTCTACTGTGTAAATTCAGTACAGTATTAACTCTTGTACAACTGCTCTCTCACTCATTCTCTTTCTGTCTTTTGTTTGTCTCCTCCTTGCTCCCTCTTCCAAGATGTCCGTACTGGAAATACAGAGCTAGATTCTTCTTGTAGCTAGGTAACCACCTGTAAGAATTTTGCCTTAAAGCTTTATGCATATCTCTCGAGAGCCCTCCTCCCCGTGATTCAGAATTTGCTTAGTCTAGTAAACTAGCAGTGGACCCCACATAGCAACCACAGAGGCTCCGTTCTCCCTATTACAGCATTGTGGAACATCACAGTCATTTAGAAGCTGTACATTTTGTAGAAATGCTACATAGTGTTCCTTTAAACTGCAATTTCAAAACATTGATTGAATTCCTTAAGAATCTTACCTTAACATTAGCAGTCACTTGTTTAGCTAGGTGATTTGTATTTGTCCTTTCTTCTTATTAGTTTTTATACTGCAGTGCCAGCTCCTCCTGATGACATCACCTTTATTGAACAAGAGGTAAATGCGATGTTCATCACATGGACACGCCCACATGGCAGAGTGGATGGTTACAGGGTAGGCCTATATAAGTTATTTTAATGGTTCAGTATTCAAGACAGGCATATTTTTTATAAATGTATTTGCTAGAAAATGTACTGTTTCTTATTTCTGTGGTTTATGGTGTATAGCTGACAGATACCAAATATCCGTGTGTAATGTTAGGTTTTTCCTCTAAAAAAGTGAATCACATACATGTATGTGCATGTTACACTTAAGAAGTTGGGGGGGGGGAAGCTGGACACCTGTTTAAACTTTCATACTGACTGCCTCACCTGAGACGTTGCCTAGCGACGCTCCCTGTCTTACTTACTCAGGTTACTGACTCCCTCAATAATACACAAGCCCAAATCCTGCATTATACCCCACCACGAGAGACAGAAAGAGCAGTAGATTGTGTGAGAGTAAATAAGTGTGCGTGCTGTCAGACTCTTCAGTTGGGAAAGTACCTCGAGGGACTTTCACATAGAATGAACATTTGCAGATAGCAGAGTTTCTCTGGTGTTCCTCCTCACATTAATTTCTTCACTATAGCATATTTTATACATCCCCCCCATTTTCTATTTTTCTTCTCAATTTTTCTTTCTCATCTGTTCACTCTCCCTGCAGCTGCGCTATGGCCTTGCTACGGATATTCCTCTCCTTCACCTGGTCGATGTCACTGGCAACAGTGCGAGGATAAATGACCTGGCATCAGGAAATGATTACAAGTTTGAGATCCAGTCATTTCTGGGCTCTGATTTCAGTCCCAGTGTTACCAAAAACATCTCAACTAGTAAGAGTCTTATTCTATCATCATGATCACAGAGGCTGTGGCTGAAGAGTGTGACTGTACACTTTTTTTTTTGTTGTTTTTATTTACTAAAGAAGAATCTCACCGTCAAATCAGTAGTCGACAGTCGCATTAACAAGCCAATATTATTTACCTGTGTAATTTTGAAATGTAATTCATGCCTTGAACACAGAAAAAGGATCCATTTTTGTCATACCTGGAGTATCCTCTCTTTACAGTATATATACTATATACAACCAGAAGAGGTGGCACTGAACCGAAAGTGTGGGCATCTGGTCAAAATAAGCAGAAATTACAAGATCAGACATCTAAAGAACACAGAACAAATTCATTCTAATCCTGAAATACCACACACTCACAGTTATGTTATTAATTATAATTATACCCATCTTAATTATATAATGCTATAATGGTAATTAGAGCAATCTTGAAAGCCTATTATAGCTTCTGATGATTAATCCATTCAATCCCTGGCTTATTATTCCATTGTAAATGTAATGGTTTATTGTTTAATAACTACAATGAATTCCTGGGTCACTACTATGAGTTTATATATTTTTCACAGTGAGGAACTGAAACCCACATAGACACTTGTAGTTAGAATGATTTAGAAATGTGATATTCAGCATTGTCCAGAAATATCATTACTGTGTCTTTGTTCTTTGAATGACTTCAGGTCCCGCACGGCTGTGTTCACTCACTGTCTCACACATCAACTCCTCATCGGCCACACTGCTGTGGGACACTTCTGCTGGCCATTTTGACTTCCATGAGGTGACAGTCAGTAACAGCTCTCACCACTGGACTTTCAGGGTGAGCACACACTCTAAGGAGTATACCCTTAGTGGCCTGCGGGATGGCTGCTCCTACAACGCCACGGTGAAACGGGTCAGGAACACACTCAAAGGAGCAGCAGCATCTCTAACCATACACACAGGTTATATTGCTCCTGAAAATATCAGCTCAGAAAGCATTCACAGCCCTGTGCTAAAACATGAAAAATAGCAAAATATTATGTGTTTAATTAGCAACAAAATATAAAACATTCAGCAAAATCACAATATAAGCCTAACCCCAATCCCCATGGGTTGGGGTTAGGCTTAGGCCTATTTTTTGCATGATAGTGCCGTTGGTGTTGGTGTATGGATATATAATTTGTGTGTGTGTTTTAGTTCCTGCTGGTCCCGAGGATGTGGCTGTGGTGAGTGTGTCTCCTCGTTGGTTCTCCCTCCGCTGGCTGCCGTCCTCTGGATGTAATCAACGGTACTTGGTCCAGATCAACCCAGACCATAGTAATATCACCATGACAACCACAGCCGATGGGCATTTTCAGGTAGAAACCTTCAGACTGCATCATCATGTGCTTCTAATGTGAGTGGGTGTTCTTCATGATAATATCTAAGAAACTGAATTTGCTTTTATTCTTCTACGTTCTCTCTGCTTATTTTCTTTCAATTTTCTTTGTTGCTCTTTACATGTGTTTATATTCTGTGCCTTTGTATATTGCCTTTTGTCTTGAGATTTTTCTAGCTTTTTTCCTTTCTTGCTTTTATCTTTCTCTTATTCCAATTTTCCTGTATTTCTTCCTTTTTCTATTTGCATTTCTTTCTTTTTTATACCTTTCTGTTGTTCATCTTTCTTCACTTATTTTACTCTTTCTTTCTTTGTTTGTATTTCTTTCTCTCTGTTCTGCATTCAAAAGCACACACTCTCTGGCACACACTTGCTCCTGCAGTTGCCTGTTTTTGAATGCCAGGTGTCAGGTGGTGGGGTATCTGTATCAGATGGGTGGAGTGTGTGAGAGAAGTCGGAGAATGCAGGTGAGAGAGAGAGAGAGAGAGAGAGAGGGACCATTAAGTTTTAATGACTTGTAGTTGTGGTGGTGCGCAAGTTGATTCAAACCTGGAGCATTCCTCCTCCATGGGGCAGCTGTACCCTCAGCTAGTGAATCTCTCTCTCTAAGGGGTCAGCATGCTGCTCCTTCCCCTGCTGTTTGGCCTGTGTGGGGCCAACTTCAGCGTCCAGGTAGGCCTCCCCATCTTTGCCTCTCAGTGAAACAGGTACAGGTATAGAAATGACGTTTCTGTCTCTCCTGGGAATACATTTGAGAGTGTGTTTGCTAAGTGTTTTTGTTCTGTTCAGAGATGCATACTAGTTTTAATACTTCCCCTTTTTATTCTCATACACACTCTTTTTCACTCAACTGTAGCTGGTGGCAGAGGATTTTTCAAATTGTCGCTGTCCAGTTAAAAACATGTATCTTCCAAGAATAGTAACTTTACAGGTGAAGGGAAAAAATCCTTCTTAACTTTCAGTTGAAGTGAATGTGAAAATATTTTATTCCAAGTAATTTTAGAGCATTTCTATTGGTCCATCATGAAATCTTCACCCGTTGTGTAGGACAGCTTCTGTGTTCAAATGATATAATGAACTAAAAATGGACGGAAATGGAGATACATGTTTTTAATTGGGCAGCAACAAAATGCTTAGTTCACATTTCTTAAATCTGGCTTTAAAAATTTTAAATGTGTTTATAGTGGGAATGTATTAGAATGTATTTTGTAAAAATCATCTGTTCATATGTACTATGATTTACTTCATATTTTTTTATACTCAAACCTTGAATATAGTCACTGCCTAAAAAGTTACATGGTTTTCTTTCAACAGCAGTGATGTGCTGTTTTCCGTTTTGAATTAAATGTAGGTCTTTCTGTTTGTGTGCTAAATAGTTTGTTATTGTTTTGTTAAACATTTACCATAAAGTTCATTTTGTTAATATATTTCACTTCCCTGAAACTTATAAAAGGTCCAGTTATGCTCTCTTTGTAATGAGTAATAATAATGTGCTGATCATATAAAAAATATGCCTATAAAAGCAAATGTGACATTGGCAATTGACAATTTAATATGATATAATATCATTATGTTGCCTACTCATAATAAGCAGTTTTTGTCTGTGACATGAATGTTTTGATAGAAACTGCTGGGGGATGTGATATTAAATGTTTGCCTTTATCATCTCCTGCAGTTGGCTTTTTCTGTATTCAGTTTGATGATGTGTGTGTCTGAGTTTCCCTGGATTATATGCCAGTTGAGGACTTGAGTTTTTATTGTCAGAGTGGGTGGTTTGTGACTGGGATGAAGTTTAGAGTTGTTCTAGTTGTATTAAACTGAATTAGAAGCATGACTCAGTAGAACGGTGTCACCAAATAAGACAATTCAGCCTCTGGTTTACTGGCATCATTCCCACACTTCTGATATCACACCTGGCTCAATGCCCCGTAAATGGACATTAATGACCACCTCTATGGGGTATTATTTTACTTAGCTGTGTGTTCATGTTTTTTGTGTTTATTTAGTTGTGTGCTGTGTGTTTTGTGTGTTTTGCAGGCGAATGTGTCCAGTGTGAGTCCAGGAACATCTTACTCAGTTACGGTCACTGCAGTGGCCTCCTCAGGTCTCAGCTCTCCTGTCAGTCGCATGATTACCACCAGCATATCTGGTGAGTGTGTGTGTGTGTGTGTGTGTGTATGAAATCATATCTCTATATAAAATTGTCACAGTGTGTCAGTTATATATTTGTATTTTCACATTAGTGTTAGGACGTTTGAATCATGCTATATTTTATTTACATATTTATGTACATATTTTTATTTAAAATATATGCTGTTACATTAAATAGAAAGTTATTCATTCATATATATTTAATATTTGTTTATATTAATTTGTACTGGAGATTTGTTTACCCTTTTTAACATGATGAATAATATTAAATGTTTTGTAATGTAGTTATTTATGTTAATTTTTTCTTTATTTTAAGCATGTCTTACTAATTATATGAATTTGTGAAATTAAAAGGAACCTTCTTATTAGAACATTTCTGTATACCTGTTAAACTTGTATGTTTGCAACAAGATTACTGAAAATATTACTGAAAAGTATGAGCTTATAAGAGCGCTAAATGTAATAGTCTCCATCTAAGAGCCCTCTCCGTCTGGGGCTGTGGAGTTTATCAATGCTACATGCATGCTGTTATTATATTGTGCTCCATCACAAAACGTCTTTCTGACACAAAAAATACGGAGACACCTCCCTGACCCTATTACTCCAGACAATGATAAAGACAAAACAGTCACAAGATTAAGCTGTAAGAAATACATCTAATAATAATAAATATCATCATCTTGAAGTAGATTGTCCTCTATTTACATTGCATTCTTACACATATTTGAAATGCAATGTTAAAATGTAAAATGTAAACCTTGTATTCTATATAAACTTATAGAGGGAATGTAAAGAGCAAAGAAATATGGAATAAAATAAAATGATACATAATAAAATCAGAAGAATATCTATCATATGGCTTCAGCAACCTTGCGTTTGTGAAACCTTTTAGAATTGATTCCTTGTTCACTGTTGATATGATCCCATAGCAGCATGTGTGAAAAGGATAATACAACAGTTTTTTTATGGACAATTCTATCACTCACTGATTTGACAGCAGCTGTTTTAAGACCAACTGAGCAATGTTAGTTTCTAATATTCTAACTAAACTACATGTATAAACTTTTATGGATGTCCTTTGTTATTAAAAGCCTAGTCACACTAATTATATTATACTGAACAAGGGTGTTTTAGAACGGCTTTATATAAACCAAAGGTGACTCAGTGCCAAGCAGATTCAGTGCCAAGAATCTGCTAGAGGGTTATAAATCTTTCAGGTATTTGGCTGAGGAGCAGAGAAATTGTCTTGTCTGGATGCATTGTCTTGTCTGAATGCTTACTTACAGTCAATTAATTAATTACATTTTTTTTCCCGAAATTGTTTTGCATGTGTGGGTTTTCTAGATTTAATAGTCTAAATGTTTGTATTTGATTCAGTTTAAATATCTATGATCTCACTGCTTAACCTGTACATTTATGTGTATGTGTGTGTGTGTGTGTGTGTGTGTTTGTGTGTATGTGTGTGTGTGTTTGTGTGTGTGCAAGTGTAGTTCCGCCTGCTCCCTCTAAACCAGAAGGAGAACGAGTAGGGTCTAATGGCATCCTGCTCTCCTGGCGGATGCCACCTCCCCCTGATCTCACTATTCACTCATTCATCATCAGATACAAGGAGGTGTGTCCTCACCCTGACCCCTCTTTCACTGAGATCACTAAAAGCCTGGATATTCCAGAAACACTACTGAACACACTCTCACCTGGAGCCACTTATAACATCAAGGTACACACACACAATACCAAGCATGTTTAAACATTATGGGTCTAAAAGGTTTTGTATCTGCCATAAATGTTTTAATGAAAGACTGGTACACACACACACAAAGGCAAAGATATTGTCAATCAATGAACTTGCTGGCTTTCTCATAACTGTTCACCCCAGAGACCTTACTGAATATGTTCCAGATTATTTACATTTTGAAAAGCATAAAGCACAACCAACATATGAGTGAACTTTAAAAAAGTGGAAATGTTTCCCTGCAGATTTCTTTGGCAAATTGGTACTCATGATTATAATTGAGGTTGTAACGAAAGCAAAAGGCAAAAAAAATAATAATAATAATAATAATAATATTAATAATTATTTGATGTTGGTTTTGGGTTTGTTGTGATATTTTCTCTTAAACATGCCATATGAAATAAAGGATGGCTTTGCACAGACCTTAGCGGTTTGATAATTATGATCATATTGGGGATGTACTCATTGAAATAAGAAAGTTAAAAAAGCAAATTTAAACTTTTTTTAAAAGCATTCTCATCCTACTTACGGACCTAATCTAACCATTTCTGCTCAGTTAATAAATCTTTGTTTTACAGTAGTTTTTAAATCGATGTAAAAGGCACATATACAATTAAAGCTTCTAAGATGCTTTGTGGGTTGGAAATGCTGAGGGACTCGAACTTTCAGTGGGAAAGTTGCCAGTGACATCCATTCCATTGATCTCATTAAATTATTTACTTGTTTTTAATTATTCATCTTGTAAAGAGATCTATGGATCTATGATGGATCTCTGTTTTCCGTTATTTGTCTACTGAATTCATTATCCCATTCGGCAACATCCTTTCAGTTCATCATCCAAGCATTGTGTGTGTTTTTGACATGTCTGAGGCGTATAAATGTGCGTGCATGTGTTTTGTTGCATAGTGGAGTCATTTGTCATGTGTATATCACATTTCACAGGCTTTAGTATTTGATGCTGATTATGTGTGAATGTGTGTATGCCTCTACTTGTGGTTTCATTGTATGTGTTCCTATTGTTTATCATTCATTACTTCCTCCTCCACCCAACCTGCAGGTTGCAGCAGTGAACAAGGCAGGGGTCGGACCTTTCAGTCAGTCACTTTACTTCAAAACCGCAGAGGCCCGTAAGAATTACTCCGTATGATTATTTTCTTTATTTCCCATATGTGTTTATAGTGAGAAATGTGTGTTAATGTGTTTGTCCTGTTCCGAAGCTCCTGGTCTGGTGACGAACCTCACAGCCTATGCTCAGAACCATTCCACAGTGGTTGTGACCTGGTTTCTGCCAGTACGCATCAATGGACTCATAAATAAATTTGCAATCAAAGCCAAACACGCCCGGACAGGACAGATAGCCCGAATTCTGGAGTTAAAAGCAGAGGATATCATGAATGGAGCTCTGCCTCATTGTAATGTAAGGCTGAGTTTATAGTATCTGTATCTTTACAAAAGAGTGTGTACTTTTATATCAAGCTGCCTAATATATATTTACTTTATTTATATTTTCGTGCAACATTTGCATTTGTAGTGCTGAGTTTAAAGCTAGTGTTCCAGCTTTAAAACATGATACACTGTATTTACTTATGCATTTGTAGTGCTACATATTGCACAGATATATTATCATATTGATACATAGATATAATAATGTGCAATAATAATAATATGCAATTATTTGTCATTGTACAATGTACAACAAAATTTATCTTCCGCATTTAACTCATCTGTGGCAGTAAACACACACACTAATGCATTAGGGGCTGTGAACACACACCCAGAGTGTCAGGCAGCCATCTCCGGTGCATGGGGAGCAGTTGTGGGTTCGGTGCCTTCCTCAAGGGCACCTCAGCCACGAATTCACGGAATCGAACGAACAAGCTAGGAGCCCTAAGCCCTCTTCTCTTAGCAGCCATGGCTGCCCATTACAACATACATACTATTGTATAGTAATCTGTTATGGTACATAAGAATACATTGAAATAAATGTATTAAGTTAGACTAAAGTGTTACGTTTTTGGTTACAAGCATTTAAACTGGCTTCAGTCATGTCAATAAATACTTTGTATTTTGTAAAACTATAGAAAACAACAATTTTCATCACTTCATATCTCACAAACACTTCACTTTTTATTCATGCTTTTTCTCTATTTTTATATGCACATTACGATATGGGCGGCACGGTGGCGCAGCAGGTAGTGTCGCAGTCACACAGCTCCAGGGACCTGGAGGTTGTGGGTTCGATTTCTGCTCCGGGTGACTGTCTGTGAGGAGTTTGGTGTGTTCTCCCCGTGTCCGCGTGGGTTTCCTCCGGGTGCTCCCGTTTCCTCCCACAGCCCAAAAAACACACGTTGGTAGGTGGATTGGCGACTCAAAAGTGTCCCTAGGTGTGAGTCTGTGAATGAATGTGTGTGTTGCCCTGTGAAGGTTTGGCACCCCCTCCAGGGTGTATTCCTGCCTTGCGCGGTAGGCTCTGGACCCACCGTGACCGTAAACTGCATAAGTGGTTACAGAGAATGAATGAATGAATGAATGAATGAACATTACGATATGGTGACCATCAATGTGCATGTGTGCATTATAGGATGCTGCTGACATTTTGTCTCGAGGAACTCCTAGCCCCTCTGATTCCTCTCTGATGACGTCTGCAGCTCTGCCCTCAGTCACACTGTCAGCCATTCCCCCAGCCTCCACCTGGAGTGTGCCCATTAGTGTGAGAATGGACAAGCTCCATCCCTACACAGCTTATGTTTTTGAAGTGTCCGCCTTCACCAGCGATGGAGAGGGCCAGATTGCCAGTACTATGGTCCGCATGCCAGAGGCCGGTATGTCCTCACACCTAAACCCCAATATATATTGTAGGTACAGAGCAAATTCACCATTATTAAATTAACACTGTTAGTGTAAAAATGATCAATTGTCAACACTCTCTGGGTTAAATTAACACTTATAGTGTTGATTTAACACTAGTGAATTTGCTGTGTAGTAACAATATTATGATATAGTTTATTTAGATCAAGGTACAGTATATTTGAATGAATTGGACAAATTGATGATGTTTATATATATATATATATATATATATATATATATATATATATATATATATATATATATATATATAATTATAATTGTTTCAAAACATATTTTTTTAGTCAAATAAAATATGAAAATCTACAGTTTCTCAAGTAACTAGAGATACATGAAAATAAATATAGATCCTGTTATGAATTCAGGTGATTCATGCACATTATAAAAATGTTACTGTAAAGAATCAGCTCATACACAGTTGGAGATATTAAATTAAGTTGGCTTCCTTTTTTTAACCTAATCCCTTCGTGTTTAAGCATAAAGCGGTAGCATTACTTTGGTTTTCCTGATATTTTAAATCAAACGATTATTTACCAGTACATCCTCAGCTGAAATCTTGTTAAGGATGACAACACATTTCAGTTTTATAACATTCCCCTCACTTCTTTCAGTTATTACCCTATATTTCTGGAGTTTTTCTGCATTTGTCCCCACTTCCACCACTGTCCTGTTACAGTTACTGTGGCATTTTAAAATTATTTTTACCCTTAGTGTGTTATAGTACACAGGAAAATACAGAGACATACATTATTTGCTTAACTGTACATACACCTTCATATTAATAGATGTTGATGGGTTTATCTCTTACCACTATTCACGTGACTGTATATAGCTCCAACTTGCTCCAACTGTGAGAAATCTAAACAAGCTGCAATAGGATCTCTGACTGGCCTGAATAAATCTAGCTTCTCAAGTTGAAACAAGGCATTTGTTTCTTATGTAACTCCTCACTGATCTCCCATCCAAACAGTTTTTGTCTGTGTAAAGTGTGTGTTGAAGTGTATGTGGTGTGTTGTTGCAGCCCCTGAGGATTCGCCACAGAATTTGTCAGTATGGAACATCACCTCTAAATCTCTGTCTCTGTTCTGGGAGCCTCCTACCATTATCACAGGACGCTTCAGTTATGTCATCCAGCTCTATGGCCCAGCAGGTAGCTAAATTAAGCTAAATCACATGCACTAAATGTCACACATCACACTTGACTTTTACATCTTTTGTACTACCCAACACCACACTGAGCAAATCTAATAATAATAATAATAATAATTTATTACAATAATAATAATAATAATACATTTCAGACAAATCATGACATATAACATAATACAAGAACAAGAGTAAATGACATGGGTTGCAATTAGTTTCAAGACAGAGGGAGGTTGTATGCAAGAGAAAATGGAGGCATTTTAAGGTTAGATTTGGATTGTGATAGAGAGGAGTTTTGTTTAAGTTTGTAGTTCCTAAGGCACAGAGCAAGTCTAGAAAAGGCTTGGCCAAGACTATACAAGTTGGAAGAGAGGATGGCAAGTAGTCCAGCTGAAGAAGATCTGAGAGTGGCCTTAGGTGTGTAAAGTTGAAGAAGGTCAGACAGGATTTGAACCTAATGCATTACGCAATCTGAAGCAAGTCGAGGTTTTGGGGAACTAGTGTGACGTGGTGATGGGATTTGGTGTGAAGGAGGAGACATTTAGAAGAATTCTGAACCATCTCAAGTTTATGGAGTAGTAATGAGCTAATGCCAACAAGAGGGGAGTTGCAGTAAACAAAACAGCTGGAGATGAATGCATGAATGTGAGTTTCAGCAGTGGGCTGGGAGAGAGACGGATGTATTTTTGCAGTCTTGCACAGATGAGAGGTCATCTACCTTAATACCAACAGCAAATTTAAATTTTGTGTCAAAATGAGCCCTCAGCAGGTCTTCATTAAAACAGTTGTGTGAAACGGTACTGTACAGAGCATTTTTCTTTAAAGACCATTGTCATTTTAGCACTTCAAGCTTGGATCTCTGGTTCTAATTTGGTGTTGAAACATTTAATAATTAATTTGGTCCCTTGTAACAATCTTTATATATGTGTGTTTGCTTCAGGTTTTATTAGTGAAAACAGTACAAGTGAGCAGATTTTTGTGTACACTGGCCTGACACCATACACGCTTTACCGTGTTGTTGTTATGGCCAAATCAGCTGGAGCCACTGGACCAGCGGCAGAGACCAGCATCTCAACACCTTCAGAAGGTAAGATTCACACTATATCTCGAGTGCTGCAGTTACACACCAGAAGGTATTTTACCTGACTTTTTAAATGTTCCTTCTTCATTCATATAACTTTATGTAAATGTGACTTCTATTTAAAAATTATACACTGCAAACAAGTGTTGAATTTTGAAATATTTGTAGACATTTTGGGAAAATATAGGTAAAAATACTAGTTGACAGAAATCTACTTGTAGTTATTTTCTGTCACCGTGGGATTTTATGTAGTGTTAATGCTTAAAGTTTAGCTAGTTTTGTAGTATGGAGATACTTTTATCACAATTGGTTAATTTATTGGTCAGAAGAAAATGTGACACATTGGGTGGTATGGAATTAATTTAGTGCCAAAACATCACAAATAATCAGAATATGTTCAGTAAATTTAATGCTATTTGGAAATTAGCATAACACGGTTCACAGATTCAAACATGACTATCTTGTGTTTTGAACATTGGTCTTGCCACCGCCACCCCACCCACCCCTCAGCAGCACATGTAAATGTCTGGTTGGTTGTGCACCCATGCAATAACTTTTTGGGAACATTCTCCTTGGTACCACTTCTCCATGTTAAAAACATCTTGAGGACTTGACTCCCACTGTGTTCATATGTCATATGTTCATATGACAGTGGGAAGAATTTTAGAGAAGAAATCTCTGAGGGGAAAAATGCTTTAAATACACAAGTTAAACAATATATATATAGTATTTAGTTTTCATATTACAGTGTCATTGGTGTGGCAGGTATGTGCTGCCTCCTACTGGAGAAAATGATAAAAGTTTGCATTTCAATTATGTCTCATGTTCTTACCAGTATATCTTGCAACACAGAACTCTTTTATGAGTGTGCTTTTATGTGGATTTTGCATGTCTTTAGCTCCAGGTCCAGTGTTTAATTTGAGCGCAGTAGCAGTAAACTCTACGTCTGTGCGTTTGTCCTGGGGAATCCCCAAACAGCCCAACGGACTAATCACTCGCTACCGTATACTAGTCCTCTACCATGAGCTACTTGTACAGGACGTCACGCTGCGAAGGCTGCAACAGGTAAAAACACACAGAGCACAAGTGTTACTGTAATTAAAACTATTTATATTCAAGTTCTTTGTAGTTGTGATATTGTGATATAAATGTAGCAGATTAATAGTAGATCTAATTCTTGTTAGATCCTTATTAATGTCCTTATTAACATTTGCAGTGTATTTTTTAAGATCCCTGGTTTGTAATCTTTTTGGTTGTTCAATGTCTCTGTTAGAAGACCTGATAGACTTCCCTTTTCCAAACAGTTGAGGTTTATAATCTGTTTATAATGATTTTACCTTGTCTGACAAATGCTATATACATTATTGTTCAATATGTTGAATTTTGTATTTTTTAAATAACATACACATTTGAAATGTAAACTATTACAACTATTTCCCTGCAGGTTTGCAGGTTTTTTTATTATTATTATTGAATATTTCACAAATTCTTTGAACAAGAAAAGAATATACTGTAATTATTAATACATTCTGACTAAAGGATGCTGTGTTGTGTTTATTTGTAGGATACAAACAAGACTGGAAAAAGTGGTGGTATGTTGGTAGAAGGTTACTATGACAACAGTTCTGGAGTGCTGCGTCGCTATGCGAGATCTACTAATATCACCATGGCGACTGCACAGTCGGCTATTACTCTTGCCTCCTCCACTTTCCAGCCCACGTGGAGCCCCAGTAACCCCAGCTCTCCAGGCATGGGCAAGCTCAACACTGACACAGCAAACTCACTGCCATTCTCACACTCTACAGACACAGTCGGTCAGACTCTGACCTCCAGGCCCCCTGCAACACCTACCTCCTGGCTGACTGCTACTCCTGACCAGCGCTCTCCTACACCCTGGGAGTCTATCACTTCACCAGTGTCTGACCTTTCTGCTATGACCGCAGGCTCTGCACGTACAACCGTACTCAGCCCAGCCCATCCACAGCCCTCCACCAGGGCAGCAGACACTAGTGTGACCTACCAGCCCCGTCCTGTAGTCACTAGCTCTATTGAGGGTAACAACATTTTTACAACTGTTGTTGTTTCTTAATAACTGCTTCATAATTTGCATTCATTTTGCACTTGAGAACATATGTGTTCCAAATAAGGTTAGACATTTTTTAAATGTACCATGAGAAAACCATTGAAACAAAGACAGTGAAGGGAAAACGGAAAGTTAATTGAAATGGTGGAAAATATTTGTTAGTATTCTATTTAAATGAGTGTAATAATGTTATAATAGCTATATAATATTTACCGTGATTTCATTTCAGTGGATTTGCTGATATATAATTATTGCACTGTACTTTAATTTTATATGAAATTAAAGATGAAGTGTTTTATTACTGTACACATATGGTATTGGTTCTCAAGTGTTCTGAGGGGGATTGTGTTTGTTTGTACTGAGCAGTTCTCCCAGCTACTGAAGAAGTAGGTGATCTGTCATCTGATCACATCTTCTATGTGGTGAGGAGCCTGAGACCCTTCACTGAGTATAACTTCAGTGTGTCGGCCTACACTACTGTTGGAGAGGGACCTGCCACCGTAATCAAAGAGAAAACCACAGAAGAGGGTAACGGGTTTCTACACTTTAATTCTACTTTTGCCAGTAGAATGGGTTTCTGAACACCGATATTAAACTTTGTGAACTTCCTTCAGTTCCCAGTTCTATTCAGGACGTGTCTTATCAGAACATAAGTTCCACTTCTATCTTCGTGAACTGGAGTTCACCTCTGAACCCCAATGGGAAGATCACACACTACACTATCTACTTGTTTAACGTACAAAGACATTTGGCCCAAAATCAGAGGACAGAGGACACTAGCATAGTCCTTACAGGTTAGTGGTGCATTTTTGATGCCTTTACAAATTGTATGTATATCCCAGTTTTGCAAACATATTTAACACATAACTATCTCCAAAAATATGAGGCTTTGTTCCATTTCTTAAGTAGCTCAGTCTCCAAAATGGTGGACAAAGTAGTTTAATAGCAATAGCAATTTAATACTTTAAAATACTTAACATTCCAAAACTAGCATTCAGTTTGAAATGTAAAATTTTGACACTTCTGCAAATACATTTTTCTTACACAATAATACAATACAATACAATAATGCAGTAACAAGCATTATTTGCATTTTAAAAATTATATATTTGTGTTTCTGCCATAATAAAATGCTGTTTTGGATTATTTAAACTGTATGTGTTAATATTCTCTCCAGGTTTGGACAAATATACTCGATATTACCTGCGTGTTGCTGCCTCTACTAGAGTAGGAGAGAGCCCTCTGTCTGAGGAGGATGACGTCTATGTACTGACTCCTGAAGATGGTATGGAGTAGATATTAACCTTTAATTCTTTCCATTTACTCATAAACACACTCTCTCACAAACATGTTCTGATACTTACCCCACCCTCCAATCTCTGTTAGAGCCAGACTCTCCTCCACAAGATCTGGTTGTAGTGAACACCACCTTCTCCACCGCAATAGTCACCTGGTCTCCTCCTGAAAAACCCAACGGCATCATTCGGCAGTACGAAGTCTCCTGCACCAATGCCACCTACAGCCACACAGTCAACACTACCGTACCCAGCATCACACTGCGCCACCTGAAGCCTTATACTCGCTACAATGTGACTGTTCGTGCGTACACACAGCTTGGACATGGAGACCAGATCTCTTATACCCTGAACATGTTGTCTGGAGAGGATGGTGGGTCCCTCAGTCTCTGTGTGTAATTGAATGGTTTTTTGAGACCTCTGATACACAAAACTGTACTTTGGTCATGCAGCTATTCCTTAGACACGTAGAAGACTATGTTTGTTTGTTTTTTTGCTTAAAGTTTTTATGAATTCCAAAAAGTTTGTTTTATTATTCCAAATCAGACGTAATTTGATGTTGAAATGTGCTCTAGGGCTGTATGATTAGTTGTACTTTTATCACAGTTGTATGTGGTATATATATGTAGGTTAACAGTCAACAGAGTATAACAAATGAGTTGACATTCTGAAAGCTAAAAATAGTGGATATTCTGGCACAGTATCAGAGCAGACATTGCTTCATTCTGCATATGTGAATGCATTAATGTGTGGAAGGGAAGACCAGGAGTGGGACTATGTGAAATTACATGCCATAGTTCAATTCCTAGTCTGATCTCTGTATTTGTGTCATCTATTCTAAATAAAATTGATGACATAAACTATATTTACTTTTGAATTGATCATAATAATATATAGAATTAAAATAAAAAATCCCGACATTCTGAACAATTAAAATAATCAGATAATGTACGCATGAAACCAGTGAAAGACTTATTTTTTTGCATTGAAATATTGATTTTCTGTCAGTTTTGCTCAGCCCTGGTGCTCACTTTAGTACACACATATGAAAGACAAAAATATGCATCACTTACAAACTCAGTCGTTAAACCGTCAAATGTAACTGAAATATGAGCTTAGCTTTAAAAGTTTTAAAAACACTCCAAGTCTCATAAATGAATAATTAAGCCACAAAAACCTCAAGCGTTGAAATAATTGTTTTTCTGTGGTGTCATAAAGAACACACATATGTATACATCTACCTATGTAGCCTACAGCCAATTTGCCACTTTAACTAAAGCTATAAATGGAATGTTATTATTTGAAATGTTTAGTTCCTTTGAAAAATAGTTGAGAACAATAGAACAATAACCTATATTCAAATTCTGAAAAGTTACAGTTTTTTAATTGTTCTAATTGAGTATCACCCTTTAAGGCACCGAAGCAGAAAAAGACTATTTATTTCCAAGTGGCTCAGTATGGCAAAGTAAAAATGAATGCTTTTGTAGAAAGAAATGTACAAGAGTGGATCTCAGGGTGAAAAACATGAAATACAGGTATTTATAAAAATGTATGGTGTAAATCCTTCAACTTCTCTGTTGATATGTGTGTGTGTTTCAGTGCCTGGCAGTCCTCCATATGGACTGGTTTATGAGAGCATCAGCTCCAGTGAGGTGAATGTGTCATGGTCACCCCCGGTTGTACCCAATGGCCTCATCTTGTACTACAGCGTGGAGTACTGGAACACCACACACACTCTGAACGTCACCACACACACTCCATTCACTGTCCTGACCAACCTGCGCAAATACGCACAGTACCGCCTCAGTGTTCAGGCAGCCACTCGAGTCGGGTTGGGCAACCACAGCAGTGAGGTCCTCAATATCACTACCCTTGAAGACGGTGAGTGTGTGTGTATATGTGACTTCACTGTTGGGTAATAGTGAAAACCTTAAAAACAGTAATGGAGTTTTTCCTCTCTTTCTTTTCACAGCCAAGTTCCATCTGACCTGTCGAACATAACCCATTACACACTAATATTCATATTTTCCCTACAGCTTTTTTACAGACAAACTACAAGCCTTAGAAGCGCCTAAAGGGAATGCACTCTCTGCAAGATTTTCCAAGACATTTTTGTTACTTTTGTATCTAAAAGTGTATGAGGTTTGAAAGTGGTGTCTGCCTACAGTGGTGTCTGTTCAAGCTCACATCATTTCTTTAACCGTTGTTAGGTCTTGTGCTTGGTAACATATAAGAACTGTTTTTTTCCTGAACGACAGTACCAAGTTCCCCCCCGCAGTTCTTGCGTGCCAGGAAGTTGTCAGATAACCAAGTAGAGTTGTCATGGCAACACCCTGAAGAGGCCAACTCAGAAATTCTTTACTACATAGTGAGAGTGTGGTAAGTGCTCTTTACCTTTGTTTTTGCAAATCAAAGGTTTAAGAAAGCTGGCAGATAAAAAGAATTGCCTGTATGTATGGATGCATGTCATGTATGGATCACCAAATACCTGATGTTGAATGAAATGATGAAAGATGTCACACATGAAAATTAGACTCGGTTTAATGAATCTTAAGGATTCACTATGAAAAAATAATGCTAAACTTTCACATACATTTACACACTAAGACAAATGGAAGGTTGCAGTTGCGATACACAATATAAATAAAAACAAGACTGAATAGTGCATTCTCCTAAGTTTATTAAAGTGAAAAGTGTAAAAACACAATTTACAACATTCTGTATTTGAATTTCCACATGTAGTCGCAACACATGCTTAAAATGTATTGTTTTACTTGATTAAATTTAACTGCTTACAACACAGTCTTCACTGCTGTCAACAGACCATCCAAAGTACTTTGATTTATCTCCTTTGCACATTTTTAACAGCCACATAGGCTCTCATTGGTTTTGGTGCCTGAATTTGACTTAATAAACTGTGTTTCATGATGCAATTCATAGTTGAATATCTGTCTTTAGCATGTTAAAAACACACGAGAAACCCTTGCTATTATCAATGTAAAATTTATGTATGAGCAATATTGTTATTATGTTCAACATGTGTTTGTGTGTTAGGAACTTAAGCTCTGAGTTTGTAGCCAATGTCACTGTAACATCAGTGGTGGTGAGTGTGGATGGACCAGGGAAATTTAACGCCTCTGTGAGCACCTGGACCCGCCTCGGAGATGGGGGTATACTGATCTACATTACCTTCAGCACTTCAGAGTCTGGTAATAAAACCCTCACTCTCCACTCATAACCATATATTCCATATACCCATACAATTGTTTTTGATATTCACAAGTGTGTGTGTGTGTGTGTGTGTGTGTGTGTGTGTGTACATATCTCTGTAACAGTGCCCTCTGACCCACCCCAGAATGTGTCATGTGTAGTCCTTTCCACCACATCAGTGAGGCTGACTTGGAGTCCACCCACAGAACCCAATGGTATCATACAGTTCTACACCATCTACTACACAGACAACATCACTCTTTCTGACCAGGTACACACACAAAATACTTTTATGTATATGTAATAATAATAATTCTATGCATGCATTATTGAAATCAGCAGATATTATCATCAAAGAGGTGACTGCCAATCATCCGTATGATTTGCTTGTGGCTGATTAAATTACATTTAATTGCTGCTATTACACCTGTACTAAGTGTGTTGTGGTAATATATGATAATATAATTACACATGATTAATGAAGAGAAATAGCTGTTTGCCTAACAAAGGATTTAATATGCCACAGTGACCCATAAAAGAGTAAATAATATTAATGCAATATTATGTTTAAATACTGTATGTGACTTATAGCCTATTCACACCAATTTATATGGACATCAAGTTTTGAACAAACACATGCATATTAATGAGGTCTTTCGCAGTCGTATACAGATGTTTATATATATCAGGGTGACCAATCAGAGCTCCGTTGTCCGTTGTTGGTTGCAGAACAAATAATTGAGCGACAAGGAAGTGGCATAACAGTTTGTTTTATTTTAGCACAACATAAAAGCTTAAGGAACAAGCAAAACTCTGACTAGAAAAATGCAAAGAGAAACATGCAACAGCAGAGCTTCAAATTCACCTGATGTGCAGAAATATATTTAAAACAACTTGTTATACAGCTGTAGATCCTGAATGAAGTGCGGAACTCCCCATGTTGTTCTGTAGAATAGGGTGAATTCAGTGTGTGCATCATTTCGCTGCAATGCTTAAAATTAAAAGATAAATTCATCATTGCTCCTAATCAAGGAATGCACTTCTTCTTTCTCTTCCAGCATCTTCCTGTGATTTCAGAGTATGATTTGGTATGAAGGTTCCCCTTCGTTAAAAATCACACTCTGTGTGAATAGACCTTTAGACTAACAGAAAATAACTAGTCCTAAAATATTGACCATCAGCTGATTCAGCTGGAAAGAAAATGAAATCAGAAGCTGCCATAAATTTTCATGATAATGAAAAACAGTAAGATAACAGTGACTTGACCACGGTTTTATCCAGGATCAATAGCTATAACAGTCTTCTCTCATCTGTACATTATTTTTCATTCTCTTTTTAAATAGTCTTGATGAAATTTTTGGAAAGTTTGAACATTACATTCATTCATTCATTCATTATCTGTAACCGCTTATCCAATTTAGGGTCGCGGTGGGTCCAGAGCCTACCTGGAATCATTGGGCGCAAGGCAGGAATGCACCCTGGAGGGGGCGCCAGTCCTTCACAGGGCAATACAGACACACACACACACATTCACTCACACCTACGGACACTTTTGAGTCGCCAGTCCACCTATCAGCGTGTGTTTTGGACTGTGGGAGGAAACCGGAGCACCCGGAGGAAACCCATGCGGACACGGGGAGAACACATCAACTCCTCACAGACAGTCACCCGGAGCGGGAATCGAACCCACAACCTCCAGGTCCCTGGAGCTGTGTGACTGCGACACTACCTTCTGCGCCACCGAACATTACATCGTTCTTAAAAACTGTATGTTCGTATGTTATGTACAGAATATAACTTTGTTTATTTGTGCCCCTGTTTAGCAGGTGGAGGGCTCATTGCAGTGGGCAGAGCTGGCAGGACTGAAAGCTGGGCAGGAGTACTGGGTGTGGCTGAGGTCTAGCACCTCCCTGGGTGACGGGGGTGTGAGCAGCACTCCCCTTAACTTCACCACCCTTGAGGACGGTCAGTCTCCTCACACAGATGGGGCAGGACAGCAGCTCTGTACCGCTTTTCCAAGCAGTTTTACTTCTTCATCCCTAAAAAAAAATCACACTAAAACACTAGTACACACACCTACACATCCACTTCCTAAACAAACATACACATTCAGCAGACTGTGAAAGGGGACTGCTCTCTCTGAGCAGCAAACTGTGATTGTCAAGTTTTTAACAGAGAGAGAGAAAGAGATTTTTTGGCGGGTAATTTGTGTGTGTGTGTGTGTGTGTGTGTGTGTGGTTAGGAGATGTTTATGCCTCTTTTAATCTCAGACTCCAGACATTCCCAGCTTGTGTTTTCTTTCACTGGCTGCACTGATGTAGCAAGAATGCTTTGCTGCTGATATAATGCATAGTGTATATATTTATACTTACATAATTATATATTTATAATTACAGTACTATGCAGAAGTCAGAGTCTACTCTTCATTTATTTAATTTTCAGATAAATGTGGCCAAGACCCACATGCTACTGCAGGAAAAAACATGTGACTCACATGCAAAAGGACCAATCTATCTTAGAAGTCTGCTATTTTAGAATGATGTGTAGAAGAAGGCAGATAGCCAATCAGATTGCAACTGCCAGAATACTGACAGTGAGGCCAGCTTAACAAACACTGAAAGTATCACACTCTCCATCAACTTGTGGGCTGAGTGTCTGTGGCTGAGACTAGGTGATCTCTGACTTTTGCACAATCCAGGACTGTATACACTGGTCAGCCTTAACGTTATCACAACCTCTTGTTTCTACAATCTCTGTACGTTTTATTAGCTCCATTGACCATACAGAAGCACTTTGTAGGTCTGCCATTGCAGGCTGTAGTCCACATTATGCTCTGCATACGTTGTTTGCATTTTTTCACACTTTTTTTTTTAAAACAGTCAGGAAACCCACTGGATCAAGTATAAACAAAGTATACAGAGCAACAAACCGACTACAGTCTATAATTGTAGAATAACTATGTACTGGTCAGTGGATTTGAGAGGATGGACAGTGTGTGTAGAAACAAAGAGGTGATCATAATCTTATGGCTGATTGGTGTAAATATACATGTATGTATTATTAGGCTGAGAGTGTTAGGACAGAATCCTGGAATTGATGCTCTGTCATAGTAAATATGCCATAGACCGTGGGAAGCAGACTATACCTAGTTTTGGTGTGATTTTACGAAAAACGGTGCAGAACTGACCCTGAGAGAGAAAAGAGACTCTCCCCTGGTGTGTGAGGCTGATGAAGTGTTTCACATTGTTACATAATAATAACCTTTCTCTCTCTCTCCCCTCACTCTCTCTCTCCCTTTCTCTCTTTCATTTTCTCTCTCTCTCTCTTCCATGATTGTTTGTTTTCTGCAGCGCCATTCCATTTGTCCAGTTTATTATGGTCCTGTGGGATAAGCAACACATTTCTTATATCTTTGCAGAACTCCATGTCACACTATGCAAAGACAATAGCTGACTCTCACTTTTTACTTTTTTTTTTTTTTTAGTTTTTTTCAAAGTCATTTTGCAGGATGAATCTGAAGGAAAACAAGCTTTATTGTTTGTGTATAAAGGATTTTTTTTCCTTAATTATATTTATGCATTGCATGGAGTGTGATATTTGATGTGAATTGATGATTGTTCAAGCTGTGAATTTGTTGGTTCTGCTCTTTTGCCTGGTGTGAACTTGATGATGATTTAAATGTAACTCAACAATATGCCTTTTAATATATTATATAATATTCTGTTTTATCATGCCTGAACATGTGGAATTTGTACTGTACAAAACAGCTGTATTTTTGACCACACTTCAGAAAGGGGAACAAAATGGGATTCATGATTTATTTTACTGATTTCAATGAGCGTTTTATCTCCTGACACTTTTTCAGGGTTGATCTACTTGTTCCCTTTTCTAAAGTGTCATTAGTTGTTGCTCAGGTATCACAGTAGACTGTGGCTTTCTGTCCTCTTCTCAGTGCCAAGTGGTCCAGTCCGTAATCTCTCAGCTCAGCTCTATGGCTCTACTGCTGTAGTGATAAGTTGGGACCCTCCTCTAGAGCCTAATGGTAAAGTCTCCTACCAGTTGAGCTTGGAGGAGGCTGGCATTACCCACCCCTTTATCAACCGCACAGACAACCGGACCATCACCACAACAACCAGTGACACCATCTTCCTCTTCACCAAACTCAGAAAGTACTTCCCCTATGTTCTCCATGTTACCCCAGAAACCAAAGCAGGCTCTGCCATAAACCACACATCTGTGCTGAACCTGAGAACGGATGATGACAGTAAGCAGCATGTACTTATTTAGACACATTCTTAGTCTCAGACTAAAACACACACATACACATAATGAGGCAAACTCATTGATTTTTTTATATATATATTAGAAAAAGTATTATTTTTTGGCCAAGAGAAAATATACTTTTTAAACATGAGAGGTGAGAAGTTTAGATCCATTCCCTGTATTTAATATCAAAGTCAAAATGGTCATAGCCTCTAAACACACAAAAAAATTTAATCCGAAAAACCGTGATTATAACCATAAAAAATATACTAACAAATCAAACAGGAAACTTTAGGGGAATTGCTTGGAACTGTAGGTAAAATAACAATACTCAACAGACTACTTAATGAAGGGAGAGTCTTTTAAAAAGGAGAGATGAACTGCAGGTGAGTTCAATGAGTCTGTTGTCATGGAAACCCCCGAGTACTCTGGGAATGATGACCTCTGGTGACCAGGATGGGAAAGGCACATGACAAATATGTCGATGATGTCATAGTTTTTAAAGTGTTTATAATTGTGTTTGTCTTAAATATGTTCTCTGTCTTCTAGTCCCTAGTTCTGCTCCATTGCTGGGAATAAGCAGGAACCTGTCTGCCACCTCTGTGTTGGTAACATGGTATGCCCCTGTTGAACCGAATGGGGAGATAACTGAATACGCTGTAGTTCTAAATGGTCCAAGGGGTTCCAACAACACATACACAAAGGAGACCCAGCTCATTCTCACATACCTCACTCCATATACACCCTACAATCTCTCCATCTCTGCGGTGAATCGTAAGGGCACAGGTCCCTCCCTCATGCTGGCTCTGCACACTGATGAAGCAGGTGAGTTATTATATTTTCTGTGCAGCTCATTTTTCTAAAGCACTTTGGTTATTAGCTGTGAAGTGACTCTGTTAGTGTCTCAGGATATAATATTACTCAACCAGCATCACAAAACTCTGAAAGACCACTGAACCCTCAAATGCCTTTTGTTGACCCATGAAAGAGCCCATTATGTGTGACTCAGGCATGTAAAGATGCCATCTCATATGACTCTATTTTTGTTTGTGTGTGTGTGTGTGTAGGTCCAATGTCTCCACCACAAAATCTTAGTATCTTTAACCATTCTTCTGACTCAGTGTGGCTTCAATGGGAACCTAGTTTGGAGCCCAATGGACTGATTCAACACTATGGCTTCAGAATAGTTGAATTAACCACAAACATCATTAGATACCAGGTGCACAATATGTTTCTGTGTGGATATGTATGTGTGTGTGACTTTATCTATCAAATAGATACAAAAATGTTGTATTTATGTCTGGTGTCTGTTTTTGCTCTAGAACTCTTCAGACACCACCACACATGCAGAATTAAGTGGCTTCAAACCTCATAGCTCATATGAAATAAGTGTGTGTACTTATACTAGAGCAGGCAATGGAGATTTGTACAGCCTTCCAGTTACCTTCACTACCAATGAGTCAGGTAAAACCCCCACACATAAAACATAGTCTCACACACTTACTGTACACTTGAAATTATGCTCTGGAAGTTATCAGTGAACATAGAATTGGTGTGCAACATTTTTGAGTTTGTGATTTTCAAGTGTCAAAAAATGTTTTAGCATGTTCCAGTTCTGTTTCCTTTTGATTGTTTGAGCTTTTTAAAAATGGCCATTAAGGGTAGTATTTATATCAGTAACACTTTAAATTACAGCCCATTAATTACTGCGTAAGAACAGAGTAAGTACCTGTCGAGTAAGCCATAAGATAAAATAAGTACTGAGTAAGTAAAGGGTATGATAGTAGAAATATGTGGTTATTACTGGGTATCTTATAGGTACTTCACAAATAAGGCATGTAACTATGTTCCGAATCCATTTGTACTTCTAAGCATAATTATTCATTCATTCATTCATTATCTGTAACTGCTAGGGGTCGCGATTAAGCATAATTATAGATTACAAAATTGATTTAAAAGTATGACAGATTTTACAAGTGACTATTGCTCTCATTTTTTATAAATATGGAGTGCAGCTTCTATTTTAACTTGACTGTAGTTCTGAATGTTATTATAGATCCATTAAAGTTATTTTCAATGTGAGAAGGACATGGTCAGCTACTTTGATAACAGGCACTGGTAGAGTTTCATGGTGCTTTGTACTCATTAGGTTCAGAACGTGATTTACCACAATAATTATCATCACATATTGATTTTTTACACTATTTTGCCTATATGGATTGAGGCATTATGTGTATATAGCTGACTCTTCTGCTCTCCTTTATTATTTGTGAAATGTTTGTAAGATACCCACTAATAACCACATTTCTAGTATCATACCCTTTAAATACTCAGTACTTATTTTATCTTACAGCTTATTTAACAGGTCCTCTGTACTTACCCAGTAATAAGTGGGCTGTAATTTAAAGCATTACCAATTTATCGGTAAATTGTTAAGCTTTTAATCATTTTCATCTATGAAACTGACCATTTAAACTGTCTGATTTGGCAGAGCAAAAATAAGGAGCTTATACACAAGCAGATCTTTAAAAAATATGTGAGAGCGTGAGCAATGTTTGTGTTGCAGTGTCCGAGGCAGTTGGGAATTTGTCCTGTTCAGGCTCTGACTGGGATTCTGTGTATTTGGAATGGGAACCCCCAGTTAACCCCAATGGGCAGATCCTGCAGTACCTCATTCGCTCAAAGGATCGGACAGAGGAGGTGAATCCCCCAATGTATCCAAAACTAATCACACATACTTTAAGTGGCTTGCAACCCAACTCTATCTACATTATATCTGTGGCTGCGGTAAACTCAGCTGGATCAGGAGACAATGCTAACTGCACAGCACACACTCCTCCAGAATCAGGTAAAATGAAAACATTTTGTCTATATATTTTTTTTCTTTTAATTTGTGCAGGTATTTCATGAAGAAGTGTCATGCATTTGTTGACTCATTATGGATAAGAAATCTCTCTCTTGATCTTCTGTTTTTTCCTTTATAGTTCCTGATCCTCCACAGTCTCTGTCTGTGCTGAATATTACATCTGACTCTGTGACACTGAGCTGGCTCCGCCCTGTTAGTGTTCCTGGCCGTTTGCAGGGTTACGAAGTGCACAGCCAGCGTTTGAACCGGTCCTGTGAGATGGTGGAGGATCCTTCTTGTGTGGAGAGTGATGCTGTGCTGCTTGTGAATGGAACAAAAGAGGAGCAGAGGGTAACACTACTGCCTCTACTTAAATTCAGAAGCTATCGTATCAGAGTGGTAGCCCTCACCAGTGCTGGAGCAGGAGACCCTACAGAGTGGATCTACATACAAACACTTGCAGGCAGTATGTCTAACCTAAACATATCCAACAATTAATACACATTTATTCTTATACCTTGTCATACAATTAGGCCGTGTGTATTTTATCTAAGTAGTAACAACAGTGGGTTCACCCTTTAAACTTTAATTTAATGTTGGCTGAAGCCCAGCTGCTCACAATCCTTATGTTGCTGTGATTGTAACCCTCTTATTTAAAATCAACTTTACATGGTTTTTGGTCAGTATCATTGGAATTTTTCCAAGGCTTTTCCTAGTCAGTCAGACCATTTTGTATTTGTGTTGTTTTTTGATGAATTTCTCTCTCTATCAGACCCTGATGCCCCCCCTCAAGCTGTCTCAGTAGTGCCTTCCTCCTCTGGAATGAAAATCGAGTGGAAGGAACCTGCAATAATTTCAGGGCCCACATCCTATCTAATTGACGTTGTTGCTGTGAGTTAAAGTGATGACTGCATGAAGAAGATTGATACTTATTTATATCTTCAGAAGTAACTCAGTTAAACTTTTAATTAGATTCATCATTCTCCATTTCTATTCCTCTTTTAGTTGGATGCTTCAGGGCACAATATAAGTGTTGTGAGGCGATCAGGAGAAATAAGGACAGTGGTTATTGGGAACTTGACTGCGTTTACTCAGTACTTAGTTACTGTCACTGCTTTTACTGGAGATGTGACTGATGCTCACAGAGACGGCATGGCCTCTGAGCCCATTCTCATCAGGACACTCGAAGAGGGTGAGAGGGAGGATGTGTGTGTGTGTGTGCATATGAGAATATGTGTGTGTCTGTGTGTGTGTGTGTGTACGTGATTGGTCTTTTTCATTATGGCATATGATTCCCCAAACTACTTTGTTCAATTCATAGTGTGTCAAAATCAGAATATGAATCAGGTTTATTTCTTATTACTAATCACAAACCTTCCCTATATTTGCCATAGGTGACATATAAAGTGAGCTTGTCAATATGGTCTTTAT
This sequence comes from Hoplias malabaricus, assembly GCF_029633855.1. NCBI lineage: Eukaryota > Metazoa > Chordata > Actinopteri > Characiformes > Erythrinidae > Hoplias > Hoplias malabaricus. The sequence goes on along the minus strand of NC_089810.1, from coordinate 14,159,274 downwards.
TTTACACTTGTGCAGGTGTTCAATGTAGCAGGTTACAGTCAATTACTTTATCCATACTCTTCCAACCGAACCATGTAACCACAGATGTCATGACACATATGTGATGACATTTTGACTAATGGCTGTGTAGGAGTGTTTCAGGATGGGCTGAGTTCTTTCACCATGATGGCCATAATCTTTGAGGGGCTGCACAATGACAGCTGTGGCATTGATTTCTGTTGGTAGTGCAAAAGGGGGTGTTTAAGGAAGTCAGTTGTCATTTTCACTGTCTTGGTGATGTGCTCCAGATAATTTTTAACACATTATGTGTGGCATTGTGCCTCCCTCATATAGAATGTGACATCACTGTGTGTGATTAGGCCTTCAGCGGTCCATCATCTGCAAATATTTATGTTTTGGCCAAAGGAATTCTAGAAACACGTGCACTGAAAAGAAAGGTACACTGTAGAACTAATAGCATTACCTACCAACCAGTTAGGTTTTTGTGCAGATTACGGAGGCTAAATGAGGGCCAGACATGAAATAATAAATAGTAATTTTTTCATTTTACTCAATTAGCACTTGCATTATGCCTTATTCATGCATTCAATTTTTTCTTAATTATTGTTAACTGTTTGGGTATTTTTTCTGTATTGTTAGAGCCGAAGGATCCACCCAAAAACTTGACCTTGACAGTGATCCCAGAGGAGGTGACTCGCATATATGTGACATTTCTTCCACCGGATGAACCAAATGGGAACATCAGTGCCTATAGTGTTTCCATATATCGCAACGGACAACTTGACTTTCACATTGACAGTGTGAATGTGATCCGCAACCCGAACAAGACCATGACTGCTGTTATAGAGGGACTTAAAGGAGGAGCTAACTACAGCATAAGGGTAAAGAATCTAATACACTCAGGTGCAGGTGCACACAGGCAAGAATATAGATATGAATCCCATGTACCCATACAGTAAGAATTGCATAGAAATAATGATGACAATAATTTACAAGGCATACATAATATGAACATACATTAATCAAATGGGATATAATTTAAAATCACATTTAAAATAACAACATGGTATGTTTGCTTTTGTAAATTCACAGATATCTGCAGTAAATGGTGCAGGTCCAGGGCCCAGTTCAGAAGTTCGTGTCACAACAGGAATAAAAGGTTAATATCCTTCTTATAACTCCCTATTTTTTGTTTTATCTGGGAAATTTCATGTCCTAAAAAGACTGAGAAGTAGAGAAATGAGAAGATAGGACTTTCTTAGCCTTTAGCCTGCCATAAGACCTCATGCAAGGAATCAAAATAGTAATAATAATAAGTTTTACCAGTTTTCATAATGGGGCGGCACGGTAGTGCAGCAGGTCACACAGGTCACCTGGAGCAGTCACATTGCTCCAGGATCCTGGGGTTGAGGGTTCAAGTCCTTCTCCGGAAGACTGTCTGTGAGGAGTTTGGTGTGTTCTCCCCGTGTCCACATGGGTTTCCTCTGGGTGCTTCAGTTTCCTTGCACGGTGCAAATACACACGCTGGTAGTGGCCGTTGGTGTGAGTGTGTGAGTCGCCCTGTGAAGGACTGGCACCCTCCAGGGTGTATTCCTGCCTTGCGCCCAGTGATTCCGGATAGGCTTCGGACCCACCGCGACCCAGAACTGGAAAAGCGGTTACAGTTAATGAATGAATTAATGAATTTTTCATAATGTGTAATATCACAGATATCTGTTTAACACTGAAAACAACCGTATAAGACAAATGTAACATATCTTGCTGCTATTATACAGAACAATATGTTTCCTCACAGAATGCATCAGATGGCAGTAATTCTTGGGGCAGTTGACAAGACTATGCTGGTTTTTGAACAATCTGTTATCTATTACATACAATACGTAATATCATTTTATTAAACTGCAATAATGCCAGAAAAAGGTCAGATGTATGCTGGAAGTTAGCGTTGTCTCCATTCAAAAATGTTTTGAATGAGCCCAGTACAGTTTTGTTGAGACCCAATATTGTGCCAAGGTCTAAATGATAAAAGGCTATAATTATCAGCTAATGCAAAGCACTGAGATTCACCCCTAAGTGGAATTGTCATGGTTGCCATGACCACAGCCCGCCCTGTTCCGCCTCCTCTTAATCAATTCTTTTTTGATGTGTTAACTGTGTAATCAGCGTCTCTGTATACACAGTCCTCATGCTGGTTCATGTGTGTTATTGTTTATACCATTTCATCTACTAGTAAACATTATCAAGCACTTGAATCCTGCCTCCTGAATCTGAAAATGTACATGAAGAGAAATACAGGGAGAGCAAAATTTAACTTCTTTCATGACACCTAAACTTCACTACACCTTTACATTGAAATTATTTCGATGATACTAGATAAATGTGTAAACAATCATGAGTTGAGTAATATTCAAACAACAAGTGCTGGATTTTCACTGGATTCACTGGAAATTTGGAAGGAGGGCTGTGATACAGAAGGGTATGCCTACATATTTCTTAATTAATGTGGAATCAGCATAGTGTTCAATGAGATCATAAAAATATCTGTGTCACCCAGTTAACTGAGATCTTGCCTCAACATTCAGATGTTTTGTATTGTGAAAAATGTCTTATATTCTGCCACATGAAAGAAGCTTATGCACATTTAACCTCTGCTATGAGTGTTTCTGGTCTGAATAATTTGCTCAGTGTACTTTTTTCATTGTGCACTAAAGGTGGGATGGAGAAAATCTGAGTCCACAAATGTGGTCAAAATGTACTTACATTGTTATTGTATTCTGATTATTTAATTTTAGCCCCACCTAAGCCAACTAAAAGGCCAATGGTAGCTCAGAACAGTGCCGGGGTCGTCATGGCAACGTCTAAAACCATAACCGTCCAGATGCCCGAGTGTTTCTTTTATGATGACAATGGCCCTATTCAGAAAATTCAGGTCATCGTCTCTGAGCCTGCTGGTATGTATTATACCTTCATAACACCAATACCCCAACCTTACAACTATGAAAATATTACTGATGTAACACTTGACAATTTTTTCCGCAAAATGCATTCATAATGTAATGTAGAACAGTAAAAATTAAAAAATAAATACTTCCATGAATTATAGAAACAATTCATATTCTGCTAGACATCATATATTATAGTGACTCAGCTGCATAAAACACAACTTGATTGTGTGGTGATACTTTTGTAATATAGAATATCAGTAGCATTGAATGTAGTCACAAAGCTCCAGAGGTTGTGGGTTCGATTCTCGCTACGGGTGACTGTCTGTAAGGAGTTGGTGTGTTCCCACCGTGTCCGCGTGGGTTTCCTCCAGGTGCTCCAGTTTCCTCCCACAGTCCAAAAAAAACACACGTTGGTAGGTGGATTGGTGACTCAAAAAGTGTCCGTAGGTGTGAGTGTGTGAGTGAATGTGTGAGTGTGTGTTTTGCCCTGTGAAGGACTGGCGCCCCCTCCAGGGTGTATTCCCCGCCTTGTGCCCAATGATTCCAGGTAGGCTCTGGACCAACGGCAACCCTGAACTGGATAAGCGCTTACAGATAATGAATGAATGAATGGATGAATGAATGAATCTATTCATGTCAATTTCTATTTATTTTTATAGGGGTTTTTTAACAATGGAAAGACTGGATGTCTTCACTGAATATTTTCCTACTGAATGAGCTCCCATTAAGAACATTCTGTTTGCATCTCTTTTCAGTGATGAACTACAGTAATGTGTCTAACTGGAAAAGTGTATTCCTTCATCCTCCTGCCCCGTACATGACCGATGAAGGCTTTTCTAACCCAGAATGCTCTGAGAGAGGGGGCCGCACAGGCTCGCACAGCACCACATATGTCATAGGAGCAGATGAAGACTGCTTCTCTGAGGATGCAAGGACATTCTGTAATGGACCCCTAAAACCCAAAACTTTCTATGTGTAAGATAAAATAGACACACACAGCAGCCGCTTGCACAGCTTCCATGATACTCCTATAGACATGAAACCATATTGTTGATCATTAGACACTCACATTCAGTATTGCTCTCTAATTTTGAGTTTTATACAATCAATATTATTTTACACAGATGTCATTCAGAGAATAATATAATGTGTCTGAATTTTTGCTGGTTTTGTAGATTCAAATTTCGTGCAACCAACACTCAGGGGGAATACACAGACTCGGAGTACTCAGAGCGAGTTAGAACTGCAGGTAAAATTAAAGACACTCCATTACAGGATGAAATGAAAACAGCCAAAAATTATTTTTTGATAATATGATCATTTCATTCTTATATTTGGACCTCACTTTGTATTTCACTTTGTATTTCAAACACACTCTCTGCTACTCTTTCTCAGATGACCACCTTTTAACTCGAGATGAACAGATCATCCTGGGAGTGCTTTTGTCCTTTTTCCTGGCACTGTTTTTAATCTTGATTATATATGCATCCGTGCGGTAAGAATATGTAACAAATAAAATAATAGTTCTAGAATTAGAATCATATATCACTTTTATTCATGATAGGAATAAAAAATATATTCGTATTTACATCTAAAAAAAAACAGTGTAGACGGTTCCTATTATGTAATGCTTTTCAATGTTTGAAAAGACAAATCTTGTTGAATTGCAGGGTCCATCAAAGAAAGAAGGAGGGTGGGACCTATTCGCCAAGGGAAGCAGAGATTATTGAGACAAAGCTAAAGCTGGATCAGCTGATTGCAGTGGCTGACATGGAGCTAAAAGAGGAAAAAATTAGCCGGTAAGCCAGCTACAATTTAATATGATTTCCATTAAAATATTGTCTTCCAACAATTAATATGGGTCACACTGATGATTAGCTTTTAAATTTGCTATGTTTGAAGACACTGATACACATTTTAAAAGGCTGAAAGTTTGAAAAGCTGAACATTTTGGCCAATATTAACTTTAGATTTGTATTTTACATTTAATTTTCATACTCCCTTTATATATTTTTTTTACATAAAAGTATTTAAACAGTGCTTTGCTGGAATGATTATTGCACTGGAACATTTGTGTTGGTTGTTGTTGTGTTGGTTCCTGTAAATGACCTAATACGAAATGTGGATTAAGTGCAATATGTAATTTTCATCAATACCAATAATACAACTGACAGTTTGTAATGCCAGAAATGGATGGTTCTATGTTCAAACCAAATGATCAGTTGGGCACAGCCTGTGAGTTTTAGAGTGATCTTACTTGATAGCAGTACACATCAGTCATAAAGTCAGTTTACAAAACTGCTTCATGATGTTTTCCTTGACTCCTACCTTTATTCATTGCCATTTTTTCTCAGGTACTCCTCCTTTTTCTTTAGGAGGAAGGAAATATTTGTCATCCAGTAAGTGACTGAAATGGTGCAGTTGTGTCTGTGCTGTCTCCAGTTGCATGATCTGATTTCTGCATCTTCAGTGTCCTGTCTCATTATATTTTTATAAATGTAACCTAATTAATCTGAGTGAAGTGTATGATGTGTTTGGGTTTCATTCTATGATCTTGGTTTCATTAGATTTGTAAGAGTTGTGTGCTTCTACCATCATCAATAATTAGCATTTAATCAGTTTGTTGTGTAGTCTGTAATGTGTGGATGGATGTGTTTTGTAGTCTAGCATTTCAGGACTAGAACCTTACGTAGGACTTGCCTCCTACATAGACAAATAGATGTCACTGAGATCAGTTTTCTTTGCTAAAATTTCACATGGTTTATTTTATTAACATTTCAGGCTGCTCAGTTATAGGAAATCTCTCAAGTAAGTGATGCATAGATCAGTAATTTTGTTTGTTAAGGTCTTTACTGTGGTTTATTTATTTATTTATTTATTTATTTATTGTTTCTGGTTTTGTCTTATTTTCTGAAAAAAAAATTAGCATTACACAAATATGAATACAGCAGAAATAAATACAGGACATAACAACAGTTACTTGTTTTAAGTAGTTCTTAACATTTTGGTTGGAATAATACAGTTTTACTGCACTCCAGCCATGGATTTTAACAGTCCATGGATTTCAAATTCCTTCAACTGAACCTGATTTAATTTAAAGAAGGATGATTTTTAGATGAAGCAGGTTTGGGTTAATAACTGCAAATGCTAGGGTTATTCTATTTATTTAACAAATAAATGGCTTTACATACAATTTTCTCAGACACCTGAGGCTTTTGCACTGAATTGTACATGTTTTTTTTTTTTTTTATATATTTTGAAACTTTGTTATTGAACATTTCTGTGCTGTTAAGCAGAGTTTGTTTGTTTAAATACACATTTGCTTTGATAGGATGGGTGTGTGGAAAATGGCTTTGTTTAAAATTATGATAATAAAGGTGATAATCTGTTATGGTGGTGTTTATCTTCTTGATCTCACTATGTTTTTCTTCCCTGTGCTCCATTTTAGGCCCATCAGTAAGAAGGCTTTCCTTCAGCATGTGGAGGACCTCTGTGCCAATGACAATGCAAAGTTTCAGGAGGAATTTTCTGTGAGTTCTATTAAGTGTTCTCTTGTATATATCTATATCAGAGAGATAACATTGATGGTGACTATGTGTGTTTTTTAGGAGCTGCCGAAGCTGCTGCATGATCTAGCCACATCAGACGCTGACCTGCCGTGGAACCGCTCCAAAAACCGATTCACAAACATCAAACCCTGTACTATATATATATATATATATATATATATACATATACACATACACTCATACAAAGAGCAGTCAGTCATTTTTACCACCAAAACTATATTTACAACAGTCATTACTTTCAGTCATTTTTTTTGTTTGTTTGTTTATTTGTTTGTTTTTTGTAGAAAGTACATCTCACATTAAATGACGACTCAAATAGCTTTGTAGCTCCAGAATGCATCAGTTTATATTCTTATCAGTTAGATCATGTACCCCACATGGAGGGAACCATGTTTTTTTAAAAGGGTTAGTATTGAATGTCTGCTATATACAGACCATGTGTGGTCAGTGCAATGGTAGTTTAAAAACATAAAGAAGAATCCTTGAAGAAAATGATTGTCTGCTTCTTTAACTTCAGAATGTTTTTTTTTAACATACAGTGCCATTTTAGTATATTTATTGATTTCTTGATTTTTGTCAGATAACAATAACAGGGTGAAGCTGTTGTCTGAGCCAGGCATTCCAGGTTCCGATTACATCAATGCCAGTTTTGTTTCTGTAAGTATTTCAGAACTTTGCATCTCTGTGCTTTGTTTATTTTCTCTATTAATTACCTGTGGGAAGGGTATTAACAGAAACTTTGTGCAGTAACAGCCTTTATTCTTCTGGGGATTTTTAATACAGTAGTTTGAAACATTACTATGAGAGTCTACTATGAGAGTATTTTAGAGTCTACAGGAACATTAGTGAGGTCAGATACTGATGTTTTATGATTAGTTCTATATCACAAACACCTCTCTAACATATACCAAGCAGAACAGACATGTCTAGTGCTACATAGCCCAATGCCCGAGGACTTCATACTCCTCTGTTGGTATTGCTGACCTTGTATGTAGCTGCTCTAGAGAGTCAAATTTTTCTGACAATGCTTTTCTGTGGAAATTATATATATATATATATATATATATATATATATATATATATATATATATATATATATATATACAAAGTTGAGTGTGCATTTGAATGCTTGTGTCAGACAGTGGTGCACCATAAAGGAAGCGTAATATACCCTTTTCCATAAGTTGACACAGTTCCTTGGGGTGATAAGGATACATATGTGACATACGTTGGTCAAACAAAACTACTCTCTCTCTCTCACTCCCTTTTTCTCTCTTTCTCTCTCTCTCTCTCTCTCTCTCTACAGGGCTACCTGTGTCCTAATGAGTTTATAGCCACTCAGGGTCCTCTGCCTGGCACAGTGGCTGATTTCTGGAGAATGATTTGGGAAACCAGGACCAAAACCATTGCAATGCTCACACAGTGCTTTGAGAAGGGTCGGGTATGTATATATGATTTTTTTTGCTGTCGAAACAGTAATAAAATGAGCTCTTCAGTATAAAAACTGTGGCCTTTTTTGCAGATTCGTTGTCATCAGTACTGGCCAGAGGACAATAAGCCAGTCACAGTGTTTGGGGACATCGTCATCACAAAGCTTACAGAGGACGTACACCCTGACTGGACAGTCAGAGCACTGCGAGTGGAAAGGGTAAATAAACAAACAGCAGCGTTTCTACATACACATTTAGACAGGTCTCTTACTCACAGGCCTGTGTATACACCTTTTTTCCACTTTCTCTGCAGCATGGAGACTACATGGTAGTGCATCACTTCAACTACACTTCTTGGCCAGAGCATGGGGTTCCAGAATCCAGTTCCACACTCCTCCAGTTTGTCAAAGCTGTCAGATCAAACAGAGGCAACGACAATGCAACCATTGTAGTGCACTGCAGGTTAGCCATCTGACTTCAAGCCCTTATTCATACCAGTACAGTGTGTGCTACACTGACCTTAAATATGGAAATGCAGTGCAGTGATAATGCAGTGATAAGGAGTTTTGTTCAGCAGATGCCCCACACTGTGTTGTAACAAATTTAGGAAAGCAAAAGCTTTTAATCGGCTTTACTGCTATGGACACTATATCGCACTTTGTTTTTAAGAATATAGCTAAATCTATGTTGTCTGTGTCAAGTTAAATAAAGAATTAGAGGACACTACAGCAGGTTCAGCAGGGTCCTGAGGTTGTGGGTCCAAGTGCCACTCCAGGTTACTGTCTGTGAGGAGTGTAGTGTGTTCTCCCTGTGTCCGTGTGGGTTTCCTCCGGGTGCTCCGGTTTCCTCCCACGGTACAAACACACACGTTGATAGGTGGATTGGTGACTCAAAAGTGTCCCTAGGTGTGAGTGTGTGGCGCCCGGCAAAGGACTGACTCCCTCCAGTGTGTGTGCCCCACTTGCATCCAGTGATTCTGGGTAGGCTCCAGACCCACCGCAACCCTGAACTAAATAAACGGTTACAGACAATAAATGAATGAATGAATTTGCCAATGTAGATATACCTTGCACCTTGGATGAGAAATATTCCCAATTCTAAAAGCTTTCCCCGTAAATGTAGATGGCTGACATTATAAATGTTGACTTCATGTCTATTGTGCCATTTCACATTCAGTGTACTGCCAAGAAATCTAAATTTGTCATTTCCAACTACATGCAGTCTGTTTGTGTGTGTATTATCTGTGTGCGCAGTGCTGGTGTGGGCAGAACTGGAGTGTTTATAGCTCTAGATCACCTGATTCAGCATGTGAGAGATCATGATTTTGTGGATGTATATGGCCTGGTGGCAGAGCTGCGCAGTGAGAGGATGTGCATGGTGCAGAACCTGGTAATTAACATCTTAATCTACTAATAGAAATCCCATTATTCATAGGCAGACAGACAGATACTTTTTTGATCTTGAAAGAAACTTAGCAGCCAGTAGCAAGAAGTTGTTTAATTGTTACAGTTTCACAGAAATGTATTGTTGCATTTTCTGCATTTACTCTTAATTTATTTAAGTAAATATAAATGTAAATTAAAGACTTTGATGATAATGTCAGTTTTATTTTCTGTCACACAGGCTCAGTATATGTTTCTGTATCAGAGCACTCTGGATCTGTTGACCAGCAAAGGTAACAGTCAATCCATCTGGTTTGTCAATTACTCAGCTCTGGAGAAGATGGACTCACTAGATGCTATGGAGGGTAAATATTGTCAAATTAAATTGATATTGCTACAAAAGAAAAGAAAAGATCTTGTTCTTTTGGGCGAATGCATCCCAAGTCATCATTGTGTTTGAGTAAAGCATGGCTCTGGTTCTGTTCCCAGGTGACGTTGAGTTGGAGTGGGAAGAGACAACAATGTAAAGGTTGACTTTGATTCTCATGAACCTAGTTTGTGGTGACTTCACAGACACATGAGAGACACAGAACAAAGAGATGAACCCTGAATGTAGACTACTGGGACACTGTGGCCAAACAGCGCAAACACAAGGAAAATCTTTTGACTGACAGTTTGCACACAGAGTGCTATTGTGAGTGTGTATGTGTAGTCATCACTCATTTAATTTCATCACGAAACATTCTCTGACTAATTCAGAACCTCCCTTTTTGCAAGACAATTTTTATTCCATTATTATTACAGTACTGTGCAAAAGTCCAATTGAATATTTTTCAGTATTTAATCAATGTGTAGTTTTTATTCATTTCAGGATTTGTATTTTCCACCACCTAAGGTCAATCTTAGAAGAGTGTTGCCATTTCCCATTTGCATTTAGTGATGTTGAGGCCTGGGCTTTGGAGCAGTCAGTTCATGGTTCTGAAACACCAACAGCTTCTTTACATCTTTTTTTTCCATTTACATTTTCTCAGAAAGATTAAGGTCCCTTCTGTACACAAATAAATTTTCTTAATTCTAATCTCTTATGTAACTTATGTAAATACGCATTGTCTAGAAGTTACATAAAAGCAGGGGGGTCCCTGACGTTTGCGCAGTACTGTATCTAGTTCATGTTTTTCTATTTCATGTTTAGAAGTGTCTCTCAACAAGGCACACTACTTACATTTATGTTGTTGTTCCCTGGAAATGTTGAAATGTTTGGTGAGCATTTTTGTGTATTACAGGGATCTGTTTTCACAAGCATCTTTCAAACTGCAGGTCTATAGTCATGCCATATTAAAAGGAAATATCTACATGAAAATGTATAAAATTATAATTACCACAATATATTTTTCTTTATTATGTACCTATTATTGCAATTTTTTCCTTCAGCCTGAAAGCCATTGAAAACACAACACACCATTTCTCACCACAGACACCGATATCCTTAGTCTTTTACATGATGAAGGGGAGTTTTAAAGTAACTAAAGTTTGGGAGGAGGAACACACCTAAAGCTTAGTCCTCCATGTGAACATAGAACTTTTCCCTTTAAGAGTTTTCATACCCCAACATCTCATACCTCAACACTGTTTCTCAGTTCTGCTTCAGTCCTTTCATTGATCATTAAGGGGGCTGCTACTGTAAAGCAGAAACTCTCCATCTTCAAGCGTTCCTCTTCTACTACGTGTTGAAGGTATGGTTTGAACTAAAAAAATGACAGTTTATCATAAGACGATACTAAGTTCCTTTTCTTGATGTCTGTCTGGAAGCACTGCTTTTCTCTACTTCTCCCCCACAGTCCTCCAATAAAAAAGCATATTGCAGCATATTACATCATTCTTTTATTTATTCTTTCACTGAGTACATCATACACATCAGCAAAACAAGGACCCTGCACACGTCACTGCACTGTTTTTATTTCTGTACACATTTGTTAAAAATTTGTCATAAATTATTAAGCCAAAATAGTGTTTGTCAGGAGCTAGAAATATATATTTTTCTGAGTGTATAATATTTTCAGATGAAATTCGGAAATAAATGTTTTCTTCTGAATGTTGTGCGCTGAGTGTCATATATAATACAAATTTACAAATGTGGTTAGACAGCTGCTCCTTCACTTTGATGTTTTATCTAATTGTTAATATTCTAAACAAACAGTTTCATGCCATGTTTTTCCATCTCCTTTTCATTGTGGGAGCATTCATTCATGTCTCCAGTATTAACAATGCTGTATACAAATGTCTTTAAATGTTGTCTGATTATAGCCAGATGGGCCAGCTAACTTTAACTTTCTAAAGCAGGTTGTTGTTTCTTTTAGTAAATGTGGTGTTAAGTTGTAGCCAATCAAGGTAGAATCTGTCAAAACACAGTTCAACATCAGGTCTGTGTGTGTACAACTGCTGCTTTTAATCCTGCTGAGCAGAGTAAAATCAGTGAAGCACCATCTGCAAGGGAAAAGCTGTCATTCCAGCTGCCAATTTTAGCACTCATTTTTACAAAGGGCCTGTCCCAAAGGCTCTAAATCTCCAAGTCCTCCTTATAGTGTACACTGTTGTGACAACAAAGAAATACCTGTCTAGAGGGCAGGACACCTGCAGGTTGTACGTTTCAGTCAGTTGTCATAAACGTGCATTAGTTTAGAAAAAGCGTAAAGTGCTTTAAGCAGACCCTTGCACTGTTCCAGCTGTACATGAGCAGTACCAGGTCTTTGGTCCACTTTGTGGCTTTAAATATATTACAAATATGCATTTAAGACCAGAATAACTTGATTGGTATGGCGGATATAAAGAAACCTCCTGTTGTCTAATTGGTCTTCACCTCTATATTAAGGCTTTTTGAGTCACAGGTGCTGCTGAGTTCAGTTTTCACCTAAGGGCTTATGTAAGGATGGCGTTTTAATACGTCAAATCGTAAAAAAACGTACTTTCAATTACAACATGAAGCAAATCTAGAGTTAAATTGTCATTAGACTGACATAATCCTGTACATAGATGTACCACTTCCAGCAAAGAGGGTACAGACTACACGACTAACATATCAACAAGTAGGTTGAGAAAAAAAAAACCACATTTTTCTCTGCATGAACTTGGCCATGCACCACCAGCACCAATTTTGTGCAGATTCTTACAAACAATTTTAGTAAATCAGAGTTTTGGAAACGTAATGTGAAGTATGTACATGCAGACAACTGTAAAGAGGCTGGAAGTTTGAAATATTGCTACTAATTTACACCATGATTTAAGTGAAACTTTTGTGTTTGTATGAAATCAGTCACACTATTGATGTGCTCAAGATTTTGTGAGAGATTTTCATGCATATGTGTGGTGAAAAAAACATTTTTGTTGCTCCATGTACAAAGCTAAGCAACTTTAGCTTCATTCCAACTGTGTACAAAACAACTGGTCAGATTGTGTCCTGCTGATAATGTCTGCAGGACCTTTTCTCTGGTATGCTTTGGATTTTGAAGAAGAGCCTAATTCAGTTTCTTCCTTTGATTCTCCTGCTTTACTGTAGCTTTTGTGCAGCACTCTCAGATATTGGAGATGACAGAGATGAAACTGGAGAACTCAGCCCACTCTCCTGCTGCAGTATACAAGTGGATACGAGCCTGTTAGATATTACACAGCCTCAGTCTGCCAAGTGTACCATGCAGATTCTTCAATCCCTCAGAGAGTTACCAGCATCTTGCAGATTATTACTCAGGGCCAGCTCCGTCAACGCTGATGCCAGAACTGCACAGCTTTATTCTTTGAAGTAAATCACTTAGAGCCTGCCTTAGACATGGCGTTTCATGGGAGTAATCCAGTCAAGCCAGTGTAAAACTGCTCCTTACTTTGTAATAATCCTCTATTTAACAGTATTAGCACCTGAGGGAACACGTTAGTTGATTATGATGTGTGCACTAGCTGTAGGGCTTGGTGGGACAATTATTTAGTAAATGATGAGAGACGTCTATTATATATCATCACTGTCACACAAACTCTAAAGCACACTTCAAACTATGCGAGTCGTCTGGACATAATGAATTGGCCTTTGTGAAACTTTGTGAAGACTTTCCAGACACACACATACACATGTATATACATGCAAAAGAAGGTCAATATATACAACACACACACACCATGTTTTTAGTTTTCATTTTTAATGGATATTGAGCTCTAAATTCAGTGGCATTGCATTACAGATTGTGCATGAGTTGTTCTTTATCAAGTGTCCATACAATATAAAATCTCATGACAGTGCTCAATACAAATATATCTTCTTTTCTTTTTTTTCCAAAAAACTAATGACATGACAGCATTGATTTGATCAATGGAAGGCCATATTCTGACTTGACATGCAGTTTAACAGAAGTGTATTTGCAGTTTTTAGGAAAGGCTGCCATAGAAACATGGGCACAAATAAAGTAAGGAAATTGTGAGTGTCTTCAGTCAGGATATGGCCCAGGTGTGTTTAAATGATCCTGGGGTTAGTGAGTTAGCATCTGTGTAAGATTCACCAGGGACACCTGAGGGCCTTATAGTCTACAGCTCTGAGTCTTTAGAAGACAAAACCATTGCTACAATGGTTCTCTAAAAGCAAAAATATAGCTCCATTCCTGTTGCTTTGAACCATGAAGGGCAAGCGGTCCAAACAGAACAGGGCAGGTCCACAGAGAGTAGACAGTATCAGATAAATTTCTATATATGATCAATAAATTCAGCTGTGCAAAACATAACAGTAAAGCTTTTTATTCATTCACCTTACCCATAAGAATAAATAGAATGTTGTCCATAAAGTATTTTTTGCTATTTGTAATTTCTGTGTCCACACACAGGATGACATCATTGCTAATCTCCCCATGTACAAATTAATAAAATATTTCAATAGCAACTCTTAATAATATTTATATATATATAATATATAACTAATCCTGATAAATTATCTCTGACCCCCACCAAAAAACAAAAATTACTGAAATGCATCTAAAATATACTCTGTACGCTCAGTTGAATTATGTGCTCATTATAGATATATGCATATTTTATGTAATTTGTATATGACATGCAATACAGAAACCATGAATGTCAAGAGGCAAACACAAACATGATCCACAATAAAATTTCAAACACAAACATATTTGCAGTGAGAAAGAAAAAAAATCCTTTTTTTGTTCAGATTTTGAATCATAAAATATTCAAATAGAAAGGATTATCTCGCTCAGATTAATTTTCAGCAGCCACATTTCCTCAGAGTATTTCTAGTCCCGATCATAATAAACGCTACATACGCAGTACAGTAGCTGACACTCAGGAGCAGCTCTCTTCGGTGCCTGGCAGAGTTGTATGGAACATAAGGTGATTACTGATATTTTACAGAGGTGTTGGTATAAATATGAAATGTTTTCATTACAGGAGCAGGCGATGACAGCTGCAGTGTAGCTGGGGAATCTTTTCTCACTGAATGTGGGGGGAAAAAGTCTCCAACCTCAGTATTTCTCATGGATTATACTTACACACAAGCACCCTTCTAGCCTGTACAGAACACTCTATAAATGCACTGAAAACCTTCAGCACGTGGTATTTCAACTGTTACCAAAGACATCTAAAGGGTTCACTAAAATTTGTATTAGATTACATTTCTGAACCCCACTGCTGTGTTAACGTTGCTTGTGGTCATCACACTATACATTAAAGGTTACAAAGTCCAAATATAGCACTGCAGTTCAACAAAAATTGCTGTATAAACACAGTTCAGGGTAAAGAACATCTGATAAAACTAACTACTCTGTATCTAAAATACTTATTTTTTGAGGCCTGGATAAACTTTTCTGTGACTAGCTTATTATATAGAAGTGAGCCCCTCATCAGGTGTGCAAGGAGTACAAAAAACCAGTCTGTATAAGGGGAAATGACATGGACTGGACTGCTTCATCGCATTTAAAAAGGTGGGTAACAGGATGAGTTAGAAACATGGGAATATCTTTCAGCCGAGGAGGGAGTGTGTGCAGTACCGTGTAAAAATAAGAGACCACCTTCCATTTATTTAACCAGTCAAAACAATCATATGGCAAGGCAATGGATATAATTCAGGGAGAAAGTTCTGGGGAAAATAGAGCGGAATAGAATCCTTCATTTTCATTGCACACAGTATATACCTATTCCAATTTTATGAAGAATGGGAAGGTCTATGGAATAGATTTTTGAAAGATACAAGACCCCTAAAGCTCCCTATCAGATGAACAGAGCTTAATTCTTATTTCAGAAATTTACAAAATTCACAAGAAAAGAAAAATGGACAAAAAGTTAAGAACATTTACAAATGAAACAAATAAATTGTGTTCTTGGAACCAAATATCAATATCATTGAATGTGTTTGAAGTTTTGTTTTTCTTAAGTGTGTAAAGAAGAAAGTGCAACTGGCTTCTAAAGAGAAGGGTAGTAATTACAAATTGATTTTTTTTTTTTTTTTGAAAATCTAAAAGCAAGCTTCCTGAAAAGAATGGAAGTCTAACGAATGTCAAAGGTCAAAAACAAAATTTTCCTGATGCCAAATAATAACTTGCTCAATGGCTGTGTTCACTGGAAATGTGTTAAACAAAGGGTGGTCTTTGACTTTTTTGCACATATTTCTACCTTGTGTGTGTGTGTGCGCATGTGCCTGTATATGCACTCAGACCAGACTACGTGTCCCACTGGAGTACCTGCGCTGGCTGAGCATATGCTGTGGAGGGGGTGGGGTCGGAGGGCAGAACTGGTGTTTGTGGTGATATGGAGGTGGAGGAGGGGGGAGGGGTGGCTGCTGGGCTCCTCCGTCCTGTGACCTGGTTGGCGTAGAGACAGCGGACTGGATGAGGCGGTGTGTGGGGTTTTGATTGAGGAAGGCCTCCACTCGCCCGCGGCCCGCTGAGTCCACCACGATCACCTTGACGATCTGCTGGCATTGGATGAGCGTGTCGGGGGAGATGGTAAAGGCGGAGCCGGGGGTGGGGCTAGGCAAGATGGCCAACTGGGGCTGAGCGCTGGGTGGAGCCAGCGGGGAGCTGAGTTGGTACGTTTGGAGCCTGTTGTGAATTGACACCTATTTTAGAAAACAGCCAGAAGCAGGAAGCGTTATCAGCCTGGCCTGCAGCACTCTCACGGCCCTCCGGTGCGGACGAGACAAAGATAAGGCCATGCCACGGAGCATGCAGGAGCACAGACCCACACAACACACACTCTCACATACAGCCCCTCATTAACCAACAGATATTTAACACCTGTGAACCCCACACTGCGGGTACTCGTTTTCCCACTTTTACTGTTTATAAATTTGCTTTAGAGTTGTGTTCAACTCTAAATTCAAAGTAGCAACAGCATCTGTATGCAAGAGTACACATCCAGGCACCAGCAGTTAGCAAAAGCCATGGCAGGAAGTCCCTATACTTCAAATCTTGCAAGAGTTTGGTTAGTGGCTTAAGGTAGTGTTTCCCATTATGGGTTCATGAGTACCTCCTGCCCTGCACATTTTGTGTATCCCTGCTTGATTCTTGAATTAAGCTCAATATGTTTTGATCATTGACTAATTATGTGTTAATTAAAATATGCAGGAAAGGTCTACTCCAGGACCAGTTTGGGAACCACTGATATAAAGAGGAATTTCACAGATTTTTTTAAATTTCTGCACAAGTCAAACACTAATATTTTGTCTTTTACAATGAAGAAATGTAATAATCAAATTATTTACAGTGATGGTAATGTCTAAACTGCCATGCTGTTTACTTTGGAAATCACCAGTGAACCTTTTGGGTCTTCTGTGGTTTTATATTCAGTTTGCATTATAGTACTACTGTTGTAATTTTGAATAAAAAATATATTTTTCTTTATAGTTTCCAAAGGCCAAAACTATGACTTATTTTAAACTATCATAAGGTCCAATGTACATTAAGCATTATTGTAATCACTTCGTAACATATACAGGGGTTGGACAATGAAACTGAAACACCTGGTTTTAGACCACAATAATTTATTAGTATGGTGTAGGGCCTCCTTTTGTGGCCAATACAGCGTCAATTTGTCTCGGGAATGACATATACAAGTCCTGCACAGTGGTCAGAGGGATTTTAAGCCATTCTTCTTGCAGGATAATGGCCAGGTCACTACGTGATGCTGGTGGAGGAAAACGTTTCCTGACTCGCTCCTCCAAAACACCCCAAAGTGGCTCAATAATATTTAGATCTGGTGACTGTGCAGGCCATGGGAGATGTTCAACTTCACTTTCATGTTCATCAAACCTTTCTTTCACCAGTCTTGCTGCATTGTCGTCCTGATACACGGCACCGCCTTCAGGATACAATGTTTGAACCATTGGATGCACATGGTCTTACTGGTTCAATGTGCAATTAATGAAGATTGAAGATTCCAATTTAGCCATGAAACCTTCCACATTAAAATGACAGGTGTTTCAGTTTCATTGTCTAACCCCTGTAGATGCATTAAATCTTTGAGTTTTTGCTTTCTTTTACCACTTCTGTGAATTATTCGGAACTGGTAGACCTCTAGAATAGAAAATTCCACATGAAATTAACCTGAATGACTTTCTATATATCTTAATCATTTAAATATGCAGATATTTCCCAAAACGTGTGTACTCCTCCTTTAAGGGGAACTGCAGGTTATTTTCAAGTGTCTAAATTATTGTATCTTGGTGGGGGTGGGGGTGGGGGTATTTGCCTGGGAAAAGAACACCGAGGGCCTGGTGTCTATAAACAAATATGTTGCAGACAAACAGATTGTGTTTGGAGGTCAAGAGGTCAAGAAAGACTGAGGTAATAGGGCAGTGGGGTGTTTCTGACTCCACAAGAGGGAAACATCAGGACCTCAATAAGCTTTACAAACAACATTCACATATTACATGCTAACAGCACTCAACAAACATAGAAATACACACACTCTCATACACTGTTGATTTGTAACTGCATACACTACCGCCTGCTGATACAAACCTCAACTGCATTGCTTCCTGTCTTCTCAAAGAAGTCGTGGTCTCCTGAAAATGACAAACGTATTATTATACCTAATCAGAGAAGCCAGTGTTCATCAGTACAGTTAGAGCTGTCTTATTACCGCGCATTTGTATGAAGATGTTTTTGTACCTGCAGGAGAGATTGGTCTGTGGATCTCCAGCTGGGTTCCATTGTTCTTAGCCGACTGATTTCTCGCTGCCTGCTGTCTCTCTAATTCCCCTGCGAGACACCAAGCACATGTCAGTCAAGGCAGCAATATTCCTCAAAGCACATCCAAACAATCCCGCTATTAAGCCACTTAATAAGACTCACATTCGATGCGTATGTGCTCCATCTCCGCTACCTCTGCGATGCTCTCTCTCAGGTCCTCTACAAACTTCAGCAACTCTTCTGAGCTCTGAGAACAAAAGCTGACCACCTGCTTCTTCTCAGAGGAGAATGGAGACAAGATTGTAATGCCATGAGGGTAATCTAAGAGAGAGAGAAAACAGAAAGAGGTGGGGATTTTAATTCACAAACAAAAAGTCTGTGGCGTAAAACAGAAAATAGATGACCTTATCCGAGTCAGCAGTAATATCGCTTTTACTAGTAATATATACATGTGCAGAATTTTTCTATGTACAGTTCTAGCACACTCCATAATTATTGGCACTTTTGGTGAAGATGATTTTAAAAAGTTAGTCTCACAAAATATATTCTCACTGTCCAATGAAAAACATGTACCTCGATCTTGTTGATTTTTAGTTAAGTACATCATTTAAACACAGCAGCTGTCCTTCACATTCTAATGTAATTTAAAAAAATTATGAAGTGACCAATATAAATGCTCCAAAATTACTTAAAATCGTTTTACATTGAATTCCATTAAAATTGGTTTTCCTTCTCCTGTAAAGTTACTATTTTTGGGGATACATGTTTTTCATTGGACAATGATATGAGGAAAACCTAATCTTTTACTCATGTCTGAGAAAACAAAAACCCTTAGCATCAAGAAAACAAAAAACCTTAGCAAGTCCACGATAGACCACCTGAAAATGTCTTAAGAGCAAAGTACAACTGAAGCATGTTTCCATTTCCAAGTGGTCAAATACAAAGGCAAACAGGTACTCCCTTTTGATACTCATTATGGCGACATATAGAGAATGCAAATGAGACAAAATGACTTGACCTCCCTAAACACATTAATGACTATACAAATCACTGTTAGGTGACTAATTCAATACTTTAAAACAGCTGATGTTGTAGTGAACATGCATGACAGGGGAAATAAAACTAGTTTCCATTTTGTTTGTTTGTTTGTTTTAATAATATGCAATGATTGGTTAATTCAATTGACGCTTTATTTAACTGACAAAAGCACAAAAATGACTTCCAATCCTGTCACAGGTGTGAGGGTTTTTTTTCCATGTTTTTTCCTTCTGGGTTTAATTTGGCTTGTTCCTGTGTCTTCCCTCTTGATTTCTTTAAACACGCCCTTAACCCATGAGCCCTGCAGCTCACATGTGTTTCCTATCATGTCTCCTTATATTTGATCTGACCACATGGCTTGGTTCACTGTGGTCATTTCATTTGTGGTGTGTGTTGCCTTTGCCATTGTTTTTATCTAGTTCAGAATGCTGGCTTTTGAACTGTGTGCGTTGAACAAGCCGGATGGTCTCTCTTCTCTTCAGCCCAGAGTATGCAGCTTTAATAATATCCAAAAATTTTGATTTGTCAGACCACAGGACACTTTTCCTATTCATCTAAGTCCATCGTAAATGTTTATATAGGCTGTTTTCTTGTTTGCATGGGTAAGTTTTAACTTCCACTTGGGGAGTGATGAACTGTGTTAACAGGCAGTGGGATTGTGAAGTGTTTGTGAAATCACTACCCATCTGAGGGCTTGAAGACTATAGCCAGCCATTGATGGTTTTGGGCCTTGTCTATTACATATAGAGATTTCGGGAGGTTCTTTGAAACGTAATGATATTATAGGTTGTACATGATGAATTTCCCCAATTCTTTACTGTTTGAATTTGAGAAACATTTTCCTTGAAATATTTCCGTTTGCCCATATAGTCTTTAACAGAGTAGTGAACTCCCTCCCCATCTTTACTTCAAAAACACTCGCTCTCTCTTGACATACTGTTTTTAAACTCAGTCACGTCTAACCTATTACCAATTAACCTCTTTTTTGTAGCTTTACACGTTACCAGGCTTGTTCCCCATTCAACTTTTCTGAACGTGTTATTGGCATCAAATTCAAGAATGAGCAAATATTTTTCAAAAACAATCAAACTTACAAGTTTCAACATTTTTTATATAATTTTTGTTTTATTTTCAAATATATATATAGGGTTTTACCTTATTTGTACATCACTGCATTCTATTTTTATTTACAGGTTACATAGTGTCCCAACATTTCTGGAATGTGGTTGAACATAAAGTCCCAGCTTTTCCAGAAACAGGGTTTATGTACTGGTCCCACAAACTAGTGGAGAGGATGGTTCTTTCTAAAAGAGCAGCTGCAAATCTGCACAGTGATGACCACACACAGTTTTAGATGTTGCAGTTTCAGTTTCCTGGCCTAAACCCCACTAAAAACCTGTGAGGACCAGTTAAAAAGCAGAGTTTAATAAAAAACATAGAGCCATTATTGCCCAGGAGAGTGGTCTCAGGTTCCATCATCACTGCAGAAGATACATTAATTTTATTTTGGAAAAAGGAGACTGCCACAGAAGGAAGTCCTATATATAGTAGTGCCAATAGGATGAAACACATGGTGTGGTTAACAATTTAGTTTTTGATGAGGGCTTTTGTTTTCTTAGACTATGTTCACATCTATTAATTTCCATTTTCTTTTATATACTTTGTGTCCGTGCTTACATTCATTTTCAAACAGATGAAACTGCATCCCCAGCAGACCCATGGCTTTACAGAATGTATATGTGGCTGCACTTTTCTTCTTAGGACACAGCTTCAGTATCTTACAACACAAAGAAAGAACACACTCTTACTCAAACACCACCAGGATTACTCTTTAATGTTTATGTATAGGTGGATTTGTACTTGCATGTGTTTATAGGTGTTTTTCTCACCAATAAAAGGTCGTTGAAGAGGAACACTTCTCTCTGATGTGCTGCTTGTTTCTGAGATTTATTCACGTCAGTAACTTCGTAGAGACGACTGCAGCACACCAGCCTCCGGTGAGGCACAGATAGGATCTGAAAAAGAGAGAGAGAGAAAGAGAGAGAGAGAGAGAGAGAGAGAGAGAGGCGCAATAGTTCACTTTAGGACTCATCCATGTCTAAACTGATTGTGGCTCAGAAGCTTTAGACTGTAGCCTGCATCATCAGCAGAATACATGGATATAAAGATAGTGTGGGGATTACTACAGAATGGATTTGGGGATGCAATGATGCCAGGAAGTAATATTTCATGCAAAAGGAAGTACGCTATTTTGCATTTGTGTCACCTGAAATCTAAAATTAAGCCTGATGAATAATGCATTTTTCAATCATCATCTTTCTCTTTTTTCTCTTTCAAACACACAAAAACGTCCTTGAACACTAGATCTTTCTCTTATACACACTGCCACTGAGAGGGCAGAGGCATAAATAGTTTATAAGCAGAAGTTGTAATCTCAGTTGACATGTACTGTACCTATTCATTGTTTGGGCTGTGCGAAGCTACTTAATGTGTTGATCCCATGGTTCGCCAGTCTCAGAGCATACAGCAAAGTCATTCTGTCTGTCCCATCAATCAACCCATCTTTCCACAACAGAAAATCAATTCAAAGATGTGGCAAATTAGATGTTACCGGAATCCAAAAACACACATGCCATTTCTCTCCCAGTCACTCTGACAGTTTGTACACACACATGCACACACACACATTCATACAAACACATGCACACACACAAGCTCATTAATACTTTAATACTATTCGGTGATCAATCTTGCAATTTTAATCAGCATCTCTACTATACATTTCATGGTAATTCATATCCATTTCATTCCAATATAATAACATTGTTTTGAAAGTGCATGTTTATTTATTTATTAATTACTTTATTTAATTTATGATATAATTTAATGTTGTTGAATGATTATTTTTTCGAGAAATGTTGAGTAACTACAATATTTATTGTGAGATTTTGCTTCATTTCATAATTATTACAGGTAAAACCAAGTGATGTTTTCCAGTTAAATCTACATTTTAAAGTTTAGTGTGAGGTTTTCTGTGATCAGAGAGTCTGATCAATGTTGGCCACTAATTAAATCTATACCATATCTAGTAAATAAAATAATTTGAAATTCACATTTTCCAGAGTGAGGAATGAAAGTGTGGGCTGTCACTCAGCAGCTAAACTAATATACTCTTTTAAGCCATTTTCATGATATTAATATCCAGTTCTGATAATCATCACCTCAGACTTTTTCTGTCTAATGCAATCAATTACAAATTACCCTCTACAGCAAAGTGTTTAAATTTCCATAAATTTTGTCCCTGATTAGATCACAGTTGACTCACTGTCTTCATTCCCTGAATGCTCTGCTCCACCCTGGTGACGTAGGTTACATGATCTTCATTGGAGCGTAGCTCCCTCTGCTGGATGCGTTCATAGATTCCAGTTACCATCTCCCTCGGGATATCCGCCCCATCGTCCACACCTAAGGGGAACAGGGCATTTAGGGGCAATTAGGGTTCATCTGAAATGCACATCTCAAGTCATAAATAGCAACCACTATTAGCAAAATAGGACACTCAGGAGCTGATGCACCTCAGCTTAAGACCATCAGGCTCAGTTTGGGCAAAATGATATAAATCCCCCAACATATGGCTGTGGAGCGGTGGAACCATGTTCTATGGTGTAATGGAGGTCCATCCAGTGATTGGTTTTGGAATGAATCCAACAGCTGACCTAATAGTTTTTCTCATAGCCGAATGCCACAAAATCTTTACAGCAATTTTCAAATCCAGTCTGAAGTAGAAGCTGTTTCTGCTGTTTCTATTACTTCAGAAGGACATATGCATGTGCACAAATATTTGCCTGTATAGTGTAAGTGTCACTAATAAAAAACAATGACACGTGATGCTTGTGGTCGTATCTGTAGATACAGCTGACAGAATGGCCGTGCATCTGAAGTTAAGAAAATTCACTCTGCTGATAAATAAAATAGAGTGAGGTTGAATATGATGCTACACAATCTGACTCTAACAAGGCCACACAGTGATTAGCATGCATTTTGTAATGAACTACATTTCAGGTATAAATGCACCAGGTGACTAGTTTAATCTCTGTAAAGTGGTGAGTCACAACCGCAGTAGATGAAACAGTATTTCTCCTTAAGACCTTTTGGTTGGCAAGGAGTGGATAAACATAACTACGATAAACAGACATTAAAGAATATACCATAGACAAGATTAAATTGCTTTGGATTATTATTTTTAATCTATTAACAAAGAGTTTTTTGACCAAAATTTTCATATATCCTGCATAAATATGATGCATCTTTCAAGCCGCAAGATACTGACTTTTTTAATAAAACAGGAGCTGCTTGATTATAGAGTGAAAGTGTGTGTAAATATTTTGTCAGAGATTTGTTCTAATCTGCTCAGTACCAGTGTGTAAATATGAAGAAAGTGCTTCTGTGTATATGTAGTGTTTGATGAACACACTTTAACCAAGATGAGAAAATTCAGTCCCATTATACTTTAATACACTAAACTGCAGACTAGTCAGGATTCTTGTATCTACTGATGAAGAAAATGAATTAAATAAAATTAATAAAATAAAAGTGTATTTATTGAATATTAAAATCAGAAATGCACATGTATTGTCTTTTGACTTATTCCATAGAATTACAAAAGATCATTGCTTGTGATTTAAAACAACTGAAAATGTAAAACTTTATGCAAACATTTCATTATTAATTGACAAATAAAAATAGCACAAAAAGTAATGATATATTAAACATATATTAAAAGTGTAAAGATTTTACTTCTGCATTTAGACACTTGCTAGAGGAGTTACAAGGAGGCTATTAATGAATGCTGCACTGGAGGATAAAGAACATCCAGGGCTGTCAAAGGCAGGACAGAGAGCTACATGTATTGCATGCAGCTGCAGGGCTTGAGAGGAAAGTCATATTCAAGGAGTCGTAGTTGCCTTTATGATAAACCACACGTACACACACACACACACACACACACAGACACACAAAGCTCACCTCTGAGGTTACGTATGAAGTCCTCCAGAAGCATCTTGCGTTCAGGTTTTATGTTGGGACTGTACATGTCAGTGTTGAGCAAGACGATGGCGAAAGCCAAGATGAATATGGTGTCAGGGTTATGGAACTGCTGGACCACATCTGGATTACACATACAGTACCGCTGACTGAGAGAGAGGGAGAGAAATGGACAAACAATGAGATGAAAAACGAGAATGTTGAAATGAAAGATGAAAGGTAAAAGATGGAAAGAGAGAATGAGAAAACAGAGAAAATAAACGAGGAAAAGGGAAAGTAATAGTGCACTTAGTCTGCCTCTTGCCTGAGGGTTTGTATTTCATGAATTTATTCCATTAAGAGTCTGTGGTTCAGAATAGCCCAAGGAGACCATTAACTCTCAAACGTATGCATACGCACACACACACACACACACACACACAAAACCACACACACACACACAACCACACACACACATACACACACACACACACACACACACAAATGTTTTGGAGGTCAAAAGGTAAGCAGCTGAAAAATTCTCCTCCCAAGCACAGCGTATGTTTGTCTGTCATAGCCAAATTTTCTTCTACTACAGCATAAAAAAGCTACTATATCTCAGTCTATAGGGAAGAGAATTTAACTATATGGAATCCACAGCTAATAAAAAATTATAACAGACATGACCCAGCTTTGTCATTACTGATTAAACGACAATAACCAACAGATGAACAAACTTCCTCTGCACGTGGAACTTTTATAACTATGCACTATTTGGATCCTTTATATAATCTTTATTAGTCAGCAGACAGACCAGTAGAAGGCCATTATTTAGAGGAGAACATATGTCAATGTGTGTATACTGTACGTCCACTTGTTTCTCACCTGAAAGCTTCAATGAGACGTTCCACCTTCTGAGCCTCTCCCTGCACACGCACATGAGCCTGAAACTTCCGCAGAGCCTCATCCAGCTCCAACATGGAGAAATCCATCTCATCTACCACACAGCTGTGATAATATGAATGTGTTATTATTGTTGCATGATTCACTTTGTAAACAGATGCAGTTTCCAACCAAGTTAGCAATTTGCTCCAAAATTGTCCTTTAAAGCAAGCATGAAAATCCTGTCCTACTGAAGCGCCATAGTACAACAATATCTGGTGATTTCCATGGTCTAACACACCTACAAATACAGTTAATGGAGAATGTCAGCACTTAAACCATCAAAACCCAAGCCCCTCTGAGGGATTATTTTGCAGTATTTGCAGTGCTATCTACAGTTTTCAGGTTTGAGCCCAAGCTCTGCCATTTGATGTGTGCAGTTTGGAGTCGGAGGTAAACCTTAACTTACAAATGCGTGTAGCACAAAACTACTTTCTGCTTCAATTATTCTCTAACCTCACCAGAGGGACACTTCTCACACTTTTCTAAACAGTTGTCCTTCATTCAAATTGATCTAGAATATTTTCTAACACTTTTTAACACATATTTTCTCCTTTCACACTGTTTTAAAATGTAATCCTATTTCAGACTGTTCTTGAATATTTTCCTTTAGTTATACTTGTTAGGTCATTACTAATACAAGAATATTGATGCTGGCTGGAGAATGTCAATGTGCCTGAAAGATGCCCAGGAAGGCTTTGCACACCCATGAGACAGCAAACACTATCTTCAAAATAAAGCGATTGTTTTAAAAGTAACATTGGTTCTAGTGTTGCTCGGTACACAGATACTAGAAAGGTATCAATATTTTGCCATTAAAAATGCTATCCCATATAATTAGTACACTGGTACTTTAAGGAGTGTTTTAAAATAAGAGCAGTATTTACAATGAGTGCCACAGGGGGGCAGTGTGCACCCTCAGCACTTTGCCTCCTCTCTGTCTCTTAATTATTTTGCCGCTAGTATTAGCAACATTTCAGACCTTCTAGCAAGTTATATAAAAAATGAAAAACCCAACTAGCACCAGTAACAAACCTTACACAGCTTAGCTACTTTTGCCGGACCGCCTGCCAGAAGAGTCATATGCGCTTACTGACTGACTGACTGACACCTAATGTTGAAACACGCATGCGTGAGTAGAAACTGTGAATTTACCCGTATTTCACAGAGAGAACTTAAGGTGGCGCCACTCCACCACTACACCGTCTGTTGTTAGTTCAGCCATATTTCACATTCCAGTTGTGAACTAAATGTGGAACCATTCTGAGGTGACCAAAGGTTCTCTTTTCCCTGGACAAGTACTCTTTTTGGGACCTAAAAATGCAGGTTCAAATGTTCAAGGGGTCAAAGAGTTGAGAGCTGATTTGGGACACACTTGTACTGCTTCAGCGCTGTAGGTCCACCATCCACCGCGGTGCAGCTCAGTGTTTTACTGGAGCCTCGAACAGAAATACACGGACACATCTCACGTTACTGACTTTCTGACGAGTAAATTACATCTGCACAGCTTTTTGTTTAACTTTACAGGAAAACTGACAAAATTTCCGGATGTTTAAAGCCAGAACACCAGAGCGAGGTGTTACTCAAAATAAACGAGGCTGTGAATTAGTTACAGAACAGTTTTACCAGTCGGACTCTCATAGAAATATAAGTCAGTAATAAATATCTAGTGATGCCCTGTTCCTTTATCAAGTATAGAATACTTGGTTGATAAAATGTTAAGGTGCTTGGTTTTAGAAATGTTCAAAAACAAGTAATAAACTAATTTTTTAATTTTTTAGTAATTATTGTAAACAAAGACATAGATATGAAGCACCAAAGCTTCTCCAGATCTTCCAATGACAAGGGTATGTCTTTTGGGTTTCCTGTTTTTGAAATGCCAGAAAAACCTCTACGAAAATGGCTATATGGCTATCTTTGCTCTTGTTTATAGAAGAGAATCGCCGGTAGCACACCTCGTTAGAACACCGGGACTGACCATGAGCGGGAGAGACAATTCTCTCTCTGTGGCTTCTCTGCTCCCGGAGACAGAGCTCCCTCAACGCAGATCATCTGCTCCAGAGATGGAACAGCACAGTCAGTCTGCCCAGTAGTTCACACAGATCAGAATGAGCTGCGAATATGCAAAACTGCTGCCAAATACACATTTGTTTCCTTTATGTTGAGTTTATTTATTTTTTCTGAACTCCTGAACTGAGATCACATAATTGATTGAGACATTCAGTTTTATTCAAACAGTAAACTTATGAATGTGCGACACCGGGCCCAAGGTGCGATTGGACCCAGAAATTGTGAAAGGTCACATGCACGTCACACTTAACAAGCAGATGCCAGCAATTCTGCCCACCACCACT
Source organism: Hoplias malabaricus (assembly GCF_029633855.1). Classification (NCBI taxonomy): domain Eukaryota; kingdom Metazoa; phylum Chordata; class Actinopteri; order Characiformes; family Erythrinidae; genus Hoplias; species Hoplias malabaricus. The sequence continues at coordinate 14,131,419 of NC_089810.1, read as the reverse complement.
TGTAGAGAAAGCACATTATTTGTCCTGATGTTGCAGGTTTTCGTCATGGTAGCGTTTCAGTATTGATATTGAGATATTTAGGCAGGTATCAAATCAAAAGTCATAATATTGACAACACTATGGTTATTTCATGATAGTTGAAAATCAAACATGCCACTCACTCTAGAACATCTCTGTTGAATTGCCTCTTACTATTGCCCAGAAATTCGCCAATCATCTGCCGGCTTAAGCCCTTCCTCTGTAGTAGGAAGTGTGCCACTCCTATGGGTGTGTCTGGGATGAAACCACGGGAGACGAGAAACTGGATGCCTTTGTCTGGGTTTCTGCACAGGAAGAAACAAAAACAAATGGGTCACATCACTGCAAGGGTTGTTGTGTAGCTGGTCATGCTTGAACTAAAACCACAGACCTTTGGCTATCTAAAAGGTTTGTGTGTGTGTGTATGCGCGCGTGCATGAGTGTTATGCAAGATTTGTGCTGCGAAAGGAGATCATGAATATTCCGGAATATTCTGTCAACATTACTTAGCATTTCTGTTCCAGCGGTGAGGCAAGAAAGCCTCATGTGCTGCTTTCATCATTAACCATACATGAGAATGGAGAGCAGAGGCCCAACGAACCAATACCACCTACAGACATAAACCACACATACATACACAAACAGACGTCAGATCCAACAGAGGTCACATGTACAAAAAGACAGCAATATGACTGCCCCTATTTCACACACCTCAGGGTTCCAGAGCTTTAAAGATGAAATCAGACATGCAGAAAAAGCAAATCCGTGTATTTTTCTAACACATCAACACATACTCACCAAAGGCTAATGAATATATTTATATGCCTTCATACAATTCCTGATATTTATAACTCTACAAAAACTATGCAAGCATGATAATGATGTCGACTCCCAACACAGCACCCATTAGCAAAGGCTTTATATAACACACATACACACACACAGGCAATGAGCTTATGTAAGCTGCGTCAGGTTTAAAAGGACATGGCGGAAGGATCAGCTGGCCTGCAGAGTGCTGTAGTCTCTAATGTCCCCAAACATCTGGACATTGCTGAGAAACATCTGCCACTCTCTGCACCCTGACACAACTCTACAGTGCAGTCTCCCTAAGCACAGCGCCACGCAGTCTCCTGAGTGCAGCCACTCCACAATACTCACTATTGTCCCTTTTTATGTACAACCCCATAACTACAGTGCTACAATTCCCTTTATACACCACTCTCTTCACACTAAATCCACTGATACAGTCCCCTGCTTTAGTGTCCCAACTCTGGCGCAGTGCAGCTCTCTGCTCACTGACCTGTAATACTGACCTCACTCAACAGTATTTTCACAAAACCGCTCTGCAAACCACATTATACATTTAAAGGGACCATATTTTGCATTTCCCCACTATTTATTTCCTGTTTTCCATTTTAAATATTAAGTTATACATGACTATTTCCAACGTAACAATATCCTCAAACTAAAACTTCTTTAACAAATGTCTGAATCTCCATTGAAATCCCCTGGGATGTACAGCCACTCCTTTCAGATCTCTGAATCTTTCTGAAGACTATGAAAATTCTTACTGACAGCCATGAACAACAACTGTTTTTCACCCTCAGTCCAACAACTGCGTTATAGACATAAAATTGGTCATATTTCTGCCTAAAAATAGATGATTTTTTCCATTTAATTAGCAGTGAACTTTTTTTGAGAAGACAACATTTCATCAGAATATAATATTTTCAGTAAATTATTAAAACTATTTACATCATTTGAAAGCAGGTTTCAAATGAAATTGATGTGAATTCCAAAGACAGTAATTAAAAAAAAATCAAAATGGCAATTTATGAATACACCTTTGTTTTTACAACGAGACCCTTTAATGGCATATTAAATGTCATGTAACCTCCAATGTTAAATATAAATGCAGGAGTAGTAGAGCAGTTGGCTTTCAAAACAGAACTATGGTTGGAATGGTCAAACTAGTGAAATGTACATTCATCATTGTGACACCACAACCATTATCTGACTGGTTTTGCCAATTATTTTTCATATATAAACAGGAGACTGGCTGATATATTAGAAATAATGTAAACAGAACATAAAATATTTCCTAAAAGGCAATGAAATGTTGGTTTTCAACTGTGCAATGTGTTTTCTCATATCATATCATATCATATCATATCATATCATATCATATCATATCATATCTTTTTAGTGGCTTTAAAATGAAATCATCCTGCCGTGACCAATGTTACTGCCATCACACTGAACAACCGAACATCTTACCTCTCACTTAACCATGCAACGAAAAATCACAGTCCATCATGATCCCTCCCCATCCTGCTTACAACATGCAGCCTGAAAACATGTGACTGTGACTGGAGGGCTCACCTGGTTACCATAGCAACCAAAGGGGTGCTCACGTCAACCATGTCAAAGGGATTCTGATCAGAGCATTCATATGAGTGCGGTAACACACTGCTGCTTCAACACAATGGTTCGTCTTTGTGTGAGTGGGTCTGTACGTCTAAAGCATGAAAGGAGGAAGGCACACTCGCGCGCACGCACACACACACACACACACACCCTCAGGGAAATATTACCCTTATCCACTTGCCTTTGTTGTGTGTGTGTGTGTGTGTGTGTGTGTGTATCTGTGTTAGTGCTCCATGAGTGAGCAGAGCGTAAAGACACTCAGCTCTTTAGTCTTGGTGAAGGGAGATAAACCTGAGCAGAGGAAACAGCTTCATAGATGAGTGGGAGGATGGAACGGGTGAGATATTTTTATCGGCCTTGAGCATGGTATACAAACAAATGCTGTGAAACAGCACATGGAGCAGTGAAAACAATTCAATTGTACATTGGTCCTGCTTTGGCGTAAGGACTGGCCTTTTCTCCACCAGTACTCACATGTTGAAGAGGTTGAGTCCGATGCGGTACAGGCGCTTGCGTGCAATATCTGTGGAGAGTGTCCCACAGTGTGTGTCTGGGCAATGTGGGCGTGGCAGAGAGAGGATCATAGTCTCACATGCTGATGTTGAAGTGCTACTGCTGGTGATTGGCTCTGAGCTGTTTTCTGTCACCTCAGGCACACCCTGATTAGTTTGTGTCTTCTCCTGTCTGGCCTGAGCACTTCCCACTTCGTCCCCTGTTGATGGTTGGTCCAATCCTATCTCCTCACTGGGGGGCGGGGCAGGGAATTCGGGATCGGCTGTCACAGAGGATTCTGATTGGCTGACATTCTGCCCTCCTGCTTGGGGCTCTGAGCTGGTTTCCTTGGAGATGCCGTTGCCAAGGGAAACAGACTCCAGCACAGAGGAGGACAGGCGGAAGTTATGGTTGTCAATTTGGACGGTCACGTCTCTAAAGGCCATCATGAGCTTACTGGCACTGCGTGGCATGCCTTCTGCACAGGCATTCTGCGTGGCCTCCTGAAAGCTAGTGGGATTCATCATCAGCCCTTCTGTAGCAGGACCTGGAGGTGGAGCCCCTGAAGCCCCCTCTGCTTCCCCATCCTGCACGGAACTCCAGCTGCTCAAGGCCTCATCTATTGATCGTGCTAAAGATTGCACCTACAACAGAAAAAAAATAGATCAGAATTAGATGGAATAGGAAACTTCCCTCTTTTCAGCTATTCTAACAAAATAATTGTCTATTTAATGTTTTTCCCCATAGCCATTAAAATGCGACTTCTGTTAGTTCTGAAGATCCATAAATTTGAAATATGTAAATTTTTCTTTCAATAATATTCAGAGAATTTATTACAACAGAAATGTGTATAATTCTTTAAACCAGAAACTAATTGTTTTTTCTTTGTATGTGAGCATTAAAGTTTAATTCCAAAATTTATTAAATAAACTTAATTAATATACAATTTATCAAGTCCATCGTTGGGAGTGGACACATAAAAGAATCAGTTTTTATTATTTTCAGTTATTGCAGCTACACATGGTTCCTTTTTGGGAAGGAAATCACTGCAGGTGGGTTTCAGGGAATGTTTCCACACAGAAACAGCATGTCCTAGACACTCTAAATACACCTAACAGATAAAAGAAAAACAGTTCATAAAAAAAAAAACCTACACTTTAGAGAGCAATGTTTGGGGCAATTTTCTGTAGTTATAAATATAATAAATATTATTATTAGCAATATTCTAAGTACTACTTCTGAAATTTCACACATTTACATGAGATAAACAGAATTGTAATGGAAACCTATCATGTGACTTGTACATGACATAACCTACATCTTTACTGGACTAAAATAGAACAAGTTTAGTTATTTAAATTATGAAATACTACCTGCTCATTGAAAGTGTCCTCCAGGTGTGTGAGTGTGTTTGAAGTGCCTGTGGGCAGTGAAGTGGAATGTGTGAGTGGGATGCCCATGAGAGTGCACCCCTCCATTAGTGCGCGCTCAGCAGAGAAGCCTTCCCTCTGCACTCGCACCCTGCGCACAGACATGCGGCGAGGAATCCCACTGTCCAGCACGGAATTACAGATCTTCTGGAAATTCTTACTGAGCTGATACTGTCGGAATGCTGTCTGGATCTTACAGGCAGCTCGCCGCGAGATGAGCGGACCACCATACTTCTGCTCCAGTTCCTCTATCTGCAGACATATCAGGAGAGAGAGAGAGAGAGAGAAAGCAGATATAGAGATAAAAGGAAAGATAGAGGGAGGAATGGAGGAATGGACTGGTGGGAGCATGCATTGAAACATAATAATATATTCATATTGCTACAGAAGAAGGTTATTTACTGTTCATTTCCATCTGTTACCATGGAAACATTCTATCACAAACCACTAATCTTAATGATAAAATTCTGTCTTCACAAGCTTGCCTACATATGTGAAAACTGCATACACACCCATGCAGAGACATACCCACAGTTAACGAGGACATACTTGTTTTTGTTTGAGGTCAGAAGAGAGTTCATAGTCCGGAGTGTGTGAGCAGGGTGGAGGGCTCAGCTGAGGAGCTTTTTTCTCATCTTTCTCTACCTCTCCTTCAATTGCATGGATGGAACTGCAAAGGGGATAAAAATAACACAGGAAGAAGACAACGAAATGATCAGATGACATATGGGTCAAAACCTGGAGGGCAAATTCATTCCTATAATTATTGCATTAAAATACATTATTTACTTTTCTGGGCTGTGCTTTAAGTGTGTGAAAATGATCTTTGCAATGAGATTGAGATAGATTACTGCGGCAAAATTAATAACCAAGACGAAATGCAACAAATATTAAATTAATTAAGTAACTACTTTCTTGTAAATAATGGTGTTCTTACATTTTCCTGCCAACTAAATTCACTTCCAATTTTACTACTCTATTGTGTGTGTGTGAGAGTTTATGTGGGGTGGGGGTGGGGGTGTGAATGTTCTCTCATGATTTTGCCAGAGAGAAACAGTTTTAAAAAGCCTCACAGGATCTGTAACCAAACATAAGCTTTAATATTATCCCCAGTTAAATCTTAAGTTTAATTACAGTGTAAAGTTAAGGTTAAACCATTTTATCTGTAGAAGATCCTTTTTTAATAACTTGTCTAGGTTGCAAAAATGATGTCCAAAATGGTGACAGCATGGCTTTACAAGGAGAAACTGCTTCAGGCAGTAAGACGGGTGGTTGAAAGTTGACGCCAATAAATGATAACTGCTCAACTGAGGGAACAGCATTAAAATAGCTCAAAATGGGCTGACACATCTGCAAACAAATCTGTGCATTATTGACTTCATTTGGATTTAGAAACCATTTGTAACCCAAGCCAGTGTGAAAACAACACGGCCCATATCAATGAACTGAAAATGGAGCGCAGTGGAGGAAAGTAATAAGCTGTGATGAGCTGTCTATTAATCCCCTTTCTATATCAGGATGGTTTTTGAGAAAGCCAAATAAAGCCTTCAACCCACATTGCCTGCTCGCAACTGTTCAGCATGCTAGTGGGTCTGGCTTTGTGCAGCATGATCCATTCAAAACCGCTCTCCTACAATAGAACTAAGACAAAACCAGAGTAGGCCATCATCTGAAAACGGTAACTTTGGCATGCTTTAACCTTTTTTATTCCCAGTTTAGCCTGTTAGTTGGATCTCCCCATGTTTCCATATGTTACCGCACTAACACGCATAAACAGACAGCTCAAAATGCTAGGAGGAGAACACAAACTGCAAATTCTGTTACATCTGAAGAGTGACTGGAAATAGTGAGGTTAATCCAACACATGCAGAGAAAGAGCAAGGTCAAGTATGCTCTCTTAGGCTTATGGCCACAAATGTCCTTACATCATTAAGATCTCCCAATGTCAGGAACAACACAAGCTTCTTGCATGTTCATTATCCATTTCATATAATCCACTATCAATTTACACAAGCACACAATCAATCAATCAATAAATCAATAAACTGTAATACTTATTATTACAAGCAAAACAGGGTCATGGCTCACCTTTTGCCAAACTTTGTGAAAGAATGTTTATACCATTTAACAAAGAAACATTTTCCCATACAGATGATCACATGAAAAACTGTCATGATACTGTTATAAATGCAAATACATGGGCTTAGGAGTACTTCTGAAGTAAAGGCATCCTGAGCAGAGAAAGAAGCCACACATCCACTGTGTTTTACTATTCTCAGACCCTGTTTTCACCTTCAGGATGGCCAGTAGTCTTGCCCTGTGGAAACTTTGGTCCTGCCTACACTTGTCTGCATGAGACTGACTTGACCTAGAGTCAAGAGACTGGAGTCTGGCATTGACTGAAGTTTATTTACACAGAGTATGTATGAGTACAGCTTTATCACTGGATGTTCTGGAATTTGAAGACAGGAGGTTCAGATTCTGAGGCTTTTTTTCACATGCAGGAAATTACAGGCATAGCTTAGTCAACAGTATGTCACTAGCCAGTTCAATCTATAACTAGTCTAGTCTAGTCTAATCTGTGGCCAGTACAGTCCAGTCTGTGGCAAGCCCTGTCTATTCCCAGTCCAGTCTAACACAAAATATTTTAGAAGGGTCTTATATACATTGGGAAGTGGGGGAAGGTAAGAGGAAGAAGATGAAGAGAGTGAAAATGCAGGGCCAGAGATAAGATGGTAGTAATTGGGGTGAATGGGGGATGGGTATATGAGGAGGATAGCATAAGTTCACACATATTAGACAAGAAAGATGCTAAAAAGAATAAAATAACCATACAGTTTCTCTCAGTATGAAAGGTGGCTAAATTTCAGGAGAAAGCCATCGTCTGCATATTGCTCCACCGAGATAAAAGCTTCTTCAGCAAAAATGGGATGCATCAGTGCCCCCAGCATTGGTCACTTGCACATGTGCGAATGTACTGTTGATGTAGAGTTGTATACTGGGGAAATCCTGGGTTATTTCAACAAGACAATGCCAGGCCTCATTCTGCACAAGCTACAACAACATAGCTTAATAGACATAGACGGCATGTACTTAGCTGGCCTGCTTGCACTTCAGACCTGTCTACTGTGGCACATCTAGAAGAAAAGAATCAGACAACAACAAATATGGATTGCTAAGCAGCTCAAGTGATGTATCAAGCAAGAAGGTGCAAAAATTCCACTGGCAAGCTTTCAAAATTTTGTATCCACAAATCCCAAGTGATTAAAATGTGTAATTAAATGGAAAGGTGACGTAACACCATGGTAAACATGCCTCTGTCCCAATTATTTAGAGACTGTTGCAGGCATCAAATTTGTATTTATAATATACAATCAAGTTAGTCAGTGAAAAGATAGATATCCTTAGAACATTAGGTTCTAAGATATCCTTAGAATCTAGATTTTTTAGTTATATAAAGATTCAGTTAAATGAGCAAATCACATATACTGGTTTTTATTACATTTTACAGAAAATCCCAACTTTTCAGTATCCACATCAAAGGGATTTATTCGTAAGAAGTGTGTATCAGAAGTGGCATTTGCCATTGGTCCTGGCCAATTTGCTCGTGTAGGCTGGGAAGGCTGAAATGAGGAGGCAAACTCAGGTATATTTTTAAGCAAGATGTGAGGGTGGCTTAGGCATGTGCATGACACCAAGCTCCCCACTGAACTAGTTAATGGAAGAGAAGGACGGAGATAGGGCGGAGATGGCAGTGAGTTTGTCTGTTGTAGAAATGTAGTAGAAATGTAGAAATGAGTTTGGAGGGTATATATAGGGTTGAGTGTTCCAGCGTGGTCCAACTCCCAAAATCTTATTACATCACTCCAATTAAGGGGTTAATTACAACACTTTATTGTTGTTTTTTTTACATTTTTTAATAATTTTTCCATTCATTCATTCATTATTTGTAAGCGCTTATCCAGTTCAGGGTCACGGTGGGTCCAGAGCCTAGCTGGAATCATTGGGCGCAAGGCAGGAATACACCCTGGAGGGGGCACCAGTTCTTCACAGGGCAACACACACTCACACATTCACTCAAACACTCACACCTACGGACACTTTTGAGTGGCCAATCCACCTACCAACAAACGTAGTGTTTGCCGGTTCCACCCATTAACTACAACTCCCCCACTTATGCACAATGCCACTGCCCTAGAAGGATGAAGACAAACACTTGCTTCCTACAAGACACGTGTAATCAACTACCACTTATTTCTTATTTTCAAATGACTGCTTAGACAACACCACAGGACAGCTCAGTGTGCTTGGAGGAAAGCTCTTAATGCCTAGATCTGCTCTGCTAGCTAGCAGAAACTTGCACTGCCACTGATGTTGTGCTTGTTATGAGGGGAGAAGGACAGCCATCCGACCCACTCAGAGAAAATAAAATCAGTTCTTGTCTCTTAAACACTCTTAAACTGGACAAAGCAGTTACAGTAAATTAATTATTTATTTATTTGTTTTAAATGAATGCACTAATTATTTAAAAATAATTGAATAACAATTTTCTTTAGCATTACACTACAATTGCAGATTTCTTTGGCATTATAAACATTATAAAACTCTACTAATACTAAAACTGTATTAGATTTTGTCTACTAAATCTATTAAAGCTAAGAAGGCTAACAAGGCCATTTTTGGCTTTCAGTAAGTGGTGTAATTTTAAATCAAGTAAAAATATTATGGGTACAATTTTGTAGTTCTTGAATGTTTTTCACTTACCTTGTCTTGTAGAACAAGTCAGAAATTATGCTAATTATGCTTAACAGAATTAGAACAGACTATTTTCATTCTCTAAATTGGCTTAAATGTTTGATTTCAACTTGCTCTAAAATCAAAGGCACCCAATCTTCTCCTTGCTGAATTTCTGTAGGGCTCTGATTCAATTGTACATCCACTTGTGGTCACAGAGTTTGCTGATATAACATGGGCATATTCCCTGGATTCATGTAGTAAATTTGTAGTGACTTCATGCTGGAGTGAGAGCCTGTTTGTAAACTCTACAAGTGTATGTACTATAATCACTCCTCTAGCTACAATAAGCTCTGTGGGCTATGCTGCATTTTCCAGTGCTCCAGCAGTTAAAGTGCTGCTTAAAACTCAGCTCTCCTCCATTAAGTTTCACACAGAGGCACCATTAGCCATAACGTCATGGAACAACCTGCCACCACAGAGCCTGCAAACCCCTACTAAAATTAATTACAGATAATCTAGTCTATACCAGAACAACCTCCACCACAGATTCTCAGCGGCGGTGCCACATTTCACATCTGAGAAGTGAATGACCTACATTTACAGTCTTTTAATCTAAACTGAATCAGAACCCTGTGTGCCCTCAGAGCTAATTAACATTGCTTAATTATTGCATGCCATACTGTGCAACACTTGTTGGTTCCACAAGATTGCCGCAGAAATACTGCCATAACTTTAGCGTTCTGTGGAATTTCTGAAGTTAAAATACAAAGGGGAAAATATAATAATAATAATAATAATAATAATAATAATAACAATAATAATAATAATAAAACAAACGTTTGAAAGCTTGTGGTTGCTTTGATAAATCCATGTAAAATTGCTTGTGGCTTTAAGTGGAGATAAGCACCATAGATTATTACATCAATGATGTTGTAAGAGATAAATAAGCAAAATTCAGCAAAATAATAAAAATGTAAAGAAGAAAATTGCATTGAATCTTATTTCATACTGACCTTACACCCTAAAAGTAGTAGCAGTTGCTTTATGGATAGAGCCATGAAACTGTCACAGTATCTGGTTCTACATCTACTTAGAACCAGTCAGATTAATCTGAATGTGGATTTGTTCCAGTTAGTTTGTAAAGGAGTCCAGAACTCAACTAGTTGTTTTGAATTCTGTTAAAATCTAGTTCAGCTGTTCTAACACCACATCAGAAAAACATGATTAACAACAACTAGTTTCAAATTTAATGTAGTTCTGCACTCACACTCTTCTTCAGAATTTTACCAAAAGTTCTGTAGATTATCTTGGTCAAATTCATGCAATGGAATCTAATGGAGTGTGTAGATAGGTGATAATGTAAGGTAAGAATCCGATTGTGGAAAGAGTGACATTCCATCATAGGGCATCACACACTCAACTCATGCAGCCACTTTTACACTCTCACATGCCTGTTGATCTTTTCACACAGCCTACCATGTCTTTTTTGGGTCCTAGGATGGAACCAGTAACCAGACAAAGAGAGACCACACCAAACTCATCACAGATGAAGAGTGCTCAAACAAAATAGATGACAATATAGCTTGTAACCAAAAATGAAAGATGTTTCCTCACCATTTTTGCTCTCTAGCCATTAGACTGGAAACCAGTTTAATGTGCTTACAAATCCCTTTGACAGTAAACAAGTAAAAAACAAAATGGCTCGATTAGACATGCTAGGCTTTCTTTCTCTGCTCATGTCAAAAATGGCAAAGAGCCCTCCAAACGATGGAGTAAAACAATGTAAATGATGAAAAGAAGTGAGGATATTACTTTATTCCTTCTCCATGATTATTTTTTGCTGAAGAAGCTAATTTAGGTAGAAGTCAATCTTAATTTGGGTGACAGCTAAATTTGGGTGACCAGATCTGAAATGTGGGGGGGGTTTGATGAGCTCTCGCCCCTCGCTGCCGTTGTATGCATAGCTTAACCTATGTATGCTTTTAGCTCCTTTACACCTTTATTTGCTACACAAAATATGGGAATTTCTTTTTTAATTCATCCGAGAACTTATATTTACGTTTCGGCATAGCTGCTCGAGATGAGGGTAGGTACATGAGCTTTACCTGACGTAAATAAGGACTACTGACGTGCAGACTGACCAATTAAATGTTTACAGAGAAGGTTATCGACCAATAACGGTAGTTCTACAGTCAGACCGTCCAATCAGAAGATTTTAGGCTACTTCACCACTCCCCCTTCTCACTCAAGCAAACCAAACGGAGTAGGGGAGGGCGGGACTAGTTTGTGAACAAAACGCTTCTCGAAATTCTATGTAAGCTCTAGAAAAACAAAATCCCGGACGTTTGTGAAATTCCGCCCCCGGACATTTTTTAAAGTCTAAAAAAGAGGACATGTCCGGGTAAAAGAGAATGTCTGGTCACCCTAGCTAAATGCACAAAATTAAACACAGACTGACAAACTATACAACTCAAGTTACAATTGACATTCTGTCAAGGGTATAGAATTAGCATGGACGGAAGTGGCATGTCCCCACCAATATCCAGCAGTTATTGAATTGTCCCCACCAATAATTTGATCCCTTCCCAAACAAAAAAACCCTCGATCTGTCAATGTCTCATTTTAATAAGAGGTGCAGAAAGGGTTAACAAATGTTTATAATTCAATAATGCTAGTAGTAGTAGTAGTAGTAATGTTTAAATATTCCAATTAGTGAGTTCAGCTATATAAGACACCTATACACAGCTTGTATAATCCACACAGAAAGACACTGCAGATAAAATGGTGTAGTTTGGAGCAGTCGCACAAGAGCCTATGTCCACCAAGGACAAGAACTCACCAGATGGTCTTTGCAGTGACAGAGTTTCATGCATTGCTACTGAGAAAGATTAGAGTGGAGTTTGTGATAGGATTGTGAAAAAAAATAAATAAATAAATTAAATGCGCAATTATTTGTCATTGTACAACCTACAACGAAATTTGTCTTCTGCATTTAACCCATCAGTGGCAGTGAACACACATGCACTAGTGACTGTGAACACAAACCCAGAGCAGCAGCAGTCATCCCTGGCGCTCAGGGAGCAGTTGTGGGTTCAATGACTTTCTCAAGGGCACCTCAGCCGTGGATTGAGGGAGGAGGACAGTGCTGTTTTTTCACTCCCACCGCCCCCAATTCTCCTGCCGGTCATGGGAATTGAACCAATGACATTTCAGTCCTAAGCTCTCTTCTCCATATCACAACAATAACAATATTCTGACTTGTTTACATAATGATGCACACTATGGCATATTGCTATTACCTAGTTGATTTAGTTACAAAATATCAGATACAATTACAAATATTCTCTACACTAAGTAAGATATGTGAGAAGGCAGTAACAACAAAACACAACTAATCTGTTTCACCACTTCAAGCAACAGCACCCACCTCAGTACATGGAGATTCATAATCCAAACAGTCAGACTACACTGACTCAGCATAGTGTCCATTTTGTATTTGCTTTGTTTTTTAAGGGTATTTTTTATATTGGTTGTTTATAAGATGTTTGATGTTTATATGTACCACAATTTCTGTACTTTTTTCAGATTTATTTTAGAACAAATCAAGGTTTGGGTAAGTTACTGTTGATAAAAAAAAATAACCAAATATCTACAACCAAATATTTTTAGTTTTCTAAAAAAGTTTGAAATTAATAGTATGCAAAAATACTGCAAAAATACTGTGATATAATTTTAAGGCCATATCGCCCACCCCTAATTTGCAATCAAGAACTACATCACCAAACATCATACCTGAGTCATTAATAATGTGGTGGCTGAATAGAATCAAATCCCCACAGTAATTTCACTACATCTAGTGTAAAGCCTGCCAGAAAAACTAAACAATGTCACAAACGGGTTGTAAAATCTGTTGGATTAGCAGGTGTCTACAGAGTTTGGTAACAGTGATAAGTACAGTGTTATTGTCTACAGTGAAAAGTACAGTGTATTTATCTACTAATAATTATGCCTACTTAAAAATAACAATGTATGCTTGACTCATTAGTAGCTGATTCCTGATGGCAGCAAAAATATGTCTTTCTTTTTTGGGAAACAGTGGTGTTTTATTGCCAAAGGCTGTGCGAATGCATAACGAGCATCTAGAGTGTCTGTTTGTGGTTTATAAAGACAAGAGCAGGCTGGAGCAGTCCACTGTTCACTGACAAAATCCCCCAAAACTACAAACAGAACATTGCAATTCTTTTCACGCACATGCACACACACACACACAGAGCCTTACATAATTCCGTACATTACAAAGCCATTGTGAGTGTGTCATGAGAATGAAAGTCTCAGTGCTAAGTTGTGAACGCATGTTTAAATCATGAGAGATTAGCTCTCCACACTTTTCTCTGCAAAACAACTCATCTGAAACTCCTAAACACTCCACATTTCCTCCGGCCTCTCATTCTGCGTGAAGGCAAGTGTGAGAACTTTCTTTTGCACAAAAAACACACACACACACACACACACACACACTATGCTGACTGGGCACTCAGTCAGCAAAATAGTCAGTAAGCGGGTCACTATAATATCTTAAACTCTTTCATATGAGGTGGAGAATGGAAGACAGAACAAGCTGCCCTTCACACACCACATCCTTCCTGGCACCAGGCTGATACTGCAGAATGCCATATACAAATAACAGGACACAGCTATATATTAAAAGCCATATGCTATAGTCATCCAAAAGATCTATGAAGGACACTACTAAATGCAATCTTTTATTTAATAATTAGAGTAGGGTCATAGAATGGGCTTCTTCAAGACTGCCAAGAGCTCAATGGCATCAGCATTCAAGATCAAAATCAAGATCAAAATCTCTTGCTAATGACTCAATGTCCCTGAATTTCAGAGATGGTGGAGAATGGGGTGCCTTCCTACCCTCCTCCAAATGTAACACTGTGCAGTTTCTGCAGTGCTGAGCATAGAGTTGCAATGACAGAGGTTCTATTCTCACTATTACAGGTCAGTGGAGCAATACATTGATTTTTAAGTTGTAATTTTAAGGTGGTGATTATGGTGTGGTGTTATTTTTCAGGAGTGGGGCTCTGCCCAGCTTTAAGAGAAGAGTTTGGTGATGGCCTCTCCCTGTTCCAACATGACTGCACACCAGTGCAGAAAAGCAAGGTCCATAAAGCCATTAATGAGTGAGTTTGATGTGAAAGAACATGACTGGGCTGCACAGAGTCCTGACCTCAACCTGATAGAACACCTTTGGGATGTATTAGAGCGGAGACTGCGAGCCAGGCCTCCTCGTCTATCATCAGTGTCTGACTTCACAAATGCGCTTCTGGAAGAATGGTCAAAAATTCCCATAAACACACTCCAAAACCTTGTGGAGAGCCATTCCAGAAGAGGTGAAGCTGTTATAGTTGCAAAAGCTATAAACCCTATCAATTAAGAATGGGATGTCAATCAATGTCATATGCGAAGGCAGACGAGCGAAAAACAAACCATTTCTTTAACAATATTTAACCACATTTTTCCCAAACCCCATCCAGGTCTAAAAAAAGTTCTCAGAATGTCAGTGTGTTTACACAAGTATGAATCACTGTGAAATATAATACTGAAGTAAATGTCACATTTACAGGCAGGGATCTCAAAGCAGCTGTAAGTTAGAAGACTGATCTCAGATTAGATTCTTCAGTACTGACGGTTAAATTTAGTTGCTGTCCAATGAAAACATTTATCTCCAAGAACAGGAGAAGGAAACCTTTTAAACTTTCAGTCCAACTCAATGCAAAAAGATATTATTCCAAGTAGTTTTGGAGCATTCCTACTGGTCCATACCAGTAGGAATGAAAATGAAACAGCTGCTGAGTTCAAATGATGTAGAAAACTTGAAATGGACAAAAATAAAGATACATGTTTTGATTGGACAGTCTTTTTTGTCACTGACACTGATTTTAGTTCAGCTCTCATACTACAGAAGAGGTAGGTTGAATGCTTTATGTAAGAGTTCTGTGCAGTATTTATCTACTTTGACTGTAAATTCACTGACTGCATGGTTCAAAAAAGGATAGCAACAACAACAACAGAATGCCTTTCTCATACCACAGGTTGCACCAAGAACACCAAAAGGCATAGACACAGCAATACTAATACAATACAAGACAGCACAGATAGTATTGGTGAGAATAGGTGGCCAGTCAGTGCCAAAACAACAAGATTAAAATTTCAACAAGTTCACAAAATTTCCACCCACTCTAACAGTCACGGATAGAGCATGGCATTCAGCAACACGGAGAATTACCACTTTGCCAGTTTGAGGTAAAATGAACGTACAAAGGCAAGAAGAGAGAGGTTTAAGAACTTGACTGTAATAGCTAAAAAGAATGTGTGATAATCTTTTACACAGAAAAGTATTCATCATTGCAGTAAGCAGACAACTATGTGAAGCTGAAGTTAGCGTTAGGTTCATAAACAAAATTTTATCCTCCTTTTCCATTTTATCCATTTAAAACACACAACCGAGTGTACATAATGTCACTACAACATCTACCTACTAGTGAAATGCTTATATTTGAGGTGTAGAACCGAGCTTGAATTCTTTGTCACACATTAAATAGGCAAAAAATGCAAGCTTTTCAAACAAAACTCTTACTCCTTAATTTATTTAAAACACACACATTATGGAGAAAACACAATTATATGCCTTAGTTTCTTTAAAAAAAAAAAGATTCAGAGAATACAGTTAGAATTCTGAGAACAATCTCTGAATAATTCTGAGAACAATCTCAGAATAATTCGCTACACGTATAATGGGGCAGACACATTATCAGTGTAATTGTGGAATGCAGTGTGTTGCTGAAGTTATACTGTGGTATAGATTTCAGGAATAAACACCCAGTTCTCTTCCACATAAGGACCAGACTGTGATTGGCGTTTAAACCCTGAATCGGTGAACGAACCCATGGTTTCACAGGATACAATTAATGATCAGAAAGATGATAGATCCAGAGCGAGTGGAACTCCGGCGTGCCCACAAGGATCCACTGCGATATGGCTTGGACTCGTACAATAAATTAAAGCCTTATGCATCACAGTCAATTAAGCCTTATGCATCACAATCAGGGACTGCACTGAGGGGGTTAGTCGTCATGTCGTGAGGATGTGTTTAATAAATAATTCTGCTCACTTCACTGACTGCTTCTTTCACAACTCACTCATGGCGCACAGAGTGTGAGTCTGTCTGTCTACGTATTATAGAAAATAATAACAAACAGTGTTTCTCTAAATATTCTGACTTTATTTTCTGAATTATACAGACCTTTTTTACTCAATTATTCCAAGATTTTTCTCAATTATTCAGATATTTTTCTCAGAATTCTAACTTTATTCTTGGAATCTTTTTTTTTAACGCTGTGGCCCTAAAACTCTGTTATACCTTTCACATATGTTGTCACGCAGTCTTTATAAATTTTAATAATTGCTATGCCACATTTTCTTTAAATATAACACAAAAACAATTGCCTATGCATCTGTAACCCCATTTTTGTAACCTTTACTGGAGAAATTTAGCCAACTCTGAATCAGTATTGGCAGTTTTGCTGCTTGCCTCTATCTTTCAATCACATGGCCAATATTTCTTCTCATTCAACAGCTTCTCTGGTCATGTAGATTTTTAGAAGGTCACAGAAGCCTTTTGGGTCCAGTAAATCTAACATTATCTCTGTTCTCTGCAAGACGCTATGTTTCTGGACCTGGCAACCCGCTGGGCCAGGACTGTAATGTGATTGTTCAGAGGGCAGGATGTCAGGCTGAAATTCCAGTAGAGCTCTGCTCAGGACTGAGGATTTCTCAAAGAGAATACACTGTTTCAGCACTGCTATCAGGCTTTATCAGGTGTCCTTAACCCTCCTGTTATGTTCATTTGTCAGGAACAGCAATGTTGTTCAATTTGACCCGGTGCATCTTTAATTATCCAAAAGATGCCTGAAACCAAAAAAATCCTAACAGTACTAATTATAATTAACTCATTTTACATAAAAAATACAACTTTTTTTAATGCTTCACCACTTTATTACTTTTGAAAGACTGGCAGTCGATTCATCCTTTGACTTATAGACCCCAGCCAGGATGAGGAGCCCCAAATATGCATCTTAACGTGTTTTATTTAACGTTACACTTATATAGCGCCTTTCTAGAAACTCAAGGACGCTTTACAATCAACTCTCAACATTCACACACACTGGCGAGAAGCGGCAGCCAAACACATTCTTTCACATACACACCCATTCACTCACACACCAGGACAGTTATGAGAGAAGACAATTCACCTAACCTCCATGCTCTTGGACTGTGGGAGGAAATCAGAAACCCCGGAGGATTTGTCATTCATTCATTGTCTGTAACCACTTATCCAATTCAGGGTCACGGTGGGTCCGGAGCCCACCTGGAATCACTGGGCGCAAGGTGGGAACACACCCTGGAGGGAGTGCCAGTCCTTCACAGGGCAACACACACTCACATTCACACCTACAGACACTTTTGAGTTGCCAATCCACCTACCAACATGTGTTTTTGGACCGTGGGAGGAAACCGGAGCACCCAGAGGAAACCCACGCGGACACGGAGAGAACACACCAAACTCCTCACAGGCAGTCACCCTGAGCGGGACTCGAACCCACAACCTCCAGGATCCTGGAACTGTGTGAGTGCAACACTATCTGCTGTGCCACCGTGCCGCCCTGTTGCTCTTTAATGAAGCAAAGGTTTTTTCGTATCCAATTAATTTATTAATTGATGGAATAATTGGTAGAATACTTCACAGTAAATTCACCAGTGTTAAATCAACACTATTAGTGTTACGTTAACACTAATAGTGTTGATTTAACACTGGTGAATTTACTGTGTTGGTATAACAGAATTGTAGGTAGAATATACCTTCTGTAGTGTTTATGACTCATCTGCTGTGACTTTATCTACCTTGAGATATGATCAAATATTTTGTCATTGAAGGAATTGTGGACTTGTTTTATTTTACTGCACAGTATTATTATCATACTCATACATAGTATTATCATATTCATCAGTAGGTCTGATCGTAGTTTATAACACATAATATTTCACTCATTTATTCATTGTCTGTAACCACTTATCTCGTTCAGGGTCGCTGTGAGTCCGGAGCCTACCTGGAATAACTGGGCACAAGGCATGTAATATTTCACAATTTATATTAACAGCTTCTTAGCGTCCCACTGAATCAATGGAAAACTATGTGCACAGGACAAGCTATTTTTTATTAATTTTACACATTTTTTCTGTTCTTCTGCCATGATTATTTTTGTCAGTGTATAAAACATCTAAGAAGCAGCAAAGGACACAGAAAGGCAGCAGCTATAAATATAGCTCATGTATTTCTGTAATGTCCAATACAACCATGACTTTAAAATCAGTCTGACACCATCCCAAGAGACTCACACTCTCTCAACATCCAGTGCCTGAGTGCATCACTCCGGCTTGCTCTCCACTTGAGTAATGTTTTTTCTCTCCCTACTACAGGCACACACACACTCGTGCATCCAAATACACACATTCTCTATGCATGTAATATTCCCTCAACTTAGCATTCACTGCCATCTCCTGCTCCTTACCTGAGTACTAATGCTGTTCTTTCGCCTCAGAGACTTTTACAGTCTGTCAGACAGGGCTGCCAGACACACTGCATTAAACCACATTCACATCTTTAGCTGACCTTCATCCCTCCCTCCACTCCTCACTACCATCCCTCCATCCCACTCACTGCCACCCCTCCCTTCCCCTCTCTTTTTCTTTTTATGGATGTTTTCTTCTAACTTAACATGAGAAACACTTAACATTAAGAAAGAGAAGCCAGGTGCCAAGCCCTCACCTGGGACGGTCAATGGGATCTCCCTCAGGAGCTTCGGGGGCAGGGCAGCAAAACTGGTGGAGGACAGTCTGGCTCCTGTAGAAATAAAAAGGGAATATGCAAATTGATTGAGGCAATTTACAGTACATTAACTACACCAGGACACTGATTCATTATTCCACAAAGTACAATTCTGATTCATTATTCACTGATTCATTATACAGTAACGTTTTCAATATGAATCCTCTTCATAGGGGGCACTATAGAGCTCCCTGATTCGCTTCTGGTGACCCTTATCAAACACAATACTATAAATAATTTGTAAAAATGTCAGATTGGTTGGTTTTCTCATTACACAGCCTTTTGATCTGTACTGGACCTCAACCTTGAAGAAAAAAGCACTGCCTTTTAACACATCCACAAATCTGCAGTGCAGAACATGCCCTCCAGCTTCATTTTTCTTCTGTCTTGGACAGAATTTTCTTACACATTAATGGGATTGGATTATACTTCAGATTTGCTTACAGTCTTTTAACTGCAATTATTATTTGCATTATATCACTAAAAATTCTATTTTAATTTGTAGATTTACTTGTTTAAAATGTGCACCCATTGCTGACACAGGTATCTAAATGTATCTGTATAGTTTTCATCAAAAAACACTGCCAGTAAAATGTGTGTGTGTGTGTGTGTGTGTGTGTGTGTGTGTGTGTGTGTGTGTGTGTGTGTGTGTGTGTGTGTGTGTGTGTGTGTGTATGTGTGAGTATGTGTAGGGTGTGGGGAGGGTTCGGATTCAGTTGTCTAACAAGGAGTGATGTTTGTGAACCAGACCAACCTAAAGGAAATATAAAGCTCTAGGCAACTGGGCTATTGAGCAGTGGACCTGTGTATGGAGCAGCAGAGATTCTTCTAAGATGCTTGAGATGAGTTGGAATGTTTGTGATGCAGAACTTATAATCCATCATCAACATGACCTCAAAAATGTTCTAGTGACCGAATTAAAATCTAAACAGCAAAAAGAGACAAACTTCCTGTTAAAGGTGACATTCATGATTTTAATCAAAAAACAAATTTTATGAAATTCTGGTGATGTTTCCTCACAAGTTGCTAGCTCCACAGTCTGTTTGTGCACTAGAAACCAGTCTAATGTGTTTATGAAGGCCCAGTGTCTGTTAATGGGCAAAAAAAAAAGTTTCTTGATCCAGTATGCCATTTACCTCCTCAAACACACCCTCCCACCTTAAAAGATGCAGATCTTCTGAATGTAAACAAACCAGAGAGAACAGCATTTCCCCACAATTCCTTTTAAAATTTCATAAAGAATGTTGAATGAGAAGGTTTTCTATATAGAAAGGTTTTCTATATATATATATATATATATATATATAGAGAGAGAGAGAGAGAGAGAGAGACAGAGCACTTTTTATAACAGGTGTTATTACAGATTATTAAGAGTGTATAAACAGACACCAGTGCTAATGAAGAATTACAGAGTTATAATGAGTGTACAATGGTCTATTATCCCTGTGTTAATAGCTGTGTTAAGAAGCAACAATCTGAATCTGGTGAAGACAGAACCATTCTAGTTAAAAGCCCAGTCTCAGTGGTTAGCTGGTGATGTGAAGGTGAGATACTCAAACACATACAGATGCTCTATAGGGGATGAGCTGGAATCTGCAAATCTTAAAGCATTTGTGCCATCTCATGGTCAGAGCTAGTTGGATGACAGGCCGGCAAGGACACCCCACTAGGAAAATCTTCCCCAGCATCAGATCTGAGGGAGAGGCAGTCCCGCTCAGCAGAAAATCATACAGAGAGTTAGGTCTGATATTTGACTCTGGGTGACTGAACATTGTAACAATAATTAGTGTATGACTTGAAGCTCTGGCAGATCTCATCAGTACAGCGTAACTAAAAAGGGATAAGTAGAAGTGAGCACAGACCTGAGGTCTCCTAGATATATCAGTGTCCCTCAATAAGCTTGAGTCATCATGTGAGAGCAGTGGGGCAACAAAACTTTTCTATGTCCTTGAACATCCAGATCTGTATATTTTATATAATGGGAATCTAATTACCAAAAGCTTGACAAAATAGACATAAAGACTTTTTCTGAGTCCTGGATATGAATTCCAAAGCTTAGGGGCTCTATATGAAAAGGCTCTTTCCCTTAGTAAATTTAATAATTCAAAGCACATAGGCAGCCAGCACCTTGTAATATAAATAGGCGCAATGGTTCATAACATGTAATAAGTTCATTATACTACTTATATGTTTATTAAAGGGCACCATGAATTATGATGCCAAGGTTTTTCACAGATGTGCCTGATGAAACAGAAAAATTATTCAAATTAAACATCAAGGTAGACACTTTACTTCCAGCACTTTTGAAATGTTGAGTAGAAGGCATTCATTCATGCAGTGTCTGTAACCTCTTATCCAGTTCAGCTTTGCAGTGGGTCCAGAAGCTGTTTTTTATGACTGCCTGTTTTAATAAAGGATAAATAAAAAATACATTCAAGGCACCACACACGGGGATAAGATAACATATGGACACTTGTAAACTTCTACGTGGGCAAACCACCTACCAACATATGTTTTTGGACAGTGGGAGGAAAGCCATGCAAACACAAGGAAAACACACCAAACTCCTCACAGCCAGTGACCTGAGGCAGGGATCAAACCCACAACCCCAGGACACTGGAACTGTCTGACATGACATGTCATAACCTCTGACTCAGACTAGCTGCCCACCCTCCATTAAAGTTTTCATGGACTCCTATTACTATGATTACTACTACTATTGCTACTACTATTCATTCATTCATTGTCTGTAATGGGTGGTTCTGGAGCCTACCCGGTATCATTGGGCACAAGGCAGGAACACACCCTGGAGGGTGCCCCAGTCCTTCACTGGGTGACACACACACACTTACATTCACTCACACACTCACACCTGCGAACACTTTTTAGTTACCAATCCACGTACCAATGTGTGTTTTTGGATTGTAGGAGGATGATGGAGCAACTGGAGGAAACCCACGGGGACACAGGGAGAACACACCAAACTCTTCACAAAGTTATTACTATTATTACTATGATTACATCAGTACACATGATCATAAAAGCAGACTTATGTGATGTTACAG
This sequence comes from Hoplias malabaricus, assembly GCF_029633855.1. Lineage (NCBI taxonomy): Eukaryota > Metazoa > Chordata > Actinopteri > Characiformes > Erythrinidae > Hoplias > Hoplias malabaricus. Next base: position 14,109,295 of record NC_089810.1, on the reverse strand, counting down.
TGAACATTTTCAATAATTTGTATGTAGTTTGACCAGAGTTTCAAGCTGTGAAGCTGCTTTGTGACATCAGTTGTAAAAAGTGCTATACAAATATATTTAGTTTGATAACAATAATAATGAATGTTTATGGATAACATTCCCTAGTGGTGACCTATACAACGGGAATAGCAAAGGACCTAAAACTTGTTGTACCTCATGTTTAACATTATTAAGAACTAACAAAACTCTAAATACAATTGCACCCTGATAATGATTGGTCAGGTAGGCACTAAAAAGGCTAACCCTGCTTATGTAACCCCAATTATTTTTCCTAGCCTGGTTTGTGAAATGGTGTGATCTATCAACATTCAGAAATCCTTCACTTAGCAGCAAATATAAAGAAGTTTATTGTTTAAAGAGGAGTTGTGTGATTGTGTGTGTGTGTGTGTGTGTGGGTGGGTGTGTGTGCCTTCAGTCCATTCTGGTAGCTTGGAGAAGAAACTGTGGCACAATCTGGATGTGAGGGCCTGAATGCTTCAGTACCATTTTCCAGACAAGAGGAGAGTGAAGAGTGTGTATGAGGGGTGTGTGTGTGTGATTGCCCACAATGCTGGTTGCTTTGCAGATGCAGCCTGTGGTGTAAATGTCTGTGATGGAAGGGAAAGAGACGCTAGCAATGCATTGTTCAGGACATTCTCTATGGTCCCACTATTGAATATGGTGAGAATGGGAAGTGGGAGATCTGCTTTTCTCAGGCTTCACTGGTATTGAGCTGGTATTGAGGGACCAGGAGAGGTGCTGTACCAGGTGAACATCAAGGGAATTTGGTGCTCTTGACCTCAGTGGAGCTGTCAATGTTAAATCGCTCAACGTTAAAGTGATCACACCATGTTCTTCTGAAGGCAACTGCCGTCTATTTAGCTTTATCCATGTTCAGAGACAGAGAATTTAAAGTTTTTAATACATAGCCAAGGCTTAGTGATGCTTTAATTATTGTCAATTAAGGCTAAGCTTTTTCTGGCAACATTTCCCTGAGTAAAGTTGTAGGAATGGGGTCTAATATGTACAACAGTGATTTTGAAAAGGAGTTTAACTAGGTCTGTTCCCTGAAGTAAACTAAAGGAGTCTAAGCTTCTGCCTGTAGTTGCACTGTACTCAGAATCTGCACTGACAGCAACTGCAGTTAACTGGATTGTCAGAGTTTTTTTTTACTAGAACCATTTTACTAGAAAATGTTAGAAAAAGGTTTCTCTAAAACCTTTATTATTGAAATATTCTTATAATTACTGCTAAAAACTAAAGGTATAAGGTTGATCTATATTTTTAAGTTTAAGTACTAAACTTTAACCTATGATTATTATTATTATCTTCAATCAAGGTGGAGATATAAGCTGAATGTGCTGAGGTCAGTGTCTTTATGAAGCTATTCTTACAGACAGACTTAAATACTTGTAGTTTAGTTAGCTGTCATTTCTGCTCAAACTTTCTAACAGTTTGTTTCAGGGCATGAGTGTGATCATTACGTTATTTCGGTCGAATTATTTTTATAAAAAGTGGTGCCATGTTGGTTAATGTAAAATGAGAAGCATTCTCTAAGTGCTCAGTTATAGTGTTCTGTTCAGTTTTCTCTGAAGGAGTAATTATAGGAATTGTTCATGATGGATTGAGGATGATGTTATAAGACATTTGACATGCTACTGTTGGGATAAACATATATTCTGACTGAAATGTAGGTGTCTACATACCACACAGTTACCGTGTATTGTATCTTATTTTGTCTAATTAGAAAATGTCAAAATGCTTTCAGGAACAAAGGATGGAAGATGCAACTTTGACAGAGGGAGCAATAGGAAGCAGTGCTGATTTGAAAATATCATTAGTTTAATCAGACAAGAATACCACAGTGACATTTGAATAATAACTGAATAATAACTAAAACAACAGCTTTCTGGTTTATACTTTGTCAGAATTACACAAACAGCTAATAAATATATACAAGATGCACTGTCCACTGTTTGACCGATTCAAGGTCTGTTCAGTGAGCTGCACAGAGATAAAATGCTGCCAGAGTCTCCTAAAACTTGAGGCACCATAAAAAACCTAGAGCAAAAAATATAAATATAATATAGCTCTACTCGACAGATATCACTTGCCTTAATAGGTATTCAGTTTAAATTTTTCATCTTTCTCATTATTGCCTACGCTCCTGCTGCCTCTCATTTTTGTTCTGTTTTCTCTGAGCTGTCCTAATCTCCTTATTTGCCAACATTGTGTCTTCTGTCGTTCTCTCATGCCAAAGAGTTTAAACCTGAAGTAATTACTTGTCTTAAAAAGAAAATGAGTGAAGCCAAATTTACTTTTTGTCAGTGGAGATATATAACACAATCATTTGTCCTGTACTGGACCATAAATCTGCTCAGATATACAGCATAAATAAATAGTATAAATATTCTATCAATTACATAAATGTAGATATATTAACACCTATCAATATTCTATTTTGTTTATAATTTAACACAATTTATTAATATTATCTCGCTATATATTATCATAACTTGGCCTCCAAATTTCACACCTTTCTGACCCTGTCCTTAAAGCTTTTTACACTAGTAGTACATTCATTAAAATACAATCTTAGGGTTGTATTAAGATGGTAAAACTATTACATAAGAAGTTTTACATTATGTAAATCTAAACAATGCCCTTTATTTTCTGGGAAAATCTTTTGTTTAAATAGAAGAATGGGAAAAAGATTCTGCAGTAATGCTCATATTCTGCATGTGCAGCATTGACAAACAAGCAGCTAAAACTGTCACTGAGTGATTCTTTGTGATTAAGACGACAGAACTTTGACTTCAGTCTGACAGAGTGCAGGCCAGACATAGTCTTAATATCCCTACAGCTCAAATCCTACTGGGAAACACACAGGCTCCCGCAGACACACACACACACAAAGCTTTTTCCTTCCCAGAGGGAAATAAAATGTTTCTATGCAACTTAATAAAGCAAACACATTTTCCAGCTATTTTTCCTGTAAGAAGGAAAACTATTTACTCACACATGCTGACATACACTCAGAGGCACAGCATAAATGTAGTGTGAGAGATGCACTGGAGCAGATGAGTGGCTCTAAGAGAAGTAGTATTTCTCTCTGATTTATGCACACACATATGCATGCATTCTTATATATAAGGACAAGCCAAATGTCCTGACACGAACTACAAAATGTTGTTTTCAATCATCCCAGGACATCTCGTCCCCACAAAGAACAAAATACACACAGAAATACACAATCTGTAGAGTAGATTAGGATGCAGCTGGCGGATCAGCTCTACAAGCTCTATGGGAATTTCACTTAATGCTCCACTATATTCCACAGTACTATACGCCACAGTATATTTGCACAATGTGGTGTACTGTATGCTTGCATGTTTGTATGCGTGTGTGTGTGTGTGTGTGTGTGTGTGTGTGTGTGTGTGTGTGTGTATTTTTGTGCATGCACATGCACTCTGTCATTTCTGAGCATTAGATTTCTTGTCTTATACAGCTTCATATGAACATGACTGTCTTTGAAGCCTAGGGTCGTACTGCATTAAAGCCCTAATCAGGAGTCACTCCATCTGACAGACACACTTTTATACTGTTGCAACAAACACAGCTTTCTGTTCCCATCATCACCTCCTTAAAATAACACAGTATATTTACAAAGACACATCTTCTATGTTTCTAAACCCATGTAGATGACTGTGGCATGAGCCGGATGGCTCCTGACGGAGCTCAAGACAAAACTATTAAAAATGCACTAAAATGAAGCCTGCATTTGTGTAATATATAGCAACAGGGACCTGGAATAAGAAATAGAAAACCTGATGGCAAGAGGACTGGAAGAAGTATTACTAAATCTCTTTAGTAGGAGTTTACTAGGAAATATTACATGTATTCATAACTCAGAATGACACATCAAAGCCAGCGAACCCTAAAACATTTACATGCTCATACCTTCTTCTAAGCATTCAACTGGTTGACAGATTACAACCTGCAAAACAATACAAGATCTAACAGCACTGAGGACTCACAAACACAGAAATGCACAGTTAAAGTTTGGGGTATAAAAAAGACTTCACAATAACAAGATTTTTATTTGTAAAATCACTTGATGTGTATTGCAACAATGAAATTAACAATGAAATTACCAAGCAGGCTGAAATATTACCTAAATATTAATTGGATTATAAATGCATTAACATTTTTTCTAAAGTAATCTCCATAAGATCCATTGTGCATTGTTTCAAATAAAATCAGGATATTTGTTATAAAATAATCTGTAATTTGTAAATGTATTCTGTTGTTAATTTGACAGTGCAAATGTATTATTTAGAACCATCTTCCTTGTCGAGTTAAGTGTGATTTTGTTTTATTCAAACAACATGTTGTTACATATATAAATGCCAGAAAAAATATAGTGTAAAAACAGAGTAAATAGAATAATTTTTTATCAAAAAAGAATTTCTACATTCTCTGAACCTCAACACACTCAGATCAGTTTAAACTAAATCACCAGCTCCACACTCCACATTTCGCACTAGCAGTGACTGAGTCAAAATACAAAGAGAAGGAACTTCATGTAATTTGTATTTAAAATAATATTAGTGTTTATCAGCTGATGGCCCAGAGTGGAGTTTCCCAAATATAACACAAGCATGACACTAAAATCTCTTGATTAGTTAAGACAACCTAAAGGCTAAGATGCATTTAGGGGAATCATATATTAACACACATTGTCATATGGGGCAGTGTGTTAGGGTCATCTGAGACTCTATGTTGTGGGGCTGGCTGTTTACAGAGAACAAAAATAATACAGTATATTAAACACTTTATTGGTTACCATGCACTAGCTGCTATTTCAGTGACTTCAGTGTTCACATATTATATCATTTATATGATTCATATGTTATGAGACTGTATATAAAAAGTTATATACACTCATTTACTTTAATATTTTGCATCAGTCAGTGCATGAGCCTGTTGTCGTCTACTGGTATTTTCTGTGTGTATTGTTGTATTCAATTTGTCTTGTACTGTATATACTGTATCTATGTAATTATTGTACTGTATAATTTTTATTATGCAGAACTGCTTCTGGAGCACTGCTGTTCTGTTTCACCCTGTACATGTGTAAGAATTTGCAAAAGAAAAAATTACATTTCTCTCTAGGGTTTCCTTCCAACTGCCTGACTTTTCTAATCATCTCAGACCAGCTGCTAAGGTGTCAGAGCAGTTTTCTGGACCTGAATTTGCCACCTCCGATATGTATATAACTGAAAATCAATTTTTTTATGAGAACCAGAATAAACAAAATGGTCCTCTTTATCTGATATGCAATTAAACCTGAATGCAATGCACACTAGACCACACGAACGAAAATTCACAATCATATACTTATCCAATCTCAACTAAAGCACATGTTAAAGGAGGCCGTGAGTATTTAGGAGTAGACTCCAGAGCTTCAACTCCAGAAGAGCTGCACAGGGGAAAAGATTCATCGCTGATTGAATTATTGATTAGTAGTTCTACATCAGCGCACTCACACGGTAAGAGGCTCTGTTATGTAATTTCTGAGGCGTGTGATCGGCCTCCATTCTGCACGGCAGTGGTTGGTTTAAAAAGGTGACTGAAGTCAGATATAGCTAACAGGGGACATTCCCTAAACCTCCACTCACATTATGTAAAGGGTCTCTTAATGTTAGGAATAACATTTTCAAATCCGACATTTTCAAATGTTAATGTGTGTGGCATTTCAGGAATGTTCTTTAAACTTTTTTTGAGTGGAGATGGGGGTGTGATCCTTTAAGTTAAGAAAAAATGTTCTGAGATCATTTCAACTTAATATTTTGTCATCCACCCCAGGGAGAGACAGTGAAAATAATGAAAGGCTATGAGAATCTTTTACTCCTTTTTTAAATGTATTTATTTATTTTGGACTAAGCTTCCTCTGGCTCAATTAAATACCTTGGGAACAAAATCATTGATATTAATTTGGGGAGTGGGTGCTATTCGACAACTTTGGGTATATGCAAAATTATAATTAACAAAATAAAAATCCAATTACCTGAATTAGTATTATGAAAGATAATCAGGAAGGGGTTTGTGTTGCACAGTTATAATTAGTGCATAGTTTAACCACTCCCTCGTGCCCTCTGGAAATGATGCCTATACTAAACCTAAAGAAAACAACGTTTTTGAATATGAGCACGCTGAAGACCAAACCGTCCCGCGACTAAATGTTAAGGGAACGTTTCTGGAACGATGTAGTTGTGCCTCCCCCAACTTAAGAAAACCATTCTGTTGATATTGTGATCGTCCTGAGAACACGTTCAAAATCGATGAATCAACAACATTCCCACAACAACAATAACAGGACGCGAAGGGTCGAAGTCACACTAGCCGTGAGTGGTTTTTGAGCGGGCCACTTACTCGGAGCTGCGCGGGAGGCTGAGGGTACGGCTCTGCGGGACGAGCGAGCGGCAGCACTGCTCCCCCGCATCCTCAGGACTGGACTCCAGGCTGCGGCTGGCAGGAACCGCGGGCACGAGCTGCATGTCCTGCGGAGCGAGGCGCTGCTGCGGCGGAGGCGCACAGGATCCCTGCGCCGTAACCGGGGCTTTGGTGGTGGTCCCGCGGGGGAGGCTAGAGGTGCGCGGCGGCGGCGCGGGATGCTGCCGCGCGGTGTGTCTGTGCGCCACGTCCCGCAGCTGCCGGTTCTCCGAGAGCAGGTCACCGAGCCGGCGTTCCAGAGCGTCGATACGCCGCCGTTGCGTTTGGATCAAGCTCTGCTGATTCTGCACGATGGCCGTGAGCTCGCGGAGATAGAGCACGGCCTGCAGTGGGTTCTCCAACAGACTCGACATGACGAGAGAACCGAGCGGAGAACCGAGAGCGCGGCGGAGACAAGACGCACCGAGCGATGCGCTCTGTGAGCGAGAAAGAGAGAGAAACACTTACAGAGAGGGAGGGGTGGAGAGTGGGGGTGGGAGAGAGAGAGAGCGGGAGAGAGAGAGAGAGAGAGAGAGAGGCGCTCAAAGAAAGGAGGTGTGGAGGAAGAGAGATAGTGAGGATGATGATGGAGAGATAGAGAGAGAGAGACTGAAGTGAAGATGTCAAAACAGAGTAAAGGGGGGAGGGGTTTTCAGACGTGACGTCACGACAGAGAAAAATAAGGTCAAAATCCAAGACAAAAAAAATCCAGCGTAGTAAACTCATCAAATAAATATATCCTGTGCACCAAGTTTGTGCAATATTTCTGTTTGTTCTATACAGAATGTTAATTTACATCCAAACATACTACTTTGTGCCAAACTTAATGATAGAATTGTAACAAAATTAAAGAAAAAAAATTCTCGGATTAAGATTCCAATTATTCATTCATTATCTGTAACCCTTATCCAGTTCAGGGTCGCAGTGGGTCCAGAGCCTACCTGGACTCATTGGGCACAAGGCGGGAATACACCCTGGAGGGGCGCCAGTGCTTCACAGGGCAACACACACACTCACATTCACTCACACTTACGGATACATTTGAGTCACCAATGCACCTACCAACGTGTGTTTTTGGACCGTGGGAGGAAACCGGAGCACCCGGAGGAAACCCACGTGGACACGGGGAGAACACACCAACTCTTCACAGACAGTCACCCGGAGCGGGACTTGAACCCACAACCTCCAGGTCCCTGGAGCTGTGTAACTGCGACACTACCTGCTGCGTCACTATGCCGCCTCTGATTCCAATTAATTAAGGTCTTTCACAATTTACTGTGTGTAATATTGTGACATAATTCAGGAAATCTAGATAAACCTCAGTCTGTTTAGGGGAAGACTGGATACTACTGTTAATTGTGAATAATCTTCAAGCCCTCAGACTGCTCTGAATGAGACACAGTCATGGTATAACAATAGCCACTTATGACAGTTGTCATGTAATGAGGCTGCAAGATGAGTGATACCACAGATGTGGAAGTATAGTCTGATTTTATAGAGACATTTGTTGACATCAAGGGAACATATTTACAGGGTATTTATTTGAGAAGGACAATGGCAGGCCTCATTATAAACACTGTAAAACAGTATGGCATCGTAGACACAGAGTGAATGCTGCCAAAAAAGCACCAAACTATCCACATATACCAATAGGAGAGTGTCTGCCATTCAATAAAGAACCTTTAACACAAGGCTGGTATAAAAATGCCAAACTGACATTTGCACATGATCACCAGGTCAAAAAGACAGCCTTTTGGAGAAGTACTCTCTGGTCAGATAAAACAATAGTTAAACTGTTTGGCAGTAAGTTTAAAATACGGAGGAAGAAGCCAGAGGCATTTGATTAAAAGGATACCATCCCAGCTGTGAACCAAGTCCCTTTCTGGGAAAAGGACTAATGCAGTTCAAAAAGTGCAAATCTCATTTCCAAAAAAGTTTGGGACACAATGCATAATGTAAATTAAAATAAAATGCAAAGATGTGCAAATAATTTAAACCCTATATTTATTTAATGACGCTACAAAGACAATATTTTTGGAGGATATTTGCCAAATTTAATGCCAAAAACACATTTTTTAAAAGTTGTGACAGGGGGATGTTTACCCGTGTTTTGCATCACCTCTATATTTAACAACATGCTGTAAGTGTTTGGGAACTGAGGAAATCAGTGGCTGAACTTTTGAAAGTGAAATTTTCCCATTTTTGCCTGATATAGGATTTCAGCTGCTCAACAGCTTGTGGCCTCCTCTACGCAGGATTATCATTTCATAACACACCAGTTGTTTTCTGTCTGATTGTTACATTATTTTACCCTTTCATGTTTTATTATTTTGGTTTTAAGTTTAAAGCTTGGACTAGTTCAGAACCCAGTCTGTTTTTACTAAGTAGCCATGCTGTTGTAATCATTGCAGAATGTGGATCATTTCAGCAAGACAAGGCCTTTCCGAAAAATAAATAAATAAATTCTGGATGGCAGCCTGTTGCTCCAAACCCTGTATATATACTTTTCAGCATTAATAATGCCTTAACAAATGTGCAAGTCACCCATGCTATGTGAACTAATGCCCCCTCATACCATCATAGACACTGGCTTTTGAGCTGTGTGCTTAAACCAGACGGTCCCTCTCTTCTTTAGCCTGGAGTATGTAACATCCATGAGTTTCTAAAATAATAAAAAAAATTGATTTGTCAGACCACAGGATGCTTTTTCAAACTTCATCTACAGTCATTGCCGAAAATGTAAGCACCCCTGAAATTTCCAGAAAATTTATTAATAAAATTTATATATTTTCACATAAAAAAACAAAAATGTGCCAGACAAAATTATTGGCACATTTTCAAAATTGTGGGTAAAATAACTTTGTTTCAAGCATGTGATGCTTGTTTAAACTCACCTTTGGCAAGTAACAGATGTGGGCAATATAAAAATCACACCTGAAACCAGATAAAAAAGAAAGAAGTATTTCTTCTGGGAGAAATACTTAATTTTCTGCAAACATTTCAGGGGTGCCAACACTTCGGCCATAACTGTTAATTGTGAATAATCTTCAAGCCCTCAGACTGATCTGAATGAGACACAGTCATTCCAACTTGAATGATCTCTGGACCAGAAATGTCACTGGCATTTCTAGAGCTTGCTTACATCTGGTTTCTTCTTTGTATTTGTAAGATGTTACTTGCATTTTTGGATGCAGCGATGAACTGAGATTATTGATAATGATTTTGGGAAGTGTTACTGAACCCATGCTTTGATTTCTGCTATAGAAACATGTCTTGTTTTAATTCAAGGCCAATACTGGTTTTGGGCAATGTCCCTTGAATGTAGGGATTTCTCATCCATCCATCCACCCATTATCCACCGCTTATCCGGGTCCGGGTCGCGGGGGAAGCAGTCGGAGCAAAGAAACCCAGACCTCCCTCTCCCCAGCCACCACCTCCAGCTCCTCCGGGGGTATACCGAGGCGTTCCCAGGCCAGTCGAGACATGTAGTCTCTCCAGCGTGTTTTTGGTCTGCCCCGGGGCCTCCTCCCCGTTGGACATGCCCAGAACACCTCACCAGGAAGGCGTCCAGGAGGCATCCGAACCAGATGCCCGAACCACCTCAACTGGCTCCTCTCGACATGGAGGAGCAGCGGCTCCACTCCGAGTCTCTCCCGGATGTCCGAGCTCCTAACTCTGTCTCCACCTTAATGTGGTGGAGGGGTTTGCGTGCCTGCGTGAGCCTAGGAGCTATGTTGTCGGGGCAATAGCCCCTGGTAGGATCTCCCAAGGCAAATTGGTCCTAGGTGATGGGCCAGACAAAGAAGAACAGGGACACAGCCTCCCTTGCCCCTTGAGTAGGGTTACCGGGGCCTCACCCTGGAGACAGGCCTGGGGGAGGGGCCCCTTGGCAAGCGCCTGGTTGCCAGACTTTCACTCACGGGGTCCGGCCGGGCTCAGCCTGAAGGAGTAACATGGGTCCACTCTCCCATGGGCCCACCACCTGTGTGAGAGGTAGTAATCCAGGTCTGGTGCACTGTGGATCGGGTGGTAGCCGGGGCATGGAACGTAGGGATTTCTCAGAATATTTTTCATCTTTATTATGCACTATAGATGAAGAAATACCCATTTTTTAAATTTATTTATTTATTTATTTTGTGCCATCCAAACTTTTTTAGTAACATGTTGCTGGCATCTAATACAAAATGGGCATATATTTGTCAGTCTGTTCAAAACATTTACATTTACATTTATGCATTTGGCTTTTATCCAAAGCGACTTACAAAAGAGGATCTAACATTCGAACTACAGCACAAATTATACAAAATACCTTACATTTAGTGCAGTATGCCAGGAAGTAATAAGTGCATTAAAGAAAGACATTCAGTGCAAAAGATACTCTCGGAAGAGTTGGGTTTTCAAGGATTTCTTGAATGCGGGAGGGTTTCTGTTGCTCTAATAGTGCTTGGAAGCTCGTTCCTCGTTCCACTTTAAAAAAAATGTAATCAATTGCTGTGCGTATTTCCATCACAAATTTACTAAATAATCCATAGATGAAAAATATGTTTGTTATGCGCATGAAATTTCTAGTGTATCCTAAAACTCATGCAAGGATTTCGAAATATGAACTATGCCAATTATAAATGAGTCTTTAAAAAAATAGGGGGGAAAAAATTGCAGAGTCTTTGAACCACAGTAGTTTTTTCCTCTCTGCTTTTGCTCTCAGTACTTTCACAACACCATCTGTGATGCTCATCCAGGCTGACTTATATTAGCCCACATTAAATATGGAAAAATAATAGGTTGCCAGAAAAAGGCTACTGCAGGTTATGCTCCATTATTTCAGCCACTGACTCCATCACATATGAGAAGGTTTGGATTTAGACTAAATTTATGTTGTGAATGTTTCTCTTATCCACCTGTAATTAGGGCAAGGTGGGTATACTGAAGCATCAATACTTAAAAAAACTTGATAGGATATTTTGTTGTATTTGACGCTAACACTGGAAATAAATTTGTAAGAATGTTTTCCTTTATCTTCTTTAGTGAACATTCTACAGTTTCATCCTCTAAATGGTCAGATTATATAGCAGTTCATTTGATTAGTGTGGTGCATTATACAATCTAATTGGTCAATGAGAACATTGGACATTTATCTTTGTGTATATTTATTTATTTATTTATTTATTTATTTATTAAACACAATGTCCCACCTTTTCCAGGGTGTGAGCTGAAAAGGAAATACACATAATATAGGAACACAGCTCCAGGGACCTGGAGGTTGTGGGTTCGATTCCCGCTCCGGGTGACTGTCTGTGAGGAGTTGGTGTGTTCTCCCCGTGTCCGCGTGGGTTTCCTCCGGGTGCTCCGGATTCCTCCCACAGTCCAAAAACACACGTTGGTAGGTGGATTGGCGACTCAAAAGTGTCCATAGGAGTGAATGTGTGTCTGTGAAGGACTGGCGCCCCCTCCAGGGTGTATTCCCGCCTTGTGCCCAATGATTCCAGGTAGGCTCTGGACCCACCGCGACCCTGAACTGGATAAGCGCTTACAGATAATGAATGAACGAACATAATATAGGAACTACTTTTTCTTCCGCCGTCCCTATATGCTTGAATGTGCGGTGACTGCTCTGCAGTTTATTTGGAGAAGTTTCTATAAAAAAATCCTCATAGGAAATATAAAAGATTTCGTTTTATGTACGTAAGCAGTGTTTTACAATTATCAGTAACAAAATTACCTAAGGACAGCGTCAACATTATTTTGTATGGAACTAAAAATAGAATGAATGCTATTACCCAGCCTTGTTCAGAAGCATGGTTCAGTGAGCAGTTGTCCACAAACTTTCGGACAAATGACTTATTTCCGCCATAGAGAGCTCAGCCGTGTGATCCTCCGCCTCATGTGACCAGTGGATGCGGAAGTTTTGATGTGGAGAATCGGGGCTGTGTTTACAGCAGAGACGGACTCGGATTTTCGCTGTTGTAACAGTTTAGAGCTCCAAGTGTAAATGGTCAGGTAAAGATGCACGTTACTTTATCATGCATCACACAATTTTGTTTTGCAGAGCTGTATGACAAGAAACTGCCCGTTTTTTGTTCGAACATTCCGTTCCCCCTTAAAAGGTGCAGTGCGTAATGTTAACGGCTGTAGCTACGTTTTAAGGTGGTACGGGCAATTTGATTTAGAGAGAAGACAACTTTAGCCTAGTTTGTTTTCGTTATCCTTGGTAAAGTCTGATATAAAAACAGAACCGCTGTTCTTTTTACTGGGCTGCCTTTTCTGTCCGCTTAGATGAATAAAAATATTGGATTCACACTCGTTTTCCAGCGCTTTTTAATTAGTTAAGACTAATTTTTTTGAGAGTGTACAATCAATTATACCCAAGGGCAGCGTTATTACTTTTAATTTATTTGCAACTGAACTCCCTTTTAATTCACTGTTTATTTTGCATATTAAATACTACTGGTATAGGATATTTGGGCCGTTTATTTCACCACCTGTGAAAAGAAAAAATTGAAATAAAAATATGTAGGTTCACAAGCTTACATCCAACCACTTCGGTTTGAATCCTCAACCGTTTAATTACAAAGAAATAAATAATAATAAAGTGATTCAATAATGAAATAACAACATTCCCTTTTAATGTACAAGAAATGCTCAAAGCTCATTAAATCATGTGACTTCATCAGACACTGGCTTCAATGCCCAGCACGTGTGGTGAATACCTAGAGAGGGAGAAACTAGTATGAAATTATATCAAGAACAGAATATGGGGTATTTATAATGGTGTGTTAGGTCTGAGCACTGTTCTGCATGCATTGGAGTTGTTCATGTTGACACATGGCATGATTCAGTGATGATGATGATGATGATGATGTGTTTATAGGATGACTCAGAAATATCACTTTGAGGGGCAGGTTTACTCTGTCCCTCTGATCCAGCAGGACTTGAGGAGAGAAGAGGCTGTGCACCAGATCACTGAGGCTCTACAGTACTTGGAATATATCTCAACAGACATCTTCACCAGGTACCACTCTTTGAGATCAAGCATGTCTTGATCAGATATTCATGGTCAGGGATTTGGCTTTATCAGTAACTACCTAGCACTTGTTTCTGTTTGTAAGGTGCAAAGCAGTGGATGCCTGTGATGACCTAAGTGAAGGCCATTGTTTTTATGTTGAAGCTGTTATAATATTTCAGTAGATTGAAACTTATTGGGTGACATCATATTTAAATCAAATCAAAGTTCAGCAGTACATTTATCCTATGATCCTGATTTTAAAAGAAGCACTCATGTTGGAGCTCTAGGTTTTTGCTAAAATCTGATATTAGTTGTGCTTATATTTTAGTGTGTTTTGTGGTTGTGCCATGGCACTTGTTGTAATAATTATTTTTAATTTTATTATATTTTTATTTATTTCCAATTTGAGTTTGACATGGACATGTCCCTGTTTACTGCTTTGTTGCATCCTCTCTTATTTAGAAAGTGAAATATCTTCCAATTCTTGCTTGACATAAGATTCCATCTGCTCAAATCTGGGTCTATGTTATAATATTTTAAATTTCATAATGAGCCAAATTTTTTCTGAGTTAGTTTAGCACTTCTCTTTTGCTATGGGACAGTGCTGTTGTAATTCATGCAGAATGTGTATTGGTATTATCTTACTGAAATAAGCAAGGTCTGGATGGCAGAATGTTTCTCTCAAATCTGTTGATATCTTTCTGTATTAATGGTGAATTCACAGATGTGCAATTCACTCATGCCATGTGCACAAATGCACCCTCATATCATCATCATGGATGCTGGCTCTTGGACTGTGTTTTTATAACAAGTCGGATGAGCCCTTTCCTCTTTAGTCTGGAATTTCTGATAATGTGCAATTATTTGTCATTGCACAACGTAGAACGAAATGTATCTTCTGCATTTAACCCATTTGTGGCAGTGAACACACATACATACACACACTAGTGCGCTAGGGGCTGTGACCACACACCCAGATTGGCGGGCAGGCAGCCGCTCCTGGGATTGAACCGGCAACCTTCCGCTACCAAGTCCGGTCCTTTAACCATTCTCAAAACTGCCTCCTTGGCTTAATTTCAAAAGAATTTCAAATTTTGATTTGAACTATAGTATGCTTTCCACTTCGTCTCAGTCTATCTTACATGAGTTCAAGCCCAAAGAAGTCAGCAGTGTTTCTGGATCTTGTTTATATAAGGCTGCTTCTTCACATTTGTAGGATTTATCTTGCAACTGTGGATGCAGTGGTGAACGGTTTTCACAGGCAATGTTTTGAGAAGTGGCTCTGAGCTCATGCAATGATTTCCACTGTGTATTTTTATTTCAGTGCCACCTGAGGGCACCGAAACATATTGGTTTTGGGCCTTGTCCTTTACATATAGAGATTTAATCTGATTCTCAAAAAATTTTAATGATATTATGCACTGTAGATGAAGATAAGTCCTTTACTGTTTTACATTGAAACATTGTTTCTCACTTTTTACCCACCCAATATTTCACAGAATGGTGAATCACTCTGCATATTTACACATTCGCAGAGTCATGTTTGGGTACAGCTTGATCAATCACATTATGTCACTGGATGTTTTGGATTTGGGAGACAGGAGATTCAGATTTTGAGATTTCTTCACATTCATGCAGAAAGGCACAGACATAATTTGGACGTAATTTCATTCCAGTCTGTGGCCAATCCAGTCCATATGGTGGGGGGTTGGAACACTACAGATGTATAAAGGGAATGATAAAATAATATTTTATATAATGTGGGAGGTAAAAATGCAAAACATTTGTGTGCTTATATCATTTTTATGGTACTGATTTGAGTAGCTTGTATATAGCATTTCATATATATGAATATAAGATTCATATATGAATATTTATTTCAGTGAAAAGCCATTTCCTAGGTTTACTATGGGAGAGGCTTGGTTTGAACTTGAATGTTAACTAGTATAATGTTTTTCAAATAACTTGCATATCTTTGTGCATGATTAATTGATCTCAGTTTTAACACAAGTAACTATTTTAACATTTTAAAAAGTTTTAGTGAACTGCACATAAGTTTTATATATATATATATATATATATATATATATATATATATATATATATATATATATATATATTCTCAAACACAGCTGCTGTTTGTGTAGGCCTCGGACAAAAGAAAAGATGAAGAGATGTTGGGGAAATGTGGGGAAAGGGGAGGAAGTCGCCTATGCACCTTATAAAAAATGTTATTGTGTGTAGCTTAGGGGTATCTTTTGTGGTGTGTGTGTGTGTGTGTGTGTCTGTCTGTCTGTTTGTCGTTCTCTGTCTCGGAGAGTGCTCAGATATGCTAATATCAGCTCCAGTAGCAGGGACCGAAAAACCATCCACAGCGTTACCATGACAACGTAGTGAAAGAGAGACCAGGGAACATGTTTGCCTGGTGTGCGTGTGTGTGCGTGGAGATAACCGCTGGTTTTCTGGGTCAGCTCCATTAGGATGTACTCTCATTCTTTTCTTTTTTCTTTTACTCTTAATTTCAGTCCTTTCCCCCCCTTTGCTGACAGCAGGAGCACCCAAGGCTACATTGTGTGTGTGTGTGTGTGTGTGTGTGTGTGTGTGTGTGTGTGTGTGTGTGTCCATATGTTACATAGTTTTCTCACTAACTGTGCAGTGAAAGAATGACTGCACTCTGGATAATTTTTTGCCATATCATACTACATGGAATAACTGAGAACACCAATGAGTTTAAATGAAAACGCACACAGATAAGACACCGTCAATCCTTTGATTTTGCAGGGTGTCACAGAGTGTGGAAAAGAATCGCACTTACCTCCAGACTGTGACAGACCGTATCAAACTGGCTCAAGCTCGAGTCCACAAGATCAAAGGGAGCAAGAAAGCCACTAAGGTGATACACACACCTCACTTGCAAACACATACTTGGGGTTGTGTCATTCTTTTCTGGTTTAGAACTCAATAATTAATTCAGAATGTACTCATGAAGGAAGCACTTGGCCTGCACAATATAAGCTGGGAGCATGAGTGTTTGCCTTTGTATTTACATCTGAAAATTGTTTGTGCTTTAGGTTTTTTCCAGTGCTAAGTACCCTGCTCCAGAGAAATTAGAAGACTACTTGTCCATCTTTAAGGGCGCCAGTGACCCCGGGTCTCAGAAACGACCCCGTTACAAAGTTCAAGGCAAGCTACGCCCCCTGGATGACAAGGCCTTGCAGGTGAGCATCTTTCTTCTCCTTATTCTGTATGTTAGCATTTTGTAATCATTGTTAAAGACCAGTGTTTTCAGAAATGTGTAGATGGTTATTTTCTTCTCTGCAGTTATCCTTTAGCTAAATTTAAACAGGAAGTTGATAATTAAATGTTACAGTTGTATAAAAAATATTATTTCATATGTACTTAATATACTGTGCAATATAGCATGTAAAGCTGCTATGACTTCATGTACGACATACCAAAGCATGGGGCTGCATGTCTGCATGGGTGAACCTTTGTTAGTAAGCTGTTCTTACTTCAATATTCTTGTCTCATCAGTTGTGGCATTAATTTGAAGCAGTTTTACAGTTATTTAGTTTACATATTTATCTTGAGAATAACATTTAAAAATATATATATAAATTAAAATGTATAGTTTGTTATTAGATTAGCTTTTTAAATTTTTATTTAAAAATAAATTGTTATTGCTTGCATAATATAAGACTTTGCTGCTTTTTTTTAGACATATGTCCTTTTTTGATTTGTTTATGTTGGTTTCCAAGGCTGGTCTTATCCATATATGTGTATGTGTTTTAGGAAAAGCTGATGTACTTTCCAGTATTTGTGAACACTAAGAAGCGCTCTGAAGATGAAACGGAGGAGGGGCTGGGCAGCCTGCCTAGAAACATAAGCTCAGTCAGCTCCCTACTTTTATTCAACACTACTGAGAATCTGTGCGTACATACACTCTCAAAATACCATAAACACACCAACAAGTTTATTTCTTACCCATGTTTGTGTTTGGGGGCTGTGTGTGTAGGTATAAGAAGTATGTGTTTCTGGATCCTCTTGCGGGGGCTGTCACTAAAACTCACACGACACTAGAGACAGAGAAAGAAGAAAAGCCATTTGATGCTCCACTTTCTATCACTAAGAGAGAGCAACTGGAGAGACAGGTGAGGGTCAGACTTTATACACATGATATACTCAGTGATTCATTAATTTAACTCCACAATTCAGTTTAGTTTACAATACTGGTGTCATATTTTTATCAGAATTCCAAAGAAAGAAAAAATTGTAGTCATATTGCATCTAGCTGAGTGGCATTAGGAGTGCTTGAGTAGAGCTAGCAGTGAAGTCTGAACTTACCTAAATCTATTTAAACAAACTAACTAAGAAGGAGTAGCGCATAAATTGTTTTACACTGTTTTTTTTACTCAGCACTTAAATTAATCAACAGAAAATTTGCTGCTTAAATAAAGTGCTGTTTTACAAATCTATAATACTGTAACACTGTTTTAGCACATTACACTTGGCAGACAACAGCTTCCAACCTCCTTTGATTGACTGTTAGTCCAACTGTGCCAAATTCTTTTATCAACAGCTGCTACGTGAGAAATATTAACATACTTAGTGCGAGCTTGACAAGCAAGTGAACAATCGGCTGTGACCTCTCCAACTACCGAGCATATTCCTCTTATGATGTGTAAATATGACTGATGTACTGAAGTTCATCCCTGGTTTCATTCAGAAAGCTGTAGACAGTAAGAGAGCGAGAGAGAGAGAAGGTGGAGAGCAGCCTTTATTTAGACATGCTCAGTTTAGTTCACAATACCAGTGTCCTTGTTTGATATAGTCGTAATAATTTGAACAAAATTCCAAAGAAAGAAAATGAAAACTTAGACATGTTTTTTCATGTAAGTAAAATAACTAAACAAATGAGAATTGGATGTTGTAAATGAAAAATGTACCTAGGTAAAAATGATATAAAGGTAAAACTTATTTATTTTTGTTCTGTGGCCATGGTAGACTGCAGAGAATTACTTCTATGTGCCAGACCTGGGCCAGGTGCCAGAAATTGATGTGCCTTCCTATTTACCTGACCTGCCTGGTATCGCTGATGACCTCATGTACAGTGCTGACCTTGGTCCAGGGTTTGCTCCCTCTGTTCCTGTCAGTGCAACCATACCCGAGCTTCCCTCATTCGGCACAGATCAGGAAGAACCCAATGGACCTGGTGAGTTTGCAAAGTACAACCAGAGCTTGCAAATTTCTGAGGCACTATCCCACACTCTCTACTTCGTCATAGTGAATAAATGAATCATAAGTGATGTAAAATTTTATACTGAGTTAATAATTTTTTTTTTCTACATATTTCAGGCTACCACTTTAGATCTGAGGCTCCTCCGCCTCCTCCCCCTCCACCACCACCACCTCCACCACCTCCTGAGCCTACTCATGTTCCAGTTCCTCCTCCTCCTGGAGTGCCTCCAGCTCCACCCCCTCCTCCTCCACCTCCTGTTGTAACAGATGGTACAGGAGGTGGGGTTGCAGCCAGTCAAGCCCAGCCCACAGGTATGACACATTAGTGACTAATTAGAACTAATCAGAAAAAAATCATATAGAATATATTTGCTCATTTTTTAATCATGTTTGTTAGGTGCAGTGAAGGGTGCCCCAACGGAAGTGTTGCAGCCGTCTGACGGGCGTGCTAGCTTACTTGAGTCCATTCGTAACGCTGGCGGCATCGGCAAAGCCAAACTCCGGAATGTTAAAGAACGCAAGATGGAGAAGAAGAAACAGAAGGAACAGGAGCAAGGTTAAAGTGATAGTCGGAATATACACCCTACACAACAGAGTGTTAACTATATAGATTCTATTCAATGTTCTGTTAACTAAGAACATACTACAATAAGGAACTTGCATAATTAGACTTGTTGGTCTGATGACATTTTATTTTGCGGTATTTAATGTTGATCTAGTTATGGTATAAAATAATTTTTTTTTTTGTGCATTATCCCTCTAGTAGTTTAAAAACTGCAACATGTAAATGCTGCCGTAGTAATAGTTTAGTAATTTAAATGGGGAATTTAGATGATCACTTTTATTTATTTAAGGTAATAAATATAAGCAGGAAATTGCAAGAATCCACACCTTGGTTATTCTCTATTACAACATGCTTTTTGCACTTAGTCCTCTTAGTGTGTAGTCTACATCCCCAAGACATCCCATAATGGATTCTTGGGCTTTGTAAACACAAAACATGAATGTCACCTTTAAAACAACATAACCATAATGATAAAAACATACTTTTTTTTTTTTCAGAGCCGCATCTTTCATGATTATCTCATGATATATATAACATGCAGTTTTGTGCATTGATGAAAACAAGCTTTGTATTGTTACAAACACAGCTGCTGAATGGCATTTAGAAAAGACAGATGAGGAATACCGCTTTCATTGAACACCGCTTTCATACTTGTTATTGACAAAGCTGGTTAGTTGAAATGATATTTTAGGTCAATTCAGATAATTAAGAGAGGTTTTTATTTTAAATGTGAAATGTTTTTGCTTGATACTTTAGCCAGTATGCTTATCATACACCTGTTGTTGAAAATTTATGTACCTCAGTAATAATAACTTCTGTTCTTTACACCTTTTCCTCTCAGTTGGAGCAACAGCCACTGGTGGAGACTTTATGTCGGACCTCTTTAATAAACTGGCCCTGCGCAGAAAAGGTTAGTCAGCATCTATTAATTAAAGCTTTTTGAGACCTCTGTAAACTACTCAGAACTTATGGCACATCTCTGTTCTTGTGGGATTGGTAGGTATCTCAGGTAAAGTTCCAGGAGGTGGAGACTCAGCAGAAGCGCCAGCAAGTTCTGGCAGTGCATTTGCCCGGATGTCCGACGTGATCCCGCCACTCCCTGCACCACACCATCCCACTGCAGATGATGATGAGGACTGGGAAGCATAACCAAAAAGCAGACATGCTTCCCTGCTCTGAATTGACTGAATACTGGATGAGAGGAAATGAAGACTTGTGTAGCCTTTGAAATCATTACAGTGTTTGACATTCTGAATTTGCACTTAAAGCTTGTCTTAACTCCACAAGCTGTTTTGATATGTGAAAAATTCACTTATCACTTTGAGGCACTGTTGTGTCTTTGGTGTGACAGAGAAAACAATTAGTGCTCAAGATGAGGCTACATAAAGGCAGCAGGCTGTCAACCAAACTGATGGTAGTGCTTATCGTGCCCACTTCCTAATCTGATCAGATATATTTTTAATGTAATGTGATAATTTACTTTAAGAAGAAGTTTGTTTACACACCACCAGAATTTGATTCATTCATTTTCTGTAACCACATTATATTGTTGTGGTGGGTTTGGTGTGGAACCAGAATCATTGGGCACAACCTGGACAGGGCACCAATCCATCAAAGGGCTCCACCAGACTTGAAAAATGAAATAACATGTTTCACATTGGGGTGGCACGGTGGCGCAGCAGGTAGTGTCGCTGTCACACACCTCCAGGGGCCTCTGTGTGTGTGTGTTGCCCTGTGAAGGACTGGCGCCCCCTCCAGGGTGTATTCCCGCCTTGCGCCCAATAATTCCAGGTAGGCTCTGGACCCACCGTGACCCTGAACTGGATAAGCACTTACAGATAATGAATGAATGTAAATGTAGATTGGCTGAAAATTGGGTCCTCATTTGACAAAACTGCATTAAATGTTACATTGAAATGTATCGGTTTTAATATGCCACAGTCTGTGATAATCAGCAAGCTGTGTACATGTAGGTTGAAAAAAACAGATTGAGGCATACAGAATAATTACTGGCTCTAAGTAAAAACAAACATGGCTCAAAATTGGTGGGGGAAAAAAACATGCCATGACTCTAACATTGTAAAGTACCATGTTCTTTTCCCACAATGTACAGAACTGTGCAAATGTGTGTGACAAAGCAAAACATTTGAATTGCATATAAAAAATATTTCTGTCATAGGAAGTGACCCTGTCATAATCTCTGTGAGTAGGAAATCCAAGACTGAAGAGCAATCGAATGTGTAAATTTGTCAAATTGCTTTTTCATTCACTAGGTTCTTGAATGGCTTGTTCAGCCATATTTTGATAAGTCGCTTGTCTGTTAGAACACTGCCACACATCATTATGCTTAAACGTGATCCCTTGTTCTGTGTCTAAAATTGCTGTGTACTGCAGCTCCTCTAAAAGAGAGAAATAAATGCTAATCTGTTACAAGTGTCAGTTTATTCCAGAAGGCATTAGTTTATAGTCAGTTTATTGCAATATTACACTTTTAATTTAATTCTGTATATCAGATATAAACAAATAAAGCTCCAACACGTTTATAATTGAACAAGAGCCCAAAATTGTGCAGTACAGAAATACAGCTGCTGAAAAGCAAGCTGAGGCACTAAGAAGAAAAAACCTGGAGGAGCATGCCTCAATTATTTACATGGCTTTTAAACAGTCACACAACTACATGCACTTTATACACACAGCAAGACGTGCTCATGAAAAGCTCCCGCTCGGATGAGAGATGTCTTCTGGTGTTCTGCTCAGAGCTGCTGCGTTTGCCGCTTCGCCAGGAAAAACTGCAAAATCAGACAAATATTCACAGAGACAGTTCATATTGCTGTGACATACACACAGACGTGCTTGTTGAGAAGCCTACTGACAGAAGCCTTGATACATATAAACACCATCTCCACCCCCATTCTTACAGCTCTTCAGTCTCTTTTGCTCTCACACACACATATAGTCACAGTTGTGTCCTGGCACAGGAAAATACAATGTTTCATAATTTGTCATATTAGACTTTAAGACAGAATTCAGCTGTAAACCAAGGTGCAGGGTGGCAACTTGAGTTTGAAGAGGCGAGTGTCAACATAATGACTGACCAGGGCCACTGGAGATGTTAAAGGCTAAGCACCACTTAATGGGCCTCCATGAATATTTCACATATATGTCAGTAACTAAAATAACAAGTTTGAATTAAAACGTAAATAGCATGCTTAATTTGCTTTAAAACTGACAATTTTATTAAATTGACGGAAAAACCCGAGCTCGCTACGGAAATTCTTGAACGCAACCGTGACGTCACTGGTGGACAACAGCTGAACAACGCCGCGGTAAAAGACCGTTATGAGTGTATCTAGCTAAATAACCAACATTATTCATGACAATAGCCTAGCAATAAGCTAAACTCAAATTTAGAGCTACCGTTATTCTTGTAAATGTGATCGAAGTTGAACTCGAATTTACCCGACACTATAAACCTCCGTAATGTAGCCGAGTATAATCTGAGCCACTGAGTTTAGCAAGTCAAGCTAACGTTAACTAACACCAACTAAAACAGGCGAAGTGTACTTACCCTGTTTACCTCCATGTTACAGAGGCTCTTGAACACCTTTCGTTGGTTTCCTTACATGCCCATATTGTTGGAAAAGCGCCAGTGAAATGAGCTACAGATAACGGAGTGAGCGGAGGGTCCTTTCCAAAGTGCCCGTTTAAAGTTGACAATATTAGTCCATTTTCTGGATATTTTGGGATCTTTGGGCCATTTGTGCACAGATGTCCCACTGTACATTTAATTATTGCAGCCAAAAACAACACACCTTTTCGTCATTTTGCATTAAATTAAGTGCAACTTCTACAGTTGTTGTCCACCATCTACGTCACAGGCAAGACGCCTATTAGAGTTTCCGAACACCGTTGGGGGGGGGGGGTCTTTTAAACCTTATTCCTTGAATTAGTAAGAAATAACATGTTTTCTGACTATCAATAAACACAAGTTAGGAACTCAACTTCCACTGTATTTATTTGTTTGACACTTTCATATAGCTGGTGCTTAGCCTTTAATATTCATGGACGAGGAAACTGGTAATCTGGAATCTGGTTCCCATTTATCACCACTGAACAATTCTGAAATTGTTTCTCTAAAAGGTTCACCTAGAATTTCGTTTTTCAAATCAAACCACACTGGATGGCTGATGGAATCTTAATTTAATTACAATGGAAAATCTGTGGGTCCTGACAAGGGTGGCACCAATAATTTTCTAGAATATTTATATCCTCATAATGTATGACAACAAACACACGGACATATCCTACCTTCCTGATACTGGCAAAGGCAGGACCAAAGCTGCTGTGTATGACTGTGCTGCTTCTGATCCACTCTGGAAGTTTCTGCTGTGTTCCAGAGCGCGAGTAGCGGTGATCACAAAGCACAATACAAGCGTAATCACCACAATGACGAATCGCCCGGCCTACAGTGGACAAGATGGTATCAGACACAAGAGAGGAAACAGAGGGGGCAGAAAACATACACATTCTTCTAACTCTGCCCTAAAAACATGCATAAACCCACAGAAGAAAAAGCTTTAGAAATCAATAAGACATCATAACCAATTTATAAATTTAACACTCACCAATTGACTGATTAACCGCCTTCATGCAGAGATTCTCAACTAAAGCTTTTCCTGGACTTCTGCCATCCACATGTGGCTAGGGTGGACAGAAAAATTAATAAAAAAAAAAATTTATTTAATTTTTATCCAGCTGAATTTACTGCGTTGCCTGAATAGTTCTCATTCTTCACTAACCATGTTTTTGTCCAAATACGCCATCTTCTCCTGAAGCTCTGGGGACTTAATGTTGGGATAGGGCATTCCAACCATCACAATACACCTGCACACACACACACAAATTCATTCATTCATTATCTGTAACCCTTATCCAGTTCAGGGTCGCGGTGGGTCCAGAGCCTACCTGGAATCATTGGGCGCACGACAGGAATACAACCTGGAGGGGGCGCCAGTCCTTTACAGGGCAGCACACACACTCACACATTCACTCACACCTATGGACATATTTGAGTCGCCAATCCACCTACCAACGTGTGTTTTTGGACTGTGGGAGGAAACTGGAGCACCTGGAGGAAACCCACGCGGACACGGGGAGAACACACCAACTCCTCACAGACAGTCACCCGGAGCGGGAAACGAACCCACAACCTCCAGGTCTCTGGAGCTGTGTGACTGCGACACTACCTGCTGCAACACCGTGCCGCCCCCACACACAAATTGGTAAGCTTAATTAAAAATGTAAATTCAGGTGAACAAGTATTGCCTGCAGAACTGTCTCAATATATTATTGTTAATTAAATTCTGTGACAAAGTACTATGGTAAAAGGGAGCATGAGCTAGATTCTAAAAGCTTACTAATTACATAAAATATTACAATATATTTCTAATAATATATAAATACGGCTGTTTTAAAATGTTTTAGTTTCCAACAAAAATAACAAAGAACCATTGGCATTTATATGCTGTCTGTGCAGATTGTTAGCATGGCTGGTAATAATACCAATTTCATAACACATCTGAGGATACAGCATCCAGACTCAGTGTGTCACGCTGCCTGTGGTGGAGGTGAGGGTTCTTCAAATTAACTGGCAAAACAATGGTTGCCAAAGACAGAAAGCATTACAAAATATAACTTCATTTATTTGTTATAAAAGAATTGACCACTGCATTCAGAAGAGATCAAGCAACATGGGCTTTCTGTAAAAAAAAAATAATGATTTGCTTTAACACAACCTCACCTTCCCAAGTCGTCAGAGAAATTGATTCCTTCGCTCATCTTTCCTCCAACCACGGAAAATAACAGTGCCCCTGACTGGCCTCCTCCATTACTACTATACCGCTATAGAAAAAACAATCATACATACAAATTTCAGATATGAAATACTCTTACACTTTATTTGAAAGGGCACACAAATATTTATCAAAGTGATCCTTAATTAGTTTTACATTTTTGTCCATAAAAATAAGGTGAAAAAGTGGTTTGCAGTCCCTAAACCAATCAGTTTATTCTATTCTATAAAGATGGCCCACAAAATGAGGGTGACCATGCTTATCATGTGTTTAGTATAAAATCTCTGACACATCCAGGCCACTAAGTGTCATTATAACAGCTGTTCTGTAACGTGAAGAAGAATGATTAGTAAAAATGATTGTTCCTTTAAAACATACACACGGACTTGAGCACCTACAGTTTACACAAACAGTACCACACCTGGATACACTTGGAGTATTCAGACAGCACCTGCTCCACTTGATTGGCTTTCTTTGGTTCCTGGAAAACCTGAGATGCACAAAGATTTTAGTGTAATGAAAGGCTGTTTTAGTCTGAATAGCACTGACATTAACATAAAAACTGTGCAGTCGGGAGTAAACATTACCTTCTTTTTGGCTGAGAGGCGCTGAAGGATTCCGTTACTCTCCCAGTGTCCCAGAATTCTCCTCTCATATTCATATGAGGGAAAGAAACACACAATGCCTCCTGGGACCACATTACACAGGTTAGACAGGATACGTCCTGTCTCCTGCATCTGAAAAAACATCCACACACACACACACACACACACAAATAAACAACATGGTGTATAAATTTGCATGGCAAATATTTGCAAGGAAAATCCATTACAAAATTGTAGAATATTTTGACATTAACCCATCTCCAGAAAAAGCTTGACTGTGCAAAATAAACATGCTAAAATTAGTTTACAAAATAGTTTATAATGTGTTTGAAAAGATGGAGCAGTTTTAAAACAATAATCCCTGTTTATACCTTAAACAGCAAACAAAAACATATTTATCCGTCAATATCTGTAGTAGTGGCAGTAGTAATAATAATACTAATGATAAATAAACTTTATAATAGCACATTTTAGGCTCAAGAGCTACTCTGTTTGCAACAAGATAAAACTAAAATAAGAAATAAGAATAAGATGCATAAGCAAAAATATATATAATTAAATCTGCAAAAAAAAGGCTTATTTGAATTACATGTGCGTGCTTTCATCGTATGTCTGTTTTTACCATCTGTGGTGTGTCTCTGGTCTGGTAGGTAAATTCAAGCTCTTGTCCAGAGGGCCCAGTGCAGAGGACCATGGGTAGAATATTCTCTGGAGGTATGACATGACCTGAAACATGGGATTTTTAACAACATGAACAATTCTGCAGATAAACTCTGGGTAACACACTATCACATACACAAATGTGTCACACATACACACACGCACACAAAAAACACTCACCACATGAAAATTCTGCAATACGCTCCTCAGAGACCCCTGCTGACAGCAGAAGTTGCTCCTTAAAATCTGCAACCTGCAACATAATTACTAATATAAACTCCCCGGATTAAACATTAATCTGCTGTTATGGACAACTAACAGTTGTAAATATAAGCCTCTATAAAATGTTAATGTAGAGTTATGTCAGTTGGCCAAATGGTTTGAGAGGTAAGTGCCAGTCTTCAGTTAAAGATTACAAAAAGACTTTTAATATCTCTGTTTCTGTGAGCCTACCCTTCCATTAACTGCGCTTCATAGTTAAGCGAAATATAATATTGACTCTGGGATGACAATTAAAGGATGTTTTAACAGAAAAGATTTATTAAAAAGAAACAGGACTCATGAATATAACTGGACTAGGGTGACCAGATCTGAGATGGTGAAAAAGAAGGTGGACGACTACTGACGTGCAGACTGACCAATTAAATGTTTACAGAGAAGGTTATCGACCAATAACGGTAGCGCAACAGTCATACTGTCCAATCAGAAGATTTTATTCTACTTCACCACGCCCCCTTCTCGCTCAAGCGAACCAATCGGAGTAGGGGAGGGCGGGACTAGTTTGTGAAAGAAACGCTTCTCGAAGGTCTATGTAAGCTCTAGAAAAACAAAATCCCATACGTTTGTGAAATTCCGCCAGGACATTTTTTTAAGTCTAAAAAAGAGGACATGTCCCGGTAAAAGAGGACGTCTGGTCACCCTAAACTGGACCCCTGATCAGCTCTCAGCATGTGAAATGCAGAAATGAGCATATAGAAGAACTCTGAAATCTGCACTTTTTTCTTTTTTTTTATTCACGTTTTTGAGAAAGTAAACAAAAACTCTCTTAAGTGACTAGGGCAATGCCTAACAGGATTGATGCTGCTAATAAGGCATGGGCACACACAACCATGTATATGCATTTTTTTTTTTGTTTGTTGTTAAGAACCAAGATCCTTGTTTGCCTGCATGTGTGTGTGTCCGCGCGCTTGCAAGTTTTATATGCTTACAGGCTGCATAGTTCCACCAGCAATTATAACAGCCCTGCACTCTTTGAGAATCTGTGCAAAATGAACTGCTGCATTCAGCATGAGGAACTTTATACTGCCCTGAGCCAGACATTCTGTAAAGAGAAAGAAGAGGAAAAGCAGGGAAATATTAATTATTTATGTGTGTGTGTGGGGGGGGGGGGGTGGTAATGCATACTTTTCTTGTGTACACTTTTGTATTTATGTGAAAATCACCTTGTTTGTCCATCACCACTCGTCCATCTTTGTTGGAGCTGGTCAGAGCAAAGAGAAAGCTTTCAACTAGCATCATGGGAGATGCCATAATGGGTCTGTCTTCCACTGCCTCCTGCTGCTCTGGAGGAGCTACAAGTCACAAATAGCATATAAGTGAAGAATATCCAGGTACTATTCCAATATCTAATTTTTTATTGTGAACAACAACAGTTAGTGTTGTTCACACATTCTACACACATATTGACTGTGTCCAAATATAATATGTATTATGCAGTAACTGAGAAAATTGTAGAATATGAATGATGTAATGCCACAAATATATACTTTAATATTTAAAGTTTGTAATTCCCTGTAATATTATTTTTTTTATTATTATGTTTTCTCAAATATCTGTATCAGGGCAGGCTTTTTTGGCAGGACGTGGCTAAATCAGTTCAACAGCACTTCAAAATGTTATTGTGATTATATTATTCATTTTGTTCTAATTGTAATACTGCAATGCTGCAGTTAATGGAATATATATAAGCTATTTATAACATTGTTTTCTTTGTTATTTTGCACAAATTCATACATTAAAAAAATCATATCAAACAGCTTGGAAGCAGGCACTTCTTAAAGCACTGCAGAGATATTCAGTTATCAAGCAGACACTCTGGATTGATTTTAATAACTGCAATGTTCTTGAAGTGTGCACTTTTCAAGTGTTATTAGGAAAATACAAGTATCAGATCGACTTCAGACTGTTCTTTATTGACAAAGCTATTGCCACACTCTGAACATGGCATAATAGACCACAGTACACTTGTTGTAACTCTATAAATTGGCATTGATACTGGTCTCTGTTTATACATATATATATATATCCCCCTATTTTTCTATTTGTTTGTTACACTCTGTGGTTGATCATCTGTTTCCCATCTGAGTCTTGGTCTCTCAGGGTTTCTTTCTTATGCACTGAGAAAGTTTTTCCTTGCCAGTGTCACCTCAGCTTTTACACTTAAGGCTAAGTTTTGTTACAGAATATTTTCCATTCTCCACCTTTAATTAGAATCAAATGTGTCAAGGATGAAGTATTTTATAATCACACGTGCAATGGAATCTCTGGCGTGGAAAATCTGGTGAGGCACAGTCAGTGAAACTACAAAAAAACCTACTTCCTCAATTAAATTCAAATGCAAACAAACCTCATTAATAAAATCTCACATGCACTCATTTACAGAATGACATGCAAGATTATGGTGATGGCTAAATGTCATGGTGCATAGCAACGCAATGCTATAAACAACATTCACTAAACCTTGTCACATTGTGCAGATCGTTTATTTTTATTGGCTGCCCAAATCATGCCCACAGCTCGTTATTGAAAGTGTTCAACATACACACAGTGTTTTCAACTGCTCATTTGGTTAAACCAACGCTGACAGCTCCATGATGGTGACAGAAGACCATTGCTTTTGGGACAGTATGAGGTTATATATTGTTACTCTGCATCCTCAGACTTTTGTGGTACTTACCTGCAGGTTTATTCTGGAGGCTCTGGAGGAAGCGCCCAAGTCCTTCTATGTGGCGATTCTCTTTGTTCAAAGAGCTTGAGTTTGTTTTGACACCATTCCCTTCATACTTCTCTATAAAACCACAGAGCTGCACACATGCACACAACAAATCTCAATAATGTCCACAGTTATCCAAGTATGAAAATGTGATACTTGCCACTATACGTACCTTCCTGCTGATCATACTCTTCTCAAAATATTTCTGCACCTGTATTAGATTGTAGAGAATTAGTAAATATTTCCAGAAAAATAATAATAATACTTCACATTGACTTTTAACTGTAAACTACAAATATAAATTCAGAATTATCTGGGTATGTGTATGTGGGTGAATACCTTGAATAGGTTTATATTGTCAATCTGAGCTTTGAAGAGGAAGTCATTGATGGTTAGTAGTTCACTTCCTGCAGTAAAGGCATAGGTTCAAAATCAAAATGGTATATTTTCAAAATATATATTTCATTATCATCAGTCAGTTTTCCTCTCTGCAAACTAAAGCAGAATTGAGGTGACCATCTTGTTTACAGGGACAAACTCCCACACTGCGTATAAGAAGGAAGCCCATTATATATTGTTGGTATCGCTCAAACTCCTGCATCATTTCCTCTCCCCACAGTGAGATTACATTCTATATGCCAAAAATCAGTTTCGGTTGCAAACTTTCACGCTGCAATGGGTCCATTCACCCATTTTGTTGCCCCCACCCCCTAATGTCCCCCACAAACCAGGCCCCAGAGCCAAGTCCCAGTGACATTATTCTGAATGAGGTGATCCACTTTCTTGTCCCATGTTTCATAAGTGTATTTTCCTGGACTACGTTAATCTGGATTTTCACTCCACATGTTTGCAGTGGGAGATCCTGCTGGGAGCCTGACCACACTCGCACAAGAATATCAGTTGTATAAGAGATGAGATAGAAAATGAAATTCCTAACAACCACACAGACCACCAAAACTGTCATCAAATAAGCAGTATTTAAACCTCCCTGTATCCCGCCTGTGCGTGTTGGCTCCAGACCCAGTGCTGTAAGCGGTTACAGACAATGAATGAATGAATTCATTAATTAACATGACAGAAAAGAAAGCTCCACTTTGCTTCAGATGAAAAGGATGAAATCAAACAAATAAACTACTGAATTTTTCAGAAAACATATACCAACCGTCTAGAATATACACCTCAGCATTATTGAATGTGTGTGGGATCATTTGAAAGAGAACCTCCTACAAACTTTAAAAACTATACAGTTTTAGAAATATATCCATGTAGGCTTCTTTAAAAAAATAAGCATTTTGCAAAAAATAGAGTGGACAAACTAATAACCGAAGGTTATTAACGGACAGAATATATTTAGTTTTTTTCTGTCTAATGTCCCCCTTAAATAAAGCTTTCAGGTATTTTCCCCAAAAAAGAGAATACATTTTTCTTTGTCCATAACTTAGTTAATGAATATTTTGGCTCCAAATTAAATGAAATAGTAGGCACTGACTTTTGCACCGTACTGTACATTGCTGCTAAACAGATAAGCACAGATGTCTGTGTTATTACCTGATTCAGTTCTCTGGGTGACAGGATTCAGTCCCACTTTCCCTGTAGTTAGAAAGTGTGTGTATATTAGAATTACAACATAACATAATAACACTTCTAGCCCAAGATAACTACCACTGACATACAACACACAGCTGACCTCCAAGAGTCCGTACGAGCCCCTCGAGTACAAACAGAATCTGTTTGATATACATCAGATTCTTGGCCTTCAGACGACTCCTGTTAGAGATAACAGTACGACGCAGGTGTTTTTTTTTTTTTAACACAGTGCATGTTATCATTTATTGCTTTTAAAATAATACATATTTTATAATCAGTTCCATGCATGACCGTGGTACCACATACGGACAAATATAACATACTTGTGGACATACACAGTGCATATAAATAATGTAAGAGGGATTCTATATTACCTGTAACGTTCACAGTACTGAGAAAGCTGGGAGTGAGCCCGGCAGATCTAAAACACCAGAGAAATCCAACCCAATTAACTACATGTCCAAACACCACACGGTCAAAATAGTGTGGAGGGCTCATTTGCACACAGAAGCCTTCTGGGACAACAAAGCTGCCACAACAAATATTATGATACCGAATCAACAATATATTGTTATTGCTTATTTTATTAATATGTAAATTCTGTTGCATGTAAATTGTACAGTGTACTGCATAGTTGCATGAGTGTGTGCTTCGATACCTGTGCTCCATTGACCTCAGCACTGTGTAATGCTGTGATTGTATCACTCAGGTTGTGAGCTTCATCAATTATGACAATCTGGTCCTTCAGCTTGATTCCTGATGCCTTACGGGTGGCTGCATGCAGCAGAGACTGATACGGCAGCACCACAAGCTAAGATGTAAAGTAGAAAAATTAAACAAAAATATTTTTGTTTCAAAGAAGACAAAGAAACATTTGTGAATTATCTGAATAAAACTTTAAAAACGCTTGTTAAGAGAAGGGCAGAATTCTAATACAGGTGGCAGATGTTTACAAAGATGTCATATTTGTTAAAATGATTATGCATCATATTGAGTAAAAGTTACCACTTTTCCATGTCCAAAAACCCCAGGGAAATATATAGTTAAAAGATAATTACACAGGTGTGTTTTTGGACTGTGGGAGGAAACCGGAGCACCCGGAGGAAACCCACGCGGACACAGGGAGAACACACCAATCTGCTCACAGGCAGACACCCGGAGCGGGACTTGAACCCACAACGTCCAAGTCT
The DNA here is from genome assembly GCF_029633855.1 of Hoplias malabaricus. Lineage (NCBI taxonomy): Eukaryota > Metazoa > Chordata > Actinopteri > Characiformes > Erythrinidae > Hoplias > Hoplias malabaricus. Next base: position 14,077,090 of record NC_089810.1, on the reverse strand, counting down.
CTGGAGCTGTGTGACAGCGACACCTACCTGCTGCACCACCGTGCCGCCCCTACCCCTGACATTTCTTACGTTAATACCAGCTAGGTACAATATTGTGATCCTAAAAAAAAAAAAAAAAAAAAAAAAAAACACTCTCCCAAAGCTGTCACAGCCACTTATGATACAAATAGACAATGACATTCATTCAAAAATACAATTCAAAAACTCTTGCAGAGCTGCATGTGTTTACACCTAAGAGAAAGCATTCAGTAGCCTCTAGTTCTGTATACAATTTTTAATTTGATGACTGCTGAGTACTAGGTTGAATGAATTCACAAGAAGTGATGTGTACCTGAGCTGCAGGAATGGCTATCCTGGTGCTGTAATAAGGGCAGGTGTGTGTGTCTCGTCCATGCTGCAGGAGCTGTTCAATATCTCGTACTTTCACCAGCACCTCGTCTCGCATCGCCATCAGTTTCTCATAGCCTGAATAAGGGCATGTTGCCTTGGCGACACCACGACGGCGCTTCGGTTCAGAGTCTGACTTGCTCTGCTTATCTGGAGACAGATCATAGGTCACTAACTTTCTCTGGAATCAATGCAATCTCTCCTCTGAGCACCTCCCACTTAAATTTATCTGTCCAAAAATATTTAGACCCTGTTTACTTTCTAATGACTGCAGTGAGAGACGTGTTTGAGAATGTGGTTTTTGTACTTTTCTGACCATGTTTGTTTTTTTGCAGCTCCATACAGCGATCGTTAATCAGTTGAAGACTCCCCAGCCTTGCTACATCTGGATTAACACACATATTCTGGAAACACAGAAAAAGATAAAGTAGAAATTGATGTAGTTACTGTGCATGAGTATTTCAGGCTCCAAAATACAGATGACAATGAAATAATTTTTTAGGACTGTGGTGGAGTGTTACCAAAATTAGAAAACGCAAAACTGCTGAGCTGTAAAAAATTAACAACTTATTAACATGTTAATTTGATGTAATGTGTTTATGTGTTTTAAAACAAATGGTACAAAACCTGCTAAGACAACACTACTGAGAACTCCATGTGGAGATTCATGAGTCATGCAACTATTTTAATAAATTATTGTAATTATGCATTCTGGTGACACTCTGTCTGAAATAATTTTTACGGACAAGTTTCAGCAAAAAAAAAAAAGAGGTGATTCCTCATAATTAACTGCAATACATAATGCTATTAACAGCAATTCATTATTTTAAGTTTCACAGCATGAACATTTATTTGTGCTGCAGGATTTGTCTTTCCATCTCCCAGATGAGCATTCCTGTTCTATTCTGAATTATATTAGTCCGTATTATACAGTCAGCTTCCTCATAATGGCCAACAAACAGGCGAAATGATAGCTCATACCTTCAGCAACATCAAAGTACACTTCCATGTCTGAGCAGGCATAATCAATAGTGAGTGCCTTCAAGTGTTTTGTTTCTTTCCAGAACAAAGCATTTTAGAAATCTATGAAGCCTAAAAGCAAACCTAATAGCCACTTTAAAATGTCATCATATGTGCAGCGTGTGTATGTGTGGGTGTGTGTGTGTACCTGTCTAGAGCCTAGATTCACCAAACTGACTGTTGACCCAAATGGGCTCTTCTGCACTTCATGCACAAACTGGGCCAGCTGGGAGTGTGTTCGACTGCAGTAGTAAATCTGGTAGGAAATTCATGTTATTTTACACATACAGCACTCTGCTTAAGTCATTTTTCAGCTGACAAAAAATATGTGTAACAAAAAAATAAATAAAATTAAAAACCTTTGTGATATGCTCCTCCTCTAGATCATCGTCATCGTCGCAGGTTCTATGAGAGGGTAATGTATGAGCATCACAAGTCAGAGAAATACACACAAACTTATTTTCACCAAATTTATATATGCTTTATTATACCTGGTTTTGGGTGTGGCTTCTTCATCACTTTCATATTCAGCAACAATGAGCCCCTCATCTTCATCATCTTGAGGTTTTTCTTCTGAGGTCAGCTCCTGCTTACTGAGCTGCAGCAACTTTTCCACATCATTATCATCGTTGGTCTACGGTAATAAAGACATGCAGAATTACATAATAAAGAGAAACAAGAACATTTTGTGCAGCTATAAACAATCAAGCACCACACAGACACACCTTTCTCTTCATGGCATATTTAAGTTGAGCATTTTTTCTGATCAACTCCAGCCTCTCTTCTCGCCTCTTCCGTTTCATCTCCTCATCCTACAAATGGTAGAAATTAATACTGAACTAAACATGCCTGTTTGATAGATGTGTATACACATGACAAGGTAGAAAAAAATATATTTACAGTGGATAGAGTTTTTAATTGAGTTATTAACTGAATTACCTTTAATTTGTTCACCATCTCCCTCTCTGCTCTTTTCTGCACAAAGTCAGAGACCCAGTCAGGCTCAGCTGTTGTCCCACTGCTTCCTTTCTCCTTCTCCTGGCCACTATTAATATTCTTTTCTCCTTCTTTTTCATTGCTCTGCCTCTTCTCATCCTGCAGAAGTCTGGCAGCCTCCTCTCTCTTCTTCTCCTCAAAGTCTCTCATCCAGGTAAGAGCTCCACAGATCAGACTCAGAGACTTGCCCTACAAAATAGATGACTCAATAAAAAGACAAATTTGAGCATGGCATGTGCATTTTATTTGTTTCTTCAAATTTTATTTCTGCATTATATTTGCAGCTTCTGTATTTGTTTTGTAACCGTTACCCATTAAACCCATTGATTCAAGGCTCGAACCCAGGTTCCTGAAGTTGTGAACAGCGACACTGCCTTTTATGCCACTGTGCAGCTAGTGACTACAATGGCACAATCGCGCATGCGTTCAAATCTGCTGGCTTGAAACAGCTATTGTAAACTTACTGCTAAAATAACTATAACTTAATTATGTTCATAATTTTTTTTACAATTAATTTGTAATAAACTTTCTTAGTGCACCGATAAGAAATGTTTATTTTGTATATAAATTCCCGTTGTAAACAATTGTGTATACTACGGCCTTTTTACATATCTTGAAGGATGCCAGCAGGGGTCGTAGTTCTGCGAGTTCTCTCTCTGGACTGACCGTGCCTGTGGGGCTTTCGAAGATGCCCACTTTGCGCTGATCCAGCACCGCGTACAGAGCCTCCATGAAGCGCTCCTGGATGTGGTACGGCCGAAACGGGAACGGAAAGCGACCGCCATCCATCGTGAACCTCCTGAAATCCCCTATTATACTGAGTCAATCAGTAAAAAGGTCCAAAAAGGACAAAGCTAAATTAACCCGATTATAAACACCTTTCACGACACCGTACTTCAGTGAGAAAACAAGGCGGATCTGATTACTCAAAAATCTACTTCGGACCTGGAAACACTATAATGTATCTTAAAAAATTAACCAGAACCTTATAGACCATATGTTTTAAGGTTAAATGAACGAGAAGCCAGCCATTTCTCAAACGCTGTTAAAGACAACAACGCAGCTCTTCCTTGAACTGTCCCGCCACTCACTCCCTGCGAACCCGGATTTAGGGACAGTCTTCAAACTTCAAACCCTCCTCATACCGCTATTAAACACGTAAGGTCGTGCTTTCACACGTGTCTCAACTGAAGTATTTGGGGGACAATATCTAATTGTGATTTTTTTTCAGGCAAATTTTGCAGTTGCTATTTAAATTGCAATTATTTTCTATAGAGTACTTTCCAGGCACGTTTTTTAAACAAAGAGACAGTGAAGACCTGTCTTGAATTTTGAATACTAAAATCAGACCGCCAGACTGTCACTGTTGTGCTAACACTGCACTGCTGTTTGCCTCCAGCATTGTTTCATATAATCCAAATGTCCACGTGTAAAACTTAATACTTTGTCTTAACTGTGTAGCTTATTGCAGCCTAACAACTAAAAATTAAATAACAGTTGCACTTTTTGTATAAATTGCGTGTGGTACCTCCAGTTATTTTCCTAAAAAATTAGTATTCGTACAATAAAATGGGAACATGTATATCGTTTGGGTTATGTACAGTGGGCTAATGTTCTGTATGTCGCTTATTTTTGTAGTCAGCAATTTGCAGACGGTCCCCGACTCGCTCCTCCTCTTTGAGCCGCTCTGGAAAGTTCGTCGTCGCTGTTCCAGAATCATCGAGCTCGCCTTTGATTAAGCCAGAGTTTCAGGGTTTACTGCTGAATTTGAATACAAGACTCGAGGCAACTGTCTGAGTCAGTGAGCTCCACGTTTCACTTTATTGTTCTGAATATTAAAACAAGTGACTGGTGTGTGAGGAACGAAGCTGTTTAGTCAGGAGAGAGACGGGTAGAAGTAGCTTCAGGTTTGACCAGTGTAACACATCTTCGCTCGGAGTGGCATTCAAGAGAACACAAGTTTTATTTTTCGAAGACATTTTTCAGAGCTGACAATGACCGCAGAAGACGTTGCAAATGATGCAAGCATCCAAGTCGAGGGAGAGGACATAACGCTGAAGAAAGATGGAGGAGTTCTGAAGGTACTCACGGTTTCTGTAGTGAATACAGGCCATTTCTATATTTCCAGAATTTATCAGATGCCTGGTGGACTCAGGGAAACAAACAAGCTGTTAATATATATATATAAACTTATCGCAGTCCCATTAGCAAAGGCTGTATGCCAAATGGCTGCCTGCTCCCTAATTGGCGCACTTTGTAGGTCTCGAATAATCAGCTGCTGGTTATAAATAGTTCATTTATATAGAGTCTAGAAACATATTTATGCTCAGCCACAAACTGTAACGTTACTTCCCGACCACTATTCAGCACTGATCCAGGACCTGTGCGGTGTAATTTGTCAGAGAGTGATTTGGAGTCGTTTGGGACAAAGCCAGAATGTTGAGCGAGTTTGACGCCTGCACGTTTAGGCCACGGAGGGAAAAGTAGCGAAATGTTGAAGCATGGTGGTTTCATACCGCTCCCCCGATAAGACACCGGTCCGTTGTGAAAAAGCAAGATTGCTGTGTGACTATTTCAGGGGTAAATTAGGCAACTTAAGGTTCAGTAAATCGGGGAGCTAACAAACCTAGCTTTTAGCTTTAGCAGGTGGTATTTTAGAGAGGGGCTTTTCCCTCAGCTTCGGGTTTTACTCTTTACAAATCAAACCGGCTGAGCTCTTTAAACCAGTCTTGAGTCCGTGTGTAGGTCGTTCTTTGAACAGTTATGCTAAATGGAGTTTGATATATATACAGCAATAAAACTGCAACTTGGGATGAGTCCCAAATGCTTTAGTTTCTTCTGTAGTGCATTGTGTAGGTCAGGAAATAAGGGCTTTTTCACTCAGTGAAAATAGTAAAATAAATGGGCATCCTGTATAATATTTGTACTGCATTATCTTGAGTGCAGAAGTCGTAGTTTCAAGACCGTGCAGTGCGCTCTGTGGGGAGAGTGCTTCATTTGAGACTCAGTCTCAGTCAACAGCACTGCAGTAGTCTAATGAAGTCAGTGCAATGTGCTGTGTTCTGTAATAAAATACCAACATATCCACCTTACTGAACATCTCATAGAACTTTGTTTAGAATTCAATAGACCAGACTGTTTCTAATAGTTCTGTCTTTAGAAAGTTAATTAAGGGCATTGGTTGGGTGTCAGTTTCATGTTTATATAAATTGCTCTCTCTTACTCAGTCTCTAATTAGAAAAAAATAAGTACATTATATACCAGGGATTATTCTAATTTATTTAACATCTACTGTTCACAGATCACAGTTAACAGCAGACGCTATTTTTACCCTTTTCAGGATAATAGCACGTGTCTTATAGGTCCTTTTCTGTATTTCAATTTAAGATAGTGTAACACCTTGTATATTTACTTAAATAGACAGCAGTTTAACCCGTAAACCAGTGGATCTCAAACTTTTCAGACCAAGTACCACCCGTTATCAAACTAAAACCTCCAAGTACAACCTATGATTTTTACCACAGATACATGTGCGCCCGTTTCTTCCTTGCTTGAATTTTTGCATGTTTTCTTTTTGCTTTTTTATACTTGAGATTTGCAGGCTTTACACAAAATTATGTAAAATAATTATTAAAAATTATAGTGAGAATATAAATAGCTAGGCCTAAACTGAATGTGCTTTTATACGCCACTGATGAAAACAGCATGGAGCTTGGGTTAGGTGGCCACAGCAGCTCTCTACGCTTGTAGCAGAGGCGCAGCACTGTTATAGGACTCTAATGATGCGAAGAACAGCCACGTTTTCCTTCAGCTGAGTGTCTTGTCTTCACGTGTACAGAATTCTTGCCTCATTTTTCTCTGTTTTTGCCTCTGGATTTAGTCCTTCTGGGCTCCGGAGTAATTCTTGAGTGTCATCTCATCATCATCTTGTTTTTGCTTTGCACGTATTATAATAAAGTCCACATTGCTCATGTCTGTCTTTATCCTTTGCTTATGTCCAGTAAGCAACTGAAACTGGGCTTTCTTTACACAGATTTCTCAAAAAATCATGGGATTACGATCCTTCCCTGGAAAAAAGCGGCAGAATGCTGACATATCAACTGTGGTGTATGCGTAGCACATTATATTTTTCTACAACACAAATTAATTTCATTGGGGCATAAATTTAGTAAATTTTTCGAGGTCATTTTACGTACCACCTTTTGCTGCTTCACCTACCGCTAGTGTTACGCGTACCACAGTTTGAGAACCACTATTGTAAAAAATTATATTTAAACCTAAACGAAAAGAAACAAGTACCTTTGGTGAGTTGGGAAGTTATGCTGTGGCATACTCAGATGGGAAGTATCGAGACTAAGCCACTACTCTGTTTGCTACCTTTTATGGAAATGTTACAAGGGCACTACTCATGGTGAATGGTTCTCTACCAATAGAGACTACCACGTACCAATCAAAAAACAAACACAAGTAACACAATAAACCTGTAAATACCCCCAAATCCACCCCAAACACGCCAAAAAGGAATCCACAAAGCATGCAGTGAGCCCTCCAACTCCTCCCACACTCTGTGCTGCCACCATACCAACTATAGCAATAAAGCAGCTTAAAGGATGTATACATTTACAGATGCTGTCAGGAGGAAGAATGAATGTGCTCAAATATGCAAGATGTAGAAATCTGAAAAGCCTTTTTCTTCTATTTTCCAGTTGGTGAAAAAGGAGGGCACAGGTACAGAGTTGCCTATGACGGGTGACAAAGTATTTGTGCACTATGTTGGTACACTTTTGGACGGTACACAGTTTGACTCCAGTCGAGACCGGGGAGAGAGGTTCTCCTTCGAGTTGGGCAAAGGTGGGTTTACACTGAGCTTTCTGTTCATGCATGAACGAGTGCTGGCCTTAAAAACCGATTACATGAAGGAGACTCAATTTCCTGGTTTCTAACTCTTCTGCAGGTCAGGTTATTAAAGCATGGGATCTTGGTGTAGCCACAATGCGCATTGGTGAGATCTGTCAGTTGATCTGCAAACCCGAGTATGCCTACGGAGCTGCTGGCAGCCCACCCAAAATTCCACCCAACGCCACTCTGGTGTTCCAGGTACAGCATACACACACACACACACACTAGTATACAAGCCAAAGAGTTATTCAGTCTAAAGAGCACAAATAGTAGGTCTGACCATTTATTTGTTTATTTATTTGTGGTTTGTCTGTGTATGATAGGTTGAATTGTTTGAGTTTCATGGGGAAGACATCACCGAAGATGAAGATGGTGGAATTATCCGTAGAATCATCACCAAAGGAGAGGGCTACTCCAAACCAAATGAAGGAGCTTCTGTAGAAGGTAAGCATGTGCACAAGGAGCCTGGCACTGTGTTGGAGTGGGACACACTACAGATGGCAATAAAGGGGGCAGTCTGAATATATTGTAATGTTATAAATTAGATTGGCATAATCAATACCCTTTTCAGAGCACATCATGGATTTATTTGCACTTGGTTCCTGACATACAACATGTAACATAGCTTGAAGTCACTCATTGCTTTTTTTCTACCTCACTCTCACTCTTGAACTCTCTCAGTGCATGTGGAAGGCAAACACGAGGGTCGTGTTTTTGACGACCGGGAACTAAAATTTGAGGTGGGAGATGGAGAGAATCTTGACCTGCCTCCCGGTGTTGAGAAAGCACTGCAGGCTATGGAACAGGGAGAGGAGGCTCTATTCATTATTAAACCAAAGTAAGTACACGCTTTAACAAACATACAAGCTATTTATCTCTTTCTAAATAAGTGGTTTATACCATGTTTCACACAAAAAATCCCACCACTAATTCTTTTAAACATGCTAAAATGATACAGCAGTGATGCTGTCCTAATGACAAAACTGATTTTGTGTATATTTATAGATATGGGTTTGGGAACGCAGGCTGTGCCAAATTCAACATTCCACCTGGTGCAACGCTGCAATACAAAATCAAATTGACAGCTTTTGAAAAGGTATCTTCACTTGACAAATCTGACAGTTTACTTTTATTTTCTAATCACTGTTAAATGTTGCACTTATATTTTCATTTATTTAAATCTATTGCCTCACAGGCCAAAGAATCCTGGGAGATGAACACTAGTGAGAAACTGGAGCAGAGTGTTATTGTCAAAGAAAAAGGAACTCAGTATTTCAAAGTAAGAAACATTGTATACACACACCATGCGTAATAACACTGACACCACTCAAAACACTAAAAATCACAGTGATATTTGTCTTCACAAACCCAACTAAAGCTGTTTTTGTGTAGGATGGAAAGTACAAACAGGCAGCAGTGCAATACAAGCGCATTGTGTCCTGGTTGGAGCATGAGTCCAATCTGCAGGGGGAGGAGGAAGAGAAGGCCAAAGCCCTGCGGTTGGCAGCTCACCTCAACCTGTCCATGTGCTACCTGAAGCTACACGAACCCAGCCCTGCCCTCGAGAATTGTGACAAGGTGGAAAACCAAAAACAAAATCTTATTCTCACATATTCATATACATCCTCAAAGTTCTATCTTCTCCCTGTGCCAATATAATGCTGAGATAGTTTTGGATCATGTATCGTATGTGTTTAATGGACCCGTGTTGTCTCTTTGTAGGCACTAGAACTGGATGCTAATAATGAAAAGGCTTTATTCAGACGTGGAGAAGCACTTTATTTTATGAAGGAATTTGACCGTGCAAAAGATGACTTCCAACGTGTGCTGCAGCTCTATCCAGCCAATAAAGCTGCAAAGAGCCAAATAGTGCTTTGTCAGAAACACATCAAGGAGCAGCACGAGAAGGACAAACGCCTCTATGCTAACATGTTCCAGAAGTTTGCAGAGAGAGACGCCAAAGTAAGTGTCTGAGAGTGTGCTGTTTTTATGTTACATTTTTTAAGAAGACAGTATTTTAATGGCTGTGATCTTGTTCTGTTTCTCTCCCCTCCTTTTGTACATGCAGAAGGAAGCAGAGCAGGCAAAGAAAAACACTGGCAGTTCAATGGAAATTGAGGAAAATGGAGCCCAGGAGCAAACTGCAACATAAGATTATTTTAATCTGGTTATTTTTTGTGTATAATTACTTTTATTTTTAAGATCTATTGTTTTTGTACCTGCTATTTGTTTCTTTGAAATGAGTGCTAAGAAGAATGTGAGATCAAATGTATGATGCTGATGTAGGATATTCTTTGCTTTGTCCCATCCTCTAGGCCTTGCTGGCAGTGTCTGCATAAAAACACACCACTGTAGACACAAATTGGTAGGCTTAGTGGATAATGTAAATTTAGACAAACAGGTATTGTCTGCTGAATTATCACAATAAATTATATTATTGTTAACTAAATTCAGTGATGTAATAGCACTGTTACATAGCCTGTGCTAGCTTCTACAACATTTATACAATATTTTGGTTTCCAACTACAAGAACATGAGGATCCAGTGGTTATTTACCTGTTGTCAGTGCACAAAAGCCAGTAGCTCAGCTGATACTACCAAAATACCAGTGTGCTACACTGTGGTGGAGGACAAGGTCCTTCAAATTACTAGCACTTTCTAGACAAGCTCAATAATTGACATGCTGCATCAAGCCGGTAACAAATCTGAATAAGCTTCTTATTCCCCAGGTTCTTAGTCTTTTATACCGTTCCACCTTAAATCGTGCTTTTAATTAAATTAAACTAGTTCTTTTGCTGTGTCAGCAGATTGTCCTGATGGAGCGAACGCTATCCCCAGCAAAGTGGTGGGAAACTAAAGTATGGCTGTGGAACTACACAATCTGACAATGTTTCACTCTTTTACTGCGATACACTGCTGGCGATGGCATCTGCTTAATCGGGGCAAGCTGTTAGCTCCAGTGTGCAGATACCAATGGTGAAAGTAAGTTCTTTCACCCCAGCTCCTTAATTACATTTCCAGTTTCACCTTAAATGTTACTGCAGCTGGTTTCTGTGTTTTAACACTGAGAAAAGTTTAATTTAAAGCACAATTTAAGGTGGCACGGAACCCGGGGGATAAGGAGTGTTCATTCAGATTCGATAGCTGCTCGCTGCAGTTTGTCCTGATGGAGCAGACACCACCGCCAGCAAAGTGCTGGGAAACTAAAGTGGATGTGAAATTGTAGCTAGTTTATAGCTCTTTGACTGCAATTGGTGCCTCCCTGGAACCGGGTAGGTTTTCAGTCCCAGCTCCCTCAGGGTTCCAGTCAGGCCGAGTAGGTACTAAATGGTGACTTCTAAACCCTGCAGAGCGCAGATTGGCCAGAGCCATGTCAATCACCATGAAATGCAGAGCTCATTCAAATTCAGCACAAACCCTCAGCTTGTAAAATGTTAAAATCCTAAAAGTTACAGAAGCTTTCACATTTCTTTTTATCGGGCAGCTCGTAACTTTACCTCAGGGTGTTTTGAAGAGCTTTATATGCTCCTTGGGTCGGAAGCCGACGAAACTTTACAGTGAAAGCCAAACGTTCAACAAGTAAAACTGATCTGTTTGAACTGGGGCACAAAAAATACGTGAATACATATGATGAGTAAACAGCGCCTTAATTTTTTTGCTGCTGTGTGGTTATTGAAAAGCCAGCGATTCCTGTTAGAGAGGGGGTTTTGCAACATCACCAGGTTCAGTTCGCAGGGGAGCCCTGCCAGTGGAGAAGCGGCAAGCTTTAAATGTCCCTAGTCGATTAGAGCCGGACCCATGTGGTGGAAAAGCAACATAGAAGAGCTCACTATAAAGCACTTTGTCACTAAAGTCGATGTTTTACACTGAATATTGCGTAAAACACGAGTGTTCACTGATATTTCTCATAGTCAACAGTGAGGAAGGTCCTCCGCCTTCATTGCTATGCTGTCAGTCATTATACCATGCCTCTCTCCACTGATGTCCCTCCTCCAATGAGAAGTGTCAGAAGTCTGAAACTGAAAAACAAGGATCTGAATGTGACTAAAAAGGATCTGAAATTTAAAGTAAGATTTGTGACTGAAAAAAAATATGAAACTAAAAAAATAAGATCTGAATCTGAAAACTAAAAATCTGCAACTGAAAAATATAAGAATTCAAATATCAAAATATATAGGAAAGTGAAAAAATAAATTATTAAAAAAAAATCTTAAATTAATTTTGAATACATTGTTGTATTTTTCTAAGTTCAATCTCAAGATTTGAACTTTCAGTTTCAGATATATATTTTTTCAAATTAACAAATCTTTTGACCCTAATATAGCACCATAATTGCAGAATTTACACTAATGCTGACTTAAGAACCTACCACACCCAAATGCACTTGGAGAACTTAGACAGCACATGCTTGATTTGACTGTTTGTTTTTCTGGAAAATGAAATGTCCAGAAATATTTGTGTAATGAAAACTGTTTTAGTCTGAATAGCACTGACATTAACATATAAACTGTGCAGTCGGGTGTAAGCATTGCTTTCTTTTTGGATGAGAGGCGCTGAAGGATTTTGTTAGTCTCGCAGTGTCCCAGAATTCTCCTCTCATTCATATGAGGGGAGGAATCACACAATGCCTCCTGGGACCACATTACACAGAACACATCTGGTCTCCTTCATTTGGAAAAACACACACACAAATAAACTACATGGTGTATGAATGTGCATAGCAAATATTTGCAAAAGAAATTTTGTAATGGTTTGGCATTAAGGCTTCACTAAATCAGTGATTATGTTTAGCAGTAAAAAAAAACATTAAACTTACTATAAAGGCTTAAATTAAGTCTGTGGATGTAATTTAGTCTAGCTCCCAGTCTTTAGAACAATATAATTTCTGATGTGCCGGCTTGTGGGGGGTTCAATGTGTGTGCTTTTCTCACGTGTCTCGTGTTTTACCATCAGTGGATTGTCTATGATATTGAAGGTAAATTGCAAATGGATTTTTAAATGCAAATGTGCAGTTAGCGGTCAATGTACAAAATAGAAATATGTCTTTAGCATTTAACCCATCCATGGCAGTGAAGACATACTCAGAGCAGCATCAAGCTCTTGTTCAGAGGGCCCAGTGCAGAGGACAATGGATAAAATTTTCTCCAGTGTGCGACATGACCTGAAACATGGGACTTTAACAACATGAACAGTTCTACACACAAAACTCACCATATGAAAACTGCAATGATGTGCTTCTCAGAGATCCCTGCTGACAAAAGTTACTCTCAAGGCCACTTACAGTACGACACGTTACAGGGGAACATAGTATGGTAGAATTACAGCAATAAAATAAGTTTACAGATTAAAGCATAAGGGTGCAGTAAGAATGCGTAGGCCAGAATGCAACTATGATAAACTAGTGAGGCAATAAAACTGAGAACTAATGCTTTTTAATGTAATCATCTGTAAGTTTATGTCATTAGTCTTTTTTTTTTAAGATTTCTGTCTGTGAGCCCACTCTTCCATTAACTTTGTCCTTTATTATTAAGAAAAATATTGACACTCAATGACATCCTTGTGTAATATATAGCTGCTATTTTACTATCATCACTTATTAACACAACCGGGATGTTTACATTGATTTATTGTTTCGTTCACACTTTCAGTTCTCAGTTAGATGGTAAAGAAATATAAATGAATAACACTGACCATTTATCCATTCCTGTTTTTAATTAGAGACCTCCTCTGCCCCACTGTGTAAAGACATCTGCACCCGGACAGTAAACTGGTTTGACAGGGAGATATTAAGCATACAGCTAAATTGTTTTGTAATACAGCATAAAATGCCCTATGCAAGTGCAGAAAACTTAATATGACCTACACTGAACCCTACATAGTGTGTAGGGAGACATTTAAGATCTGTCCACAGCAGCCACACTTCTTAAAAGCTTCTTCCAATGTAGGCATGCTGTTCTATTGATTACAAACAAACTGATGGAAAATAGGAACTTGATCTGTAGTATTTCTTAATGGCGGCAATACAAAATATGTCCATGCATTTTGCAAATACTGTATTACAAGCGGGCAGCATGGTGTCGCTGTCAAACATCTCCGGGATCCTGGGGTTGTGGGTTCGAGCCCTACTCAGGGTGACGGTCTGTGAGGAGTTTGGTATGTTCTCCCTGTGTCTGTGTGGGTTTACTTCAGGTGCTTAGGTTTCCTCCCACAGTCCAAAAACACATGTTGATTGGCTACTCAAAAGTGTCTATAGGGGTGTGTGAATATGTGTCACCCAGTGTGACCATCGACTCTTGTAATCTTAATACATGTGCCCAAAGTAAAGGTTTCAAACATGCTTTTATCTAAAATCCTGGATAATATTTGTATTATTTATTTTTGAATAAATGCAGATTGTGTAATATTCACTACAAACCCTCTAGAAAGCGGCGTCCCCAAAAGTCGAATATATGTCAGTTTTCCAGTTTCCTTTTATGCTTGTGTGTGTGTGTGTGTGTGTGTGTGTGTGTAAATGTGCATGTAAGGTGTAGGCATGTGAGAAGCCCTGTTTAAAAACTGAATTAATTATTTTTAATAACTATTTTTACGTTTTTACTATGAGTAAATTTGGAATCATACATTTATATCACTACCAGAGTAAAAAAAAACATGTCATACTTTAATTTTTACTTGAGTATTTTTTTATTACTTTTACATTTACTTAAGTAAAGGACTTAAGAAACCTTTACTTTTTTCTGTTAACTCTACATACCTATTTAGGTATCAATGTGGATGCACAGGGCAGTGCTTGTGACGTCTGCATCTTTGGCCAATCAGATTTAAAGCATGTTTTTGACACAGTGCTCCACCCTATTCCAAGAGCAAAACCAAAGTAAGGCTCAGAGACTGAAGTCCCATTTATGTTTTTGAGGGATGTTGGGGTTCATATTTTGTAGCTCTCATGAATAGTGATTTAATAGATAACGCAAATATAAAAAAGAAGAAAACATTTATCTGTGTAACCAGAGCAGAAAATAAAAGTAACCTGAAAGTTACAGTGGCTCTCTGATTTCCCAAAACAGAAACGACACTTGACAGAAATCCAGATTTCAAGCATATAACTCAGGATTTGTGTTTTTGGCATCAACATTGTCTAATATGCTTAGAAAATTACCATGTGTTTGGGCTTGAGGAGTCTGCGGCTAATATTTGTGAAGTGGTTTCTATGTGTGTCTGTGTGTGCGCGCGAGTATATGCACATGACAGTGGAAATGCAGGTTCTGCGTTCATTCCTTGGCATTTCCTTTCAGTTAGCATGCTTAGAAGCCTGGTAGTCTGGTATGAATGATAGTTCATGATAGATGGGTAGTGCCTGTCTAGCTATGGGGTGGCTGGGTGTAAGGTGTGAACTGAATGTTGGGCAACAGCAGGCAGAACAGGAACATACTGTATGTAGTGGTAAAGTGTTTGAGGCAGACTGTGCTAATCAGGTTGGGTGCATTCCTGGCCTCATATATCTAATTCATGATCATTCTTTCTGCCCTAGTCCTAATTGACTTGAATGCCAAATGTGCTATCAGTGACAGCAAGCTGCCTAGTTTTAGACAGACATCTTCAAGAGTTCCAGTTTGTGCTTTTCAACTGTACTAAGGTACAGGAGTAGGAGAAGGTGAAGAATCTTTATTTTGTACGGTATGGTATTAATGCAGACACTACTGTGTCCTTTGTGGCGTTGTCAGATCTACATGAAATGTTGTCATCTGATTTTCTGAGAGTGTCAATCATGTCCTATTACATAGACAAGGCTTCTTTAATTCACAGATGAAGCTGTAACAAAGACCATAGGATATATGTTCCATGTTTTTTTTTTCTTTTTTTTTTACAATGCATATATGTTGAAATAAAACTTGTTTTGTTTGTATGTTAACATTACAGTCCTGTCTGCTGTTTAAACTTATACTTCCTTATGATTTATTTAAAAATATACAAAATAACAAGATCAGTGGAACAAGATTATGGATTTCCCACACTAATCTGGGAAGATCATCCCTTATATATATATATATATAAGCATTCATTATCTGTAACCGCTTATCCAATTCAGGGTCGCAGAGGGTTTAGTCCAGAGCCTACCTGGAATCATTGGGTGCAAGGTGGGAATACACACTGGAGGGGGCGCCAGCCCTTCACAGAGCACACACACACACACTTTTGAGTCGCCAATCCACCTGCAACGTATGTTTTTGGACTGTGGGAACACCCGGAGGAAACCCACGCGGACACGGGGAGAACACACCAACTCCTCAAAGACAGTCACCCGGAGCGGGAATCGAACCCACAACCTCCAGGTCCCTGTGACGCTACCTGCTGCGCCACCGTGCCACCCCCACCTAGAACATACTGGTATCTCCCATCTTCACCCAGTATATCAGTAAAAAAAAAAAAACAATAAAATAAAAAGCTAAATTAACCCAAAAAGACAAAACAATGTACTGTGTATTTGACCTGGAAACGTTACTGGGGCTGAAAGACACTGCCTGAAAATTAAAACTTTAACCACAGCCCACAGTCGTTACAGAGCTAGAAGCGAGTAATTTCTCACACGCTGCTGAAAACAAAAGCTGAGTTCATCATTGTATTTCCCGCCACTCACTCTCGGCGAACCCGGGTTTAGGGACAGTCTTCAAACCCGTCTCTAAACCTCTACTAAAACGTGCGGTTACCTCTTGTCTTTGGGTGTGCCAGTTATGAAAAAAGGCTGAATCTCCAGTGACTCCCGGCTCCCAATAAAGTACAAACAGGTCATGTATTTATGTTTAGCCATAATCTGCATGATTTGTTTTAGCTTTTAGTAGTTTTTTGTGAGCAACTGTTACATGGGCATGTTTCATAAGGAGCCATGTGACATGAGCTCATGTTCACTTTCCATTATTTGAGTGTCACAGCAAGCATACTAGAAAATAAATGCTTTATTGTTTGTGTTATGAGTCAAAATTTAAATAACAAAAATTAAAACTATATTAAGGGCAAGGGCATGTTACGAACAAAGGCAGCACAATGTCACTGTCACTGTTGCAGGTTCAAACCCTGCCCAGAATCACTGTCTGTGAGTTTTACCGGTGTCTGCATGGGTTTCCTCCCACAGTCTTAAAACGCACATTGGCAGATCATGGATTGGCCTTACAGCGGCACGGTGGCGCAGCAGGTAGTGTCGCAGTCACACAGCTCCAGGGGCCTGGAGGTTGTGGGTTCGATTCCCGCTCCGGGTGACTATCTGTGAGGAGTTGGTGTGTTCTCCCCGTGTCCGTGTGACTCCGGTTTCCTCCCACAGTCCACAGTCCAAAAACACACGTTGCAGGTGGACTCGACTCGAAAGTGTCCGTAGGTGTGAGTGTGTGTGTGTCTGTGTTGCCCTGTGAAGGACTGGCGTCCCCTCCAGGGTGTATACCCAGGTGGACCCCCCGCGACCCTAAATTGGATAAGTGGTTACAGATAATGGATGGATGGTTACAGATAATGGATGGATTGGCCTTACAACATAGGTGTGAGAGTGGGAATAAAGGGATGAGTGTGTGATGGACTGCCAAATCGTCCTGCCTTGCACCCATTGGTTCCAGGTAGGCACGTGACCCGCTGTGACCCTGAACTTGAAAAGTGGTTGAAAAGTGGTTAGACCATAATATCCAAAATGTTTAAAATATCCAGGATTTGATGTCAAACCAATTGCTAATATGTTCTATTAAAAATGGCAGTTTTTATAACCAAAGAGACCATGAAGAGCTGGCTTAAATTTTGGACAAAAAATACAGACTGCCAGACTTCATTTAGTTGTGGCATGAACACAGCACTGTTAAGTGCAGCCCAATGTTCCCATTTAAAACTTATTAAGACATAAGTTTTCACAATGTACCCTATAAATATAATTACAGCCATTGCAATTTGAAAATTGGGCAGCATGGTGGTGCAGCAGGTAGTGTCACAGTCACACAGGGGATGAAGTGATTAACTGAATCGAAGGCTTTAGAAAAGTCAACAAATCTTGCAGTACACTGTTGATTGGCATCCAAAGCAAACCTTTTAAAACGGCTGTAATACAACTATAACCTGGTCAAAAGACTTTGTATGAATGCAAGTGTTCTTATCATTCAGATAATTTTTCACTGCTTAATGAAGAGTATCCTTAGAAACACAGGGAAGGATGGAAGCAGGCATGTAGCAATTTGAGTCAGTTCACCACTCTTAAAAGATGCCAATGCAAATTTGCAGTCTGTTAGTATTTGGACAGTGAAAATAAAAAGATGTGTATTGGGAGCATAAACAATGGCAACTGCTACTTTTAAAAATATATCTATCGACCTCATTTGATCCTGCTGAATTTTTGGGCGTGGAGCCTAATTTACCCAGAACTTTAACCTCATTAGTGCCCTCAGTATTGAATGAGAGAGATAAGAGGCTAAACTTGAGAATACTGCATTCGGACATGAATCACTATGATTAAAAACGTGGGGGGCAGGTCCAGACTGAAGGCTGTTGAAAGTATCAACCATCAGTGATCAGAATGTATTTTTCCCCCTTCCGATATGTTATAATAAACTATGCAATAAAATGTGAACATGTATGCTCCCTGTAGAGGCTATGTGCCTTTGTGTACTTTTTTGTGTGTGACTGTATACCGACATGTCGCTTATTTTTGTGGTCAGCAATTTGCTGACGGTCCCCGACTCGCTCCTCCTCTATGAGCCGCTCTGGAAAGTTCGCTGCCGTCTGTCTTCCAGAATAATCGAGCTTGTCTGTGATTTACATATCTAGCTAGTTTCTCCTGAAGTTGACGCAAAGCTGTTGCGTTTCGCGAGCTCCTAGTTACATAGTTTTGCTCTGGGTATTAAAACCATTGTCTGGCGTGTGAAGAACGACCCTGCAGCTGAGTCAGGAGAGAGACTCCAGAGGACAGAGACACGAGGAGAAGTAGCATCAGTTCTGACTTGTGTGTGAATATCTATACAAGTTTTATTTTTCGAAGACATTTTTCAGAGCTGACAATGACCGCAGAAGAAGTTGCAAATGATGGACACAGCATCCAAGTCGAGGGAGAGGACATAACTCCGAAGAAAGATGGAGGAGTTCTGAAGGTACTGGTTTCTGCAGGGAACACAGACCATTTCTTGCTTTCCAAAAAAATAATCAGATCCCCGCTGGACTTAGGGAAACAAACAAATTGTGAATATAGCGCTATATATAAACTTATCGCAGTCCCATTAGCAAAGGCTGTATGCCAAATGGCTGCCTGCTCCCTAATTGGCGCACTTCGTAGGTCTCGAATAATCAGCTGCTGGTTATAAATAGTTCATTTATATAGAGTCTAGAAACATATTTATGCTCAGCCACAAACTGTAACGTTACTTCCCGACCACTATTCAGCACTGATCCAGGACCTGTGCGGTGTAATTTGTCAGAGAGTGATTTGGAGTCGTTTGGGACAAAGCCAGAATGTTGAGCGAGTTTGACGCCTGCACGTTTAGGCCACGGAGGGAAAAGTAGCGAAATGTTGAAGCATGGTGGTTTCATACCGCTCCCCCGATAAGACACCGGTCCGTTGTGAAAAAGCAAGATTGCTGTGTGACTATTTCAGGGGTAAATTATGCAACTTAAGGTTCAGTAAATCGGGGAGCTAACAAACCTAGCTTTTAGCTTTAGCAGGTGGTATTTTAGAGAGGGGCTTTTCCCTCAGCTTCGGGTTTTACTCTTTACAAATCAAACCGGCTGAGCTCTTTAAACCAGTCTTGAGTCCGTGTGTAGGTCGTTCTTTGAACAGTTATGCTAAATGGAGTTTGATATATATACAGCAATAAAACTGCAACTTGGGATGAGTCCCAAATGCTTTAGTTTCTTCTGTAGTGCATTGTGTAGGTCAGGAAATAAGGGCTTTTTCACTCAGTGAAAATAGTAAAATAAATGGGCATCCTGTATAATATTTGTACTGCATTATCTTGAGTGCAGAAGTCGTAGTTTCAAGACCGTGCAGTGCGCTCTGTGGGGAGAGTGCTTCATTTGAGACTCAGTCTCAGTCAACAGCACTGCAGTAGTCTAATGAAGTCAGTGCAATGTGCTGTGTTCTGTAATAAAATACCAACATATCCACCTTACTGAACATCTCATAGAACTTTGTTTAGAATTCAATAGACCAGACTGTTTCCAATAGTTCTGTCTTTAGAAAGTTAAGTAAGTTCAGTGTCAGTTTCATGTTTATATAAATTGCTGAACTGCTCTCTTTCACTATAATTTAAAAAAAAAAACCACAGTACAGTATATACCAAGAATTATTCTAACAGATCACTGTTAACAACAAAAGCTATTTGTACCCTCTTCAGGATAATAGCATTTGTCTTATGGGTCCTTTTCTGTATTTCAGTATAAGATAATGTAACACTTTATATACTTAAATAGACATAAATTAAACCTGTAGGCAATTATATTTAAACTTAAATGAAAAGAAACAAGTACATTTGGTGAGTTATGCTGTCGCATACACAGACGGGAAGAATCAAGAATAAGCCATTACTGTGTTTGCTACCTTTATGGAAATTTCCTTACAAGGGCCCTAAACCATAAGGAGCAAGTGAACACAGCAATTCTGTCTTGGTTTATGGCGGAACTGACAGGTTCTTATTTCCCCTCCACCCCAAATTCAGGATGGTGACTCAGACAAACACAAATAACACAATAAACCTGTAAATACCCCCAAATACACCCCAAACTCCAAAAAAAGGAATCCACAAAGCATGCAGTGAGCCCTCCAGCTCCTCCCACTCTCTGTGCTGCCACCATACCAGCTATAGCAATAAAGCAGCTTAAAGGATGTATACATTTACAGATGCTGTCAGGAAGAATGAATGAATGTGCTCAAATATGCAAGATGTAGAAATCTGAAAAGCCTTTTTCTTCTATTTTCCAGTTGGTGAAAAAGGAGGGCACAGGTACAGAGTTGCCTATGACGGGTGACAAAGTATTTGTGCACTATGTTGGTACACTTTTGGACGGTACACAGTTTGACTCCAGTCGAGACCGGGGAGAGAGGTTCTCCTTCGAGTTGGGCAAAGGTGGGTTTACACTGAGCTTTCTGTTCATTCATGAACGAGTGCTGGCCTTAAAAACCGATTACATGAAGGAGACTCAATTTCCTGGTTTCTAACTCTTCTGCAGGTCAGGTTATTAAAGCATGGGATCTTGGTGTAGCCACAATGCGCATTGGTGAGATCTGTCAGTTGATCTGTAAACCTGAGTATGCCTACGGAGCTGCTGGCAGCCCACCCAAAATTCCACCCAACGCCACTCTGGTGTTCCAGGTACAGCATACACACACACACTAGTATACAAGCCAAAGAGTTATTCAGTCTAAAGAGCACAAACAGTAGGTCTGACCATTTATTTGTTTATTTCTTTATTTATTTGTGGTTTGTCTGTGTATGATAGGTTGAATTGTTTGAGTTTCATGGGGAAGACATCACCGAAGATGAAGATGGTGGAATTATTCATAGAATCATCACCAAAGGAGAGGGCTACTCCAAACCAAATGAGGGAGCTTCTGTAGAAGGTAAGCATGTGCACAAGGAGCCTGGCACTGTGTTGGAGTGGGACACACTACAGATGGCAATAAAGGGGGCAGTGTTACAATGTTGTAATGTTATGATTAGAGATGGGACTGATCTGATACAATATTGGCATCAGGTGCAGATATTGACGTAACTAACATATCGGATATGCAACAAACGGAGCCGATCCACTTATCTATCCGTATTCCAATCCCCAGCCTGCGTTGGACCAAAAACTAAAAAGTGTTATTTTAACATCAAATTCTTCACTGATCTGTATTCCAGTTCCACAGCTTACCTTGAACCCCCAGCAGTTTCAGTCTGCTGAGTGAGCAAACATTAGCTGTTGGCTACAGAAAAAAAGGCAACTGTGTAGCGATTTTTCAGTTTGGAAATGCTGAACAGCAGAACAACTACATGTAAGGTTTGTAATCAAACACCTGCAGAGGTTTCATGTCAAAAATACCAGGAGTTTGTGCAAGTAAACCGACAGGAGGACACCACAGGGCTGCAGACTCTCACTGAGGCATTTTAGAAACATGCTTAACTCCCAATAGACTGCCCAAAGCCTAAAGGAATCACAGAAAAGTTGCTCAACTTTATCATACTCGACGACCAACCACTCCGTGTGGTGGAAAATGTCGGATTTCGCGGACTGTTGGAGCACTTAGAGCCCAGGTATAATCTGCCATCCAGGAAATACATTTCAGAAACTGCAAAACTACTATCAAAACAGTTAGCTGCGCAGTAAAGAAATGCTAAAGCTCTGAGCTTTACAACAGATATTTGGACCTCATATGTGAGTTCAGTGTCACTCATAAGCCTAACTTGTTGAACTCAGACACATGAACTACAGAGTACGGTGCTTCAGGTGAAAAGGTGTAAGAGGTCACACACTAGCAGTTCAATTACAACCTCCATTAGAGATATGCTTAGTGATTGGAAGATTCCACTGGCTAAAGTGCACTTAATTCTGTGAGACAACGCAGGTAATATGAAGACGTTTAATGGAAGAGGTGGCAGTCCCTAGCTTGGGTTGTTTGATTCACATAATGCAGATTATTGTGCATGAGGAGCTAACTTCATAACGCAGTGTTAACAATGCTATAGCAAATGCGAGAAAAATCGTGGGGCACCCGCAATGTCTCGCTTGAAAGACATCCAAACCGAACTGAAAGTGCCCAAAAATCGTCTACCTCCAGACGTACAGACAAGGGGGAACAGTTCTTTCTATATGATTCAAAGCCTTTTTGAACTGAAGCAAGTCCTTTGCATGTATGCTGTTGATCACGGTCTGCCTGTAAAGCTGTCGGCCAATTAGTGGGCATTACTGGAAAAACTGTGACGATGCTGGAACCCTTTTAAGAAGTTAACGCGGAACATCAGCTCAGCGACCTCCATTACAGCCGACGTTATCCCAGCTATCACAGTCTTAAAACGCCTGTTTTCAATGAGAATAGTACGGACAGTGGCATCGAAACCATGAAAATTGCACTCCTGCAAGCTGTGGACCGACGATTCAGCAACGGCTAAGGGAATCCCCTCTATTCAGTTACAAAGACAGGTGAGTATTTTTTTTTATTTTATTTTTTTTTAATGAAAAATAGAAATATTTTTTGATAAAATAAATTCTTAATGTCCTAAGGCTGGCTACCTTTAAATGGGAAATGTAAATCTTACAAAAACAAAGCAGCCTGTCTTGCCCAAAATGGACATGTTTAAACGTGAAACAATTTGGAGAGCTAATTGCACTCATATCAAAGGCTTATCAATAAAATTTGTGAGATATATCTGGAATGTGTTTGATCATTGCCTGGTGCTGGAATGTGTTGTACTCAAACTGTTTTATTTTTTGTGTCAGCTGTCAAGCATCCCAAGACTGCCCTGACAGAGGAAAGTTGATTTGAATGCAAGCAGCTGGTCCAAGCAGAAGCCAGAGCAGCTTGACAAGTCTGTATGATAACATTCTGGAGGAGCATGAAGAATCTGGATCTGAGAGTACCAAGAGTGCTGTTATCCAAATGCATATTTAAAAGAACTAACAATTCTTTGATGTGACAGCCTTTTCCAATACTGAGGGAAGAACGAGGCTCACTTTCCTATTCTTGCTGCCATTGCAGTCAAGTTCCTCAGGGCTCCTTCAACCAGAGTTGAAAGTGAAAGGGTGTTTAGCACGGCATCTAACATTGTGGATGAGAAAAGGAATCGACTAACAGCAGAGAGAGCACAAATTTTCCCAAGAAGAACCTGCCAAGGTTTCTTAAATGAAGCTGTTAAAGCCCCAGATTACTCAGGTTAATCCAGGCCCCTATTCGAGTTGAGCAAATTCTTTTGAGCTTCAATGGTGATGCTGTTTTGTTGCTTTACAGTGGTTGTTGATGCACAAATGCACTTCCCTGCTTGACTTGTTTTCTTCAGATTTAGGAAGCAGCCAGATACATTTATTTTAAAAGGTAAAGGTAGTTTTGTATTTATTTCAATGATTTAATTAGAAATCTTTACAATGTTGTTGCTGCTGCTGCTGCAATTGTATTAATATGTGAACAGTTTAAATGATGTAGCCAATCCTAGTTTAAGATGTTTATTTCAGTTTTGTGTGTTAAATATTTGACATGAAAGAAATTGTTACAGCTTTTGCTCGTTCCTGTTTGTTGCTGTTACAGACTACTGACTGAAAGCATTTTTTTTAAGGGTGAAGGTATTTATTTCTCTTTAGTTTTGCACTTTATTTCAAAAGTTGTTGTTGCTGCTGCTGCAATTGCCCCAATATTTGTCCTGTTTAGATGATGCAGCCAAGCATGTTTTGTTAAACGTGCCAGAAAGGTTTTTGATATTTAAGATGTTTATTTTAATTTTGTGTTTAATATATTTAACTTGAAAGAAAAATCTCGCCTGTTTGTATGTAAAATGTGACAAATAAATTTTCGAATGCATTTACATTAAATGCACTTGTGTATATATTTTTTTAAGTGCTGTGTGCTCTATTTCAGCCACATTAAGTAACCTTGAACATAGTACCAATAATAATTATAATAATGGACTAAAACAGCTCTTGTCTTGGAAATTGTATCCATATCAGAATCAGATTGGAACTGAATAATGTGGATCGGCCCATCGTATGATGAATCAGGACGATCAATGCACTTTTCTGAGCACATCATGGAATTGTATTCACTTTATCCCTGAAACAATACATGTAGCATTTAAATGGACATAGTGTGGATAAATTAACTACAGGATGTCCTCGGGTTACGTCAGTCCCGAGTTACGATGTTTTGTGGTTACGACACATCTCCCATTTACTGTATAAAGCCCTGTTTCGACTTAAGTGGTTTTGCGTCGTAAACGTTGTAACTTCGTGTTTGGTGTGCGCGGCGGAAGAATACACGGCTCGGTACCGAGGAGGATAGGTGTTAGGATAGGATAAGTGCTTACAGTATGTTTTTTACGTACAGTATGTACGTATGTTCCGACATACACCGAAAATTGGTTTAGGACGCGACGTAGGAACAAATCAATGGTGTAAGTCGAGGACCCCCTGTGTTACTGTGCTTTTGGGTGACATTTTTTAGTGTGGCCCTCCAAGTACTCTGTGTCTCTGTGTTAAAATACTATAGTGCTTATTATGACAATGCCTGTTTGTCAGCCTCACCCTCACTCTCTCTTCACCTCTCTCAGTGCATGTGGAAGGCAAACACGAGTATCGTGTTTTTGACGACCGGGAACTAAAATTTGAGGTGGGAGATGGAGAGAATCTTGACCTGCCTCCCGGTGTTGAGAAAGCACTGCAGGCTATGGAACAGGGAGAGGAGGCTCTATTCATTATTAAACCAAAGTAAGTACACGCTTTAACAAACATACAAGCTATTTATCTCTTTCTAAATAAGTGGTTTATACCATGTTTCACACAAAAAATTTCACCACTAATTCTTTTAAACATGCTAAAGTGATACAGCAGTGATGATGTCCTAATGACAAAACTGATTTTGTGTATATTTATAGATATGGGTTTGGGAACGCAGGCTGTGCCAAGTTCAACATTCCACCTGGTGCAACACTGCAATACAAAATCAAATTGACAGCTTTTGAAAAGGTATCTTCACTTGACAAATCTGACAGTTTACTTTTATTTTCTAATCACTGTTAAATGTTGCACTCATATTTTCATTTATTTAAATCTATTGCCTCACAGGCCAAAGAATCCTGGGAGATGAACACTAGTGAGAAACTGGAGCAGAGTGTTATTGTCAAAGAAAAAGGAACTCAGTATTTCAAAGTAAGAAACATAGTATACACACACCATGCGTAATAACACTGACACCACTCAAAACACTAAAAATCACAGTGATATTTGTCTTCACAAACCCGACTAAAGCTGTTTTTGTGTAGGATGGAAAGTACAAACAGGCAGCAGTGCAATACAAGCGCATTGTGTCCTGGTTGGAGCATGAGTCCAATCTGCAGGGGGAGGAGGAAGAGAAGGCCAAAGCCCTGCGGTTGGCAGCTCACCTCAACCTGTCCATGTGCTACCTGAAGCTACATGAACCCAGCCCTGCCCTCGAGAATTGTGACAAGGTGGAAAACCAAAAACAAAATCTTATTCTCACACATTCATATACATCCTCAAAGTTCTATCTTCTCCCTGTGCCAATATAATGCTGAGATGTCTTTAATGGACCTGTGTTGTCTCTTTGAAGGCACTAGAACTGGATGCTAATAATGAAAAGGCTTTATTCAGACGTGGAGAAGCACTTTATTTTATGAAGGAATTTGACCGTGCAAAAGATGACTTCCAACGTGTGCTGCAGCTCTATCCAGCCAATAAAGCTGCAAAGAGCCAAATAGTGCTTTGTCAGAAACACATCAAGGAGCAGCACGAGAAGGACAAACGCCTCTATGCTAACATGTTCCAGAAGTTTGCAGAGAGAGACGCCAAAGTAAGTGTCTGAGAGTGTGCTGTTTTTATGTTACATTTTTTAAGAAGACAGTATTTTAATGGCTGTGATCTTGTTCTGTTTCTCTCCCCTCCTTTTGTAAATGCAGAAGGAAGCAGAGCAGACAAAGAAAGACACTGGCAGTTCAATGGAAATTGAGGAAAATGGAGCCCAGGAGCAAACGGCAGCATAAAAATTTTAGTGTTTATGTTTTTAAGATTGATTTTCTCTTTTTTTTTTCATATCTGCTATTTGTTCCTCTGAAAGAAGTGCCAATGTGAGTGTGAAACTGAATGTATGATGCTGATGTCGAATATGCTTTGCTTTGTCCCATCCTCTAGGCCTTGCTGGTAGTGTCAGCATTGCGTGTTTTTGTGAGGCACCTAGGTGGCCCAGCTGTGTAAACTTTGCTGCTACTTTGTGGCGGGAGAAAGACTGAAAGCTAGAAAAGCTAACTGCAGCCCTACTGCAGCCTCTCACACAGGCCTGACATTGATACTGATATTGAACTGTATCAGATCATCAATATGTAGCGCTGCTATACTGTTTAGATACTTCTCTATTCTGCTGGTAAACCTAAGATGCATGAAAACGGTCATCAGGGCAACAAGACGTTTGTGGGTATTAATTAACTTTATGGTTTTTATACATTTAATGGCTGTTTTTCTATTTAAGATGAATATCCTAAAGTTTTAGGAGCACTTGATAGGTCTAGCTTCATAAAGGAGCTCTTAACCAAGGAGAACTGCTGAGTTGCTGCTTTATTTGTTCTTTTGAGTGCAGCACGTTTACATTAAGTTTTTGTGCAGGTCAGGAAAACAATGTAGAGTCTTTCAGAAGTTTTTGTTCTAGTCAGATTTGCTTTAATGTTGAGTCAAGCGCACCAGTGTTAATAGTGGATTTGGATCAGGATCTTGGATTCTCTGGAGAAGAAATACCTAAATGTATAAACCAGACTGGAGCTATACATGGAACATGCACTTAGGCAGCCCTGTGTGGTACACAGTTCCTTGTTGGCAGCACAATTGTATGAAATTAATAAGATGGAGAGGAACATGAATAGTTGAGTTTGAGTGTCATTAACGCTCCACTGATGTCAAAATAAATAAACAACCTTCAGTTGGTTCTGCTCTTTATATTTCTCTTTGTAGTCCATCTTCATAACTTAGTGAAGGACAGATAAATATTGATTCATTCGCTACTGCTGATGTAGTAGTTATAATAATAATAATAACTCAGTTGCTTACATTTTTCAATATATAAAAACACTAATACATCCAAAACATTTGTATACAAATACAGTACAAACCCTTACCAAACACAGAACAAGCATGAATACATTTATTATAAGCAAGGGTTAAAACATATTTTTAGAGGATTGATATATGAAGAGGGTTGAAGAATGTTGGACCAGAGGGGGAAGAGAGTTCCAGAGTTGTGGAGCAGACCTAGAGAAAGCATGATCACCACAGCTGTGGAGGCTGGAAGGAGGGAGAGTAAGCAGCCCGGCAGAGGAAGACCTGAGAGAGAGTGGGTTTGTAAGGAAGAGGAGCAGACTGGTATAGAGCAGGTTATTTAGAGCTTTGTAAGTGAGAAGAGTATTTTGAATGTGGTCAAAAGCAGTAAGTTAACTATCAGAAATCTTTAGGCCAATTCACAAACTATCCCTTAATACTCAATTGTCAATTGTTTTTTCTATTCCTAACTGTACAGACATTACATCTGAGTCTAATTTGAGAAGTTTAAAGAGGCTGAGCAGATTAGAGTGACCAGACGCCCTTTTACCCGGACATGTCCTTTTTTAGACTCAAAAAATCTCCGGGGGCGGAATTTCACAAACGTCCGGGATTTTGTTTTTCTAGAGCTTACCTAGAACTTCGAGAAGCGTTTCGTTCACAAACTAGTCCCGCCCTCCCCTACTCCGATTGGTTCGCTTGAGTGAGAAAGGGGTGTGGTGAAGTAGACTAAAATCTTCTGATTGGACGGTCTGACTGTAGCGCTACCGTTATTGGTCGATAAACTTCTCTGTAAACATTTAATTGGTCAGTCTTCACGTCAGTAGTCCTTGAAAGGCAAAGCTCATGTACCTACCCGCCCCCCTGGGAGTCCTCTTTTTCACCATCTCAGATCTGGTCACCCTATGGCACATGGAATGAAAACTGGAGAGAATTTTTTATTTTGTCTCTTATAAGTATTAAGTACTAAGCATGAAACCTAGGGTATTTGTTATTAATAGTGGTAGGAAATAAGTATTTATGAAATTAAGAAAAAGGTGATAGCCCTGACGTGTGAGTTGATCAATGAGGCGGTGCATAATGCCCCCGGACATTGTACTTTATAAGGAAGCATGCCCGCCCTCGTGTGGAGATTAAGAATAAAGTGCTGTCTTCCACTAAGCTTAGGAGTGTTTCCCAGGCGTCCATAACTGTATTTTACTCAAAATAAATGAATGATCAGTGGATAAGCAACACTTAACTTGTATCTAGACTCATTATCTACTTTATCAGCTCCACGAGTCAAGATTCCCACAGGAGCACAACAGAGCAAATCAAGTTTGCGTGGTGGATAATTTTCAGCACTGCAGTGACACTGATGTGCTAGTAGGAATGGATCAGAGACAGCAGCGCTGCTGGAGTTTTTAAACACCTCAGTGTCCCTGCTGGACTGAGAATAGTCCAGAGAAATCATCTGCACACCCAGGGGAATCTGCCTGTCTAATCAAAAACAAAAAGAAGAAGAAAAAAAGATGCTGTCACTCTCTTCTGTCTTTCTGTCAGCCCTGCACACACCACCCCAGGTTAAGGGTGAAGACTTGTAAAGTCCCCTTTTAAAGTGGAATGGGAAATTCAGATAAGGAATTAATCCAACAATTATAGTGGCAATTTGCCATAGAACCCAGTGAAGATCAAGCTAATTTGCAGGTTTATTTTAAAATGATTACTTTCAATTAATAAGAGATGCACACAAACTACATCTACCCTCCAAGTGGGGTGTCTGTACGACCTACGATCTCTTCCGCACAATGACTTTTACAGGATAAAAAGAATAATAATAAGAAAAACCCTAACAAATACAATAGGGTTCAGCAAACTCACCTGACCATAACCCCATAGAAAATCTATGGGGTATTGTGAAGAGGAAGATGCAATACGCTAGACCCAACAATGCAGAAGAGCTGAAGGCCATTAGCAGAACAACCTGGGCTCTCATAACACCTGAGCAGTGCCACAGACTGATCGACTGCATGCCACGCGGCACTGCTGCAGTAATTCAGGCATTCAGGAGCCCCAGCTAAGTGCTGTACATGTTCATACTTTTCATGTTGGCCAGCATATCTAAAAATCCTTTTTGTAATTCTTACTTAATTCCTTAAGTAATATTCTAATTTTCTGAGATACTGAATTTGGGGTTTTATTAGTTGTCAGTTCAATAATAATCATATTATTAATATAATTAATAATCATCAAATTAAAAGAAATAAACACTTGAAATATATAAGTCTGTGTGTAATGAATGAGTGTAATATACAAGTTTCACTTTTTGAATGGAATTATTGAAGTAAATCAATTTTTTATGATATTCTAATCTTTATGAGCAGCACCTTATTTGCAATTTACTATCAATTCTGTACGGTTTAATTAATAAAACGTAAATATTTTAGGGGTACCTAAATATACTGTGGCTTCCCCCCCAGGCTCTGTGTATGATAGGGATCTCAACAGGCTTTTGGGCTTTGCCTTACACTGTAGCCCCCAGCATTCTTCGCACTCATGTTGAGAGAGTTTTTTCATCATTTTCTGTTGTTTTTTTATGTTGTGTGGTTGTGCTTTTGTTTGAGGACAATGGATTGTGTTATGTGACAACAGAAGACTCCTAAACAGCACTTTCAACATTTTGATTATATGTGCTATGTTCTCCATCACCTTTTTTTTAGATCAACCCCATAATGTACTACTAAATATTATCTGTAATTCACCAATTTTTAAGCTTAACGTCTAGTGAGATTTGATTGTTATATTTGTTCATAAAAACAAATGTTGTTTAGTAGCTTTTGCCTTTAAATAAAACCTGTCCAATCCCTTGCTCACAACAAAGGGCAGGAAGGACATAATAAAGACTCCATGCCTCAGAGTTGCATTACCTGCAGCGTACAGCTAAATTGAGTTAATAACCTCTCTCCCATGAACAGTGGAAATAATATCCTTGAGTACATTATTAGAAGATACTACCTTTGCTAACAACAAAGAGCATTGTCAGAAAGGCACCATCAGAACTCCTCTGAAGCGTATTGGTTTCTGTAGGCTTTCTGTCAGGGCTGAGATGCACTATTATGAATAAAGGTGCTACTGAGCAATGCCATTAAAATGTTTGTTAAAGAGATGTGTGAGTGTGAAGAACCTTGTAAAGTTTTAAAGGGCCTTCACTTGATATAAAAGTTCTTTACCTATTTAAAAGAAAAATCAAAGGGTTTTTTCCTATGGCATTGTGCAAATAACCTTTTGTAGCACCTTAATTTTTATGAGTTAATGTGCATCAGAGATGATTATTGTATTGTTTGCATTATAAAAATAAAGGATTCGAGTTTTTTTCTCTCTTTTTAAAACAGTTAGTAGTTCATTCACAAGCTCAGAATTCGTGAGGGTTAATTCCCCCATTAGCTGCCTTCTCCATAAGAGGGAGCCACAATATTCTCAGCATGTGAGTTGTTGTACAGCAGCCCCACAAACAGCACGTCTCCCTCATTTAACCCCCTAATAATAATAAATATAATATCCATGTACTCAGATTAAATGCATTATTTTTATCTAAAAATTCAGTACTGTGCAAGGGTCTTAGACAATTAAGATTATTATTTTAAATCATTTATATTCTCGGTAAGCATGGTGCTTGTATAAAATGATGTATGGTTTCAATAAATACAGAAATTACAACATTAGTAGATGCATTTTGAGCGAGTGTGAAGAACGCTGTTTCTTTCCAGATATTCTCCTTGAGTGAATGGATTTGTAAATCAACAACACAACAACACAACAACACATTTGACTTAACATAATGAAGTAATTATTAACTTTTGTTAAGGTATTGAATAAAATCCTCAGATAATACTGGACTGCCAGAAGGAGAGATTGGGAAAGGGAAAACCCATACATTCACAAACGGAATATCACTACATACTGTAATAATGTGGTTTGTTTTTATTATTTTATTAGTTTTTTTTTTAAATCTCATTTTCTCAGGTGTCTAAAACTTTTGCACAGTACCGTGTGTGTGTGTGTGTGTCTGTGCTTTCCTTACTCACACCTGCTGCAGACTAATATCACCCAGTAACATAGTAGCAGAGCAACAGGTCCCTTGGCAACAGCAGCAGCTCTCTGGATAAAATTACACATACAGAGAGGGAGGCTGTGGGAGCAGATTTAATATATCTTGGCATAGATTCTACGAGTCTCTGGATCTGTACTGAAGGTCTGGGACACCATTCTTCCAACAGATATTTTCTGATTTGACATTTAACATCAGTCTCCTTTCTTGATTGGGATAAATTACTGTAAGGCCATAAGTTTTGCATTATTTTCATAATCATTCTTCAGTGGGTTCTAATCGAGACACAGAATGGTCTTGGAAGAGACCCCTCCCAGTCTTGAGCCTTCTCTCCAAGGCAGTTTTGGTCATGGATGGCTGGTGTTACTCACTGTTAGGACGTTCTCATACTGAAACACACAGTGAATCTGGCAGTTAACAGATGAGATGAATCAGGTGAGTTTGCACAGGAGATTCACCAAACTGTGTTTAACATTGACCCTCAGAAAGTCCCTCCTGCTCTCTTCTTTCCTTTAAAAAACAAAAAAAACAAAAAAGTGTCAGGTGTGTGAGTGAATCTGAGAGTGTGTGTTGTCCTGTGAAGGACTGGCGCCCCCTCCGGGGCTTTTTCTGCCTTGCGCCCAATGATTCCAGGTAGGCTCTGGACCCACCGTGACCCTGAACTGGATAAGCGATTACAGATAATGAATAGATGAACATTTAGTTCCACCTTAAATGGGTTAGTTTATGAGTCTGATTTGCGTCCTTCACCAGCTCCCACCTGAATACTCCAATCCATCTTAAACAGATGGATAAAGATAACGTAAAGATAGTGTTTTATAAATTCTTTTGAAACTATTTATAATCCACACTTTATTCAGATCAAACACAAAACCACATACATAAATCTACCTATGATAGTGAAACCCTTATATTGGTGTTATTTGCCAGCTTGAAATATCCATACCTTAAATAGAAGGATATGCAATGCTTTTGAAACACAGCTTCCTTAATTTGTTTAAAACAAACACACCACGGAGAAGCACACTTTAATCTATGATTACACACTCTGGACATTTTAAGATTGCATACAGTAAATATATCACAGATTGTTCCTTTAAAGACCTTAGATGATAAAAGACTTGAAACCTTGCCTTGAAAAATTTCTGTTTGAACTATTTCAAAGTCCTTTTATGAAGTTTGGCATAAAGTGATGAACAATGACCTCTTTTTGCTTACAAAGACTGAGCCTTTTGTAAATGCTCTTTTTTATAATTTTAATAGTCACCTGCTTTGTAATATTTCAGTGTGACATTTTTCAACCTGTCCAAACTTTTTAGGGGGATTTGTTGCCACCATTAAATTTATATTCATAAAAAGTGACAGTGAAATCATTGTTCATTTGTCTGTTAAACGCAAATCTGTATAATCTGAAACTGCAAAAACAAGTATATATTAACCTTATGGAGGACGAAAAAAGCAATATTCCAAGAGCCAGTTTCAGTAACCAAGGATCAGAACGACCTCGGCTGCCACACGATCCACAGTGCACCAGACCCGGATTACTACCTCTCCCACAGGTGGTGGGCCCATGGGAGACTGGACCCATGTTGCTCCTTCGGGCTGAGCCCGGCCGGACCCCATGAGTGAAAGTCCGGCCACCAGGCGCTCGCCAAGGAGCCCCTCCCCCAGGCCGGGCACCAGGGTGGGGCCCTGGTAACCCTACTCTGGGCAAGGGAGGCTGTGTCCCTGTTTTTACTCTGTTCATCTGGGTCTTTATGGATCACTCTTTGTCTGGCCCATCATCTAGGACCAATTTGCCTTGGGAGACCCTACCAGGGGCTATTGCCCCCGACAACATAGCTCCTAGGCTCACGGAGACACGCAAACCCCTCCACCACGTTAAGGTGATCCAGGGAGGGGGAAAAAAAAGCAATATTCATGATTTTCAATGTTTGGAGGGCTCTTTGCCTTTTCTCTGCTGTGAGAGAAAGGAAGCCTTGCATGTCTGACAGAACCTCTTTTTTTTTTTTTTTTTAACTCGTTTACTGACATGAGTTTCATAAACATTTTGGACCATTTTTCAATGCAGAAACAGACTGGAGAGCTAGGAAATAATCTAACTCTGAAAACTGAAATAAACAATAGAAATTATCAAAAAATACATAAAAGCTGTTATGTTGACTACCATAAAAATGTAAAAATATGTGTTTCATTCCTCTGAAAAGCTTTTCATACACAAGAGGTTTTGTTCTAACAGTGACAATTTTGGTATGGTACGGAAAAAGTATGGTAAAATTGTTCATTTGTTATTTACTCATTGCCTCTCTGGAGCCTTCTACACTTCAGTTTTCTCATTTAACTTATCATTTGTTGTGCTGATCTAAGAAACAGACGTGTAGTACAATAATTCTGTTTCCCAGTAATATATATATATATATATATATAATTATTATTTTTTTTAACTGTGCATTGTTATTGAATGTGATGGTCTTAAAATAACATGCAGAGCAAGGATTATGAAACAGCACAGAACAAACTAGTTCTACGCAAACCCTATATTTTTTGAAAACAGTACAGAGAAGATATTTCATTAGAGAGAAAATCCCCAGAGAGTCTTTTAGAAGTAAACACAGGGAGGTGTTCACTTCTCTGTTAAAGGCTGAGTGGGCAAATGGTGAAACATTCATTCATTATCTGTAACCAACACTTAAAGTATAATGTTTCTCAACATATCAAAGAAAATGTGGATTTCTTCATCTACAATACACAATATCATTAAAAGATTAAGAGATCCAGAGAACTCTTTACATGCAAGGTTCAAAACCAATGTTGGCTGGCTGTAATCTTAGGGCCTTCAGATGGCACTGTATTAAAAGTGGACATATTTCTGTTGTGGAAACCTTTTAGAAAATCATTGTCTGTAAACATAGTTTGTCACTGCATCATCAAATGCAAGTTTTAAAAAAATGTTTTGCAAAGAAGAAACCACAAATAAATATATATAAACAAGATCCAATAAAACACATCACCTTGTCTAGACCCTGAGCTCATTTAAGACGGATTGTGGCAAAGTAGAAAAGTGTCCTGGGCTCCAACAAACCAAACCAGTTTTTACCTAAGAAGTGAACCAGTAAAGAGCAGAACATGTGACACCTAGCTCACAGTCTTGAAAGGAGAATGGAATGGCTCAATGTGTCAAAAGCAGGGGCTAAGTCAGTTGGAACAAGAATGCTAAGGGAACAAACATCTGCAGCCACCAGGTCACTGATATCAACAACCAAAACCATTTTACTGCTGTGATATGGGTGAAAACCAGACTAAAAACTAAAAAGATTATTTGTTCCTAGGTAGGCTCTGAGCTCACTAGCAACAACGTGTTCAAAACTTTAGACAGAAACTGAAGTATTAATAACAGTATATTAGATTGGTGAAGGCCAAATGTGTTAAGGATAGGTGTTACTACAGTAGTTTAAGGCTGAGGGGACATGAAACAATGACTGGTTAATAATAGAGGTGGGATAAGGGACAAAAGCAGACAAAGACTTGAGCTAGTGGTGTGGGACAAGGAGCTAGAGATCAGGTAATACAATTTGAATTCCCTGATAGGAGAGTAACAGGATTGATTACACAGAATCAAGGGGAGTGGGCTGGGCTTTTCAAGATCTAAACCCAGACAGGAGGACTTCCTTAGCCCTGTAAGGACCAACATAAGAATTTAGGATAAGACTGATGAGCTTTCTGTCAATGGGCTTTCTGACCAAAGCCTGTGAGATTCCACTGGCAAATGCTTGGCTTCACAATGCTGGCCCAGTGCAGACAACTCTAACTCAGTATTAATGAAGAGAGTGTGATGCGAACTTGTCCAAGTCCACATTTCCACACAGGTCCACAGCTCTATACAGGTTCTATATAGTCCGCCCATGTTGTGTCAATTGGGTCATGGAGGTTATTTTAAAGTGGTACCAACACACCAACTAACACGCCACCACCGCATCAGTGTAACTGTAGCGCTGGGAATGATCCACCAATCAACTAATGCCTAGTGAAACATTCATTCATTGTCTGTAACCCCTTATCCAGTTCACGGTCGCGGTGGGTCTGGAGCCTACCCCGAAATCACTGGACGCAAGGCAGGATCACACCCTGGAGGGGGCGCCAGTCCTTCAGAGGGCGACATATTGACTCGCACCTATGGACACTTTTGAGTCGCCAATCCACCTACCAACCAGAGGCGATTGCTCTAAGACTGCAAGGGAAGCTCAGCTTCCCCTAAAATGTCAAAAAATAAGTGATACTTATATATACTGTTGTGTGTATAAATATTGAATAAATTGAATAATGGCATGGTGTCGCAGTCACACATCTCCAGGGGCCTGGAGGTTGTGGGTTCGATTCCTGCTCCGGAATGACTGTCTGTGAGGAGTTGGTGTGTTCTCCCTGTGTCCGCGTGGGTTTCCTCCGGGTGCTCCGGTTTCCTCCCACAGTCCAAAAACACACGTTGGTAGGTGGATTGGCGACTCAAAAGTGTCCGTAGGTGTGAGTGTGTCTGTGTTGCCGTGTGAAGGACTGGCGCCCCCTCAAGGGTGTATTCCCGCCTTGCGCCCAATGATTCCAGGTAGGCTCTGGACCCACCGCGACCCTGAATTGGATAAGCGGTTACAGATAATGAATGAATGAATGTTATTATAATATTTTTATAGGGGATTTTAGGCTGATTTCTATGGAGTCAAAAAAGGGTCAAAATATTTAGAGCTTGTAAAACAATACTCACAGATTTAACAGAATTTGTAACTGCGTTTGAGCAACTACATACACATTTAAAATGAATCCACAAATGAATTGGAAAGCTCAAATTTAAAACAATAATAATAATAAATTAAAAAAAATTTCACAAATGTGGAAAAAATATTTGTAATGTATAGAAACACATTTTAAATGTGTAGGAAAGCTCTGGCGGCCCCTGGCTTCTATAGATATCAACACTGCACTGTGCCTTTATTTACCTGGTAGAAAGAAAATGACGTCGCTCAAAGGGCGTAGTCAACCTGTAAATCTGGTCTGGTCCACACCGAGGCGCCTCCTGCGGTGAGTGAGAGAGAGAGAGAGAGAGAGAGAGAGAGAGAGGGCAGAGGTGTTTTTCTGGACATTACTCCGGTGTGTTTATGTGGACTGGCCGCAGGATGCGCGGCTCTGAGTGGGGTTAATGCTCGTGTGTTTCCGCGCTGATGGAAGAGGCGCTCCGCTGTGCCTCCCGTGACTCTTCGGTCTGAAAGAGCGGAGAATAAAGACTCCGTTTAACAGTCATGCAGCTGTGCCCGCTCTTCCCGCTGAGGAAGATCAGGAGAAACGTTGGTTATCTGCTGTTCGCCGCCGTGCTGCTGGTCGCGGCGGTCGCGGCTTATCTGGAGTTCGTGGCGACGAACGCTTGGAGCAGCGTCCGTGAGTCCCAACTTTAGTACAAACTTTATAGAACCGCATTCACCAAGTACGAAGTATAAGGCTGGTTGAACTTCCCCTCACGGCGCTAAGAGTATTCCGCTCACACTGGAGCGGTCATTAGGCTAAAGTTTCAGAGCTCAGTTGTTGTCTCACACGAGGGTCTACAGGTGGGGTCCTCAGGACCACACCCAGACTACATCATGTAATTGTGGTCAGCTGTAAAACACCCCGCTTTTCATCTAATTTCTTGGTTATGGAATCTCACATCAGATTATATCATCACAGGATTTAGTTCAGTGTTATCAGCTGATTTGAGAATCTGTTTCACTGTCCAGGACCATTTAAACTCAGTACAGGTCATTAGAAACAAGTGACAGAGAATTAGGCAGCACTAATTACATATAATTTCATCAGAACTACTACTTCTTTAGTTGTTTTTTGTGGAACAACCTAATATTACAAGACATGGTATATGTGCAATCACTGTAGAAATAATTCATAATAGGTAATTGTCTTTTTTGAATATGCATTAATGGTTACATAACATGGTTATTTGCTAAAAAGTCACTCAGGGATACAAAAATAATAATAATACAGCTATCGCAGGTGTGTCACGTTAGAGTAGGCTTTATTTTTTTTCTAATGTAATCTTCAGCACTAAAATTCACAAAAGCCTTTTTTTTTTAATTCACTTAACAAAAGATACATTCAAAATAAACATGAATGCATGTTTGCATTGTTTTCTTTTTTTTTATATAAAAGCTTTTATGACTCAGATGTATGTAATTTCTTCCAGTGGCAGATATTTAGATCAAAGGAACGCTACTGTAAATGACTATAATGATATAGTAAAATCAAAAACACAGTGGGCTGACATGCAAGAATAATCCAGTGAATTATATGCAGTAGGACAAAAAATCAGTGTTTACCTCTCACTGTAGCCCTGTGTTGTCATTTGTCAGTATCTTGAAGCTATATAATAGTAGCCTAGCAGTGATTGTGCACTAAAATCTTAAATCAGCAATCTCAGCTCCTAACATCTGAGCCTTGATTGTTAGTAACATGTTAGTAACACCGCATATTCAACTCTGTGCACATGCTGAATACAAGTGTGGATATAATATTGTTGTAAAATCTGCTCAGCTTGTTGTGTTAAAAAAAACTCATCAAGTCAGATGACAGGTTTTATTGACTTTAATTGAGAACATGTTAAAACAGCCTCAGAGAAGAAACACACATTTCTAAATATCTGCAATTTTAAAGGTGACATCCATGATTTTAAGCAAAAAAAAACCTTTTTATACAATTCAAAAAATGTTTCCTCATCAATTGCTAGCTCTCCGGTCTGTTTGCATGCTGGACACTGGTCTAATGTGTTTACTAAACCTTAGTGTCAGTAAACGGTTAAAAAAAATGGGATCAGTCAGACATGACAGGCTTACTCTCCATCTGCTGGGAAACAATAAAAAAACCTTCAGATGTTTAAAAATAAAAAAAGATGTTAAGATATTGCTTTATTTTGGCCCCATACTTTGGTAGTATTGACTTATTTGTGCTGATTCTGATTATTTAAGTAGGAACCCACTTTAACTTTGGGAGAATGCTAACTGCATAAAAGTACACACAGGCAGAAAGTGCTACAAAATTTGAGTTAAAAATGAGATTCTGTGGTAATTAAAATAGTGAATGAAAATGTACAAACAACAGTCATTTTTTTGTCAAACCGAGGAGCTTAAATATAACTTAAACAAACCAGAGAGAACTGCAGTTCTCCACAATCATAGACGTTGCCTTTAAGACACTGTTGCTTTTTGTGTGCTGAGTTGCACATTGGAAAATGTAAATAGCACGTTGACCATATGTTAAATTACTAAAATAAGCAAACAGCAGGAGTGAGTAATGTAGTAATAATGTAGACTTGTCCTCACAAGAAAAATCATCAGTATATATAATTTGGGCAGTGTGCCTAAATTAGGCATGTCACTGTGTCCACTGCCATTAAACAGAACCACTGTAATCACAGCATTACTAAAGCATTAGAGCACTGCATACAATTATTATAATGAGACAATGTCTGCATTACATTTTTCTATTATTTGATGTTACTAGTGTGTGTCAGGGTTTAGTAACATTTTCCAATGACATTAAAGACAAACAAGCTGTTTATCTCCCTGTTTATGTATCCCACTCAAACACAAGGTAGATGAAGTGAGGCATAACGGGAGGCGACGTCACTCCAAATCTGGTTCAACCAGATGTACCACATGAGACATTAATTCCTAGTTACACTAGGTAAATGGGAGCATGATGCGAAGGAATTTCAACAGTTTTTTCAACAGCCATAACATTATGACCACTTCTTTGCTGCTCTACTGACCACCAGTAGCACTTTGTAGTTCTATGGTTACAGGCTGGAGTCCTTCCGTTGCTCTCCATGCTTTGTTAGTCTCTTTTCCCTCTATTTTTTAATGGTCAGGACACCCCACAGGACCACTACCAGAGCAGGTATGTTTTGTGCAGTGAATGATTCTCAGGGCTACAGTGACACTGACGTGGAGGTGTGTATCTTGTGCTGGTTTTTAAACCCAGCAGTGTAATGTTCAACATTCAGCCGAAAGCGTCCTGTGGACAGCGTCCAGTGTCTATTTATGAAGGACTAGAGGATGACAAACAAAACTGTGCTCCAACAGATCAGCTACTGTCTCAGATGTTACACCTAAAAAGTGGACCAACAGTGTTGGTGTGTTTAATAGAATGGACAGTGAGTGGACACAGGGTTTAAAAACTCCAGCTGCACGGCTGTGTCTGATCCATTTGTACCAGTGCAATACACACTATCACACCACCGTCACGTCAGTGTCACTGCAGCTCTGAAAATGATACACCACCCAAACCATAAGAAACAAAAACATGCAGAGCAACAGGTGGACTACAGTCTGTAATTGTTGACCGATAAAATGGTTCTGTATGGTCTATGGAGCTGAGTGAATAGACAGTTAGTGTGGGACAGCCATGTCCTTGAGGATAGAGAAGCAGGCTTGATGTCGAAGGGTCTACAGTTCTATTCCTAGGACTAGAAGTAACTTCCCTAAGGGAATCAATAAAGGTGATTCTTCTTCTTGTTGTTGCTGTTTTATTGGTTTATGGGGTAGGTTTCTTTACAAAGCAACATTTTACATTAAAACACTGAATGACTGAATACATTCTGCTGATTGAATTAAGCAGTAATGTGGAGAAATCTGTGAAATTTCATTTATCTGTTTATTGAAGTAGCATTATATCTGGAATTAAATCATTTTGATTTTAATTATACAGTTGAATGCAGCAGAAATAGAAGCAGTTGACACATTCCAGTTAGTGCGGTTCTTCCAGCAAATTAAAGCATTCCAGAGGTTGATCATATCTTTACTGTAAGTGCTTAAGGACTGAAGTACAGGACCTGCTGCTGAGTGGTCTGAGAAAGCATCATTGCTGTGCACTGGTCATTTGTTTGTCCTGGTGAATCACACTTGGTTAGCTGTGTGAAGTTAAGGCTATGAAAGTGAATGGAGCTTTGAATGTTGTGGTAGCTGTGTGTAGGTGTCTGGTTATGTGACCGCTATGTGGAAGACTCTTTTAAGTTTGTGTTACAGTGAACAATGCACTTTAAAACCATTGATCCAAGCCCTGTGTGTGTGTGTGTGTGTGTGTGTGTGTGTGTGTGTGTGTGTATCTGTTGTCCCCCTGCATGCTGAAACTTGTCTGTCTTCATTTCTTTTTTTATTGTTTTGTTCTGTTTTTGTATTCTGTTCTGTTTCTCTCCCTCTTTCTCTCTCTCTCTCTCTCTCTCTCTCTCTCTCTCTCTCTCTCTCTCTCTCTCTCTCTCTCTCTCTCTCTCTCTCTCTCTCTCTCTCTCTCTCTCTCTCCCTCTCTCTCTCTCTCTCTCTCTCTCTCTCTCTCTCTCTCTCACACTGTGTGTGTGTGCGTGGCACAATAAACTCAGTAAGAGCAGCATTTGACATGTCAGTGACACTTCCCACAGACCTGCTTGCTCAGTGAATCCAAGCACAAGTGTTCAAACAATAATATCATTTGATCCCAACCACTGGTGTATATATATATACATTTGTTTGTTTTTACAGGATTGCACTGCAAATTTATCAAGCAGTGTATATTCATTATGGTTTGCAACTGTCACAACACATCCAAAGCAACATTTCAGGGCAGGAAAAATGTGCTTTCCTGGACCTAATTTACAGACAATATTCATTTATTCATTCATTCATTCATTGTCTGTAACCGCTTATCCAACTCAAGGTCGCGGTGGGTCAGGGGCCTACCTGGAGTCACTGGGGGCAAGGCGCAAGGGACATTTTAGAGTAGTCATTCCACCAACCAGTGCACCCAGAGGAAGCCTACGCTGACTCGGGGAGAACACTATGGACAATACAACATACATAATGCAAAATAAGCTCAGTGACTTTAACTGCTTGAAAAGAAAATATATTGGAAAACAATAAAGTAAAATGTGCCCTGTGCAAATACTGTGGCACATTTTTAATTAGGGTTAGCCTTTGTACATGACGGTAAATCAAATAATAGGCTGCCAAGACACGAATAAATCCCAAACTGCCTTTGTTAGACATATAGTTCCTTTATGTTACGATATACATGCTGCACTGTGTAGAGAGTTATTATAGATTGGTCCAAATTCACAGGAAGAATACAGCTACACATTGAAACAGAGACACTGCCCTGGAAGATATATTGGTCACACTGGACAGTGCCATTGTTTTCATACTTAAGAGCCATGCATGTTACTTGAATTACTAATTTATTGATCATACAGTTTATTGATGCTACAGTTTACCACAAAGACATCTGATGGGGACACGCCCCAGTGGCCCCTAATGTAGATATTCCTCTGCAAATAAATAAAAATTAACTACATATTATACATGTATTAACTTCCCTAATGTTTCCGAGGCTTCTCCACTGAGGAAGTTTACATTTTTTAATTAAGAAAAAGGTGTAGCACTCCCCTAAAACTATAGCCCACAGCTTATATTTAAAGCCACTAACAGAGGTTTTTGATTATTATTTTTTTATGCTCAGCAAGTTGTAGAAGCATGTTTCTGTGTTTGTCTTTTTCTGAAGTTCATTATAGAATTGTGTCAAATAAAAAAAACATTATAAATCCTGGAGATGAAATGGGGAAATCAACACAGTTTTAAAATATAAGGTACAATTATGTTTCCTTTTTAAAGGTACAAATACCCCATGAGGGCAAGGGCGTAGAATTAGCATGGAAGAAGGTGATGTGTCCCCACCAATATCCAGCGATTATTGAATTGTCCCCATCAATAATTTTATCCCCTCAAAAAAAAAAAAAATAAAGAGCTATTTTTCAAAGAAACATGTAAGTCACTTAAAGTATTTTTCACTAATGAAATGTGTCCATCATAATAACAGCAGGCTAAAATATGTAGCCTGTAGCTATGAATAACATGGTTTGGAAGTTAACTGCACAACAACTGCCAATTAGTCAGTTCGCTTACAGTGTAGTTTTATGAGGGAGCAAAGGGGAAAAAATCAAGAAACAGAAAAATGATAGGTCCCCAACATTGTCAAGAGCAAATCTTCACAATCTACCACCACAGAGACAGCAAAAGGTACCGCCACAGTGACAGAGAACATTTTCCCTCTTCACTGAACCTTAGAACCTGTCTATCATCCCTTATTTAGTTGTTTAAACGGTAAACATTTCTATGTCATACAGTGTATGTGCAGGTCTGTTGTGTTTTTGAGAACTCAATAGTTATTGTTTTAAATAATAATAATAATAAATATCTTTGCTTTATTCAGATACTGGTTTGAAAACTAAAGCAGATATGCAGTAAACAGCTGAGAATTTACTTTATCATCATATCACCAGAAGTACACTTAAACTTTATGCGATTTGAACACACATGAAATCCATTCACAAAACCACTTCCTTTCTTACTTACTTATTTTTTACTTATTCAGTGTTGTTACAAATCTTCGAGTCACATTTTCCTCTTGGACACACCCACAGGTCACAGGGGAATACACTACAACTCCTAAATGACTTTAAATACCCTAAATGGGTATTTAAAATGTTGCATGTAAGCATTTTATGTT
The DNA here is from genome assembly GCF_029633855.1 of Hoplias malabaricus. NCBI lineage: Eukaryota > Metazoa > Chordata > Actinopteri > Characiformes > Erythrinidae > Hoplias > Hoplias malabaricus. The sequence goes on along the minus strand of NC_089810.1, from coordinate 14,034,402 downwards.
CGTTGCAAATCATTCCACTCATTACTACTTGGTGGAACATTGTAGAATCACAGTCAGGTGAAATACACAGATTTTAAGCAGGGAAAATGTATAGCTGAGGCATAAGGAGTCTGAGTAATGTGCAGTGTCTTAGACTGTGTGTAAAGTGAAAAGTAAACAGTTATCTGGGGGTTGCAGCCTTTTGTATGAAGAGAGATTTTGACACCTACTGGAATGCTGTTGGATGCTATTGAACAATGACTGGTGGGAACATAAAGAATTTTTCTAGAAGAAAGGAACCACTGCTACTTGTTCTGACAAACACTCTCACTCACTGTTATGATGCATTATACAATGCATTGCTTTATTGACACTGTGTTGTCTAATGCTGTGTTACAATATCAGAATCATATAGGAATGATCCTGCAGTAATTTTTAAAATAATTATTTGATAATTTAGATATGATATTTTATACTGAATGTTGCCTGTGTTTATTGTACTACGGCAAGTGA